>NC_134175.1:16110645-18510645 GCF_964188355.1 Buteo buteo | reverse complement strand
TACAAACTGAGATGAAGAAAGGCGTGTAAGAACAGGACAGATCAGCATCCTGAGCAGGGAGTTACATAAAATTAAGCACACTTAAGACATACCAAATGTCTTAAATCCTACTCTTTTCAAAGTTCCTCCTCTAGTTCACTAAAGATTCACAGCTGAGAGGCCTCTCAAGGGTGACATCTAACATGAGATTAAGTATTTCTGTACAAAATGCTTGGACCTCTCTCAAATTTGATTCTGCATTTCCTCCTTACAGAATTAAATACAACAGCAAATAACTCATAGGTATGTAACGTATTTCAACGATGTATGGCACTGGCTGCTGCTGAGTCTTTGGGAGAAAACGCCGGAGTAGGTGGGTGGGGTTTTAATGACAAATCAGTTTTGTGTTTTGTGAAATACATAAAATTGACTTATTTTTGGTTTTAAAACCTTAAGATTGACACGAATATGAAATAACATTATAGCAGTTAAAATTTTTATAGTCACATTATAGTTGCAATTAGAATTTTCATAAACAATTATAAATTATATAGCCACACTAGGAATTAATTTATAATTTACCATAAAACCACAAATGACAACTCCCAACACAGAATCTTCAGTCCACAAAGACAGTGACGGATCACCGTTTACAGCCTAAACCAAAAAAAGTTGCTAATTAATCTGATATATAAACAAGTATGATTGGTTTTACAGGGACTAAACTCTGTATTATTACAAAATTACTGGATATAACTTTTTAAGCCAAATAAAAGAATTACAGATACCTCATAGAGTATAGGGAGATGGCTATTATAGTAACTTCTTTTATATAAGACAATACAGAGCCTATCCAAATACCGTGTTACTGGAAAAGTGCACCAGGGCAAACCCTGGAGATGAAGTAATAGGGTAAGTGAGCCAAGGTTTCTCTTTCCTAGCCTGCTTTAAGTGATGTTTTTGTCACAGATGTAACTAATGACACACACTGTTGGAGTGAATGTGGAAAAAACTTCACACAAGAAATGTTATACTTTATTTTCCTTGCCAGGCATAAATTGATTCCATATACTGGTTACCACAAATCTTGTGAATACTCTATTCTGTGCAGAAACATACTTTGCTGGCACACATGTTCTGTGTTCTAGTTTTGCTGGTTCTACTCAATATTAAAACTACTCTTTGTTGCTTGAACTTTTATTAGAGGCATAGAGTTTATAAGACTAAGATGAAGGCTTAGCTTGTACTGCTATAAAAGCTTGAGAAAATCACTGCAGCTCCCTTGTCTTTTTTGTCTGCCAGTTTTTCTTTAGTTTGAAAAAGAAATGTGAACTCGGCTTTATGAACTGCCCGCCACTTTTCAAGAAACTCTAAAATACTGGTCATTTGAGGGTGTATCCATTAATTTGGAAGATATTTGAGGAATATTGAGTAGAAAGAGAAAAAGGCAACTGAATAACCAAACTTTTTTCCCCTTTCATCAAAGCTTTTATTGTTCAAAGCAGAGTTCAGCATAAGTGCATGTCAGTGCTCTTTTAATACAAAGGGATTAATGAAATCATGGTCAAAAACTTTTACCTTGGTTTTGGGGTTTTTTTTCCATTTGTGACACTAAACTGAGCTAAAATGCCTCCTTGGCTTCCCTGTGTGCTCAAAGAAAGAGCACTGCAAAGCTTTGCTTTTCCCTTTCCCTTTGCCTCCAGGTCCCATATAATTGATTCTGACCAAGTGTTAGCAGTTATGTCCAACTCCCAGAAGTTTTTCCTGAACTACAGCTATTCCTGGTGATTCATATGTCTGAGAATCTTACTGAAAAATAAACTATTGGAACCTTTAAAATAACTAACTTGGCTCTTTTAAGGCACAGGATCTTTTGAAGACATTGCAAGGAAGGGAGAAATGTAAGAGGAGTGGAGGGCTGGACCAAGTGCTTGTGGAATCCTGGCATTGGGAAGGCATTTGTCTTTATCTACTTACACTGGGGCCAGATGCAGAAAGCCAAGGGCAACTTACCTCCCAGATGCAATGACTAATGATGTGTAAACATATCAAAGAGATCTCCTCTTTTCCAATAAAACTGAGTCCAACTTCATTTTTGCTTCAAGAGAGTGAAGGGGAAATTAAAAGAAACTAGATGTACAGAAGGTTTGCACTCTTATCTAAACTGGTCAGTACCTTTCCAATAAATCTTTTTATGTAACTTTCCTTTGCCCCCTTCAATGTGAACATAGGTATTCAGTCTTGCGCACACAGACTAAGGTTTTAAGCAGGGTAATAATAAAGATTCAAAACTCGAAAGACCTGCTGCTACGCTTGCTGCTGACTCACTCAGGGAGGTTAGCAAGCTGCTTAATCTATTCCTAGTTCTGTTTATTCACCTGGAAAATTAAGGAGCAATTCATAATTAGTGTTTGTAAAGTACTCTGAAAAAAACCATATAATTACTTTCTCCTTAAAAATCTGTATGATTTGTTTGACTCTACACCACCAGTACCCTTGTGCATCCTCCTAACTCAAGGACTTAACTTGTTAACATATCTGGAAGACTTACATTGTTGCTTTACTGAGTACTTTTAGTCCTCTGCTTTCTCTGAGATTTGGTATTCTCCATGCTATATTGTATACTGGCCTGTAAAAACTGAAAATAAAGGTGAGAACCTGCATTATTCCTTCAAATGCTGAAGTTACATATTGGGGTGTTCAAAGGGAAAAAAAAAGAATCTGCACTTGAGTCATGTGCACAACAGACATTTATTGAGGAGAAAAGAAACTTGGATTGAGTGATATGAAGTGAAAATGCTGATAGCATGAAGTTTTTGACTCCTTGAGAACTGGCTTGCATTCCTCTGGGAAGGAACTGGCAACTGAGTTAGAGATTATTGACTTGAATCAATAGCTCTCAAGTTTCAGAAGTCAGGTTTGGTAATAACAGAAAAAGCTGAGTTGCAGTGAGTTCTTTACTGAGAATAACTCCTTTTCTTATCTCCTAGTACAAACACTGTTCTCTTTCACAATCTCAGTAGAGTTTCCACTGGCTGGACGTATGTGTCTGCTATGTATAGAAGCCAGTAAAACAGCCAAGTGCTTTCTTAATAATAGCTTTCAGCTCCTGCTTTTCCTGTAGCATGCACTGAGGGGAATGAGTTCCCTGTTTGTTACAGTCATTGGAATTGCATCCCCTGTCCTAGATTTGCATTAGCCAGGCTAGTTCTCCCCATTCCCCAGAAGCTTGAGCAAATCTGCTCTCAGATCTCATTGGCTGCAGAATTTATAGGAGTACATATTGGTTGAACACAAAAGGAAATTAGATTCATGAGTTTTGTCTTTCATTAATTACTTGGAGTATATCTCTGTGTGTGTGTGTGTGTGCGTGCATTCAGACAGACAAATGTATAAAAGAACAGACTAACATCTACTTCTCTGCTTCCTTTGCCTCAATACTCCTGAGCCTTCTTTTGGCTGTGGTTGGGTACTTGAATTTTTGCACATACTCTGAACTGAGTTTATTTTTCTCTCTATCTTTCTGACCTTTGGGGTCAGTGCTCTTCCGCACTCCTGGCCACTGGACATTATGTCTTTGTTTCCCCATTAGGGAAATGCCATTGCTCCAAGTCCTGGCTCTGGGAAGGATGGGGAAAGACTAAGACTTCCTCTTTTTTCTTCTTTTTTTTCCCCCTTCTTCTTGTCTTAGGCACATTTATTTACTGTTAAGAACTGACTGGTTCACTGATGTGCCTGTAGAACATTCCCCTGCTCCTTAACTCAAAGGGCATGTGAACATCAAAAGGCAGCAGGCATGTTCACATATGCTCAGAGAATCTTCCATATTGTTTCTGGTTTTTTTCCATCTTAACAGAAAACTCAATTACAAACAGTAATAACTAAACTAAACCATCTTCTCTTGCCAATGCAGTGAGTCACCAGGACTTTCCATAATAATAAGATGAATAAGCATATTTTTTAGGCTTTAATAGTCAACTATGCTTCACAGAAAAAGGGAGCTTTGACACTACTTCTGGACCTACAGTCTTCTGCTCTTACTAAAACATGGTTTTACATCAAGCTTTTTGCCATGTGGATGATAAAGGAGTTTGCACATTTCTGTCAAAACTGAATGTTGTACATCTTGGTCTTATGAGTCAACACGGCTTTTTAACTAAGCTGCCCTGTAAGCAAGATAGCATCTGCAAGATGAAAATGAGAAACAGCTGTATCACAGGGCTTTGCAAAATAAAACCTTGTTTACACACACGTATGGATATGCACATGGTGATCCAGGGATATTCCAAAAACTACACCAGCCTCCAATTAAAGGCTACCAACTCTTCCATTAATTTTTATGTTGGTTTGAAACAAAATGTGGTACATGGTCCAACTGATCTGTCAATGGGATAGACAGAGCATGCAATGAAAGCCCACAGCACTGCAGAAATCCAGAAGTTCTCTCTCTGGCAGGACTTTACAGGATTTCAGTGTACTATTTTATATCATTGGAAAAAATGACAAGTGGAAATGTTAAGTTTGCTTAAAGGAGGTTTTCTCAGTGTAACTGTAGAACTTAATATATCTCTCCTTTTCATAATGTTTCCCACAAATTGCGAGATGATCATGCTTAGTAACTCAGTTTAAGCATTTCAGACAAATGCAGTTTCTATAACAATCAGAAGAAAGGAAGGGAATCCATCAATTTAAGGACTTAAATACATATAACAAGTTTTTTGAAACTTTATATTAGCATTCTGTAAATTAACAAGGAATCAGTGAAATTAAAATCCCAGCACAACATACTCTTCACTACCAAGAGCAACGAGCGAAGAACTCTTTGTACATGGTGTCATTAAGAGTACTGCAGTCATGAAGGGAAATGCCATGTCACTGGGATACAGAAACTGGTATTTCATACAGATAGAGAGCTAGGCTTGCTTTCAAACCTTTTCAAATTTGAAATCCAGCTTGAGAAATTACCAAAGTCCATGGGAGGGAGGCAGAGCCCCTGCTAGGACTAATCAGTGATGCTGCCTGATTTCTAAGGGATTGAATGATAACTAGACACCCAAGAAATATCTTAAGACTGGTCATTTCATTACATGCCACATTCAAAATGTGGTCATTTTAAAATGTATGTACCAGTATGTCAGATAGGGAGCTATCACAAACTACCTGTTATTTTGTGCTCATATTCCTATGTTTTACAGTGTGTTACTGTCTGGGGCACACCAAATTTTCTAAGTCAGTATCATTTTTGCACCTCATTGTTAAGATGCTGTTTACTTCCAGTTTCAGATGATGTATGAAGTTGTAATGGAGGCATAGTATTAACTGCTTTTCTTTCTGACTATTCACTCTATTAACTCTCCACACACATTCTAGTTTAGTCCTATTTGTTATTATGCCTTGTCCTTGTCATTTTTACAATCCAGACAATTTAGACTGGGAGTAGAATTTAATACCAAATTTAATACCAAGGTACAATACCAAATAGATTGCAAAATAATTAACTCTGTAATGTATTTCATAGAGCTATACTATGCTTATAATAAGCATACATAAATTCATTTTGATGTATCATGCTTAGCACAGAGGTAAGTGGGCATGTAATTAGCTCATTTATTTCATGTTTCTTCATCTAGTAATACTGTATTTTTTTAAAAGCAATCAAGTTATTCCAGCACAGTTTACTTTAAACCTAGTGTGTGATTTACTGCACCAGATCTTGTGATTCTGTGAAGGCACAGAAATTCCTCCTACCCCTCTGCCTCAGCCCCTCTAACATCTGCACCATTTCAGCAGGTGAAAAGAAGCCACATGCCGTACTACTTTCAAAGTCAGACTGAGCAAAGGCCTGGAATGTGCAGATGTGTGATTAACCCTTTGCTGTTGAGAGGCTGTATTAGTTGATTTAAAGGAGTCACTGTGCTTCCTTTTGGCAATCTCTGTTTAAACAGAGAAAGAAACAGGAGCCTTCCACTAAATTCCTTGGATTTTGGCTTAAATCTTGCAATGACACCAGAATACATATTCATTTGTAAGCTACTGTGCAGATTGGTTTTTCCAGGATAACCGATTCTCCTCTTCCACAAGGATTTGTTTCTTCACCTGTTCCTATTTCCTTTTACTCTGCCATGCTATAGAACATCACTGTCCCATGAGCAGCAGGGAATTTTTTTCTCATTCAGGACCCAGAACCTGGACCCAATGCTCCAGATATGGAGGGAAGGGAAGACAGTCCATTTCTGAGGCATTTGAAAATAGTAAATCTCCACAGGCTGAAACTGCATTTACCCTTTTTTGCTCCTAATCACAAAAAAAAGAGAATATCCTTTTGCTCCATACCAAATCTACTCCTGAGAGTTCAGATTTTCATAGGCAGACTTGGTATTTTGGCCAAACACATCTAGGATATGTGTTGGATATTAAAATGGAACATAAAGCCAAACTACTGAAGTTTGTTGTGCTCCCAATAGATGTTTTGGCTGGATAGCTGCATACATCTTATGAAATACAGAATGACCAGTCTGCCTTCAATACCAGGGAACCTTCAGGGTCATCTTGTGCACAGAAAAGCAGCCAGACAAGGAACTTGGCAGGTTGCAGAACATCCTGTCACGTGTGATTCTCAGCATATGAACTGAGTACTTGCACTTTAGAAATCTATTATAAGCCATTGTGCCTGTGCAGTTCAGGAAACTCTAGTGTGCCCCCAGGAATACGAAGTTGCATGGAAGGAGTCTTCCCTTACTGTGTGGCAAAGACCTTAGCTACATATTCCAGAGGAGCTGAGCCGGAATGTTTGAGAGAAAAGGAGCAGTCAACATTAATCGGCTGGCAGAACTGAGCTCTCATGAACATTTAAAATACAAATAGTAAGAACACCACTGCATACATTTGCATTGTTTGAGAAAACGTGTGTCTTACACTGCAGATGCTATCTGCCTTAGACAGAAATGTCAATGTTATTTTAGTTACTGCTTGCAGAAATCAGCTTAATCCACAATGTAGTTGAAGACAGGGCATCAAAACTGGTCTGTGTAATCAAGGATGTCATTTTCTCGTGCATCTTTACAAAAATTAATGCAAAAAAACCCTTAAAAACCCCCTTTGTTGGTATGTAAAAAATATGTTGGTGATATTTCATATTATATTCTGTTCCTGTAACAGACAACTGCTCAAGAATACTTTCTTTTCCAGTGAGAGGTACAAAGGCTGTCTTATTACAGTTTCAGAATCAAACTTCAAGAGGTTAGAAATCTCATCATTCATTCTGCTGGTGCTAGCCTACTTTTCATTCCTATATTGCAATACAAAACTTTTATTCATATGTCACACTTCCCCCACCCACTCCCGAGGACTCTTGCATCATTCTGTGTTCTGTGAAATTCATAAGGAAAATGTCATTTGTTTGTTTGCGCTTGCCTAACCCCTGGCAGAAGCTGTATGGCATCTAGTGAATGAAGCACAAGATTACCTATCTCCTGGATAAAAACCAGGAAGGATGGTGTCAGTTAAGGTGGTACAATGCTGCCCTGAAAAATAATCTAAAACTCACTGTCACCAAATACATAGCATCTGTTGCTGATCCTCTAGTAATCTTATCCCAGGTGTCCAGTTAGGGCATGAGCATATCACAGAATCATTTAGCTTGGAAAAGACCTTAAAGATTGTCAAGTCCAAAATCAACTGTGCAAAACTGCAGACAAGACACAGCTGAACCCAGTGTTGCTGAAAGACGTACTTTGAAAATGCAAATCTATGCTTTGAAAAAAAACTGCACCATCTGAGACAATTAGGTGCTCTGATGTTGAACTGTTTAATTTATTTGTGGAAGTCTGCATAATACTTCTGCATTCCATTGGCTTCACAGGTGGCAGTCCACAAATAACTTAATAATTCCTTATTTTAGGTAGCATCTGACAACATCACAGTAAATAAATTACAGGTCACACACAGAAAATTGCTTCTTAATGAGCAAGCTCAATCCTCTACTAAACAGAATGAAACATAAATCAAGTACATGATGTTGTAATCAGAGACTGTACTAAAAGGTATATGCAAAAAAACCTAAATGAGAGTTGAAAAGGCAACTACTTCAGCTGTAATTTAAGCCCTTGACTTTGCCACCTCACAAACTCATTCCAATATACTTTTAACATACAGTGTGTAATTTTAAAATTACTTCTTTCCTATATGATACATCATTATTCTCTTCTAAAGAGCAGCTGTGGGTACCAGGGTAGATGATAAAAACCAAAAAAACCATCATGATCATGATGCTCCTTCATTATCTAGAAAACTAATAAATAAGTTATAGTTAATCTATTAATTTATTAAAAAGAAATTACTGTACTTTTTTTCCTTTTAAAAGTGATAGCCTCCATGTGTCTGCTAAATGCATGGGAATGTATACAATAATGCTGCCCATTTGGACAATATTCGGTATAGATGTATAGCAGTACAAATCGATTCAGCAAATGAAGTCTTCTCCTGGCAAAGATCATGTTTCAGAAGATGAAATCACTGGGGATAGGAATAGAAATTCAGTCACAACCTGGAGAATAGCTCTTCTCCTCCTTTAAGCAAAGGGATGAGCACTGTAGCTGGCTGCTATATAGAACCTCTCCTCTTTTCAAATATCATTTTATAGTTACGAAAGTGATTTCTCTTAAATTAGGGAAGAAAGATGACAGTGTAGTTGCCCCAATCACAGCATTTAAAGACATGAAAAGACACCAGAATATTTTGCTAGAAAGGTATTGTGAAGGTTTGATTATTTCTTCAAGTCAGATGCGTCCACGCATAAAAGCAGCAGGAAATATAGTCCATTTTGCTGGCCCCTCTGGGTTGTGACTACAGGCACAGTAGTAGAGAGAACACACCACACGCTCCATATACCTGCATAAAAGAAGCTGACATTTTTCAGGTTGCACTAAGCCCCTGTGTGTCAGCCAACAGATGTGACCAGATTTATGATGGAGAGTGTGCTAAACTTGGAAGAGAGCTGGAATAAATTACTCTGTTGTTCCAACAACTGAGAACCAGCGAAAGAGTTGTGCTCAAGTCACATGTTTCTCCTGGTCCTTCTCCCGAAATGATACAAGTTATAAACTCTCCATTACTAAGTTGATGAGTTTATCATTAATTCCACTGAAGCTCAAAGATATAAACTAAGTCCATGAATATTAACCTTTTCTGTGTGAGAGCCACATACTTACATATTTAGTCTCTTCTGTAAACCAGAAGCTCTTTTTATGTCAGGAACCTTACTTCTACACCAAAACTGCTCTGATTCCTCTCTGCATCTGCCAGATTTCAGATTAAGCTAATACAGAGTTATAGAGATGCAAAAGAGTTAAACAGTGACTTCGCAATGAAAAGGAACAATCCATAAACCCTTTCCTTTTCCTAAAGCTATCCTAAGTAATTGACATTATTTAATACTTGGCATAAAGGTTTTATTTTCCAGTGACTGGGGTTAGTCAAGACTTACTAGGATAACTCAGCCTGGAATACCACATGCAGATTTTCACTTTATCAAGCAACAATAATCATTAATGAGATCTTTAAGCAGATCTCATGTCTCTTCTTCCTCTGAGAACACAAAAATTAAAGCTGCATCTTTCTCTGCAGATCTCTTCACCTTCAGATTATTGACTTCTGGCATGTCTCCCTGCTTCAAGGGACTATGGGCTTTTGGAAAGGGAAAGAAGGTTTTCCTTGTGGAAAGCTTGATGTTGCTATTACTAGTCTTTGGAGTTGAGTGGACAGATTTCCATACAATTAAACACTTCTGCATCCAGTAATGAAAAAGACTTTTACTTCCAAAATGTGTTCCCAGTTTCAGGAGTACTGTACTCACAGTTTCACAGAAGGAAAGCATAAAGTGGTACTTTATAGGACTCCTTTTTATGCAATATTTTTGGCTTTTGTGACATAAACCCTCTATGTTCAGTAGTCATGCATATTAGAACTTGGCCAGGCACTCAGTTGTTCAAGAATTATACCCGTTTTGTTCTTGGGGATTTATTCAAGCAACACCGTCTTCTTTGTTGGGTGAGCACAGGTTTCTGAGAAATTCTCTGTGTGTCTAATTAATTAGATGTCATATCATATTTTTTTCTGAGAGGAAAAAACCAGCATTCAGGCATAAAGATTCTATTCTGTACATGCACAGATATATTTAGGACAAAGGCCATTTCATTTCTTTAAATATGAAGCCTTGGCCATTTTTCAGCCACAAACTTCATCTTGTTTTCTAATTTTTCCTCTAAGTGAACATTATCTTTTTGCTGGTTCCTTTAAGCTTGAACTCTACTTTGAAATACCCTGTAGTACAGTTTGGTTTTTTTACTTTTTCCACTGTGTCTGAGTCAAGGTTCAGTCTTCTCATTAGAGGATAAAAGAAGCTGATTAATTCCCAATGGGTAGTTGCAAAATGAGGAGTCCAAGGACTGTTTTTATTGAGTGTAAAAAATTAATATCTTCAGATCAAAAGAAGGGCAACTCTTTGTCACCTACCCCTGCTACCAAACTACATGCCTGAATAAGGACAACTTTTCACTTTAGCCACAAATTTGCAACAAAACCTCATCCTTAGAGCTAGATCTAACCTGATCTGATTATTCTATATAGTCTCCAGTTCTAGAATAGATCTCTTAAATACTTGTTTTTGAAGCTTTTCCAGTATTTTTTCCACATTTTGCAAATAAGTTGTAAAGCTTTCCAGTCTTTACTTTTATCTCAGCTGAACACTCCAACTGATTCCACATTTTCTTTGAAATTGAGTAAATTTGTTGATGAAATGTCTATCTTTTCCATCAGATGTATGGCTGTCATAAGGTTTACAGCAAAAAAAAAAAAATTTATGAGTTAGAGAGATAGCAATCACATGCTGAACACTGATGTCTTCCTCAAAATAAATAAAATATAAAATAAATTTTTTTTAGAGCAACTTGCATTGGACATTCATTTTCCCTACCTTGCTTCTCTGAATTTAAATTCCAAACTGTAGAATCTCTCTTAGCCTCCAAACTACTTAAAATGTAACTTCTGTTCCTACTTTCATGCTTCCTCTTCATTCAGTACCCACATGTGGATTCAGTGGGTTCCCCAAAACTAATTTACAGTAAACTACTCATTCAGGAAGCTCAAACCCACAAGTAACTTTCTGTAGCTCTCCCCTCTTTATCTTCTTGATGTACACAATTGTCAGCTGTAGGCAACGGAATGACCACATTTATGAATAATTTCATAGTAAGCAACTAGAATTAATAATTCCTCCACATGCCTAATAGGCACATTTATGCTTCTCTCCCCTTTCCTCTTGTACCTGATTGTGGGCTATTCAAACCTTAATCTAGAGCTGCCCACTCTCCAACTCAGTTTAACAGAAATAATGCAAAATGCCCATGGAAATGATGCAGAACAATTGTTCAGGTTTCCCTGCTTTGTATTTGAATATGCATTTGAATGAGCATATTCAAATAAATTGGTACTATTGCTGTTTGTCCAAATATGTGTGACAAACTATTTTTAAAATGACTTCATGGGTGGACAGTATTTGGATTCCTTCCAATTAGTTGAAGTTTTTGTCAATGCATGCCAATTATTTGTCATAAATCAGGTTTTGCCTCATTTTAGGTGAACAATGAAGTCTGTACTTCAGCAGATGAGAACAAAGCTTTCAAGGACATGCCAAAGAACTGTGTCTGACATAAATGGAAGGAGGGCTTTATGAAAAGTAACTTTGAGATATACTTGATAATGTATAAAATCCACCAGTTTTAATTCATGTCAGCAATTTTTGACTGATACTTCAGAACAGTTATTCTGACTTTTTTTGACATACTGACTTAGCACATTCTGATGCATTCTGAAAAAAAGAACATTTTCATTTGGCTTTTTCAGAAAGCCTAAGAAAGAATAACAATAAAAAAGTGAATATGATTTTCTTTTTTTTTTTTTTTAGCTGCTGAATGGAAAATGATATGTAAATTAAAACATTCCATAGACATTCTTTGAAATGTTTACACTTTTATTGTTGTGTTCTCAATAACTGAAAAGCTGACAGTTTAGTTAAACATCATAAACAGATTAACTCTAAATATTATCTATAAAAAAGTTTGAATTCAGGATTAGATAGGTAAATTGCTCTTAATCCAGTGATTATATATACATCATGTCTTAAATATGAAAAAGCAAATAAAATTTGTTTGGCTTCTTGTAGGCCAATGTTTTATATATTCCAGTCATATTTCACAAACTTCTTGGACCTAACAGGTTTTTAAAATGATACTTTAAATACTACTAATTTTCATTCATCAGGATTTTTTTGATATCTGAGGGCTTTATACTAGCCTAACCATTAAGATGCAGCTGAAGTAATAAAAATTAGCTTCTACTTAAATTGAATATTAACATGTACAGAAGTTTTTTTATGCCTAAATCTACATCTCGGCTTACCTGATCATTCTGTTGAACAAATTGTACTATGAATCAAGCTGCTAAAACTGCTGTACTTGATTTCAATTTCTTGGAGTCTAGACCTGGGTATTTCTGGTCTACGCAAAAACTGCAATCTGTCCTGTAATTAAAAAAAAAAAAAAAAAAAGCAGTGAACACGGTATTGATCTTTGATTTCCTATCACGCTGAGCACAAAACTACAGTAGCATCAGAAACAGTTCAGGGGAAGGAAAAGAACAGATACCAGTATTCTGTAAGAAAAAGGAACAGATTTTCTCCCCTTAGACCAAAGACAACTGCCATCTGCACATTGGTTTTGAAGAATCTCACCTATATGTCTGTCTCATACACAGAGCTACCTGTGTCAGGGTAGTTGTGTCACAGCAAAAAAAAAGCAAGAATTAACCCCTTAAATTTAAATATGAAGGGAGCCTTGAACTTGCAATTAGGATGGTTACACTTTAGAAACAGAAAATTGACTGAGCAAGGAAACCACTAGTTCTACATAGAGTGCAACCTTACTAAAATCCAGAAGAATCTCAGTTTTAATATTGTAAGCATTATTTATAGAGGGAGATAGCTAGTTGAAAAATCTTATAATGAAAGAAATTAACTGCCATAGCAACAGGACTAAAATTAAATACAAATTCATTTTAGTCATGGAAGTTCTTTATTGATCCATCAATGATGATTAATCTATGCTTGATTTTCCTGATTTTCATCAATTTAAAAAGATTTCCTTTCCAGTCTGCCAACAGTCATGCACAATATGCTCTTTAACTTGCTGAATATATCATCTTGGAATAAAAATAAAGTTTATTTAACAACAAAAATGAAGTTCATCTGTGTCACTTAGAAAAGTCTTGATTTGATGTTATAGTGAGGCTGTCTTCTCAGTGAGAGAATTATCCATTTTTACAGTTCTTTATCTTTCTGGAAACATTGTGATGTTGTTACAGAGAACTTTTTTAACTTCAGTTATCCATGACTCTTCTGCTTACTTTAAGAATCACCACACAAACTTTATACCTTTTTTCCCTTTGAGCACTTCAGAGGTATCCAGGGTCTGTCCAATTTTTGAGACAACACATCAGAAGTCTACACATACCTGTTCAAGTCTCTATTGAATGGGTGGTAACTTTCAGGATCATGATGCCCTGGTGCAGAAGTGCAATTCAATGCCTGATGCTGGACAGCACATGAATCATGATGTGAGAAGGATTAGGCACAGAAGATTAAGCACAAGAACTGGGAATACTCTCTTAGAATTAGATCCCTACTGAGAGAATTCGTTGGTCTTTAAACTAACACCAACCAAAACCAGCTAGTATCAACCATGCAGCACAGAATGAATGCAGTGGTACCCGTGTAGGTTCCCAAACATGGCTTCTTTCAAGAAAGGTGATGCCAAAACTAAAAATAGGTGCTTTTCCAGCAAAGATAATTAGCTTGCAAGCAGCATCACAACCATGCATCTTGATGATTTTTAGTCAGCTTCAACCTGGAGATCTCTGCCCAGGTTTCTCTTGTGAAGAGTACCCATGAATACACAGCATATAGATTCAACATGGAGTCCATGGAGTCAGGGTGTTAGGGGAGGGGGAGGAGGAAAGCAGTAGCTAAAGCTAACATTAAAATGTCCTCATGTCCATGTGATTATGTCTGTCTCACAACTGCAATGTAACTTAGACAGTTCAAAAGCCTGGGCCATATTTCAGCCTGTGCAAGTGGATTATAGTGCCACTCCAAACATCTGCACTGCAGTAATGCAAAAGCTGTGCTCTTCGCATGTTCCTCCAGCCTTCATCCTTGGCTCCGCTCTCCGTTGGTGTGCTGGAGCCTAGAAGGGGTTCTCCAGGGAGCAGTCTGCAGCTGTCTTATGGAGATCCTGTGCCAAGGCAATTTTCTTTCAACAGGAAGCAGGCTTTGAGAATACCTTATGCATCTCTTCAACCTTCTACTCGGCATAAAGACACTGGAACAGACCTGGGGATATTACTCAGCCACTCTAATAGGACTGTTTCCCCTAATACCATTCTAAAGGGTAACATTTTAGTGCTGACTTGGAAAGGCAATTGATATATATTGAACTGCCAATACTATTTCCTCTCCAGTTTTCTCTCTAAATGTCCTTTCCAGGCGTTGCCTCTTGCTATGGGTTGACAGATTGGAAGAGATTATAGCGTTGAGTATAGAGACTGAAGGATATCCCAGATGAATGACATCCTAGATGCAGTATAACTATATATAACTATGAAATTCATTACTGGAAAGTGGATTTTTTTTTTCTTTATTTCTGCTGCAACAGTGGTTATATACAGAATGATAATCAAGAAAGGACATAGTATAAATCACAGATTACTTGAACAGCTTCCCTAATATTATTCTATTTTCTCTTCCATGTTAAGACAAAATAATGTAGAGTAAATCAATTATCAAGAGGCTTAAAAACTATCAGTGATATGACTAGACTAGAGTGCAAATTAATAGGTCTACCCATACCACACAATGGAACATTATACAGAGACCCCTGAGTAGGGACAACCAAACTGATTTGACATTTCATTACCTCACTAAAATATTAACGTTCTTGACTAATAGAATATCTTTAAAGATACATCTTGCTTTTAAGAATAGACTGATTATCATTTTTGGTTTTGCAGAAAAAGTGTGAAGTGATGGGCTTGGCCTTTTCCTCTCCTCCACAACTTTTAATTCCTGTGTTTTTCCTGTTGCAGTGCCCAAGACTAATCCCTAGCATCTTAAACCACTATAGTTGCTAAATTGAAGAGATTACAAGAAAGCAGAGATCATTTGCACATACTTTACTGGATATATTTCATGTTATTTAGGAAGCAACAAAAGCATGGACACCTTTTTATAAAACAAAACAAACAAAAAAATCAAAGTACTTCTTTCTAGAGTGACTAACACTGACTTACCCATTATGAATTCCTATGAAAGAAGTGTTGGGGATTGGACTTCAGCTTGTTTTGCCACAGTAATATATCACCCTTTTCACTGTGTTTCCCAAAGACTCCTCTTCTGGTGTACTTTTACTGAAAACAGAATAAAATGTTTCCTCCAAATTCCAGTCTTCCCAAGTACGCTTCTCCAGGGCCTTAAACCTCCTTCAGAAAATAAGGCATCCATATACTACCATCACACAGCATTGGCAGAGCACAGAAGAAATGTCCATATTTCAGCAGGGCAGCAAGTTGTATGCATATCCCCCCTGTCCCTGAAGCTAGGTGTTTTCACTGATATCTGAGGCATTTGATCCAAAATCCACTAATTAATCTGATTAAATAGTAATGATCTTGTTCCCTTTTAATCTAATGCTTGTGAAAAACCCTGCCTTGTTCTAGTTTAGTATTAGTTTCAAGGAAAGATAGTTTACTTGCTATTCACTGTCTTGAAATGATGCACAAATATGAGGGATTCCTCTGCATATCCCACGAATGAGAGCCAAGAGTAACAGAAGCATTTCAGTGTATATACTTTTGTAAGTAGTTTTCCACGTTTTTCGTGCTGATAATCCAAGCCAAATATTACATGGCTGTTAGAAGTGATTATTTTTTTCCCTCCTTGCCGCCATTGTGGGTATTATTCAAGAAAGTAAAAGCAAAATTCTGCAATGCAGTTCGTCTTGCACCTGTCCCCCTTCTATAGCATTTCCTTCTGAGAGAGGAAACGTTATGAGTGCATGGCTTTTGCTTTGAGTCCAGGAGGAAACATCATGATGCAGCTTTTCTGGAAATCTATTCAGGATAGACTGAACAAGCTGGGCTAAAAAACATTAGGAAGTATGTTTTTCCTGTCTTAAGAAAATGACCCAAACAGCGTCCTCCCAAATAGTACATTTCGAGGCTGGAACTAGAAGTATTGTTGAATGGAATGCACTGTGAGTAGCAATATTTAGGCCTGCAGTCTATTTTTGGATATTGGTCACCAATAACAATAGACTGAGAGCTCAAATCGATGCTGCAGGTTGCCAAGTAGCACTCTTCAGTGCCACTAGGCTGTGATGGTTTTTGCATTACACTTAAAAGCACTGCTGGGAGAGACACAACACTGCTGGCTAGTAGTGTGATTTCTGCAAGTACTGGTTCAGAAATGGAGCAAGCTGCAAAATGCCTCCAAGCATGCCAGCACTATAAAGTATTTGATTTCCCTGCCTCTCTGGCTCCCCCATTCCTCCCTGAAAACCTATTTCTCCTCTAATAACAGCAGTATATGCACTTCCCGTACGTATCTGAATTTCCAGCTGCTCCTAGCACATGCTTTCTGTGCAACAGTACTGGATGCCAAATGATTCTAGGGACAGGGACATAATGCTACTCCTACCCATTCCCAGATCTCTTCCCCATCTTCCTCCCTGCAAACAAGCAAAAAAATGGCCACTCATTTTCAGGGAAGATGGCCCCTGTATCTTTTGTGGAAAGCACTAAAGATAAAAATGCTTTGGCCACAGCGGAGAGAGGAGTACAGAAGCTGGTGTTGTGCTCCTGCACCACAGACTGCTGTGGCTAGCCAGATTTCTCCCTGTACTATCTTACCTCCTCTTACTCAGAACTTGTACTGGAATATCTCTGATTAGCACAGCACTCTCAGGACAGTCTGGAGAGAATAAATGTTGACTCCCTCCTTTTGAAGTGAGCCTCCAACTAGCAGGGCTTCTCACCAGCTTACCCAGATAAGAAAACTGTTGCTTATCCCCAGCATCCTGAGCTACTTCTTGTAGGTTTATTTTGCCTGTACCCTCCAACAGAGCAGCCTCTTTAAGCTCGGTGGAGATGCTGCACAGCCTCAGAGCTGGGCAGGGGTTTCTAGCCTTCCTGGGCAGCTGCAGTTTTTGGTGG
Source organism: Buteo buteo (assembly GCF_964188355.1). NCBI lineage: Eukaryota > Metazoa > Chordata > Aves > Accipitriformes > Accipitridae > Buteo > Buteo buteo. The sequence goes on along the minus strand of NC_134175.1, from coordinate 18,493,347 downwards.
AAGAACCTTGGTCACGCAGGGAAAGCTGCAGGGTGGTAGCGCAGCTGGCACTGGTGCTTGCTACCCAGGCCAGATGCTGGATGAAAGGCAGCAGCCTCCACACACGGGAGCAGCTTCCCACTCCACACCGGTCAGCACAAGGCAGCATGTCATTTTAGGACACCAGATGCTCATTTTTTAAGACTTATTAACTGACCACCACTCTCCTCTACTATTTTTGTGGTGTTTTTTTTTTTCCTCCTTCATCGTTTTTGGCCACATAATGACTCTACACAGATTTAAATCCAAGGTCAGTTGTCCTCAGTTATTCAGGCAATGAAACAATGAGATTAATTCACAAGAACAAAAAGAGAATCCAATTCACCTCCTGTGAGCAACCCCTGCACCAGGCAGCAACAATGGCTGAGCTCAAATTTAGAGGGCTCATTAACAAAACAGCACGAACACAGCACCCACAGGCTTGGGACATCTTGCCTCCTTCAAGCTGCAGCAATGCACGCACAGGAGGGCAGCTCACGGGCAGCAGGGACTGCGCTGCCTATGGCCAGAGTTGCTGCTGCTGCCTGTGCCCTGGCTCCCTCACTGCCAGCCCCTGGCAGAGCCTTCTGCGGTAACTCGTACGGAAATCCCTGAAGATTCAGGCTTTACCTGTTGCAGAGGACGCACCGGTGCGGGCAGTAGCATTTGCTTTCCAAGAACAGAAAAAAAACTTCAAAGGCCCTGGGAACATCCCTTGTAAAAGTTGCATAAATAGTTGTTGGTTTGGGACTTCTTTTATGACGTACCATAAAAGAAAATAGCATCAGTGAGAGGTGCTCCAATTTTATATGATACAACGAAGAGCAGTTGATTACTTTGTGAAACATAACATTGCCTTTTTGTCTGAAAGTATGTTCATTGCATCAACAGTGGGTCATTTTACAAAGCATTTTGTGGTGACTGTAGAGCTCATGCTGCTTAGGATAGACACGATTCCTGCCCTGTTGTTGCCTTTCTGTTTTTTCCAACCCTTTTATGGAGAAAGGTAAAGGTATAGTGAAGAGGAAAAACACTATTTCTGCCCATCCTGTCAATTCAAGTCATGTAATTTTCAAAATCTCAGTATTTCCACTGTGTTAAAACTGTTTTTTCTTTTTTCCTGTTACAGTTTTAACTTCATAAATTCAGAAATATATTTTTAATCTCTGTAATTAATTTTACATATTTTCCACCTGTGCAGTTCTGCATAGTTGAAATGCACAAAAGCTTCAAGCCATAGCTTGTGTGAAAATTATTCCTCACCTGTGTCTTAATTTCTGAGGAATTTGGGATTCCTCCTCCAGTAGTTGTTGACATCAAATTCAAACAGTAAATGCAACTTGAAATAACCTCACCTAGACAATCACAAAGGCCTAAATATGTTATAAATGGTAGAGAAAATAGAAATTATATGAACAAAAGAAGTGTTAGCCTCAATCATTTCTTCATTTTAGCCTGACTTGAGGTAACCGCATACAGTCCAAACCTAAACAAAATCTTGCATTTATTTTCTATTCCAGGCTTAATATTCTTTCTTAAAAAGCAGGACAAAGTAAATTTATTTTAATCACTAACCTTACATACAATAGAAGGGTATACATTCATTAATAAAGCCCATCATGATTATAACCCCATTTAAAAAATTTTAATCATGGAATTAAGCTTATAACAGGTTTTCTAGCTGGGAAACTTAGAGCTCCTGGTTATAGTGGGACAATGTGCTAGAATAAAGGTACATGGTGCACATTCCTTGTGGTAAGCTCAGCATTGCGAAAGGCTGCCAGCCCATTTTGGAAATGGTCTGGCAAATCCATTCTTCTCTTCTGGATTTAGAACAATTTACTCCACTTTTGCCTTTTTGTTGTTGTTGTTGTTGTTGTTGTTGTTGTTGTTCTGCATTGTATGAATGCCAGATATGAATGCTGTCTGAAATGTTAATCTAACTTTACTTGATCCATGTTTTTCTTAAAGTTGCCTTCCTTTCCATCTGTTTTGGACAGCTAGCAGACATGAGTAAGCAAATACTTCTGCTCATGGAAAAGTTACGTTTATGGCTACTTATAACTTACAGTCTTTGATACAGTGAGTCAAGTATTCAAGACCTGGTAGCACAATATAACCGATCTGGTGCATGCTGTTCTGGGATGAACATTCCTCATTTTCTCTGTGTGTCCTGTCTCCTGTAGTGAAGAAGTCATTAAGATAGACAGATATGACTGAATACAGTGGTAGGCTACCTTCTGCATTTAAGAATTGAGTCCAATTGAATTCTTGTCCTTTCTCTTACAAAATCTTTATTTATAAACACAAGTACAGCATCAAAAGAAAGAAGAAAGAATCTCCCAAACCATGCCCAAAACTCAAGTTCTGACATTAAGCCTCCCTACTGGGTAATAGGAAGCATCATTTCAAATCCCCATATTGGGAGAAGAACTTATGCATAGCTTCATAAGATAGTTTCAAGATGAGAGAAAAACTTTTAGTTATTTAGTTAATTCAAACTCAACTGTAGCTGCATACTTTATGCCATTTTTTCTAACCCATGTGGAGTAGGAAGGAGAAAATAAATGCCAGTTGTTATTCATCATATGCCTTGCGTAGTTGAGTACTTGTTTACTTGTAACTTCAGAGCTGATTGGGATGCATGTTTGCTCTTGACAGTCATGCTGCTTGCTCTTTTTGTCAGCAGAGCTACTAGAAATATCTTTTTAATTTTACCACCTGGGCGAACCTTACCACAGACGGAAAACAAAACTTATGCAAGAACATTTTTAGTGCTTTATTAGGCCTACTGAGCCAAAAGGCTGTTCTTGGTGTGAAACAGGCAAGTTCAACAAGAGAAGCCCCCTTGGAGCTCAGAAGCATGAATAAAGAGAACAGAGGAGAACTGATGTGTGGGATCAGGGCCCAAGTCTGCAGTGGCACACTGTATTTCATTTCAGTAATTGCTGAAAGCAGGACAACATGGACTGAGTGAATATCCACAGGACAACTTAATTCACTTTTGAACTCTATGAAAAAACTTAACTTGACTTGCATCCATTTACTTGCTTAATTTTGGAATATTGGGCCAGATCCAGCTGAGATCTTGGCACATTGCATCATGTTGCCGGGATGTAATAAATAAAAAGCATGCAAGTCCTGAGCAAAAACATTTCTCATCATACTCTGTATATGCAAAAAAGCAGAACTGGAGGCAAAGCCTATGGAAAAAAATACATTTATCTTTTGCTTCCAAACTCCTGCTTCCTTCTGCTACCTTCACTAATGGCTTGAACTTTCAACTTCGGAGAGCTCTGCTAATCTATGAAACCTTTCTGTCAGGTTTTTCCTATTTTCTAGGTATTCTTGAGGTTTTCTTTCTACATTTGCCCACATTTGCTTCAAAAAATGCCGTGGGGGGAAGGGATGTTCAAAACAAAGCTTAAGAAAGAAGAGCCCACATTATGAGATGTGCTGGCTTTCAAAGAACTACATGGCTTAAAATAAGTGGAAAGATCCTGAGCAGAACGTGATCCCAGTATGAGTGCAAGAAACTGGATCATTTGACACTGATAACCTGTGACTTTGCAAGTTCTAAGCAAAAGTCAGGCCATTAAACAGTGCCATAAAATGGTTAAATGTGAAACATCACTGTGAGTAATACAGCATTACAGAGTATAGTATAAAAAAAAAAATTTTCCAGACCAAAAAAGGAATAGCACGAAAAGTGGCATGTTGTAGACAGTTGGCCGTAAAGCTCTCAGAAGTAGTTGCATAAAGGAAATAGGAATGCAAAGAGAGTCAAGTAGGAAATATTCTTCCTTTGTGGAGGAGACAGTGCTAGCTAGCCACATACATTTTAACACTGAACACTTCAATCAGCTCCAAAACACTATCCTCACTATGAAATAACAAGCTAGACAGGCCTCTGGAAAGCAGCATGGCAAATTTAGCATGTCAGAAAATATGCTTAGGAACTCTGTAGCTAAAACCTGCTGGCGGATCCTTAAAAATGTGAGCTGCTTTGTTAAAAAGAAAGAAAGGTGTGAAGTCTCCTCAAGGACTTGCAGCATTGGGCCTGATAACAAAGCACTGCATTCATAAAGATACCCAAGTCTTTAAAGAGATGCCTCAGAAGTATTTCCAAATCACGCAGCTAACTAACCTCTCAATTTTAGGGCAAATAGGCATTTACTATTACTAGATTCCTTTATGGGGTTTTGATTGTCTCCACAGCCCATAACAATATTAGTTTCTTCCAAACCAAAATAATTTCATTTCCATTTCCCTCAAGGCCCGTGGTTCCTTTCTAGAGGAAACATCTTTTTCTGTTTTGGCTTGTCTATGGATGTTTATTTATTATTTTAGGGCAGAGGTTTTACTGGAGGCATTGGAGATGGAAAGGACTTAGTCATTTAGGACTGACTTAGTCACAGGCATGGTCTTGCAGTCCAGCCCATTATCAAGTGACCTTGGTTCTTGCTCTGTTTCCCCATGTTGCTGTCTTCTGGCACTCATAATAGGGAATTTCCCCTGAGATTTACTATGGAGTCTCCTTTCTCATCTTTTTCCTTCTGGCCTTTGACATTGACCGTTTGTCCCTTACTCTTTTCGGCATGGTTTCATCTTTGAAAAATGTTATTTTACATACTCAACTTCACTTCTGCTTTTCCTGATAGATGTTTTAACAGTGTAACACTTTCCCTCCATGAACAGATCACTGTTTGGGAAGTAATACTGAATGGTACCTGCTGGTGTTAGTTTTCATGCAGCCGCCTGAGACTCTATTATACAATGAAGATACCTATGCCTTACAGGGGAAGACTAAGACCTTCGGTACTGTATATGAGAAGTTTCTCCTTACATAAACAGGTAAATTCAGAGGCAATCATTCCAAGATCTCACTGGTTTTTCTCTTTATTTCTCTTTAAGGAATGCAAAATGCGATCAAGTCCTTAAAATTGGGGTATTAAAGTCTTACAATTATATAATGGTCTGGAATTAGTGGTGTGGAAAGAGACTCATTAACAGACAGTTTGCAAGTTATTGCTGACTGGTGCATGTTTTCCAAAATGTGGGCTACAACTGGCGCTTGACCCTGACTGAGTCATCGGGATAGCACTGAAACGCTAGTGCTAAAAAGCAGTATAATGTACCAGTGAGCAGCAATACAAAATCTGTCTCCACACTGGTGATGTTTACAGACTTAAGAAGTTTTGAAGAGAACTACTTACTGTGAACAGCATGTGGGCCTTTCAGTCTGTCTCTTTTGCCTCTTGGTTGCATATTCTGGCAACTCCTGAAGCCTTTATTGGTAGATCTGAGAAAGAAAGTCCAAAATTAATCCATTCAGAATTGAATTCACAGTGAACAGTAACCTATTGGTCCAGTCAAGCAAACTGTTTGCCTTTTATTTTCTATTGTTTTAGAAAAAGGCTATAGCTTTTTAAAGTGCAATTTGATTTTATTATGGCAGGCTTTGATGATTTTAAAATGTATTTCAGAGACTGAAGAAATGGTCTATGTCAATAGCTTAATTGATTAGCTGAGTGATAACTGAACAGTTTAGTTTCGTGTTTATCAATTAATCCTTTTCTATTAGGTTTTCAAGTGTGGTATGTGTTCAATTTGTTCTTCATTTTGCACGTATGTTTTAATAATCCCTGCCATATTTTCCTTCCAAATGACATAATTACTTCAGGATGTCTTTACTTCTCTCTTGTTATTTTTGCTGGAAACAGTGAAAATATACTTAAACAGCTCCTTGGCAGCCATATATATCATACTGACCCAATTTATAGCATCTGCCTTGCAACAGCATATACCATCATTTGCCAAACGTTCTGTAACTGCAAAATAGTAGTGGAGCGTTCCTACCCTTTCATGCTCTCTATTCTGTATCCCACATGTCCCACAGAGCCTAAATAATGAAATGTTTTGTTTGATAGGTTGTTGAGTCAGCACAGAGAAACAGAGTCAAACCCATGCTGGAAGTATTCATTGAGCAATGCTCATGGCTCCCCAGGCCAAGGTTCCTGCATCAGCTGTTAAATATACAGTGCTGTATCTGTTATTAAAGAAAGCTGTTGAAGAGTAGTGATTAACTAGCAAAGTTTAATGGGAGAACAGAATATCCTTCTGCAGACATGAAAAACAAAAAAGCAATAGAAAACAAATGTATAAAATGGTACCTAAATTCTTTGAATTATGTATTGCTTTGAGATATGTATATGTCTCTTTCCTCTGATTTTAGCACGCTGCAGTTAACACTAGGGGGTTTTTTGGACTTCTAAACCTGTATTTGTGATCAGCAAGGGTCCAATTCAATTTGGTATACTCAAATATATATAGTGTGTATATATATATATACTATATAGATAGCACTTATGCAGCTTTCTTCTAAGGCATTACTGTGCATTTTGGAACATTAAAATAATAAATGGGTGAAGTATTCACTGAACTGTAAAATTACCCTTTTCTCTTCTTAGCTCCAACTCTGGAAAAATAATGTCAAATGAATTAGTATGTTTCTTTCTGAGAGCTGTAGGTAGAATACTTCCTTTTCTTTCTCCTCTGTTCCTCTTATACCTTCCCAGAGAGAGGTTGACAAGATTTTATTCTGAGATCTGCAGAACAGAATTGAAGAATTACACCCTATTGGTTTCTGAAAGCTGACCCCTTCATCTTCTCAGCTGCTAGATTTGTTTTGTGCCTTTTTTCTCCTGGTATAGCTTCCTCCTCAATGAGTTTCTGTGATTTTTCCAGTTCAAAATGTGTTAGCCAGATTCTCAAGATTTTCTTCATTTCCCTAGACATTCTGCAGCATGGCTATTTTTGCTGGGGCATGTTAAAAATAATGTTCTATATAGCCTCAAACAGGAATGATCTAGTTGAAGCCTCAGATTAGTTCTTTGGAGGGTATCACTTGTCCTTATTTTGAGTCATACTCTCATTGCATAATTAATGAGAACCAGCTATCTGGAAGAAATAGAGAGATGTAAAAACTGTAATAGGTAGGAAAAATTCAATAGCAGAAAAAATCTTTTCAAATGGGCAAGCTGTGGGGTAGGCAAGCCTAATGATATCTTAGCTTTCTTATTCAATATATATCTATTTTTTAGAGAGATGAGTTGCAAGAGGCAAAGCAAAGCACAACAGAAGCCCTGAGTCTGCTAATAGGAAAAGTCTTCAGTTCCAGTGCCAATCTCTTGCACATGTCCCACTGTCCTAGTTTTGGCTGGGATAGAGTTAATTTTAGTTCTAGTAGCTGGTATAGTGTTATGTTTTGGATTCAGTATGAGAAGAATGTTGATAACACACTGATGTTTTCAGTTGTTGCTAAGTAGTATTTAGACTAAGTCAATGATTTTCTTGTGCCCAGCCAGCAAGAAGGCTGGAGGGGCACAAGAAGTTGGGAGGGGACACAGCCAGGGCAGCTGACCCAAACTGGCCAAAGGAATATTCCATACCATGTGATGTCATGTCTAGTATATAAACTGGGGGGAGTTGGCCTGGGGGGGAATCACTGCTCGGGAACTAACTGGGCATCAGTGGGCGAGTGGGTAGCAATTGCATTGTGCATCACTTGTTTTGTATATTTCATTTCTTTTGTTCTTATTATTGTCATTTTATTATTGTTATTATTATCATTATTATTATTTTCTTCCTTTCTGTTCTTTTAAGTTGTTCTTATCTCAACCCACGACTTATACCTTTTTTTCCCCCCGATTCTCTTCCCCATCCCATTGGGTGGGGGGGAAGTGAAGGAGTGGCTGCGTGGTGCTTAGTTGCTGGCTGGGGTTAAACCACATCACCCACTAACAGCCAAATCATTGAAGAAGGCGCAGAAAACATCCTTGAGGCTGAAGCTGGCTCAAGGCTGCCCCTCTCACCATGACGATGAGTGCCATCACTTGTGGGCTGTAGAAGCATGGTTAGCCAACACTGCTCTTTGCTCCCCCCGGTCTTGCATTCCTTCTTCAAGTGGTGTCACTGTGAAACAAGAGAGGTCAAAGAGCTTTTCCCTCTCTGGCTTAGGAAGGTAGTCAACTGGTGTCTCCTACATTCTGCCTCTGATTCACTGGGCACCATGCCAAAGGTACATTGCTCCCTCACCTCTGCTGACCAAACTGTTCATACCAGAATGAATGGCTTCAGGCATAGTGCTCAATTTCCCAGATGGCTTATGTTTGCCTGCCATTTGCATATGCCCTAAATAAAATCTGTTTTCTTTTCAAGGGGGCCTATATACACCATAGCTTATACAACCATATAAGCATGAATGTTAGACCTACAATTCTCAAATGGATATATCAGATCCCTTACTATTTTATTTAATACAAAATGTTTTGCCATCCAAACTGTATCAAAGTTTCACAGCACATGTTTAGCAACCTAAACAGTCAAACAGGACATAAAATGTTTGGATAATCTTAATGGTTTTGGTATCCTAAGTTAGCTGAGTCATAACAGGTGTGGAGAGGTCAGACCAGTAGGGCCATTAAACCAAAGTTAAATCATCAGGTTTCCCTGAATACACAGAAAACAACATAACATTTTAAGTCATGGACCTAGGCCTAAATAAATGTACTTTTCTTTTTCTGCATGAGTTGGACCTGCGGCTGACTAGCTTGCCATGGAAGCCAAGATAGGGTGGGAGAAGTTGGCGTCTTGTAGCTCTCCCACCCACACTGCATCTCATCTCTGCCTTAAAATTGTCCTCTCACAATAGTCTGGCACCTCACACAATCTGGAATTGTGAAGTGAAGAAGGACATATATAATCCATTTTCTTATCAGCGTATTTTTCCCCTGTTCTTCAGATTTTGTTTCCATGCACATTTGTGTCTTAGAAGTCCCGGCACTGCACTGGATCGACTGCTTGCATGGGTGTTGCTTTGTGCCTCCTCAGTCTTTGGAGGAAAGTAAGTAGATCGGTAAAGAATAGGTGAAGGAAGGTAAATAATAAGAGTTTCACACACACAGATACTTGGTCATGTCCATTCAAAGATGCACTGTCTCATAACTACTGAGGAAATGGATTTGTCATTATATGACAATCAGAACAGGGATACTGATTCCTGCAGTGCTAAGATCCTGAAGTATTTTGAAACCAGTTTTATTCTGTTAAAGCAATTAAGCATTTGAAGCTATAACAGCTGACTGAATTCACCCTTTAAGATCATGGCTTTCAAATCACTGCTTACTAGATAGAACATCATATAACTGCATGGTGAGGATGGATAAAACATGCAGAATGTGCTAGATGCATTCTCAAAAATAAAAACAGTTAAAAAATCCACCTTCAATTAAGTAGAAAAATGCTGGTTTAGTACTTAGTTTGAAAACCTTTCTAATTAGTTAACGCATAGAAATGCTCCACACTGAGACTACAGAAATAATATAACACTTCTGAAAATGAACAGAACACACAAACTGACATGAATATATCCTACAGCATACAGTAAGTATTATAAAAAAACTAGTGAAAACTGCTATGAACATTAAGTCATGTTCTGCTATAGTTCTGCTCTGGAAGTAATAAACACCCATATCTATTAGTGCCTTTGCCTTTCAAGCTGAAGACTCACTACTCCCATGTTACATTTACTTTTGCTGTATACTTGGGAGGTTTGAGAGACTGTAAGAAACCCTTGGCTAACATATATCCTTTCATTCTACTGTGCACTGCAGTTGCGTTTAGAGTTGGTATCAGTCATCAAGCATTTAGACATTATTCAAACAAAAAGCACATTTTTGGATGTATTTCTGTGAATACCTCTCTAAGCTGTGAGAGTTTGTTTACAGAGTTGCTCAGCAGCTTCACTTTCCATTGACTTCAGTTGCTGGCTCTTCAGGTCCTTAGTTTACGAAGGGAGGAGAGATAGAAAAGAGAGTATGTATGCTATTTCAAGAGCTATACTGCTAGATTTTTGTAATATTTAGGTCCATTCAGAACAGGTGTTTCAGTTCACTTCTAAACATTTCACTTCAAAAGACTGCTATATTTACTTAGAAAAAGCAAAGGAAGTTATAAGCCTTTTAGGATTTTTCAAAGCAGCTGAGCCAGTTTTGTGTCCAGCATCCACTGAAATTTATTGTGATTTGACTGTCTTAATTCCGCTAAACTTTACTGAAAATACCAGCTTTGTGTGCAGCTATGGAAAAACTGAAGTTATTACTATTAGCCCTGCCATCATCTTAACACACAATTAAAATAAAAAAAGGCAGGCCAAATGCCACAAAATTGCTCAGAAATGAAGGGAGCTCTGCATGCAGGGAGCTGACACGGTTGGGAGTAAGGAAAAAAGAAGTCAGGTCCTAAGGAAGATGGGTGTATTTTAGCATCATCTGAACCATTTTGCACCAGAATGAAATACAGAAAATTCTAAACTGTTTGATTTTGAGGAATTAGCCTGTATTAGGACCTATTTTGTAATGATTATCTATATGAATTTTCGCAACATTACAATTATTTATCAGCCACACTGATACTTTATAATGAAAATTTTGTAGACATGAATGGTTCCATTGTCAGCAGGAGCATTATTCATGCACGTGTCTAAAAATCTTACCATTTACTTCTTCATTTCACTCTCAACAACTTCCTTTTTTACCATAGTGTCATCAAAATGATAAAAGGTTTCATCCCAAATGAAACAGAATAAAATTTTAATAGATACGGTAAAAAGTAGTATTTCCCATCCTTCAAATTTTTCTAAACTCTGATGCTACAGATAGTTTGGAGTATTCTGGACATCATTAGGGTTAGAAACTTCATATCAGAAGTGAACCTTAGAAAGTGATATGTTATTTTTTTCTGAAATAAAAAGCCAGAGTTAGTCAATGTTTGGTAAATGTTCTGAGGACATATAAGAGTGAACACAATCAGAAATGCCACAGTAGGAAACATGAAATACATAAGAGTTTACAGGAGCTGAATTGAATTATTTTTTTTTTTTTTAGGCAGAGAGACAGTACCCAAAAACCTGGGTCAAACTGGAATACTTTGGATTCCACTGATTTATGAATTAACATTGCCTAGTTAATATCAACTTTGGCCTTCTTGGATAAACATGAAGATCTACCCCAGCCCCAGTGCTAGAATTATCAGGAACATGTTTTACATGAGTTAGAGAAAGGCCCCAAATTATGTTGCTGCTAATTTAAAGACGTTCATGTATTCTTTTAAACTGGGTGTCATAGTAGGGAAACTTTTGCTGCTATCGAAAGTAAGTGTGTGATAATGTAATATTTTACTGTCAGATGTGAAGATTAAATAAAATGGATACAGCAAGGTAATGGTGAGATGCTTGGTGATATTTCTGAACCCCAAACTGCACAGCCCTGGTCTCTCAGACCTTACTCAGCAGAAATTCTGAACCTGTGCTTTTCATCATGTGCTTCATAGGAATAATAAGCGTTGCACATGAAGTCACTTACAGATTTATTTACTTACAGGAAAGCCTCCTACTTCACAGACACATGCTGAATCATCTAGAAACTAAAGAATCTCCAAAATTACTCCTCATTTGGTACTTTAAACCAAGGCATAGCAATTTATAGATTAAGGGTTTCCAGGGTACATAAGCACCAGGAGGCAATAGTCTAACCCTGCCATAAAAGACTTAGAGGACCAGTTACAAACATCTGTCAGGGTAGTTTGGATGAACTGTTGCTCTCTGAAGTCCCTTGAGTCCATTTGATCCAGATCATGAATGATTTGGAGTCTTAAATGCCTACTCTTTCTGTCTATTTGCAGATAATATATTGTTTTAAGGAAAAGCAAAGACAGAAAAAAATGAGTCATTTATTTACAAAATATTCATGAATTTGCTTTCACCATTTTTTGTCCAGTTCAACTTTTAAGTTTAATGGCTATAAAATGTCAGTTTCCCAAGTGTGAAATCATAATAATTACTTAAGACTACCTGCACCCTTCATCTAAACTTGACCACTCTTCACAGGGCGAGCTGCAGAATTACATGAAAATTTTCTGTGGTATAAGAGAATTATTATGATTTATAGTTTTGTTCATTTGGGATAGAAACAGAGTTTGCACTTAAAGAGAGCTGGAAACATATCATAGAAGAAAAGAACATCATTTTTATGGGGTACCATAAAGATTGCTTTTGATTTGACATCCTCTGCTTGCAATCACCTTTACCGAACCATGCAAACTTTACATCTGCCTACTATTCAGTAACAAAAGTGAGGCTCTCTGTAGGGGTGGGACACTCAGGTACCTTTTTTGAAAGTTCTGTTTCAAAATTTGTTTTTAGCTCCAAACATGACACAGAATAGATGAAATGCTATAGCTGTGATTCAACCAGGACCCACAAGATAACAACATAACCAAAAGTGGGCATTTTTTAAGAAATAGAGTTCACGTGCTGGTTACTGAATCATTAATTTAAAGTAAGCACAGGCTGGTGATTGTAGCAACTGGATAAGCAGATCTTTTTTGGGCTGATCTCATCCCATCCATTTTAAAAAAAGATAGAAAATATTCTGAATACTAAGGCAGATGATTGCAAACTGCATCTATTTTCACTAGAGGACTTGAAAGACTTGATCCATACCTAGTTTCAATGCAGCCTACTGTCAATATTTCAGTTAACACACTTCAAGAAAGAGCTGGCATTAAAGAAATCATCTTTATCACCTCTCCCTCCTGATAGGTCTTGTACTGATTAGAATGGAGCAGTATCATCTGGGCTACTCTACTCCTGGATGCCTAAATGCCTCCAGGTCCCTTTTGATAAAGGCTATTTGGGCATACCTTAGGTTTTTTCCAAAAGGAATTTAGGCTGCAGGACAAGTACAAAGAGCTCAGAGGTCTCTACTGCAGGTCTGATAATTCCTGTACTCTGGGCATTTTTCAGATAATTTTTAGGATGAGTTTTGACTGTAGAGGACTGCCTTGGGCATGTTCTTGTGGGAACTCATAGTCTGTTTATTGGTGCAAATTTAACTAATGAAACAAGATAACTCTGTTTATTGTGAGAAGATTATGGTGAGAAGTCTTCTGCTGCTGCTTTTTAAATTATGTTATTTCTCTCTATTCCAGGAATAGGAATAGGGTATACATCCAAACTTCTTTCTCAAAATTTGCTTCCTGAGCCCATGATTCTTCTCATATGGAAGCAAGAGAGTGCTCCATCACCCATCCGACACAGTAATTCTAACACATCCACGTAAAGAAACACAGTACCCATACAGAGAATCTAGGAAAAAATAGAGAAACTTTTGTCCCAAGTTAGTACTACACAGTGTAAACCTGCCCCTAATGCTCTGGGTTAATAGATGGCATCTACTCTTAGAACATTATTTAACTCTGTAAAAACTGTAATACTAAAAGTCATACATAATTATTTAATACCACAGAAATTTTTCACATAATATTGCAACTGACCCTGTGAAGACCAGTTACGTTTAGATAAAAATTAAAATCACTGCTTTGTAAAGGGAAAATTAGATATCCAAACCAGCAATATTTCTAGTGAAAACACTAGGCACTTTTTTCTAGATTCACTGAAGAAATTATAAAAGTTGGCTACATGCATAAAATGGCAACTTTTGCTAGCCCAGCCTTACACAAATATGCTTGGCCCTCTCAGCACCACTCCTAAATCTCCATTTTCACTAGGACAACGTTAACCCATTGCCTAACATTAGGCCCCATCATCCCCTTTACTCCAGTTGAGAGGGACTCTAGATATCTGAGACCAGTGTGAATCACAGAAACTCCCTCCTGCATGAAATCCTCAGTGCTAGCTGCCTAGTATGCAACACTGATTCATAAGCCCTTCTCGGCTACATGCCAGCCCTACCTCTATCCTTGAGCTTAAGATCTCTGGCCAGAAATGACCAAAAAGAAAAGCCAAGGAGTTATGACTAAGCTTGCATTAGGAACATCTTTTTCACCCATGCCTAACCCCGTAGCATCAGCCCTTACTGAGACTGTGTGTCGACCTACATCCATTACCACTTTTAAACTCATTAGCTACAACACAATGTTGCTAATTCAAAACTTAATTCTCCTATCAAGTGAAATTCTGACCCGTAGCTATTATCCTGTATTTATCCATAAACCAGTTACTCTGTTTGTCATGAGACCCAGTTTCAGCACTGGCTCAAATCCACCTCCAGTGCCTCTCCAAGTCTTTTGCAATACTAGTTAGGTTGTTGCTGTCCTCAGTCTTTAACCGCTGCATTAAATGTAAGCTAGAGAGACTGGATCCACTCAAGGGGTCCTTGCCTATGTGGAAAGCTTTTCTCTTGTATGGAGTTACAGTTCTGTAGCACTTGACATGTCTGAACCCTAATTTCAACCCAGCAATAAGCTGATTTTCCTCTGATATGAAATTCTTGGCAACTAAAAGAACCTAATTAGGGTGTTTCTGTTGGCACTAGTTCTTTTTCTGCGAGGGTGAAACATATTTCAACTGTATGTAGTTCAAGGTCCTTAAACACCACCAGCTAAAACACAAATTTGGTCCTAACTGAGCATCCTCTCTGGGCAATGGAACTAATTTTAAGTCCAACATTTTGACACTGTTAAAACTAGGCAAGCATCTTCATATGGAGCTGCTTAATGGCTCTTATCTGCAGTAAACTTAACCCCAACATTAATCTTAGCCTTAACCTTAATCACAGGCCAGCAACTGCTACCACTACAGACAGAATAAACGCATTGGGTCCTAAATGAAAGCTGTAATCTCATCCTGAAAAAAAAAAATCTAGCTTTGAGACCTCCGTCAGTTCAAGAACTGACCCTGATTTGATCCCTAGGCTTAACCTGAAGCTTTTTTTTCACTAGTCTTTTACAGGACATAAACTAGAACCAGCCCTACAATTGTCTTTTTCCAAACCTATACAATGACCTTAATTTATAATCTGTCATCTGAATCCAAAACCTCAGCAAAATCTCACCCACATTCATTGAACAATATGTGTTAAACATCTTTACCCTTGGCACGTCATTAAAGCAGCTGAACAAATTGACTCAAATCAAAAGAATTATTTGTTTTGAAGAATCTGCCTTTCAGACTCAAAATCATAAACAACCTAAGCAGAGGGAGCAAAAGAAAATTTGCATTTATCTTACTAGTTCCCCTTACCCCAGCAATATTCCACCTCTGACTGAAAGACATGGGTTGTCCTGCTGGAAGAAAGTTCTGCCTGTGCATCTCAGCCTGCTGAGACTTCACCGTCAGTCAGCTGACAACATGCTCATTCCTCCTCCTGGCTAAGCCAGCACTGCGAAACATTCAGATTTGCCTTTTAGCCTTAGGCAGTGCAGCCTTACAAAGAATGAACGATACCAGCCAGTCGTGGTCAAATAGATAACTACATGGCCATTTTGCTTGCTGTGGTGACTTTCTGACTACAGGTGATTTCGCACTGGAATTTTTTCTCCCACTCCTGGTAATTTGGCTAGTGCAAAACACACCAGCTGAGAGACACATGGCTGTATTTCTTTTTTAAAATATAAATACAACTTCTTCATTCTTTATACAAAGTAAAAAACCAAGTTAAAAAAGGTCAAGTGAATCATTAAACAGGAGAACTACAAAATATAATCATTACTGCAAAAAAGTATCTATTCTAGCATATGCAGTGCCATTTTGCATGTTTAACAGGAAGCTTTTAGGTATAAGATCTTCCAGGCAGCTGCACTCACTAAAGTAGAATCAACTTCAGGCAAGTATACAAGCACTTTGAAGAGTAAGATCACCTGAGTTGAAGAGAGAAAAAATAATTTAAATAGTAACAGTCAAGCCAAGTCAATCTGAAACGTGGTGACTCGGGGAAGGCAGGCTGTATATATGGGATTACTGTATTTGCCAGGGAGGCATAATGTGAGGCCTGGCAGAAACTACAACACCATTTAGGTGTCCTTAACTACTGCCCAGCTCCCCATAATCCTAAGGATCCATTTGGATATCTCAAGGTACAAATACATTTAGCTCTATCTCTATTACTCTAGGAACATTTCTGGTTACTGACTATCTCTGGGATAGTTGTATTGTCATGGGAAACCCCAGAACTGATGGTGTTACAGGTTTCAGTGATGCCAGAACAGAACTGTCTAGACAGGGAAGGTGTCAGTACCCTGTTTGGTCAATACATGGGACCCATGACCTTTTCATAGGTGGGGTTGTTGCTTTCTGCATCTGATGCCTAGCTGTTTTTTTTTGAGGTGTATCATGGTTTCACTTGTGGTAAGGCAAGAGTTGGGCGTTCGTGCCATATTTCCTTTGCTGTAGTTCCTTTTCTTTCATTTGTAACTACTCCAGCCATTGACTCAAAAAATAATAATCATTTTACAGAGATAGTGTTACACACATGGAGAAATAGTTTATTACAGTAGCAATACTAAGTTTACTTTGACCTAGTATCATTATTGAGAAATGCCTAAGGACAAATTTCAGTACTGTTTATGACCATCCAACAGAAAGGTGGTAGGGAGCACAAACCTGAAAGTTAAGTAAGACTTGGTAGAACTTAGGTCATTATGGACAGCCAATCTATTTAATGGGCTGTGTCCTTTTTGGTACTTCTTTCATCTTGGAAGTGGAAACACTTCCCATTTGGATTGAAGGGGAAAATGTTACTGGCATTCACTATATGTACCTAACATCAGCAGAACTTCAGGGTTTAATTAGATGAAGAATTTTGTCCACATGAAAGGCCAGTAGTCATCCAAACTATGATGTGTGTCACAACTGTTTGAACTCTCTCAACAGTTTCCTGGATATTGCTGAGTTCAGTAGCCAAAGCCAAATGCTTAGATAAATACCAGATGCCAGGTGCTTGGTGTCTCTGGACTTAATACAGTCCAACAATATTCACTCATACAGGGCTACTTTTCAGTTTGTGGTTTCTACTCAAGAAGGTCACATTTTAGCTTGCATTAGGCAATACACATGAGAACTGCTTTTAATAAATAACTCCCATTTGGAAAACCACCATCATAAAGCTCAGTTATCTCAGTTTCTCCCTTCTATTGAAAACAAAACTTATAGGATAGGACAATACCTATAAGGTGCCTATTAAGCCAAACCCCAAGCAATGGTTTCTCTCATGATACAGTCAGTTCACATTAAATGTTGTGACAGACCCCTTAGACAAAGGAAAGATCATGTCTCTATTGCATTGGAGCAAGCCATGTACCATGAATGCCACATTCCAGTTTTAAGAGGCAACAGATATGCTAGGTCATATTACATGCCCAAGAACACATTCATAACGTTGCTCCTTTTCAAAACTCATGGAGTCACTTCTGACTTATTCCAACATGTCAGTAATCACCATTCTGTTAGTGAAGCCCTGAAAAGAGATTTTGCATATAATTATTTTTTTTAAAAGAGAGATTATACAAAAGCACTTATAAACTAAATAGACAACAACAAAGAGTGTGTGTGTGAGGGAAGAGGTAACATGGAAGACAGTAGAATAAACAATTTACAAAATATTAGAACAAATTGTTTGAAATTTCTTTCATTTCTTTTACTTATGAGAAAGGAAACCTGGATAAAGAGCTCTGTGAGGAAGAGCAGACATGATGGGCCCAGATTAGGGGGAAGACAGGGAAGGAGTTATGGAAGAGCAATTAGGAAGGGAGGAAATCATTCTCCTGGGAGAAAAAAGAGAGAGTTACAATTAATAGGAGTAATAAAAGACATGAAGGAGAGAAAACAGTGAAAGACACAAATCCGCAATCCTGACGTATCCTGAAAACAAGACACGGCAAATTGGCAGAAAGCTGTCCAAAGTCAAAAAAAAATAAGGATCAAATACAACGCTGCTGAGAAGACCCAAAAAGACCTTTACACTGTTAACACTGCTATTGGCCCCAGAGTTTCTGACTCCTGCTAGCACCAAGTGAAGGAATGGGAGGAAAAGGCATCTGACTGTTCCTTGGCCTGGAAGCCAGCCAGCAGCACTGCAGAACTTCTCTTTTTTAAAAAATTTTTGCTACTGATTAAAAACCTTTCTCGCTGTGTCTTTTCTAGGAGGAAGCCTGACGTGAGCAACCCACTCCTTTTGCTCCATAAATTCTTCCTCTTACACTGATTAAGTTTTGGCTTTTCCACTATCAAAAATGTCTTTGCTAATTGTGTCAATCTCTCAGGCACAAATTATTTCACATCACTATACTGGATTTTAGTTAGGAATTTTGTATATAACAAACATTTTAAACTATTAATGTATAGCTTAAATCACCATCTTATACCTCCACTTTCCTTCATTGTATCAAAGACTAGATTCTTTGCTTATTTCTGTGTTTTTTCTTGTTTGTTTATGACATAAATTTGTAAGTGACAAGTCTGTTTCTTCAACTGTTTCTTAATAGAAGATGTCCTAAATCAACTATCAGTGAACATTTTCCTTCTTCCTGAGGATCTGTAATAACTTTGTCAACCTCCAAAATTCTGTTAAAAACCTTATGTGATTTTCATGCTTTCCAGCACTCTGTAAACCACCCCTTTGAGGTCCAATGCATAGCCAGTGTGGTGAGTTTCTTTTTCAAACACATCTCGCCCTGAAACTTCAGGATAATTGTAGTTTTTCCAGTTACTCATTTGCAACAACAAAGTAGCACAGCAGGTCTGTGGGAAACTGAAATAAACCAGGACAGAGGCCGAGATGGGAATATTTCAATTGAAAATCTGCTCTCAAAATTGAAGGATCGGTTGTAACCATGTTAGAGATATATCAGTTCATTAGTTCAGTATGATACCTGCTATTTTAAAAATCACAAATGAGCAGATGTTCCCTGTCTGAGAGAGTAGGGGTTTTTTTTCCCAAAATATCCTTCCATGACAGCACAAGGTCCAGGGAAATAGCAGCTTCTATTGGTTCTTATAGTAGTCCCTCTGGCTACGCCTGCTCCAGTAAACAAACTTTGCCTGAGAACGTGTATGGGCCCTGAGGCCAAGTGGACTGGGATGGACTATGCCAATGCTAGACAATGGCTTTCAGTCCCCAAAAGGAGAGGTTCCAGGAGGTCTGCTCACAGGGAAGGGCCACCATGACGGTTAAACTGCCAAAACACCAAAATGTGCCCAGGAATTGTTGGGGTACAGCATTGTTTGGAAAATGATGAATTCATGCCAGGTTAAAGTTCTGTTTACTAGCACAGACATTCACAGCCCAGTGCTTGGAAATGTTCCCAGTCATGCTTGGATTTAATCATATAGACACAGCCCGTAGGTATAACAGCATTTCAAGGAGGCCCATGCATTACAGATATGTTTTATGACCCATATTTACTGTAGATCTTCTCTTACTGGTGTCCTGGAATCAACATGGGAGAATTTAAAACTACAATGGCATTGTTCTATCTTTGTGTAACACAGGAAAGAGGGAACAGATGCAAGGCATTTGGGCTTTTTGATAAATCACTAGTTTGCATGAAGCATGTTCTAGCTAAGCCACACAATGGGCACATTAGCGATTTGCAAAGAAAAAACCATGATTGACAGTGGATATTAAACAGGTCTTTTCAATCATTCAAGCGATAAACTAGCTCCTGCTCACCTTCAAAGCATTTCTAAAATTTATCATATATGTACAAAAGTTTCCTTTTCTGGATCGAGACAATATTGCTAAGCCACTCATGCCACACATAGGCTCACAGGCACACAGCCCAGACTCCATAAATTTTGGGAAAGTGCAAGTTCAGAGCCATTCCAGTTGCCAGAAAAACACACCAAAAAAAGAGCAGCAAATATAAACCAGAACAAAAATCTAAATAAAATACTTCAGAAGGTTCTCTTATCCTGTTGTATTCCAATAAATTATGCATGCTTTCCTGTGTGTTTTGGCACTAGAAAAAAATACAAAGCTGCCTCTTAATTCTGCAAACATAAGGAATATACATGTCCTTTACAACAAGTTACTTCAGCTCTGCTATGAAATTTTTTAAGCAATTCATGTCATTCTGACATTCTGTCACTTCAAAGCAAGAATGTAACATTTCATCACAGGAAACCCGATTTGTTGAATTGGGCTTTACAAGGTATAACACAAGCAAAATGCTGTACAGCATCTTTCAGGGTTCACCTTGATTTTTGTTCATAAGTGGAAACGCTTCAAAAAAATGCTTTGGCAAATATCTCCTTTATGCAATTCTCAGTATCTTCAAAAAAAATCGTAGAAATTTTCTAGTATGAATAAAGACATGTACATGTATATGGTTTGTGCCTGAGTGAGGGACCTATGGGAAGTGGCTGAAGAAGAAACAGGATTTGCTTAGTGGATCATCATACTTAAGCTCATTAACAACAACAAAAAAATTATTTTCTACCTGCAGCCTGGTCGATTTGAATGTTCTGATAAATGCAACCATCAGAACAATTGGCTAATTTTTGAAAAACACAGGCTGTAATCAGTCTGGCTGCCATTCACATGTATATAATTGTTTCAGAATGAGCAAAGACCATGATGAAGTCATGTGAGGCCAGCAAAAGGAGAGGAGGGAAAGCTTGGATTAGAGGCTTCCTGTATGGAAAACATCTGCACTGGAGCCGGAGATACTGCGCTTTCACTGTAGCGTGGCTTAGAAATTTACAGAATTACACGGCCAATGCACCACCCATTGCTCACCCAGCCTGCCCAGGTAAGCTGCTTTGGGTGATCCAGGGATGCAAGAGCATGTTCAGAAACATGTCCCCTTTTCCAAAAGCAGTTGCCCTATTTAGTGCTGGTTACTCAAAGCAAACTTTTGAAACATCTGTATTGTGTCATCAGTTTGAATGTCAGCTTCCCCCTGAAAATAAAATCTTGTAAATTATTCACCTTATATTTCATTCAGAATGGTTGGATGCTTGAGCCATGAAGGTCTGTGTTTTCACAAAACATAATTATAAACTGAAAAGGAATTTTTTTGGCTAAAAATTGTACCTTGTCAGTTCTAGTGACCTTCTGGGGAAAATGGCGTAATTAAGTTAACGTTTTTAAGAACTTGCTGCATATATGTCACACACCCAAAGTAGATCAGCAAAAGTCAACTCACGTAACTAAAAAGAAACAGCAGCAATAGAGGCCATAAGAGCAGAAGAAAGAGACATACAAATCCAACAGCTTTCCAAATTTCTCTTAAGAAAGTGTTAGCTTATTTTAAAAGATAATAGTCCTTATGTCTTCCATTTCATAGATAACAGATTTCTTTAGTGGTATAAACACTATTTAGTGAGCATACTTGGGAGGAACCCAAGTGAAAACTAAAGTGATTATACATTATACCTCATCCTGCTGACATCCTGCAGGAATCTGTCCTCCTAAAGATCATTTTAGTGTTTATCTCTCTATTAAAGCATGTCTCACTCATGCGCTCTCCCCCTTTCACCCCAGCACCTCCTTCCCCCAGCACTCTATACACAGGCTACTGACGTAACAGGAACAGAAGGCAACTTGTTCAAAGTTATACAGCACATAATTTCCAGAAGACTATCCTCCAATTACATAATTAAGTATCAACAGGATAGGCAAGACACTCCTATGGTTTAGGAATTATATTAGGAAAAACATGACTCAGAAAGGCTTTTATGGTAATAACAGGAACAGAGGCATAGAAGGGAACACAGAATATCAGGAGAAGCCCTTTCTGTGGCTGGATATGATAGTTTACCACGGTGTTATTACCACTCTGCATGCGGTTCTGGCATTTATCCTACCAGAAGGATCCATAATAGAATTACAACAATGTTTCAAGAACTGGAAAACCTACCTTACAGGATACTAATGGAGATCCAGTGAGTTGAGGTATCAAAAAATATGCTTAGCTGGAGATTGATCACGGTCTGTAAGAAAGAAAGTAGCAACGCATTCTTAATATATCAGATAAAGGCAAAACAAGATCTAACAAATGACTATTAAAGCATAAAAAAAAATCAAAATAGAATAAAAATTCATAATAAGAATTAGCTATTAGAACTGTTTTTCATTTTATGAGATATGTTCAGGTCTTTGGAGACTTTCCAACAAGGCTCAATATCTCTTAGAGCTCATAAAGTTCTAGCACGAATCACGGACTTGCTGCTAAGCTCACTCAGAACAGATTGCAAGCCAGAATTATCCCATTATTTACTTCTGACCTTATTCTGTGCATAGACAGCGAATCCCACATAAACAGCAAGATGCAGTCTCTCCAACAGATGGACTATGTGAGCCAGAAGGAACACTACACACATATGGAAGGATAAGGTCACACCATAAAGAACAGCATTAAGAGGGAGCATGACGGGTATGGCCATTCCTGCCCTTCTATCCTCCTGAGGTATTAAGAGATGTGGTAAAGAACAGATGCCTATTGCCAGGGGGGAATAAACAAATGGTGAGAGGAGGCTAAAGAAAGGATGTAAACAAGATGTTTCCCCTGAAGCCACAAGGTCACAGTGGAAGGATAGCTGCTTTCTCCTACGCAAGCAGGGTACCAGAGGGCCTCTCCACTCTTTTTTCCCATTGCAGTCAAGTGAGGCAGAAGCCCATTCTGAGCCAGCTTCTGCTGGCCTCGTGTGACCCTGGTAGGAGAAGATGATGAGAAGGAGCCTAGCTAGACATAGTTTGCCAGTGGGTGCAGTCAGTGAGAAATTCCATGTCAGACTCAGTACCTTGACTGTCTGCCAGTGATCCAGCATGCCTGAACGTTGCTTCAGACATGTATATTGCTGAGTGACTTCAGTGTCTTAGGAACTAAGACTGATACAGCAAGCAATGTTATAGTTCTCTATTATCCAATTTAATTTGCATAGAACAAACACTTTTCTATGAACACTGCTGAATTCTTTCTAGCTGAGACAAACTATTTATATAAGTTGTATTGTTCTGACATAATGCAGTTACTAAAACCTATTCTATTCTATTTCATTTTATTATGTATGACATTTACATAATATACAGTTTCTGATTAGTAACATGAAAATAAAATCTAAGAATCATTTCTACTATAAATCTTTATTTCCATTTGCCATTTTGGGTTCATCATTCTACAAAACTGATACACATGCTCTCAGGCTGGAAGCAGTTTTGTTTATATGGCATGAATTGTTGTTCTGAATCATAAAATCCTATGAGGAAACCTCAATTTCTGCTACAATTGTTTCCACTTTAAAAAACAGGTCATTTCCAATATATAAACATCCACTCCGGCTTTGGTACTGCCTTGTAGGATGAAATAATACCTTGTGTGTTTGGTAAGAAAAACACTTCAATTTCAAATAAAGGACAGAGCACCATGTTCCCCAAACACTGGCTTACTGGAGACCAAACTGAAATCCCCACTTGAATTACCTTTGCATTTAAATTCAAATTTATTTCCTTAGGAAGACACAATAACAAAGAATGGAAACACAGCATTGCATCCATTTTTTACTTTATTAAGAATCGATACACATTGGTTTGTATCTGCCATCTTAAGATCTTTCTTTATGTACCTGAGCACATTACTTATACAAATCTAGGGACTTTTGATTGCTCTCCTTGTGCATAAATTATAACTCTTGTCTTGAAAAAAAACCAGGAGCAAATGTAAGAGCATTAAAGAACTGCCTGATGATTCAGTGAAACTTTTATTTGCTCTACAGCTCCTCCATATGCAGCAAGTGTAACTATATGATGAGATTTCCTTTTCTGGCAGTCTCACAAATTGCAACCAAAAAGGAGCAGACAGTTCTTTGCCACTTGTACTCTGCAACATGTCAGATGCACTACACAGATTTGATTTGCTCTGATTCTTCTTGATCACATCTCTCCATCTTCTCTGGGGTGAAAAACACAATCCTGCAGAAAACAGACTGGTAAAACTGGAATGGAATATCACATACAATATATAACTGTTTCTGAGTTTAATCATGGTGGGATGAGAGTTGAAACTTCTGGACACTAAGAAAGGACATTATTTCCTTGATCAGAAAGAGGAAGACTAAAGAAATAAGACTGGATAAGTTTTTATAAAAGCATATTCTTTAATTTACATTAACTATAGAGAGATGCAAATATTCTTTGTTTCTTTCTCTGATAAAAGAGGATAGCCAGCTTCTTTTCTGAAGCTTCTTTATTTACTGGTGTCTCTTGTTTTCCATGACAGGTGTTTCCCTGTCTATTTCTCATGGAAACCCTTATTTTCTGCAGCTTGCTCTGTTTTGTGTGGAAGACTGAAGTGGAATTGTCAGTGACCAGCAGACAGCAGCAGGAAGAAGACCTCTACTTGCTCATTCTCCATCTGTAAATCAGACGTATTCATTACACTTGCAGCCTGGGAGGTGGGACTGAAGAAAATATGGATTCAGAGTCAAACCCAAATATTGTGCAATCTGTCTCAGTCCTTAAAGAAGCGAATTCCTTAAAAACTGCTAATTGTGATGATAAAATTCTTGTAGAGATTATTTTGTAGGATTTAGCTTACCAAATCAGTCATTAAAATGCATTGTTCTCTTGGTGAAGCTTTGCTACCTGAAAAAAAAATGCAATTTGCTAAATAAGGCATACAGAGTAATGAATAGCTGAGTAAACATGAAAGGTGTTCTAACCATACTGGCAAAGAGGTTATAAATCATTAGCAAGAGGCTATAGGGCTAGCAATTACTCTATGTAAGACTACATCACTTACTTAAAGTTGTCCTTAAATAAAAGCAAAGAATGAATACTGGGACACAAAACACACGGCCAATGCTTTCCACCTAATACAGCTTGGGAAAGTGATCTCAGCCTTCTTACAGTAAATGTTTTAACAAAGCAAAGCAATGGGCTCTCCCTGTACTAAGAAGAGCAGACATAGTGAGTAAGAGAAAGCAAATGCAACACATCAGCAAGATGTTGAAATAACCTTTCCAATGAGGAAAGAATGTGACCTTAGAACAAGTTAATCTGAGCTAACATGTCTGTTGCATTTTCATTCTTGGCAGTGGGCAGTTCAAGCCAAAAGGCTAAAAGCATCCTTGACTCAACAGTAACTCTGGTCAGCAGCAAGCATAAAAGTGCATAAAAGTTGCACAGCCCAGACAAAGCCAAGCCACGTGTCCCACCTGAAGCCCAGCACAAGGCATGAGGCTCACGGCTTCTTTGGATTTAAGCTAGCTCATCCGACACTATTGCGTGAGAACTGTCCCAGCTCAGATCAGAAGCAGTACAGCCTAATTCATGCAGTGCTGTGCCCAAACTCTGCCTTTTGGCTGCCTGAGGACAAAGCTGTACTTTGTCCTCCTGCACTTCATTTGCTTGTCTGGAACCACCACAAGGGTCACTGCATTCTCACTGAAGCTGCATCCTAAGTCTCTGAAGACCTCTGAAAAACCCTCTCAATGCAAACACGCTAGGCATTTAGGGACCAGGATAGGTGTCTGTCACATGGTGATTATTATGCTCAGACCACTTAGAAGTGTCCTTCAGCATTCATTTGGGTTGAGGTGGAAGCTTCTAAACCCTATTACCACAGAAAGACTTGGGAGGCAGGGCAACATCGTTTTTACTACAGAATTGGGCTCCTCTGCACTCCATTGCCTTACTTTCCTATTTTGC
Organism: Buteo buteo; assembly: GCF_964188355.1. Lineage (NCBI taxonomy): Eukaryota > Metazoa > Chordata > Aves > Accipitriformes > Accipitridae > Buteo > Buteo buteo. Next base: position 18,467,821 of record NC_134175.1, on the reverse strand, counting down.
AGGCACAGCACGCCTTACGTACCAAAATCTATTAATTTTTTTTCAAATAGAAAAGAGGTAGGAGTAAGTGTATCCATTACAGTGTTGTCTGGCACTGCCTGAGTAGCACAGCCTCAAATTGAAAGCAGAACATTTACATTAACTGTGTGCTTCACTTTTTTTCAGAAAACAGGGGCTATGGGAGTTCACATCCTCTGTAGGCTATTGCAGGGAAAGATACCATTAAGTCCAAAACAAAGTCCCATTCACAATACAAAGAGTTATTTTGCTTGTGTTCAGCACTTCTTGTGTTGATATGGACAGTTGGATCATATTAGTTATTTAATAAAATAAAGATGAGTTGGAATTTAATGTGTCTGGAGGGATTTCTGGTTTCCAGGAAGCGTCAACCCTATTCACTCCTCAAAACTGAAAAAAGAATGACATTCATGATCCTATTAGGCTCTGCCTTATTCAACACAAACCAGTATTTTTCTAATAGCACTCCACCTCTTTATCTTGAATTAGTTTATTCCCTACAGCGGTGCTTCATGCTTACGTGTCACTTTAAAGAGTCTAGGTAATGTTTGCAGGTTGGAGATAAGAGAGGTGTATTGCTTGGGTTTGGGATACTCCAGACTGCAGCAGGTAACCACGCATGCCAACAAAGCAGTTGCTTGATCTGTTGAACATCATAATGTGATCTCTCTTCACTAGAAATGCAGAAGCACATTATGGCTGTCCATGCACAAGGGTCTAATCCACCCAGACACTCCTTCTGTGTAGGTGAGTGGGTGGATGCAAGACAGTTTTCCTGAGACCCAGTCATCTTACAGCTGCCACCTCTGCAGCAACACCATGGAGAAGATGCTGTCTGTACTCTGTGACCCTTCTCCACTGCTTTGCCATTGTTAACAAAGGATGAGCTGTACATGGTACAAAAAAAAAAAACAAGCCCACCTTCATTAAGTTACCAAGTAAATGTGTGATCAGACCAGGTGTCGCATCCCAAAGTTGGAGCGACTCAGGTTCGTGGATTTCCTTTGTCAGAATTAAGGTGAAATGACACTAGGGGAGTTCAAACAACAATCAACATTTATTCAACCTAGCTAACTTTGTCCAAGTACACATAAACTTATTAATATGAACCTTGCAACATGTCATTAAGCCGCTGTTTGAGAAGAGGAGGGAAGTATAGAAAAATGAAATGGAAAAAGGAAGGAGAGGCCTCCTGTTGAGTCACGAGGTTCACAGCAGACCCCCTTGCTTTCCGGACTCCTTCTCAAAGAGGAGCTCAGGGGCGGCTAGATCCACTCCTAGTCTCAGACTTGGTCAACGGTTTATGTTTAAAAGGACTGTGGAAAAGAGAGAAGGAAAAGAGGGAGAGAGAGAATGAGAGAAAGAAAGAAAGAAAGAGAGAAGAGAGGGGTTTCACCAGTCCTGGGTCCAGCGTTGGTCCAGCCAGCGTAGAGATCCAGTTCTGGAGGGCGCTCACTGAGGACTCTTTCTCTCTTCTTTTATAGTGTGTTAGTTGATGGTCTCAACACGCGCAGTTCCCACACCTGGGGTTCACAGGAATCGGTCAGTGAGCTTGCGGGGGGCGGTTCATTGTGGAGTTGCCTCTCTTTTCCTGATGGCATGACCGCTTAAGATAGAAGCACAGTCCCAACTTCTGTGGGACCTTCTTCCTCCAGGAAGGCATAAATTGTGTTCCTTCTCCTGGTCACTGAAGATAAGGAATTGGGGCTTTGGAGAAGTGTGGTCCCACCCTCTGTGGGGCCCTCTCCTCTGGCCACATTGTCCTGTTCACAAAACTCCAGCATTTTTACAGAGGCTGTTTTCTCCAACAAAGCTCTTTAATGGATGTTTGAGACATTGAATTTGTCAGACCGTCACACCAGGGGAAACACGAAGGCACAGTAAAGACCCAAATGGCTGGAAACTTAATTTAGCAAACTAACAATGGCTATCAGCCCTATGAGTATCATGGATGCTTTCCAACAAATGCATGCCTTTTCTTCTTCCTCAATGAGCTACTGTGATTAATTATAAAAGGACTATTAAAACTGGTACCATGATTGAACATTTTTTAAAATAGCATGTGATTTTTCAGTCACACATTGTTTCAATAAATGCAAAAAATTGGTTAATACAGTCTATAGCACTTGTTCTGTAAATTACATGAGATTATTTTAATGCTATCTTAAAGACCTATGACATTTACATAAACTAATCTACAAATCATGGTATATATGTGTAGGTTGCACTGTTTTTTTGTTCATAGCCCACATGAAATAGCATTAGTGAAAATAGGATAACAGAGTACAATTTAAAAAAAGTATATTCCTGGAACATGATTCCTTTTTCTCCTAATTCCACCTCAACTAGTCATCTCTACTCAATCTGTCCTTTTCATGAAAATCCTGGTAATATGTAGGAAAGACTTATGTTTTCCAAAACTTGGACACATACTAGACCATATTCTAGAGAGGAGGTGCTCCGTAGTTTTCTGTGTTACTCCCTGACAAATAGACACAAGCTGTATGTATATGTCCAGATTTCTAACACTGCCACGCATTAAATTTTTTTCTCCTTTAAAGGACATTTCAGCTAACAAATTGGTGTGTTAGGTAAGTATTTAGTGCCATCATGTAAATATGAGACTGCCAAATAAGTGATTAAAAAAATAAACTAACACGAAACAATACTTTTTTTTATCTAAAGATCAGATATGTTTTTCTGAAATAAAGCAAAATTCATGTAAGTAGATCTTCTGTTCAAGAAAACTGCATCACAAGGATGTTTATGACTTCTGAATGTTGAAAATAGACACAGACACGGACGTGGATGGTTCCCACTTTCACACTGTAGTTATTATTTTGTTTTGCACATCTAATGGCTATACCTAATTTCGTCTAACAGTCTTTCTTCTGCTCTCAGAAATTGAGATGGTGCTGCTGACTTTTTGATAAAGGAGCTGGAAGGAACTAGCTATCATTCTTTTTATCAATAAGCTTCATAATTTTCAAGATGCATTATCCAGTCCTTTTGCTATATCTGCCTACAAACGGCCAAATATGTTCAACTTGCCATTTCATGGAAATAAGTGAAAAAAGAAAAATACTCCTTCCTTGTTTGCATGATTTTGGGGGTCAAATATGCAGCAGCATTCATAATATGCACTGACAACTTTCATAAAAAGATTTAGTTGCATGACAATATTATCAAATAGGTATGGAATTTCTTCATTATCATGAGCAGTTATTTGATTCTGTAAATGTGTTTTGGAAAGGTGCTGGAAGCTTCATGATCTATCATGCAACCAGGAGACTAATCTCTAGTTCTACAGTACCAATAGGTAATTAATGTTACTCTTTTGTGCACAGGTGTTCAGTATCTACTCTTGCTTCCATTTGGCCATTTCTTGTACATAGTATACTCATGCCATCCACAACAATATGTATTGACTTTTCATACTAACAGCTCATTCTGTATACCTGTAATAATGGAAAAATTATTTGGTTTTATTTTTTAAGTTTCTCTGTGTGCACAAGGACTAACATCAATATGTGAATAGTTTTGTTCTATCTCAGACATGCTTGTACTCCACACATTGTATAAGACAAGTCAGAATTAATAAGGGGCACTTTTACGCTAGAGTGCAGAGAGCATTTTCTCTTTTAAAAAGATATAAGAACCCTAAGCAGTTAAAGATACTACTGTAGTGTTTTAAATATTGTAACGCAGCCCTGAAGTAGTTGAATAGTGCTCATACCAGGTGCACATTCCCCACATATCTTTTTGATTTTTATTTTGTTAGCCTGATGCTTTGTCCCCTGGGAAAGCCTGTTTTATTATACTAATCAGCAAATAGTTGCCTCAGTCAAATAGAGTTGCATAGAATGAGTCTCTCATATTTCTCTTTTTGTAGGGAGGAGAGAAACCAAGCAGACACAAGTATGAAGTATGTTTTAATTTTTCCTGACCCTCTCTCTGCTAGTTAACGGGTCTTGTTTTTATGTATACATAAGGGAAGAGATAAGAGAATTAAAGCTCTGGACCTCGCAGCTCTTGACTACAGAGGGTTGGTGGAAAATATATTAAAGAAAAAAAAAAGCTTGGAGTTGCAGGATAACTCAAATCCTTTATAAGAAATTTGAGAATGGGGAAATAAATGAAGGACTAGGGAAAAAAATAAGACATACTTGAAAATAAAAGATGAATATTTGAAATTATGATCTTTCAATGCATCATTCAAAAACTCTATAGCAGGAATAACAAAATCTGTGCCATATCATTCACAGAATGCCCAGAGTTAGTAACTAAATCATCTCAAAAAGAATTGCTCTTTTTACTTCTAAAGAGTTCTGGGAAATGCACTTCAACCATAGACCACTTTACTGAATTAAATTAATTTACAATGTATGTCTTCAAGGATTTTTTTCTTCATTCAGAAAGGGAAGTGATTTATGAAGTATTTATATGTTTTTATGTAATTAACTGAGGTAATTCTCACTGAAAGGTTCATGCAGGGATTCCTTGTGGATATGGAATTCTACCCTATCGTGCTTTAATGGAGGCAGCTTGGTTAATATGCAGAGCGCGCCATTTTCAGTAAAGCTGAGACACAAGGGGAGCAGTACATGTCCAGACCTGAAATATATTTTGTATACCATTTATATTGCACTTAAAATTGTAACTTCTTAATTTGGCAATTACTTTTCAGGTTTTTAAGGATGTACCTCTCTTCTGAATTAGTGTGAAAAGCCTGCTTTACCCTTATTGCTTACTTTTTACTCTTTAATCCTTCACTTTTTATTTTATTATGTCTTAAAATGTACAGCTAAGGATACCCTCCCAAGCTTTTTCTTCATCACTTATATTAGGATTCGCCCTGCTCAAAAGCATACACTCTGAGGTCTCACTTAGCAGCACCTCGGAATATAGTTGCAATGCCCCTACAGCAACCCCTGTATGTGACTTCTTATACAGGTTCTCTGTGTTGGGCTCATATGAATGTAGGTTCACTCTTCTACCAGTCAAAGCTGACAGCTCTGAGGTTGTTGGGGCTTAAGCAGTTGTGTCTCTTAGGAGTAATTTGCTTGCTAAAAGCAATCCAGACTGAAAAGTGGTTTTCCCCTTGTTTGCATGACTAAAACTTCCTCACCAGTTGGAAGCTCCTGTGCTATATATAGCCTATAAAAGTACTTAAACCATGTGCATAGTCTTGCATCAAAAAAAAAAACCCAAATAAAACAATGCAAAAAAAATCAGACCATATCTATCTTGCCTACATATTATCCTCTTGGATGGTTTTGATAGTGTGTCTTGGCTGCCTGGCTATGTTCATACTACTAAGAGCCGTGTCATAAGTGTTTATGGGAAGTCACATAGGTATGCAGGAAAAGGATTCAGGTCTTTTAGCATTTATATTCAGATCACATTTTTCTAGTTCAAAATACAGATGTATCTCAACACAGGAGGCAGAGTTAAGTGTTTCTTTGCCAAATCCTTGCTTCTGTGAAGCTTGCCAGACAATCAAGTAAATGAGAACAGTCACACTGAAACAAATTAAATTTGTCTTTTCCTGTGTGGAGGGCTATCATACCATCAGAAGCTCAGCTCAACACAAGCCCAGAGGTGCTTGTCCTAGCCAGAAAGATCCCCAGGGCTTGGAAGCACATGCAGGGATGTTAAGGCTAAAGGGAAGCTTATCTGATGAACTGCTCTGATTGTCCAAGAACTATTATTCATCTCACAAAGTTGTGAGATAAATAAAATTGTCCATAAAAGGTAAAAATGAAGACTAGCCTTAACTCAGACGACAGAACAGAAGGAGAATAAACCATGTAAGCCAAGGGCCATGAATTCTGTTTTGATACCATAATTGATTCAAACAGTTGAACAACACGATTTAGAGAAATTCATAGGATAAGGGGTTTTTTAGAGATATAATTGATCTCTGAGATTAATCTCTGATCTCCAGGATCTCTGTTCATTTTAAGAGGAAATTATGGACTGCAGAACCCAATTATCTACTGCTAAAGAGCTTTGCAAAACAATTTTCTACTGTGGTGGCAGAACAAAGGAGAGAGCAAGTGTTCTAACTGTGAAAAGTTCACAGGGGACAAATAGATCTTGTAATCCACAGCTCATAGACTGAAACTGTTTATTCTTTAATGAGTACACAGTTCACAGGATTAACACTAGTATAGAACTGTCAACAAATAATAGCCCTGGCACTATTAGATAATGGATTTCACTGTCTCACTCTTATTAGGAAAGAACTGTATTTTAATTAAATTAGCGCTCACTAGCAACTAGAGGATGTCTGGAGAAACTAAAATTGCAATGAAATGTTTTTTAGAGAGGAAACTGCAAGAGTGATCTAGCCAACAGCACATAAAAATGTAACATTTTGGCCCTTCAGATGCTCTGGAAATAAGCAGATATGTTCTGCGCTGATTACAACATTACAGATTACAAAACGATACTGATAAAACTATCACAGATTTACACCAGAGAGCGGAATGAAGCAATTTCACTCATCTAATTAGGCAAGCAAATAGTGAAATGTACTCAGTAAAATGACTGTAGGCGGTTGCGATGGGTGGTCCCACAGAGTGTGATCATATTCCTGGGACAAAGAGTTCACCAACCAAAGCTGCCTTGTGTTTTACCTCTAGCACTGCCAAGAGGATGCTGTGTTAGAGGTACGGGGTAGTAGGCAGCACATTTCTGTCCCAAAGAGAAAACTAGAAGAACAATCAGCAACTGGTACAACCCCCACTATCTAACATGTCTAATTAGTGCTCTGCAGATGAACAGAGAAGATTCCCATCCTAAGCACTTCTCTGCTGTCTGTCCAGAGCTCCTGCCCCTGTATCCCATGGATAACTTAGCCATTGCTGCCCGCAGTCTGGCACAGAACTGTTTGCCAGATGCTTTCACACCTACCTGCATGAGGCTTTGTTGGCTGACTTAAATCAAGAAATTCAGGATGATGAAACTGCCTTCCAGGTGATCATCTTGTTTTAGGGAACGCAAGAAACTCCCAGTTTCAGGACCTATTCAGTTACATGAGGCAACAGAGTGTGCTGATCCACAGTCATCTTTTTGGCCGCCAGACACCTGAGAGAAACACAACTGCTGTGAAAAAGTCAAGGATCATGCAGAATTTAGCTGTCCTATGCATGTCTTTGAGCAAAATATCACCCAAATGAATAATGGATTACCTTTTCAACTAGCAGCCTTGCTGTGCAAGATGTCAAAGACCTCCGATGAAACACTGCTTTACCAAGGAGGCTCTGGAATGGGATTTGTAAAGGTTTAATGTTGTTAAATGTTGCTGGCAGCAATTCAGTATGTAGTAGCCATAATGGAAAAGTAGCATACAGAACAAGCTCAGGATCAATGCAGTGATCAGTTCATCCCATGGGACCTCAGAGGTGGCAGAGATATGTGAGACTAAACAGTCCATTTTAAAGCATCAGTTCAAGCAGAAAAACATGCACAAATTTTATAGGTGAAAGCATGACATCTAACCACTAAACAGGGAACCTACAAACACAAGGAACTTAACCATGGCCTCAGACTAGCAGTCACTCTGCTGCAATCCAGAAAATTCAACTGCCCCATTAAGTGACTAGGTGAATAAACCCAAATGACCTCTGTAGCAACCAGGAGCAGACATCTAGCACTGGGGCACCAACAGCTCTGCTAGTCTGTGCTCCATCTCTCATGCTTGCCAAAGCCAGCATCTGCATCGGGCTTCCAATGCACACCTTTAAGGGAATTGCAGTTTTATGCCTTATTTTTGTAGCCCCCAAATGGAAAACCTCTGTCACACACAACAGAGAGCTAGAAGTAGCAATAAGCCAAATTTCCTATGAATATGCCAACTATTGTTCTTTTCTTACGCTATTATTCATTCAGGTTGGTACAGATTATCTGGGGAAGTGGATGCCTTTATCACACGTTATTTGTTACATACTCAGCACTCAGCAATCTGCTCACTGATGCAGTCAGTCAATCCCATGTTCGCCAATTCCAGGAAAGAAAACTCCCTTGGGTCAGCTTGTAATTCTGGCTATAAAGCTCTGCCTTTCCCGATCCCCTTTTCTCCTAAAAGCCTTGGACTAGATATAAGCTATGGAAGATTTCCTGAAAGGTGGGCCATTGCAGGCCACAAATGGGTCTGTAGATCCATCTTTCATAATAGCTCTTTCTCTCTTAAAGCTTTTTGGATTTTGCTGCTGCATGTCACCAATCTGTGACAGGATTCAGTCTGAAATGGAGGCAGAAAAAATGACCAGTTCTCTCATCGTAGTGCTTGAGCAGATCCCACAAGTGCCCTCAATGATCCAGTTAGCCTTTCCTGTGTGTAAGGCTGCTTAATCTCTTCTCTGAGTGAGAAAGTGTGTGGGGGGAGGCCAGTAAGTGTATTTGCAGGCATCAGTGTTTCGCAGTGTGGTTGAATCACAAGTAATGCACAGGATAAACAAAATGTTATTTTTCATTACCAAAAGCAAACAAATCCTGATGTCCTGCTCTACCACGTGATAGAAGCAATGGCTGGATTATCCATTTTATATCTTTATAGTTTGTCATTCACATTTCTTTGCGCTTTTAACAAAACAATGAACAGGAAATGAACATGTGGATTTTGTCATGAGTGGAACACAAACATGTAGAGTTTTTCATGGCTACTGAAATCCCCTATACATAAGTGAAGTTAACTAAAGGAGATTCTGATTTAGAGGTTTTAGTGTGTAGCCAAGACTTCTCTCAGCTCTAGGACAGGATTTAAACAAAAGAAGAATCCAATTGGCTCTTACTGCACTAAAGTACTTAGATTTTATAAACAATAATAATGTCCCAGATGGCAGGTTTGCTTTTTGTTTTTTTAAGTTAAAGAATAAAGCCAAAGTATTCAGCTTATTAGTAGAATACTGTTAAAAAAGAGTATTTTTATATCTAGCAAATTCAATGCATCCACTTAAAATGTGAATTAAGTAACATATAAAAATGAGCATAGATGGAAAAGAAAAAAGATGGGATTCACTGCTTCAGAATGTGTTGTTAAAAGGGATCTGTATATATCATGAGCTTTCAATAGGAGTGTTTTCTAGAAAGCTGTCTGCAGTGAATTGTGACCCTTAAAGTAATTTTAGTGGTAGCTGCAATATATGCAGGGTTCTGGTGATGAGGAGGATTTTCTACTTATCAGGAGATGTTGCGTTTGGTGCCAGCAACCCCAGTTGTCACCAAGTAACTTGGCTTTCCCGTCACCAGGTCTGGCCTCCTATGCATTGAGGGAATTATGGGGTTTATTGGTTCAAACTCTTGCCCATTTTCCATAGGACCTGACCCTCTTCCACAAGGCTGGAATGTTGCAGGAGGAACTCCATAAAGAGAAACTACTTGGATGTTTATGCATATCTACTCATAACAAGGTTTAGTTGCCAGAAAAGTGTTTTATATTTACTCCATTTGCCAGTTTTCTATAAAACCCAAAAGGACCTGGAGTTAAATGATCTGCATTCAGTACAAGCCATTAACGTATGCAAGCACTGTTGGATGTTGAAACAGAAAATAACAGCTTTGTTTGATAAGAATGTCTTTCACAAAATAGACACCTTATTTTACTTAGCTGTGGTTGACAGAAGTAATTGCTGTTGTCAATATATTCGACTTCTCAGAAACACATTTCCTTTTATCAACTTTTTTGCTTTTATCAACCTTTTTGCTTTTATCAAACTTTGAGGAAAAAATTTTCCTGACCAACAATGCTTTCTACCTCTAAGTCCTCCTGTAGCTTAATAAAGTTCATTATAGGTTTAAATAAAGGTTAATTAAAGTTTTTAATAAAGTTTAAAGCTACAGGGTTAAAACCATGGAATCAGTATGTTCAGCACAAGTTCCTTTTTGGTCACATAATTCTGATTTACAAAAGAGAAATAGACCTTTTAAAATCCTTTACTCACGTGACTAGCATGCACACAAGTCAACGGTCCTTTTGCTTATTCTAGTCTTCAATGGAAAAGCCTCAAAACTTCAAGAATGTGCTTCCAAACTGACCCCTAAGCCAAAAACATTTGCCTCAATCCTCCAAATGGTGTTGATGTGAGTTGTGCCAGTAATAAAGGTTTGGACTAAGCAGGAGACAAAGCTGTAAGTGGCTACAGTTCACTACATGGAATACTATAACTGAAGATAATAAACACTAGCCTATTTTACAAATAGGAACATTTATACCTTTAAAAACTTTTCTGTTCCATTAACAAAGAAAGGAAATAAATTGAGCTGAAGAACTACTTTGGCTTATGAAATGAGAAAAACAAAACATAGGAAAGGAAATCAGTCTTCAAACAAAACAAAATTAAAGAATAAGACACTGCTGTCAATAAAGCACTGCAGAGCTCAAAAAGCTTTTTCAATTACAGTCTGGAAGTGATACATGTGTCTTGCAGAGCATGTACACCAGGTCTTTAAACTTGCAAATATGCATGTGTTTTCGAGATGGCTGTGTTAGCTATGGTTAAACAAAAGCATTCAAAACATATGTCTCACAAGTATTTTCCAGAAAGAAGTATAGTTGAGGGGGAGTAAATAAATAAACAACCCAAACAAAACCTGACTGAGAAACAAAATGGAAGAGGCTCATTACAGATTCTTCTTGATTTTTTTCCTTAAAAAAGTATCTAGATATAGGGCCACAAATTATAAACACACAATTTCTAATACTCTTATCTGCCTATTTTTGGTAAACAATAGACTAAATAGCAATGAAATAACTAAATGCATTTGTGGCTAGCAGTCTTTGGACACATTAGAAATGCAGTGTACACTTCTTTGTCTGTGGACAATTGTCTGTAGACAATTTCTACATCCGCACTTGTATCCAGAGTACACCCAAGATCCTATTTAGGCCTTCCATCAGCAAATGCAGAGATACTGCAACAAGCAACCTGCAGTACAAATACTCGGATTATTTGAATGTTACGAATTTGAAAAAAATAATTTTTTTTTCCTTCATTTTTGCCAAACTAGAACTGGTGACCCTCCCCTCAAAGCTGCCTGCTCCCTATTTGAAACATAACCAGAAACAGAACCAGGTGGTATTTAACTTTGTGAGTTGAAGATAAGGGTGTTTTATTTCTGGTATTGAAGTGTAAAAATAAGATAACGACTGACTTACCAATAAATATGGCAAGTTTCTAAGTGCTTTACTCCTCATGCCTCCTTTCCAAACCCAGGACATGCAAACCTCTCCCCACCTGCTAAGACATATACCCCCTTGGATACCATGCGTAGTAAGGCTCATTCTCCATTTACACACTGGTGAGTATGGTACAGGCTAAGCATTTAGCAAATGCCCTATTTCACTGGGATCCATGATTTTCTCTACTGAGTATTTCTTGGTTGGTACCTTCTGTTGCATTCCAGATGGTGCAGATCAGAACCAGAATGATTCAGGCTGGGAGGTCCGCTGGAGGCCATATGGTCCTGTCAGGTGCTCAGGGCACAGCTAACTTCAAAGTTAGGTCAGACTGCTCAGAACCTTGTCTGATGCAGCACCAAACACCTACAAGGATGGAGAGCCCACAAACGCTCTAGGCTACCTGCTACAGTGCTTAATCACTTCAGCTGCAGCTTCATATCCAGCAGGGTTTCCCAAGCTGCAATTTCTGACTTTGACATCTCATCCTTTTGCTTTGCACCTCTGAGAAGAGTCTGGCTCTGTCCTCCCTGCAACATTTACCCCCAAGGGAGCTGAAAGCAGCAATGAGATGCTCTCTGCCTTCTGCTGTCTGTGCTGAACAAACGAAACTCCCTCAGCCCCGCCATACGTGACACGGTCCAATCCCAACCACCTTGGTGGATCTCTGCTGGACCCCCACCATTTGTCAGCATCCCTCTTGTCCTGGGATACCCAAAATGGGACACGCTACTCCAGGTGTGACTCCACAAGTGCCACATAGAAAGGAATAATCACTTCCCTCAACCTGCTGGCTATGTCTATGCTTCAAACATTGCCTGTTTATTTTAGGGCCCCTCGAGGATCTGGGAATCAGCGTGGGCCACTCTCCAGCTTCGGTGCTCTCAGCCTTTCTTTCAGACTGTCTTCCAGTGTTTTGAAAAAAAAGAAGCTTCTCCCTATCTGCCTCCTGCCTTGGGGTTCCTGCAGGCATTTTTTCTTCCTCCAGCCTGACCTCTAGCTTGTCCTTTCTGGAGTCGCTCCCCAACCACACTTGTTTTTTAGATTTCATCTATGTGACCGGGTCCCAGCCCCATCACATACTTCATAGTCATGCTGTGTAGCCCAGAAACTGTAAATTACCAATGTGCTTGCTTTACGGCCACACAGCACGTCTTTATGCTAATGCATGGAAGAACTTAGTTCAAAATCCAGACATAATACAGGGGGTTCCAGTATAAAAAGACTGTTCGTCAACAGCTACCACAGAATCCTCCTGCTTTAGGAACAGGAAACTCTGTGGTATCTCAAATATTGCTATACAAAAGACTTTTCTAAGCTCTTAATTTTTAATACTCTTGGACAGTCACCAAGTTGCTATATTTATCCTGGCAGCAAACCACAGAAATTCCCTTAGTCTGGTACATCTGTTTTCTTGTCAATATGGAAGACCTCAGGAAAGATTGACAGAAAATATGTACTGTGCTCCTGTGTGCTGATGTTGCTTCAGAAAAGTCTTGCAACAGAAACAGATTAAATGTGTTCATATATTGCTATGCACAAAGTATATCTCAGTTGTGTAGTAACTGCAGAGAAATGCAATCTTCTTGTAACGCATCCTTGCTATTGGTACTGAGATCTGAATGAAAACCTTCCCTGCTCCACCAGAAAGGCATGTTTCTTTATTAACTGAAACATGCTGCTTCTAAATGCAGAAGCACAGCTATGCAAGGTAATTGTAGTTTTGTTGTTAACAGTAATGTAATACACAAGCAATACCTACATATTCACCCCTGGGCTATGGACAGAAAGGCTAGCCCAGTACCTGGTGATGCTTCATTTTGTCCTGCATGGGATGGACATGTTAATCATGTTATATGTCTTTCCTTTACCAGGTTTTGCAATTATTTTGCTACAATGCTGGCACTGTAAAGTGCTGCTGATGGAATCTTAAGCCACCAGAGTCTTGGTTTAGTTCAGAAACAGGCATGCATATTTATAAGTATGCTGTTGGGGTAAACTCTTGCAGAGACATTTGTGCTGGCTTCCTCCACAAGATTTGATATATTAAAGCTACTTTTGTCTATCAACTATATCCGATACTGTCCTGGGTTATGCTCCAGTTTGTAAACTGTGACTATTCTCCTTTGTACTAGCTGTTTTCATGCTGTGTAGAAACATAGATGTTCACTTTTTTTCCTAAGTACTCTTTGTTCCCAGACACAAGAGTGCCATCATACGGGTCCATACTGATTAGACACACACACCATCCAAGCAGTAGCTGCTCGTTGATACCCGAGTGGTTGAGAAGTGCCTCCTTTGTCCACATTTTGCCTGTTGTTTTCGAAAAGCAGCCGGTAAGCGAGAAGAACCCAGGCAATTTACTCCTCAGTAATTAAGCCCCGAGAGGTCACATGACTCACTCTCTGCTTTCCCGCAGATGATTTCCATCAGTGGTCGGCAGGGATCTGCCTTTCGGAAGGCTCCCAAACAGATGCTCCATGCAGACTGTTTCTGCTTCTCTGTCACGTCTTTGCCTGGAAGGGTGCGTTGGGCTACAACGCCTGAAAGGAAAAAAGGGGGCAGGGGGAAGAGAGCTAGGAGAATATGTCAAAGCCCCAGTAAACTTCTTCTTTAAACTAACGGCTAGCAGATCGTACACGGAAGGGAGAGGAAATCACAGGTTGGCTTGGAGGGACAATCGGGCTGCTGGTTAGAATCAAAACCCCAGGGATATTAAGACTGTCATGAGAAAACTGGAGGAAAATGAAAGATTTCTTCATCGCATTAGTCAGAGTCAGAATGCCTGTACTGCAAATTTTACTGTCATTAATGCCAGGTTTGGTTTTGGCTTAGTTAGAAACAACCATCTCCGCTCATTACATATTTGAGGTGTGATTACATATATAGCAAAATGTTTTTGAAATGTTTTTTGCTTGACCTTTGCTATAAAATGAAACTATAAAATGTCGGAACCATCCCTCAAGCTGCATGTTTTGGCACAACCTGAACAATACAAAAGCACAGATTAGTGCAAGCTGCACTTCCTCCTAGAAAAGCTTATATATCTATTTTTTAAAACTTGGACTTGCTTTATTTGAACTTGCAACATCTATGAATGAAGCATTTTATAACAGTTTTATAATGAGAATAGGATGCTTCAGTAATGGAATAAATAAATCTACTGCTGCAAATAGATATGATATAAATTATTTTGCATTTCTATATTTAACATTACACTATAGGCTAAGCTTGCTAATTAAGTTCCAATAGTAGTAACACTTTCAAAAAATATGCTACATAATTTAAATACCTATTGAAAGGAAATAATAATGTCAATATGACATTAGATTTATGTTCCCACCTACTAATGTTGATTTTTCCCCTATTTTAAGTAAGATTTGCAACTTAAATGGCACAACACCAAATATTTGCCAACACAAGTTTTTATATTAAGCAAGACCATTTCACTCAGATTTTTTCCCCTCCTATGAGTCTTACTAGATTATGTTTTAATGTTATAATTGATTGCTTTAGCTTTAACCATCAGAAAGCAGAAACTGCTGCATATAAATATAATGCCATAAAGTCAACAGAAAAAGTGTCATTGGTATTGAATGATTTAGGATCAGTGCCATTCACACCTTCTTGTAGACATTTGACAGCCTTAAATTTCATTGATCTTGAGTAAGACCACTTACAAGATTTGTCATCTATATGCTATTTTCTTTTCAGGGAGTGAAGAACTGATTTAAGCCTGAATTATTTGAAGGCACTTACTTGCTGCATTTGATTTTGACCACAGTTCCCCTATCTGCCTCACAAAGTAAATCAGAAACTTTCTCATGTCTAATGACCTTACGTAAGGCCAGTTTACAGTGAGTTGCTATCTGCATGACACCAGTCATAATTCAGTTTATTTGGCAATGCTGGTCTGGACAAGGCCCAGATGAACTCGCCCTTTTTATGTAAAGCAACTACTTTCTTGTAAGAGTTAAAGTTGAAAGATAGGCCAATACAGTCCAGATAATCTCTGTGCTATCATGCATGTCATTAATTATGCTTCATCCTTTATCTCATATGTGATACGTTCATTAGGATGAAGCATGTATTGCTTAACGAGACATTTAACTTTATTATTGTTTCCCAACTGTTCAGGGAAATTTATATTTGTAAGTTTAAAGCACAGCCAAATTGACAGTGATAGACGGTTTGGCATTAGCCACTTTTTTCCAAGATTTAGTCCAACAGCATCTTATTGAATACAGCTGCAAAATTCAGATCTTACAGATGGTCACCACAATTCTCGGAGACTAAAAAGCCAAGACATTGGTGCCAGCTTATGTAATGACCCTTAAAGTACTGACATGTACAAGAAAATCCACGTGTCTTTATGTGACTTTTTTCATAAGTAGGCATGGTTGGAAAGGGTACCTTAACTGTGTGATGTTCACTAAGAGGTTGCATTACCAGAGATGAATGTGAGCGTATATGCTTTGATTCCCTGATTGGAAAGTAACAAAACCAGATTGTTAATGATGGCTTTTTCCCATGGTGGTGGGAAAGAAGGACAGCAGACAATCTTTGCTAGCTTAGTTTCTCTCCAGGGCATATTGACTTTCTCACAGCAAATAATGATTTTTTTTTTTTGCATCTGAACAGATAAACACTGCTTTTATTTTGTGGGGGCTGTTCTGCAGGGAAAGAAAAAAAAAATAAAATCAAGCTGCAGGCAGTAAACCAGGATTTTTTTTCCCGCCTTTTTCTGCATGGCTAGCTCCAATGGCTATGAAATGTGCTTATATTTCATGGAAGACATAGCTTAGCCTGCAATGGATTGTAACAAGTAAGAGGGGGCGTTGTTCCAAGGCTTCTCGTTTTTGTTCACTACAGTTTGGAATCCATCTTCTCCATTTTAAAGAACTGTCTAAAGCAATTTAACATTACACTACAGGCTAAGCTTGCTAATTAAGTTCCAATAGTAGTAACACTTTCAAAAAATATACTACATAATTTAATCACCTACTGAAAGGAAATAATAATGTCAACGAGCTCTAAAAGCATTACATAGAGAGCTCTGTCCCTGTTATTTAAATACTTGCCTTCCAGTGCTAGTGGTCCCACTTCTTACTCAGCAACTGACACCTTAACATGCAGTTGATTGCTGATTTTGAAGTCACAAAGGGACAGTCATGGACTGAAATAGAAAGTAAGAACTGAAAATGCACAAACTTTGGTTACAAAAAGCAGATCCTATTCTTACACAAAAATAAGGGTTGCTGAGCATTTGAAAGGGACAGAACTGCCTCCTGTCAAAATATAATGATACTTCTTTGAGGCATCAGCACCTCCCTGAGAAGGAGGAGGAAACTGCATGATATTTTGAAGTTTAGATGATCCAGCAGGCAGTTACACTAAGGGCACAATCCTCTCCTACAACCCCATATAACACTGTCTAGATTTTGGCTAAGCAAATTGTATAACTGTAGAATTTATTTCAACATGATAAAATTATATTCCTTTTTTTGCCCAGTTGGAGAGATCACTTGTTACAAAATTCTGAGAACTGAATTTCTTGAAGTGTTTTGCATTGATTAATTATGTGCTTTAAATATGATTATTAAATAAGATTTGAACTATTCTGAAAATGTTATATTCTATTTTAATAACTAACAATAAAAATGACAGAATTAAACATGACATGGTCCCTTTCTTCTTAATCTTATCTGGTCTATTAATTGGAAAATATACAATTATATATAACTATTTTTACAGATTAATGTTTTGCTAGCAGGAAGCAGGGCGTAGAAATATTAAGTTCTAGATGCACAGCTAGACCCTGTTTAAAACTCAGCTGAATAAAATAAAACCATGCCAATTTAAATCAGCTGCAAATCTGGCCTCTGACTACGTTATTTTCCATTTGGACAGAGGGATGTGCAATGCATCAACAGGTCATATACAAACAAAAAAAGATCCAGGAATTATTCAGCCAGAGAAATCATTAAGCTGTTTGATTTTGCACTGTGTCCATGAACTTTGCACACCATTGTGGGTGAAGATACAATTTTTCTTCCCAGAAAGAAAATAAGAAAACTGGCCTAAATGCTACAGCCTCCTCTTCTGTCCTATTTAAAAGAGGTTAGTAGCATTAAAAAGTCACCACTGAACTAAAAGTCACTACCATGGTGCAAAGCTGAAGGCTTTGAGGAAATGACCGGTGCCTGGAGAAATGGAGATAGTTTGGGAGGGGAGAAGAAAGGGAGGTGGGAACAGGACCATTCCAGACAAGGGTAACCCAGACAAGGGGAGAGGGACATGAAAGCACTAGAAGACACAAAGGAAGGGAAGGAGGTTAGATGCAGAAGCAACACACTTTGTGCATAACAAAAATTAGGCCTTAGAAGAATGTGCATTCAAGAAATGTTATACACATTCATATATTGACTATGTTTCTTCTTTTTTTTTTTTTTTGTCTGAAGGAAGTTTTCCAGAAGTTCACCAGAACCTTGAGCGCTTTCTGTTCTGTTCTCATTGCTCTTCCACTTCTCTTCCCCCTTCACCACCTCTAGGCTCGCTAGTTCCACCGGCAGCCACCCGCACCAGGAAGCCTGCCGCACTTTGTCACGCATCCAGTCACCCTGCACCACCTCACAGAAGATGTTGAAAAACAGGAGATGCTTCCACCTGGTTCTCTCCAGCGCCATTCAAAAGGCCCAGATCCCACATGTCCTGGTCCTCGCCAAACACCATAAATATTTGGGTTACCAGTGTACCATAGTCACCACAGTAAACAACCTAAATACTCATACCCACTTGGCTCCGGGCAGCCTCTGCAGGGCCCCTTTGCCTCCCAGCCCCAGGAGCCCTCCAGATGCATCACCATTTCAGGGGGCCGCTCCAATGGCAGCCTCGCAGCTGGCAGGCTAGCCCTTGGGACAAAGCACAACCGCTTCCCACCAGGCTCACGCAGATGACAACTTTCATAAAATACAGAAAAAGCTCCTGGACCTCAGCCTCCCGTGTTTTCTGCTGCCTGATCTGTCTCTCGCTGCTGCACTCCCTGGGGATTGTACAGAAGATAGTGCTGGCACTGTGACTCAGTACTAACCAAAATATCCACGTTGCTCTGCCATGTTTTTTTTGGTAAACAATTATTTCAACACCTTTTTCTTACCAACCTGCTAGACTGAAGATAGAAATACTTAGAATTTACCCCATACTACACAGAAAACTGTTGAGGTGTTCACTAAACTATTGCCATCTGCCAGACAACTCACTTGAAATACATCGCATCTAGGAAAAATGGATTTGATTTAATGAGATCTCTCAAATGTATTCTTACTGTCTGAGATTAAGCCAAATACCTCCCCCCATCCCTAGCCTAAGCTTATCTGTACTTATTCCAAGGAGCTGATTTTTCTATTTTACTGACATGATCTCCTTTGAGGTTTTTTTATAATCTTTGGCACAAGCAAAAGCCTTAATGATTTCCTTGATGTTTGCTGTTTATTTAGGGCCAATGTAAACCATCTATTATATGTCCCAGTCCTTAAATGACCCTTAAATGTCAATTTAAACACATTTTTCTTAGAATGAATACTGTTGATAGCAAAAAAATCCATCTCGGATTGCTAAGGACTAATATTGTGCTGTAACAACCATGCTACTCTAATAAACTCAATCCATTTTACTGGGTCTTATCCTTCATGGGAGCTTCAGAAATTGCAGATCATACTCTTTTGGAGTCTAGACAGGTTTATATTTTTTGTATAAAGTTGAACTATGTAGTTTCTTGCTCTTCACATCAGTGCATTTTTGCCATAGACCTAGAACAGTGTTTCTTCAGGCATCAGATATCTCATGCTTGTATTCAAACTTGAAATTTTCACAATTGCCGCTAAAAAGCAATCTTTTTAAGAGTTGTTTGCCAGGTGCTCATTGCTCACCAGGTCCTGTTTAAAGTCCCTAGTCCCTCTGTTCCACTGCTGCAACCCCCGCCCTGTATCTGAGCATCCTCCGATTGTTGTTGTCCTCTTCCTTTTCATTGTTCCCTGCATCACCGACACCACTTTGGGTTGCGAGCCTCTGTTCAGTTTGAAATTAAGAAAGTTTCCCTTTTCTCCTGGACCGACAACTCCACCACCCTCTGCAGCTTTGGTGCCCATTGATCCCTGCAGATACTCCTGTTGCGGTGATCCTGGTCCCTCCAGAGATGTGGACGTGGGTGCAGCCTGCTCGCTGCTTGCTGCCTGCTGGGGCAAGTCAGGAGACACGTGGCAAAGGCAGGATGCTGATCCACGGCAAGGTCGCAGTGGGGATAAAGAGAAACTTTTTCCCCTAGGCAACTAAGTAAAATATGCTGCAAAGTAAAAAGCAATAGAAAGTTTCTTGACTGAGAGCGAGAAAAGGGAAAACATCCTCTCTTTCAAAGACAAAGAGGGCTGGCAAAGGTTATGTTCAGATCCTTTTATTTTCATCTGCTTTCCTTTGAGTTTTCATAAGTTTCATAAGTTACCTTGTTCCAGATATTATGCAAACAAATCTGAATTTTTTTTGTTTTTTGTATGTTTGCTTTGAACAAGGGTGCAGACAGATCTCAAAATCTTGGCTGACTTGGGATCCTGTCATCCTTCCTAAATTAATAGTGTTCTTGTCATCCCATCTGCCGAGGCACTGATCACTCTTCTGGCACTTTCAAACCAGTGCATACTTCCTACAGAGGCTGACCACTGTTCTGGTTTGTATATGCTGTGACAAACATGACAACACGATATGCTTTTTGTTGTGTACTCAAGTTTCTTTGACTGAACTGTTTTGGATTCTCTATCATCTCCTGGATGCAAGAAGATAACCTGCTTTCTAGACTTTCCATCTGAATTGCACCGACTGGCCAGCCTCTAATTATTTTATCAGGGTTTTGTTCTGGTCCTGCAGTAGTCTCCAACCAAGTTTTGTCCTGGATCCCAGTTCCTGTCTTTTATTACATTTTCAGCACCCTCTTCTCACATGGCGTTCAGAAATCTCTGACTGTATTTCATAACTTCCCTCTTCTTCTTTCCCTCCCCCGATCAACATCATTTAATTCTTGCACAACACACAAAACCCCAATATCAATGTACTTAGGAGAAAGTCTCTAAAAGTAGAGATATTCAAAAAGAAAAATGGGCTGGATTCATTTGTTAAATAAGGAAGTCCCACTTCTGGAGGACGATCATTGCTTTCATAAGGAATTAGCTTGATGATTTTCACAAACATAATTTGTTAAGAGAGAAGAGAAAACCGGAAGAGAAATTATTCAGATTGAACCATGAGAACCAGAAAAGAGAAACCATGACCCAGAAACTGCTGATTTTCTTTATAGCTGTATAAAACTTTTCCAAGTATTCAATCTCTAAATGGAGATCTGGATGATGATGAAAGATTATATAGGATGGCTATTATTTTCTGTGGATATCTATAGTAATCTAAACAATGTTATGGGGTTTTTCTAGAATTGATCCCCTATGGGAACTTTCTGCAGTTTTATTAAAAAAATAATAAGGTTTAACAGAAATGTTGTAAGAGACTACAGAATTTAATTTAGATAGTCCTAGAGGATTTCATTCTTGCATATTTTTACTGACATATTTGCATACACAATTATGCAGAGTTCCTGTTTTAGTTATAAGATATTACCTCATAAAATAAGTATAGAATAACAAGTGCAGAATAGTTTGCTAGAAGCATAGAAATGTAAAGGTCCTTGGAAAAACTATATTTATTCTCTTACCTGCAGTTTTATTTACTTACTATATTTATTTCCAGTACTTACAGTTGCATCTGCTTTCAACTTAAGACCACAATCATTATAAATACTTACCTAATTTGCATCATCCATTTTTTGGTACTTTCTAGGTACCACTCATCATTGCACATGTTTTCTGTTCACATTTCTCCCAGTATGTATACTCTGGTCATCAGAGTCACTCACACGCAATACTGCAGTCACAGGTACTTTAAATGAATTAATGGGACATCAAGTCACATTACTTACAGTTTTCAGACTGTAAAACTGTCCTGGTTTCAGCTGGGATAGAGTTAACTGTCTTCCTAGTAGCTGGTACAGTGCTGTGTTTTGAGTTCAGTAGGAGAAGAATGTTGATAACACTGAAGTTTTCAGTTGTTGCTCAGTAGTGTTTAGACTATGGTTGGGGATTTTTCAGCTTCTCGTGCCCAGCCAGCGAGAAAGCTGGAGGGGCACAAGAAGCTGGCACAGGACACAGCCAGGGCACCTGACCCAAACTGGCCAACGGTGTATTCCATACCATGGGACGTCCCATCCAGTACAGGGAGTGGGAAGTGGGGGCAGGGAATCACCGCTCCGGGACTGGCTGGGTGTTGGTCGGCGGGTGGTGAGCAATTGCCCTGCGCATTGTTTGTACATTCCAATCCTTTTATTACTACTGTTGTCATTTTATTAGTGTTATCATTATCATTATTAGTTTCTTCTTTTCTCTTCTATTAAATGGTTCTTATCGCAACCCAGGAGTTTTACTTCTTTTTCCCGATTTTCTCCCCCATCCCACTGGGTGGGGGGGAGTGAGTGAGCGGCTGCGTGGTGCTTAGTTGCTGGCTGGGGTTAAACTATGACAAAAACAAAGTACAGTCATGCAGTAGAGAGCTTTTAAACATAATGATTCATAAGAATGGAATGGGTTAGCAAAGTGACTGCTAGATGGAAATGGAAGAGTCAGAGTCCACACACAACCTGATTCTTAATATCCTTTAAAAAGAAACATCAGCTGCACTGCCTCAGCCTCTGCCTCACCTGGACCTTTATTCTTGCAATGGCTTGTATGTAGGTATGAACTCACAAATAATGAAGAAAGCTTTACATTTGAACTAAGTCAGGCTTACAATACAGACTAAGCCTAGACAGGGGAGTGAGCCCAGTGTTGTGCTCATATATAACCAGTAATGTTTGGCATGAAGTCTAAGAGGCTGGGAAGAGAAAAGGATATTCGTAATAGATTATTATTCTCGGTTCAGAGAAAAAGTAAGATGAAGAGCTGGACACATCAGGTGATGTATACCAAGTCAAGCTATATAGGAAAAAAAGATATATGGAAAACAATGAGAGAACATTTGAATCTTAGTACCTGAGCAAAATTATTAATGGATATGCCAGGTACTGGTAGACTGATGCATGCGAGTGATATATTGATATAAAAATGGTACAACAAGTTCATTAAGACAATAGTTTACACTGTGAGATTCACAATATATAGGGAAGACAGAATTGTGTGAAGCCTCTGAATAATGATTAATTGAGAAAAGAAACTGGGAATTATCATGGTGGATTATTCTTCTACAGATCTCCAAATCAAGAAATCCGTGGTTAAGTCTCTCTCAGCATAACATAAGTATTTTATTATTACACTTTTTACTTTTTCTTTCTTTTTTTTTTTAATGCCATGAGTTGTTGCCTTTAAAAAAGATTTTAAAATCTCTTGTTTAATAGCAAGGTGTTTTAAATTATCTTGTTTACAGTTCTAGTGAGAGGTACAGATGAGTGGGAATACTGTTTTTTGAATTACACTTCAGTAATCTGATTTGTGGCATAATATTCCATCTCTGCTTCATGACAGAGGGAAAATCCACTATTTTCCGCAATAGGTGGAAAAAGACCCTTTCCTCAGCATGGGTTAAAAGCAAATAACTAACTAAATAAATAATCCCTTTTTTGGTACAATCAGGAAAACTCAACACTTGACACCATGACATGGCCCACAAATGTGTCTCAGAAGACTCGTTATTGCAGATGCCCATATTTTCTGAAGTTTTCACTCAAAAAAAAAATATCTGTGTCCAGTTTTTTCTACTCTCAGTTGTATTCTTTACATGGGAACTAATTTTTGTTTCCAGTGAGAAAGTGTGCATCAGATACAGGAGAGTTTACATCACCTCCAGCAGTTCTAGGGGAGCCTACAGATCCTGAATCTTATAAAGCGTCCCTCAAAGCTTTTGTACAAATCAAAGGACACTTCCCTCTGTTCAGGCGTGGAGCAAGATGGCCAAAAAGCTTGACTGCGAGCATTTCATTGGAAGGCCTGGCATGGGGTGTGAGCTTGCAGTCAGCACTGGAGAAGAGGATGGTGATTAAATCCCCAGTGCAGAGCACCGAGGGAAAAGACTGAGCACGACACAGGGGCTGTGCAAGGGCATCTTTGAGCCGGTCAAATTAAATCGAGGGATCAGGCAAGGACTAATAGGGATCAAGTGGCTTAAAGTACCCAGAAGTACTCAGGTCTTCTTGGCAGACCTCTGACTTGCATCTCTCTCTCTCTCCGCTGCCACTATCTAAACTTACAGTAGGTTGCATGAGCTGTTACTTTCCACTTAATTTCTGTGGAATTTGGATACTGAATTCCCCCTGGATCCTGAGAAAACCACTTTAAAAATGTTTGAAAATCAATCTGCATGTAAGTGAGGATATCTAAGCAAGGTTACACCTACACAGGGTATCTTTTAACGCAGTTTTGACGATGTTCAATTCTCAAATGTCTCAGGTTTGTAACACAAGGACTCTTGCAAACAGGAAATTTTCAAAGTAAACCCCATGATGTCAATGATCAAGAAGAAAAGCATGTAGTTGCACTTTCTATTAACAGATGGAAACAGCAGACAAGCCCAGATAATTTAATAATCTCTGGCAATATTAGCTTTAGATCCAAAACATTTTGAGAAAAAAACATGTTGGTTTTTCCTCAAGGACATCAATAAAACGAAAATCAACTAACTCCCAAATAAAACAGTCTAATAAGCACATCAGTAAGTTTTTTGCTAATTCTTGCTGTAATTTGGTACAGTGTCACCTTGACACAGAATGCTGTTGCAGCAAAGTAAACCACACAAAGAGAGCCATCTGCATGTAATAGAAATTAAATCGACTACACTGTGGTCAGCATTTCACCAGGCAATCATTTAGAAAGACTGTTATGAAACATTGCAGGCTCCTGCTGGGATTGGGTTTCTATAAATATGCGGCCCATGTAATTGTTTAAAATCATAGTTGTGTGATATGCTTTACTGAAGAGAAGTATAGCAATGGAATTAAATGGGCAATACATCCAAAGTAATAAACAGAAACAACTGAAATGAAGAGCCTTGTTCTGTTTAGGATTTAGCAAGCAAACCTGCCAGCAGTCTGATGACTACTCCTTCCACTTCTTTCCCTGCTATCATTCACTGCTGCATAGCCTGTTACTGAGCCTGCAATACCGTTTCAGTGTGCAAATAAGCTGCACTCAGCTCACATATTACGTGGATTTTATACCCACAGTTTAAAGTGGTAGGACAAAGTGGCCTACATATCTTTCAGTGTCTTGAAAGAACCACCGAAATATAGTGGACTCTTCTTTTAGAAGATATTTCTTACCAATTCCTCTTCAGTCTGTAGTAAGATAATGACATGAAACACAGGTGTTCTAAAACTGCATAAAATAATAAAATATTTTATTATTACTTTTTCTATTTTCTTTCTCTTTAAAAAAAGAAAAGAACTCCATGAGCTGTTGTCTTTAAAAGGATTTAAAGCCTCTTGTTTAACAGCAAGGTGGTTTAAATCATCTTGTTTACAGTTCTAGTGAGAAGTATAGATGAGTGGGAATGCTAGTTTTTCCAGAGCTGTCTCCTAGCTAACTTCTCCAACTCCCATCTTTCATCATTCCTGTCCTCCCTCCCTGTAAAGGAAACATTCCTGCCCAACCATCCTCCCTTCAGACTGCTTCACTCCTAATCCTCTGGGAAGTACTTCCTCCTCATCTGTTCAAACAAACAAACAAAAACCCCCCGAACTCCAAACCAACCAAGCACCCCCCCACACCCAGCATTAGCAAACCCGAACGACAGATGGCATCGCTGTTTCCCAAGGTACCACGAGGCGCTCACAGCAGTCATACTCAACCACAGGACATCGAAGCCACCTCCTGGGTGACACACTTGATACTGGCATGCAAAGGTTGGGAGTCACTAAAGCTAACATCTTTCCTCACCCCCCTTCGCTTCCCTGAACTCCCCTGTGTTTTTGACCACTCTTGCTGTGCTCTGGACTAACACAAAGCTGCCCAGGTTTTACATACTTGCCACAGTCCAGTCCTGGGAGGTGGTCTACCCTGTCTCAGCCTGGGAATGCCACATGGAAGGGAGATGAAACCCTTCTTGCTTGGCTCAGGCAAGGTTATTTCTGTCTTGCAGACATTTGAAAGCACAGATGCTGCAGCACCTATGTGGTTTGGAAGGGTTTCTGTGGGCTGCTCTCTTGGACGTAGGTATGTCAGCCCTCTTTAGCCCCCTGCCGTATGCACAGGTAGGGTGGGACATCCCAAACAGTAACGAATCACTGCTATGGTATGGCCATAGAGTAAATGATTACAAATTCAACATGAGCTTCTCTCTCTCTGCCAAGCTGCTAAAAGAGGATAAAAATGGGACAGGCCTGATTCGACTCCCCTGTTGTGCCAACAGCAGTGAAGCTAGGCCAGTGACTAAAATTAATCTGAGATTTTGGTAAGTAAAATGAAGCAGATGGTTGCCAAGATTTTCCTAGCAGAGCAGCCCAAGATATGCAAACTGCATGTTCAGACTTAGATCAAAACCACAGAGCATGTTGGAGTTCAGCTTGGATTTGAGCTTTTCCAGAAACAACGGAAACTTGGTATCACTTCAGATCAGGGACAAAACAAAAGAAGAAAACTCTTCATTGCAGAGTTCAGCTTGTGGTCACGTCATGTGAAAGGAGGTCAGGTTACTAGTGACTAGCTTTACTCATAGATGAATTAAGATATCATGACAAGTAAAAAACGTTCACTAATATTTGACCTAAAAACATTGCAGCCTATTAGTATTAATGAAATTAACTTTAGTTAAAGTTTGCTAAACAGATAGATAAAGATAGCTAAAGATTGCTAAAACATCAACTCAGAGAACAAAGTAATTCAGCTCAACAGAAAAAGCACCAAGAAACTCTTCCATTGCTTTTAGTAGTTTGGGCTTTTTTTTGCCTTGGAAATGCTGGCTGCATATTCATCTACAAAATTTCATTATATTGTTCTAAGTGTGATATTTTTTAGCTTAAGAAACACAATATTTGTGAGGAAGAATAATACAATTTATTAATAAACATTTAAACTCATTTTTCCTTATGAAATAAGCAGGACTTTCTATTTCCACTTTCATGTATGCTACCATGGCATTTGTTAAACACATAAAAACTTTCTTTATAATCTGTTTATTTTGATAGTAAGCTGAAGGCCATGAAATTGGCTGAAGCCTGCATCAAGGATTATGGAGTATCCGTCCTCAGAAGTGTGGCACGCTTCTTCAAAAGCCTGCAGCCATTCCTGTGAAATTCGGTAATTTGATTGAGGCTCTAAGATAAAATCTGACTGAGTCATTATGGCCTAACCTCTGAGCTAGTGCCAGTTTTATCTAGTACAGAACAGACAACCATAGACTGAATCAAAACTTCATATATTGGAAATGTAGTAATATCAGAATGTCTCTTACTATACATTACCCTTCTTTGCCTTCTTGTCAGGAGCAAAACTCTGGGCTTTGTGGATAGATCAAATGTATTGGTAAAGCACAGTAAGGATAAAATAAAAATGACATTTATGTCCTTAGATTAAAAAAAAAAACCAACATAAATATTCTGAACAATTTTTAACCCTTTGTATGGTGGCTTTGGAGGATGTTGCTCTGTACATGTTTGAAGAAAGAATAACAAAATAATCATGTTATTTCCCAGCTTTCATCCCATTTCCCAGAAACACCCCTTCCTCCCTTTTCCACCTCAAAGTTTGCTCTATAAACCTGTCCTTTCAGTGGTAGCCCTGTGTGAATGTGAAAGAACCACCTTAGTTAAGGAGGTCTACTGCTTACAACATGGTACCTTTAGAAGATGGTTCTGGCAAATTTAAAAGTCAGTCATTGAAAGCTGTGCGGGGCAAAAGTCTTCCACAGAGAAGATGGTCTTAAACTATGGAGGATCAGCAGATGAAGGAAGGAATAAGACTGGACTCCTCAGGAGTGTACTCACTCCTCTGTTACACCCCATTGCTTTACCACAATACAGGGTAGCTGAACCATCCAACCCACAGGATGATTTGGGCAAGAAAGAAAATTAACCAAGTAACTCTCTATATTGCTAACAATTTATTTAATAAAACCCAAGTACTAGGATGTATATATCTGAAAACACAGACATGAAGAGAGAACACATGCTGCACATAATTATAGCTATCTTTGCTTAAGTTGTGAAATGCACTTATTTTTCTTCTAACAAAACCTCTTCAAAATGTGTTTATTTTGACAAAACTGCTCTTCCACTTCAACTCTCTGACATGTTGTAATATTTTTTTTGTTTCTACATAAGACTGCCTTAGCCATTTTAGAATAATAGCATGTCACACATACCCAGCATCATGAGACGTCTCAAACTGTAGCAAGCCAACATCCTTTTAGTTTAGCAAAAACCTTACATTTTTGATCACTTTTTTTGAAACTCCCCTTTATTCTTCACTGAAAATGCTAGAGCAAATAAAAATATTGCTATTTTCTCCTACTCCTTTCAGATCTCCAAAGCAAAGTTGGCATAAACTATGTATCCTATAAATCGCGAAGCATTGGAGTATGTAAGCTTGTAGATTGCAGTAAAAGTCTGGGTGGACAATAGTATTTCACAAGATTCATAGCAGCATTAATCATTAATGATGAAGACCACAGCTCTTACACCTAATTCATCTGGTTACTTACTGTGCTATTGTGGGGTCTTCCAGAAGATCTTTGTTTTTTGGTTTTTTTTTGTTTGTTTGAAGGTATATATAAATATACCTATAAAAAACATTTGCATTTAGACACACACATATATAAATACTCACGTGATTAAAGCCAAGAGCTGGAATTTAATGTGCTTGTTGATAAGCCCTCTTGCCATATCCATAAAAAGGCAAAAGGTTTGTATTCTTTTCCAAACTGCAGGTTGATTTCATATAAACATAGATAATTATATTATTAAGAACTTTATACTTAAACATTACTCCAGAAGGGGAAAACAAGAATTAACTAGATTCACTAGAAACAGGATTAGAAATAGGTTAAGCTAATTATTATAGGGGAGGAACAATGGCTGCCAACGCTGGAGGAGATAAGTGCCTATGTCACCTGGCAAGTATTTAGGGGTACATATGGGACAATCACAGGGAGAACCACTATCAGCTTGAAATAATTTATTATACTCCATCAATAAAGGCTATTATGAAACAATACCAATTAAATTAAATGCATAATAATCCATGAAAGGATCACATAAAAGCATACTACCATGCACCAACATAAATATATATCCCTCCAACCAAGGAATTCTTTGCTGTTCACAGTTAATAAGTTCCGTGATTTTGAAACACACATTGACTGGAGGAGGACCACTTTCTCCATGCATTATCATGGGCTCCACACACATTAATCATTGGGTATGAAGTCAGGCAGCAAGTACTTGGGAAGCCAAAGAGACCCCTAAGTGTCATAAAAGATCTAACATACATGCACTGTGCACGTGTACACTGACACAAAATGTGCTTCATTGCTTCTCTGGCAGCCCCTGAAAATGCTGATGCAAGATAGAAAGAGCAATTGAACAACAGAATTATGCAGCCTTTCTCTCCTGCCTTTCCCAGCACTGTCCTCAATTGCTTAAGGCTCTCCCCTGCCTCTCCCTTTTCATTACAGTAACAGGCTGCTAATGTGAAAGCTCGTCATTTTTGTCCCCAACCCAAACTTTCTCTCCCACCAACCTTTGTGCTTATGCTTGTTTGCCCAGCCAGACTGTCCAAACACCAGCTCCAGCCACAGCTTCCAAAGGAAACTGATAAAGCTGTCATAACCTGGCCTGGCCCAGCCAAAGGCTTGGCTGTCCCTGCACAGTCAGACTGCATCCCACGGTTCCCGCAGGCTGGGCTGCAGCACACACACTGCCCTTCTCTCCACCAGAACCATCGCTGATGAGAGTATTCTACCCGCGGCAGGAGTCAGGAAAGCCCCTGGCCACACTGGCAAAAAATCAGAAGAAAAGCTACTTGTATCTAATGAAGAGGAAAGAAGTTTGTGGGAAGACTTTGACCACAAGAACCTTCCAAGAGCCTGCCTTTTCATTGCTGCTTGACATGTTTCCTCCACCCGTCAGGGAAAGCCCTCGCACAGGATCCTGACTGTGCCCTGGAGTTCCCAAGGCTTTCGATGGCTAACTACGACAGCCAGAGGCAGTGGCCTGTTTGGGAATTAACCCATCAATCAGTGGTGGAGACGAAGCTGGAAGCTTTACAGCCTGCTTGGATGTGTGGTCTTATCCTGAGTTAATGTACAAATTTGGAGGATGCACTGCCTTAGGTCCCTTTTTTGGAGTTCGTAATAGCACATTGGGTCTTCAGCAACACACAGGAGGATGAAAATATTAACAGGAATATTGGTCACAGAGAACTGTGTGGGTGGCAGAGTTTGGAAAGCCAAGGCAGCCAAGCCTGTGGTGCAGCGATTCACTTTTCCGTGTGCCACAGAGCAGTCCTGAGAGAGGACTGTGGAAATCAAGAGTACATTTGGCTTGGCCCCAGCCAGCATCTCCTCACCAAATGAACTGCTGAGGACCAAAGAAAGTAGTTCCAGACAGACTTCAACGGGAAGCTGGGACTGATTCATAAGAGATATCTAGTCTGCCTTTCATGAGGTTTAAATACTTATGCTTCAAACAAGTCCTAGAGCAGTGGTACTTGGAAGCCTGGTTTCTCTCGGCAGACGCTCCACGGGAAGCAATTAAAGCTTGTGGAGAAAAAACAATTAAGGCCTATCAAGTGAGGTTCAATACAGGATTTCTTTTCAAGAGCAGAAAGGAAAGTCCTCTGTAAACTAGTCAAGAGACAAGATTAATGAATGTGGCTGTAACTATACAAGAACAATTCTGGTGCCTGCACAGGGACTGCCAGGGTGAGGAAGAGGGGAGCTGGAAGAATAAGGAGGACTCCGGAATTGAAACATCAAAGACTCCTTTAATGCCCTTATCCTGAACTTCTGATGTTCTTTCAGTTTAAAGGAATAAGGATCACAGTGGTGGAACAATATAAAAAGATACCATTTATACATATAATCTTATTTATGTCTACACCTTGATATGCAGATACCTATGAAGAGAAAGGAAGGGCCCACCAGCTAATGACACGAAGAGACAGAAAAAGAGGCAGGGGCATTTTTCTGACTTTATCCCACCACACCAACAATCGTAAAGAAACTGGGAAATGTCCAGTACAGCAGTGCAACTGAAACATAAACACACACTTGCCCTAACAAATCAGCTTGGAAAAGCTAGTATGTAGAAGCCAATCCCAGAGCAGCACATGAGAATTTTGGTCAGAAATTATTTTTATAAAACAAAGGTGTGGCTCTGTTCTCTTCTCCTGCTTTATAAATTTGGCAATCTTTTTCTAGTATATATTCATTATGCATTGTTAGGACATAAACTATAACACCAGAATAAAACTAACAGTCAACAGCTGGCTGGATAAAAAAAGATATGACTGACTACAAGGTGGTAGCAACATTGCTCTAAGAAGCTGCCCTAAAAAGAGAATCAGAGACATTACTTGGACTACAGAAAAGAGAGGAGGGGAAAAAAAACAACAATAAAAAAGAGGTCTTAGCATATTGTGCAGAATTCAAAACATACTATACAAATAGTTTCAGATGTGGCTGCATCAAGTTGTGGGTTTGCAGTGACACCATCTGCCAGTTTTTACTGTCCTGTCCCAGTCTCCCAACTGGAAATGCAGCTGTAGGCAATCTGCACAGGTGGTCTCGGCACTGGAAGTTATTGCTTCTGGTATCTTGGGTCAGAAAAAGTGGAGCAGGGCTCATCAAGCAGTTTGCATAACTTCAAAACCCTCGAATTGTCCCTGCCTTTCGGCAGGTCTCAGTACACACAGAACTTGCTTTTCTGTACGCTCACACCTAAATAGGTACAAACTCCCCATTAGCTTCGTCCTTAAAACAGTGTTCTCCTGGAAAGCAGCCCCAAGTGCTACTTTCCCAGCATGTAACACTGGATTATTTTCAGTCAATGCTCAAGCCCTGTAATGCCGTTGCATAAGGTGTGGAAAAAAAAGCATGACCATAAGGAGATATGGAGCTGGAGGTTACAAACTAATTCAGCATTCTTGGAAGACAGCATGCTTCTTGGGGCCAACCACAGTATTTTTTCCAACTTTCCTTGGTAGGCTTGCTTACCCTTTGAAACATCAACATGCAATTTGTGATTCCTAGGAAGAAGACTGGATATTAGATTTTAAGAAAGAAAGGTGTCTTGCGGTTATTTCTAGGCAGAAACGTCTGAATATTGAAATATACATAGCCTGTGTACTTCACACTTTTCCAGAAAGTCCTCTAGGAAAATTAAAATAGTGAAAAAATAAAGATGAATTCATAAAAATCTAAGCAATTATAAGAAAAGTAAGTAGTATTCAAACAAACAGAAGCTAGAATGCTCTATGTACAAGTAACTACTCCAAGTTTCAAAAGCTTGCATTTATAAAACATAGGGGTAATCCATTTTTTATACATACCATTAAACTCTCTCTTATTTACTGTCTTTTTGCTTTTTAATTAAATATGGGGAGTCAGAATGTGTCCCTATTTGATTTAAATTCTGCTGGAATGCATCTGAAGGTACCTTTTCCCATGGGCTTACTTTCAGGCTAAGAAAAAAGAAAACTTCAGATGCTCTCTGCTGAGAACAGCTGAGAGAGGAGCCAGTGTCTAGAATGCCTTTGACATCTGTCTGCCACTTACCTGGACTGTGCTCAAAATCCTGATGGACTTCAACTTGACATTTCCACAAATTCAGACAGGTCTGGCAATCTGTATTCTCATCCAGAAATAGTGGTGTATGAAGCATGTCCCCATTTAACCACCTCAAACTCCCCTCCTGACTCCAGAGCTACATTTTGAAGCATCAGTCTCTGCAGGAATAGCATTCAGCGTACTCGTTTGCATATTACTGTCTGCATACCACACAATGCCATGTGTGCAGCAATAGATACCAGCTTTCCCATTCTAATGCAAATAGATCAATGAGCAAGTGTCACTTCAGATACTGTACGCAGTTTGTCCACACACTTTTCTGAAAAGCAAAACCTGTCAGTAACACAGTGATACAGTAGTAGACATGTGATAGATACTGCTCAGTAGCATTTTCTGAATCAGTTAAAAGTTCACAGATCCTCAAAAATTTAACTTTTCAGAGCAGTTCTATGGTCTGTGTTGTCATGCAAATTCAGGTTTTTCCTGTTGATAATCTCAGTTACATTGGCTTTCTCATTTTACACCACCTTTCTCATTGCTTCCCAGTACCCTTTGTGACCATAAAGTTTGCTTATAAACACAACAAGAATCCAGATGATCCCTCCATGCATATTTTAAAATAAGACTGCTAAAGACATAATAATCGTCTCTTACACTTTTTCAGTAGCAAATGCCTTTTAGAAGTGAAGCTATTATTTCTAAATGGTTGAACTCTCACAATACACAGTCTGCATTACTGCTTATGATGAACATGTTTCTAGTTCAACCTTGATGTAAACTTATCTACAGCAATACATTGGATCAGAGTCAAATATTGTTTGGAGTATCTTGTGCGATTTTTTTTTTCCCCTTCGGCATTCAACTTTTAAGGGAGGTCTGTGAGATACTGAAGCTGTGGTCATGAGAAAACAAATCCATGTTTTCCTAAGTTTCAAGTAAATTCATTACGGCTATATGACTCATGTGGCTTTAGTGGTCTTACTGGTTTATTTACTAGAGTGCCAAGAAGCAATTTATCTTGTTTACTTAGGTCTCTAGTCACATATTTCTGACTGTTAAATAATACTCGGTTCTTTTAAAATACCTACATTTTTAAAGGACTATTAAATAATGGAACCTTCTATGACGTTATATTACTTCAGCTTCATACATTAATCCATTGTGCTGTTACGACAGCATCCAATTGTGATGACAGAGATCACAGCCCTGTCTAATCTTTTTACAATGTACATTAAATACTATGGCAAACTACAAGTACTATCAAAATACACAGACTGAATGCTAACAATCCTTAAACACGTTGAGGGACAGATTTTAGTGTAGACTCACAACCATAAAGATGAGAAAACAGACATGCAACTTCTAAATTCAAGATTAAAACTTCTGATCATTAGACACTTCTATTGATAATCTGGAAACAGCATCAATCATTTTAATTATTTATTTATTTTTTTGCTTCTCAGAAGTGGTATGTGAGACCATCAGTTAAAACTACATAAATAGTGCCTCACTTGGGAATAGAGCATGGCTAAGCCTGGTCAGACAAGCAAACCCATAGAGCAGTTTCATTCTCATGTAAAATTTCTCACTAACTCTCACTTATCTCGAAAACTCTCATACCTTTCTTTCAAAATGTAGTTGCTCATTTTGCATCCCAGGTTTATCTGTCACAAATTACACGATCATGTCGTGATTTTACAGGGTTGAAGTGTCTCAGAAGTTGAGATCTATTCTGGCTTCTTCATAGTATTTTAATACATGTAAAGTTGTAAAAACATGGGGAACTCATTCCTGCGTTGTTTAAACTGTAAGTGACTTTACTCTGCCATTATAGAAGCTTTCTTGCGGTACAAAAAAAATAACTAAGTATGTATGTGAAAGATAATATTGTTCTAACATACCCTAAAAACTAATGATGAGCATGAAAAAACCAGATTTTTACAGTCTATCAAGGCCCTTCAAATAGGCTTTGTTGTTGTTTTCTTCTCCCCCCAAGAACCATATCTTCTTTAGCATGTTATCCCAATGCAGCACACAGGCTAAGTACTTTCTCAGTCATTCCAGTGTCAAGGATCACTTTATTGGAAAACAATGAAGCTCCTTTAAAAAAGCCAAGAACACCAGAACATTTAAAATGCACAATAGTTTTCAAAAGCAAACCAGTAAAGATTCCTAGAGAACTCATGTAGTTATTTTCAGTGAAACATGCTCAAAATATTCCAATTCTACTTTTTGTGCAGAAGCTTCAAAAGGCATCTTCCTTTACTGAATAAAATGCTTACGGAATACAATCATACAAGAAATAAAACTTGCAACAATTCAAATGCATGACATGGTAGAGCCCCAAGGAGCTTTTACAAAAGCTCAGTTGAATAGATTTTCTGAGTTGCTTTTTAGTCAGAAAAGTTTGTGTGTAGGATGAAGCTGCAAAGGAAATGGAATTCATGAAAATTCTTAAGGGTGTATTCCAAGACTCCTGTTTCAGGAAAGCTCTTATCATAAGAAGATTAATTTATATAAACAATTTATTAATAGGCATTTAAAAATATGAATTATCATTATTCTTATTGTCATGCTTTCCAATCACTATGGGAATAAGGACAATTAGCTAAAGCACTTTTGTAACGGTTCAGTACAGAAGACAGTCCTTCTGGAAGTCTTCATCAGATAAACAACTTAGTGAGGTCTTTAATATGGTACAAACTACCAGAAATTAGGATAAATGGATGGAAACTGGAGCCTGTGGCAAGCAGGCATCTTGGAAGAGGCTCACTGTGAATTAACCTACTCTGTAAAATGAGGCGGGGGGGGGGGGGGCGGGGAACGGGCTACAAGGGGGCAGAAAAAACATTCCTTGTTTCTGGCTAGCTCAAATAGCTCCAATAGCAGTTCTTGTGGACAGCAAATATGGCAAATCTGCTTCCTGGCAGCCCTTGCGCAATCCTGAGATAGGCATACAAAGTGATGGGCCAGAACGGGATGAATTATCAAATCATATTCTCAAAAAAATTATGTCACTAAATTGCGTGATGTTGGCACAAGATGACATTTCTTCCCCCTTTAATTTTTTTCTAGACTACCTTCCTAACCTATTTCTGCTCCTTCTTATTCTTTATTGCACGGCATAAGCTTTGCTGAAATAAACAGTGGAAAATGTGGAGGGGCAAAAACCAAACCAACAACAAAAAAGAGTCTAAAGGCTCAAATATACTACTTTTGGTTGCTGTCACTCACATGAGCCTTAAAAAAGGTTCAATCCATTCCAGAATTCACTGCAGAAGACCAAACTTACGGGGTTTATTATCCCAAACCATATATAAATTACACTCTCAAGAAATTTCTTAAATACATAAGGTAAATTGCATACTCATACATTTGGAAACCTTTACCCCATCACACACAAGTATTCTGTATGCAGTCCATGAAATCCGCTGAAAAAAGTCTTGTAGTTCCAGGAAGTGTTTTGGTCTCATGAATAAATAGATGTGCAGTATCTTTAATCTGTGCACTGACACTCACTGAATGTTGAAGCTTCTGAAGAAGGCTGCATATATTACAAATGTCAGACGGTGATTTTGACAAAATTTTGCCTCATTCTGAAATAACTGAACAAAACAATATATTTGAAATCCTGTTCTCTATTTTGTTGGTGAGAACTGCTATGTACTTTTCACCAACTGACAATGCAACATATGGCTCAGTCTCTCATTAAGAATATGTCTTAAAGTGGAGGGGTGGGGGAGGGAATGCAGGCTAATTATGTACCAAAGCTTACTTGCTGTCTTTTAGCTGATGCTTACAGAACACCTACTAGCAGGCATTTTTGGTTGCACTTTAAAAACATATGGCCAGTTATTGAGATTGTTTTATTTTTCTATAAAGTGTGACTTCTGCATCCTCTAATTTTAAAAGCAGCAACAAAACCCTAAAGTGTCAAATTTTGTCAGAGTTGAGAGCTTGCCCGGCATTATTAACACATTTCTTGTCTTAAGAGGGTGTCCAAAGGATGACAATCTCTAGTGATGGGCAGGATATAATGAAAATAGGAGCTCTGGATGTTTAACTAAAGATTTCTCAGGCAGTGGCACTCTCTCCTTTTGCAGAGGGGACTCTTTTTGTGAAGCAGAATTGCTCAGTGAGAATGAGACCATGCTTAGTTCCACAAACTGAAAAATAATCATCATAATGAGGTCTCAGAGCCAGCCCCATTCCTTGGCAAGTGCAATCACCTCCGGGATTACACAACCACGCTTCTGCAAGTGTGAGAATTTTCTTTTTCCTTTCTTCCTTTCCATAAGTGAAGCCAAAATGAAATTCAATTCCTTTTGCCACATGAAGGATTTGATCGTTGCCAATTTGAACAATTTGATCAATTATATGTTTAGTGCAAATCACATCTGTCACGTGGAAGGACAAAAGAAAGCCACTTACAAACCCATCTGAAGACAATGGGTTAAGCCAAGAACATCCTGCAGTGATGCTCAGTAATTTATCAAAGTTTAAAAAGAGAAAACACACAAGCTCACCATGTATCAGCTTATCTGACTTAAGAAAAATTCTACCCCAAGCACCTCAGTTACACAGGCATGGGGTAATAAGCAGGTAGAAAGAGAAAAATAGTCCATATCATACAAAAAAAAGTAATAGAAAGTGAGGCATCTTGCTTCTAGGCATTAATATAGGTTGGTATCACATGCCAGTGCAGCAGCAAGGCAGCTGACAAGTGGAACTGAAATCTAGTATTACACATCCACAAAGTGATATAGTCACAGTTAGCACGATCAGCAGCGTGATCACAGTTTAAAGACGTTTAAGAAAAGAAAAAAGGGAAAGAGAAGATATGCAAAAGAAAGAAAAAAGTGTGGACAAATGTGGTAGTACCCAGTTGCACTGGTGTTTTTATTTTTCTTGGTGGGCATATTTACAAGTCCAAAAAAAGTCTTGTTCATGACTCATTTAGCACCGTATCTCTAGCCTAGTAGATGATGTTACTCTCTTTTTAGAGGCTTCTGTCAAGTGAAATGCCTATGGTCACACAATTAGCAGAATCACTTTACATTCTCGGTCCAAACACACCATCAAGCTTTTTTTTTTTGTTGCTCTTTTTTTTTGCTTAGAGACTATGCTTTTAATAGATAACTGAAAGGGTAGAAATTAGTAACAAGACAGCTTCCACAGACAAAATTCAGTTCTGAGCAACAGGAGCACTCCCGTTTACCCTAAACGGAGCAAGAACAATCACCTACGCTCCTTTTACTGGTCTCAAATATACCCTTTTAAAGTAATAGTCTGAAGATTTAGCACACAATGTTATTGCACTGTCTGTAAAAGAACACCGATACTAGTGGGAACATCGAGACATGTTCTGAGAAAGATTTGCTCATGTTCATAACTCAAAGAAGATCACATACCCCTTACTTGCTAGCCCTGACAGTGTCCACTGCCATGAACTGTTCAAACCCCATTTCCACAAATGGAAGAGGTTAGATGGGTTTTCAGTATTAGCCTGAAGAGAAATTTCACAATGGAAGTTATTACCAGGTGGTTTAAGATTAGTTTTCTCTTCTCAAAAGCTTCAACACCATATGCAGCAGCCTGTCCCATTAACATACCTGATTTACAGAGCTTGCCTTCTAGGATTCAGAAAGACTTCAATTACATCCTTTACTCCTTAAATAGCCATTAGGGTAATTTAGTAGCTAAGTATACTGAGCAGCTAAGTATTATTAAAAAAAAAAAGGCAATAAAGAGTCAATTAAATCCATGAAGCACTGTGGAGAGAATTAATCCCTAATTATTAGTATTAGGTAGCTGCATATAGAACAAGATTTTTCTCTGCTGATTACAGATTAGACCAAACTCAATAATAAAGGTCAGACATTGGAGTTACTCTACACTGTCTGAGATCAGATTCTTTCCAGCATATAAGATGACTTCGACACATTTAAGCACACAACCCCCCCCCCCCCCCCCCCCTTCCCCTGGGCATTTTACTGAATGAACATTGTGTTCTAGGAGGCCATTTATTTAAAAACATTTATTTTAGGCAAAATCAAACAGACATTTGAGATTACATAGAAATACAGTTTCCAATTGAATCACATAATCTTTTCATTAAAAATGCACTGTTGTGTTAAGTATTTTTGTATGGATTGACCAGGTATGTAATATTTAACCATGCCATTTGCAGTCAACTATCATAAAAATCAGTAACGAAAAAGGTTTCTTAAAATGTGCAAATATTATCTTAGTGTTACCATTGATAATAAATGACCACTAAATAGATGCTTATGTAAAGCTTTTTAAAGTACAATAAAAATACAAATTCTATTTGTTAAAAAAGGCCATTGCTATGGCTACTAAACATCCTCATTATACAAATTCCAAAATACTATATGAAAAACAAAATTATAAAGACTTTTCTTTATGAAACATATACTATTCTATTTGTTAGTGATTTTATATATATTTTTATATATATATATTTATATATAATACTCTATATGAATGTTGAACACAGAATAAGAGAGAGGAAGACTAATGTAATGTAGGACATTAAGGTCCCCATTCAGCAAGGTACCTGAGCATATGTCAAACTCAGCAAAGGAATAACCCCATTCATTTCAGTGGACTTCAAAGGTATATGCAGAAGTACTTTGTTGAACAAGGCATCAAGATATGCATGTGATAACAAATTTGCAAAATGCACTTTTGGTGTAAATTATAACCGTTAAGGACAAACCGTAAGTATCACAAAAAGCTCTCATGAAAAAGGAAAGAAAATATATAAAAAAAAAAAATTCTGAAATTTTGGTTTTTTCCACCTCTGTATGTTTTGAGGGGAAAATATTGGAGTTTTTAAAGTTTTTGAATTGATTTAAGGTGGAGCTTGGGCATCAAAACACTAATAATAGTAATTTTTCTAAGATAGGTTTAGGATGGAATTTTATTGCTTATGCTAAAGATTAATGTAGAGTATGCATAGACAGGTCGGCATTCAACTCACTAGCAGCTGAAAATTTTGCTGTGCAGTTATTTCTGTAACATAAACAAGCAGTGGGTATGAAGGACTTACT
The DNA here is from genome assembly GCF_964188355.1 of Buteo buteo. Lineage (NCBI taxonomy): Eukaryota > Metazoa > Chordata > Aves > Accipitriformes > Accipitridae > Buteo > Buteo buteo. The sequence goes on along the minus strand of NC_134175.1, from coordinate 18,428,683 downwards.
AACATATATTGAATTCTTGCAGCAAGCTTCGAAATTATAGTAAGACATATAACATTAAAGCAGACAGTGAAAAAAATACTCAACAGAGCCTGACTATAAACACTCAGGTCTTGAACGTAACTTACAGAATTGAGGCCAGTAAACAGAGTGCCTGGTTATACACAAAGTTGCATAAACTCCTAAGCAAATGCAAGACCATAATCTTCTTTTTAAGTTATGGTTATCATGTAATGAATTCCAAATTACATACTTTACAGTTCAGCTATAAAGTATCAAAACAAAGGGCAGTTAATTTGTTCATTCTGCAATTCAGCAGTTCTTCTATGCTCCTTAAATGCTAATTAGCACACTAACAATTTGTTAGTTTCTAAAACATGAATTAAGGACCTAAAAATCTTCCAGATTTTATAAACTAATAACAAGATATATACAGCATAGTAACCATACACAGTAATGGAAATTAATTACATGGCATCCAGATTTACCTTTTAAGCATACATTAATGGTTAGTATTTGCTGCTTTTTCACTGCAATTTGAACTTTCTGTACTAGATATTTTACTGCTTGAATATTAAATAATGGCTTAAAAGCATAATTTCAAAATGCTGCCAGGTAAAGTATTACGTAAAAAACATGCTTGCACGTCTGCAAACTGAGAGGTATGTGTGAGCTTTCTGAAGAACTTCTCCAGGCTAATAGTCATAAAGCGTAGTAAACTCGGGCCAAAATGTGAGAGAAAAACACAACAGTGTAATTTAATTCATATTTCATAAACAAATACAACTTTTTACATTTGTACAGGGAAAGACTGGCACTAAGTTGGATTTTTATAGAAGCAAACCTCGTAAGAGTTTACATGTTGAAAAAGCAATTTTTGGCACATGAATATCTGTGAATACATGTTCAGAAAGAAAAAAACCCCACTGCGTAGGAATTTCACATTTAGTTTCTTGGCATCAGCACCTGCTGTCTAGTGGGTCAAGACAAAATACTGTGCCTTCAAGGGTTAATCCCATTTTGAACCCCTCCTGCAATGAAACAAGACATAGTTAATAAAAAGGAAAGTGGTTTCTGGAGGATTAAGCTCGCTTTCTAAAACCATCTAAATCTGAGCTTATCTTTAGGCAGATAAACCATAAGGATACTTCAGACATTTACATTGTTTGGTCAGCTGGTTTTTAGTAAGTCTTAGTGGTTAACTTATAAAAGGATGTATCTTGTACAACAAAAGAAATACAGTATGTATATAAAATGAAGAAAATATTGTAGAATAAAAATATTGACTATTCATATACATAGGTTGACAGAAAACCAAACAAGCTTGACTTGCACCATGTTATTTCCGAGTAAAATTCAACATGATTTATAAGTAGGAAAGATTAGGGCTATATGAGCAAAGAGTTTATTATATTTACACTTTAAAGATTCAGGTAAGTCATGGACATTGTAACTAATACCCAGCGTCTCCTACATTCAGTGATCCTGTATCTTAGAAGTAGTACAACAAAAAGTATAGTACTCGACCACATCTCAGAGGTTTGTTCTGAATCGGTCCCTATGCAGTTCAATTGACAGGTGTATGCTTTACAGCCTACTGCCATCTGAGCTTCACTAAAAAGGCAAATAAAATCATACTTGCTCTATTGCAAATGAACAAACTGTGCATTTCAAAGGCATGTAACTCAGTGAAATAAAATACAATGGTCTTTAGAAAGTGCAAAGAATTTCTTTAAAAGTTTGGACCAAAATTCCTTTTTTTACTCACATTAGTTTGATTAGTGGAAACACAAAAATGATTATAAGCTAGGTGCTACCACCCCCCCCTATTGAAAATAAATGAATTCTACAAGTACCTGCGTTTGGTTTACAAAAAATACTTAGCTTGCACCAGTTCTAAAATAACAACAGCATTTTTAATACAGGAAAAGTGCTCTTGTTTCCATTTCTCTTTTTGCTTTAAAAGAAGCTGAATAATTGTGGCTTGACCTTCAAGAGAAAAGCCACCTTTGAGTCAAGTAAATTTCAGTCTGTTAGGTAAAAGTACTATAAAGCTATAAGCAATTGGAAACAAGGGCTCTGAATAGAAATGCCATGAGAACGTCAAGTCCAGTGGCAGCTGTCACAATGTTCAGTTCCGTGTTGTCTTAACATACAGATCACTTAGACAATGTTGATCGTATCCTATGAAATCAATAATATGTGCTTTCATGAAGCAAACATCTTGTAAACAAAATAAATCTTTTTGTAAAGCAATCTGTATTGGGCTTAAGCATAAACTCAAGCCTTTTCTCATAATGCGCAGCAGTACCTCAAGAGCATACCTTCTGGTTTTAAAAGATAAAACCCAAGTCAAACAAGCTTAATTTCAAACAGATTTAAACCACAGGCTAGAATTTTAAAAGCATATGAGTATTTAATAACCCCACCAGCTACTGCCATCAGAAGAGTAATGCTGAGAAATAGAATAAACTTCCTGGCAATAGTGACTAAGTGATCTGAGATTTTCCAAGCAAAATTTGAATTTTTCTAAAGGCAGATCCATACTATGACAGCCAGTAGCAGTACTGTGGTGTAAACCTTCTCCAACAGTGCTACCCAGTTTGCCTTACCTGGGTGACATAGTGCTGCAAAGCTCACTGGTGTATTTAACTCCCTCCCACCCCCCGTATTTTTCAAAGGGCTATCAGGAAGAGCATTCAATGCAAAAGATATTTCAAGCAAACAGTATCTGAAGTTCCAAGTCAAACACATCTTGTTATAAACAGACTTTGTTTACTTACCCAAAGGATGCTATTAATTGATGTAACTGCAGTCAAAGGAGGACTGCTTACACAGAAGGAGAATTCAGAGAATTAGCCCTACAATCTAGCCTGTTAAATTGTAAACCCCACAGTTACATGTCTGAAATGCTAATCTTCTAAAGTATTTCAAGGCTGCTTCCAGTTTTGAGGTTGTAAAAGGGACTGTTTGTGCTTCAACCTGAGGATGCTTGATACAGCTGCAACAGTAGAACAGCTACAGCAACTGGTTTAACAAGGACAACCAGCTTCATTCTTAGCAGTCCAGAGAGCCCTTTCACCAAACACGCATCCCATTCACGTCCTGCATGCTCTTGTCTTTCTTCTATACATTTAAGCACCCTTTGCTGGTGTCTTATGTAGCTGCACTTTCAGTGCCCTTTTTCTGGCTAGCTAAGAGCAAATCAGATGATGCATTTTGGAAGCGCACATATCTCACTGATATTACGTTGATCGTGTGGGTTTCTTTAATTTTTGTTTTAGTCCATACAAACTGATATTTTGTCACTTAGCTTGTGTTTGCTATGACTTTACTTTGAACTATTTCTACTACTTTCTTGAAGAACAGTGGTCTTCTTGACCCTTCCTTCTGCAACTTCACTCCAGACCTTTCCCACCCATCTAGTCCTCCTCCTCTTTTAAGCTGTGATATTTTCCATTTAAAACAATCACATTTTCACATATTTGCAATGTGATCAATGTTAATCCATTAAGAGATTGCTGCACTATATGTATCATAATTCTTTAAAAAGCCTTTTAACTTTATTATCATAATGAACTATTGTCTGTTCTAAAAGAAAATAGTGATGTGGTTGCCAGGTGCTGTTATCAGTTGCATACCTGAGAGCCTGGCTTCTATTACAGGCAAAACTGGTAAGGAAGTAAAACCTCCTACTACAGTGCCAGGAACCGCAGTGTTAACACATGCGTACTTTAAAATGGCTCATGCACATAGCTGTCTATAACAGGAACTTGACATTTCAATGTTCACCTGTTAAATCACACAAAACCCACTGTTGTCAAGTGTCAGATACTACAGTTACTAGTAGGCTTAAACTTTCATGCCAACCACAGGGTCAAAAAAGCCCAACAACATAAAGAAGACATCGAGGCAATCTAGACAGCCATCTGGGCATTCTTCAGATTTTAAAAGAATGTAAAATCCAGATTTTTTTTCTTCACGAATATTTAAGTGGAGGACAAGAAGTGTGTAAGAGTATAAATCAAAGCAAGCTGTATTGTCTCAACTAATATTCCCATTAAATTAAGCACAGCCCTCAAAAGAAAAAAAATCAGAACACCCTCAATCCAGCAGACTCTTTGGCAAAGTGATTGCAATCAAATTGCCAGAAAGCATGGACTTCAGATCTCCCACAGCCATCTCCATTCCTAATCCCTCAAGTTTTGCACAGTAACTCCACATTCTTAAATAATTTTTGGAATCTCCAAAACTATACTTTGGCAAATATACGATATAATTAAAAAAAATTCCAATCAGCTGTAAGCAAGCAAGCCGTGGGAAGACAAGGTTTTAAAAAAGATTCTTCTTTACGTCCAAACACAGTTGAACTGTTATTAATGCAGATAATAAAGTATCCTATGCTGTAGTTCTCACAGCAATGCAGAACACCGTAAGCTTTATGTCCACTTTCAGGAATACAGTTTATATATACACCTGAACTGCATACATCTCTCAAGTCTTATGGCTCTTTACTTGAATCTATGCCTACTTCCAACTCTCCACACCAAAACGCGGCATTCGCAGCTGTAATAATAATGAAGTCAGTTGGAATGACAAGCAGATTATAGATTATGATTTGTTTTTATCTTTTTCTAATAAACTTGATTAATGTGTTAGGCAGAATATTTTTTCTTTAAAAATGACAAACATAGCACTTCGTACACATTGCATACCATATATATAAAAAATGCATCATTAATTTTAGTACGCATAGTTTAAAATATTTTGCCTTGTGAAATTCAGACATTTCAGCTTCCAATAACATGTGTTCCTAGCATAACACACTACCTGTTCATTAAAAAACATGTGTGCTATGGCTTCCTGTACTTTACAGGGTCAGGAAACAGTAGCTCCTCATGTGGTCAGAAAATCTCTCAAATCCGCTGATCTACAGGGAATACAGAAAAAGGCCAAGGTCTGGTACTGGACAAAAGTGGGAACAGGAAGGGCTACGAAGTGTGCATCTATATTGTGCCTTGTTTCTGTGTTCATATCCCCATGATGACAGCATCATGTAACTATTTTACTTTGGAGGCGATTTAACACAAGGACTGAACATCTTAGTTACCCAGAAAAATAATAGTATTGTACTAAAGGATATGAGTGGTCACTTAAAGAGAGGAACAAACCTTGTTTTCACTAGAAAAGGTAACCCGAAAACAACTCCTCTTCCAAAACTCCCACTTTTTTTGTGTCTATGATAGTAAGACATGAGCTATTTTGGTTTAAAACAGTAAACAGTGAAAGACAAAGAACTTCATTTTATCAGAAGATAAATTTGCTAAAGTGAACCTTATGGCTCTGAGGTTAACTCACTTATCACTTCACGCTAACTTCACTCAATGAGCTTAAGTCAGCACAAACCCAATGAACCTATGATAAATTTACAGGTTTCTGAGAAGGTAATTTAGAGGGCTGAGTGTTAACTTATTTCAGATGGAAAGACGACAAGCCTACTGACTGCATCAGGGCATGCAGGGAGAATGGCTTGCAGCTCCTGGAAGCTTTATGATATTAACTACCTTGAGATTTTAATAAATTATAGCAGCTGTTGCTGGTACGATTCATGATCCAGGGAAACTTCCCCTCACTGCAAGATTTCTGGGAAAATAGACAGATTTGTGTTATTAATGTCCAGATACAGTCAAAATAGAGAAGATGAAAATATGTTTCAGCATAAGGGTGGGGGGAAACAGGAGGTTGGATAGTCATCAGAGAGAGGCCTGAGCTGTAAAAGTCACATCTCAGCACATGTTTGAGTTACGAGCTCTCCAAAGAGATCAACAGAGATTGGACTGAGAAATGGAATGGAAAGAGTTTAAGTGTGAAAGTTGGATCCTCACTAAAGTGTAAACATAAAAGTGTTCCCCTGGAGGTCAGGGAACTTTATCTGATCTCATTAGGTTCAGAATATTGGATGCAAAGGAAAGACACCCACTACTTCAGAGTTTATTCTCCAACGCCTCTTCTGCTGTGCTGTGCTTTTCTCTCCCACTTTGCTTATGCATCACCTTCGAACCCATGCATACACCGTGACAGCTTTTCTGCAGACTAGGGCATGTTTGCTCAGGCATCTGACACAGCTCTATGCGAGAAATAGGAGCAGAGAGTCTAGACTGAGTTGGTCCAACCAGGCTGTCACTGAGGCAGCTTGCCACTCTGAGTGTAGGAGAAGCTGTATTTAATACCCTCTCAGAATAAGTTTGTATTCTGAACTATTAGATGTGTTTGCAAACAACTTACCTTTGTATATTTGATGGAATACATATTTACTGAAACTGAGGCTGTACTTTCATAATGTGAAGATAACAGATTCCTTCAATTTGCATTCCAGAGAAGGAAAGAAGCCTACATTTTTCTTTCATGTTTCTTAATGTTGGATTTCCCAGAGCACATTATATGTTCTGTGCTTTTACCTTTTGTAGCATCCATTTCACCTTCCCTCCTTAGAGGCTGTGTATCTAACAAACGTTTACTTCTAGCACAGCTATGTTCTGCTCATTGCAAGTTTTTAAATGATTACTTCCAAATAAAAATGCATTCATAAATGTGATTGTACTGACACAAAAATCTATGTATCAAAGGTTTTGCTTAAACCATTTCACTAATGACAATCTGGTAATGAAAATTGGAGATTTCACTAGTACACATGGAAAACAAACAGCAATGAAGATGAAGGCTTAGTATTAGCAGCTGGTAAGACAGAAGAAAGATAACTAAAATCAGCTGTCCCTACCTTCAAAATTGTAGGCCCCTAAAAATTAAAATGGCCCTGACTTAGAGTTGTATATATAAAATATAAATCTTAAAAGTTTTTATATATATATATATAAGTACACACATATACATAAAAATAAAAACACCAGACCTGAACACATGCACACTTCAATTGTAAATGCTTTAAATACTGTTATTAAAATATGATATACCAACCATCGCTGACGCTAGGCACCCAGGAAAGCACAAGAAAATAAAAGAGAGATTAGGGAAAACATGTTTCAACCTGTATTTTGCACCAACCACCTAGTAAAATAACTGCACATAGCTTTTGCTTTGGCCAAAGTTAGAATACTATTTTTTTTTTTCACATTCTGTCAGCTTTACACTTGTTCTCAACAGGATTATACACGAATAAGTTTTGAGCCTACATAAAGACCCACTAATTAATTTTCAGTGGAAATATCAGGGTATGCTAAGACTGATATGCTAGACTCTCTACTTGTGAGATCAGTTTATAAAGCATACAAAAAAGTTGGAAAAAATACAACCTGTATGTGCAGGGGGAATACCCGACCAATGGAATATTCTTTGCAACAGCACATAGTAATGCCGTAAGCTTTGGGGGTTTTGTTATTGGTTGTTTGTCTGCTTTTTTAGGTCAAGAAAGTACAAACAATTATATGAGTTTTTAATTTTGAGACTTCAAAAATATTTGATAAAGATTTCTACTGTTCCATTCACTTACGTTTTACGAGGTGATAGCACTCTGCAGCCTTACATGCTAACAATTAAAAATTTTGTCAAAACATTACCTGTAATAACAACTCTTAGTGTGTGACAGTTAGATATTTTCATAGGATTCCTCCTACTAGCCACAGATGCTACAGCATACTTTTTCCTAAAATGGGCTACAGACAATGGAAACATTGATATATGTCAATGGGAGATGCTAAAAGATTTGCTTTTTTGTGCCAAGGGGCTTGGTAATAACATTACAGCATTCACAAAACACAAGCATTTTTACTGGAATTGGAAAGAAGCCAGTTTTGGCTTTTAGCTGCTATCTGAAATCATATGGGCCAGAGTACAAGTGAGCAAGAATCTAAATTTCTTCACAGTGAGTGGCATTTGCCAGTGGCACCATCCTAAACTGACATGGAAAATAAAGTTTCACAATGAACAGGAAATAAAAATTTTACTCAGGAAAATTAAATGGTATTTAAATCTTATTTCAGCCACTTTGAAATGTTTCTGCTGCTCTTCAGGCAGAAGAGAGGAACTGAAGGAGGCTGAGAGCTAGCTCTCCTGGACTTTGTGGGCGCTTGAGATATAAAAGGGCTGGAAACCCTGGGAACACTTTCTGCTGAGGATCCTAGAAATTCAAGTTCCCAGTATTTCCAGCCTTCCATTTTGCTGGCAGGCTGCTGAAAAAAAAAACCAGATAAGCAAGCTGGAAAGGAACTAGCGGTCTGGAAAATCTGACTGAAGACAGTGATTTATTCCAAAACTTGAAGGCGTTCTCCTAGAATTGCCTCAAAATTGGGTCAATAACTGAACAGATACTGTTGAGTGTTTCAGAATCGACAAATGTCTTCTGATAAAAACACATCAGTTTAGAATTCTTGAATCAACTCTCAATAGTTTAATTGTCCCAGAGTGCCATAGTCAAACATAGCTATTTTTAAAAGCAGCAGAAAATTGCCATGGCCCCCTAAGCACATACTTTGCCTATGCCAATGCTATGAAAAAGCAGACTGATGCTCCTGAGGGAAAAATGAAGGTATACTGGGACGGTGGTGATTGCTGGAACTGAGGATTAACAAGATCAGTGTATCTGTAGGGCTCTCACTTCAGCTCTCTCTTTCAGCTCTCTCAGTCCCTTCCCAGGCAGGAGTAGCCATATTCATTTTGATTACACTGCTGAGAAACCCTAAATTAGTGCAGGTGTCCATATTAATACCATGTAAGGATCTTCAGTCAAATTCAAACTCCAACTCAAAGACCTCGAGATATACTTGCAAAAGGAATAGTCAGAAATAGGGGTTTTTCTATATATTTGTGAGGGCAGTCTGGAATACGTTTTCAGAATACTGTAAACATGTATTACAAGAATAGTCATAGAGCCATAGAAAACTGCATAATTGATAACTCAGTAGTTACCTGCATCTCATCTAGTTTGGACTGAATGTCTGGAGGGAAATCTCCTGCTCCACAGCTAAAAGGGTCAAAAGGTTCTGCTCCAAAAAGGTCTCTCTCTGGAACAACAGAAAAGTGAGTCACCAAGAGAAAAGGTATGGGCTACAACAATAGCACTTTGAAGAATTCAGCTTACATCTCCTTACAAGCTGAATAATAGCACCTCCAGATATGCACCTGATTAACCCCAACTTTTAACATCCAAATTTGAAAGCCAGGTCTTGATTAGCTTTCCAAAGTTTAATACTCAAATATTTCTCCAAGAACACCATGAACTTCTGTTTAAGCCTCTATTTAGCTGTCATTAATGCTTGTGCCTTCTAGAGGAATTTTAGGGATCCAATGAGAAAAAATTTGCAATTTGAAGAGGGCATCTCCTACTGAAGTGCACTCTGGAATTGATGTGTAGGAGTTTCATAAGTGAGGGAACAACTGGACATCAGTTGTCAAATTTCATCTTAACATTATGTCAGAAACATATTCTTGCAAACAAATTAGACTTCATATCCCCTGCCTGCCACTTCTTACCATCAGGTTAAAGACATCTTGGTAAAGACAAGCAACTACTCTTACTCGTGGAAGGTAAGGCCTTCATTTGATAGAGTTCCTCAATGAACAGCTGGTAGTCACTAAAACTAATTGTCAGAATTTTAAAATCTTGGATAAGATCAAGTCAAGAAAGAAAGAATGAAAAAAAGCATAGGACCATGACAGGTCACTTACCCTAAAATTCCACTAAATCTGGATCCATAAATAGAATGATTGCAAATTTCTCTCTTCAGATGCAATACTGTTTCTCACTTTTTCTTAACTGTAGTATGCTTTCTAGTGGTCACAGGTTTTGTTTGTTTGTTTGTTTCTTTTGTGTCTGGACAAGAAGAAACACCTCCAAGAGACTTTTTTTTTTTGTTGTTATTAGAACAGTGTAATGCTAGTTCTTCACATCCGACAGCCCAAATATTTTGGGTTGGGTTTTTTGGGGTTTGGGTTTTTTTTCCTTCTCAGTAGCAGCATTTTTTTTTTTTCCTCTACATACAATGGTGTCATCTATACAGTCTTTTTCTATCCCACACTGGGTTGAACTAAAGCAGTAAGAAAATCATTTTGCTAACCCAACCACATTGATTGCAAAATTTACAGAACCAAGTTAATACTGTCTTGTCAACAGTGGAGATAAAATTAAAACCATATCCTATGTCCTAACTTTCATGGTTGTCCAGCAAGAAACGTGGTAAGCATACTACCAACCTTAAAACAATGTTAGCTTAAAAGCATGAGAGTAAAAGAGGCCATTAGTATCTTTAAAATGACTGGCTAGTTTTCTGGTTAAGCACAAAATATTACCCGTAACATCCAAAATATGGAAGCTGACAACTGACACAAAATCCATGTTGCAGTGTTACCAGTCATGTTACCAATGCTGAAGCACAGGCATATAGCTAAACAGATGTCTTTATTCTGGCATCCCTGGAGTCAGAATTTTAGACCTGTACTTGTCTAGGCTCTTCAATATTTATTATGCATATCAGTCTCCAGGGGTTTTGACCCATGGGATCAATTAGGTGTTATCAGGCTGCACAATAGGCATTTTAAATAATTAGCAGCTACTAGCATTCACTCCCATAATAAAGTACAGAAACAAGCAGGAACTTGATTAATTACATATTTCAAAAACTGTGGCTAAACAGCTACAAACTGTCACATGGGACCAGGAGATGGCCCAGATCAGAGCGCATTAATCCAAAAGCCCACTTGAGCCAAAAAAAATCTAGTCTTTCCTGGCAGAGGCAGACCACCTGCATGCGAAAGAGACTTTAGCTAGGATAATCTAATGTAAAAATTAGGATCTACCTCATCCCTTGCCTCTTTCACAGCCAAAATGGGTCTGCTCCAGTATAACCAGTGTCCTTACATGCTCCGATGCTCCTATCAAGTAACCTTCAGATGTGTAGGAGCTTTGACTTTCCAACTAACCTCGACTGGGCAAAAAGTGATTATGCTTTTTGCTCTTTGTAAGTTTGTTCATTATGTAAGTCCATTTTTTTTCTTTTTCTCCCCACTCGGGTTCTTTTTACCCTTAAAAGGAGCTGACAGTTTTCTGTGTGGTCAGACAGCTAAAAGCAGCCAAATTCAACACCAAGGCTTAGCAAACATTCAAGGAATGTATTTAGAAAAAAAAGGAAAAGAACACAACTCTTGCATTTCTTAGTACTGAAATATGACTTATCATTATTTTTGAAAGCAAGTATTTTGTACACTATTATGGATATTATCTCATTCATGCCTTATTATTGGTCTTTTATTAATGACAGCACTTCTGAACTCATTAGCAGGAGAATGGCAGAAGCTTTAGCTCCTTTAATGTCACCTGCCTTCAGGTGAAGGATTACTTCATTTATATTGTTAATCAAGGCAGACTTTAAAATTAATCAGAGTGTAACTTATTCCAAGTGACAGAGCTAATAAACCCTGTACGGAATCAAATTCAAAATAGACAAGTATTTCCTAGCTAAGTTTCTATGAAAAATAATTATTTTGGGAACTATATCTATTATAACTTCCTAACCATTTCAGTAAAACAGCTGAAAAAGTCCATAGTACAACTGCTTTTCTGCATTTAAAATTCCTGTGTTATATGAGAGTGTGTTATTTGGCTTTTCTGCTGCATTTTGCATCCTAATCTTCTTTACCTTAGCTATCATCCAGGCACAGACTTATGCTGATATATGCTTTCCCCAGATGTCCTGGAGCAGCTGTGATGACAAATAAAAATTAATCACACTGAAGACAAGGACCCAAGAAAGTACTTGGAATAAGCTGAGGTAGTGAAGTCCAGGAAGCCTTTCCCTTAGCTGCAGGCTACTCCATATGTTTTTTCTTTTGGAATTATTACAGCATAAAAAAAATGGTTCCACCATTATTCTGACAACATACTCTTAAATATCTCTGGAAAGATAGCATCTCAGAGCAGATTTCTACATCTGCCAGTTGTGACCTTGGATTGTTCAAGAGGCATTTGAGTAAAATAAACGTTGAACAATTTGATGAAGACTGTTCCTCTCCAGGTCTTTTCTAAGATATAACAATATGGCTGTGCCAACAGGAAACACATAAATTAATTCCTCCTTTAATTAATTAAAATTAATAAGTTAAAGCTGTCCTTTAAGATAACTTACAAGAACGTTTGCAATCCTTTACTCCACAAGGAAGCAGCAGCATGGTCTTTAACACCGCATTTTTGGTTGTGCTTACTATGCATTGGTCAATTGTTCAAATAAGCAATCACTATACTGGGCTGCAATGTTTATGTTTAGCCTGCAAGCTGGTTACCGCAAACATAGTGTTAAAAGAAGTATTTCTCAGCAACATTTTGAGTAGAAATACAATTCTGGAAAGGGCTTTTGTTTTTGAAAGAATCACTTCTTTGCAAGTATTACCTAAAGAGACACTGCATACTTGTCCAATCTACAACTTCCTGTCCAAAAAATCATGCAATTGTCTCCTTTAAAATAGGTAAAACCAATCTATTTGCTATCACTGATAGACCCAGTAGTGAGCAGACATTTACTGAGAAACCATATTGGTATATTGCTGAGCAAGAACTCAAAATTTCAAGAATCTTCTCCCTTTTTTAAAGCTTAAATGCTTTGGAGATAACTGCCTTACCGAGAAAAGGTCAGTGTTGCACTCTTCTAGTGTTAGAATGCTGGGTTTCTTGAACTACATGCTGTGAACTAGTCAATGCAAAAGGTATAATTTACAACCCCCATTTTTTGCTGGGGAAACTACCCTAAGGAGAGCTGGCAAGCAAAACTCTAACTCTAGGCACTTCTCTTTATGAAAAGCTGAACTGTCATCCTGGTGCTAATTACCATCTGTGAAGCTCTTGGTCTTAGAAGAATCCAAAGTGCTTGGTATTGTTACCAGTTTCCTGCAAATGAGACCTGTCTTTCCTGTGTGGTGTTATTCTTGGGTAATTTGTCAAGCTGGCCAGTTGATGAGTAAGATGATCTTTGGCTTTTAAAAGCATATTTTGCTTGAGCAGCACAAGTGCCATCCCTAGGTAACAGGCAGATGAACCTGAGACAAATGAAGCAACTGAGGTTGACAGTAGCAAATAGATGGTGCACCCTTATCTTTCTCCTTGTTTACTACTGAACGTGATAAAGGTGAAAGTTATAAATTTTTTATAAAATCCAACAAAAATCACCCTGTAATTTCATCAAAAGGGATGGAAAAAAAGCACTCAAGTGCAGTGACAAAGAAAGTAGAGATAAGAACATGAAAGGATTTCCCTCAGGAAATGGGAGACTCCAAGCATCAGCTCCTCTTGGTTGCCACCTATCTGACTTGTATTAGAGAGAGAAATACCAGCTTGCTGTACTGGCAGTCATAACATCATATAAAACAACGTATTATTGTACATTATTATAGTAATGTAACATTACACAGCTTGAATGAGGTTCTTACGGGATCTGAACTTTCTCATCTATAGACAGTAAGTCCTTGTCTGATTATATAATATTCTTCTTCTGTTTCAAATTACACTTTTGAAATACACCAAAATGTGTTAATAGCTGATGAATGCAACAATTTTCAACATTTAAAGTACCATGACGTACACTGAAAGAGGAGGGATCAAAAGTATAAAGACTATGAGATACTTCTGTAATCTCTCTCTGAAGCATGGCACAGAGAATCAACAGACACTGACTGCCATGTCTCTGAACTACATCACCTTAATTTAATGCAAATGAATGAAGTGCAGAAGAAACAACTATTTTCAACAGTTTCACCGAATAAGCAACTTATTTATAGTATTTTCTATATTACAAAACTCACTGATTAAACGACTACAAAACTTGCATAGCTGGAATTCTCAAGACCACTCAGCATGGAGTGCTGACTGCTACAAGATTTCTAGCCACACTTTCAATGGAACCAAAGTGGGACAGTAGCTAAAAAACCCCATCTCTTCCTATAATTCAATCAAGTTATTACTTTTGAAGCTGGATATTCACATTGAGACCAACTTTATGGCATTGTCTGTAGTTTCAGAAGAAAAAATTTGAAAAAACAAAATGAGTTCTTGGAGGCGGTGTCTTTGAAATATTTTTTTATTGTTCTTTACAAAGCCATAAAAATTGTCTTAATATAACAGTTCTAATATTCTATTAGAATATTCTAATATTCCTTAAAGTTATTTAATAATAGTTAATATTAACTATTCCTAATAGAATAGTTTTAAATTCTGTTAATATACTCTTTGAGAAACCCATAGAAATTCATCTAAATTAATTAAAAATCTTCTCTAAAAAAGAACAGATTTTTTTTTTATTATTGAATCAATAGCCTCGACATATACTTTCTCTTTAGATGGTGACAGTCATTCTGAGCAATGGAACTGAAAGGTGCGTAGGATATGGTATTGGGGAAGACATTCACTGACAATGCATTTTTATAATTGTGCACAGCTCTCATTCATACCTGAAAATTCTACATACTAGCAGCATTCCCCAAAACAGGCAGAAACTCTTCAAATGTGGTTTTACATGGTGGCAGGCAATAACATTAATGTTCCTTATCCATACTAAAATAGACATCAGAAATAGAAGATACTATGCACAGACTGATATTTCTACAACCTCTACCATTGCTTGTGTATGCTCCACTCCCCTCCTCCTCAAGGGATTTCCAAAGCTTTTAAAAATACTTTGTGGACTCCTAAAAGATTTCCAGTGAAGCCATGAACTTTACCCCAGCTGCTTTCAAGCCTTTGGAAAATAAAATTGCTATTGTTAATCATCTTTTGAAGATCTTTTAGGAGTGGTTCACAGATCTGGAAAGGTTCATCAACTATAACTGAAAAACAAAGCTGTAGATGATATAAAAAGTAGTATTAAAAAAAGCATTCCAAGACAGTCTACATCTTGAGGAATTTCTTCAGCTCTCTGTTCTGCATATCATCACCATACTTACTCCACCTGCTGTCTTCCCCAGAAATGTAGGCTTTAGATGCTACAACTGTGGCTTGACAAGGAAAGAACTAACAGAAGTAAAAGTATTTCTTGAAGGAAGTACAAAAAAGATACTGTAAAAGAAAAGCCAAGTTAAAATCCCCAACCAAACTCCTTCAAACTGTTTATTTAATAGTTTCAAGCAAGTAAATAAATTCATTTATAACGTAACTTGGCACAAGATCAATGACTTTGGGAAGATGGTGAAATGAAATGGCATTATTGAATGTGATTTACAAAAACTGTATTTGGCTTTTCATGCAAAATGTACGTAAATCTTTAAAGATGCTTTATTAAAAAAAGATATAACGTAAGCAAAAACTAGGTCAGTTGTTACAAAACTTACTGATCTCTGTAGATCTACTGGGTACTGGAGGAGGCTGTGTACCATTGCGAGTAGGTGTTGATGACTGAGGGGATATGGGAGAAAAGGGAACCATATCAAAGATGTCAGTAGAGGGTGATTTAGGTGTCACACTGCCTGCCTACAATAAGGACAATAAACATTAGGGCAATATTTCACATGATAAAGATCACAATACTGAATTCTTCAGCATGCAGGTAAGAGCCACATATTCAAAAAAGTTAAAAATAACCATCAGCATGCAAAAAACAGCTCCTGACACCAAGCAAATGGCATTTGCAGTTCAGAGTCTGAGACATGCTAAAACTCTCCAATACATAAGCAGCATTGTAACTTTTCCATTTTCAGTCCACCTGGTACAGCCAGAAACGTATCACAGTTAAACCTGAAAAAGCTGGTGACAAGCAGTTCTCTATTGCAGATGTATGAATACAGATGTTCAAAAGACCCATTTAAGGTAATACTGCAACAACAATATGCTATGCTCTGGAGTGCACAGAACAAGTAGCTAAAATTTAAAGATACAATCCCAGTATTTCTTGGTTACTAGTTCCTTCCTTACATAATCAGTTATTTGACAACCTAAAAAAACCTGGTGCACTCAAAGCTTCAAATGTGTTTTTTCATAAGAAACAACTTAGACATGCAATACACTGAATATTAATATCCAACATAAATCTCTCATCCTCGAATATGAAACAGAAAAGATTTCATTAGTAAGGCCCAGGAATTTGGAAGTTTTCAAAAAAATACTGGATAAGCAATGAAATCCCAAACCCAACAATTACCATGGTTCTACAGCCATATTTATTTTTGAGTGATTCATTCCTCCTGCCATCAGTCCACTACTTCGAGGACACAAATGAGGCACAGTCAAGTCAGAATAAACTGAACATTAAAGACAGATGATGAAATAGATGAAAACTGAGGTTGACCAGCCAAAGGAAGAATATATATGCAAAACTAGTTTGCATGTTAACGTTATTACTTAGACAACACAACCCCCCCTACATTCTGTGTATTAGAAAGACTATACAGCCAGGCACAGGGAAAGGCTGCTACTTTTAAGTAAGATTCAATTTGACCAATATATTCTCATGAAAATTTTTTAAGCACAAGTTAAATTAGTCACATGGATCCTTTTCTTCAGAACACATTAATACAACAACCTGGCAAGCAGGTGGTCTTTAGCACTCCTGGTCCATGAGTTGCATGGACCTAAATCTTATTTTGGAATGCTACTTTCTTTAGTGCCTCTGCTGCAGCAACCAAAGCTGCCCTCTGACGGCACATGCCACAGATTTCTAAGCCATATCTATAGGTAGCCCTGAACTTCCTCTGTTTCCCTCTGCAGGCTGCAGTGGCTGCTGAGAAGGAAAGGATATTGATCCACAGTCTTCCAGTGAATACACTGCTTAAAGAGAAAACTAGACTCTGAATTCCTACGTTTCCTATTTCTTAGAAGTTTTGAATTTGTATTTTAAATTTGGATTAAGTGAGATCTAGAACTGTTCAATATCTCAAAAACCCTGGGATATTTCTACCTAGGTATACTGATGTATACCAAGAAAAAAAAAATTAATCCACATTTAACATGCTGCCTTTTTTTTTTGTTTTGGTTCTATTTAAACAAAATATTCTCTCAGTCATGTTATTCCCTGGTAAGATCACAGCTGAATTAACTTCACAAAATAACTAATTTTTAAGATTTTTACACATACAGAACTCTTACTGACCTCAACATGAGCTAGCATTGCAATTTCAAAGATCATCTGTTGTGAAGACATTTCAGTGCAGTGTTTAAACACAACAGGCTCTTATTACTATGTTCACGGGCCTTGTATTAACCTCCTGGCACCTTTGTGCATACTCAAGAGAACCAGTATAATTTAAGACAGGGAGATGACTGGATGTCATCTGCTCCCACTCAAAGCAGGGCAATGGATGTGCTTGACCCAAAGTAAACATATAATGAATCTCATATCCCTTTCCTCATACAAACAAAACTCTCTCTGATTGTTGATAGGTTTTTGTCTGCATCAGGAAGGTAGGATCAAATTTAAAGCATTAAGTGCATGCCATGTATTAACCTACATTTCCCATCAACGTTGATGGATAATCCTAGAATGCCTTGGAGACAGCAAATGCTGATGTAGATTCTCCTATTTGCTAAGTGTTTATGGCTACCTAGAAGCTAGATAAATAAACAAACAGTATTTATGTTTAGTCTTAAATGAGTCTTTTAGGCAAAAAAAGCAAACCCAAACCTTACACTGTCATTTCCTGTCTATATGCCATTTTGTTGAAGTTACTGGCCATTTTGATACTACTAATACAGATAGTTTAAGTAAAACTATAATTTAGTTATTTTAAGAAAGGTATATTTTGAATACATGAGCACAAGAAGCATTTTTATTTCGTGAATACATGCAGAAAGCCAGGATGTTTGCCAGATACAGCCAAATGTTACTTGCAAATGGAAGAAAAGTTGAGAGTATAAGCATATTGCTATGAAAAAGCAGGCAATATGCTCATTTCATATCTAAGAATAATTTTCAACCTTCATTTTGCACAGAGTTTTTATAAGGAATGCTAAAACATATTTAATGGCTGATTGTTTTTCTATTAATTCATGGGGGGAAAGCCCTTGAAGTTGGACCTTAAGTATTGTTTGTTTTGAATAACTATTCTTAATAATAGCACAGAGGTAATTAATTAATGGACTAATTTAAACATGTTGGGAAAATAAGAACTTATGTTTTGGGGGTGGGAGAGAAAAAGCTATGTAGAAGTAAGAGTAAATCTTCACAAATTCCATATTTTAAGAGCATCCCTAGAGAATGTGAAACACATCTGCTCTGTCCTTTAACTGCTGTACAAAATGCACATTTTTAATACAAGTTAATCACAACAGAGAACAAGGAAAGCCAGAAAAACTGAAAAAGCTTTTGCACAGCAGGATTACACGAGGTCTTGGGCAGCTGTATTCACTGGTTGGCTTTGGAAGACCACTTTTTGAAGGTGGTGGTATTAACAATCCAGATGGTAGTCTAGAGTCAGGAGAACTCCTAGGAGTAAGCGTAATGGAAGAGATATCTAAACAAGGAGGTGAATCCTCACTGTTACACCAGAAAAAAGTAGAGGGTCTTTGAAACATATGTTCATCATTATCACACTTTATGTGCAGCAGCTGAAAAGGAATCAAGAGAAAGAGAAAACACTCTGAGGAACCGAACATGGTAACGTCAGGGAAAGAATTGTCAGCAACTCGTTGTTCAGTGCTATAGTTACAAGATACAGAACTTGAAAATATTGTAACCCAAAATCTAAAAATATACCACAGGAAGAGATAACCTAGTATTAAGTGGAATGAAGATGACTTGCTCCTTGATAAATACACCAAGTAAAATGAAGACAGGCATCTTTCCAAAAGTGAGTGTGTCAGATGTACTGACAAATGTCTAAATCCACCAACATATCAGCAATATCTCATATCTGCACATGTAAATTAGCAGGTAAGCACATATCTGGGGAGAAGAGTTACTCTGGTGGTTAAAGCACAGGACAGAATTTTCTTTCCCCGAACAAGGAAACATCTACCATTTATATCCCACCAATATTTAAAGAACATTTAATTATTTAACTAAAATCTTCTTACAGTACAAGGTCTCAGTGTACAAATTTTAATGTTTACATTAATATTAGACTTTGTTTCATTTCCCTGTCTATAGAATTTGAGCACCTAAGTATTTATGGACAATAATACCCTTCTGTCATCTTTTCTGTGTGGATAAATAACTAATTGAACTTGGTATTTTCAGTAGGTATCTCAAAAGCTGAGACTTGTTATTGCAAAGCAAAGGAATCCTCATGTCCCTACAACAGCAGTACAGGATGCAGGTCAGAGCAAATCTTTGCTGCTGGGAAAATAAAAAAGTTGAGGATTGTAAGATTCTCTGATCTCTTAACAAATCCACAGAACAGCTTTAAACAGAGACATATTAGTAAAATCCACAGCAGAATACAGATGGTAGGAGCGTTCACCCAAGATGACAAAGTGGTAACTGCAAGGTTCTGGTCTGAATTAGGCAGACAAGAATCTGAAGCTAGCAGCCTCATATGACTGGGGAGTATTTAACTGTATATTCCAGGAAGATTTACTGTGTATCGAGAGTGAAGCTGAGGGCTTTGTGTGCTTTGATAAAAACCAAAATCCCTTTATTTTTTGCCTGAATGGGAAATATCTGCAATCCTGAAAGGTTTCAAAAGAAATGGATCTTCTCTAGGTGAAATTAGAAACAAAGAGCCTTTAGGACTGATCCTGGAAAGAAAAGCAAAAAGGAAATGTCTTTAAATATTTAAGAAACATGCCCAACCAACGTTTCTGTTGGGGCCAAGTTGTAATTCCTACCTCAAAATCTGAAGAAAACAGCTTTGGACAATTAAGGCTTCAGAGGACAGATTCACCTCTGAATCTTAACAAAAGGGATTGAACTCTTGTACAGACAGTTCTTCTTGGCTAGAGCCAGGAGTTTATACACTGAGAAGGCAGGAATTGGGTCTGTGCTGTAGGCGTCTTGCCTAAAAAATCCTCCAACTTGCCCAGGCTGAAGCAGTGGTAGATAGGCACAGCAAAAATTTTGAAGTTTGCTTTTACTCTTTTCACACAGTGTTACACAATCAATATGACATGATTATTTCATTAGAAGTTTGCGTAACCCCAATAGAGCAGGATTTAATCAGTGATTTAAAATCTTTTTTTCAGTTATATAGAAAACAGAACATTTCAAATCCTTTTAAACTGAGTCTTAGTTCCTTTCTTCACTTTCTTTACAGATGAGCCAGGTTAAGGGTACAGGTATCCAAATGTAGTAAAAATGCCATACTTATGAGAACACCAACAAACACCACAAAACTCTCAATTGAAAATTTGCAATTCATAAGGAAAAAAAAAAAAAAAAAAAAGGTGTTTGCAATTGTAAAGAATTCATCTGTTTCCAAGCTGGAATTGTGAAACAGAGGGTTTGGAATGGTAATCAGTAAAAATGAAAGCAAACACTAGACTACAGGTGGAAGACTTGCAATGCTACCTTGTAATTACTACCACATAATACCTGCCGCTATACATTTATATGGAAGAAATAGATCTCATAATAGTAAACACTGGAAGATACTAAATACAAACAGTCAAATTAAGGAAGCAAAATATTTCCCTGAAATGCAAAACAGTGAAGGATGAGTAGTTTCCATAAGCAAGCATGTATATCACATGAAAAATCATAAGAAACCAGGCACAGGCATATAGGATGCAAAGCAGCAAAACTATAAGGATGATGAACATATGTCAAATCCAGGCAATGGAAGGTTTCAATACAAAAACAGAATATACACTGTTTGTATCATTCAAGCCCTGAACATTGAGCAGTCATGTTTCTTCCTATTTACCTGAAAAGCGATAATCTTAGGTAATTTCACACCATATAACGTGTTGAGCTTTACATGACAGTTTTGGGAACATGTCTTGTCAATAATGAATTTTCACTAGAAATTCTTCATTTGCAGGGCAGTACAGAAGCCCACCAGCGGGCGCTGTGACCTGTGCTGTGAGCGCTGTTCCACCACGTGTTGCATCCCATGACCCAGAAAGACCTGTGAGGCTGACAGCGGCTTTCTGCTTACAGCCTTACATATTCAAGCAGCCCACAGACAGGACAGGTACAGCAGGTAAGTGTATTCAACAATGGAAAATAATAATTGGAAGGTCACAAAGATAAAGATTCCACAGAAGGCTTTTAAAATGTAGGAAATATCACCAGACTCAGAAAATGCAGGAGGAGAAAGGAACAGACCCTTACTGTAAAGAATACAACCTAAAAAGGGTATAACTTCTGAAACTTAATACTCTTACACCAAATCATAAAGGAAGAAAATATAGTAAAAATATATTAAATTGCCATTATATGTAGCAATTGTATTTTGTCTGAGCTTCCCACTGCGGAACACCGAACATGTAGTATTGGTCAGGTTGATATATTACTTTCCAATTCCGGCCCCATTTCATCAATGCAAGAAAACAACATGAAATCATTCTTAATGAAATTAACATGCTAGTTCAGTGGACTTGGTCTCTAGTATGATTAGATGTTATTATGTGCCTGTCAAAAGATTTATTTTTGCCTCATTCTACTTAGCATGATGCTGAAGATGCGCTGTTTGGCTGCATCATACTGGAAAATGTAGCATGATTGAGTTTTTGCTAATCAAGAAATCTTTTCAAAACTGTTTGTTTTTACTAGGTGTCTCAAGACATGGATTGCAATCTCTGTGTCATAGCCCCATAGGAATTACGTAAGTGTATTAATGAATAAGAAAATGTTTTTCTTCCTTAGAACGTTCGAGTTGGTAATATATATAACAGTCACAGTGGATGACTGCAGTGAATGTTATAGGGAACTGTGAGTGACCTGAAGTGGAAATTATGCAATTAGTTTACAAAACCACTGATTACAAGCTACCTGAGATTTGGGACTACTAAGGATATATTAATTTACTAATTCATAAAATACTGTATAAGCATTAGCAGTTTCATTAATTAACTGCTACATCTTCGATTCATTTAGTACTTTTTCATTAACATGAAATCTGACATACACAATTTCAAATTTATTTTAACATCACAAACATAATAGAATTTTAAACCCTCATGAAGAAGTGCTCACTTAACTGAATACAGGGTATAATAAAATTGAAAAAGCAGAAGATAGGTGAATAAAAAACATGTGCATTTTCCCACTTGGCAGTCTTAATGGAAACATGAATTAAGTGATATGGCTAAACATATTCCAAAACTGTTTTCTGAAATATGCATACAGTTCCAATGTCTATCCTGGGGTTTTCTCATGAGCATGTTAAAGCTTTTTAATGAGAGTAGTAGGTGCAGGTGGCCTATGCTTCTAGGTCACGATTAAAGATCTTTAAAAAAAGGTCTAATCAATCAGTATCTTTAATGCTCCATTTAAAAATGGCGGGTTTTTGCAACACTGCCATGATAGGAATATGTATTACGTGCTGCTACTTTGACAATACTTACAGTCAATGGAAGAACACCGTTCCTTTTAGGCCTGTTTCTCCCAATACCTTTTCCTGCTGCCTTTCAATTCTGCTTCCCTCATATTTCATCATCTTCTCTTTTAAGTTATTTTCCTGAATATTCCTGTTTTCTTCTATCTAACCTCATAGTCATGCAGTCGTCACAGTTTCCTTCTCTGCCTTAAACATGTTGCTCAAAGAGAAAAACCTTGAAGGCATGCCTGATAAACTTCAGCCAAGCCCCAACAGATTAAAAATCTCTTATCTCAACAGAGGTTCCTCAGTGGACTACAATGGTTTACTGTTCAGTCCACTACAAAAACTGAGGGTGCTAACTGTATCTAACTGCTAACCCACAAAGGCTGTGTGTACAGCTAACCCAGGCTGCTTTAGGTTACACTAGCAATATCAATAGCAAAAACAGACGTCATGTGAAACATCATTCCCAGGGATGCACTTATCTTTGGAGGTTGGATTTATACATAGCAGTAGCATCCAAAGCCTTATTGTGATACAAACTTGAGCAATGTCATCATAAGCAAACAACAGAATGAAAATCAGATTGTCCTCATAAAATCAAGACCAAATGCAAAAAAAGACCAGTGACTAATGTATTGCCAAGCCACTAAAACAGATGAAAAGTAAACAGCACAGATATAAAAGTAATGGAAACTTTAGCTGTACATGCAAGGGAGCGAGAGACAAAAGAAACATCCCATGCCAACATTTCCCACAGCACATGTAAGTGCAGCTATAAAGGCAAACTACTCTAAGGAAACTCCTAGTTTGGTATAGTATGTCCTTGACAAATCCATTCAGGAAATGGAAAAAAAGCGACAGTTTCTATTGCATAACACTTCTGCATTGGCAAATATAGACATTTTAGGGACTAACTTTTTAAACTTTTAGCAAGACTAGCGTACTTAAAAACATCAACCCAAAAGTAGAAAAAATGACTAGCCAGTTTAGTATTTACTGAATGTGCTGAAAAAATTTAAATAGTTACAATATCCTGAGAGAAAAAGTGTGCAGAAGATTGGTAATTTGATGTTCCACTTTCACAATACATTTTATGCAAAAGTAATTGATTATACAACCTAGTTTTCTTTTTTTCATTTCCAAGTATGATCTCATTGCTTTTAATGGCTTCTTTTATAGGTTCAGAAAGAAATTTTATCTTGCCCGTACAGTTTACGAACTGATAGAAAAAGCACCTAAATTAGATTGATGTTGATTTGGCCATATGGCTAGATTTAGAACAGCCACAGAAAAATTTTGATAGTGATACTAATAACCAAGCAACAAGATAATTTTGACAGCAAATGTATCCTTCAAAAGCAGAAGCCTACTGCTGTCAATGCTGTGCACCCACTTACACATTGCAAAAATGTAAACGGTACGTAATTGCATTATTCACGGATATTGTTTACACCCATCTCAGTCTGCCAGTATTTTAAAATGAGTCCTCGAATAAACCCTTACGTGGGCTGCTAAAAATCTGCAATATAAGCAAGAAGAATCAGGAAGGCAGTTTTATATTAGATTTCCCTTTGTATTTCCCAAACAAGCCTATAACTTGCAGTACTTATGAACTGGAGAGAGAAAAGTCATTCCTAATTAGTTTTTTTATTATTATTTTCAATTTTCATGTGAGTGGATTTTTCTTAAATAGAGCAATTGAGGGCTCTCAACAAAACCCCTAATACTCCAATTCATTATTACTGCCTAAAAAAGAATTTAATTAAAACAATTAGTAACTGGTGTTTCAGATGAAAAAATATTCTCTCATATGTGAAATTAACCAATCATCCAAAATATTTTTAATTCTGTGCTGAAAATGAAGCTTCAGCTTACAATTCATAGAATCATAGAATCATTTAGGTTGGAAAAGACCTTCAAGATTGAGTCCAACCATCATCCATGCCCACTAAACCATGTCCTGAAGTATCCCGTCCACTCGCTTTTTGAATACCTCCAGGGATGGTGACTCAACCACTTCCCTGGGGAGCCCATTCCAATGTTTGACAACCCTCTCAGTAAAAAAATGTTGCCTAATATCTAACCTAAATCTCCCTTGCCTCAACTTGAGGCCATTTCCTCTTGTCCTATCTCCAGCCACCTGACAGGAGAGACCAGCACCCACCTCACTACAACCTCCTTTCAGGTAGTTGTAGAGAGCGATAAGGTCTCCCCTCAGCCTCCTCTTCTCCAGGCTAAACAACCCCAGCCGCTCCTCATCAGACTTGTGCTCCAGGCCCCTCACCAACTTGGTTGCCCTCCTCTGAACACGCTCCAGCACCTCAATGTCTTTCCTGTAGTGAGGGGCCCAAAACTGAACACAGGACTCGAGGTGCGGCCTCACCAGTGCCAAGTACAAGGGGGATGATCGCTTCCCTGCTCCTGCTGGCCACACTATTTCTGATACAGGCCAGGATGCCGTTGGCCTTCTTGGCCACCTGGGCACACTGCTGGCTCATATCCAGCCGGCTGTCAACCAGCACCCCCAGGTCTTTCTCTGCCGGGCAGCTTTCCAGCCCCTCTTCCCCAAGCCTGTAGCGCTGCATGGGGTTGCTGTGACCGAAGTGCAGGACCCGGCACTTGGCCTTGTTGAACATCATACGATTGGCCTCGGCCCATCGATCCAGCCTGTCCAGATCTCTCTGTAGAGCCTCCCTACCCTCAAGCAGATCGACCCTGCCTCCCAACTTGGTGTTGTCTGCAATTTGCTGCTTGCATTTTCTTCTCTTAGACCACTGACGGATTTTGGGTAAGTCACCATGTGTAACATTGTTTGTACACATTCTGATGTCAGAGATGAGCAAATTAAGATGTTTTAGCACAATGTTTTGCAAATAAAGTGTGCTACATTATTACCCAAGAGTTCAATATGTGGACATGACTGACTCCTTTTAGAGAAGTAAATCTGTCAGTAAAGTCACATATTGCAGTCCAGCCTGGTATGTCTTATTTGTTCTTGAGGATCACATATATGAAGTACCACCTTTGATAAACTATAGACAAAATATTTTTAAAACATTTTGGAAGTAAAAGTGGATCTGAATTTTAAGCCTTGATACTATTACATTTGAGTCTGAGTATGAATTCCAGCAAATGGCTTTATGTATGTCTTCATATTTATTTAGCAAGCCCATTTTAAACAAGAGGGAGTTAGAAAAGTTTATTTTAAATGACAGTCTCGATGTATCTACTTAGAACTGCAGCACTCTGAGACTAGATTATTTTTTTGTAAATGTGCAGTGAGCCAAATATTTAAAACTATATACATATTAAGTTATCCATCCACAGTTTAAAGATGTTCTCAGATTCTATTGTCTTTTTGATACTGAAGTGAGAACAGGAGATGCAATCTGGTCCTGTTCATGGGAAAATGGTCTGGGAATCAGAAGACCCGAACTTTAGCTTCACTGTCAGAAAAAGCAACAATGGATTTTTTTGGGGGGGGTTTTGTGTTTGTTTTTTTTTTTAAAATACCCAACAGTGTCAAGGGTCAGTGAAATAATACAAAAAGAACTGAACTTCAAATTTCTGAGGGTATTTTCTACCTACTTTATTTCATTTAAAATTAATGGGAAGACTAATGTATCTAAAATAATTAAAGACAAAAAAAAAAATCAATCAACTTCAGAAGGAAGAAGTAGGAGTAAAGAAATTATAGACTGGCACTGCACACAAATGATAGCAAGGTTTCTCAGTTACTGAGAATTTCTATTACTTGTTCCCAAGGGAACAAGTGGGAAAGACATTCTGTCCTAGATCACTATTTTAACAAATAAAGCATGACAGTGACATCACTTGCTGTCTGTAACAGCACCGTTTCACACTACAGGTACAATAAATACTAAAACCCTTAAGTCTTCTCTCATGGGGAAGGAAAATACACACCCATTGTCAGCTTGAAATTATGCCTGCTTAGACAGCACAGCTTGCAGTCTCCCTTCCATAGGGCTGGGGATTGAAGGAGAAGAGGATATAGCACACAATGTGATTTCAATGTTTGTATTTGTCATGTTCTGTGAACTGTCATCACAGGCCCTTGCAACATCTTCTGCTTCTTTAAGTATATACTTGTTTAATCGGGTTGCTAGTGTTGAATTCCGAAGTGCTAAATCAATTGCTGATTACCAAGTGTTTCTGTGATCATGCATTAATGACTAAAGGAAAAGCACAGTCAACAACCTCTAAGACAGGAAAGCCATTTCAGCACATGGCGAACGTTGAGAAAGTACAAACAGCATGCAAACAACCAAATACAAAAAGGAAAGCATAAGACCCAAAAATCCAAGGTACTATTTAAGCATAAATAGAAGCAACTTTATAACCATCTGTAGTTGCCTCCTGTGATGCCAGTTAATGGCACATGTACTTTTATCATATTAGGTATCACGCATCAGGGCTTAAACTTTCCATTGATCACTAAACAATCCCTCCCTAGACCTCAGTACACAGCATAACATCAAACTGGACTGACAGATAAGGAGTTAGAGCTGTATCAAATTAACTAAATATATATGAATCAAATAACTTATTATGTCTTAAAAAGCTTCAGAAAGCTCTCCTATGGCACTGGCATCTCTTTATAATTCAATAGCATGGATACGAGAGCTGTGAGAAAACCTAAAATTTATAGTTTAACAAATGTGTTTTAAATCACAAGACTAATTGTATCATGTTCATAGAACATAACAGGAAGAATTTCTTCAGGGAAGCAAGTTTTCCCCCATCTAACCAAAAGTGTTTATGAAGTGATTCAGATGAGGCATTATTCCCCATGTTGGATATTCTGCTTCATTTATGTAAACTATTTTATTTCAGTATTTAAAAAAATACTATCAGCAGATTTGAAATTTTTACTCTGAAAAAATGATCACAAGATAGAACTGCTATTTTTCTTTTCTAATTCTGAAGACACAGAGCAGCAGTAGTACAGAAATTTTAAACAATATGGTACTTTAAAGTTTTAAAATTAAGTTCAGCCAAAAAAAATCTAATAATTTTTTTTGAAACTAAATTCATCTTTTTCATCACAGAAATTATGTGGAAATAGAGGAAAATATTCTTTGCACCACTTCTGCTTTTTTCTAATAGAAGTTCAGACTTTGCAAAGTCACACTTGAAATGATAGTTGATTTGAATTAAAAGCGTATAAAATTAATTGCAAACTAACAGGCAATCGTCTTATGAGTTGTCTGCAATTTCCTTCTTTCATATGTATTTGCCGCTTACATAGTAAAAGAAGATATAAGTATCATCAAATCATAGCCACTGCTATTCCAGGCACTTTGACTCATGACTCCTTTATCAGACTCAAACTATCTTAAAAATATTTATGCTTCCTTTTCACTGCACTGAAGTCACTTCATAACCTCAATATTCCATTCCTTCATTTATTTTCAACCTAACTGTTGCATTTTTATATACTTATTCTTATGCTAGCACAATTAAGAGCTCTGATTTACAATGTACACAATCTAGTTTAAACCAGACCTACTTCAATGATGTCTCTGGGTAAGGTACAAAAGTTGATAGGGCTTGGTGGATACAGTTATGTTCCCAGATTTGAGAAGGACTCTTTTCTAAAAGTGTGTTTGGGTTTGTTTGTTTGTTTTATTGTTGGCTGCACAATTGATCGAAGAAGCATGTAGGAGGAAAGTGGCTTAATACAAACTCCTGCCTGAAGCAGGATCCAATTAGCTGAAGCTGCTCAGGACTATGTCCAGGGAGTACAGATAGCTCCAATCTCTCTGGGCAACCTGTTCCAATATTTATTCATTTATATAAATCTATTTTGTGGCAGAATCTATATAGGTATTAAATAGGCTGCTAGATGCCTCTTACTGCAATTCTAATCATGAGGAAACTCAGAAATTTGTGACACGAATTGTGAGTAAATAAAGCAATACAATTATACGTGAAAACTGATAGCTGGTAGTGATTTATCAAAATGAATTAATGTTTCCATATGAATAATTATCCATATTATAAAATTCTGTTGTAGCATAAGTGCTATTTAAGCAATATGCATATTCATTGTACCAAAAGTAATTAACAATAAAACACCATCTGGGGAGAGAATTTACAAGTGGCTGGCAAATTTACAAATTTAGATCTCTTAACTCTTTAATAAGGAATGAGACACCATTGTCTTAAAAGATAAAACAAATCACAAACAACTGGATATTTTTTGGTCATTATTAATAATTTTCTTTAAGTTTTTTGCTAAATGCAATTACCAAGTTCTTCATTAATTTCAATGAAAGAGAAATTTATCTATCACAAGAGACTTACGAGCCTGTTTCACTGAATTAGAAGATACATTTCATTATTATATTAATAAATAAAACCAAACTAGCTGTCATCCCAATTGAGGAAAACAAAATATTAAAGAATTGACTAAATTGACTTTAAATCTAGCATTAAAGTTGATTAGCTATCACTGAATTCTTTGTAAGTGAGAAGACATCCATAATTTACAATTTTCACTGTGGTAGTTATGCAGTATTTATAATTTATGGTGGTCTCTCCTCTAAACAGATTTTAGTAAAATGAAATGACAGTTCCTCATGGGAACAACCATCTAATCAATATCAAGTGTATAGACACTACTGAAAAATTGTCATCACCATAATAAACACACTTTTAATTGCCCAAATTTCTAAACATCCATTTAAAATGAAATGGTGCACATCCAGAGCAGGAACAAGGCAGCCCAAAATGCACAGCTTAAAAGCAGTCCATCATTTTCTAAGATTTTGCTATATGTACATTAAGAAATTCTATTTATTTTCCCAGTTACCTAATGTTGTAGAGATAGAATACAATCATAAGAAGAGGGGAGTCATTACAATCAGTCTGCAGTGCAACCTGCATTTTTAGAGGTCCTGCCTAGATATAAGTAACTGTCAGTCATTTAAAAATACTTTTGTTGTGATCATCCATAGGAACTGCAGAAAGCATTAGAAATTTCCAATGATGAGGAACTCGCACTTGCTCCTTTTTACCTACCTACCCATTGTTAGTTCCGAAGACCTAATGACTCCTTTGAAAGACAGACAAAATTTTTTAAAAGTCATTTAGAAAATGTCAGTTGTAAGTGACAATATGTTTGTGACAGAAAGTTCCTAGAAAAATCCCAATTAGCATTCATGAACCAGATGCTTTAAGTGCAGAACAGAGTTCTTGATCCTTAGCTGGCATCCTTAGATGTCTACTAGAATGAGTAGTTACTGTCTTTATGCAGCAACAAATAGATATGACAAGGGGCTTAAAGAACCACAATTTAAGCAACTGCAATTTGCACTTCTGTGGGCCTGTCACAATCTTACTGTTACTTCAATACTGCATTTCAACAGATATGTTACGTGATCACTGTATGTTAATCACAATCACTGGAAACACCATGGATGCTAATAATTATCATAGCACAATGATTATAAATTTAGAATAACTTCAGATACAAGAGTTACGTTCATGTACTTACTGGAGATGCATGTACTTGCGTTATTCTTAACTGGTTTTCCAAATCTTGAACTTTATTTTTCAGTTCTGTGTTTTCAGTTTCTAATTCCTGAATCTACAAAGCAAGTGGTTATTGCAACAGCTATTGAGATATTCATTCATTTCAACAAGGTCCATTAAGAGTAAGTTTTATCTGAGATCTGGTGATTTAGAAGCAATGTTTAACTAGTTATCTGATTACAAAAAACAATTAAACTTCTGTATCGTCCATATTTCAACCTTGCTTTTCTCTTTAATGACCGTGCAAGATGGCAAAACATAAAATAATGTTTCACAGTTACCAGGGCTTTTTTCAGTTTTCTTTTTTTAGTACCTGCTGCAATTCTTAGCAAGCTGAGAATAATGCTAGAAATTACGGTGTCATAGAAAGCAGATAACACAAATAAAGTAACATGTTCTTTTATTTCTTTTAAAAACATAGTTCAGAACTTACTCTTTTCTGTAAACCTGCAATTTGTTTCCTTGTTTCCACGTCTTTTCCTCCGGATTCCAGAAATTTCCTGTAAGCTAGGTCAAATGCTTGACCAATTGTTAAAGTTATCTCTTCCGCCTTTACACAAAAAATAAGATTGAAATTAGTATATTAAGAATATTTTATCTAATTACTTTCATTTCAGATGATCACAAAATACTTCACACCATGTATCAGGTTCAAAGGGTTTGCTTCATCCATCTTGAAGTCAACACTACAAAGGAGCATGGCAAACACTCTTCAGCAAAATACCTTGACAGAAAATGCCATGAAAGCAACTTAAATATACTTTGCATAAAGAAGGGAGACTGAACAGGCAGAACACAATTAGCTAATTTTTAGTATAAATTATGCCTCTAACTTCTGTAAATACAGGTAGTATGCTGCAGTATGTCTTTTCGTGATGATTTCTGAAGCAAATACAGGCTTTTCAACCATTAAATGAATCGCTTTAGTTTTAATGGATTAATGTTTTCATGTTAATGGATGTTTTGACCCCTATTGCTTTTAAATTTGAATTTCAACACTTATTTTTACAAGTCCTATAAAATGTCAATCAGCATACTGTAGATAAATGTATTTATCTGTGCAAGTATTTCCGATTACAAAAATTCAACCAAACAGAATTTGCATTTGTATGTGCAAGCCACAATCATTCAGTAGTTCCATGCTGATTCATGTTGTATGTTGTGATATGTATATACAGTCAGTGCAGAAAATCTACTTTAAAAATAACAGGGGTAAAAATAAGTGTACAAGAAGTTTATTGAGAGCACCAAGCTTTCAGAAAAGAATGCTGAATCACAAGAGGCATCAATAAAAGGTGAACATATGGATATGCCATTTGCCTTAGAACTTTAGTAGAGAAAGTAAACACAGTAATAACTTTTTTTATTTTTTTAAACAATTTGGCAGGGGACCAAAAAAAAATCAGAACTAACATTAATCTGGCTAATGCTTTACTAGAATTTTCTCCTCTTTATTGAAATGAAAACCTGGACTGGTTGTTTCTCATGGAAGCAGAGTATTCTGCTCAATGTGAGAACATTTTTCCTTCACTAGCTGTAAGAACATGAAGGGCTGCATGCACAAAAATGGTACAGAATGTGATGCTCCCAGCCTTTTATCCATCAGTGCAACAGTAAAGTCATTCAGTAGAGGTGTGTGAAGACCTGAGTTTTACAGGAATGGGGAATTAACCCCTCTATCTTTTTACTGTGAAAAAAATGCCACACAGCCACCTTCATTAAAAAAAAAACAACAAAAAAACCCCAAACACAAACCGAAACCACACACAAGAAATTATTTCAACCAGATTAGACTGAATTAGACCAAGAAAACTGAACTAGGACTGCTTTAAAGAATAACTTTATGTTAGTAAATGTAAAGTGAATATGCATCTTTTTCTACAAAAAAAAAATATTGTTGCCTTAGTATTTCCTTTGTATGATATCTCAGCTACTTCAGAATAAAACAAAAGAGAGGCTCCAGATTATAAAAAAACCCTGAACATCCATTTTTGGTGTTGATTCCAGTGTTTTTATTTGTTAATTACTTTCTGCCAGGGTAAACACAAGACCGTGTTTCACTTAGACCCCATTTTCTTCCTTTCCTGTCCTAAAGTGTTTTGGTTTTTTTCCTGCTATTGCACATTTTTGAACAGTTGCCCTGTTTATCTCAGAGAATGTCAGCGGTTGGTACAATGAATTCTCTGGTAGTGCATCATGCATTAACAAACTTGAGAGATGCGGGGGGGTTGGGGGGGGGCAGGCAGAGAAGGGGGAACCTTTCTGTAAAAAAAAAAACAAAAAAAAACCAACGTCTGAGGCAGACACATCAGCAGAAGAGCCTGTGAGGGTATCTCAGCCACAGGGTTGCAGCAATCTCTGCAAAACAGCTGTGCAAACATTTCAAGCTTAGTGGGATGCACTCTGTTCTCTGTGAGTATTGCAGATGCTTGGCCTAGGATATCAAGCTGGGTAGTAAGAAGAATTGTCCCAGAAAACCATCGCAGATCAATGATGAAAAAGGCTCTCCTTTAAATTAATGCATCTAAGTTACAAGACACTATATTGGCATGAAGATTATATCAAAGTGACGTTCCAATTATTAGGGCAGGCTATCTGCCTTTATTAACCATTCCTGTTTTATTTTAAAGCAGACCAATAAAAGTCTGTAACAGTCACCCAAATTCTTTCAAAGCGTCTTGCATACTTACACACTTTTCACTGTCAAACACATAGCACAGATGCTTATTTGATTCTGAGTCTTTGCATATGAAAGTAAATATTCTCTTGTCAGTTTTATCATCAGCACAAAATGATATCCTATGGAGTTGACAGTTATGCTGGACTTCCTGAAAATAAAAAGAAAAGATTATTTTCAAGAAATTACAATACCTGCTTAGGATATAAATGCACAAAGTAAATCTCTGGATTTCCTTATGTACCAAAGAGCAGGCAAGTTGCAGTAACATTTTTTAATGTCTCTCATTGTACACAAGAGCGCTCAAAAATGGACTTAAAAGTCTAACAGAGGCTAGCAAACTCATCTCCTAACAAATGTTCCCATTTTTACTGAATGTAAGCAGGAAGTTTTTATTTGGACAGCATTTATCCGGAAGTGTTTATTTGGACAGTAATTTCTGTTCTAGAAAATTGGTTTTACTGTTGCTTTGCATCCCTGTGCAATTTATTTAGGGACTGATTATGTAAAATAGTCTGTTCTTTTTCCAGGTGCACACCACCTTCAGATTTCATCATCTCCCAGGGTTTGTTAAAATGGTTTTACGGAAATAAGTCCTTACCTTTCTATCTTAAATATAGAAAACAGAAATAAAATGAGTGTGTTATCCAAATACAGGGGCACAGAGAAATAAATTAGACATCTAAATAATTGCTTACTTAAGGTGCAACATAAACAGCTTTTAAACACTATTATTTGCATATTTTCAATAATATATTTTACTTTCCATTAAAAAGCATGTTCCAGCTATTTAAAAAGTTGCAGTGGCAATGCTCTTCAGCTGAGAGAGCTTGACAAGACTGAAATAAACTATCCCAACTATTTTTTTTGTTGTTGTTTTTCTTCAATAAGTCTCTTCTTGGTATTTTATTTTATTTGGCTTATTACATGGGAAAGCAGTATTTGCTTTAAAGGAAAATATGCAGTTTAGATGTGAACTATTATCTATTTTAAAAAAAAGAAAGTTTCTGTGCAGCACTGGGGTTCCCAGATTGCTATTAGCTCATAAACAATGGCGTTCCCTCTCTGCACACAACCATTTATCAAAAAAATGTACCATACGGCAATCTTTTCCCCTTGCCCCAACTAGGTTCCTTCTCTCAGTCTTTACAGCCATTCTGTGTATCCAACTTCATCCATGTCCCCAAATGTCTCTCACACTTCATCTCTTTCTGTTGTAGCTCTTTAACAGTTACATATAGTAACACATGCTTGTTCTGGTTCTTCTAGGTTTATAAATCCACATACTTACTTTCTACCATTTAAGGACAGAACCACTTTTCTATAATTCTCCTTTTTTGAGTGCCAAGTACAGAATCAAATCCTGATACATGAGCAGGCCTCCTGTTCCTACCACAATTAATAGTCATCACATGAATATAAACCAATATTCCTCTGTAACAATACTGATTTGTTTCAAAAACACACAGAAAAAATTACTGTAATCAGTGATGATAACATGGAATTTAAGTAATTTCCTAAAGCATCTATAAATTGTGCAAAAAGAAGGAAAACTTGATTCAAATTTACATTTATATGTAGCTTTAAGAAACGAAATGGGGGAGATAAAAAGACTACTCATAGCTGATTACCATTTGAGTTGTAATAACAACATTGCTAAGAGATTAGAATGTTCCTATTCCCCCAGGAACTTCAGTCCCACAGCTTTCTGTTAATCTCTGCAGGAAGGGTTAGGAAGACTAACATATTTTGGCATTTAAAACTGTTATTTTAAAAGTTTTTGCCAGGATATGGGGTTTAGTACCCCTTTCTGGCAGCCTATGACATACAGAAGATGCAAAAACTGCAATTAAAGTTGACATGGATACTTCTTGCCCCCTCTGCTTACAAACTGTTGAATTGTGGTTGTATCAGGAGTCTGAAGTGAAAATGGGTTGCAAGTGGATACAGCCTTGAACTAAAACTACCTTTTCTCAAAAGGCAGTATTGCTGCCTGAATGGTAGCAATTACTCCAGAATTAAGAAGCAGTAACAAACAGTTCATTCAAATCCAACATATGTATAAAAGATTTAAGACCACTCAGATGTTAAGAATTGCTGACTGTTGAATAAATACTTTTTAGCTTGATTATATTTATCTCATTATTCCTCTTTGAAGTCTGTCAGGAGGATGTTTTGCTTACTATGTAACCCCTTCCAAAATGCCAGAGCAAACAAAGGAACGGAAAACCCATCCACAGGATGACTCAATGGACTTAACTGCTGAAAAGGCAGGAATTGTCATGCTGTGCCAGATCAAACACCTACAAGAGTGCTTTTGGCCTGCTACATGAAGTTTCTAGAGAAATGGGTAACACACCCGAGAAACATAAGCATTCTAGGGAGGGGGCATACAATAAAAAAAAGATTTAAAGACACAAAAAAAGGAGGGAAAAAAATGAACAGGTTAAGGAAAGAGAGGTGCAAGCAGCACGAAGAATGTGTCATTGCCAACAAATTGTCTCCTCATTCATCTGCAAACACGTACAGGTGGGCACACAATGGTGACCATTTGGAAAGGTGTTTATCATATGCAGTGTTAACATTCATTTACCAGTGTTTTCACCTTCCTCAGAGCTTAAAAGTTCTGGTGTGAAAAGATTAAAAAAATTATATCCCACATTAGCTACAGTCTGTATTTTGGAGTATCACGTACTTGGAAGATGTCACCCATGTGCTGTAACAAGAAATGGTATTTTAGAAGAATTTTCCATCAACAGAATGGCTTTCATTATAATACTTTTTCAAAACATAAACCAATAAAAACATTAGAAACAGTTAAAACAATATTTAAATACTAGTTTAGCACCATAAACATATACGTCTGTTACCTTTGTTTTTGGATCTAGAATTTTTACACCATAGATTGAGATTTGTAATTCAACTTTGGGTGTCTTCTGGCCTTCGGACTTCTTGATATGTCTTGCAAACTGTAAGATGAAAAATGTAACACGATTCACATTAATAGTAAGTTTTCTTTATTTACTACTTCTCATTTCCTCTCAACTCCTTCCACCTGAAGTTGTTTCCTTCCTTCTTCAAAAAGCTCTTATAAACAGTGCCAACCATTCCCAAAGTCACAGCTGGGCACAGAATAGCATTTCTGACTGCATGCTATAGAATATTCCTATAATTCAAGGAAAAATATTTTAAAATTACTTAGCTGGTTCTCTTGAAACTTTTGTCTGCTGTTTATGCACTTAATTTAAGCTTTTTCATGAGATTTCTAGAACAGTAGAAACATGAACACTTTCAGACAGTTTGTCAACCGCTCGGTTGTTGAGCAGTGAACATCATTACATTTTCCACATCCCACTATTTCTATGCTCACTTCTGTACACGTGCACAGAGAGTATTTCCCATATGTTCCTCTAAGGAAATCAGTTCTTTTAAACAGGTTCAGCGTGAAAGCACTACAGCTGGCAACACCTAAGAAATACTTGATCTCTTCATCATATTCTCTGGATTTATTTGCTAACAGTTCACTAGATGATGGCTAGACAACATTTTATATGACTGGGTTGGGTAACATGTCCTATTTCAATACACTTTCCATCCTTTTATATCTCCTTTTCTAGCTGTTAGATCTGACTTGTCTTTCTCTCATGAACACTGCATATAAAATAACCACAGTATCTAAAATTTGCTACTGCATGGCAGTTAAGAAGTGTCATGTATTTTGGTAACTTTCTTAGCAAAGATACGGAATTGCTCTATATTTTGCTCTGTTACAAGCCCTTTTCCTCTCAAGTCTTTGACAGCCTGGAATGGTATTTTCAAATGCATAATTAAGGACGACAACTCACTGAAGGCCAGTGGAGTTGGAGTGTCTGCTTCACAGCTATATGTTTGAACACATCGTCCTCAAACTTGCTCCCACTCAAGTATAACTAAGTGCATAACTCACCATCAGTACAAATAAACTATATAAAAAGTCAGTGAGGACAATGACTTGTAATGGCATAAAGAGTCTAGGATGTCAACAAGGGTGTTAACCTATCTTAAGAAGGGTTAGACCTGGAAGACAGAAGCCTGAATTACCTTGTGACTGTGAAGTACTTGGCTGTAGCCAACTGATACCTCCCCTACGAACACCTAAACCCCTGATTTTAACTATTTATTTAGGTGACAGTTGAGGGTTTGGGTTTTTGCTCTGTCCCTATTCCTATGCCAACTAGTACTTGGGAAATTTCTCCATGAACAAAACTGCTTTACACAGTATGACTCTCTCCATATATTTATCTCATTCTGCTTGTAGGCAGTTCCATTCACAACAAATTATTAACTAGTTTTAAGAAGCCCCCTAAAAGCATGTAATTAACCTGTTTTTCCCTTCCTCCCAATTTCATTCTTCTGAAAGCACACTTATTGAAAATTTTAGTAGCTAAACATTAATTTATAAACAATCCTATTAACTTCATACAGTAACATGACTTATCCAGTTTATTACTGATTAATCTACCACATTAGCTGATAAGTATCACATGCTTTACAAGTTAGTTAAAAAACCCCAGACAAAACACGAGCAAAAAAAAACACCTAAAACTAAACTACGCCATTCTTAAAACCAACTCTTAAATCTAAATACCCATTTTATATTTCAACAGCTAGGATTGCTACAGTCATTGGCCAAATATTTTATCAAGGTTTGTACATGATGACTTACTAGTGAAAACCAACTAGTCAAAAGTCAAGCAAATCTAACATAACTCCTAGTTCTGTCTCTCTTCAGTATCATGTATATAGCTTCTGCAATATGCATATCCTTTTCCTGTCCTCCTATTTATCTTCAAGCCTGTTTCTCGAATAGTTAGAGTATACTTTTAATACAGTTTAATGACTACCCCATCCCTTTAATTAAGGTGGGTTATCTCATACTTATCTTTTTATTTAAGAAGAAAATAATTTTCTAGAAAATAAAATTAAAAACCCTCTAATCACTGGTTTACAGGCATTTTGGCCAACAACATTTCTTGACTTTCTAGGAAAATTCAAATTTGCTACAGGGAAAAAACCCCTTTTTCTTTAATAAAAATTACTAATTAACTTCTTCCCCCCCCCCACCCCGCCCCCAAATCTGACTTAAATTTTATACTACCAATTTAACCGATTTTAAGTCTCTGGTTTAAAAATAGGAAAATGATAGTCCAATCAATGTTTTATTAGCACAGATTTTTATTTTTTTTCCAAGATGAGTATTAAACTTAAATTGTCTTTCAAGTCATTTTCATACATTTACTCAATACCCCCACTCCGTCAGCTTTCCTTTCTGATTCATAATTTGATTATGTCGTTTTATTGGATAAAACTTTGAGGACATATGTGATCCCTTTTCATAGTACAACAGGGTTCTGCACTTGGCTTACTTTTCTATGCATTAAATTGAATGACCACAAAAACCACAGGCCACCTGGACAGTTTGGGCGTCTGAATTTCCAGTGTACTTTACATTGCACAGAAACATACCTATGCAACAGATAATCCTGGGGTGCACCTTGATTTGGAACAGCCTTGAACTTGAATGTACCCTGGCTTTTTTGAAATATCCCTTAAAATAAACAAGATGCGCACAAGTATTTTTGTGCAGTAATGAAGAGGATGCATAAATGATGATTTGATTTTACCAAGTTAAAGCTATAAAGTGCGTTGAGAATGATGACGTAGTGCTTGTTTTTCCAACTGTAATCATCTCATCGGAGTCCCAAACAACAGCTACAACATGAAAACTTTTTAAAATAAGTAGATCTGAATAACTTGCATGAGTTTTAAAACAGCTGCCCAAAGCTTGCTCCAAGTAGTCAAGAAGTCTTACAACACTGAGGAAGTTCCAGATGATAATTCTGTGCCAATACTAAAAAAAGGTAAACAAAAACACCCTACTGTATCTCCACTCTCGAAAAGCATAAATCAAGTTCAAGAACTAGAGAATTCAAGTGAAATGAAATTAATGATGATCAATATGGATTTCACAAAAAATGCAGCTTTTCAAAACAGACAAAGCATTTGAGTTTTGCATGCCATTATATTTAGGAAATGAAGCAATACAGTGAAAATATTAGTTAAGTTAGTTACATTAGTCTCCAGATGCAGTCATAAACAGGAAATTGTCATTGGGAAGATATGTTTCTAATGTATTCCAGCAGGGTTTATTTCTTAAGCATGACATTATTGAACAATGACCAGGATGAAAATAATTACTGATAAAATCTGCAGGCAGAAAAAATAAGAGGGAAAAAAAGGGGGAGAAAAGTAACTAATGATCTGAATTCTAAAATCATTACAGAGGAAGCTTGCAGATCGTGAAGGCTGACAGAGGGGCAAATAACACAGAGAATACCTCACCAACCAGAACACCACATATTGCCTATATGCAAACAACCCATCTCTGTTGCACTGACAACTCTGCAAATCATACATATGGAACAAACTTACTTTCTTGGGAGACTACCCCGTGAAGATGGAACTAAGAAAGCCTTGATGTCATGGGAGGCTTTCCGCTAACTGTGGACCTTCTCACAAAACTACAATTCGAAGATTAATGCAATCCTTGGATATTTCAAAAAGACCCCTAAGACAACAACAACGGCTGCACTGCATCAGCTGCTTGTGAGAAACTA
This sequence comes from Buteo buteo, assembly GCF_964188355.1. Taxonomy (NCBI): domain Eukaryota; kingdom Metazoa; phylum Chordata; class Aves; order Accipitriformes; family Accipitridae; genus Buteo; species Buteo buteo. The sequence continues at coordinate 18,389,389 of NC_134175.1, read as the reverse complement.
CTCAAATTTTATGTTCTGAGGTTTTCAAATGCAGAAGGATGTTGACAAAATGGAGATCACAGGACATTTGCAAAAGCTAGCAGAGGACTGGAAACCCACTTTGTAAGAAACTCCATCAAATCAAAAACAAGCTAATGGTGAAAGAAAAACACAAAAGAGTCTCTTCAACACAAACATCCAGAAAGACAAGTTTTTTTAGTCAAAGGTTTACTGGGATACAGTGACTGAAAACTAGTCTCAGATAAATTCAGAAAATCTAGTCCAGTTCCTTTCTTAATGCTTCTCCTGCCCGCTCCCTGTTCTGTGTAATAACAGATAACGTACAGATACTGATCAGTAATTTCTTTCATATCTGACCTTCTCCAGAATGCCAAGTTCAGTCACCTCCTAAACTTGTCCAGGGTTTGAACAGCAGATCCTAACACCAGGTATCAGCCAATTTGCCTTTTTTCTTCTATTTTTTCTACTCATTCCTTCTATCTAAAGACGACCTTGAGGGCCGTCTGGACAGGGGAGATTTACAAACATTATTTTCTCCTTTCAGCACACATTTGAAACAAAGTTATATTTGTAGCTCACACAGTAACAACATTATTTAAGAGAGTAAAAATCTGTAGCCTCCCATTGGCATCAAATGGACAATGATATAAAATTATAATGAATCACAGCATGGCTTAGGAAGAGATACAATGGGCCAAATTCTTAAGCTGTTAGTTTATACAGATATTGTTCTCAGGCAAGACACCCAGATTTGGCCTAATAATAATATGTGCAGCTCAGTAGTATGGGCTGGCTTTTAACTGCTTTGGAAAGCAATAGAAACAAATAAATCTATTTTCTATGGTTTAATTTAGCTTTAAAAATAAAAAAGGAAAAACTTCCATGTATCTTGCCTTTTATTACAGTAACAGGGAAAAGTTGTATACTTTGAGACTCTTATTAAAATTACATTTGAAATGCTTATGCATCAAGCCTTAACAAACCACAATCAGAGGATTAATCAGCAAAAAATAACATGAGGAAAAAACAACAACAAGAAAAAAATCATGTTTTAAAAACATCCAGAAGCTTTAGTTAAAGAAATAATGGTTAAAACAAGTTCTATCAAAATCAATGTAAGTTATGCAAATCAAAACTATGTACTTTAATATTTACACCTCACTGCACAATTCAAGAGTTCATTAAAAAAACCTGAAACATCAAAGGTAGATGTTTCTGTGATTTGGGTGCTAATTTTCAGCCCAGGAAACAGAGGTTCAACTACCTCATTTTATGCAGGCTTCCAGTGAGACATCAGACATTGCACTTCATATGGACATCTTAAAAGATGTCTGTTTGAGGGCAACGTAGTTGTCTAAGCTGAGACACAGCTTTATACCTGGCTTTGAGAAAATGCTTTTCATTATAAGGAAAGATGCCTGGGTAAAAAAAAAAAAAAAAATTGGCCCTATTTCTTTTGCAGTGACTACATATCTTTTTGGTCATATTATGGTCCAAACTCTCATGCCCATTTTATGTGGGTATAATAAAGTTATGACCTCTGAAAAACAGCTGTCAAGAAGAGGAAAAGGATAAAAACACCACAGATATGCGAACCTGAATCTCTCGATAATCAGCTGGGTAGGGAAAAAAGCTGTCTCAGAAATCCATTTCTATGGAATAGGTTGTATTTTATTTCCCAAACACACACTAGACTGAGAGGAAGGCTATTGATCTATTAACCACAGTATGGAAGACAATGCAGTACAGTCTTCTTTCCATCTCTCACTCCCTGAAGGTTTGTTCTTTTGTTTTGGGTTTTTGGGGATGGGGTGTTGGGTTTTGTTTGTTTTGGGGGTGGGTTTTTTGGTTGTTATTTTCTTTGGTGGTATGGGGGTTTGTTGGGTTTTTGGTGGTGGATTTTGGTTAGGTTTTGGTTTGGTTTGGTTTTGGTTTTTTTTGAGAGAGCGCGCATGGGTAAACAGGTATTCTCTTCAACTCTTCTCATCTGATCTGCCTTGGTCTTCAGGCTGTCCACGGCTGGTCCTGAACCACACATTCTGCTTTCTCCAGTACTTCAAAGAGAACAGACATGACTGTAAGGCTTGACTGGAAACCTCTTTATCCCAATATTAAAAGGTTTTCTGTACTCCACCCTTTTCTGTCCTTTCAACAGCAAATGAAACTCAGCTTTAACACAAAAGGCAGCTCAGAACAATATCCACTGACGGTCCACAAAGGGCAGCAGCAGGACAGTATCACAGCATGTGTGGAGATGCGTGAAAGAGCGTTCTTCACTTCGTGTATCCTTACAGGTCATGGAGCTGATGAAAAGTATTTCAAGTGGCTTCAAAGTGATTAATTCTATTTACATTATCTCTGGTCATCTCCACTTACAGAAGGAAAGAGGAAGAGAAAAGGAGACTGAGTTGGAAGCTGGGTAAGAGAACAGCCTTAAGTCTGGTCCTCACAAAAACATCCCTTTGAAGACTGTAAAAGGACCAGCCCAAAACTCAAGTGTTCACTTCTGGTTTCTCCCTAACACCCCTCCACGGCATTTTCTTACTAGTGGTCTGGTTATGCTGCCCTTTCCACCTGTTCTCACCTCTGGCAACCCTTCAAGCACTTTTTCATTAGGACCAAATTCATTGCTACAGTCCGATTTAGAAGTTATATCCTTCATGAATCAAGGAAAATAATCATTTCACTTTATAAAATAAAGTGTGATTTGACAACATCTACACATTCGAATACCATAGGCATGTTCTGATACAATGTCTTGGTACCATTTTCCTTAGTTTTTATTTCATTCTAGAAATTAGTTTGACTAGAAAACTGGAAGGAAAAAATTGTTTGTAATAAATTATAAGAACAGTTCACCTTAACTTAGAAATAAAAATAAACATTTTAAAACATTAGTGTCCAACTTTCTTCTTTCTCCTGCAGTACAGCTCCAAGAAATTTGAAAACACAAGGGGAAATCCCAACTAGATAAAACCACTGGACAACCCTCTATAAAAATTAGAGATGCTTGAAAAAACCGTACATTCAAATTGCAACTGACCCAGCAAAACTGTCAAGTGTTTATAAAATGTAGTAGTAGTATTTGGGATAAAACAAGTACAATGAAGCACCAAGAAAAATTTCCTAGTTACTGTATTTTACTGTAGAACATCAGCTCCACCTGCTGGTAAAAGCAAGTTCATGGAAGGGACTGCTACAGTTTTGCACAGACCTGTTTGGCCAGCGAATGTCTTTGTGCTGTATGAGTTAAGAGCTTTTGATTTAAAGAAGTAAAGAGTTGTATATCAAATGTCTATTCTGACACAGTTTGATGACATGATGGCTTAAAAAAAATAGTTTACAGTCCCAGTATTTCATGGTCTATATATCACTGTAAGCACATGACTTCAAAAGGTTATTAGTGCAATGCATGCCAGTTGTAAAAATAGCTCCAAAGATTAAGAAAGTCAACTGTTTTTCTGCTAGCTATTAATTTTCATTAAAAACAAATTATGATAAACATTATGATTAAAATCAAATCCATATAATAAAAAATATAAATATAGCATCACAAGCTATACATCTTTTAAAAACCCTCCTACTCCAAAAAATACTATATACATTTTCTTTCAATATAAGACATTAGTTTTCAAACTGTTTTCACAGGTTTAAAATTTTTAATTAACATTTTCTAAAAACAAGCTAGACAATGTGGTTAATAATAAAATCCAGTACCTCCAGGCTTTTCTTCAAAGATTTCAGATGCACAACATAAATCAATGTTGAACTGAGTATTCAATTAGTTGAGGACTGTTTCAAACATAAAACCTCTTTATTGCTTTCTGAATTCTGTTCCAAGATTTTTCAAGTCTTTCCAAAAGTTGCCTTTAATTACTTTGTGAGTTTTCTAATAAACTTGTGATTATATAAGATCCAATGTAATACTTGACACATAAGCTCCAAGCTTCCAAGCTTGAAGAAAATAGTGTAATTCTGGCAGCAGGCAGTTTATTTAGGGAACACGTGTAAAAAGTTAGAACAGATATCTACATACTCTAATGACATCACAAGTATATACAAAAAAAATCTACTTTTAAATTTTAGTGCTAGGCTGACAAATGTTTTTTCCCCAAGAAAGGAAAATAGTTCTGGCTCTTCCTACACTTCAGAGAACAGCTATTTGAAATCCTTTTTGGACCTACTTTCAGAGCAAACTATTTCAAGGTACCAAATCATAGAATACAACTCACCAAAAGCCTCCAGTGGTCAGTGAGAGCCCAGGTTAGCCTGGACTTCCACCAGTGAGACAGAGACACTTAGTAGCTGCTTTACTTTGGAGGAGCCTGATAAAACATCATTAAAATAGAATCAAAACTTCTTCATAGCAGGATATTATCTTGACAGATTTCTGCACAGAATTAACTTTGCTCAGGGTAATGGAATTTTATAAACACAAAACATCTAACACAGCAGGCTTCACTCCAGTATTAGCTGTAAACTCATACATTTTGTTTCCACTGGCAGCATGCTGCAATGGTTAAAAAAGGGTCATACTTACATTAGCCTAAACCACTTGAAAACAACTAGGCAATAATGTCTCTGAGGAATGGCAGCAGAGTAAAACTTTTTGGCATAAAACATTCTAAGAATTGACTAAGTGAATCTTTAAAGGCAGCTGTACTATTTTGGTAGACCAAAAATAATGGCAAAGAACTTCTGTTTCAACACCTTAACACAATTACTAATCAACCTTGTGAAGATGGCTGCTTCAAGGGAAACCTCAGTCTTAAAAGCTGAGCTACATGAACAGTGTTTCATGCCTTCTTTCTTTCTTTTTTATTATAGTAATAACACAGAATCAAATTTTTCAATATTGATTCCCAAAATTTTCTGTCCATTTCCAAGGAAGTCCTGTTTAAATGAATAATGAAGACCCTGCAAAAAGTTATGGGAAGTACAACAGTAGGCAGAACAATTTTTACACCTAAAGAAACTAATGCTCCAATAGCTCTAAGCAGCTAAGCATGAAACAGTGCAATTCCACAGCAATGTGAGTTAGCAGACAAATCAAATCAGCATTCCCTACCACAGCTCATAGCATTTGAAGAGCTTTAAGCATATTAGCTGTCACTCCAGCAGTTAAGTCAAAGCTGTGTTATCAGTTAGCAACCCTCAACAAGTCATTTCACTAGCATACTTTTTAATTGTCTACCGAGTCCCTCAGTGCCCAAGGACACATAACGAAGAAGAAATTGTAAATGTCTGGTTTTCTCAGCCATCTACATGCACCAGCACATAGATGGTGTTTGTGCGCACAGACCTTTTCCAACAAAACATAAAGACCTGGAGGACAAGGCAGTAATGCCCCTTGTCATAAACAGGCTTGGTTTGTAAACCCTAATCTATCACCACAGCTCTATTTCCAGATATATCACCAATTATCACAGCTGGACAGTCAACGACATTCATACCAGTGCCACAAACCTTCACCTCCAGTCTAACAGTCAGTTTTCGTGGATCAGACATGTGAGCTTTAGATGAAGAGCAGTCAAGGACAGCCAGTACCCACAGAACTATCATAGCCCACTTATGACGTGGTTTGATATTCTTACTTCTGGTCTCTGGCACCAACAGCTTACCTTAAGTGGCTGGGTACTCTGTTTTTTGCAACAAGAGGCAACTCACCTGGGCTCACAGGAAGCAACGCAGAGCCCAGAGAAATGCAGGACAGGCATTACTGAAGTCACTACTTTTTGGTCAAGGAAGAGTTCATTTGCTTAAATTCTCTGGCAGCACTCTGGAGTGCCATAATTAGAGGCATTTAATAGCCATAAAGTGAGGATGGCAGTTAATACAAATTGTTGCTACCTAAGTTAGTACTAACAAAGCCCTAAAGTTTCCAAAGAACAAGATTACATGTTGAGGTACATAAACTTTATACTATAATTAATTGTATAATCTAGGACACAACTAAATATTTGTACAGCAGAACATCTGATAGTACAGGCATAACAGGGAAGGGCCTACACACTACTGAAGAGATTAGTAAAAGCAACTGCTTCTAGAATGAATGAATTTACCTACAAACACTTACAAAGTGTCTTAGCTGTGAAAACAGGTTAAGAATACATTCCATTTACATTTCACTAAAAAAATTCTCTTACCTTTAATTTTCTAACAGCATCTCTTACAACTTCTGTACCTTTGGGCTGCTCCACTTCTGTACTTCCAAGAAACTGAAAGGATTGTAATTTGTGAGAAATAAGTTATGCTTTGAAATGCCTAATTAACTCAAGAAATCTTATTTTCCAATTATTTCCAAATAACATTTTGGAAAGACAATCATTTCAATAGTTGATAAATAACAAATCTTCATACAGCTATTTCTAATCAAGAGAATAATAAGAACTAAATTCTAATTAGACAAATATAAGAGTTATCAAAAGCAGCTTTTAAAAAAAAACATTTTCTTTATCTCGATCCTATACAACTCTGTAAATTAGAGGTTAAGTACCTTTTTCCACTGGGAAATTGTCATTTGGAAAATAATGAAAAAATTGCAAAAAAATACTGATATAAGATACTTCCCATGAATCAACATGAGCCAATGGTTTGGACTATGTTACTAAAACTTTAATACAGTGATGCAAGATAAATTAAAAAGGCCTGATTTTGCTCTTACAGCTGCTTGGTACAGTAATTTCATAGATTTAAAGGAACTAGGCTCCAACTTAAATAAAAACAAGGCTCATATTAAAAGAATTTCTACTGGAGATCGCATTTTTGCCAAGTAAGGTTTTAATGAAAACCAAACATACACCTGTTAATATACAAAGCATGATACTTCAAAGGGATCTTACCATTTCTTTATTTGTACACTGAAATACTTTTATGTTCTTCTGTACAACTTTGCTTGCCTTCTACTATACTGTGATGAAAGGTACAATAAACCTGCCTGAGCCGTAGCTGTGTAATAATTAATTTTGAACTGATTTTCACATTGAGGTACCATTGATTTAAGTCACACCATGTACCTGTATATGCCAAAATAATGCTAGCAAGAAAGAACAAAGCTCCGTTTCTCTCTAAAGAACACAATCTTCTGTGTAACATGCCACACAGAGATATGTATAATTTTTAAGTCTTAGCGGCTTCAAAAGGAACTTAAATTTGCCAAGCTACAGATGCTTTCAACATAGTAACTCTCAAGTGTTTATTAAAACTTCAAAATGTGTTTACTGTAGTCAGTGTGCTCAAGCTATACTCCTGCAAAGAAACTTTGCAGCTCTAGCAATAATTACGTCTCATTAGAAATTTGCTACTGACTCCGAAATATATGTCATCTTGAATACAACAGTGTGTAAATCAAGACACCATGCACATCTGCTGTCAATATTCTCCACTATTACAATTCTCCAGCTAGAAGACCAAGGTTTTGTAATAACAAAGCAGAAACCTCTTATTATTGATTTGATGTCTTTCATGCAACATCTCCAATGACTTTATAAATAGAGGGTGTGTTCTTCCCTGGAAAAGTGACAGTTGCAGAAAATGCATGTAAAGAAAGAGGAATGATTCTTGGACATTATCGATACTGCATGTGACAGAAAGGGAAAGGTGAGTGAATATATGTGAGCAAATGTATGTGAGTAAAAAAGAAAAAGGAACCACAAGCTTAAATGGACAAGAAAGAAAGTAGATAAAGTCAGATGAGAATCTAAGAGGAATGCCAATAATACCAGATATCTGTACACAAGCATGTTTATACACGACACACTTGCCACAATACAAAACATGGCAGTATAATTGCTGTAAAGTTTGTGAGCAGGCCAGGGTATGTTGTACAAAGTAGAGGAATCCTGCATAAACACAGGAAATAACAGCTGCAAGCGTGGACAAGGCTCAATGAACAGAGAACCCAGGTCACTGCTGCCCATGGTGAAATGGAAGACATCTGAGCATACTTCATCCACACGTGCTTCCTATTATTGGTGTACTTTTGAAACTGGCAGCTCCAGAGGCATTGTCAGTGTAAGCAGCCTGGTATTTCTTGATACAGATTTAGGGCCAGACCTTGGGTGGAATTGTGTCGAGTACACTTCTAGATGCCCCGGGGTATGCTGCCTCGCCTGCAGCCACTTCCCCAGAAGGGCACAGGGCTGCCCTACAGTTCTTATTTGCTTACTTCCATCCAGATGGCTGAGATCTGAGATGGCAAAAGACATCTCAAAAGCAATAGAAGCATTCCCCCTCCCCTTCCCTCTCAGCTGCCTCGCTCAAAGTCCAAGAAAGATGAAGGTATCTTTACTGTATTCAATAAATGCCAGCAGCAGACCAGTCTTTCCATGAACAATAACTTCCATAAATACTGTTTTCCCAGGGGCTAATTTCCTCATGCTAATTGACATTACTGCCTTAGAAAGTGTAAGCAACAATTAAGCTTCTGCCACAGCTGGGGAATCAGTTAAATGTCACTGAATTTTTAAGCCTGTAGTAATGTTCCCCAAATCAGAAATTACAATTTCTGATCATGGAGGGGAGGGAGTATACGACTTCTAAATAGAAAGATAAACTGCTGAAAGCACAGGTTTAAGTGACTGGCAAAACCTGAAGAGGCACATACTAATTGGGTTTGCTCAACAAGTTTCAAAAGAAATAAACAGCCAAGGCCCGAAGTATGTGGAAATGTCATGAGCATTGTATCAGTATTCATGGAACATAACTTAACGAACCAGAATTCCACCAGTCATTCGCAATGCGTTGTCTTCCAGATGAGTATCTGTTTTGACATTAAGCATCACTACTAAAATTTTTGTTGCTCTCAGCAGTTTTGAACTGGATTTGGAAATAGAACTCATGCTTAATAAACTATTCAGCATAGGAAAATATAGTAAGATGTATTTAATCCAAAAATACAAAGAAGATTTGTATCTTAAGTGTTAACATCAATCAGAGATGATGAGACCATGTCATGTGTTGCATCATTTGATATATTTGTATCTCTGTTAACTGCAGTTCTATTATTTTTCCCAGCTAAGCTCAAATTTTAGTTATAACTGCTTACACATTTCATGCCTGACCTTCATAAGCTTTCTCATTTAATTCATTTTTTGTAAGAGTAATAAAGAGAAAATCAGGAATTAAGAGCAAATATTCTGAATACTTGTATCAATTAGACTGATCTATTTTGGGGCAAAATATTAACAGAATTTTAAATCAAGACAAGTTGTTTTCTAATTATAACAAAAGAATAACTATGCAATATAGGTTTAACATATAGCTAGCATATTAACTGGAGGCTTTTTATTGCTTGCTTTTTTCATCTGCTCTGTACCTTTTCTGTGTGATCTGCCCTATCATCATATTTTATTTAATATTAGGTACCAATTACTATGGCATTACTCGTAGTAGTTAAGCTAAGCAAACACATATATATTTGCAAAGCTGAGACTTTAGATGACAAGCTCAATGTGACAAAGGCCTCTATGTTTGTATAATCTCTAACACAATGGATGTGCTGCCACCTCTGGGATTTATAAAGTAAATAACTAATTCACCATCCTCATGAAATGGGGAGATGCCATTTCATTATGGTCTTTTCAGCAGATGTTTCTCACCAAATTGCACCCAAACACAGAGAACAAGTATTTGTTATATCAGGAATTTGGTACAACTGTGGCACTAATAGTATAAATAATCATCATGGAAGAGTTTCTGCAACAAAAATTTCAAAGCCGAAGTGGTAAATATGAAACTTCCCTTTTCAAGAGCAGGCTCCTTTAGAAAGCAATAGTGATGCAGAATTCTAGAGCAGAACTTTAAAACTCAGTGATTGCTTTGATCACTTCAGGTTCCCTCCCGCAGCTATGGTTGTTTTGCAGACCTGGCTGATGAAGAACAACAACATGAAATGTAACTGTTCCTGAAAGTCAACAAGCTAATACAACTCCTACACTTAATTGCAGAAGAGAGAAACAGAAAATAATGTAGCAGTTACCCTTCAGATCATTCAGTACTAATCCTATATGCAAATTAATAAATGCATTAAATTCTTAAGTATTCATTAACATCAAATACATAATACAGATGAAAAATGTTTACATAACAATTGTTACATGGATTTACTGTTTGCAACTAGTAAGAGAGTTATTCCTGAAGTTGGTGTACTTCATGCATAAGCCAATTCAAACAAAAATGATCAATAAGTTAGACACACCACTAGACTCATCGTTTTAAATATTTATTTATTGTTAAGTTTAGTACTAATTAGTAGTTCACCAAAATCATACTGAGTTTCAGCTGGATACTTTAAGAAGTTCAAAGAGGATGACATTTAATATTTTGCATAACATAAAGCAAGCTAAGGCAATGTTTTTCCCATATAAATTACTATACATTTTTCATTGCAGTCTGCACTTCTTCCAAACACGTTCCCTACAAAATGGTTGAAAGGATATTTTTCTAATACATTACTTATTCTGATCTCACTTACAGCTGTCTATAATCAGAAATAATGTTTTATGAGGTCAACAGATCTTATCACTCAAAACAGTTTAACTGTTCCTTTAAAGTATATTAAAGCTTGTTCTTCCCTCACTGACGTTTGCCATTAAGAAAGTGAGCTGTTGACCAGCCATATATAAGACAAGCACCTCAGATCAAACTATTTATAATCTAATATTAGCAGACAACCAGATGTGCTCACTCCACATGCACAGATTTGCAAGATAGTGCAGCTGTGGAGGTTAACAGACACTATTTCATCATATTATATAATCAACAGAATTTTTATCACTAACAGCAACTGGAAGAATAATTCAGCTCTGTAACGGCCAGGAGGGCTGTCTTACACAACCAACTAGTAAACAGACCCTTTGTGGGGAATTTATCTTCCTTCAGAATGTAGTTGAAATGAAAATTTTCCTATGCATTAATGTGAGCAAGACACTTTTTGGTCCAATTCCATAGTGAAATTATTAAAAATGCTTTTATAGTTGTACTTTGGCTGGAGAAACTATTAAAATAAAAGGCAAGTCTTTTTTACTTTTATTTTGCTGGCACAATTAAAAGTCAATTCAAACATAGGGCAACTTCAGGCATTCAGAATCCTTTACAGTTTTGACAAGTCTATTACTGTAATCACATGCCCAATAGCTATTAGTAAGGTCAGGTGAATTGTTAACAGTTCACTTTTTTTCCTTGCCATTAACAAGACACTCTCCAATAATTCTTCCCCATCAGCTTACATTTTGACCCTCAACATTCTACTTTCTATATATCCAGGTGCTCTTCTTCAAAACTTAGGGGAAATACAAAAAACCCTATCCATCCTTCGGGAAAGTTAATTTTACCAGGGTCAAAAAAATCATTAAACCTAAAACTTGACTAAGAGAGAGTTTTAGGTGCACTTTTTAATATTTAACGTAGACTTCTACTCTCCCAGTAGAGAGCAGTGTAGGATATTTTAATAATAAAATAACATCTGTTTTCTTTTGTCATCTTATTTCAATCTTTAAAAAAACCCCTGTCTTTCACAGTGCCACATTTCTTTATTACTCTGAACCCCCTCAATATTAGAAGTTCTCTTTTATGCAGGTTTAAATGTAATTACATGAAAAAAACACTTACCAATAAAGAAAGGAAAAAAACAATGCAAAATTACTGCATACCTGCTGCCAAAATTTGACAAATTCGCTCCTTCTACAGTAGAAATTGAAGGGATGTTGATTTAGTGATGAAAGGAAGACAAATGTATCCACATTCTGATAACATCAGAATGACAGTATATAATATAAAATGAGAAAGAAAGAGAAGTGGGACCAGTCTTAAAGCTATGCAGAAAACAGATGAACAAATGTCTAAGCTGTTAATCACTTCCTAAGAAATGAACAGTTTTTGCTCAGCCTTGTATACGTGAGTCTTCTCTGTCAATTAAACAGCAGAAGTACAATATGGACTATAAAATATACACCTCTTCCTATTTTTGGTTCCTTCTCTTTCCCCACCCTACAGTCCAGTTCTCCACCTGTAACAGCTTCCTTTGTTCTCTACCAATACAGGTTTTTGCCACAGTACATAAATGTGTAGATTTTTCCCTTAAGGGGAGCACTTCTCTAGCGACCCCTTAAAAACAACTGCCTCTTTCAAGCATGATTGCTGCTCAAATGAGAGCAGAAATCAAACTCACCACATGAGTATGAAAGAGAAAATTGCCACAGACATCAGCACATTCCCTGAATATCCCCTGCATCTGACATGCAATGTTCTGCACAAATGGTGACTCTGACACAGGAAAAAAATTCTAGGCATTTTTCTAAGGGACTGTTAGAGTACTATTTGCAAAAAAAGGAAGGAATGCATGAGTAAAAATTTAAAGAAAAAACAGAAGGGTCTTCTAATAGAAATCTTCTAATGGAAATCAAATATTGCCAGGTATTTCATCCCTCAGTAGAATTAAGGCATTATTAAGAATTAATGTGAGAATGTGAGAAAACAGAGAGGTGAAAATATTTACAGTAAGATATAAAGAAAAATCTATTTGATAAGCTATTGAAATGTTGGGGGGAAAAAGACAGCATTAGAGAAAGGACCATAAAATAATTAGGTAACAGTTAACAAAAGAATCTTCCAGATCTAGTGACGTAAAAAACATACTGTGCTTAATTTTAAGCAACCTCTCAACAAGCCACACTGGTTTAACTTGTACTTTCTTCTATTCTCCATAAGTGCAGTAACTAAGAATGCTTCACTATCAAATGTGTAAGCAATCATCTCAGTCTTTAAATTTGGTGCTGAATAATACAGAACATAATTTGATAACTAAAGCTTAACATATCTTTGAACGGTTGATGTGACATAGACAATATAGACATTTCTTTGGAGCAGTACACCTCACCAGGCTCTGGATGTGGTTCTTGCCAGGAACCCAAATGTCTGGAAGCATGAATATCTAGAAAGACTCTGGTAAAGATGCCTGAGGAACTGAGGACATACAGCAGTCCTAATCCTGCCTACACCTGTCTTCTAACCCATGTTTAGATTTGATGAGCAGAGAAATTATATAGCTGCTCACTGGGAAGAAACCTGAAGCGTGGTCCAAGTAAGATGAATCTAGCTTGGTGTACTTTTAAAGGCAAAAGAATGAGAATAATTACACCAGGTCATATCCTTCCTCAAGTCCCACGGCATTTTAAACCACAGCCAGATGGGAAAAACTAAAGGGCACAGAAAAAGGAAAATACAACAGGAGATACATTTATGTTAACATAACCAGTTTGTTTGTAAGTAAGAACTTCAGGAGAATTTAGGACACACTTTGTAAATGGTCAAAACTGAGACCTTCTCCAGAGAGATCAGTGTGGTCATATGCCAGGGGGCCTATTGACAAGGATATATTTAAGACAAAATCAGACTGCAACACAGCTATCAATGCTGTTCTCTGCCTCTAAACCTAAAGGTAAATTAATGTTAAGAAATACAGCTAGTACGTCCACAAAGAAAATATGAGCAGGCTGGAATACAAAAAGAAAGCAGAAAAGGTAAAAAGCTTACCTGGTCAAGACTGTCGCTATAGGAAATACCAGTTGTACAAGAAAAAACATTCAGTATTTCATCAGTCCATCAATCTACACAGCACTTCAGAAGCACATCTCAAACTGTATCATGCCCTGAAGAGTTGTCATGCTGAATCTGAAGATTATCATGGAGCTGGGGTGGTGCTGGGAGGGTGTACACTGCCCTCCCACTGCATACACCATTACCAGCCACCTTACAGCTACCCAGATTTTAGCCACAGGCTGAGAATAAACACAGCTACATGCAGATTTACTTCCACCTCAAACAACTAGATGAGGAAAAAGTGGTTCTTTGGCTCTGCTCTGCAGACTTGTTAGCTGGAGCTAACAGTTCACTGCTGGTCTAAGGGAGCTCTACATTCCCATCCAGTGGAAGCACGCAGGCAGCAGCAGGAGGGTAATAGGAATATCCCCTAGGGATACTCCAGCTTGGAGCAAAAGAACCAGCAAGCTCAAGGAATTTTTAGAGAATTCTTTAAAAACTTTTTGGGAGAAGGACTTAAAAAGGAAGATTTTAACAATGCACAAATGACAGCGACGCTAATAATAGTAGTATATCATACTGAAGGCCTGTTTTTCTTTTAAGCCCAGGTGCACTTCCCATAGCTTATAAATAAACAAAAAAAAAAATCAGAGATAATATTTGGCATGAAAGAAACAAGGGCAGGGGAAAATGGCAGTGAGAACAGATTTATCACTGGAGAAAAATAACTTCTTATTATAGATTCTCTGGTTGTGATTGGGACACATGCATTCTTTTGACAGCCTTCTTTCTTCACATGTACTGCAATGTTCATTAGCTTTCACACGCAAGAATCCTGTGCTCAGAGATGGGATAAAATGAAGGAGTAAATTAAATAACAACATGCTTCCAAACTTTACCCTCTGGGTTTCAATTTGGACATACTCAGTGTTTCCAGTTTTGGCTTCTACACATGGGAACAAATTTATTATTTTTTAATTTTTTTTTTATTTTTTATTTTTTTCCCTGGCAGATGCATCTGTCAGCATCTTTTACTGCAACATGAGATGTCTGTGAGTAATCCAAAGGCACCATCTTAAAGTTATTATAACTCCTTTGCTTCAATACAGAAGCTATTAACACTTAACACAGAGATTCATCTAACATCAAACAATGGCATCAAATTCCTATCTTCTGTTTCTCTACTGCTATTCAACTGCAGAGCCTCCTGTAGTGTATCATTGTTACTGCCTGGAAGTTTTACGATAACAAACAAGAGATAACTCATCAAATGAGCATACTGTTGACTAATGTGATCTAGCTTGACCATGTTCATGGTCTTTACGAGTTGCTTCTGACTTGCCTAGAAAATGACTGAGGCACCTAACTACAGATGCTGAATAACATCCTTGCCATTCCTGCAATCCTCTATCATTACTCTCATATTAGTTTAGATTTTATTTAGTCTCTGATCTCCAAGAACTAGCAACTCTAAATTAACTGTTGAATCTTAAAATATAGCACCTCTTTATTTCTGTAAGAATTATCATTACTGAACCAACATTCAGTGAAGGTGATAATTCAAACAGATTATACTTCTGATAATGTGGGTACACAGGGAAGGCTACCTGTACAGACACAAGGACCTTTCTGTAGTCAGACAGGGAAAACAGAACTAATTATCAAAAGTGGCACTTCCTTTAGAAAGGTATATATTCCAAACATGAAGCATCTCTGATACTCACTCACTGAAGACATGTCATACTCCTTGAATGCTTCAATTCAGAAAATTTGTATTCTTGACTGGATTGTTCCCAGTAAAAAATGTTTACTTTACCTTAACTGAAGAGAGTCCACCTAAAAATAATTCATATTCACTATTTTAAACATCAAATTTTCAGCTTTAGAAGTGCATAATAACAGAGTGGACAGGTTTTTCAGCTTTACAAGTCCATAATTAGACAGCAGACTTAGTTCTGCACCACAGGAATTGGATGCAACCCAAGCATCATTTCTTTATGGAAATAGTAAAGTCAAACTAGGCCTGCAAATTTACTTAAATACTATTTTTCACCATGTCCTAGATATTTTCAAATATCTTAATATAAGAAAGTTGACATCTTGTTTGCATTTTTTTAATAATTTAATTTATATTAACTGTAAGACACAGCTTCAACAATTCCTATGTTCCACTCAAATGTACTGAAGTAGTAGAAACAGTTCTACGTCTACAGACTCTTTTGCAAAGATGTCAAGTGTGCTGTTAGAAATTTTAGAACACAGAGACCACCTTTGCTTTAATTCCCACTTAATCTCCACAGACGCTAGCTAGCAACACTGGCAAGTCTAGAGGGAACTTCACTGTACTGCAGCGTGAAAAAATGTTTTCATTGTTACTACTTGTATAAACCCACTAGTCTACCCAAATTAAGGTTACAGTTAATTTTCTTTAGCATTCCCATAAAGCTAAGGGACAGACCTTCCCTCACCCCCTCAAAAAACCCCCATCTAGTACAAAGCTACAATTAAAGGAACAGCAAGGTCAAGATTCCAGGTGCTGGTATTCTCACAACTTTCTTAAGAGTTACCACTATAACACCCCGCAAAAGACACGCAAAACTGTTGTCCTAGTTTTTAGCTCTGTTTTGCCCTACTGTATCAACCCACTGGTTTTCATAATGCCACTGTTCCTTTAACTACAGCATGTACTGGTCTGCTCTGTACTAGCATTCTGCAGGCTATCTAGCTTTTTTCACAAAATACAGCAAGTTAAAGCTTGAACTCAGTGTTCTCAAGCTCCATCTGTCCTGCTGACTTTTTTTTTCTTCCTGTTGCAAATATTCAGCTTATCAAACAAAACCTCCCCCAAAACAATGAAAACTGAACTGAGATGACAAAAAACCCTTATGAAGAAACAATCTAAGTTGTCAAGTATGCAGTAACAAAACCAATCTTGGTTCATAAAACTGGCAAAACCATTCTGTTTTACCAATAAGATGAAGCTTTCTAAAATATGGAGCACTTTAACTCAGAACTTTTTTAATGGAGTGAAGCTGCTGAATTAGGGGTGCATCCTTGAGTCACTTGAGTAAACAGGCCATGATGTCATTCAGAAGGCGGCTGTTCCTTCAGAGAGATATTTCCCAGATGACTTCATTGTTAGGCATGAATCTGAGCACAAGCTTCAGATTCTTCCTTTCATAACAACATGTACAAGAACAGCCAGGAGTTTCCATGTGCCGTTTCAAGGTGGGATTGTGCAATTCTGAATGTTCAGTTTGCAGTAACTTCTTCAGACTGAAGCTGTACACAAAATCATTAGAGCCTTCCTCTGTTCAGTGTAAGTAAACTCTGTAAGTTGTGGAAGAAATTGTGATGGAATTTTATATACATAGTATATATATTAATAAAGACAACTGGAAAAGTATTGAAGTTACCCTGTTGTACTGGAAAATATTAACTATATCTTCTAAAAGCAGAGATACAATTCCACAGACAATTTTCAATTTTGTGAATCAAGTTTATTTTGCTCTAAACTAATTTCTACCTCCTTTGTCTTTGACTAACATGATACTGCTAAACTTGTATCATCACACTCTTTTGCCATGGCAACATGCAATGACATTGTAAACACAGAAACAGGAATTCCCTGTGGGACAAAAAACAGAAGAAGTCACAGTTAGGAACAAAATTCTCAAACAGCCTTAGTAATAGGAACAAATAACTATTGGACATTACCCTCAGGTTATTAAATCCCTTTTCCAGTTTAATGTGAAATATGAAATTGCCTATTTTAAGGACATTGCATCTCTTCTGAATCAGGACTTCTAATACTGTGAGCCTTACTGCACCACAGATTAGAATAAATGACTTCTGTTTTAATTCTTGATTCATAGAAACACTTGGCTGTCAAATGGAGGACAAGCAGTGCACCAGAAAATAGTTATTCTGGAGAAAGAATCACGAATGTGTGGACCTAGTGCTTTAGCTTTAGTAGCCTGGAAATTTAATACCACTTTTGGTAATTTTTTCATGCAACAGATTTTGAACATAATCTGAACATTTTCTTTTAAACTAACATTACCACAGAAGATCATCTGCTCTTTAAATTCTAGTATTATAACTACTTTAGTGTGTAGCAAATAATCTATACATACATTCTATGTATAGACATCTCAGGACAGATGTAGGTCCTGAGGTATATTAAAGGACAGGAGCATGAAGTGTAAACTACCTTTGTTGGTTTTTTTTGGTTTTGTTTTTTGTTGCCTAAACTGTAGAATTCCTATACTGAGAACCACTACATTTGTAAAAAAAGAATAAGCCTAACATCTTCTTAGTAAAGCAACTTCAGTGGGGAAATATGCTGAGTCAGTATGTAAAGCATAATCCATAATCACATGGATAATCTACAAAAATGTGCTAAAATAAATGCCATATTCACATCAACTAATAGCAGTATTTTTATATAAGTGGCCAAGAAAATGTCTGTTTTCTAACCAAGATTGTAATTTTTTTCTTTGCTCCTGAAAACTACTTCCTAAGCCCCATCTACTACTTTAAACGTATTGTTAATTTTACACAAATGACACCTGTAGACATCTTGCTGGGTTACTGTATTCACAGAATATGCTCAGAAATTTTCAGAGAATATTTGACTGGGGTAGCCAAGTGAAAATCAGATTAGCTGTCTATCTGTGAAAGTTAAAGAGAGGGAAGCTCCATGCAGCAGAGAAGAAAAACACAGAGGACAAAGCAGAGTAGTAACTGTGACTCCCAAATTGCATCATGTTTGAATTTTTGAGAAAATATCTTTATTTAAAATGGGTATCTTTTGGGAAAAGAAAAAGGACAGGGAAGCCAGCACTGGTTCTGGGTACTTTCATTCTTTGAACTGAAAAGAGGTACTAGCATAAAGAAAGCACACCTAGGAGGCAAGCTGAAAGAGCAAATGAACAACAATGGCTGGAGTGTACTGGAACATATGGAAGCTTAAGACTAAATGGGTGGCACTTAAACACAGCAGTTGGATAGCTTTTTCATCTACTACAGGTTCGTGACCACGATACAAGATCACCTGGTAAAGAATCTTCAGGAATCACATTTAAGATTTTTATGGAATAACATAAACATCTTGGAAATATTTCTTTTGAAGACCAGGAACATGCCCTTAACATACCTCTGCCTCATTATCTGTGAATGTCCTGCCTGCATTAAAGTCAAATCCTACTCTGAATCCCTCTTCTTCAAGTCCATCAAAGATGCTGGAAGCAAGTACTACTTAGGCAATGAGCCTTAACAAGAAAAGCACTTCTTACATTGGTTTAGCCGTGCTGTATCTTTCACTTTTCCTACATATAACTGGAAGTGTCTCCTCTATGATGATTATTGTTTTATGAACTTGTTTATATTCTTTCTTGTTAATCTTTTTTTTTTTTTAGAAGAAACTGTCTTTTCTTCACATAATCTCACATGAAAGCCAGCTATAAAATATATGTGATCACCATAATTCAACGCTTGGCCTTCAGGCACTTCAAGAACATCACTAACAGAGTTTTTCCAAAAGCTACCTAGAATGAGAGTCATATATTTTAAAATAATACTTGGAACAGAAAGAACTGCCTCTTTAAGCTACCACTTTGTAGATATTTAAAAAAAATTTGCAGAGCACTACCTAAACATAGGAAACATTTTTCCCTCTAAACAATACAAATTAGGGAACTAGATTTTTTTATTAGAAAGATTATTTTAGCAAACTGCAAAAATGTTTAATAGTGACTACTTCAACCTGACAATAACAGGTACAAAATGAAACCACTATTATCATGACCTTAAGATCCATCAGCAGATCAGATGGACATCTTGGATGAACTGTTCTAAAAGAACTTAACTGAGTTGGAAAGTAATTTATAAATTATTTTACAATGGCAATTAATCCAACACTAACGTTGGCTGTCACTTCTTACTTCATAAAAAAATTATGCTTTTCAATAAAAGACCTAAATTCTGGTGCTAAAGTAGTAAAATTAATCTAGTCTAGATCGTTACAGTGATACTTGCGTTGTTAGGTGAACACAAGAAAGCAGTATATTTTAAAATCCTTCATATAAGGATTTAGAGTCTTCCCTAAATAGCAACACAATCCTTTTTAATACGAGAGCAGGTATTAAGAACACATTTAGCCTTGAGCCCAAGGCACTGAAGTAGAATTCAAAATTTGGGATCTGATTTGAGAACAGAGATTGGGGGCAGATTTGTGGAAAACCTCCAGTATTACCTCAGTTGTCTATCTTGAAGCTGAGGATAATAATTCACACATTTCTCGTCTGCATTATCATTCAATTATTCCAACTGAGAAGAAAGCTCTTGAGAGTCAAGTCCAAAGTCTTCTGTTGCTTACTTATTCTCAACTTTGATCTACAGCTATTTGCATCAGGGTAGCACCTAGAGCCTCTGTCTCATTATTCTAGAGGCTGTACAAACATCAAAAAGATAGCCCTTAGCTTCAAAGAATTTATGATCTAATGAACTGTGGTAATTCACACTAACCTCTTGGAAAAGCACAGCACAATTTCAGTTAGTACCTCTGAGTGTTACCAATAATCAATATAAAACATTGTCATGGTTTAAGCCCAGCCAGCAATTAAGCATCACAATGCTGCTCGCTCACTCCCTCACTCAGTAGGATGGGGAAGAGAATCAGAAAAAAAGAGAAAAATTTGTGGGTTGAGATAAAGACAGTTTAATAGAACAGAAAAGGAACTGGAGCAACAACAACAATAATAATTACTATTATATACAAAACAAACTATGTACAACACAATTGCTTACCACCTGCTGACTGGTGCCCAGCCAATTTCTGAGCCACAGTGCCCCCTGGCCAACTACCCCCACTTTATATACTGGGCATGGCACCACATGGTATGGAATACCCCTTTGGCTTCTTTGGGTCAGCTGTCCCAGCTGTGTCCCCTCCCAGCTTCTTGTGCACTCCCAGCCTTGGCTGGCAGGGCAGTATGAGAAGCCAAGAAGTCCCTGATTTAGTATAAGCACTGCTTAGCAACAACTAAAAAATCAGTGTGTTATCAACATTCTTCTCATCCTGAATCCAAAACACAGCACTATACCAGCTACTAGAAAGAAATTTAACTTTATTCCAGCCAAACCCAGGACAAACACTGAACCCCATTCTTCCTTGTACACATCATTCTAGCAGCAAAAAATAAAAAGCGAGTGAAGAGGTCCAACTTTCCCACCTCCCTCTCTTCTGGTTACCCAAAGACAAGAGAGGGAAGATGGCAAGCCCCTGAAATACATCACTAAAGGAATAAGGAGGATTCACTTGACCACATACCAAAGAAACACCATTCATACTGTCATTTAGACATCTGTTAAGAAAACAAACAAATAAGCAAACAAAACCCAAACAAAACAAAACTCAAACCCCAAACCTGTACATAGTTTTACAGCTTTTAAAATTGTTTTGAACATTAAGTATGCACATGCAATTTTGGTGAATGCTTTTTCATTTTGAGAATGGATTTGGTTTTAACAGTTGGAGTTCCTCAAAGCCTCAAACTGCAAGTTGGGATATGGCCTCTAAATTCTGACTTGGGAAGACCTACACATTCCTGACTTCAATGGATTTTCAGCAATAATCCTATATTCATAAGTAGACAAGACTTCCCTCCCACCTAATCTTATTAACAGAATGCTCTAATTAATGACATTTGCTGAATTACTTATATCTGTCTCCCTAGCATCTCCCTTTCAGAAGCACGTAAGTGCTACAGCAATAGGAAGAGATATGGCTTAGGGACTTTTTTTAGTCCATGCTTCAAATTATCTGTGCCTTCTAATGCAACCCTTGGTTCCACACAGATCATTAAGATTTGATATATATCCCTGTTTCTACATTCTCCCTCTTTTCAGTAATACTACAGCAACAAATTGAAAAACAACTTGTAAAACTACAGGAATTGACTAGATTTGATTTCCCTTAAGGATTCAGAATGAAGAAAATATTACTTATGCAAAAGTATACAGTAGGAAAAAAAATGTTAAGTTTAGACCAACATAACCCATCACTCTCCCCCTTTTAGTGGCCAATAATAATTTCTAGTGAAAATGCAAAACATTTTAACAAAGCTTTACAAATTAGTTTATGCAAATATTTTTCCTTTGCTATGTCCCAAACCAGAAATTATTAGTTCCTCTATTAAGTTACACCTAAAATTCTCAGGTTCAAAGGTCAAAATGCTTTTTAAATAGGCCAAGGTTGACTTTACATTTTCTGAATCAGAGTAATCTGAAGGAGGCCTTTCTGAAAGAAATATTAATTACAGATCAGGTTCCACAACTGACTAGCGTACGCTATTATTTTATTAAAGTTAATAAAGTCAGACAGTGCAGCTGGTGACTTGTCCAATTGTTTCTTGAGGATCATCATGGAGATCAGTATATACGAAACTTCTTTTCTGAATGATGAACAGCCTGGCTGTTGTAGTCCTGGTTTTGTTGGTAAAATTGTATGTCCCTGTAGAAGTTTCTGTTCAAAAAGTTGTGCCATTCTCTTATTTTTTATCACCCAGTTCTATTTATTTTTTCTAGTTTATTTTGGGAGAGTTTCCTAATAATTTTTGGTGAATAGTAGATGTAAGAAAGCAGCAATAGCTCCATAAACATAGCAAAAGTTGAGCAAACAGAAATACCCAGCTTTGTCGAAAGTAAAAATGGGAGATGAGGAGTTAATTCATCTGAAGGCCTGATTCTAATTTAAAGCAAGAACAATCTATCTGCTGTGGGCCACCTAGCCCACGAGTACAATAATCCAGATGTTTGAACTCTACAGCCTGTTAGTCCCAGTGTCAGACATGCAACTCACTTGACACTTAATGGTCCAGAGGCCAAAAAGCCTGCTTAAAGAAACCTCACATTCTCACAGCTGACAGCTCACATGGAAATATAACTGCGCAGAAAGAATCCCCAGAGGGCATGCTAATGAGGCTAATAGTAGCTTCAAGCACACTTAAGGAGAGGCAAGGGAATAAATATCAGCAACAGAGAAGGAACAGAAAGGGACATGGAGAGTTGAGTAAATCTTTGCTGACCCTAAGGTCTTTGGAAATTCCATCCTTTTTCTTTGCACACTTTTTTTTTTGTTTTGTTAATTCTGTCTGGACAAACCTCTGGGTTTTGTTCAGCTGTCTTGAATGAATGTTCATATCACTCACTGCCTATCAGTTAACTGGTGCCTGCTCTTGGCCAGTGCTGGAACTCATGACTCTGAGTATCTTTCATAGTAAAGTGAAGATTTATACTCAAATACTAATTTATTCTTTTTCTAAAGAATAAGAAAATAAAGTTGTTACAAAGCTTCTAATAATTTTGAGTCTTTTGTCTCAACAGTCTCATTGCTCAGCTCTTTTGAGACAGATCCGGGAGAAGGGTAGTAACGCATCTGTTTAAAACTTATTTTAAAACTTCTAGTTAACACAGTATCTTTAGAAATATCCTTTAGATGCTGTGTTCAATACTAAATGCCAAATTATGAAGAACTGCTGCTGAAAGAGAGTTGCTATTACCACTACAGAAAAACTTCTACTTGCCTTTTCTGTATGTCATATATATATATATATACACAAATATACTCTTGTACTTTCAGAACTTGTTTGATTAACAAGTCAACATATGGCTGTCCCACATTCCAAGAAATAGCTCTTCTACACCAAGACTACTGGAAAGAATCATAATTTATACCACCAAAATAATCTAAAGAACGTACCTGGCACAGATGCATCTCAGGTACCATGTTGTTAAACCAGTGTGCTCTGTTAATCATGCCACCAACATAAGTCTTCCTAACTACAGACCATGCCAAATAAATCAATACTACAGAATCCCCTGCTGCAGATTTTCAAATTTAACCAAAACAATGCACATACTTAGGAAATCAAATCTTACAGTACACATACATAAACTATGCCTCATAATCCAGAAGTCATATGAATTCCAGAAGTTTCACATTCCAGCCCTTTTGCACCTCTGATTCAAAGATGAAATAGAGCAATAATATCCCATACTTTAAGTAAAACAAAACATAAGGCTTAAAATGTCACCTAGGCCTGATTCCTGCCCATATCTAAAGAAACTGAAAAATCTAGCAACAACCTGTGTTCCAGAAACTTTAGAATCCCAGTTCCAAACACTAGTCACTGCCCTCTACAACCAAGAGACCAGCTCTGTAGTAAGCAGAAACATACAGCATTTTCCTGTATGGGCACACCAACAAGGCTAACTCTTCAGGCCCTGCAGAATAAATTAGGCCCTTGTAGTTTTATTGTTTCCCTTAAATGGCATTCACACTTTGAAGCTTAAACTAAACCTAACTTGAATGTCAAAGACAGCTAGACCAACTGCTATGGTAGTAGAAGCCTCTTAGTAAGACAACATCAACCTTCCTCTTAAAGCCGTGGGCCATGCAGCAGTTGGCTAGACTGCATAACTCCCGAAAGGATTCCTGCATGCCTTAACAGCTGATTGACTGCACAATGCCTGGTACTACTCAGATACAAAAGGGAGCCTATGGACAGTGGACATGGGGACAGGCTACTTAGGAGGTATACAGAAACATTTGCCAGGCATGCAGGGAGGAACTTAAGAAAGCCAAATCTTAGCTGGAGTTAGAACTGGTGAGGGATGCGAAATGGAACGAGATGGTTAGAAAATGGACCACAGTATATGGCTAAGGGAGCTGCATTTGTCCAGCCGGAAGATGATGACGCTGGTGTATGTGTGTGCACACGCATGTAAGGCTAAGAGTCACAAGTTGCAGCAAAAGAAATTACAACTAGAAACGAGGAAAAAAAAAAATCACAACGACAGGGATTAAGTACGGGAAGGGGCTGCCCAGAGGCTGCGAATATCTACCCTTGCTGGTACTTAAAGCTTGATTGTATGAGGCTCTGTTGTGTCTCACCAGATTTTGAAGTCAGCCCCATTTTCAGATGGAAATCAACTGGATCATCTCCAGACATCCCTTTCAACCTGAATTGTTCTAGATTCTTACATTCAATTCCCAAAGCAAATCCTAATACAAGCGCAATGTAGCCAAAGGACAACTCGAATATTCAAGGAATCATAAGGCATTCCATCTTTCTAAAATTGAGGGTGTTTCAAAGTCCGACAATGAGCTAAATATCTTGCAGTTTTGTATTTTCAATCCAGATGACAGTTGTTAGATATTATATATACAGTGCCAAATAACTGATTCTAGAACTTTCTACCAAAAAATGTGTCTAAAGATGTTAGCTGTTTAAAAATAATTTTTCCCTGATAAGAGAACTGAAACTTAAGACTACTCGAAGTCAGAGATGAGGAAAAAGACTGTAATTAAGCAGCCAGGTTGCTAAAAAAAGTAGAAGTGAAGGCAATCTATGCAAGAGAAACAAACTGCTTGGACACAAAGGAAATTTAAAATTTGCTCACAACAGGGAGCACTCCAGGGCTGTGGTAGGTTACAGACCAGCTTCAATGCAGACTAGTGGTTCTGTCCCAATCCTGCTTCATCACACAGTTTTAATATATTCCTTAAGACATTACTAAGAAAGGGACTTAAAATACTTCTCAGACCCTATGCTGCACACACTGCCATTAATTGGTGTGATCTATTTTTTCTTCTTGCCATGAAATCATAGCTTCCATCTCTTATTTGCATTGCAAATTTGTTTCACACTTGTAACTGAAGTATGTCATCCAGTACTTACACATTTCAAGCAAAATGGAGCTTATGAAGACACCAAGGGATCAGAAGCAGAACCTGAGAGAAGATGAGAGCTCTGGAGAATAGATCAAAAGCTACTGTTTGGGCTTTCAGCTGCAGTTTATAATGTATTGAGAAACATGACCAATATTTTTTATCTCACTCCCACAATTAAATTCACTGGTTTTTGTTATTTTGTTTGGTTTTTTTTACTAGACTCTACCAAAAATATTTCACTAAAACTCATGTGCTCTATTGATTGATTTTCCTGAAAAAGAGATGAAACATTATACATTATATTAAATTGCCTTAGATTATTTCAGTTTGAAACATAAATTTTTGAAACCCTTTTTGGTTTTTATTAGTGCTGAGTGGTCAAATGATGATGCCATGCCAGGTACAGCTGTAGAGTGGGTGCAGCAACTAAGCTGTTTTCTGTGGTAGCAACCACGCTATTGCACAGTCTTCCCACACACCTGGGGAGGACCTTGCAATAGTACACTGCAATTGTGCTGGGTGGGCAAAACCAAAAAGGGTGTCAGCCCTTACACTCACTGCAGTTTATATTTGCCTAAAATTAGCTGTAATATTTTTAAATTAAAAGTTAGGCATTACGTGAAGTACCTTTATGAATCCTGTCTCTGCTTTCAGTACATATATGTACTCATCTACTACACTGCAGAATTAGCAGTATGTGTACCTGTAGCATCCGCATATAAATCACTTCTCATCCCTACCCCTCCACTCTGCAAGTGTTTACCACCTTGCCAAATTTTAATTATTTGGATCTAAGCATTGTCTCATGTATATGCCTCAAAATGATACACTTCTTTGCATTTATGTGACACTGAGCGCTTCAGTCAGACCTAAAACTCTCTGTGCAAGCTACACACAAATGGACCTCAAGAAAGAAAACCCAATTACTTTCTTGAACCAGGTCACCTTCTGCAGAATAAGAGTGATCTGTAGAGCCTGAAGTTATGCAGCTGGGTATTTTACACATAATTGACAGAGGGCTATAGACACCTGGAAAGAGACCACACACACATTAAAACCGTGCTGTTGCTATTCCGCAAATTCTTCTAAACTTCTCAGCCAGTGTTCAGTCATAAAAGATACAAGTACTTCAATTATAAACAAGTCACATTTCTGAAAGCTTTCAGATAACCAATAGTAAATGGACATGAAAGACAAAACTCTAGGTGCAGATGCACACAGATACCATATGCCACATGCCTACTAATTCTTGCAAAATGATCTTAATGTGCTGACATGTAGGGGCCATTGTGGGCTACTCAAGCATGTGCAACATGCATTCATACAGTCTTTGAACTTGTGTGCATTCATATGCAGATGAGATATAAAATTGTCTGCAAATACTATTCAACTTCCATTACTGTCCAGTGATACACTATTGACGGAAAGTGAGGGGTGGGATTGTGCTCAAAAGACTGGACCAAGACTCAGGAGGTGCCGAGTTATTCTTGCCCCTTTACAAACTGGCTCTGCAACCTCAGGTGAGACAGACTGACAGCTTTTCAAAAGCACTCAGTACCCCACAGAGCTTTCTGAAGAAGTAACAAATGTTCAGATTTTAAGGAAGCTGAAATACTCACCAGTTTTCATTGAGACAAATGACAACAACTGAAACTACTTCATGCTGAACAGTTAAAATGCAGCTCCCCTCCTTCAGCTACTTACATGAGATGATGTTTGCTGCTGTTCAAAGACTAGATACAATCCTTCTGCATCAGTCATTTATTTTGTAGGGTATTTGTGGATATAATGCTATCCTCTCCTACCCTTCTCCCATTTTAAGTATGTAATCCTGTAAGCAAGATGGAATAGGTAGGTCCATTTCCCTGAAGCAGGGAAGTCTGTTGATGGTACCCCTTGCAAACTCTAAATATTTTAGGTCTTATTTACATGTTTATTCATCTTTGGTATAATGAGCCCGAAGTTTAATGACTGTAATGTATCAGAAATAACTAAGAAGTTCAGATATGCATTTCCTTGTAAAATTATATTTTTATGCTTTCATATTTCATTTGGATCTTTTTACAATACTCATTTTTCTTGTGTTTAAACACTAAATTAATTATGATTACATCCAAGACATTTTGATACTCTAATAAAAGTTAATTGGAATTAAGTTGTTAATTCTAATTATAATAAATTAATTGTAGGAAAATGAATTATTTCTTGTAATGCCCTCTTCTATTTCATTAGTTTCTAATTTTCAACATTTTCATGCTCCGTTTGGTATATCTTGCTATATCTAACTTCACCACATATTTTTAAGTACACTTTTCAATACTGTGCCTTGTATCTCTGTTTACTTGGCAAATCTATACATAATTTTCCCTTTGATATTCTTTCATTAATTATTTTTACTGATACAAAACCATGATCATTCTGTAGTATGCTGACTGGATAGAAAAAGAGAAATTGCTAGTATAGCTATAGCAACAAGAATTTGTAGCAGAAGAGCAGTTTATGACATGGAAACGTGGCTTTGATAATGATAGCAATACACTAATGATAGCGATATGCAGATATTCAAAAGACATAATTGCACCTAAAGCCCTGCTATGGTAGTTATATCAATTAGAAGCATCACAGTATTTTTGACCTAAAATTCTTTTCCAAAATGCCTGCTCCAGAAAAGCATGATCTGCCATTCCTCAATGATAAAAAACTTTGATGAGGGAATAAGAAATTACATAAAGTTGAAAACCTAACTAAACTCTGCTTATTGTACTACAGTGAAGATTAATACTACTAGGTACTGCCAAGCAAGGTGTTTTTGCAGGGTATTTATTACTAATGCCTTCCCCCCCACCCCCCTTGCCTACAGTTGCAATACAGGTCCAAGATATATATTGAATAATTGAGAGGAAAGATCATCCATGAAACTGCACAACAATTCACAATTAATTGTCATCAAACCCCCACAATAATACAAAGTAAGAGATGTTTAACAGTCTTTTTTGGGAAAGCTTTGCTCATTTATCTTCAAAGTTTCAAAATTAAACTTCATTAAGAATCACAGATATGTATATGACAATATAGAAAGTTTTAAAATAAGTCTAAAGTAAACATTAGGACAGTAGCTGTCTCAGCACTAGGAAGCCATCACATCTCTTAGCAAAATAAACTCCCAAGGATTTAACATGCCATCATGTTATTATGTAAAACAGCAGCTCTTCAGCCTCGTCTAAGGTCAAAGCTACTGACTCCATAGTGTATTAGTAGCCAACATGAACACCAGGCTTGCAAAGCAGAACCTCTAATCTGCAAATTGAAAGACGTGCATGTGAAAATTAGATATAAGCCAAAAAATGGCCATGTGACTATAAAAGGGAATATATATATATATATATATAATTTACTACAACATATTAGACATAGTAAACATTGCTGGTTTGGGCAGTGGCAACTTTTTATTAGCAGAAAGACACCCCTCAGGGTATCAGTTACGTGATGACAATAATCAGTCCATTGTTAAGGTTGCAGTCAAATTCCATTATACAGTCAGACTTTGATCACTTTTCTTTTGGAGAAAGGAAACTGGCCTAAAATCAAGAGAATTAACTTAAGGGCAAAAGAGAACTTTTTTTCCCTACAGTATGGAAAATAACAGAAACATCTGTTCTTCGTTATGGAACTTTATAGAAAGAAGATGACACAGAAGAGAAATTTCAGTTTACCTTAGCATTTAATATCCTGGTAACAAGAAAACTGCCATGCTACTACATCTAAATGAGTCCTGTATCTCCATATTTGATAAGATACTACCAAGATTTAAAATTATCTTTTTTAAAAAAAAAATTACATAACCAATATCATAGAATCATAGAATGGTTTGGGTTGGAAGGGATTATAAAGATCATCTAGTTCCACCCCCCCTGCCATGGGCAGGGACACCTTCCACTAGAGCAGGTTGCTCAAAGCCCCGTCCAACCTGGCCTTGAACGCTGCAGGAAGGGGGCATCCACAGCCTCTCTGGGCAACCTGTTCCAGTGCCTCACCACCTTCACAGTGAAGAATTTTTTCCTAATATCTAACCTAAATCTACCTTCTTTCAGTTTAAAACCATTACCCCTTGTCCTATCGCTACCCTCCCTGATAAAGAGTCCTTCCCCATCTCTCCTGCAGGCCCCCTTTAAGTACTGGCAGGCTGCTATAAGGTCTCCCTGGAGCCTTCTCTTCTCCAGGCTAAACAACCCCAACTCTCTCAGCCTGTCTTCATAGGAGAGGTGCTCCAGCCCTCTGGTCATCTTCATGGCCCTCCTCTGGACTCGCTCCAACAGTCCGTGTCTGTCTCGTACTGGGGACGCCAGAGCTGGATGCAGTACTCCAGGTAGGCTCTCACAAGAGCAGAGTAGAGGGGGAGAATCACCTCCCTCAACTTGCTGGTCACACTTCTTTTGATGCAGCCCACGATATGGTCGGCACATTGCTGGGTCATGTTAAGCTTCTCATCAACCAACAATCCCCAAGTCCTCTCCTCAGGGCTGCTCTCAATCCACTCATCGCCCAGCCTGTATTTGTTCTTCGGATTGCCCTGACTCACGTGCAGGACCTTGCACTTGGCCTTGTTGAACTTCATGAGGCTTCATGGGTGTGGGCCCACCTCTCAAGCCTGTCCAGGCCCCTCTGGACGGCATCCCTTCCCTTCAGCGTGTCAACTGCACCACTCAGCTTGGTATCATTGGCAAAATTCCTGAGGGTGCACTCAATCCCACTGTCCATGTTGCCAATATGCTTTCATTTGGAGGGATATATTCAAGAAAAATATAGGATCACAAACTGATGGCAAAATTCTGACTTCAGTAGGCCCAGATTTCACCTACAGAGCATACTGAAATGTGTGGAGTCTTATTATCAGTGCCTTCTGCAAGACCAAGACTGGGGACATCAGTAAGATTTAAAAAACCAAAAAACAACCCCAAAACAACAGTAGTAACAACAATAACAACAACAAAAAAAACCAAAACAACAACAAATCCCACAAAAAACCCAAACCCCAGACCTCAATCAACTTACACCATACACCAAACCACACTAAACCCCAGCAAATTTCAAAATAGCAAGTACCATGAGGACTGGGTATGCTGGAAAGAGAGAAAAATCAAGATGCTTTTACATTTAAGAGCATCCTTATGAGACTAGTGGCTCCTGGATTTTACTTCCAGAAGTGACAACTCTGCTCATATTTTTTTGCAAAGAGGATTATTGCCATAAATTATCCTGAGGGTGTCCTAAGAGATACAAGACATTACTAATTCTCTATTCAAAAGTCCTCTCCAGTTTGTAGAAAAAAGGCCAGTTGTCCATATTGCAGGGTTCTTCAAATTTCCAGTTAACTTTGCTAGGATTATTTTTTTTTTGTTAGTAAGCTAACAGTCAATTCATGAACTGCATTTTATCAACCAGCTTTCCTTAATTCTTAAAGATGTCCTAGGAATCAAGTAAACAAACAAAATCCCATCTTTTCCAGTTGTTCTTAGTAAGCTCTCCTTTTTCTGATCATCTCAGAAGATTAGTGTCAGAGAAACGATTTTTCTGTCTTACAAAGAACAGAAAACACTATGTTTCATACACAGTAATTTGCATTCAAAAAACTATGTAGCAGAACACAGCTCACTTGCCCATGGAAAAAGAACATCTCTGGTATTGCTTTCCATCAAATTGATTCGATTTTCTGAATATGTCATTCTTCACTCACATAATTACCTTGTGAAATAAATCAGATAAAGTGTTGCCTCTTTCTCCCAACAAATATAAAAGTTATATGAATAGAATCTTACAGAATTGGAAGTGAAACAATATGAACATTTGGAAAAAAAAAATCAACGAGTCTTTTTCAATACTTGCTTTATGAATGCTTTCTGAGTTTTTAATCATTATTTCACAACGTAGTTTCAAGATATGAAATCAATGGGATATTTTAGCTAAAAATCAAAACATTACAAAACCTAAATGGGTTACTAATAGATACATGCTTTCCTCTTAAAAAGAAAAATATTGCAAAACTTAATGAAAATGGTACTTGAGAGTTGAGGTGAAACATCATCTAGATTTAATAATGTTGTTATGTCTGCATATGCCAGCTAACCTCATAAAACCTATCCAAATTTATGCCAGGTCTCAATAAAAAAAGCAATGTGGAAATCCCAGACCCTTTAGACTCCATTTACAGACCAGAACAATTTTTTACTTGCTTTGGAATAATGAATCAAATAACTGACAGTTCTAAATAATATTTTTCTACTGCGATCCAAATAAAAAAATGGGTAACTTTTTTTTCTTAAACATATATACTGTAGTACATTGCAGCTTCCTGGAAGCATTCTGATACACTGCAGCTTCCTGCAACTATTCTAACAGACCTTAGAGGCAGCAACACCAAGGTCAAGGAGGCCCTGTGAGGTCAGAACCCACATTAAACTGGAGCAGACCTAGACAGGACACTTGGGCATATATTAGCCTAAATAAGAAGAAAGACATTTTTGGACCAAGAGTCTTTTTAATAAGACTGAGAACAGACTTCCTTTGCATAGGAATCCCCTATTCCTTTCTTCTCCCCCAGAAGCTGTTGATGTTGTTTCTACAGTTATTACCATCTTATCACCATCGTCTTTACTCTAAAAATTTTTTCTGTGTATCTGAACTGACACTTATTCATGAGAAATACTCTTAAAAAAGACAATGAGACATGAAAGATGGGGAGGTTTCTTTTTTCTCTTCAAGTAAAGACCACAAACAAATGGACATTGTTCAGCGCATTAACAGAATTCATAGCTTCAGCTTACTTTTAAAACAGATGGCACAGTCACCCCAACAATTATCCCTCCCTCTCAAAAACTGCAATATAAAAGCCAAGGTGTCTGGCAAGTCTAGTGGTAATACATCCTTTGGTCAAAAATTCAGTCTGAAAGCACACAGAATAAAAACATGTTCACCTGGCAACTAACAGAATGAGACTGAAATTTCCACTACAAACACTTACTCACTTTGTGGCAATACTAAGCAAAAGAAAATTGTAAAAACAATAGCAGAGAATACCAGCATAAGAAACTGAGTCCTGGCCTGTGAAATAATTTTTATTTTCGCATTAAAAAATACCAATCATAGGAGAACTTTATCCAGAACAGACAACTATGGAATCTTACTGAATTATCCTCCCGGTTTAGGCAAGCAATAGCCAATTACTTAGTTTACTCTTGAATTATGCTGATTATTGTGTATTCCCTCCTCCTTTTAGCAAACCATTTTCTAAGCTGTTATTTTTAAGATGATGCATTTCCTGTAAACAGATGTCATTAGACTAACTGAAATACTATTGTAGAACTATGTTCTACATATCTAACTGGGATAAGAAAGCATGAGTAAGACTTCTGTTTTTACTGTGCAAAAATTCCATTATTCTTCTACCATATTTCCAGAGTATTTGACGTTTCAATAAATCCAGCAAATTGGATTGTTATTCATTGCCTTTGCTGTTGTTCAAAAGAAGTTTGTGCTATTAATTTTAATTTTTATAGCACTATAAGCTTGCAGCCTGATGTTACGTTCCTTTGCACTCAAAATTTCCGTCCATTTAGCATCCATTAAAAGGAAACAGAGCATCAAGCAGAGGAGGAACACTGGTTTGCTTTCTAGAAAACCATCAAATAATTCAGAACAAGAATCAATTTGCCACTATTTAAGAAACAGAAATTTTTCATCTGCAAAACAGACATTTACTAAGTTTTTCTTCGCTACTTAATTTGGCTAATGCATGTCTCTGTAGTTTTCAAATAAAAAGCAATATAGAACATGGCATGTTCTAAAGGTTAGAGGACAAAATAACTTCATATTTTCTTACCTTTGCATTATAGGGAATATAATGCTTTGATAAGGCTTCAGGAGTGTGCATCCATGTTTTGTCTACAGAAAAGCAAAACAAAAGCAGCACTGAATAGGTTATTCAATTGTTAATTTAACTATTACAGTATCTATCTGGAAAACATCAACAACTCTCCTTTTACGCAGGTAAGTATCTGTCTGAAATAGCTCTTGGGGCTGGAGGTAAATGCAGTATATCCCACAACTGCCCAAACATTTACAGGAAAGAACTGGTTACTTCTCTTGGGCACACTTCCCTTTTTAACCAACTTGATTTACCATAAGAATTCAAACTCCTCCCCCCAAATATATTTATTGGTCTAAGGTTGCTTGCTGTTTCTGCCTCAGATGGATATTTTCTGTATCCTGCTGTTGTTATTCAAAGCACTGACCTCATGTTGTGCTTCTAATGATGGTTTTTTGATTAATTATGTGCTTTTTTTGATGAATTATCAAGAGATTAAAGGGACAAAGGAAATTATTTTGGAAAAATTATCAGAGTGATAACTGATAGAAAAAAGCCCTAATCCTTCTACAAGA
Source organism: Buteo buteo (assembly GCF_964188355.1). Taxonomy (NCBI): domain Eukaryota; kingdom Metazoa; phylum Chordata; class Aves; order Accipitriformes; family Accipitridae; genus Buteo; species Buteo buteo. Next base: position 18,355,677 of record NC_134175.1, on the reverse strand, counting down.
AAATAGAAGCAAGTTGGATTGTGGTAACTGATTCAGAAGTTCAGATCTTCTTTAATCTTTCCTTACATATCCTAAATGATTTTGCGTATTTTCCTTTTAATGATTTTCACATTACAAGACTGCGCTATTGTCTGTCTTTTCCCACCGTATGTTTCATATGGTGACATGATGAGTTCATTATTTGTGAAATACATCTTCCCTCCTACTTTTTAGTGGCCATTTAGTGTTCTACATAATTTAAGGTGGAATTCCAAACATTAGAAAAAAAATCTTTTTATTAGAAGTTTAGAAACCAGTTTTTAAAAGTTTTCTGGTTGGAAAGCATTTAAGAAAAAAAAAAAGTATGATATTCCAAAACACTAAATTGTATTACCAACCGCATGAGGGATTCAGTTACACCAAGTAGTATTTTACACTCCACACATTCAATATTTAGTAGTAGTTTCTAACATAAGACTACTCCTCTTTTAATTAGCATGAATTAAAGTCACAAATCTGGAACTTTATTTAATTAAGTAACAGAATAATAGCTCAACGCAAAATTTTACGCTTGGATATTCACAGACAATTCCCTTCACCTTTAATGGGAGTTGCAGTTATAGCAGTTACTAAGTTTTTTGTTAGTTACACAGAACAACAATAAAACCCTGTTCACTTCAAACTGTGCATGAGCAAAAGCTGTGACATTTGTTGACACTAAACCAATAACTAAATATTTCTGAATACACAGAAGCAAGGAAACAGTTAAACAGGATATTCACCATAGTCACCACAGTAACAGGATGAAAACTGCAAAGATGGAGAGAATTTTTTTCTTTAAGCAAATTTCATTCAAGATGACAGTAGTGTTCAGCTCCATTAGAGAAAAGTGATATTATCACTTTTTAATTAAGGAAGCATGATTTGTCCATTCAGCAGCTCCCAAGAGTACGATTATGCACTGAAGTGGCTCTTCCTTTCAACTGTGGCTTGTGATTGGAATACCGGAACAGAGAACCACACTTGTTTTCCCAGAATGTTTTAAGACCTGAAACCTGATCTCTATTTTGAGTACAGTATCAAAAGCTGATGCTACCCACAAGTAAAAAATAACAATCAGTGTCAATTAGGAATGTTAGAATAAAGCCTGACAACCCAAAAGATAACCATAAGCATTCTATTTCAAGTCAGTGCACTGCTGAAGGCCAGGCAAGCAGACTGGTGGTGGGGCTTGACTGCAAGTCCCAGACACAGAGGAAGCTGGCACATAAGGCAGGACTGCTCTCTGTCCCATCATGCTTACTGCAGCAAAGACTTGCACAGTGCAAATTTAACTCCAAAATACACATTCACATTGTTAATGTCAGTGTTTTATTTCACCATTTTTTACACATCAACTGTTTACTAGGTTCAGCACGATACTGGCATATTTATAAAGACATAACGGAAAATCTAATAAAAATGCTCCAAAAGAAAACATTGACTCTCTTAAAAAATAACAACAAATAAACCCAAATCAAACAGTTTTCTGCTCATTTCAGTGTCCAGTACTACCACAAACAAGCAATAGGGCTGTAGCTTCTACAGCAATTTTACAGGCAGACAATTGACTACACAGGTACCAGTAAAACTAACTATTCCTTGCAAATGTTTCCTCCTCCGTTCTTCCCATCCTCAAGCAAGGCAAGTTCAAATCTGAAAAAAAGCGAATTAATTTGGGAGCCAGGTTTGAAATGCTGGTCTTAATTAAGCAGGTGGTAATCTTTCCAATATTATTATTAGGTACAAAGCTTTACTTTAAATGTTTTTGTGAAATCATCCACTTGCCTACCAGCCTCCAACTGTAATGCTATAGGGATTCCAGCAAGGAATAACGCTGCTAGGAAAGTGTTTCTGTAACTGTTGGTACCCCTAGTTAGGGGGAAGATTAGGAAATATGAACAGGCACTCTCAGCTCAAAAGGAAATCAGTAACTTAGCAGGGTTAAGATCAAAAAGATGCCTGGATCCTATGAGTCTTGTGCCATTAAAACAAGTCAGCAAACAGCATTTCCAACATCCAGATGTAGATCTGCAGACACTATGACATAGGTATTAAAGTTTTCCATTGACATTGGAAGCCCATTTCCCACAGGCAGGTAATAATTACAGAGCGCTGGCACTTTTGAAAGAACTGTTAACACTAAACAAAGGCAATACAAGGTAAAATTCACATCGATAGCAAAGGTATGCAAAAAATCGTGCAAGCTATTACAGGGAAGTTTGTTACCAGCATTCCCTTCTGAATTGTAAGCTCCGATTTTGGACTTACGCCACTCTCAGCAGCTGCTTGAAATACTGCTTACAGTTAGTTTGATTTCACAGCAGTTGAGAAATACCAAGTATCAGACATTTTGTATCCAATAAACCAGAAAAATATGAAAAAAGAAAACCTATAAAACAGGTATTCTTTTAAATACTTGATGGAGATGTGGCTTGTGGTTTGCGTGATCCCTCACTTTTTAAATTAATTTTAAACGGGTTTTCACAGCTTTGTACTTAATTATTCATTCTAAAGCAACAAAGAAAATAGGAAATCCTACAGTGAAAATCACAGTTCATATTATTATTTTATTAGTTACATAGCAGCAAGAGCGCTAGACACTTTATAGATAATTAAAACAGTAAGTCATAAAGTACCAAAAGCCTAGATAAAACCAAAACTGACAACTGCATGCATCTAACAGTAGTAGAAAGTGAAGAGACTTGTGCTATCATACCGCATGAAAACTGCGGTTATTTTAGATGTTGTCTGAAGCTCTTAATCTAGGTTGCCTTAATGTTTACATTAAAGCTTAAGGAAGTGCCCAATCATTTTTTGCGAATTATGAGTCTGAGCCATCCAAAGTCCATTAACACCCAAGTAGAGTTTAGCTTAAATAAAGTATGTGAGATTCTAGGAGGTAAAACCCTGAGTATGTTGTGCTTTTGCCAAACATACTGGCACTGCGTGGGAGAAAAGGTGGGGAAAAGGATCACCATTCAGAATTCAAGGGCACAGGGTAAGCCACAGCCCTGCTTAAACCGAGTCAGTAATCCTGTAGCCTTACAGAACTCCTCCTCACGTGGATGGCATGCTAACTGTGCGGCACAGGCTTTTAGAGAGCCCCTGTAGCACCAGCACAGCATCCCATCCAGTTTTTAAGAGAATTGGACTTGGGTGAGAGGTTCTTAGGTTTTGCTCCCCGCCAGCATGCACTAGTCTGCTAAGGGCACTGGGAAAACTGCATAAAATTAACATTTGGAAGACCCCAGGGTTTGACAGACTGAATTGCAAAGGTGGAGGCAGGGGGTTGGGCACTTTCATGGTCAGAGGATTAACTGCTTGGAATTGCGACTTCATTCTTTTCTAGTCCCCCTTGAATCACGCCAGCTCCTTTCCATTATAAAGGAAAGATTCTTTTACAGTCTGCATTTCACATCAAATGCTTGGTCATCACACAATCTAGGAGCACCGGTGTGAGCCATTTCAGAGGCCTCAGCGGTGTTGGGGAGAGCTGGGGAAGAGGAATATGCTGACAAATCACACGCTGAAGTCAATAGACTCAGGGACTTCATAAAGTATCCAGAACAACTGTGCTGCACTTAGTGGAGGATGACACTAGGTTAGATAACAGCACAGCTGACCATTTATATTCCTTTACCAAAAAGGAAAGCAGTAACAGTGCCAAGAAATTGTTCTCCCTTTGAAATTATTTTCTCCACACATTACTGCCCGCAGATATTACAGAATGGATTTAGTAGAGAGGCATTGATGAACTACTTTCTAAATGGCAAAACAATGCTCAACATTGTGCAAGTTTAGTTAACCACTTCCCTAAATCCCACTCTCATTAATTCATGCATGCTAAAAGTGGCTCTGCTTAACTATGTTTCCAAAGCGTTTATCAAAGCATATGAGACCTGGTGGCCATTCCATTTAATATGATGAACAGAGAAAGACTCTGATTTAACTTTTTTTTTTAGTGCCACAGTGAAAATACAGTCATTTTTAGAAGGCAAAAACTAAAGTCTTTATTCTTTACTGAATCAAAATCTCTTTGACATCAATGGATGTTTTCCTTGCTAACAGAAGGAACTGTCTTTTCTTCCTGCTTTACAAAACTTGCTATGGAAACAAAGATCTTTTATGACAAGCAGCCTAATAACAGTCACCTGAAGAAGACAGCATCCCACAAAATCAGTGCTACATCTAGGTATTAATGCCTCAGGGAAAATAGCTTATTTGCTTCAGTGTGTGTATATACTTATCTATGTCCTCCATTTTTCCTAGATCATCTATTTTTTGTATAAATAAAGAAAACCTTCACAATGGGACATATAAGAATTGTCACCCTGTTAAATAATTTCCTTTACCCTGCACTGCAACAGAAACAGGCGTGTTCTCACAAACCTCACTTATGCTAGTCATACGACAAGGTAGAATCTGTCTTCTTGACTACTGCAGGCAACAAATGAACTGATACGCTGAGCCATGAGACTTACTGCTAGTTACCAGACTCTTCATCTAAATGCAATACCTAAACATTATTAACAAACATAAGTCTACCCGTATTCTTCTACAATTCAGCTACAGTTTTGCTCCAACCACCTTCTAGAGGAATGACTGAGTACAATCTGTGTGCCTAATAACAGTAATTTCTTAAACTTATTACCAGGTTACTATGATTAAGCAATTGAAATTATGAGTCAGGTTCTGTCCTAAGCAAATATATGCAAATATGCATCAATATACATAATTAAAAAATAATTACTTTTTTTCTTTCTTTTTCTTTCTTTTTTTTTTCTTCCAAACATAAAATGTTCTTTGGAGGCATATTTTGTCTTTGCCAAGAAAACGGACCTGTATCTCCCTAGAAGAGAGAGAGCTTTGCAGAACACCTTGCCTTTCTGTGTTCTTCTCTCATAATATTTAGGACCTTGTGAATGGTTTTAAACAGTTGATTACTAAAATAGCAAAGTGATATCATAGAATGCTGGGTTCACATAGTTACAAAATGAAATAAAGTCTAGCATTTGCATTTCCTACAATAGTAACTGCATAACCTACGCATTTTATAGCATATATTTTTAAGATATAGATGCTAGTATGTAGGTTTTGACAAGAAACGAAAATAGGATCGAAGTAACGTATTAGTGCAACTAACCAGTGACTAGCAAACCTTTGCTTTTGCACTTCTAATTTGTTGTTGTTAAGAACTTTTAACAAGTTCAGCTTCCTAAATCAAAGGGAAAAACAAGAAGAAAAAAAACCAAACCTCTGAGCTATTTAGCCAGTACTTACATCTTCTTGCCACAAGAAGCGCTACACTGTGCCTTTGACAAAAGCTTCTAGTTGAAGTTGAAAAAGAGATTACTGATATAGCATAATTTATCTTAAGTGATCGCACTTTCACAAGTTTTCACTAAAAAGTATGTGCAGATCAAACCTCCAACTCCACCTTTCACTTCTGGAGTCAGAGTTCAGTTAACTATTCCAGTAAAACTATAAATAAATTTGGAAAAGTATCAATTAAGCTTGTCAAAAACTGTCAAAAAAGGCAAGTTTTTGAAGAATTTCAAACTGTTAAAGTACAGACATTATATGTCTTACTTTGGCAGGGCAAAACAAAGGAAAAGGAACAGAAATGTAAATCTCATTACAGTTAAAATAAAATTTTAATTTTCTAATTCAGGACAATTAATGTAATACAAAAGTTTAATTGGAACTTTTTTTAAAATGCCAATAAACAAGAAAGAGTAGAAAGGAATGGCAGCAACCATTCAGAACAACTACAATATGCATCTCTGTAGCTTCCCCTTACTTATGTACCTAACGTACACCCTTTTATGTACCTAAAGGATTTGATTTCACAAAATAGTATTTTCCTGAGTGACTTATTTTGAATGTTCTTTGCCATTTTCCAACAGTTTTATATGACAAAGTCCTATAAAATGAAGCAGTCATTGTGATTCCTATCAAGGTATGGTTGGTACACATCCAAATTTATTTCACACAGAATAATAAAACTTGTCTTTAATTAGACATTCAGCCAGTTAACTAGCAACATACCTATGTAACTCAAGCATTTAGGTTGTAGCTTGGGGAGGTTACTTGTAATAGTACACTTGGACAAGAACTCTACATCGTACACTAGTAACAGCTTCAAGAATTTATTAACTCGTAGATCTCAAAATATGCTCGCCAAAGTGCGTGTGAATCATTTAACATTCTCTAAATGAAGCTGCATACATTCTAATAAGGTAGAAACCAAAAAAAGCTTAAGATTCCTTCAATGCTGTTTCCATTCTAAAGTCAGTATTTAGGGCTTTATGGTTAAGCAGTGCACATACTTTCTTGAAAGGAGCACCTTAGGTTTTGCAGAAGCAACAAGTAGTTATTGGGGTAAATACTGTCGTTAACTTGCATAGAATATTCCTTAAAGGCGGTGATAGATAAGATTATTTCTGCAATACCTTTCCGAAGATAATGGAGATAAAATAGCCACCAGGAAATTATCCTATTCTCATGTTAACAGGAAGAAAAATCAGGCTTTATCTGCGCAGACCCAACGTGAATCCTATAGAGAAATTTTCCAAAGGGTACTCGTCATTTGTAGCTATGCATCCTCTAAAGACATACTGTAATGATTTCTTCCCTAAACAATTAGATCTGTTCCTTCTGCTTTCAGAATATAAATGAATACATACACAGTTGCATACCAATGCATGCAATCACACACACGCTGCAGGACTGGCCACTTCCTTGTCCCACCACCAGAAGAAAATTTGGTCCTCGCCAAATGAGGGCACCAACCCTTCAACTGTCATTATTGGCATACTTGAGAGGGTACCTCCATAGCCTTATGACAACATAATAGTCAAACAATACTTAAAAAAATCATATTCAGTTACCAGTCCAAAAAAGGGACTTGGTCACTGAATATTGGTTTTCCATATGACCCTGCATTTTGAAACCCAAGGAGCAGTATTTAGAAAACACAAAACCTCTTTAAGGGGAGGTATTACAAAAGTATTAAAATAACTGATTTTAGTGTCAAGTGAGACTAACTGAATACAGAAATATTTGGTATACAAACAACTGCCCTTTTTTACTCCCAAACTTTGCTCTTGAAAAAATTCTTATTTAAAAAAATCCTACAAACATCAAGCAGCAGCTCTTCTGGGGTGGGGGCAGAGGAGGAGATTTAGACCTAGTTTTGTTCTTTTTCCGGAAAGTGATGAGTGCTTTTATGAAAGGACAAAGTACAATCACAAGAATATCTGAAGACCACAGTGAGAAAGATTGTGCCTACTTATATGCCTTTAAAGTCTATGAGTACCTACTCTTTCTTTATGTTTTTTATCATTATTGTTGATGTGGAGTCCAGCACACAATAGCCCGTTTGTTTAAATTGCTGATGTGAAATACACTCTCTGACAGAATGAAAGTATTTGCTTTAGGAGTATACTTATCCCCTTCACCCTTTTTGGGGCTTCACCTGTTGTCTAGTCATTCAGAAGAAGAAATATAAAACAAAACACTTGTCATATCTGGAATGCAGCATAAGTTTACAATAAAAATAGAGATCATATTATAGCCAGTCCATTCACATAAAAGAGCATCCTATAACCTTTGATTGCAGTTTCTAATATGTCAGACCCTGCCCATTAAAAGCATCTGTCTTACACCTTCCTAAATGAGACTCATAAAAAGCCATTGCACAGAAAAGTTATTGCTGAAACTTATGATTTATGACAGGCTATTACTTCAATATATTCTATTTAGCATTATGAATACCATGCACATCTCATGAGCTGATAATGTGGCACCAATTACCAATTTTATGAACTGCTATCGTACAGAGAAAAAAACGTTAGAAAACTCAGATTCCTGCATACAATAGCAGCTGTGGCATTGAACTTTGTGCCATATGTAAACTAAGGCTGACATTTATTCTGGGATGAAGGAGGACCATTGGGGTGTAATAAAGAACAAACTAAATTCAACTGTGATTTACACCCTCCACAACCTCACAGAAGTCCACTGGATTTCATGCATAATTCAGTACTAAATTTAGCCCAAACTAGACATAAGTACCTACATTTTTGTCAGTATTTTCAGACACTCAACAAGTTACACTCTTTTACTCCCAGCAGATTTGGGTTACAGTCATTCTATATTTAGAAGTGCCTCTGTCTAGGATGAACAGTAGTTTTCTTTCACACTTCTGATGAGGCAAAAGCCCAGAAATACTAGTTAATTTTTGTTTACTTATATGCACCAGTTCTTATACTAATGGCTTTGAATGGAAGGCCACAGAATCAGTAAAATGTGCCAAACTTATACGGGAGAGGCACCTCCATTCACTAAAAAAATAACCAAATGAAAACAAAACCCCCCATAGTTAACAATTTTTGTTTTACGTATACAATTACTTGTACACACAATCACATATAAATTAAGGACAAATAGCTAATTCAGTTTAGATACCAAAACACTTATAATGAGAAAAATTTACATGAAAATAACAGCATTTACAAAGATCTCTTACAGGCAAATTACATTAATATCCCTAAGCTACTTAAAAGAGAGACTGAAATTATCAAGATGCAAACATATTTCAAGAAACAGACTTCAATGTGCCCTACAGACTTTTCGCACTACATTTCAAAGTGAGCATGCTACCACACCTGACATTAAATGAAAAATTAAGAGGACTCTTCAGAAATCATGACCCAATCCTGGATCACATACAAGAGCAAGCTCCTGATACTATGATAGATACATAAATGTTTTCACAAGCTTTGTCACAATAACAAAGCAGCAAGAAAATATGCAATTTGCTTTTGTGGGAGAAGGAAAGAGATTCTTAAAAAACTCAAACTATAAAAACTACTTCAACAGAGTATACTGCACTCGTTGTTTAATGAACAGAAAACAGAGTATGCTTTTGTACAGTTTGTTCAGTCATATAATATTTCTGCAACAGAGATTTTTCTCCATAATACATGTAATTGGTAGTCCCACCAACTTGTACTTAAGTCAAGAGAAAGGCTATTTTACTTTGAACAGGTAGTAAGTTTTTCATATTAAAACATGCAACTTCAGCAGGTGCTGATATCAGCTTTAAACCAGAAATTACCTTTTTTGTTAATATTGTCCCATGAAGTTTATTTCCCTGTCACACAAGCTCATGGCTAACTGAGGAGAATAGATATTGTAACTCAGACTGCTAAAAGATTCCATTTATTTATGTTTACTTGTGCAAGTACTTCCTGAAACAAGGTGAATTTGTTTAAACGTCACATTTTCTTCTACGTTTCATTGTTTCATTTTAATTGTCATTATTAGGATGAAAGATGAACAACTTGATTTCATTCAATTTGAGATTTAAGCATATCATTTAAGCTTTCAACTAAAATGACTATCAGACAAATAAAAATAATTACAACTAAAATACAAACATAAACTATCTAGGTTAGAAAGTCTGGTTTCTCCTAAATCTCAGTCAGTCAGAGAGGCAATGACTGTACCAGCTGTTTTTAAGGTCAGAGCACTCAGCACACCTTATCAGTTGAAGTGGCTGTTTCATGCCCAAACCATGGCCCTCAAAAATAAACTTACACTAAGTACTTTCTCCAGATATGATATCTGTAGTACAAAATTCTCCTGCAAAATGAAGTACTGGTAATATTGAAAATGGGGGTCTGTGCTCTAAAGAGCATTGCTCTGATTTAGGACAAACCTGCTCTTCCCATAATACAGATTCTCTCAATACACATAAACATTCATGTCAGACATCCTATCTATGGGAAACATTTTTCTTTAAAGAATCAGGGTTAACTTAAAAAATAACTCATTTCCTTTCTCTCTTAGTGACTCACATTCCCTTTGCAATTCTTTTGTGAAAGCACAGGTGGCTATCCAGGCTCCAACAGCTTTTAAAAAAAAAAAAAAAATTAAAAAAAAATCAAGAAAGCTTGATTTTAATGCCTTCTTCTTGCTTTCTCTACCAATGTCTGTCAATGATGAAATCACTTACTGAACACTTAGAAGGAAAGTTTTATTGCTTGAATCAGGTGATGGCACAAGAACAGATCTCTTCAGCAACTACAGCACAGTCCTAGTCACTCCATTCACCAGCTTATCCAGTTCAAGAAGATAAGGAGCTATGGCACTAGCTACTATCCTCTATATGCATTGTATTAAAAGGCTAGTATAGACTGATTGTGACAATGAGGATTAGGGGACACTTATTCTATAAATCTGCACAATTCAGACAATCTTTGGCTATTATGAAAGTACCACCTACATCTGTTTAAATTCCCCTCACAATCCTATATATTTGAGACCGTTGTTTATGTAGCTCCGAGGTAACAGACTGATGTAAACTTGTGATTAGCACAAACCCTACCAGCAGAGCCACCAGGAGACTAATCTGGATTTAGAGAGAACTGCTAGGGAAGTCACGGCACTCATGTAGTTAACTCTTCAAAATATCCACGCTCTTGTAAACACAAGAAACCCACAAACAACCCCAGCAAACACAGGCATGGAAACTGTTTTATCTCTGAGGTCTCAGAGTAAAATCAGGAAATACTATAAAAGGAGTTCAGCAATTGAACGTGTTTGAACCTGTTCTTAAATGCAGTTATTACACACAAATGCTGATACAGACAAGCTTTTCTGAACTTCAGTTGGCATGAAAAATATATGTTTTCTACCTATTCTTGATGATTGCTTAACTGAAATCTGCGTTCTTCCTAGGATATGAGAATGGAAATGTCGTGTGCATTATTATGAGAAAAAAAAACAGATGACAGTATTTAATTCTTCTGGTTGCTCAAGTTCTAAATAATTTTTAAGAATCCACAATAATTGCATTTCATTGTGCCCGACAGCTTCTAGCCTCTTTTATGATACTTTTCTCTTGTTGAGGTAAAGAGAACAACACACAAAATCAACTGAACAACAAAGCAAATGTCCTTAAATACACTGATATTCCAAGAATTTAGGTGAGGTCAGTAAAAATTTTCTTATGAAGAAGTGAAAACAGAAAGGAATGAATCCAGACCCCTCAAATGATTCCAGATACCCGAGGATACAACTTCACAATTTGACCATAAAGGCAAGACGCAGAGACTGGCAAGGGCAATGAGAATTAGTGAAAGAGCATTTTAGTGCTCTGGGTGCAAGTCAAAACACCAAGGAAATATCCCATAAAGCACAACTGGTCTGTTTCTGAAACATGGCAGGCCAAGTTTCAAACATCATCAGAAGTCATTAGAAAAAAAGGAAAAAAATTATATGGTCACCTAGACAAAACAAAATCCACAAAACCCAAGCTTCTTTCCCAGTTGTGATAAATCAATCTACAATTAAACAATATTGAAATGGTCTCTCAAATTATTTGCAAGAAGCTAGGCAACACCGTTAAGCTGGTAGATACAGATCTCTTAATAGAGGTGTTAGAAATATCTACACAAGAAAATACATCAGTGCTTTAAGAAGAGCAAGGGCTATGGATTTTAGCTTATTTCCTCAGCATCCATCACGCTACTGGGGTTTTAAATGATCTTTCATCTGCTTTTGTAGCCTTCGTGAATAAGTGTCTTCCTTTTGCAGTCAAGCTACATGTGCTGATATTCTGGACTACTTATGTTATCTTGATTCATTTGGCTTTAACAAATAAATGTACTAGACATACAAGGATGCAGTGATGCTATCATTTTGTGTTGGTATAAGGTATGGCAGATTCCTTTTATTTCCAGCTTTGATACTGATACCAAAAGCAGGAATTCTTGTTACATAAACAAGACACACTTACTCCAATTGAATTTACACCTATTTATTAAAGCAGGAGCTCTAGCTCAGTGTGTATCACACTTCAGGATTGTTAGAAGAAAACATGAAAAATAAAGAAATTGGACATACTGAATATTTTTCTACATTACAAACAAATAGGGAAAAGAGCAACAAAGCTATCAGTAAAAAAAGCTGCATCTCTAATGCTCCATCTAAAAAACTTATGTTTAATCATAAACAGACCATGAAAAGTGAATAACCTAGCCATGCCAGAAGAGCCTGAATCACTCTGAATGTTTAGCAGTTTGATATTCTTTTGGAAAAAATACCATTTCAGATTGCTAAAAATTCAGAATAGCATCTTAAAGGTAAGAGATATTCTGTTGCATGAGATATTTCAAGTATATTAAACATGGTTTTCTAAAATAGCTTCTTGAAAAATAAGAACCCAATGAAAATATATAATAAATACAGAAGTCACTAACTCTTTAGAATGTCTAAAATCCTCCAGCACATCCTTTGGTGTGTGAAGGGGGGGGTGGGGGGGTGGTGAAGTATGTGTATATATATTTTTTATATATATATATATATACACACACACACACTCTCTCTCTCTCCAAATAAAGAAAATATTATGAAATTCAACATGAGTCTTACAATCCAGAAAGCTCTATAACTATCAGACAACAATGTTTTGCTCTGTACTTCTTATAGAAGGCTGCCCATTTCTACCTAGTTAATTAGATGTGATTATCTGTAAGTACTTCCTTGTATAATTCTTGATATTCTAAAGAAATTATACAGGATATTTATGTCTGCCATGGAACATAAACTACATTACTTACCTTTCTTCCTGCTAAAAGCACGATTCATGTTGAAAAATCTATTCAGGCAACGAAGTTTCGGGGTCTGGTTTTTTTTCCCCCCACTTCAACCTGCAGAACAATACACATAAGAAAACAGAAGAGTTATTATATTTGAAGTTAGCTCATTATCTTCATATTAAAGGCAATGTAAATGATTTTAAGAATTGTGAAATAATTCAGAGAAATGAAAGGGAGATGTGCTTTGCTGGGGAAGAAATTGTAGAATTGCAATTCATGTCCAAATGTCCAGTGGTGCTTAAAACAGAAAGACATTTTAAAGTTTTCTATGAAGCTCTTCTCACTGAGATTTCATAGACACAGAGCAGATGGTATATGTACACATGAAGACAAATACTACACACAAATACGTTGGAAAGAAAGCTCTAAAATGAATGCTGACTACAAGATTCCATAAAAACATTCAGTTCACATTTACACTGCCCTGTTTTGTGTCATTTAGGCTGTCAGATTTTTTCAGGCTATGCTTTCATCTTCACCTGGGCTTGACATTGAAAACAAACAAACAAATGAACAAAAAATCACAATATAAAGACTCTTCTTCACCCAAGGATTTAATACTGAAAAAATTGCCTTCTATCAGTGCAACTATCTCAGATTACACCTGACTGTACAGTAATTCTGTATTTTCTTCACTTAAACACACTGATATGCTCTTAAATTCTTATCTTTTTATTCACAATATTATATTAGAATTTTATTCTTTACCAACATTTTGCAGCCAAAAAAATTAACATCCAACATTGTTCAAAACCATCCCATTCTGTAGTATAAAGATTTCCCTTTTTCAACTATATGTAAAGATATTCCCACCACTCCTTTCCATTCCGTTCAGATCTCCCAGCCAAGAGCTGCACCAGTGCTCATTCTCTTTCACTGCTCTCAAAGCAGTCCAGTCAAAGAAAAAAAAAAAAGGGGGGGGACACATTTAAAGAAAAGAAGAAATTTTAAAAAAAGAAAATCAAAACACTTGGCATCAGATTATCTTTGAAATCAGTTTGAACATTACCTTTGCTTTTGTTAAAAAACAAAAGTTAAGCCAGTATTTCAAATATCAGTATCGAGATGACTGACAAATTAATTTAAAATACTTTATGCAGCTCATGAACACTTTTTGTGGTGCCTGCCCCTGTTTTTCAAATAATCAAGTTCAAAACAAATTAAAGCAATTATATCCTAGTTTCAATGTAAATAGATGATATTTTTCAGATTAGAACATGTGGGCAATTACAGCCAAAAACCACCTCCATTTTCTTTTCAAATAATCACTGATGTGGTAGGACTTCTCTTCCATACAATCCTGTGACAATGAAGGAATAATCTCTCTTTACCTAAACTACAGTGTACTACCCTAGATGTGCAACCAACCAACACTTGCTCTTCCAAGTACATGTAGCAGATCGTTTTTGTTTTACAGATTTTACTGAGTATTTAAGAACGGAGGATGCAATGAAATAAACAAAGGTAGCAGGATATACTTTCCATCTAGTTATTTTGATACGAAGTCAAGAAATGACGCATTTGGTACACTAACACAGTGGCTCTTAACAGCAAAACTGCAGAAGCCTTACACACACCCATGGCCATTCCCGCTGGTCATCTTCACTACCAGCAGTGCTACACAGAAAGCCGTGGATACACAGAGGTCAGTGAAGACAGCCAACACCCATAAGGGCTCTGAAGTCCTAGAAATGATTTCAGCAGTACTAGTGGAATGGGCGATGGCATTACTTGGGGAATTCCAGTAAGTAATAGCTCAGTCGTGAGGGAGTTTCACCAAAAGCTGCCAATGTGCAAGTAGTTCTCTTCACAGGGAAGGCACAGAGTAGGACTTTCAACAGTGTAAATGATGACAATCAATTCAGTTTAAATGAAGAAACAAGCAGTGAAGAACATTAGAATTTCAGCTGTTCAAGCAACTGACAAATTGTTTAGCTTAAAGGTTTCCTTTCACAGAGAACGCAGGCAGCCTATTTTATTCACTTAAGATATATAAGCAGCGGCAGAACTTAGTTCAGAATGTTCACCTTGTCAGTGAAGAAAACAGTTTTGAGTAAAAAGACAGTTATGATTTCCCTCTCACATACCTCTGACAGTTGTCTTGCACAGCACTAGACTAATCACTTCAGTTCTCCCCCATGATAGGATCATAACATATCCTTTTTTGGAACCCCTTTTTTTTTTAAATGGTGTATTCCTGTCCTCATCCAAGTGACTACCAAGTAACATATTTGAGATGGCTTACTGAGTAGAGGATCTCCTAAATAAAGACTATGCACACATATGATGAGGCTGTTGGCTGGCCACATTCCTAGACATCACTGTTCAAGTATTTTGTTTAAAACACAGCATAACTCAGTATGTGTTTTTTCCTCATGTACAAGGACATACTATCATCAATCTACACTAATAAAAGCCAAAACTTGTTGACTACTTAACTAAAAATGGTCAGTATTTTGCCAAAAGTGTGTTCATCATTTCAGTTCCAGCAAAACCTCGATAGAACAAAATATGGAAATGGCTCAGGCAACAACTAGTATTAAAACACTTAATCAGTGTGTGTCCATTTAGCACAGAAAATGTTATTAAACAGGGAAAGAAACACACTTAGCTATACGTAACTGCTTTTAAAATTCCTTCAAACTCTAATATGAACAACTTCTTCAACCTCTCAGACGCAGAAAAAGCAGATGGTTAAATGTCCCATAAAATTTTGCTATTTAAAAAAACCAACCCAAACACCACAAGGCTAATTTCAAATTCCTTGGTTGGGTTTGGGGCAAGAGGGTATTATTACACTGTCGTAAGCAGCAAAGTTACGGTTAGATCTGTGATATCTTTGCTCACAATATTCCAACAGAGAAAACTATTAGGAGCAAGTGAGCTGTTCTGTGATCTCAGATGCTAGACAGGTTTTCTGGTAGAATATGATTTTGTTTCTGACAATGCTTGACACGCAAAGCCGCTGGAAGAAACTGAATTGCAAAACAGTCTATTAAAAGCTTGTAATGAAGTCAAAAGAAACATAAACCAGAAAATCCCATTATGGTACAGGGGACCCTGTGCAGAAGGGGGCAGTCCTTCCTATGAAACCACTTGTTTAGAAAGGGTAAAGCAGTTGTAACAATCATAGCCATTCAGGTATAGGAATGTGAACCAAACCATTTTGTTACTCATCACTTAGGAAGACACACCTATATAAAGAATGTTCCTCCACCTTACTCCTGGGAGTTTTCTCCAGCTTTGTCCAGAAACCAGACCCTACTAGGAAGTAACAAACCTGCACGTGATTTCACAAAATGGTTAACTGACAAAATATGAAGAGATCTGACAGGTATAGACTAGGGAAATTTTGGGTTATAGCAGGTTATTTCCTCTGGGGCAAAGAGAAAAGAGAGACAGAAAGAAAAGAGAGAGAAAAGCCTTAGAAAACCATTGTATTAAACTAACAATAATAAAAATATAAACAACAACCAAACATTCTGGGCACACACCATTGTCAGTCTGAACAGCAACATGGGCATGTGGCATGCAGAGTTGAGTATTTAAGCTGCTGTATCAAACTTTAAACAGTAACAGGGGAAAGCAAACACCTTCATCTCCTTTTCCCTTTGTCTTCACTGTCATTAACCCCTTACTTTTCATGGTGAGGTGCTTCTTGCTGTGAGGAGGAAACTGCAAAATGGCAGGGGTTGCAAGGAAACAGCGGATTTGGCGACTGAAGCATTTGCAGGTATTTGGACTGGGGGGTGCAAGGGTGGTAAGATTTGAAGCTGAAATCATCATCTCCATAATTACTTTTTAACACTAACGATAATGTTGGTTGCTGTCTTCTATGCTTTATGCAGCAAAGGAAGCCAAACAAAGGAAGCAGAGTGGCAGGCTTCCAGCTTCCAGCGCAAGCAACCGCAGTCCTCCCTTGGTTGCTGAAACAACACTGAAGCTTCCACACAGACATCTTTAAATGCCTGTGGGTTCCTTCAGAAATGTTGTGTTTTGGTATGTTTTCTAAATTTAGAGCTGTCTCAGACAAGCCAAGAGAGGGAGTACTTAGGAAGGGGATGAAACAAACCACCAGCGTAACTGGTCACATTTGTCTCTTCTTTGCTCTTAAAATTTGGGTATTCCTCAGGATTTATTTGGGGTTCCCCCCCCCAGCCAGTCCCTTCGAGTGGCATGGGCTATAACAATTACCTGGGCTGAACCTTTTTTCATGTACCTCTTTTGCATTCCACAATTAATTCTTCCAACAAAACCTCCCTAAAAGCCCCAACTTGCACCCATCCACACCCTTTAATGAATAAATAAAAAAATCTAACAAAAAAAAAAGTCCAATCTGTCCCTTCCCTCTCAAAACACACAGAGTTTCCACAAAGAGCCAAATTTGGCTTCAGAGGATCTGAAGATTCAGACTCTTTCCCCTCTCAGACCCCAGCCTTTCAAGCATACTGTATGAACATTTCTTAAAGAAAGAAGCACAACATGTCTTAAACTCTGTTTTCAAAAGGGCCGCAGCACACAGGAATGTGTGATTCATTGACTTGCAATGAAACTTAGGCTTATAAAGTTACTTTTGAAGGTAAGATGAGAAACTTCAGAATATGGTTAACAGCTTTAAAATTCTTTTTCTGAGTTAGACCAAAACACGATGAAAATATTGTCCTGATATGACTTGTTACATAATGAAGGAAAAAAATATGATAAAAGGCTACATTAAGTGATATACAAAACATAAAAAACATCATCATATCATGATGTACTGCCCTTCCTTTTGTATGACAAATAACTGAAACAGTAACTTGCCACAATGTTTTCTCCTCTGAAACAGTAACATCGTAAGAAAAAGATGTTGACACCTCAACGGACTGAAATCAGTGCAGACCCAAACCCGCACTCACATGAAGCCTTTCTTAATGTTCAGAAAGCAAGCAGTTCCATTCATGGTTATGAAAATATGTGTGTCCTTTAAGATTGTAAGCAATAATAGAATAGTCTATAGGAATATAAACCACAACCGCATTTAAATAGAATTTAGTGCTAGAAAAAACTGCAGGAAAAATATCTCTTCAACATCTTCAAAAACAGCACAGCTCTATGGGCTTCACCAAAATTGAACAACTTTGTCGGCTGAGTTCTTAGCCTGTGCTTGGGCTTTTTAATTGCACAAATGGAGTATAAAGGACAATGTTCAGTCACTGAAAAGTGTTACTTTTAAAGTTTAATTAATCTCTGCATTATCAAAAACATTCATTAGCCAGAATCAAGTGGCAGGCATACTTTCTGGCTGGAGGCAAATCTGCAGAAGTCCAAAGTTAATTTTTGTATTTTTTAACACGTGCAGAGGAGGGTGGAAAACTGGTCAAGAACTGCTCTTCTATCTAGCACTCT
This sequence comes from Buteo buteo, assembly GCF_964188355.1. Taxonomy (NCBI): domain Eukaryota; kingdom Metazoa; phylum Chordata; class Aves; order Accipitriformes; family Accipitridae; genus Buteo; species Buteo buteo. The sequence continues at coordinate 18,337,600 of NC_134175.1, read as the reverse complement.
CATCTCCCCACTACCAAAGGATACCTTGCTGTTGAGATGATGATATTCTCACTAGGGCAGAGCTCAAACAAGAGCTGTCAGCCTGCAGAGCTGGGCTCTAGAGCCTGCAGCGAGGCAGACACAAAAGAGTGAAGTGACCAGAGCCATCACCGGGGCTCACCAAGTGCGACTGAAGAGGTGACAGAAGCGGTCTGGCAAATACCAAAGCAGCTGGAAACCACATCCCTAAAACATAGCTCACCTTCCAATATGCTCAACCTCCTACTGTGAACGAGATGGGCTGGAACACCCTAATCTGAAGGCTAAAAATGTTCCTCCAGTCTGACAGAGATCGCAGCCCCTGTTCTCTGCAAGCTCCTGAAACCAGCTAGAAGGTACAGAAGAATCACACATGCACTTCCCCCCCCCCCCCCCCCCCCAGTATAAGCCTAATACCATTGTGACAAGTGTTTTTCCCCCCACAGCAAGAAGTCCTTCAAAGCACAGGTAAAGCATTTCTCAAACAGTAGATCAGCCAAAGCTAGAGGATTATTCGCAGAAATTCTGAGGACAAGCAGACAGTAGTGTTTTGCTATAAATACCAACATCAAAGAGAGGCCAGGAACCAGAAAAATCTATATGAAACTCATGCAGTTCATACCAGTTTCCAAAAAATTTCGGGTAAGTGGCTTTTTACTCTCCCATTTCCTAAAAATAACCTGCTCCTTTCAACAGGAAAAAAGAAAATATAGATGAGTAACAGGTGACAAGGGAATATCACAGAGACATCTAACAGCAAAAATAACTCCTTAGGCAAGGTTACTACTAACTTTTGGTTTACAGCAAGAAGAAATATCAACATCAAGGAACATAACAAGAATAAATTTCACTGTTAAAGTAGAAATCTGAAGAAAACATGTTTAAAACTGCTGCAAGCACCAACAAATCCTCAGACAAGTTGCTAATGACACAATCTTAGGAAAAAAGAGAAATACAAAATTCACTTGTTTCACAAAAATATTTCTCTAGATATGGCTTTGAAAGCATCAGAAAAGATATTAAATTTTAAAAATATTTCATTTTTTCAGCATATTTATTTGTAAACAATTATTTTGTATTATGCTTATCAATGATTATGCTGACATGTATTAGTGGATTACATTACTCATGGAACAAACTGAAGTTTGTACTGTCCAAACAAAAGGAATAATTTTAAACACAGCAATATTCCCTTCTTCCCCAATTTGTTATATTTTGCAAGAAAAATCAATACTCGTCTCTTGTTCACTGTGATAAAATCATTGTAACAGGATACAACAGGAGCTTCCTTTTTCCTCAAATCCACAAGCACCAGTGTCCAGTGAAACATGGTGAAGGATTTCAGTCATGTCAGTCTAATTTTTACTCTGCTGTACAAGAACTTACAGACGTCAGACTCTTAGAGCCAGCAGAAAGGCTTTATATATGTTCTCTCTCAAACAACTCAGGCACTTTCATCTGCTTCCAAAAGACAGACAGATGGCAAACATCTTGCTCACTTGCAGACAAAAGAGTCTGTCTTTGACATCCCATTAGCCATTTGATCATCTATATGGAATCTGAACAAGATTTTTGCCTGTCCCACTACTTTCAGATGGATGATGGAGAGCCTGGGGAGCATTGTTAGTGTTTTGGTTTCAACCACAACAGAGTGAGATTCAGCCACGGGGTCCAGCATGAAAAGGTAAACATAGAACAGATCTTAAAAACAAAACAGTTCTGGTAGAAGGGATACTGGATTCTAGAGCTTTTTGACTCGCAGCATGAATAATTCTCCAAAATTTTACAAACAGCTGTTGCTTGGATGGATATATACAGTTACAAGGAAAGATATGTCCCGACACTGAATATGGTTACTTCTGTGTTGGCATCATCCTTTCAGCTCCAATTGCTCCATACACAATCTAGAGAAGCTATTTATTTAATTACTGGCAGATTATTTTCAAACCTATCATTTCATTTTCTTGGGGGGCTGGGGGGTGGGGGTGTATGTCGATAAAAAAAGTATTTGAAATCTTCAAGCTTCCAAACAATAGCAATTTCTTGTTAACCTTCTGAAATTTTTAAGGTTATGCTTATTGTATTCATTGCATTTTCACAATCACATTGTAAAAAGTGTCACTGACAGAAAAGGCAGAGATGGAAAGACTCACCAGGTATTCTAAAGGTGATCTCCAAAATAAAGCACAACAATTTTAGAAATAACTTAGTTCAGGTCCGCTTACAATGAAAAGCTCATCACATTTAGCAGATCCATTACAGAGGTACAACAGTTTGACAAAAGGTATTTTACTACTCTACCAAAGTATATTTGGCCAAACTTGAAAAGTGCATTAGACATACCATTGTGCACACATGCTGAAGAGGTCCCATAAGACCACTGTACGTGCTTCCCTCAACGTGCATTAAACTTAATTGAAGTTCAAAACCTGATTACTGATGTTCAAAAGATGATTAAGAGGAAGTGAAAAACCCAGATGTCTGTTTAGACAGAAGCAACCAGGGAACAACCAGTAAGAGAAGAACGAGGAGAAATGTGCCTGTGTCCCCCCCCCCACCCCCGTATTATCTTTGCTCCTGTACAGACTTCACAGTACACACTAGATGTTTTCTCTGCTGCAGTCCTCTCTCCAGGAGGTCAACAGGCTTGCTCCCATTTATTATAAATGCAAAATGAAAGAAAGAATCACCCTTTCCCCATGAGCTCTGAACTACGACACTACAAATGGTTTTGTAACTATTTGAAGTCATAGTTGGGGGGGGGGGTGGTAATTCTTAAAGCTTTTATGGTTTCAAGCTTGGTTTGGTTTTTTTTTTTTTGTGTACAAGATGAACACAAAATTAACAGAGATCATCCTCTTATGGAAATGAGGAGTACCTGCTAAAAAGTTATAATCATGTCAAAAGTGGGGGGGGGGGGGGGGGGGGGAGAGAAGATGATATCATTATTTAAACCTATTTATCTGCAGGACTTCAAGTCCATACTTTTATACCTTAAGTAATTTGAGGACACTTGTTCTGCAACTCTCCCTCAAAGGAGAACCAGAACCCTGTATAAATTCTAGGCATATAGACTGCTATGCAGAGTGTATATATACTTCCTTTCTTATCTTTCACAGTGCAATTCCTATGATCACTTCCCTCACAGTGCTGAAGGTCACATGTTGAAAAAAATCACTGCCACACAAGTTTCTAGCAACTCATTTTCTCATAACCAATTTGTTCATATAACACATACTTCTGAAGCAGTGACATACAAAAGTGTCATTCATTTAACAAAAGTTTAAAAAGTGTCATTCACTTCACAAAGACTTTTAAAATTCGTGATACTGAACACAACCCCTTACTATTAAAGTCAATAGATTTCTCATTACTGTTAATTCATTCAGAATCTTTGCTTTAATTGATTAGCCTCAAGGATAGGATTAAGTGGTATTTATACAGATGAGATGGGCTTTATTAAGTGATTTTAACAGTTTTTAAAATTGAGAAAAGTTGGCAATATGCATTTTGTCACTTCTACTAAATAAATCTCAGAGTGAGTATCTTGAAAACTAGATTATACTGGTTTTTAGGCTTTATCGTATTACATTCCTTTAGCTTGTCTTCTTTAGCCCTTCTGAATACATTCTGAAGAATCTGAACATTTTGACAAGGATGTGATATGAAGTTAAAAGCACAGATGTTAAACTGACACAAAAGCATGGGAAACTATCATATTTATGACAAATTAATCTCCTCATCTCTGTCTTGTAGATCAGGTATGTGTTCAAGTAAGTCGCTATAATGTGTATTAAGGAGAAACATTCAGATTTTGCACACTATTACGGTTATTATGAATCTTATTTTGAGACTTTGTCAACTGATCCATCCTAGAGTTAGTAGAAATTACTGAGATACAGACTACTACATAATAGAATTTCCAAGCTAGAAAGACTTGAATTTCTTCAATTTTCCTGGATAGGAGTGCTCTGTATCTTTTAACACAGTTGGGACCAAGGAGAACAAGTAAGTTTTTAAAAGAGTGACAGATCAGCGACTTTAGACTCAAACATTCATCACATCACACACAGAATGAGACTGGCTACTTGGGACTGGGAAGACACGACTCCAGTCCCTGCTCCAATTAACTTCCATGTAGTACAAACATGCTGCAAGTCTAACATCATGTTCACAGTTTGTTCAGCTTTCCACAGAAAAACCCTCAGTGAGGCATCTCCAATATCTGGGGATGAAAGAATGTCTTCTCCTGTCCTTTACAAGCATGTGAACTTTGACAATGATCCTTAAACTACTACACACAGCAACTCACTCCCCAGGTTGGCACCAATCTGTGCTGAACCTCCAGAACCAGAGGAGAGAAATAAACACAGGTCATCCTCCTAATTATACAGAGAAAATTCAAACAACTGCTAAGAGCAGATTCAGTGACTGATCCCATAACTCGACTACTGGATGTAAAAGAAAAGGGATGCAAGAAGTAGGTACCAACACCTGCAATGTTTTCAAATAAAGTAATTTTTAGGTTTTTCTCTTGAAAATTGGAAAAAAAAAAGAAAAAAGAAAAAGAAAAAAAAAAAAAACAAAAACAAAACACCAACAATCCCCAAACTTCAGAAGAACAGTGTTTAAAAACCAGAAATAGACCCTTGCCAGAAAGTTTCCTATTGAATGGCTTAAATGCCTATGCCAGGCATTTATTTTCCCTTTCTCTCTATACAGATCCAAGCTACCAACTCTGATCTATAGCTTTGGGTACAGCGACTAGATTTGTAAACACTGAAGCAAAACTGCGACAGTTTCACAGCACCTCAGTCCTTTCAGAAGTATAAGCTTCACTACCAAGGTTTCAAGAACCCAGCGTATGGATTCACACTGTATCAAATATGACCTCATTTAAACCAGATTTTCAAATGTATTTGTGCAAGTGAAGATGACAAGTTAATTGCACTTGAACTGTATTCATACATCTTTAACATCTGTCCCTGCCAGTAAGCACCAAGCACCTGAATACCCAGTGCTAACTTCCTTGGAAAGCACAGCTCGCAGGGGCTAACTGTTGTCATCCCACATGAAGAGCAAAACTCCACCAGTGTGCATATATTTTTTCATGAGATCCTTGTAACACGCAGCCATAGAGAATCTTCTCCTAGATAGCTATCAACAGACACCATTTTGAGAGAAGAAACCATAGCAAAACCATAGAACTTAAAGTGACTCTCTACTGCATTCATGCACTTGAGAAAATGCTGCTTTCAAAAAACAAACCTAGGAGTCAGCTGGTGAGACAAAATCAGAACTATCAACATAAAACTGCACCCTATATCCAACTGTTACACCAAACTACATGCTACTCTCTCCTCCTCCCTCCCCAAACAACATACATTGACATTGCCGATTTTATGAATCATGCATAACTACTCAGATTACTTAAGTTACTTCCAGGACAATCACATACAAGTAATACTGGTAGTTGCTAATGAAAATTAAATTACTCGATGGTTTGGATTCACATACAAACACAACTTCATGAACACTTCTTGAATACTGCTTTTCGGAAACACTTTAATGTTGCTATACAAAGAATCAACTATACAAGAGAGCAAGCTGAGCAACACACAAGAATTTCTGTAATAGGGAATAGTCATTATGGCCCAGTGCTATAAAAATCCTACTCAAACACACCACATCTTTAGCTACAGTTTTCTGCACTTTTCCAAACCCCATTCTGTTTTAATGGAAAACTTATGCAAGAAGACTCAAGCAAAGCTCATTCTTTGGAAATTGCTTGAATATATATGCACATGCATAGATGCGCACTCTCAACTTGCTCACTGATGGCTTGCGGACAAAACAGACTGTTACTGAATTCTTACGAACCAATTTGATTCTGCCTTTAAAACCAAGAACATTTAAGTAGCTGTTGCAGAACAGCAGCATCTAGGTCACTTGAGAAAAACTGTACTTCCCAAAGAAAGAAATCAATATCTCAACAATACTGATGTAAACCACAACACAAATTTCTATATAAAGAAAAAAAAATTTTAAAAAATAGTTAGGTTGAGGGGGACAGAGATGAAAATCAAAATGACTAATTAGCAGTTACCTTGAAAACTGAAAGCATAAAGCATTACTTTAGCTAGGAGAGAAAGTTACATGTAAAATTACTTACATGCCTTCATAAGCTGGAAAGGAACTGAAGAGGAAGCATTGTTGTAAGCTGGGAGTAATGGAGACATTAAGTACTACAGTGTATTTGTGGACAGAATTTCCTGATCGCTCTGCCAAACCTCTGTGCTCCTTTTTCTTCACTTTGTGAGCAGGCAAGCTCTAATTTGTTTCTTGTACCTATATTTAAATCTTTTTGGAATTCCACTGCATAAGTGATTGCACAAAATTAATCTCACCTTTCTATTTCATCCAAGAATGTGTGTCTCTGCTAACTGGATTTTCAAAAGTGTACCTTGCTGGTCACAACTCAGTGATATTTTTCAAAAAAGGTTTAGCTTTGTGTGTTTAACCTTCCAGAAATTATCCTTTATTATAACTGGACACTGACTTCTTAAAAAAAGCACAGGAACTACTAATACCACCAAAGTTTTTAAACTCCATTAAAATCAGAAGCAACAAGATGAGAGCATATTTACTATAACAGCCAAATTAAAATATTCTTTTTACTTTGTAGCTCCTTTAAAAGGAGAATATTGCTGAAATTGCCAGTTAAGAGTTCTTTTCAAGCAGTAAAACCTCAACATACTGCCACTGAAAACTGAATGGCTTTAACACCCAAATTAGAGTCTACACCGGTTAGCAGGTATTAACTTGTCAAATGTCATTAGAATCAAGCCAATGGGAAACAAAATGTATTTTGCAGTCTTTTAATTTACAATACATGTACACAACCAAACAGTAGCACTTAAGAAGAAGCCAAAAGGAAAAATGTGATTTGAAGGCAACCTTAAACTAAAACAAATGAACCAAACCCTGAATTTCCTTCAAATTCTCTGTAGAGTTTCATAAGCCACCCCCATGCTCCCTCCCCGAGGGGAAAAAAATAAAGAAGTCAGAACTAATAAGCCAAAGCCAAAGTAATGCTACAGTTAAAATTGGTGTAACAACAGAAGGTAGTTGCTTGTGAATGCTTGGAAAGCTGCTGTCCCATAATGCACTTAGCATTTATGAAATCTTTCAACAAAGGATGTAGAACCATCTACTGACATTATGTAAAGTTTATAAGTACTCCTGTGAGATTGTTACCATTCCATCTTGTAGATGCATAAATTAAGACAGAGACACAATACATGGCTTGCCAATGTCACTGAAAGAATTGACAGCTGCAGTAAAACCCAGGACTTCTGAATTTCACATTCCTGTTTAAGGATGTCTCTAAACTTCAAATACTTTCTAGTAGTTATATAATCACATTAAAATTCAGATATTTTCTTCACAAATTTTTTACAGCAATCTTAGACAGTTCCTCTTTAATTTACAGTTAGTGTAACATTACTACAGAACCAGAACGTAACTTTTCAAACAGAAGATCTCACTACTATTTCATTAACTGATCTCTAAGTGGAGGTTTCAAAGCAGAAAGGGAGAAGAAAAGTGGAACTACAAACAGGACAGTGTGCCAACTTCCACTAATTTTATGGCACCATTCCTCATTTTATGACCAATAACATAGCTAGGATCAACAAAAGGGGATGGATGACACCCCTACCTATTCCCCCCCTGCCCCAAGTAAGGATTACTGTGCCCATGGTACTACTGTGAATCACTGAATTTGTACATATTCAAGGCACTCACCATGGATTCCAGTGAAGTTCTACAGTAAGCTCACTCTCCTCACTATGCTTTTGGGATCCCTCACAGCAGGAGGTATTCTGTCTCTCAAACGGTCCTAGCTGGCCATACAAGCTTAATGAATCCTTTTGATATTGATGGCATCTCATATTCCTTGCTGTTGCTCTGTGAACACAGGATAGTTCACTTGAACAAGTTCTTTGCCAAATGATACTCTTACTTTTCATTTAAGAAATTTATATCCAAGGTGTTTCTCCTCCAACTGCCTGGAATAAAAGGAGGAGTGATTCACCACCATACCTTGAACTCTGCTCAATTATCTGATTTAGGAAATAATCATACATTTACAATACAATTTTCTTCAGCTAGTTGTTGCTATTTGCATTCAATATTGTGAAACTTTGGGTTAATTGTAATTTTATTGCTATTTCATGACACTAAGGGGGTATCTTGTCTTCAAATACTTTGCCACCGTATTATTTAAAATGTTAGCACTCTTAAGATCTTGCAGGACTGGTCTAAATGTGTGGTACGAATACAGGTCTGCACTGTTACATAGCTTCCTGTCAAAAGCATGTTACTTACTTTTCAGGGTTTTCTTTTCCCTTTTTTTTTGGTTAAAGCAAAAGGGAGCAAACGTACACACAAAAACCAGTAAAACTTTCCTGTGCAGCCTCCCTAGGTTGCTTTGCATGAGATACACATTTTTGCCCTGAATTCTCATCCACGTATCACCTTCAACTCTATCCACAACTCACATTAAACAGAGTTGGTTTTTTTTTTTTTTTAACACATCTGCATTCCAGCACTGTGTCCGTAGTCTCCAGCACTGAATAGATTCATTCACATGAAATCAAATCTTTGCTTTGCTCAGGGTGATGAACAACCTCACTTGTGACATTTACATCTATTGATTTGCCTGGTTTGTGAATACTCCATTACAATATGTTGATCAAAATTATATAAATTGATAGTTGACCGCATTAGATGATCTGCACTTTTCATCCCAAAGTCAAAATGATTTTTGTTTTTACCCTCTTGATACCTCTTTTTACTTATCTGTATTGTCCCAGTTTCAAATTGGTACTTTTTCAGACTCAGAGTCAATAACCAGATTGTATAGAACTTCATCAGTGATAAATTGGAAAGTTGCTAGCAGACATGGCTATTTCCCCCCCTTGAAAAAGTTAATTTTGAGAACCATCAGAGATGTGTGCATCTTCCTCTTCAGCAAGAGTTAATAAGCTGTATTTCTGCTATTGAAAAGATACCTACCCAATAGCATCAAAAGCTGAGCACAAGATGCCACTGTAAAGGCCAAGAACAGAGCTCAAATGCTCTGTGATACCTACCACTAAACTCTGTGCTAGATTTTAGTATGGTCCAAGCTCTATAATAGTACAATCTTGTGGTATTTCCAAGTACAAAGTCAGTTTTATCATGTTTTCAATGGGGGGTATTTTCAGGAGCAAGGAGATCCACAACTCCTCAAACCAAAAAAATAAAGAAATATAACCTTACCTTTAAATTTGTAACAAATCATCACTTTCACTCAAGGTTAAAATACTGTGCTTTATCTTGTACTTGTCATGAAGCTGTATCTGTGCAATTACCAGGGCTTATCTGATTAACAGAAATTCACTAAACTGCAGTAAATCATTTCTCTAAGCTCAATAGCAATTCAGTTACTAGAAAATCACCTGGCTTCACTATCTGTTCTTCTTAAATATCCACATAGCTGCCATTATCAAGTATTTGACACCTTCTTTAATGACACAATAAGGGCTTGCCAACCGCATAGGTCAGAGTTGCATTTTATAGATGGGAGAGCAGAGACACACTGATGTTCAAGAGAACACATTTCTCCCACCATTTAGCAGTAAAGCACAGAACACACTGGAGAAATCATATTTAAAAGCATATATAAAAAATGCACAGAATCAGGTGCTGGGAACTGAACACCTGGAAACATACTCTGTGTTTTGAGAGAATGCTCACAGAGTAAAACAATCAGAGGTGTAGAAGAATATTCAGATGCAAATTTTAGTTTTGAACAATTCAGCAGAGAGAAGAAATAAACTAAGAGTCTTAAGACTGGCAGTTCTAGATGAACACTGTCATTCAGGAATCTGTTGAAACATTGTTTGAACGGCAATTCACAAAATATACGGCACCTTAGTGATGAAAAATTCCAAAGCACTGAGCCATGTCATATATTCAAAGGTAAGATAGTACTCTTCATAGATCATGGTAACACAGCACCCACCCCTTAGGACTGTCACCTCAGTCCTGAGCTGCTGACATGACTATTACCAAAGGCAGAGGGGCAGTCAAGCGTATATGCTTTTTAAGAGTCTTATATATTAATGTCCCAGTACGACAGAGTGAACACATGATAATGGACATGCCTGAGAGTTACTTTGGGGGCAATAAATCTGCAAAAAGGATTAAATTCATCCAGGAAAACAAAACATTTTTAAAGAGGAAGAGATGAAGGCAGCATGTAGAAGAGGACCTGTGAAAGAATCCCTACTTAACACACCACACAACCATGAACCCCAGAACAGCAGAATTTAAAAAATGAATTTAAAATATGAGCTAAAATAAGACTTAATCTTCATGTTTCTGATTTTTTGAGGTTTATTTAAAAATGCTTTTATTTTAGGTGCTACAAGCTTCATAGGACTTTAACAATTTTTCAAAAAAATGTGCTGGTGTTAAAAACAGTAATAGGACAGGCCTTTATTTTCTGTTATTCTGCACCATTGAAACATGACCTTTTTGGCTAGCCAGGTCTGATTTTCTTTGATTTGATTTTTTTTTTTTTCCTAAATAGACCAAAATTTAAGTGTTCATGTCTGTTAAAGTAGATTTTGGTTTAAATCTAGCAAGATTCAATTACATTTATTCAGAAATCTCCTTTGTCTGGATTTTTCATCTCCATTTCTAATTCCAGTCACTTAAAAATGCAAAAAAGAGGTGTTTTAAATAGCATACATGTCTAGTGGCCAATGAGGTAAGTTTTTATTAATGGCTAAATAATGTATCAAGTTTTTGAGCTGTCAAAGTAGAGACTTAGGTAAAAACCCTCAAAATCTTATGAACAAGGCTGTCATTTACAGCCTAGACAATATTTAGGTGAAGCAACACATGTTTGCTCACATTCAAAACATTTGTAAACCTAGTTGGTCTTTGTACCTCCATTCCAGGAGCAAGTGAAAGTGCCCCAATTACCAAAAAAGTTAATAAAATCAGGAAATAAGGTTACAGAACTGTGGAAACATCACTTCTAATACACCTAGAACCTTGAAAACACTTTGGGTAGCTTCAGTCTTCCCACTTCTGTAGTACAACACAGTTAAAGATGAGGATAAAAAGGAAGCAGCAACTTATTACAAAAAGGATGTAATTCAAATGAGCAGGGAAAGGCACTTTACTGCTTTTATATTCAGGTTATTATTAAACTTTTTTAACTTAGCCACAGTACATTGTGAGTGGGAAGAATCACAAATGCAAGAACAAAATCCATTAATTTTTGTTTGTTTGCTTTTTTTAAACACAGATTACATGTACTCAGACTGTTGACAGCCTTTCTGGAAACCACTTAAGACACAGCTATCTCCACCTGTCATGCTGGAGAGTGATTGGGTGGGACACCATTTCATTCGTTGTGTCATGCATAAAGTGAACCAGGCTATTTTGTTAGATTACAGCGAATTGTAAAGACTGGAGCACTGATACAGCAGGGCATCCAAGAACTTCATCGACTGCATCAAGTAGGTTCTCTGGCTGCTGCCACTTCTGAATGACAGAGCAGATCTTGGTACTGATGAACCCCTTTCTTCTATAGGCAAGTCCTCAGTTCTTATGGTTATTTAAATTAACAGGGATAAAGCAGCTAGAATTATGTCTCAAACATACCTTAAACTAAAGGTAATTAGAGTTTGACCTTACACATTATGCCAAAAGGCACTGTAATGCAACCATTTATTTTAATAATACTGCAAAAAGTTTGAGATAAAAGCATTTTAAAACGATATAACTGCTTGACTTTCAGAGATGCTAAAGCCTAATGCTGAACTAAAAATAAAAATAATGCAACCTAGAAGCAGGTTAAAAAAAAGGATAATTGCCTATAAAGAAGAATTTAATTAGAATTGTGGCTGAATCTTCACCACCTGCAAACTTTCAAAAGTTTAATGGCCCTCTAAAAAGGGGTGACTCTCTCCCAAATGGCAAGATGCCTGTAATAAAGGTGATTGTAAGAAGCTCAAGGTAATACCTTGACACAGACCTGGAAGAAATTTTACATTTTGATCATTTAGCTGCAGCCTTGGTTGACTCCTTGCCAGTACCACAGGCAATAAAGGGAACCAAGAAAAACCAGCGATAAAACCAGTCTAGCTGTTTGGAAAGCTAGAGATCCAGCAGCAGACAGACAGGAGGTATGATGGCAGGTTGGCAGAAAGAGCGAAGGAGAGAAACAGAGCTTTAAATAAGATCATGGTCGACAATACGGAGCACACAAATTTGTACTGACCAAAATTTGTTACATCCCCTAAAACCAGGATCCACTTTTGAATCTAGGAAATCAATACACACAACCAAAAAAAACCAAAACAACAACCAACCAAACCCAAACCAACCAACCAAACCAAAAAAACCCCCAACTCAATCAGGCAAACACCTTGCAATTAAGACTAGATATCACTACTTTTGTTGTAGGCTTAAAGATCTATAGCAACAATTTTCAAAATCCAGATTGTATACATAACTCCACACTCCTATTTGAACACCATCTTAGTATATTTTACTCTCACTTAGAATTCCATACAAATACACTATCCAAATACAAAAATGGTTTTAATTGTTTCAAGGGAAAAAATCTTTTTAATGTATATATTTGTTAGTTATACATGGTTAATATTAAAACATACAGATCCAAACAATGTCCCATAAATTTAGTTATCACCTTATGAGATAATGTTTTGTACAGTTTTGACTTAATCACATTAAAGTACAGCTACTTAAAAAACCATCTAGACAGTTTCTGATTTTTTTAGAAACTTTAGTAATGCACTTTAACTACTCACCATGTAGCTGGCTGAAAACCACTTCACAGAAACAGCCATTCAAACACATTTAGCTCTGATGTTACTCTATCATTAGTCATGTAAAGAGTTTCACATTCGATTTAACACACTCTTGGAGCAGTTGTGCTCCTCGCTGCCTTCTGTCCCCAACCCCCCCGCCCCCGCCACTCATGCTACCCTTCTCCTGCACTGGCACAAGCAGTCCTGCACAGACAACTCTGTCAAGGAACTGGGCAGGGGAAAAAACCAAAACAAACTGTGTTGAAGTTTTCTCCTACCTCGTGCCAACAAAAAGTAAGGGCTGACAGTAAGCATTACAAAGTGGAAGAAGAGCAGGACTGTCTCTGCTAACTTCCCCACTGGCTTGTACTGTGGTGCTGAACTGGAAACCACAGCATAAATGTACACAGGAAATCTTTCAGGACAATCTTATCTTGGGTGAAGTGACAGTCACACTTCAGCCCACAGACAGGTTGCACCAAAATAGCCAGAAAAGACACAAATTCAATTCATTTATCCTCAATCTGCTGCCTACAGCAGATGCCTACAGCATTCTGAAACATCAGCTCAGCTTGACAAAACCATTTAGATGCTAACATGGAAACAAATTCTCTATATCTTAGAAAAATTGTTTTAAGTAACTGAACACAGCTCAGCACTAAACTTACAAGAAATGTAAAACATCAGTAAACGCAAAACTCAGAGTTCATTAGCTTGCTCTAACCACATGAAGACATCTTTATTATGCTCATTTATTTGAATAGGCCATTAAAATATAAATCCAAATACAAAGTCTGGGCAAACAAATACTATGGCAACTTTGACAAAACAAAGCTTTCCCAATGAAATGTTAAATGGCAATTCTGCATGAAGTGCAATTGCTTTCTTAATCTTCCTTGAGAATTTAGCTTCACATGCCTATTGAAAACATACGGGGCATTGCGTGTCCCACTGGCCCCTCCTGCAGGTCTCTAAAGAGTACTTAACATAAACACTAATTTATGGTATTACACTCTTGGACTTCAAGTACCTCAAATTCCACTTCAGGGTATTAGGCCAACTGCTGTTAAAATTATGTGTAAATTAGCTGAATCATGACCCTCCACTGGAAAAATCTGCCTTATAGATCATGTCCTTAGGGAGTCGAATGCTGTAATGACAACTTACCACTGAGCTAATCAAGAATGAAGTTAAATTTAACTGAAGCAGAGGCACTGAAAAAAGAAAAAAAAATCAATAGTGTTATCCAGCTGAACCAGGTCACGCATGCTAGAACCTCCTACCATTTACTACTGCAGTACATTACTGCTACAGTAAAAATAAAACTAACCCTCTGCAAAATAACACAGGGAAGTTGAAACATTTCTTTTAATTTCACTGCAGTGAAATTAGAACACGTTCACCATTTTGGAGTTTTTAGATACTGTCACTGAACAACTTCGGATTTTGAAAATATCAGTGATTAATCCTGGCCCTAAAGGTTTCTGTGTGCGAGTCTATGCATTTGCCATGTAATTTCTGCCATAACTTTGCAATGCTACATTCTTCATTTACTCAGTGATGGACACTAAAACTACATACACCTTTAATACACCTTTAAAAGCCCAAGGATTCAATGTTCTTAAAAGAAAGGACTTCGCACATGAAACCAGCTTTGTCTTTAAATTCCAGAATTCCAAATACTACATAAGCCTGCTGCAAATCAGCAAAAGAATTTGTACCTAAGCATCTTAAATAAATCTGTTTCAAGTAAGTCTGTATCTACAAAATGACTCTGTGTTTTAGACTGGTAATAAGTCCTATCAACAACATTTTTTTGCCAATGGGTCTGGCTTTGCCCCGCCCTGTGGAAGGAGAGACCCATTAGGTAGTCTTTTCCAAGTGCAGAGATAAAAGAAGAATCCAGTACATACATGGGAGAGATTTTGAGTTGCTATTGTCAGAAAGAAAGGATCAGTCTCCTTCCATTTGTTCCCAGGCTACAAGATCCTTTTGCAAGTGGCAAGCTTTGATTTTTTTTTTTTTAATTATTATTTCTCTCCACTGCTCTCCACTGGTTTTTTTTGGTCTCGGCTCCCATCTGACTCATAAGAAAGATCTTTCAAAGAGAAACTCTTGCCTAAGTAGTAAAAGAGTCTAAGGAAGAAAGCTAAGGACGTGTATACCCATTGTTTTATTTTAGAAGGAAAGTCAAGAAGGACAGCATTTCACGTCAACCACCCAGGAAGTCAGAACCATAGGACCTGACTGAGACAGAATTGGGAATTAATAGCATGAAGTCATACACACACACACTGATTTCCTGAAAACCAGCAGTAACTGAAGTCATCCTTGGTCAACCTACCAGATAATGCCATAGCAATAATTCAAAATCCAAGAAACTTTTACTTGAAACATAGTATTTGCGTAACACCTATACTGGAGACATTAGGATATACAAAGGAGATCAGAAGGGAACTGCACACTAGTTACCTGTTTTTGAGAAGTAATGAAATCACGAGTACTTTGAAGAGGCTATAATATCACAGCAATAGCCATCTCAGTGCCAGATTAAAGATAACCTTTGGGAAAGCCAGCAGCATCAACAGACTGACTCAACCTAATCTGACTTTAGCTCTACACTTTCTCAGATGTACTTCAATAGATTTGGGGATTTATAATCAAATGAAGTGATATGCACTTGCTCTACAGCACATTGCTGCAACTGAAATAAGCAAGCCAAGATAAAGTTTTTGTTAACCACTAGATTGCTAAACAAATGCTTTTGCTTATCCTCACCTCAAAACAATAAAAATTTGCTACATAGTTTTAGCTTACCTTCCTTTCACTGAGCTAAATGAAATATTCAGTTTTCTAGAGTTCTAGAAAACTAGAGTTCTAGTTCCCTACCCACACTCAGAAAACATTTAAATTATTTAATGTTTTTGACAAGTATATCACAATCACCTCCATAAATAAACTCTTAGCCATAACATTTTAAGTCCCCCATTTCTGCCTTTTTTTCCAATAAATCAATGGAAACTGACAGCTGCTGCCTTTCCTTTATCCAGACAAACCTTTCTCTCTAGGTTAAAGAGAAGAGAAGCAAGGGGACTGCAGCATCAGTCAACTGTAGCAGTGTTTTCAGTCTAAGCACTGAGTTATCAGTTGTGGAGAACACAGGGGCATAAAAAAGGAGACAGAAAGACAGAAAGACAGAAAAGAGAGAGAAAAAGACAATTTGTAATAGACATGGCAACAAGCATTCTCTCACTCAACAACAGGGTTACTGAAACACAGTTACTTAGACCGTGAGAGCTTTGGGTCAACAGCTTGGTCCTGCCCTACACTCTGCAGCTGACTTCATGTCAAGGGTACTGTTTAATAGGAGAAATGGACAGGATCACCTCTCTAACCCCTAAAATCTATAAACTTAGGCTTTTGGCTTTGTTACAATCACTTTAAATGGAAAAGAAACAAAAAATCTAATTTGAATCATTCATTCCAGTCTTAAACACCTCAACCAAGAAAAATTCAAATATTTGCATAATCCTTTTCTGGAAAGCAGTTCATAGCAAAACCAGCTTACTCTTCTGCATTCAAATTCCTTGCCAAGGTACAGAGCAGACACTAATTCTCACGTGGAATAGATCACTCATTTGTCAACATTTTTGAACTTTTGTTACTGCTGCTTTAGTTTCTCATGTACTAGAATAAAAAGAAAAAATTACAGTTATTAGTTGTGAACTAGTGTATTATCAAAGCATAGAAATTATTTTCTCACTTTAGAGAAATTTAGTGCAAACAGCTTAATGGAAATATTTAAAACAATTTAATAGAATCCTGCTGGAAAGGACTAAATTAGACTAAAATGCTGGGAGCAATAGAACTATATTTTCAAATAGGAATTCTGATACAAGTATTTTCCCATTATTTCCTTATCCACAACTGCCCTACACCGACAAAACAACCATTAACACACAGAACAGTACCTTGACCATTTAATAATTTAATTCCACTAAATATGAGATGCACAAGGCATGCAGCATTAGACCAAAATCCTGCTCCTTTAAGAAAAAATTGATTGGTAGTCTCACAATTTAAAAAAAAAATAAAAAATAACAAAAGAAAATACTGCACTACCACAGATGCTAGGAAATGTGTCTGTAGAAATGGCACCACATCTGGTTTCCACATAAGGAAGTTCAATCCACTCTCCTGCAGAACCAGGAGACAAAGAAGTTTGTAATTGCTCTGTTTCTGGTTTTACCAGAGAGCAGCATGGGACCTGGTCCCTCCTAAGTAACCACCCTGGCCTTCACTTCTTGATGTTCTCCATTTTAAGATATTTACAGAGGATTTAAAAATACTCTTACTCTTGCTGAACGTTTGGATAAGCCATACCAATTTAAATGTTGATATTCTGGATGATTCACTCAGAGATGTTTAGTTATACTATTGCCTTCAATCCTCTTGGGTCTGTTAACTTTCAGGCATGTAGATATCAAGACCTAGAGTTTTACCTAATCAGCAAGGGAATATTATTCCCCTGATCCATGAAATGAATAAGTAACTCTAAATCTTCTATACATTCCTTTCATTGGTTTATCTTTTGCTGCCTTAGTGTAAAAACTCATCTTTGTGAGGAATATGAATTAATGTTATTTCTTTTCCTTCATTTCTTGTTTGTCTATTTCATTCCTCTTTCCCTGACATGGTTGCTTTTCCCCCTTCACTTCAAGGAAAAAAACAAAACAAAAGAAAACATAAAACCAAAACTCATCATATTACGCAGTCCTTCCTCACCTTGTACCACTTCCTCTATTAACTGTCACAAGTTTTTTTCATTAGTTCTCAACTGAGTTTCACCTAAATCAATCCAATTAATTATGTTTTCCCTTTCTTATGTCATTAGTCAAGGTGGCAAGTAAAACCAGGTGACTGCACCAATGGCTCTACCACCTTATTTGACAACTCCTTCCGACTTGATTTATCATTATAGTCAGTTGTTATAAAGAACCACAAAGCTCTTGCATTCAAGGATCTTAAAATCATTTTTCGATTACAAATTGGAGAAGCACAAATGTCAAAGGCTTTTCAGCTACAGCACAGAGCCCACCAAAAATAACTGCAGCCCAATACTTACTCCACTACAATGAATAAACAGGTGATACAATTTAAGTACTGCATTCCTTATCAAACACGTAATTCTTACCACTAGATCATGCTTATATCTTCATAGAAACACAAGAAGAATAATAAAATAGATGACAAATTTGGTATGAAGTGATTGTCTGAACTATCTTCTTTTATTTTTGTCATCTCTAAGATTTTATACCATCACACATGCACTTGATATTTATGAAAGTGAAATTCTGAAGTTTTCACTGTGGTCTCAATTCACTATGAAAGTTAATCTCATATTAAACTTCAACCTCTGAGTGTCTCTACTGAAAGCTAGCCACATGATCAAATATTACTCAAATCTAGACCTAGATTCTTACCTAAAGTTTATTTTAGGTAAAGGCACTTTTTGTTGATTTTGTTTTCCTGGTCAAGAAGTGGAATAGCATCAGAGGGACAGAAAGGCTTCAGGACCTTGTACCAGGTGCTTACTTAGTCTATTTATGCTGCTAGGGACTAAAGTCAGACCTACCAAACAAAACTTAAAATCTTTGAATACTAATATTCCAAATAATGTAATCTAGCAAGTTGCTGGTAAGTCTCATTTATCTACGTACATCAAAATACTTAACACGGGTTCAGCCAGTTGATTAACTAAATCCTTTAATACTCAACAGGGTATGTCCTTCAGTCATGCTGATTTGTACTGTTGCATGTACCACACATTCATCACTGGCTTTTTATCAACAAATTAGTAGAAAAAATCCGTTAACTTTCTCTCTCATTTTTCCTATAGAAAGTTAAGAAACAACTGGGAGGTCCTCTAAAAAGCAACCCTTGACAAAAAAACCTTGAAAATCTGAAAAGGAATCTCGTTTGCTAGTTTTCCTCTCTTTCTGTAATTCTAATTCTAAAATTCTATAATTCTATTTCTATAATTCCCCTCCCCTCTGAGGGGAACCAGAGGGTCCAGCATACCAGACAGACCCTCCCCTTAGGGAAGTCTGCTGCCTCCCTTAGGCCTGGGTTAAGGACAGCACTAGGAAACTTCCTAGCCTGGTACCGGTTACTGCTCTTCCATGTGGGCAGCAATGAAGCCGCAACGCATAGTCCGAGGGCACTCAAAAGAGACTTCAGGGCCTTAGGATAGTTGGTAAGGGAATCTGGACCACAGCCAATTTTTTCCTCTCTCCTCCCAGTTGTGGGCAGTAACACTGGAAGAAACAGATGGGCCCAGACTATTAATACATGGCTCCGTGGCTGGTGTCACTGCCACGATTTTAGTTTTTTCGATAATGAGATGGTCTACATGGCACCAGGCTTGCTGGCATCAGTGGGATTCACCCTTCTCAAAGGGGGAAGAGGGTCTTTGCTCACAAGCTAGCAGGGCTGATTGACAGAGCTTTAAACTAGGCTTGAAGGGGGAGGGGGATAATATCAGGCTTACCCGTGACAAGCTGTGGCATGACACATCAAGGTCCCTCAGGGGTCTGCATTGGGACCAGTACTGTTTAATATCTTCATCAATGAAATAGGCAGTGGGATTGAGTGCACCGTCAGCAAGTTTGCAGATGACACCAAGCTGAGTGGTGCGGCTGACATGCCTGAGGGCTGGGATGCCATCCAGAGGGACCTGAACAAGCTCAAGAAGTGGTCCCATGCAAACCTCATGAAGTTCAACAAGGCCAAGTGCAAGGTCCTAGACCTGGGTTGGGGCAACCCCTGGTATCAATACAGGCTGGGGATGAAGGGATTGAGAGCAGCCCTACCAAGAAGAACTTGGGTGTAATGGTGGATGAAAAGCAGGACATGAGCCAGCAATGTGCATTTGCAGCCCAGAAGGCCCACTATATCCGGGGCTGCCTCAAAAGAAACGTGGCCAGCAGGTTGAGGGAGGTGATCCTGCCCCTCTACTCTGTTCTGGTGAGACCCTACCTGGAGTACTGTACCCAGCCCTGGAGCCTTCAGCAGAGGAAGGACGTGGACCTGTTAGAGCGGGTCCAGAGGAGGGCCACAAAAGTGATCAGGGGGACAGAACACCTCTCCTATGAAGAAAGGCTGAGGGAGTTGGGGCTGTTGAGCCTGGAGAATAGAAGGCTCTCGGCAGACCTTACTGTGGCCTTTCGGTGCTTAAAGGGGGCTTATGAGAAAGATGGGGACAAACAGGGTCTGTTGTGATAGGACAAGGGGTAATGGTTTTAAACTAAAGGAGGGTAGATTTAGACTACATATAAGGAATAAATTTTTTTACGAAGAGGGTGCTGAAACACTGGAACAGGTTGTCCAGAGAGGTGGGAGATGCCCCATCCCTGGAAACATTCAAGGTCAGGTTGGATGGGGCTCTGAGGAACCTGATCTAGTTGAAGATGTCCCTGCTGATTGCAGGAGGGCTGGACTAGATGGCCTTTAAAAGGTCCCTTCCAACCCACATTATTCTATGATTCTATGAATTAGCAAGAATGTGTTCTGCCTTTCATGCTCTTTCTCTAACTTGGTAAGCTAAGTCCAAAAAAGACCCCCAAAGTATGACTAATGATGTAGTATACTAGTAGAATAAAAGCTGAGTGTTAATACATCAGAAACGTTTTCTAACAGGCTGTATACTGCATCACAACATTATAATTTCACTGCCTTGTTATTCTGCCAAACAAAATGTGTGTCAATTTTAGTAATTACGAAATACATCATGCTTACCTATTTCACTTGCTTCTATCATGGCTTTATATGAATACCAAGATACTAAATGCTGAAGGTCATTTGTATAAGAAAATATGTTCTGGAGTTACAACATACAAAGATTTTTTTTCCCTTGATCTAATGTGAAATCTATCTTGTACCTTTTCATCATCATGACAGTACTGAACTCAACAAGCAAGTGCTATACCTTCACACTGATGCTCTATTTCTTAAATTTTTCTTCAAAAAAAAAAATGCAAGAGGTAGAGAAGTAGTAATTTCAGCTTTTGTAATAACATACTTTTGCTTCCAATCCAAATCTATACTATTTAAGAGTTTGATATTCCAGACAGAAGAAAAAAATCATTAACGTATTCCATATGTAATGACTTTGTGGCTCTACTTGAACCTGTATAGCCAAGCACCTCCTATCTCCCTGAAGACAGCAGAAACTCTAAATCCTCAGTCCCTCCTCTGCAAACTCAGGTTTTAAAGCCAGCATCCACTCTAATGTTTTCTTGTCTACTGACATAGAATCCAAGCCAGAAAACAAGTCTGAACCACATATTTAAGTGTCATTCACACCTAGATTGACACTCCACTCATGAGATTCAAACCCTGCTTAACAAAAAAAAGTTTAAACACTTTTACTTGCCTCTCCCTACTTTTTCTGGTAACTATACAACAACAGTATTCCACCTGTACTTTTCACAGCAAAAGCAGAACAAGAGAAAAGGTCATAGGACACTCTGGAAGGCAACACTCATTAATGCAGCATTCAAGGTTGGATCAGAAGGAGCTATGGAACTGGAATCGCTGACCCAATGTCTCTACTCTTTTTTGCTTATTTGCAGTTCATCCTTCAGTGCCTGAAGCTGTTAACATAGCTGCCTGCCAGCAAATTGTTATTCAGAAACTCATTCATATTGCACTGTTCACTGTCACTGTAACCAATATTTCAAGAATTACACTTCTAGAGCATCTCTCAGCAAAAGGATTTGGATATGCAGCAGAAACTTAAGGCAATTCACTGGTTGTGTTCAAGGCACAGACATTTCAGAAATCATGCAGAGAGGTTCTTAAACTGGAATTATCAGAGAAAGACATGGAAGTCCCTTTGCTGTGCTCTGTTCTTGTACAGAAGCCAACAATTTGTCTCAGAGTACAGCAGCAGCTCTTCAGCTTTAAGTAGTTGGTAAAATAGTATTTGTAACATTGAGTAGCACTACCTCTCCTCATTTACACCTTCTGTTTATCATGATAACAATAAAAATATTTATAAGCGCACTATATATAAAAATTTTAAATAATGTTTTCACTTACACATGCCAAAAGATTTGGCAATCATGCACAAGTCAATACTACCCACATCATATATTAACACACAGGAATGGAAGCACACATAAGAAACTTGGCTATCAGAGTACATTCCAAATTATAAAAGTCCCAGTACGTAGTGTAAGTTCTTCCTAAATATTCCATTTTTATTCTGCCTCAAGAGAGGAAAGATGCATCTTTATTATTATAGCTTAGCAGGAGCTATGCCAATTTTAGAAGACACCAAATAGCATTTAGTCAAGGCTATAAAATATGTGCAAAGTACAGTATGCTTGACATCATCTCAGAGCAAAATGTTCCAAACCATTTAAACTTTGCTCTTTGAAAACTCCTGGATGAATAACCACACTTGTCCTAGTGGACACATACAGGACATTCGGTTCAAATACACTTATCTTGATTATACTATTTAAAAAAAAATTCCAAACCTTAAATCCACATGAAAGGAAAGTCTCCCCAGTCCCCAATAGCCTCAGCTAAACAATCAGTCCTTCCAAAACTCCCCTTTCCAACTTGTACACCCATCCCTGTCTACCTATTTTCTCCAGTTCATAGATGCATCCCCTATTGCATTCTTAGGGAATTTAAATGCGATTAATACTCTCCTCTTTCTTTTGCAAAGTATTTTACATCCTTCTTCTTCTTTTGCAGGGTCATGTAAATAATTGTTACAGATAATTCTAGTCCAATAGATGTAAAAAAGAATCTGCTACTCTAGAGATAGGATTAAAAGTCCTCTATGTCTCAGCACCTTGGTATCTATGTATTTCATATTACAATTGGCTTTACTTACATACCCATAGTTTTAAAAAAAAAAAAAAAACAACTTAGATCTGTGGTATAATGTGAAATAATCCTCACTAAATCATAATACTAACACGTAAAGGCCCAAAGTAAATTCTAAGGTGGGCAACAGAAGACAGAAAGCAAAGCTGAAGTACTTAAAAGAATTAAAGCCACCCTGCAAGATAAACATTACAGTAGTTCCATAAAATAATGAGCTACAGCAGATTAAGGAAGGGAGCAGCTAGAACATGGATTCGGTAACAGCAACTGTATTCAAGTCAAAAAGAAACCTCTTGACAAGTCCAATGGTTGTCTAAACAACCTGTTGGCCATACAGTCTTTAAAAAAATTGGCAGGGGAGCTTTCAGAACTTTTATGTGGTGGTAAGAGCTTTCAGGGAAATAAAAATGAGCAAACCAATTGGTACAAAAAATCAAGATCCACTAAGCCAAGTTATTCTCTTAAGGTCAATTCAGGGAGCAGGATGTTAGGGTACTTCTCAGGGGAGGAGAGCTCTGATTTTTTACAGTTCAAACTCATGTTGTCCTCTATATAAGGAAAAGACTAGGGGGAAAAAAAATATAAATTATTAAGTTCCCAGATTAGACATAGTCATTTCTCACACTTTAAATAAGAATGTATTTGCAAAGGTGAAACTAAAGATGCAGGCATTCTTAAGCAGGGAAGAAACATCAAAGCAGAATATACCTTAATTCCTCTGTATGAGAGAATTTTATCCCATGGATATTTTGAAGATCTCTAAGACTAGAGAAACGAGCAATATATACAGCCCTATCACAGGATGCAACAACTATTTCATTCCTATGTTTTAATTTATGCCCAAATAACAGTTAGAATATCTCTGACCAGAGCAAGGAAATTCTCCTTACAGTTGCTGAGAAGTCCTAAAATCTGACTGTACACTAAAGAACCAAAGGCAAACTGAAGAAATGCAATCTGTCTAAAATCCTACTTATCCTACAGCTTCTTGATAGGCAGCAGGTCCAGGTGATGGTACACATGATTTGTTTTAACACATTAATATAAGATGCTTAAAATTGATTCAGAGCACATTATCTTCAGGACATACATTTTCATTTGTCTTGCCAGGTATTCAGGTAGTGCATCACCACTGACAGGTCAGCAGAGGTCATTCCTTCATACTCCCCTACAGATCCTGGGAAAGAGTACAGGGGCATTTTAGTCAGCTAGCAGAAGTCACTGGCTAATCTGAATTATTCTGCTCAGCACAGATAAACCAACTATGAACCACTGACTAGCCTTCACCACTGTGACAAAGGTTGATCTAACTGCCAGAATGACCATATAGCCAATGAACCCATTTTATTTTCAGACAATACATTTAATGTTTCGTTTTTCTTGATATTGTCATGAATTTGTTTTCTGCTTGTTCTATTATTATTCTCACTAAAAATCAGTAATGTAGAAAACATGACAATGTACATGCTGCAGCAGTGCTGGACAACAGAAATTTTCATAACAACACAGAAGAACAATGAAGCATAAAAATCAGACAGGCAAGTGACTTGAGAGTTAAGATACAGTTCTACGCTTATTTCTCATCTGACCATTAAATGTCACCTAACTGTGCCTTGATTACTGACCTGGAGAATGGAGACAGTGTGAGCACACCAAGCTGCATGAGTAAGCAAAACACTCATGGAAAAATTAGAAAAAGACTCACAGGAGTTTTAAGCTATTGGTAGCCGGTATTTATTTTGGAGGGCAAAGTAAGTAGGGGAAGCTAACAGAAATTAAAATATGTTTCATTATATGGTAAGTAAGTACCATGTATGAATACAAATCTTTTACTACTACACCTCATTTATTAATTTTAACCTCAAAAAATATTTATAAGAAACTGAATCAAAACAGTTATCAAACAAGAATTCCATACAGTTCTACTGTGAAAACTAACATACAGCTGCTTGCCTTACAACAGACACCACCAGCCTGGAGTTCATTAGCTAAGAAACGATCACACAATTTTTTCCTCAATACCCAGTCTTTACACACATACAAACCCCTTATTCTCATATAAATTGATTTGCAGATATACATACATATGAGATGGTTGTTTACAAATATAAATACAAAAGCCTGTCATGATACACTTCAATGCATATTGTAAAAGATGCCACAGAAACATGAAATATTCAGTGACCAGCTAATATTTGTATTCTGCTAGAAAAGAGTGGGACGAGAAATCTTTAAATGTCTACGACATCTATGAAAAAATCCAAACCAAAATATTTGACTGTCAGAATATTTTAATTCATGTGGAGATTTTAAAAAAAGCTTTTCTGATCTATATCCACACATGCTAGCTTCAAAACACCTACGAGATTAAATAGTTTCAAGCAGATCATGACAGTCTCATGAGATCGAAACAACAGTGATAAACGAGCACACTAATTTACTAAAAAAAAAAATAAATGCATAAGGCAGTGAATTACTCTTCCTGACGTCTCTGAGGAATGAATAGGAGTATGTATACATGTAAGCACATACACACTTGCGTGTGTGTGTATACAGGCATACAGCACCAATATACAATTTCTCTGCATTTTATAATTCAGTTAGTGGTACGGTTCCCCAGAGAGTCTCAAAATCAGACAAGCAATCTTTCCTTCAGCTATTCACCCCTTTCCCCTTTAAGTTTGAGTAGGGATGAGACAGAAAGAGCAATGCAAGGCTCAGAAGCTGTTCTTTTGCAATCAAGAAACACAGACTTCTTGATTTAGAAGTTGGGATTTGGAACTCTTTCCTCTGTACACTTTTTAATGTAATTATAATACTGCTTCTTGCTCAGCATGATTCATGCAAGACCACTTTGTTTTCTGTGGACTTGAGCGTGTGAGGACGCCAAGAGTCCGAGTTCCTCGCTGATGCTAAAAACACCTCTGCCTTTAAGAGCAGCTTTGCCCTCTGAAGCTGCTCTGCACTGCACTGAATTTATTCCCACAGGATCCCTCTTCATTGTAAAAAAGGTTTATATTGTAACCCTGTGTAGTGTGGGATTTACTGTTTGGTAAGGATGGTTTCCTCATACAGCTGCTATAGCCTGGCAAGTTCAAAGTATTGGTTGCATCAGCCAGAAATACTGCCCATGCACATCCACTGCAGAATTAAGAGAGGCAGATGAAATCAGCCCTGAACATATCACACTCACCATGCAGCAAAAAAAGCAATCTCTACAGCAAGAAACACCAGTGATGCCTTGAGGACATACTGCAAATGCATCTCTCTGACTAGGAAATTTTGTGTGAAGATAGGAAAGTCACATATCACTGTAAAATCACGAGTCAAACATTTAAGAAGAGCTGTTAATTATTTAATGGGAAGCCTCATGAGCTATCACTAACAAATGGAGATGAAAAGAATAAAAAAAAATTAAACAACACTTTAGTTGTACTAAGCCAGATTTCAGTGTGTACTCCAGACATTATTTGTTACCACAGTAAGAAAACAAGATAGTGATTATGAACATTGTCTAAAGACAGATACAAAGCTGGGAATGGGGCTAGAGGAGACAGGGAAGGTGGAGAATAGACACAACCAAGTTAAATTTCATTGCTGGAAGCGGGGTGAGGAATTTATAGTAGATGACTGTACTAAATTGATTCCCCCACCCCACAAAGCCTTGGAAAACATTGCTTTTACATTTCAAAAAGGACAGTCTTGTGCTTAATATGTTAACTAAACAAAGCTGAGAGTTGAGTGCTGGAAAAGTTTTCCAGTTTGCTAAGCTGACAGGCAAAAAGAAATATAAGGTTGTGGTTATGTTCAACTACCTATCACACTAATTATTCACTCCTGAAAAAGCTGTGTATTTCAGGCTTTACTGAAGTCCAAATAGCAATACACAAATTAAGATTATTTTGAAATAGTCAACACATAAGCCTCATCATGTGTCCCAACTTCTCTTTTTAAAGGGACTTCAGAACTTCTGCATATCAGAGGCAATCCTGTGTTCAAACTCATAGCCCTCCTCAGACATAAAAACATATTTTAAGTTTGAGACACCAAGGAGTCATACAGATTAAGCCTGAACTTTTCAGCAAACACTAAACTTTGTTCTCAGACTTACAACAGTCTCACCATTTAAAATCTGTGAAAATCCAGACAACTGATTGACACCTGCTCCTCACCCCTAGAGGAACAGTCACATCACCGTATTTAAGCAACTGGATAGACTGATTTTTCAGTGTAGGTTCTCTAAATCTAGTAGTCCTATAAAAACCCAACCAAAACTAGAATTCAAACCTGTCTTTGTAAGCCTACAGTCTGCTTATCTCAAGCTGATTTAAGGAAGCACATACTCTGCTTTTTTCCTCCTGTTTGGATAGCAATTTTGATTTAAACACTCTGACAAGTTACTCATTTGGGGCCAGTTTTAAAAAAAAAAAATATGTTTTTATCCAGTGATAAAAGTTTGATTAGGCTTGTGATTTACAAGAAATTATTTAAATAAGGCCAGGTTCCAGATGACAGCTTGCCTAAATCCATGCAGCCCAGAGCTGCATACAACAGAGTAACTTGAGCATCACAGCCCTTGAAAACATGATTTATGATGATTTAATCTTTCCACAAATGGGTATAAAAAGAAAACAGAACTGTTATGCCTGGAAAACAAAATTGCCAACACAAATATTGTAGCCTAAGTAATTTTCTAAATGGCTGTATTATTTCCCAATAATAAAATACATTTGCTCTGTATCAAATAGTGAGCAAAGGACTTGAACATCAAAATGTAATTTAGTTTAACTCTCCAATCCTGGGTTTATTTAGGAAAAAAACCCAAACAATTTGAAGTTTTCCAAATAGTAAATAAAAACCGATTAAGAGCTCCAAATCATACAACACTCAATCCCAACTAACTGATATCTTTTTTAACATAATGTAGATAGTAGCCACATTTGGAGCAACTGACAGTGACATCACTTATGAGAAAATGCCCTCAGCACAGAAATTATCCAAAGTATAAAATTTATATCTTATGATACATTAGATGTAGCTACTGTAATGGCTGCTGTTATCAAAACTCATGAATAAAAGCAATGTCAACATCTATTGATTCAGGAACATTCGTTGATCAAAAATGCCTCCGTTATGAAAGCTATCGAATTTTGTACACTGACACTCAATCAACCGCTAAGGATTGGCAGAGTTCAGAGATTAGCCCCTGCCATCTGCACATGAATATGTGTCAAGTGTTCAGCTGATTAATAAAAAAGAAGTTACAGTGATTACAACTAAAACATATAGAGCACCATTTAAAGAAAAACTAAGGAAGTGATTTCAGTCCACAGGATTCCTCTAACAGATACAATGACACCTTCAGAACATACACTGACCTTCCAGATATTCTGCAGCACATCACTTCTAATCAAGGCTTCAAACAAAGACACAGAAGTTCATCAAATCAGGATGGACAGGCTGAGACACTGGTAGTTGCCAACATGAAGGACTAACGTCAGTGAATCTGTCGGAAGGCAGAAACTCCATCCAGCTTCCAGGAAAAGTTGTAATCTGACCCACTATCTTTGCCTAAAAATCTGAATTTACATGATTCAAACGGGGGAATGATTCCCTCTCTTAGTATTTTGAAATCATGTAGTGAACGCTGCTGCCACATACTCCTCACAGAAAGTCTTCACCTGGGCTTTCAGACTGTCTCACACATTAAGTTCCCATGACTAAGTCTTTGCTAGGCTGTAACACTGCATCCCCTTAGATTTTTCTGAAAAGTTTCCTGTTTGTTTCTATTTCACAGACCTACACCTGGAAGCACTGTTGATTATATCACTTTTGCCACCCTGTAATGGCCTAAGCACACCCTTGCAGTGTCCTTCAACCACAGCCTGGATTTTCCTGATACTTTGGAGTTTCTCAGTTGAGATTAGAACCACTTGGAGCACATGGGACCCTCCTCCCACAATGCTGAACTTCTCCTGTGGATCAAAGTACAGCAGACAGCATCTAAATCGAAGCCTTTGTCCCCTGCATGCTACCTCCAGCACTCTTTCCATGTACAGAACTCAATGGTATAAAAAACAAAAAAGATTAATTCTCATCCTCTACTATTTCACGTTATGACTGCATCATAACACAAAATTGATAGGTAAAAGAAGAAAAAAAAATATAATAAAACGCCAAGCAACTAAGTGGAATCATGAAGAAAATTAAGCTCAAGAATAGGTGAAAAAGAGTGTCAAGTATCTAGTAAATAAGACATTACTTCGGAAATTATAATAGTATTTCTCTACAGTGATCATGGCTTTTAAAGATCCCCGCTGTTACTCCACTTTTGGCTACACTTCATGCGTTGGACACAATGTTATCATCTACTCTTGGCTGTATTCACTTTGTTCTTAATTACAGGCATGGAGCATCCAACCAAAAGCATGACATGAACCATGACTGCCCTTGAGGATGGAAACAATGAAGGAATGAGGATCATGAGCTTCACTGAAAATCCCAGGTTTATACCAATATTGCAACAGCATCACACAGAGAAATTAACACCCACCTTAAAGAATATTGTACCAAGTACAATCACCTCTGAGGGCTTCCACAGAACAGGGCAGGAAGGACTGTGATGTGACTGTGATACAGCCACTAGGTCTAGACACAGTGAAGCCCCATGCAAGGCCAGCTCCAAGGGGCTAACAAGGGAACCAACTCCTGACCCAATGCAAGCTCCCTCCAATGCCTCTGCAGGAATCCTATCTGATCTGAGTTCTGCCTTCTCTAGCTGTATGCACATCTCTAGGAAATAATTACATTAAAAAAAAACCAAACCACCTAATCTCTGTATCCTTCCATTTCAGATTAGAAGCAACCTAAACCTGCAGTTGAGAGAGCAAATATTTACTTTTTAAAACAGCTGGGTATAAAAACATAATTCATTCTTGTCATGTAGTAGAAGAACATGGATAGCATTTTAAAATATATTACGAGATTATATGTATGCACATAGTCCAAGAGTAAAAACACATATCTTCATAGAGGACTGGATTACTAGTATACTAAACCCAGTATTTAACTGCAAAAATGCAGCTGACCTTCTCTTAAGGCACAGTAATGTCCATACAGTTAAAGCCAAGAGAAACATAACCAAACTGGAAAAACATTAAGATACGTATACTCAGCAAAATCCAGGATATGAGATACTTAGTAGAAACTAGCAAAATGTGGAATCAGCATTTTATAACAGTGAAGTCTTTGGTCAAGTAAACTTCAGTGTCTCATAGTAGATTTTGCACTTACTTTTTACTTTACTGGCTATTGAGTTAAGTCAAACTTCCATCAGTAGGGAAGAGGCTAGTCCAGCAGAGAAAGAAGTGCAAAAACTACAAGAGTTGATATCAAGACATTAATGATACCAATATGGTGTGCTAAATAAAGGAAAGATACCCTACCCTCATTTCACCTGATTATTTTCTATAATAAAACACTAACTGCTAACTGTAGCTCTTAAAACTCAAGAGCACAAACACACCCATACTCAAGCCCCTAATTAACAAAGACAACAGAGAAGGTGTTTCATCACTTCCTACAGAACTCCTAACAGAGTACTCCTAATCCTAAGCAAGACTGTTGAGTGAAGAAAGAAAAGACTCTTTGATTTATCACAGTAAGGTGGAATGAGACATGAAAACCTCTTGCCAGCTCATTTCAAAGGCTCTGCAGGTTATCAGTTTCCCTAAGTGAGAAATGCCCTGGATGTCATCTGATATCATTAAAAATGCTGGCTAATATTTAAGCTCCCCTGACAGGTAGCTGGAGTGTGGGGGGGAAGTTGATGGGAGCCTTTCCCTCTAGCTGAGTATCATCTGAATCAGACTTCTATGCACTGAGCTGAATGCACTGAAGCCCAAGAATATTTTTTTTTCTTATTAACTAACAAAATGATTATTAACACAACTTTAGGGATTAACACATACATGTTGATAATCACTACAGTTGTCTTTACCTGAAGTGTACTTTTCATTTGCTTATCTGTAGAATGAAATTATCACAGCTTTTCCAATTACTGGCCACGTGTCAAACTGGGTTTTCTATAACCAGACTTGTAAACAGACCAGAATCCTAAGGACACCCTTGTGTATCAAATCTATACCACTACCACAAATAATCACACTAAAGCAGGATAGTCTTTGAGGATGAAAACATAAACAAAACTGTGAACGACAGATTTATTGCAAGAAACATTGACTTTGTGATCATATAAAAAGACAGACAGATGTCAGAACTGCCACTGTGAAAATTCAACTCACTTAAGCGGTAACAGTTAAATCAGGCAGTGACTTGTATTTTACTGGAAAAGCTGGAAGTACAGCATTAAAAAAATTCTGCATGGTAAATTCTGAAGGCATTCTTCCTATATTATACATGAAGTTTTATCAGTACAACCATTCTGAGCAAGATTTCTAAGATCAAGGTATTTTTAGTTACTCCTTTTGTATATTGCCTATGATATCCAACCCCCTCTCCCTTCCCACGGCTACTACATCAACTGTGAAAGATGTACCAATAACGCACAGTTCTTAAGTATTTTTTTTTGTCTTCTTTCTGGATACTTGCCAGCAGCACAATGTCTAACCTTGGCATTTGCTAATAAATTATATTCAAACCTTGCTTTTCTGTAAGGTATATGCTACCTAAGACTTTTAGATATTCCTGCTCACATATCAACCAACTTCCAAAACTACGCTGCAAGCCCATTTCCCTCCTTCCTCATTTTTGCAAAAATCTCCCGGTACAAACCAGAACATGTAAGTTTTGGACTTTTTCCTAGAGCACATATACTCTATCTTTTCAGTGTTAGAATTTTGAGGGCTTCATTTGTAGGATAACTAAATTTACTGAAAAGAGTAAGCCAATCTTGGATGTAATACCAATATTCCAAAAGCCAAGTAAGGTATGACCTTCTTCAGTTTATATAAGCAAAACCTCTGCATTCAAAGGTCCAGTTCAAACTTATATTTACATAAAATATGAGAGACTGATAGGTATCAAAATGATTTCTAGCAACTATTTATTTCAAAAAACCACAACCACAAAGTTCATGAGCTAGTTCTATATATGTTGCATGCCACCCGCTGCATTTTCCTACAAAGACATTGTGTATATTTTACAAAATCAAGTACAACTGTTCATTTTTCATGGTGCACAGAACTGGGAAAAAAAAATAGATGACTGCTTTGATTTTTAATTAAAAGCTGAACAGGTACCACAATACCTCTGTTCTCTCACAATTCAGTTATTCACCAGATTTCCTATCCAATGGAATTACATTCCATTTACATTACTGTGCTCAATTTCCTTTTGAGAAGTTCCTTCAAAGGCCTTCCTACATCAGACTCTCATTTTTCTGGAAGCAACATACCATTTAACTATGCATGTAACTCGTGAGATTTTGGAGTCTCTTCTCCTGCCTCACATCAATGATTTAACAGGACCACAGTTTAGGATTAAAAAATTAAGCAACATTTTTCAAAGCAAGCTCTAAAGAACATATAGCTAGGACCATCTATTAACTAATTACTTCAACTGGTATGCCTAATTTTGAACAGACCTCCACTAATCAGGTAGCTGGCTCCTGACAAATCACCAAAATACACTCAAAGCCCCTTAAGCAATCTATTTGATCCACATGCTGAAACAAACAGCCCAGTACTGATGTTTGGCAACTGTATCAATACTATTATAATAACAAGATCCCCCTGTGTATTCAATAAATACGCACACAGAGTTTTTAACTTGGACACTGATAAAAGCTTATGCTTTTTGCATGCTCCAAACTTTCAAGTATTCAAAAAGTGTCTGGGCAAACCTATGGGCATAAAATGTCCATGAAGTTCCCTTAAGCAGAAAAGATATCATCTTCGATCCAAGTTGTCCTTGACTTACAGATCACTAAGAAGGCAGCTCTGTGTGCTACTTTATTCTTATACTCTTCCCCAATAAATGATAAGGAAGAAAAGTAGTACACAATCAGGATAGCACGAAGACAGGGTATTAATCTGCTTCCACACAGCCATTCTTAAAATTTCTTCTAACTCCTGCCATAGGTATATTCCACAGCAACTACAGCTTTTGTTGTCCAAGCCATCCAATACTGAAGCCCACTGCTTCTACTTAACTGATGTATGATGCTCTCCTAGGATTCGAAGCTGGCCTGAGCTAGAAGTGAATTTATCCAGTGAATCTGTCCTACAACAAGCTGCCAAAAACAATCCAGGGGTTTTTAAAACTGAAAAGACAAGTTTTATCAAAACATTTGTGATAATACATCAGCTGAGAAAAGAAAACCCAGTATGATTGGTCCAACAAAAGGCAGAGACTTCTTCCTGCCAATGAATCCTCCTCCTGGGCTCCAAGTCAGCCAAGTCAGTAGGTTTGTCAGCCTGTAAACTAGCTTAGTCGCTTCTAGACCTTATGGTGGACTAGTCCATAGTCTGCAGGGCTTTGCTAGCGCTCTCTGCTCTTCACTGCAGCTTCTGACACTTCATGCCAGCTGTGACTTTCTGCAGCACTTGCCAGGTGTCTTGCTGTCTCTGGAAACTCCTCTCCCATAAGCAGACTCATTTGCCCCAAGGAAAGAAGTTGCCTCCTTTCTTCCAGTTGGTACCTCTGATCTACACACTCTTAAAAAGGAATGCAAGCATACAACAGAAAGTAAAATGGAAAGAAAACTGAAACAGTCTTTCAAGGACAATTCAGTATTAATTATCACAGAGATCATTCTACATCAAGGAAAGGCAACAACCAAAAAGGCACCCAATCACAGCTACCATGCCTGCCCTGCTCATTCTGCTGTGAAGGCTAAACCATGCTAATTTGAACAACACTGCAGAACATTTCAGATCAACATTTTACTACAAAAAAAAAAAAAAAAACACAAAGTGGGGAATCAAACGGACCTACTATGCAAAAAATGATGAGTAAGATGTTCCAGCCCCTGAATTTCCTAGGTCTTATGTAAAGAACACAGTTGTGTTTTCAACCTCAGAAGAATGAGAAGAACCCACAATACTAAAAAACCCAATGCTATAGAGCACTCTTCTAGAGAGAGGTTCGGGCCAATGCATTGGTGAAGGCACCAAAATATTTCTGAGTACAGCCTGAAACCATAAATAATAAAAAGTCAAAATACACTAAGTTAAAGACCAAGCCTTTCTTGCAATATGGCTTATTACAACAAGAAAAAGGACAAAGTGAATCTGTTGTTGCCACAATCCTAAGAAATGGCTCTTCTCAAATAGCATCACAGGAAGCTACTGAATTTTGAACAATATGACAAAAGTAAGTAGCACAAATCAAAAAGAAGCTACCTTTTAAAGACATTCAGCAAGATGGCAGAAGCTTCCACAATGCCAATAGGTGAGCAGTTTAAAAACTGTTTTGGGAGCTTATCTCTGGACCCTAAGATCACATCACATTTTAGCAAAAAAACACTAAGCAAAGGAGACTGTTCCATATGCAGCAGCCAACAAGACATCAGAGTGCAAAGCTAGGAAGCAAGAGCGTTCCTAAATTTAAGGACTGAAATTACTCGTTGTACCTGTCACAGGCCATTAAATTTCATCTAGGAAAGATTTCCACCTCTGAAAAGCTAAAGCAAAAACTTTAGGTTTCAATTTAAACATTTCAAAGGATGGCTACAATGTTGTTCCCAAATGGCAGTTTGTTTAAAAGATTAATCATCTTCATTGTCAAAAACATATGCCTCACCTCCAAAGTGAGTTATCCAGCATCTGTTTTAGTGATTGATTCCTGTTATGTGTCTCCCTCCAAATGAACACATGCATTACTACCTGCTGTTTTCCAATATAGCAAAGGCATTTCTCATTTCTGTTTCTGATAAGTATTAAGTCTCTAATTGCCAGTCTTTTACTCATTTTTATGGATCTTTTCCACAGTCACCCAGTTTCTCAAGAACTTTGTCTGCAAGCAGACATCATGGTCATGGCTGTATTTTGGAATCAAACTTCATTAAGATATAGACAAAGCAAAAATCACCTATTCTATCATTCACATTTCAGCTCATTCTCTCTACCAGTGCTATATCCTTCAACATCTTGCACTAATATGCGAGAACAACAAGGCACACGCAGTTCAGACTCACAGGTGTCACACAAGGGAGGCTCCTTAGAGACCCAATATTTCAGACATGGGTGATTGGTAAGGCCTCAAAACCCTAATTCAGGTAATCACTAATATAACCAGACACATCAGAATATCTCACAGTCATATATGGGCCTGAAGAAGTTCCAGTAGTATCTGGAGGACACCAAGCAACAACAACAAAAAAACTCACATAAACATATTTTAAGAAGTAGCTGGCCCAGCTGAGACTTCTGGAGCAGGAACAGGTATCTTCTGAATGTCAGTACAGTCAGTGATGCCATCTGCTATAGCTCACCTGTTTCATTTAACACCTCTTACATAAGGGTGACAGAAACAGAAACTGTATTTTGAGAGAAACAAGCAACGCATTAAATATAATTCCAATTCCCTTGCTTCCAACATTGTCAAAGATGCCATAATATACATGCCAGAAACAAAGTGGCTGCAGTACCTGCTTACCATCAAGAAAATCTACCATTCCATTATACCATAAAACCACTACCACTTCTCTGCCTAAAAAACAAGAGAAACACTTTGGAATATATACTTCACTTTTTCTGGCAGAACACAAAAATCTTGCAACTAAACAGCATGAAACACAGGCCATCTAGGAGGCTTCAAATAAAAATTCCCTCACACAAGCAGCTGCCATTATTCGTTTCACCTTGATGATACTGGACCCTAATAAACTTCGTTCAAGCAAATCACATAAGATGCGTGTACGTTTTACAAAAATGGAAACAAACATACTGTGACTGCAACCGTCAGGCTGCTGCTTACTTTTAACAACAGACGGCTATTGCTAATGCTAGAGAGGTATGAAAGTTCACTAAGCCTTCATGGCTGTAGCAATGCTCCGTTGCTTCACCTCTCCTCCCACTATTCCTGATCTTTTTCAGAACAGTTTTGTAAGTGATAAAAAGCTACTAGGTTTGGAAGCATGACGTTTCTTAGAGTGCAAAAATCTCAGAAGAGTTGTTCCACGGTTGTTATTAAAGTCTTAGTGTGTATCAAGGGGAAGAATAACTCATGAGTCAAAGTAATTGCTGCTACAGGGAGCTTCTAAATAACTTTGCTTCACGTAGAGCTGTTCCACTTCATATTAACACCAGATAGATTTTCCACTCCAATTTACCCCCAGGCAACTCTAATCACAAAAGCACAAACCTTTTGCCTAAACCTTTAACCTTTAAAGAAGTTCCAAAAGAGTTGTCAAACTGCAACTGCAGTCCTTTTTTGTTGTTGTTGTTGTTACCAAGCCTAGAATTTCATGTTTCATAACGCATGGAGTTCTTTTATTATGCTGAGTATGCAGCCTTCAGAAAGAGAGGAACTGTTTTACATGGGTCCTCTTAGCTGCAGCTAATAGCTGTATTTCCCAATACAGCAGCATGGGATTTCTAAAAGTGCATGCTTTCTTGCACGTTGGGCAAGCCCTTTTTGGACACTTAAGTCCCTCACAATCTATGTCTACAAAATTCAGTTAATAAAGTACTATTGAAACTACAATTCTGTCTTCTCTCTATAAAAATGAAAAGCAAATCCAACCCTTTATTTCCATGAAGGCTGAGTATCTCTACCAGTAAAACAAAACAGTTTTAACTTTGAAAGGGAAGGCAAGAAGTTTGGGAGACGCAAGTGCCAAATTTAAGCAACCTTACCTAGTGAAGTTAGAGAAACAGTTACTTAGTACTTACTGTTATAAGACCAGTAAAATAAAGAGATTTTTTTTTCAGGTTCCTCCCATTATTCCTACTACTACGTGAGGAGAGATTTATGATAATCAGCAGAAATACAGCATTAAGTGGCGTCTCTTCCAGGTGTGTCCAAAAACCAGACAATATGTCAGTATATACAAAAATATAATGTAGACACCAAGTTAGCATGGTTATTTGGAAGACTTCTTCTGATTCTTTTTTATACACTGGGAAAGAAAACAAGATGAGGTACTTTTTCCTCTGTCTTTACCAAAATAGTTTCAGGCATCATTGTGATTTGGCGATCAGGGTCCCTGTTGTATAGTAGTAGTCTTCTGTAATCTTGTCTTGCAAAAGTCTGCACCTTTGCTACCTGGGATACATTTGTCCCGTACAGTATTTCAAGCCATCCACTACTTCTTTGCTGTAGGCCAGTCCAGTAAAGCTGGCCATGGGGGTCTGTCTACGTCTTTACCAAGCTACCCACTAGTTTTCTCACCAAGTTCTCTGACAGGCTGAACACTGCATGCAGTCCTTCTATTAAGGAGTCCAGCTAATCTAGAATTAGCAGCCCTTATTTCAGGTGGTTGAAAACATCAGTAAAAGGAAATCCCTCCACAGTTAGCAGCTTACGCAGCTACTCTGTGGGAATCACCTTTAATTTCAGGCTCCTTTTGCCAAAATCATGCATACCTCCTCAGCCATCTAATAGACTTTCAGCTGCTGCTACCACCACAGAGCACTCTACTGTGTTAACAGCAATGAAAGAAAAACTAGCGGGCAATCTAACAAATTAAATGACTTGTCATTTATATCTACCTACAACTACAACATCATCAGGTAACTGTAGAAACCATAGCAGAGATTGCACCAAGCTTAAAAAAATTAGTATCATATCAAGCATGTTCTTAGCATTCAACAACAACAACAAAAACCACACAAAAAACCCAAACCAACCAAACAAACAACACCCCACCCCCCCCCCCTCCAGACCAGGAGCAGTCATCTTCCAGATTTAAAGAATAATGAGCTACTTCACGGGCATAACCAGGAATACTCATTAAGATATTGTCAGCTAACTACAGTGTTTCCAATGGGGGAAAGTAAGGTCTCCTTCAACTTCAAACAGCTTATCCCTCTGAAAGGTTCTGTGCAATGAAGTATTTTGGCTAGTGTCAAGTATTTTGATTTGAAGAAATCCAAAGTCTCTTTTTATGATACAGACAAGTACTTTGCTCAATAAAAACTTTCTTTTTTTGCCCCTCCCAAGACAGCTGTTAGATTATACTAGTCTAACAAAAAGTAATAGTGACAGTCTAGGTTAGTATTTTTTTTGTCCGTACTGACATCTCAGAAAGCAACTTATTACAACTAAGCTGCTGCTTCACTGTAGGCATACTAACTTACAGCTTTCCGTTCATTTGAACTCTGTTAGGCATGAACATTTTTTTCCATAGAACTAGATAGAAATGGGCATGCCTTTTAAGAAAAAGTCTGTGCAAGGCACTCTCACCCTCTTCGGCTACTAGTCAGTATGGTTTTCCCATATGCTTTACTGCACAGTGGGACAAGTGTCCCTTCTCCACAAGAGGCACGGGATGACCGATTGTCCGTGCCACTATCTGCAAGTAGGGCAGCTTTTGAAAGTCCCAGAAAAGAAATTTGTTAAAAGCCATCCTATTCCTTCCTCATAACTTTCCAGGAAGATTCACATTAAAGGCTGGTGAAAAAATAGGGGCTTCACCATGAAAAAAACTTGCAGAAAAAATGGCTTGGAACTATCAAATTCAGAATGCAGGCACACACAACCACATCTAGGAAAAAAGCCAGCCATACCGAGACACTGCAGAAGAAAAATGAGGACTATTTCCAAACAATATTCAGGCTCATACAGCTTCTTACCCGAGTCATACCTAGTATCTGAAACAACATTAAACATCTGCAGAAAGCATCAGGTACAAACGCAAAATAAAACACTTCAGTTATTTTCATAATCCTTAGCTAATATCTGGCTAAGTCATAACTTGTCAGAAGTTGGTAGCCAGCATCCTTTTAAAGTTATAAAAACAAGGAAGCATTGGTAAACCAAATCACACTAAGTAATGGTATGGCGATGCCACATGCACTAATGCATGTCTTATTCCAGTTTATTGCTTCATCAGGTAATAAAGTTCTGCATTAACTGCCTGATAAGAAAAATGTGTCACAATATTAGCACAACATCAGTCAAAGTCTGGAGCATGAATTTACCAAAAGGTATAATTATGAAAATGCAGTAGAAACATTCCATATTCCTTTCTCCTTGTATTGGGTTTGTTATCTCTCTAAAAATCAAGAAAAATTCTAATGAATATTGTAAAATTGAATCAAGCCAAAATTACATATAGCATCATTCATCTGTTGCTCTACCTCTTGCTTAAAACTAGGTAGCATCACTATGTCTGTCTTTCACATGCAGAAGGAAAGGAAAAAGATTTTGCCAAGGGTCACCCTGAACTAGGTGAATACATTTTAGATAAAGGGTCACTAAAGGGTCCCTCTGAACTGGGTGAATACATTTTAGATGTCTATTTTTACAAATTTTAAGAGAGAACACAATATTTTGCATATAAAATATAACAAATATATTCATTATTTCTACATTCTGAAGAGACTGACATCCATGTTGTAAGCAACCTACTGTCTGTTCAACAATTTATTTCCTATAAATCAATTACAAGTGTCCAGAGTTGGTAACTTCCCATCACAGACATACCAGATCTACACAAAAAGTATTCATACCTACATTTTCTTTCTGATCTCTCCTACAGAGATGAGTTATTTAGTTATTTTTTGAATGTCTAATGTGTCTATATGGTCAACTTACTTCTAATGATGAGAACAACCAAGGCCCCAACAAATAAGGCTGCCAGTCCCCTGATTTGAGGAACAGTTTCAGCATTAATTCAATTAAATCACACCAGCACATTCAACCACTAACTGGATGTTTTGAATAACTGTGCAGTCAGCATCTTACACCATATCTGGCATTACATTAAATTGGCCTTTGGAGGCTAAATGATGTAAGCTACTGTTCTCCAAATTCTTGTGAACATAAATATTTGAGGGGGAAAAAAAATTTCTTTCTTCTGTATGCAGACACCCTAGTCTTATCACATGATTTTATAAGCTCATAATTACAACAGGATACAAATGCCTCGCAACATTTTCTTAGTTGTCCTCATAACATCACGATATGGTGAGAAGAGAAGCAGGAGAGCATTTTGTAAATTCAGAATTAAGATCCAAAAAAAGAACTACTTCCCAGGACCGCAGAAGTACTTAAATCCTGTTGGGACTTTGGGAACTGCCCAATATCACATAAAAAGTAGCATGAAGAATTTGAAGCAGATTCTCACCCTCTACTGAACTAATGTGCTAACTGGTAAGCACCATATTCTGTTTTCATTTAATTGAAACTGTAAGGAGAGTTCCTTCTACAAGAATACAATGGATCTTCCTGGCTGTGAAGAGTTTAGTTTCCTACTTCACCTGAATGCTTTCAAGTGCACATGCATGTGTAACAAGATGCTCACGTCTGTGTCCTGAAGAATACTTTTTAAATATTGGATATTAAAACTTTTATTGCAATAAAGATGCAAAGTGCATTCATAAATACTGTGTCAATACATTCTTGTAAAACCAAACTCCAGCTTTGTGATTAACA
Source organism: Buteo buteo (assembly GCF_964188355.1). Lineage (NCBI taxonomy): Eukaryota > Metazoa > Chordata > Aves > Accipitriformes > Accipitridae > Buteo > Buteo buteo. The sequence continues at coordinate 18,297,221 of NC_134175.1, read as the reverse complement.
AATCAAATCAAGCAACACAGATGATAATTGGTAAACACAGGGAGTTTCAGACACTAAAATAAATGTACTTATTGTCAAGATGCTGCTGCTTAAAGAATACAATCTCACAAAGTGTATTTGTGCAGTCAATACGTTTTGAATAATACATTACATTGTTGCAGGGAGAACAGTTCTCAAAGCCTAATCCTTTAAACAGAAGCAAGTACAGCACTTCACATTACCCCAAGCAGTTTAAAGATTAGAATTTCCTATATTCACGGAGCAGTAGAAAACAGGTGTGCTAGTGACTAAGTCTCACAGGTTTATCTTCTAGTAGAAAAATCCCAATTTTATAATGGTTTTGGACATTCTTGTTTATATAGATACTTTATCATTTATTGGACATTCAATATAAAAATCTCTTCATCCATCTTACTTCTCAAACGCCAAATAGAAGCAGCTGTTCAAAGTTTGGATCTCTTCAAGAGACAGCTCTGAAACTCAGGGGGTAAACTGGGTATTTAGGTATTTACCAGCAAGCTTCTCCTCAAGCAGTGTTCAAGACAGTATTCTTCTTTCACCAAATCAGAGGTAAATATGACAATACAAACTGTCCAAGAGCTAAGAGTGTTGCCAGTCAAATTAGACTAGAAGTGTCTCTAACAACTGTTATCCTATATGAATGTAGCTTCACTCCACTGTAGATTTTCCTGTCAAATCTCACTGTTGCTACTCCATGACCATTTCTTTGATAGCAACACACAAAGACGCTCTGTCCCAGGTAGCTGTCATTTGCTCCACAGAAAAATGAGGGACCAATATTTTAACACCTGCTCAGCTGTGCTAATAAGCTGAAATATGTTTTTTATCCTATATACTTAACAGCATACGCAGCAGTTAAATAGAATCACTCTTTAGATATTAGAGCAATTTACTACATTTAGAACCAAAATGTACTTCCTTAGTAACTGAGTCTTCTTTAAGGTATTTCTGAACTTGGAAACAATCATCATGCAATTAGGAAAATCTTAATATTACTAGAAGTTACAATGCACCAAAAAGCCCCCACCAAAACCCACACAACCCACACACATTCCCAGGAACTAAAATAGAATCATTTGCCGCTTGTCAGGCATAACCTGCCAAGCTATTAGCTTGCACTTTGAAGGCTTGCATTTGCTCAATGGCTGACCTGCACATGGCAGAGTCTTAGCATGAGAAATGGCTTTCAAGCTCAGCTGCTTTCTAAGTGCCATCCATCATGAGTAGAAACAGATTATTCCCTTTACAGTCGGCTACTTTGCCAAATTCTTCTGGCTCTGTTCCATCAGTCACACCCACGCCACCCCGGGGAAAAGCAAACCCTAGCTCTGTATCACACTCCTTCCGAAGTGGGGAATGAAAAGCAATTACCATTTGATGCCATTTATAAGGAAACTGAGGTGGAAAGACAGCTCTATCATTTACCAGCCTCCCTCTCACTGCACCAGTCAGTAGTTCACAGGGGGCAGATAAAAGCAGACTGTGAACTTAAAACAGGAGAGTTGAGCTGGGAATATACCATGTTGTGCATAACACGGAACCATAAACAAACCAACACACAGCAGGCTGCCCTTTGGAAGCCCTTCTAAAAATACACGTACACACACACTTGTCACTGATACAAAACACCATAAGGGTTAACTACTTGCTGTCCCAGAACTCAGTCTTACAAGATGGTCTAATAAGGCTGTTTTGGTTTCCAATAAGGCTTCCTCCCTGCAGTTTGTTTATACTCAGGAATTATAAATAAGATTCCCTTTTCAAATCAAAACATCCGCTTTCATTCACAGTACAATGAATAAATTGTGGAGGAGATTTATTTGCAACTAGAAAAACAAACCCAAAATGCCTCCAAACATAGCCTTTGTCTATCCATTACTGCCCTGCAGACCTTGCAAAAGGGCCTCTCAGGTTAAACCTTCACCCACAGTGTCCTGCAAGGAGAGTTCATAATGCTGTAGGATGCTGCTACAAAACAAACCACAAATACAGCAGGATTCTGCACCACAACCAACAGGCACTAAAACCTAGATGCATCCCAAGGATGCTAGTTCCTTCCCCTCCCTCTTCCCCTCCAAGGAAAAGGGAAAGTAAGAGAGAGAGCTCATAGGATTATCAGCTCATTGTTCAAATCCAGCCCAGAAGCCTTTATTACCTTTTCTAACCAGACATGTAAGAGGCTAAGGAGGAAGATTATGGTCATGCTTCCCTGTTTGCAGTCTGTGTTCAAAACGGCACAGTCACTTTCTGAGGAGAAACACAGCCAGCTGGGCTTGGTTCTTCCCACCTTCCCTTTATATTCCAACTTAATTCTTGTAGCCACCAGCATGCAAAGGGTTTCATAATAAGTTAAGAATGACTCGATCTCTATGGGTCTGTTTGCTGTTTTGCTACAATGTGGCTGTCTTGAGTGACACATACCATTAATATCCTTCAAGAAAACTTGGCCAGAGAAATTTGAAAAGATTATCTGTAAACTGAATAATTTTTTTTAAATGGTCTATCACTGGAAATGCACACCTCTGAACTTGTGTTCCTCCTTTTAAAGTCCATGCCCAAACCACGTTCCACAGACATAACTGACTACGTCTTACAATGTTATTACTCTTTATTGCCAAATGCAAACCTAGCATGCCAGCCGAAAGCAGAGAAGTCCCACACGTTCAAGGGATTCTTGAGACCTCGACACAGCAACATGCTTTGAAACCTAAAGCAACCACTGGAGATACAATGCACTACACTTCACAGTCAAATAGCTAAAAGCAACTACAGCAGCACTGAGGGTTTTTTTGAGGGAGGAAGGGACTACACTTAATCCTCCCTTATCCCCAAAACAAGGCATTTTCAGCAAGCAATTTCTTATCTGGAAGTCAGACAATGCACAAGCAATCAGCTATGTACATCCTAACACAGTCCTTCAGCCTCCCCTCCTCACTGATAAATCAGAGAGGGAATGCTCCACTCTGTCCATCAGCCCTACATCTCCAGCAGCTGCAAGAGCAGCCACTGCCAACATTTTACTTGTATGTGTAGGAGGAGCTCAAGGCATTGAAGAACTTGTACGTGGCTGCTCTAGAGAACCTTTCTCCAAACGGTGGGTGCAGACATCACCAAAAAGCTGCAGCCAGAGGAAATGGGCAGCATTGGACCGGCCCTTTCTCACCGAAGTCCTCTGCTGAAGAACTGATCTCAACCTTCACCTTGTCTACAACAAGTACCACTTTTTCACCAATACTGTCCTCACTTTTCCACTGCAGAAAGGATGGTAGTACCAGACCACTAAGTCTTCGGTTCCTCCATTCCCATCCTTTTTTAAAGCAAAAAAGTCCAGCAGCTCCAACACAAAGTGGACCTCCTCTTGCCAGGTGCCTTCCTGACACTTCTGTGGCTCCACCAGTAGCAGTCTTGTGTGTGTCTGCCTTTAACCATGGTGGCAGATCCACCCACGTGCCACAAGTGCTTCCCCCGCCCCCCACCATGACAGATGGATACCGTGCATTCTGTGAATCTTGACTCAAACCAAGAGTGGGAAAATGGCTCAATCCCTCCCTTAATCCCAGAAAAACTTATTCCTTGGCAACTGTGCATCAGTATCGGCAAATCCTAGGTAGTAAAGGGGAAGAAAAAAAGCTGGGGGAGAGGGGGAGAAGTAGAGAGGCAGAAATCTCAAGTCTAATAAAGGAGGGGATGTTGTCCTATCTGCCTGGCCATTACTAACCAGGAACCAAAGTTCAAGCCAGGCAGGTTGTGGGTTTTTTTTCTACCAAGAAGGGCTATTTCATTTACAGAAAACTAGCTGTCTTTGAACCGATGACAAATTGCAAGGTGAAAGTTATGTTAAATTATAAAGTTCAGTTATCCACAAGCACAGAGAGTGCACCAACTACTGGATTTTGACACAAAACCCTATTCTCAACCCTCCCCCAAGCTCAGCAGACTCAGTCTATGTTAATTTAATTGCTTCCAAATAACTAAATTCCACTCTAAATGGGGCTAATCTATGCTCCTTCAGACTAATTACTACCTTGGTTCCAAAGGTTCTTTTTTTCTTTTTTTCCAAAAAGATTAAAACTGAAAATTTATTCTTTAACAATTTGAGTCCCCAGTCATCTGGCAGGCCTACTGAATGAGCCCTTCTATCACAGTAATACGGTCACAACAGAAAATTCAAGGCTAAGTCAGTCTTGCTTTTCCTGCATTTGTTCTGCATTTTGTATGTTATGCTAATTGAGGCTGTTAGCTAATGACTTCAGTGCACTGGTTAGCAGAGTTATTTGTGGTTTTCCTTCGTGAAAACTAAACTGAATCTTCTCTAAACCTAAAGGAAGAATATACAGTAACATGTAAAGGGATATTTACATACAAAATACAGGTGTACCAACACTCATATGCTCATTGTGTCAGGGAATATTGCCCACTCCAGAGTTTTGTACAATTAAAAAAAAAAAAAAAGAAATCAGGTGATCACATTTATTAAGCTAGTCAGATGTTTATCACCTTGTCTTTAAGCATGCTATAGTACACCAAGACATCCCAAAGGATGAACATAACTCATGTAAAACTAAATCTGGTACAGTGAAGGCTTCTCTCGTGGTAAGAGCATCTGGATCTCCAGCAGGAACAGGAAAATTATTTCCTTTTTCATTCCATAGAGGCTCCACTATTTCTGCTTCTCACCTTAGATAAATGCTACCACCAATTTGTAAAAATAAAAAATAAAAATAAAAAAGCTTGGCTTCATTATACCCTAAGTAACAGGTTTTTTCCTTTCCAATTTGACTACAATAAGCATTCAGTATTCCCATGTAAATTAATACTAAGGGCAGAAGGGAAAAGGGAAAGCAAACAAAATCTTGCATTAATCCCATAGGTGGAGTTAAAGATGCCAAGACAGAGCTTCAAATTAATGCCATTTATAGTATATTAGTCTAGCACTATGGAACCGTAAGATCACATCAGCAGACCAGGCTTTGTTCAATAAATAAATAAATAAACAATTCACAAGGCAGTTTTTCATTAGATATTTGGCATGCTAGTGAGAGTAATCAGGGAATATTGATATAAACAACAGTTTTCTATTCATCCCCTCTCTTCTTTCCCAATAAACAAGACACTGGAAGAGTGCTCATTTTAACTAAACAAATCTAACAGTTTTCACAATCCAAGTATTAAAATTTGGGGGTTTATTCTTAGGCAGAAAGGCAAAGGAAAAAAATTGACAAATAAGTGAAGCTCATACAGACTCTTTTACACAAAGGCTGACTGTCCCATGTGACAAGCGCAAGCAGAAAGGGCCCATTTATATTTCTCCATCACTAACAATCACAGCTGAAATGTATCTTTAGGAGCCTGATCTGAAGTTCAGAAGACTTCCAATACACTGCTCATTCTGCAGAACTCAAATTTCTGGGTTCTTTTTTATGTCTCCCAATTTATGCAATAGACCAACTTAATCTGATGCTAGAGAACACCAGAGTGAGGGCTGGAGACACACTGAATGCTGCCTTGAAACACCACTTCTTTATAGACAAGAATTAGCTTTATATAAAAAAAAAAAAAAAAACCACAAAAAAACCAAACAAACCCCAAACAACTTGCACAATCCCAGCAACTCCTGTTTACAGAAGACTTCCATTAAGCTAAGAGGCCAAAGCTCACAATTTGTGGCATAACATCAGAGCATCTAGCTATTTTTACTTTATTTCTCAGAAATATTTTAACTGAGAAACTTCAGCATCACCTATGATACTTTACACATGCCAGAGCATCATCTGTTACACAGTGTCACTCCCCACTCAGACTCTGACAGCATGGCTGATGCTGTTTAATATTGCTTATGACACAGTACATGTATACGTGTCCTCCCACCCTACACTCCTTTATTTAATCACAAGCCTCGTACCTAAAATGCAACTATATTCTTACAACATAAACCATACAGATTAAAATCCATTTAATCTTGAGAGAGAATGATTAAAGGGGTTTGTAAGCAAGTCAGCTAATCAAACAAAAATATCACGGTACTTTATTTCGTGGCTAACTCTTGCTATGTCTTCATCAGCAAGAAATCTACACTTACCTACTTGCATATCTTTAGCACATAAAGTGCTTGTTGAGCTCTAAAAGGGATTTCCCCTCCAAAAACCCCTGTATCACAGCCTGAAATTTAAACCAGTAACCCAAATCATACAGCAGATCTTAACGACAGAGCCTTACTAATTTCAAAATCCATCTGACCAGGCCACTAATACCAGTATGCGACAACTTGAATGGAAAAGAAACAAGCTGAATAAGTACAACAGAATTTCAGAAGTTTTTAAGCACTACACTTCCCTAAGAAACTGCCTCAGCAAAATAGCTAGATTTCTGTTCTCTCTCAAATCACTAATGACAACATCACTCTCAACAGACATATCATCTAAAGCACTGACAACTACATCTGTACATTCCGTGATCTAACCCAGTTGAGCATTGAAATAAAAGTAAAGCAACAGATAAAATAAGCGGCATGTGAAAGTGAGATAAAGAATATCCAAGAAGAAAAGTCACATCAACGAATCATAAATTAGTATTAAAAGTTGACATAAGTGTGAAGACATGTACTGGTTAGAAAGATTTTAAGCACACTGGCCTAGGATAAAGATTAGCTTCCTCTATTCCACAATTATTATGGTTTCAGCTGCCCTGAACTGACAACAGAAAGCATTCAGATGGCAAAAGGACTATGAGTGTTTATAGACTTTCTCCTGTTTAAATAGCATCCTAAAACCTCATGTCATATTTCCGATCCAGCAACAAATACAAATTAACTCTATCTACATCAGGTAAACAATACAACTAATTACCTGTGTTAATAAGCACATTTATATGATCAGGCATAGATATTCAGTAAACCAAATATAGATGACAGCAAAAAGGGTTACTAGTGAACCTGGTCTAATGGTTCCCTTCTTTCCACCTGTCTCACATCTCACCTCAAAGGTATCTATCAAAAAGCTCAGAAACCACAATCATTGGATCAAACTCTTCATAACACATGACTTCAAAATCTTCAATCTATGCTTGCATATATTACTAATACTTTGGACATCAGATTTATCTAGCCTAATACTTGGTCAGACATGAACCAAGAGATGATTTGTAGTACAGCTGAACCTTTGCATTTAAGCCTCAAGAGGAAAAATTTGCCTGTGCCAAGGACTAATTAACTTCCGAGGGTGGAATGCATGTAAGAATTTTGGTGAGGTACGTGATCTCTGGGACACAAATCCACTACAACTCTCCCAAGAATTTAACAGGCTCTTTCAAGCTCTTATTACGAATCACTGAAATGCCTTCTTTGGGCAATTTAAACATGTCTAGTATAGGGGCTTTACATATGTCTACCATCGGAACAATGCGTTGAATAATCTCATCAAGTGCATTAACAATCTATTTTCCCAAATACTACAGATTAAAAAATAAGTTTTAATAAGCAGAGGCATCTCCTCTGAAGATATCAAGTGTGGAGCAATAAAACAGAAAAGACAATTCTCAGTAGCCTGAAGAAGTCCATATTGAAAAAACATATCAGCATCCACAGGCATGTGTAAAACTAAATGCTTTCCAATGCAAAAAGTGGCTTGCCCTCCACAGAACTGTGGGCACAGAAGAGCTCAGCAGTCTTTGCCCCACAGGCTTACATGCCTGGGATAAGGTCCAGAGATCATTTTTCAGACTTGCCACAGGAATTTGTAGACTCTGCCACCTGAACTCAACATCTGAGAGAAGCCCTTCATCTTTTCCATCACTGTGAAAAATCAGTACTTCTGGGATCCAGCCAGTGAAGTCATGCAAAGACATAATACTGACAATTAATTATTTGCTAATCACGCCTTGGTTTCAGGATGAATACCACCAGAAATATTTCATTTATTCTTTTAATTCACATTAGACATTCATTGTTACAATTACAAAAATCTAACACAAACAATTCCAGAAGACTGCCTCCAACTGACAAAGACTTTAAAACAAGCTCCATTTTGTATCTGCAACTTTAACAGATCATTCCACAATCACCATGTAATTCAGAGCTGATCTGCAAATGAGAAAGAAGTTCTGAATTTGAGAAAAGACATATGGCAAAAGTTAAATATTTTGGCGTCTAAATACCCATCTTAGCTCAATTCAAACTTAACACATTCATCCCATTTTAGAGAAGTTAGATCCAGAGACCATTCATAACTGCAGAATTTTTCCACTGATTTCTATGGACAATGATTAGTGAATGAATTTTCTTGACAACAGCATGACATTTCAAAGATGCCTTTCACCACAGAGTTGCCTGTATTTTCGGAATAGACAAAGAGACTGTATATTTCATTTATACATGCAGTCAGGCAATCAGAAAACATTCAAAAATATTTCAGAATTAATAAGACAAGTTTTATGTAGGCATTAGTATCATTTGATTTCCAGGCTTGCTTATGTTTAAAGAGTCCTAGAACTTGAATATGCTGAATACAAGAAGTTAAACATTCACATCCCATTTGACAATGACATGTTAAATTATTAAGGAACAACAGAATAGCTGATGTTCCTATCAGCATGGGTTAGGACTGGATATACTACCAAATACATGTAGCTAGTTTTTTTCTGGGCCATAACTAATGATCACTGCCATACACTATACTTTACGACTCCATAACACTGGCTGTCACCAACATCTATTAGTAGAAAGCTGCAATATAAACATTTGTAAAGCAGACACAATACACTAGCTTAACCACTAATGCATGTAATTGCTAATACAGAGCCATATGCTGAAATTTCATCTCTCTTTACATTTAACTTTTACAACCTAGGCAAATCAGACAATTGCATAACCCACAGTCTTCCAGAATTGCTTACTGAACAGAAAACTGGAATCAGCTGCCAGTCCAATTGTTTTTACAACTTTCTAAATAAAACAAAGGAGGCCTATTGCCCTGACTTGTGAAAGAGCTCTAATGTATGCCAATTATAAGAGCAATTACAGAATCAAATCTAACATCAGAGGTTTCTCTGTAAGATATTAGCTCAATAACTGGGGGGGGGGGTGGGGTGGGGTGGTGGTGGTGGTGTATAAGCTAATTAGTCATGGACATTGAACGTGAAACAGATGATCCAGAAACAATGATTCTGCAAAAATGTTTGCTGGCAAATTCCATTAATAATTTAATCCCTATAAACTATTTTTTAAAAAAATCACCAGTAAGGGCAATAACCCTAGCTTTCCAATAAGAATTCTGTTTGTGACTGTCAAATCCTTCCACTGTATTAACAGTAACAACTTATGAACAAGAACATACCAAGTATTCCAAGCAAGACAGGCTTCTGCATAGCTCTTACACGTCCAGTATTTACCAATATTCCCTCTGGCAGAAGCAATGTTGTTAATCAGATATAAGATAAATCTGCAGGGACTGAACAACAGGAAGACAAAAGGAACTCCTCCATAAAATAGTGAAGTTGTCTCTTCCTAAAAGAGCAGAAAACACAGCACTCGGAAGTGGATGCTTCTGCTGAAAATTCCCTTTTCCAATGAGGCAAGCCTGGTCACCAGTACAGCCCAAGAGAAAAAAAGGACTTCCAGTATTTCTGGCAACTGACCCAGAAGTCCTCTATCACACAAATTCAGTTTAAGGCCCTATCCTCTTAAAAATCTGAATGACTGATTATGCTAGGCTCCCACATTGTAGATGAAGTACTACATGCAAGGTTTGAGCAATGGAAGTAATCGCTCAGAAGTTGTAAAATGGCAAAATAATGTTGTTTATGTGATCCTAACTGGGATTCCTTACACACAGGAATAATGACAGCATGTGATTGTGTAATGAAAGACCTTTTTCTATAGGCTATTGCCTCGTTCAGTACACAAAATGGATGCTGTTCACAGAATGGGCAACTTGTTCAAGGGTCCGTTGTAAAGCCTGGTGCATTGTATACTGCAAACTCCTCAAAGCAGAGTCTGAAGACAGAGGACCCTCACAAGAGAAAGCTCTATGGCAGTTCCCACCAGAGCACTTTAAGGCCCACAAACTTCAATGTATTTCAAATCTCAATTTCAAAAATAGTATTGTCCTCATTTTACATTTAGTCACTGTAGCTATTCAATGTTGTCAAAGAATTGGATGTCCCAATCTGAAATTATCATCCCCATCAAACATTTAGCTGCATACTCTGATAAGAGTTAGTTTAAACTCAGCTACACTCAAACACTCCATTCTACTGATTTGCTGCAGGTGCAGTAAACCCTGGCAGAAACTACAGAAGCTATCTGCCAAGGAAACGTGTGTCTAAGCCCTCAGGTGTTATTTCCTAAAGAGCTATAAAATATGGAGTACTTTACATTCAAAGCAAGCTGCCCTTGATTTCAGGTATGAGAGTCAGCACTTCCTCAAATCAGAGCCAAGAGCTAAAGTCAAGTATTCCTAACATCAGCAAAAAGCTTACTACAGCATCTTGACCAGTATTGAGTAGGAAAAACGGGGAGAAAAATCACATTCTCCAGAATAGTATTTCACGGGTTAAGTTCCATTTCAGGCTCTGGAGAGGGCAATAAGTTCTCAAGAACAAAGTTCGGCCTTCCTCATCATATGCAAGACTAACCCTTTCTGTTGAAATCCCTTCCAGCATCTTTAGGGCTTGTTCTCCAGTTTGGCTATGTAAATTCCTTCCCTCTTATGCACCATGATTATCCTGATTCCCAGTCTCCTCACTTACAGAAAATCCACACAAAGGCTCCTTGGCCATTTTTAGTATCATCTCAGTTCATGGTCTCTGCCTTTTTATCCAAGAAGTCTAAGTTTTGCCTTAACTACCAGCTCCTCACATTACATCTACCTCCTCTGAACAAGTACTCTGTCTTCCCGATAGACCTTGCTTTTCTGTTCCCCTCAAAATTACTATCTGATCTAGTACTGGCTCCTAGTCTTAAGCTCTTTTTTCCTCCCAGCTCCAGGCTCTCTCCCTTAAGATCTTAATCCAAATTACCATAGAATCATTTAGGTTGGAAAAGACCTTTAAGATCATCAAGTCCAACCATTTGATCTCTTTTTGACTACAGGCCCAGTTTCTCCACTTTGGTATGGAAGAGAGGGGCAAACAGATGACCTCTAGCAGCCCCTTCCAAATTATACTGTATATTTACTCCAGATACGAAACTGAAGAAAATGTTGGTATATACAGATGAATTCTGCAAATTTCCTAAAATGTAGAAAGCATATCCCCAATAAAGAATTGCTACGAGAAAAACAATACTACATGTCACTAAGTCCTTGTAAGTTTTCAGATTAGGCATTTCTAAGATTTTACAATGAGAAGCAAACCAATTTAAAGTTTTACAGACTTCTACTTTTTTTACTTTTCTGAATAGAATTTTTTTTTCCTTTAGCAATATAACTCAAGTAACAGACTAGAAAAGAGTTTAGTAAAAGGTCATGTTAAAAGTAGCATCCTGTACTGGAAAGTGTTTAGCAATCTTAGTAACTGTCATCTGCATTGATGATGTGCATATGCATACCACTTTTAATAGAGAGAATTCATAGCTAAAATTATTATCTAGTCTCTATTTTGCAGACCAGCTATATTCACTGGAAGGTGCTTCTAGAATAACAAGTATATATTCAGTCAGAACAAACAGTCATAGAGTTCAATGAAAAAGCAGTTTCTGAAAGCTGCAAACAAAGTGACAGAGAATGAAAATTCATTCTTGAGAAGCCATAGCATGAGAAAACTAATGCTGCGATCATATATTACTGTTCCATCAGCAATAGATCTGATTTAAGAGCTTGCTACTCCTGCTAAGGCACTCAAGTCACTACCTTCCCGCACTGTAGGTATTAGCTGACCCTTTAGGTACACCAATTCCAATGTTTTTATAGCCATATTCTTATCCAGCTTTTTAAAAATATTAAACATACAGAAGTGCAGTGGGATAATTTGATCAGTTTCCAAGGTAAACAAGAGGCCAATGTGCACAGATTACAAGCGTTTTTTTCAATATTCCATTTGAGGTAGTTAAAAAAAACAAACAAAAACATTGTTTGCTTTCTGTTACAAAGTAAATAATTTAAGTAAATTACTCTTTAGCATTTTCACGTATTTGAAGGTTAGTATATCTGTGCTTTGTAGAAGTATCTATTCTTAACAATATTACAGCTGTGTTTGTCTGCAAATGGCAGCCCTACTACCTGAAATATACCAATACTCATGACTAGACCTCCCTCACACCTCTGCTCTCCCGTCTCCCAAATTGATCTTTTCTTTCCATTTTGCAAATACTGCAAGTTCAAACTGTTCAGTTCAATTCAACTATTTAATTCAAAGAGTCTGGGAGCATGTTTACTTACACATGTACACAGACCTTAAAAAAAAATAAAATAAAATACTACCCCATAGAGAAGCCACCTCAAATCCTTAGGCTACTGCTTACACAGAGGGAGTCCAAAGCAAGCAGCAGGTAATACAGATAGAAGTTTTTACATGAACCTACAGCCTTCCTGAGCCTAACACACAACCTCTTTTTTTCTTCATTAAAATTACAGCCTAGTAGCTAATATGAAAATGAACCTATAAAGGCCTCTCTCAACATGTTACTCCGAACAGCTTATGACTAAGTTACTCCAAACAGAAAATCTAGCACAACTCTAACAGTAATACCTGTCAAGAAGCTAAACAAAGATTCTGACCACACTCACGTACTAGGAAAAAGTGATATAGAGACAGCCAGACACTGCACCAAGAAATACAGAAATGTAAATGGAATAAACAGAGGGGCAGTAATAAACAGGCACAACATGGAAATTAGAGATTTCCACAGGTTGCCTTTCAACATCCATTTGGGGCTGACGCCATGAATCTTTGAACCCTAACCAACCCACGTGACCTCTGAAACTTCACACTGTTTATGACCACCACTGTTTATGTTAAATACTATCCTGCTCCAGAATTGTCTTAGAGTATATTGAAGCATGATAACATGACTATAGAGGTATACATGCAGTATTTCTGGAATGGACCTGTCTCCCATATGGTTTGCTTAAATCAGAAGCTGCTGTGCTTGGATTTGTCTGCACTCATCGGTGTGTATGATCCATAAGCAAGTTCATAGCCCCAAGCACAGGACTGTACAATTTTTCTTAATTTAGAAGACTCTTAACAGAATCATAGAAATACATATAATGACAATTTTTATTTTTTCCTACTTCTTTACTCCTATTACACCTCTGCTATCCATGTTATACTGCTGCAATAAGTGTCAGGGTTCAACAAATAGAATTAAAAATAGGCACATGAAACAAAGCACCACATACACTATTAAAAAATCTTGCAGTGATTTAAAGATACTAATTTCAGCAAAAATCTTTTGTGTAGTGTAACTATATGTTCTCCAACAAACCTTAGGTCTATGCCTATGAACAAATAGTTCAAGAAGCAGTAAAAAAAAAAAAAAAAAAAAAAAAGTAAAACAAAATTATATTGGCTCTGCTACTTTGCAAACAAAAATCTTTGCAAGATACACTCCCCACACAGCCATCCACCTTTATGAAACTGCAAACTACTCAGATGTATCTTAACAAAAGCAAATCTTTAAATGAATCACAACCACTTAAGAATTATGTTAGCCTGTTCATTATTGTGGACTGTATACAATAACATACTTCCTAGCTAGCATGGGAAGATACTTCTCTTACACCTGGATTATATAGAATAGGACTGCAAATTATGGATTTATAAAAACCAAGTCTTCTCCTTTTTGGGAACTGAATGTTTTTTACTGAAGCTTATGAATATGACAAGCCACTTTGGGTCTGTACCAAAATTAACATGTCTAATATTAAGTGAGAGGAGTTCTCAGTGTTCTTTGGAATCAGGCTCCTTTGGGCTGGCTCAAATTAAGTGACTAAAACACACTACTTTTCGTAACTAACAAATGATTTTTAGAAGTAGCCAGCATCAAGGTGATCAAGTATTAAGTCAATATCAAGTAGAAATATTGAGATGTAAGTAAGAATAGACATTTTGCATAACTTTAAAAGTATCTACATTTTAATTGAAGTGTTTTTGACAGTAATACACAATTCAGCTAGCCATACTGATAAAAGATATCTAGAATCCTTCATTTAAGCTAGTTAAAGAGTTAGAGTTGAAACACCAATAAAGCACAAACACATGCCATTACATTGGGAAGGTCGGGAGATGTGGTACTAAATGAGTGAAACATGGTAGTCCTTCATGGCAAGTGTCCCAGAGGTGCTGCATAGATTTGGATCCTATCCAGAGGAGGCAGCAAGTCAGTCTTTTTAAAGCAAAGATAATCCTGGAATGTAAAAAAAGCCCTGGGTATATATTAATGGTAATCACTAAATTGTGTCATCTGCCCGTATAGGATATAAAATATTTTCTGTTTCCAAGCAATAAATATAAACTCAAGCTTTGTCAACAGCTTAACCTATGGACTAAATGGATGCAGGTGCATGAATCTTAAAGGAAAAACCTTTACTTCTCTGCCATCGATTTCCCAGTTTGCCTCATCTCATTTGTTCACTAATGCAGTTTAAGCTACGGGTTATTTTTAAATCCTTCTAGCACCATGAGGAGATATTTCATCATGTTCTTTACATTTTCAATCCAGAGTTCTCTACAATTCCATGTTTTCTCCTTTCACAGATATCACCACACTCAATGTGTATTTTAGGACTGAAAAAGCAGCAGGGCACTGCACTGCTAGTTGCAACACCATTAGTATGATACTATTATTTCAAAGTCCAGGACATCACAATTAACATACTGCATTCACTCTACAAAAAAAAACCCTGGGATTATTGCTATGACAGAAGCCTACACCACAGATTTATTTTTACTTGAATGGTTATTTTCTCTTTGAACTTGAAAAATGGAAAAAACATACTTTAAGCATATTGGCCCTAGTAGTTACCATAAATCTCCAAAAAAGTCTTGCTGAAACTTGTGATATTATCACACTTCCATCTTAGAGTCCTACTCGTTATTTAGATCAGCAGTGTATGCCAGCTAAAGTTATACATAGCATTTTCTTCAGGACATTTGTATTTCTCATCACAGAAGACAAGAGAACAATAATAGGAAAAGCCTCCTTTGTAAGACATATTAACTATGAAAAAAATCACAGGAGATTAAAAACGTCCTGTTACATGACATCATTGCAATGCAGCAGATGAAGGGAAAACAATTTTGAACTGGGTTCATCTTTTGATCCAGAGGAGAACACCAGATCGTATTTAACCCAAGAGGTTTTGGTACATTTTTACTTTTATCATCTACGATCTATATCAGGTCTTAAAAACCAGTTTAGAAATCTGGGAATGTGGAAAGTCACAGAATGATTATGGGAAAAGAGTATTTATGAAACACAGTAGAGATTGAAATTGCATCCTTGGTTAAAATAGCAGAGTCAGACCTGCACCAGCAACGCAGTAGCATTTCTATCAAAAAAGCCATAAAAGAGAGATACATGAAAGTAATCCAATGTTTATGAGTCACACCTATTCCTTGTTTTCTCCTGAGGAATCACACATAGGGATCAGACATAAAAGACCAAATGTGGCTGATATTCCTTCAAATTTTGAATTCTTGCTTTCATCAATTAAGTTATCACTAACTTCTGTCAATGAACTGGGAGATGCAGAAAGACATACACATACAGTTTCAATGCAAGAAGAAAAACACTAGAGTGATACTGAGCCATAGAAATTAGCAAATGGGATTGCGAGAATCAGTGCCCAAGTCCTGCATTGCAAGGTTAACAAAAATGTGGTGGAGAAATAGAGGTACAAAGGGAATAATGAAGAATATATATTAAAAAAAAAATCAGCAGCTGAAACAGGCAACTGAAGAAAACACATGAAAACAAAATTTAATGTTTTAAAATTTTATCCAATTCAAAAGAATCGCAGGAAGGAAAAAAAAGTCTCCAACCATAAACAAAAAAAAAAGCAGCAAACAATAAGCAACAAAAGTGATATATAAAAAAACTACCAATCGAACAAGTACAGTTGATGAAGCAACCCTAGGAAGCTTCCCAGTAAAAGACAGAAGATCCTAAAATTCTTTCATGTAATAAAGCCTCTAGACAGACATTATTATATAGCTGCTTACAAAGGGAGGACAGCAGAGACAACACACAAGACCTCCAACTCCATTAGTTTTTGTTTTAATTTATAGAGCATGCTAAAGCAGACCAAGACATTAAAAAAACACAAAAGTAAATACAAGAAAAAAACCTGGCAGGTCTGAATCTTATGCACATAGATAAAAGGGTCATTTAGAACACTGCTGAACAAAGAATATTGAAATGACATCTGAAAAATAACAAGCCCAACTGGGATCATAAGCTTTTCCTTAAAAAAAAAAAAACCACACAGAACACAACCAAACATACTACCCAGTTTTAAAGCCATCCAGGCTTCTGAAGGAATTTGCAAGAAAAAAATTAACTGCAAAATCTGAGAGCATACAGAATGCGTAGAAGTTCTTCAAGCCAGTACAAGACATCCATAGCAAACTGAGAATTCCTACAGAAAAATAGGCAAGCGCTTTGTTTTACACCCCACCTGCAAAAATCTGGAACACTGAAGAAACTTTGGGAAAAAAAAAATTCATGTATACTGTACATATATTGGATGCATCATGCCAATTCTGCTAAAGCACAATTAACTATGAGTAAAAGATTGCGTCTACTGAGAAAGCAGACTGAAGAAGGCTAAAATGAAAGTTTCAAGAAAACTGAATGTGATAAAATGTGATAAAAATAGAAAAGAAATAATAAATAATAGAGATGACTGACTGAACTGCATGAGTATGATGAAGAACGACATTAAATTTCACCATGTTGTGCACCTGTAAGGCCACTCCAAAATAAAGTGCTAGAAGGGTTTCATCCATTGTGGCAGGGCTTAATGGATAAATTTTTAAGAGCAAGAAAAAAAAACTTTTTTTCAGGGGTTTTATTGCAGGAAACTGTCACTAAAAATCAGCAGACTTCAGGCGATGAGCAAGAATCCATTGTTTCTGCCCCATCATTCTCCAGTCAGCTACACATCTTCTACAGGGACACTAATGTCAATCTCTCTTTTCTAACCATTCATCAGATTTTGTGAAACACATAAAAATTTTACTGGAGCAGGCCAACGAGTTCCAAAATCACTGCCAGCAAAAGAGGCAAAAGGAAAAATGGGATTACTCTGCTGTAGCCCAATTTTACTAGAGACTAGTTTGAAAAAAATCAGTTTAAATGGTTTGCCTTCATTTTCAAGCTCAACCAACCTGTTCAGCACCAGAATCCTTCTTTACTCAAGCAGCAGCAACACCATCAATTGTAAAAAGATCCTCCAAAAGGCAATTAAGTACTGGCATGTTCTGTTCTATATTATGATAAAACTTACAATAGCGGAGATTCAAAGTCAAAATCGTGTCTTTAGCAATAACATATTTTAATTAGGGGTGAGCAGGGGAGCCACTGCAACAGTCACTGGAGAAGCCAGAACCACCACATTGTTTGCTCTGGCCTGAAAAGCTATCAGCCTATGAATCTCATCTACACCTATGAATCTAGTCTACATGGTAATAGTCTACATAATGATATTCAACCTCAGCTGATCTATTAAACAGTGATAAGAAGAATATTAGCTCCCATACTACAGAGATCAGATTCCAATTTAATACCATGGAACAGTAGTCTTAAATGAAAACCTTTCTTAATCTCTTATAAACACATGAAATTGGGGATGAAAATTCTGCAAATTAACTTCAGACACTTCCGAATAGTTCTGATGAAGGACAGGCATAAGCACACAGAGAATGAAATTAAAACTACAGCTATAACTGGAGTGCCACAGAAACATGCGGGTTTTGCTGTGAAATTCAATCTACACAATGGACCGTCAGCTTGATGGTTAACATGATGCAACGTACACCACCGTAAAGGTTAGATTAAGACATTCTTGGTCATTCACCACAGAAAGAGCACTGAATATACAATACATTTTCTGTTAAGTGATAAAAGAATATTATGTTAGTAACAAAAATATGGCAAGAAAACCATCAACCTCACTTCTTTAAGTGGCTACCAGGGCCAATCAAGGAAGTCTGCATTTAAAAAAAGAAAAAAAAAAAACAAAACACAAAGAAAACAACCTAAAAAGATTCTCAATTTCTGTTTCTTTTCTATTATTATTTAATGGATAAAATAAGCCTTCTGTTGTATTCAGAAGTCAATGCGTTCTCCATTTTTAGAGAAAGGTAAGAGCCAAGAAAAAAAAGCTTTTGAGTTTTTTGTGATAGAGCTCAGCAGGAAAACAAAACAAACCTCCTTAATACACATGCCTAGGAACCTGAATTTATGACAAAGCTAAATAAACTGGATATAGTAACAACAAGCTTTATGTTTTTCCACAATACAGCACTGTTTACCCTCACTTGTTAAAGTGGTTGTGCCTTGAAGAGTATAAAACTACATCAACGAAGGCCAGATAGAGCCTATGTTTGTATCGATGAATCTGTTCTGGTCAGGTCAGTGATGAACTGCACTACAAGCAGTGAAAAAACCTGTGTATGTTGAACCAAGGCTTACAGCTTAGCTTCTATCTACTTCACAAAGCAACTTTATTGTATCTTACACTGTTGCTCCACAGTCAGACTGAACGAGTGTAAATGGACCTATTCTGCCCACTTCCCCGTTCTTGGTCATACTCAATCCAGTTCCCAATGCCATATTGTAAGTACCTGAGCCAGTACCCAAAGAAAGGCACATCAGGCAGGAAAAGTGTGGCAAGGGATAGAGAAAGACTTCAACCACCATTTCAGCAGCATCATTGCTGACTCAAACAACTTACAGAACTATGGCGTGAATGTCCAAACCATGCATACTCTGAGAAATCAAAGCACAGACACGAGAAGAATTCATACATCCATAACAAAACAGAACTAGTAACCATGTAATTGCAGTCATTCACAATGCAATTTTTCACATATCAGCTGTTGCACTAGCCAATGCTTTGCCACATATACCTATAGGTCTTTCTAATATCCACGTGCCAGGGCAGACTCAAACGAACAATTGACACATTTCCAGATAAGTGACAAGATAAGACATAGCAAAGAGCTCTCTCTCCACCGTTCACCCCTCCACCATGTAAGAGGCTAAGAGTACAGTTAATAAGTCGCCTTCTCAAGACATGTTACAAATACGTCTTTGAGCTGCAACATCTCTTTAAAGATCTTATCATGTAAAATGTTCCTAGGTACATAGTGAAATGCAAGTTTCAGAAGTCTGTCAAGGTATGTCAAGATTTGAAGAAGTTTGCTAGCTAAGAAGAAATACACTTCATTCTACCTTACACAAACACTGCCTAGGACTTACACTTGCATCGCGTCTTCTAAAAAGCAGCTGAGCATAATACACAATTGAATACTGCTGGGGGAGGGGTGGGAGTATTTAGACCATAAACAAACAGGATCAAATTGCCCAAGAGTACACATGCCTTGCAGCAAGCACAAGAAACACCACAGTAAATACCATACACAAATATTCTTCAACAGCATCTGGCAAAATTCACCATAATGAATTCAAAATATTCAAAGCAATTATTTCCAGCCAACCACTTACTACTTTCAGAACTGAGATCTTTAGCATTTTATTATGTTCTTTACTGTCAAGGCATATTTCTTCAGTAGTTTGACATTTTTTCCCCGTGCCATTTGGCTAAGCAACTAAGAACTTTATTCAGCAAAAGTAACTTCCAGATGACCTAGCAAATGGAATTGATTTGGATTAAATTGCAACAGAGTATTTCAGTGTTTAAGCAGTCATGGGTATGCCAGTAACATAACACATCTCAAGTATATTCCACTAATCTTATTAAGTATGTTTTTATTTATCTTTCACTAAACATCTATTTTATGGTCTATTTCTTCATACGTTTTAATCACTGCTCAGCTACAACGTCAAAAAACTTGAAGTCCGAAATTGAAAAGCACATAGAGTCACAACATAGATAATTCTCTGAGTAGGAAGTACATAAAGGATTGCTGTGGAATCGTTAGGGTTTATGACTATATGTATATTTACTGTTTTGCATATTTTACACATCAGATTTGTTAGAGTTGAAAGCTTTCCTTTAAGGCTCTTTTAAAGTAGCACATCTAGGCATACACCACAAAGTTGTCCAAGGCAGGCATAACAGAACTGTCCTCAATGACCTTTTTGAGGGTGTGAGGGCAAGAGAAGGGAAGGGACAAGGAAAAAGGAAGGAAAAGGTGCGCACGCATAGGAGAGATACTATACCTTTAGTTTAGAGCTGAAAGGATTTGAACTACACTTTAACCAAAAATCTCTTCCATTCCTCAGCTTTTGCTTGCTCAGCTTCTGTTTATTTTTCTGACTCACTACTCAAAAAGTTCCTAGATCTTAATCAAGCCTAACAATGCTACAGAGGAAACACAACTCCAAAATGGGAAGAGGAAGAAAATCTTATTTAGGAATTCTTCATAAGCTGTAAAATTACAAAAACTCAGGATATCCTCCAAGAATGGTAAGAAAAATGCTACTTAATAAAGTACAATATCCTTAAGTCATCAAAATATGACCTGGTTCTGTATTCTGGATGTCAAGAGCTTAGATGATGACTATTTGTTCTGATACTGAACTTCTGTTTGAGGTATCCCAGACCCCTCCAGGAGTGGGGTCTGGAAAGAAATTAAGGTTCAGGCAACAAGAATCACAGATGAGGACATTCTTAAAAATATCAGAGAATCAGTAACCAGCAAGATATCTGGATACATGGAGCATATGAAACACACAATGTCTTCCCAAAAAGTCTCTGTTGTCAGAGAGCATCAGCAGGAAGAAGTTTTCTACTCCACCTTAAATGATCACCTTGGTCAGCAAAAGGAGCTACACATGTTCCACTTCATCAAAAGCCTCATCTCTTAGCACTTGAAAATTACTCACTTTCCCCACACAATACCATCTCTCATCTGTATTAGCTCTCTGTCATTTTCTTCATCTGGCTTTGAATAAAATATGTAAATACATGATGTTGCATCTATTTTTATCAGTTTTTAGTGACTACATTGCGTTCTCTAGAGATCTAAAAGTAAATACTACATCGCTGCTTTATTTATGAAATCCGGGAATTTAAAAGGAAACAAAACAGACTAATATGGGAGTAAAATTCAAATAAAGACAGACGTTTTGTAAATGCATTCTAGTTCAACAAAATAATGTTTTCTCTTAGGATATCCTTTATCCTATTAGGCTCAAGCTTGGGACAAACAAACTTAAACCTTAAGCCACTGCAAATTGTTCACTAAAGCATGTCAAACTTTTCCGAATCTGAGGCTGGTTTTAGAATTCATAGCGCAAATTATTCTACATTTTGAAGACAGGAAAGATTGAAGGCCATCAGTTATATTGGGAGCAAGTTGAAGTATGTGTATAAGTGTGTACATGTTATGCTTGCCATCAAATACCAAATGCTCATACAGAATAGTCTATATGATATACACTGCCTTATTTCTTAATTATCTATTTTAAATGCATAGCTACATGAAGCATGGTACTATGGCATCATATTATTGCTAAGTAGTCAGCCCCTCCTCCTTCCCCTCAGAAAACACAACAACAAAAGAGAAAATCCAAAACAACGTGACAATTTTACATAGACTGCTTTGGATAACGAGTAGCCATTCCCTGCTGCATTTGTGCAAGACTGCAAAGTAAACATACATAATACAGGACACTGTGCATTAAAGTAGTTACTCAGAAGTATGGCATACTATCCTTGACTCCTGTGATATAGATATCCTCCTTCCTTGCAGCAGCAATGTCACTTCTGCAGTAAAATCATTTTTGCTTTGCCAATCAGTACAAAAGCAAAGCAAATACTAGCACTTTTCTAAGAGAAACAATCAACAGTGCTGTCAACTGCACTTCAGTTTCCTGACAGATTACTACAATACCTATGTAGACTGTGCTTGCTCTGTGAATTTTCCATGCCGGCAGACTTGCTACGTCTGTAGCCATCAGCTGTCTCATGCCATCTCAGTCAAAACCAGTAAAAAAGAGCCGCTGGCCAGAGCCAGCATAACTGTACTGACAGTTGTGGATATTACCAATGCAAGCACATTATTCAGTACTGCATGGCTGAAATGCCAGCTAATGATTTGGATTCAAGAGTTACTCTTCATATTGGAGAAAATTACTAATACAAAATCAGTCTAGCAATTTAATAGCTACATTCAATATCGTAAGACATAAAACATGGGGAATGAAACTGAGACCTCTGGGAGAAGTTATTTAATTTTGAACGAGAACAATAAAAAGCTCATATGCTCTTCTAGTTTACATTTGCTGTTAATGACAGACTACTTGTGACAAATTTACGAGATTACAAGTTAGTATGGACAGGTTAAAACGCAGCTTGCAGTTTCTGCTATTTTTCAGTGCAGATGCAATAGTCTTTGAGAGAACTGAAGCTGGGAACTATAAAGTTCCCAAGTGCCCTCTCCCAGACTGACTGGTTTCTTAAGAAGTATGATTTCAAACCTGTGGGGACTAAGCCAGAAACAGAGCTCCCATCACAGTATAGGATGGTAGGGGAGGTTGTAGAATCATTTTTACAAGTTGGAATGCTTCTAGGTGAGTTCTTTTGGTCTCCAAAAAAAACCTAATATGCTTCTATAAAAAAAGTAGACTCAACTTTGGAGAGTTGCACTAAACTGTATGGATAGCAAGCAATTTAATGAGAATCCCAACGTTTTTAACTGGCTAAGAAAAATGTTACTTACTTTACATCCTGCTTTCCCAGCCATGGACTTTGGCCCAGCCCTATTCGTATATTGCCTTTTAGCCTACCAGTACAACACACTACACAAAAACATGTGTGAAGACAAAACCAACCTGTTACTGAGAAAAAAAAACAACTACAAACTTTCATTACAAGATGCGTAAAGCACTGCTTTGGTACTTACACATGAGCTGTTTCATCCAGTTAGGTGAAATCTGGAAATTATCTCTTTCAAGAACATTAGCATTATACACACTAATGTTGCAGTTTATCAGTGTTGACATACTGCATTTCGCACCACAAAACACAGCAGAAGCAAACAATTAAGTGCAATTACTGTATGGCACAGAAAGATAAGAGAATTAGTAACAGCTCCAGCTGCAAAATTTGTTGGAAAAGTATTTCTTCCATCCTAAGCCTATTTGTACAACAGGATAAATTGAATGTTAATATAACATATAACTTACAAAATTAGCAATGCAATTTTTAGGCTGCTTGAATCAAGAAGAAGATTGTACTAATCTCAGATGTTAAAGACCTTTGTGTTTACAAATCCACAGTACACTCTGCTTTAAAGCTTACACATGTGAAATAGATTAAGGGGCACAATGGTGGGGGTTAGTCTCTCAAACTACTTTCTGCTGTCTCCATAGGCCCCTGCTTACTATTTCCTGTCCCAAGTAAAGATTCAGCATCATATTATACCACGTACACTTCACCTCTCATAGTTGCTTATTACTTTAACAAGTTTCCTCATGTTACTTTAATGACAATTACTCTAAAATAGGTATGACTTGTGCATACCAAACCCCACAATATGAAACCACCATTTAGCTGGAACCCCAGCCGCCCACTGCTTTGGAAGTGATGGCTCTGTCACCTTATCAACTGGGAAGCAGAAGAAAAAGGTATGGTATCAGCTAGTACTTTCAGCTCTAGCATTGAATCTCCTTTGACTTCAGCGCATGAACAAGCAGTTAGAATCATCAGCAGAGGCCTCTTTGTTATATCTGAATATAAACTAGGCTGAAAATGAACCCTTTTGACTAATATTTCTCTCATTTAAGACTGAAGCATGTATCGGCAGAAGCTCAGACACAGAGGTGCCATCATTCACCATTTTAGGGCAAGTCTCACAAGATCTGTTTTTCTTAAAGATCCAAGTCCTGAAATTTTGAGCTTGTGTTAAAAAAAAAAAAAAAAAAAAAAAAAAACAATACCTGTTTTCAATATAAAATAAGCTTCAGATCTACATAGTTGCAAAAAAAAAGCTTTAAAGAAGGAAAACAATGCTAAATGTTCAAAAAAGACAAAGCCTACATTATTTTTAATCTCATTATTTTATGATTTTTTTTGCTAGGGAACCTGACTCATAATCTTTGAATGCGTACAGCTGCCAACACAGCATGTAGGAAGAAAGCATTAGAGACAGCACGTATCTGCACAGCAAGGCATTTGGAAAGATGGTCTGGACAAACGTTAAGAAAATAGGTTTGAGGACGCACCAAACTTTTTTAAACAACTCCTAATGTAATTGGCATGCAAAGATGACTGCTGTTCCAAACAGCATTTTGAGATGTGATTGCAGGAAAAATCATTTTTTATTGGGAACACAGTCCTTTATCTAGGCTCATTACCTCACTTCTGTTCTACCTTCCAGAAGATTTCACAACAGATTAAGAAAGAAATGCTGTTGTTTCAAGAGCTATCTTCTTTAAAAGATGTGTACACACACACACAAAATAAAAGCTCTCAATCTAACAAAAGAGAAAATATATTGATTAATGTTAGGAGTACCTTTATGCATAGGAAAAACAATAGTTAAACAGGGCAGCAGACAGAAATCGCCAGCACTAGCAAAATAGCTACTTGCCAAAGCCCAGATGGCACAGACTGCGGCTGCGAAGAAACCAGCTCTCCCGGGGGTCCCCCTGCCAGAAGCAGTGCTGCAAGGCTGAGGTGAGAATGGGCAACCACCTCCCTTCCAGCCACCTTTCCCCACTGCAGCAGCAGCCTTATCCCAGCCTTTCTTCTGGTGGAAACAAAGTTTGGGCTTGCATAGGCTGCTGAGAACTCGGAAAAAAAACTGTTAAGGGCTACACAGACTTAGAGTGTCCTAGATCACTTGAAAAGTTTAAGCACAATGTTTAAGTTCCTAATGGCCCATCCTGCCTGGAAGGAACTGAAGATCTGACATCTGCATTTAAAAGGACAAAAATGAAAATAGAATAGACTAATATATGTCACAGCAGGTACAAGTCAGGATTCTGTTTTCCACATGGTGTTACTACTGCATTTCTCCTTTGTCCAAGATTGCCGCCATTAAAACTAGGGGCATAGAAAGAGCACAGAACGAATGAAAAAAAAAAAATCACATGAAAGATCTTGAATAGTTTCAGAGAACCAGCAGTCCTCAAAAACCGATCTCATTTTCTCTAAAAATAGCAAGTAGGAATTTGAATGCAGTTTTAAAGTTTTCATGTTATTTTAGGGATTATTAGAAGATCAAAGCACCTTGGAGATTAGGCTCCTCTATCCATATCTATTCCCAAATACGGGAGTACCCACCCCTGCTCCACTAAAGCAATACAGGATGCTAGAAACAGCTATCAGACACTTTTGAAAGCCAGAAGATTTGCCTTAAAAGTCATACATTTTTCAAAATGAAAGTATTCTTTACTTGCACTGGTCAAGATCTCTCTACACAGGAGAATAGCACAGGAATAACCAGAACGTCTAAAGAATTTCCACAGATTATGGTTCTACTTACTGGTGACAAAAACCTGCAAATTTTAGCAACTTCTTAGTTTCAAAGAGCTAAAAAAAGTAAGATTAAGTCAGCTGCAGTCTCTGCTCCAACTAGTGTGTTATTAAGAGAACTGTTTACCAAGTTACACTTGTGCAAACTAATGCAAGGCAATGGTGTTCATCAGGTATCGCTGACAGAATAAACTGAAAACCATTTGGCAGCACAGATGTTTCTGAATCTTTATAACTGCAAGTGAGATAGAAAATGGAGAAAACACAGTTCAATCAGAGTTAGACATAAAATATATGCAGTACTAACAAAGTGAGTAGAATATACAGCATATACTAATAAGCTGAGTAGGTCAGACTCTAGAATTAGAATAACAGAATTTCTCAATGCTTGCTCTTCAAAATAGAAAAGAATTTTGAAGATGTTAAAGAAATCCAGTATGTTAACCTAAGGGGCTTTCCGGTACTACTTTGCCGCATTATCAAGTAGCCTGTGTGAAACTGTAGGTGTTACGAAGCCCAAGTTCTGCTTCTTGCTCCAGTGAAAGCTTACTACTTATATGGCTGTTAGAAACTCAGGTCTCGTCTCTTCTACAGAAATGTTTGTTTCATTAAGCTACAAAATTCTACATTCTTTCTTTCTTTGCCTAATACGTTATTACACCCCCAAAAAGTAAGTCATTTCAACCTAGGAAATGATAATGTTTGAATTCAGAGCACCCTCTTAGTTTGGCGGTAAGAACATCTGCTTAAACTGGCAGAGGGGAAGAGGAATGACAGTATAAATTCTTTCCTGGGAGTTCATAATGAGTTTCCAGCTAGATAAATTCTCTATTGAAATCCTGGATAAAATTTATGTGGTAACATCACTTCCTTCTCTTGATGTTCAGTTTAGTGTAACAAATGTGTTTTGAAACCATACAGCAAGTGGAGGCATTTCAGATGACCTTCTGCTTATTGGATGGGGTAGAGCTGCAACCTCCGTAGAAAGCATTTTTAAGACTTAAGAGCTACTACTGGCCATTCCCAGAGTTCTTCCAGTGCCCCTGGGCAAATGAAATGGCACAGACAGGTCTACACTTGCACATCTACAACTAAAAGGGTGGGCAATAGTTCACTGTAATGCTACTACTGCATTCTGCCATTCCTGCTAGGTCACAGGTACATGCCTCGAGGATAGGCCACAAAATGACAAGTAATTGAGTAAATGTAATACCTCCTTCCTCCTGCCCCTAACCACCACAGGCCATGAGTGTAAACCCAGGTTAAGGGTATGTATTAAATGGTAATAGTTGGCTATTCCACAACAGCAAGTCCACAAAACAGTTTGATGTAGCATTTAAGTCATGGGGCATCTTCAGCAAAGAACTGATAGTGGGGTATTGGGACTAACTGTATGAAAAAAGCCAGGGTTCTGATCTCTGGAATGTAGGAGATACTAGGAAGGAACTGACTTCCATTGGGAACAAGAATATTAACAAATATATCTACATGAAAAGTTACACACTGAAGGTAAGAGAACTCAAGAGAACATCGTTGGGTAGCTATGCAGAGGCACTATGTGTTGTAACAGGGACAGTACTGTTTGTTCCTTTATGGGATACAACCTGATTCTCTCAAGGCACTTGACACTTTAAAAAATCAGACTACGGTAAGGCAAAAAAGGGGATGGGGAAAATGTTTCTTTGTGCCCAATTAGCATATTCTTATATAACAACTCTATTAAGTCATTAATTCGGGATTTTTTGTCTCGAGAGCCTATTTACTTGAAACACAACCTCAACCTCTGCCACGCACTTCACCATTGACAATAACTGAAAATTCTAAGGGTGCAGCGATTTTTGTGAAGTGAACCTGGTGGCCTTTTCAGCTCTCAGTGCTCTACTCCCTCTCTTGAAAAAACTGACAGAATTAGAATCCTGCCACAAGTCATATTAGGTATGTCAACAATTCAAGGATAAAGCAGTTCATTTTTTTGTTCTCTTTCAAGCTACATTAGTCCCCCAGTTCAAGCTGAAGTTGGCCTTTCATTATTTCATGTGGTAGTTCTAATTATTTTCTTAGGACATGTTCAAGCAATATGCTCTTAAGGAATTATCTCAAGAGAAAAACTAATTCTATCATCATAATACAAATGCTAGTTTATTGTATTTGACCTTTCAAGTTCTTCATACAAGTCTTTTGATCACAATTTTTAGAGCGTCCAGTAATACTTACAAATGTTGTATGAACACACCCATGCAGACACACCGCTATTGAACCATGAGATGTAACCTTGTCTACATGCAAGGGACTAACAAATTATTTTAATGAGCTTGTAAAGGAAACTCTGAAATGTCACATTAGGTGAATATTTTGCAGAGCAGTAGATGCACAATCTTTGAACTCCAAAAACACCTTGAAAAGATTACAAAGATGTCACCAAAGACTAAGGAGGCAGTACTAACCATTAGTTTGTGTAATAACCACTCTCATTGTCCACTCTTGTTAATTACATCTTCCTCCTTTCTGATCCTCTAGTATCAGTTTTGTGTTTTCCCTTGTGATTTAAAATGCTTTACACAGAACATTATAGTGTAGTTCACTGTTGCCATCTAGCATTTTCTCCTTTTCTTTTTTTTCTGGCATCAAAATCATTTTGATTTCTGTACTCATCACTTGCAAGACAGGCCCAATGCTAGCTGGATCACATTTAAGATTGTCATCCTTACTTCTAAGGCAACCTGACTTGTGCTTGCTTCTGCTTATTTCCAGTCTCTTACCACTGATATCCCTGCCACTGTAGCTCTGTTAAAAACACAAACCAAACTGCTCCCTTGCATCCTTTGACACTGTGCCATAATTCCTAGGCTTTTAATCCACAAATCACTCTATTCAACCTCTTTGCATAAATATATGCCTTTAAGGAGGCCTATAATCACTAACGCGTCCACACACTTAAAAATAAAATGCGTACTAAGGCTAATAATCATGAAATTATTGTTCTTTTTTTTCCCCACTATTTTGTTGTTCCTTTCCCTGAATCCATGTGGATAATCTCCAAATATCAGCGGTTGTCCCTGACGTACTACTACACAACCAATTGATCAAGCATATCTATTATTAGGAGGCAAACTTTTCCAGTCATTTTGAAATTGCCATAAAAATAAAAGCTTGACCTTCAGAAAGGCATTTTTTTTTCCCCCTCAAGTGATTTATTTTGTCTTACTTTGATTACCATCCTAACTGGCAAAGGTTTGAAGCTCTGAAGTATTGTTTATCACTGCAACAATGAAAGGTATGACTAAAGTTATAAGTTAGTCCAACATGCAGGGGAAGAAAATCACAGAAAAGAGAACGGTATTTCTAAAAGGACAGGTTCATAGTTATTCACATAAAATGTAAAAATGGATACTTATATTTATACTGAGTAGACCAAATATATTGCTAAGACATTTTATGTGTATCTATACACATTCAAAGCACCTTCATAATCACCTTCACGTATGGTTTGCTTTCCAGCTTATTAGGTTTTTTTTAACATCTGTTTAGTTAGATCTACAAAAAGATGACTTTTTAAAAACTTACAATGCAACTGTAGGATCTGGCAATTTAAGAAGTAAGAGTTGCATGGTATTTAAATTAGAAACGTGTAATGACCGTCTGAAGTCCAAAAAAGACGCCAGAAATCTAGTTCTTTGTATGAAGAATACAATTAACCTTTACGGGCCTTTGATTGACCCTTGGTGCCTTTCAATAAATGATAAGGATGATGAAATTAAATGAGCAACATACTTTTCCATATTCCTCCAGAGAACTACCATACAACTTTCAGACCCCCTCAAACTGACAATTTCTCCCCGAATCTCCCTCTCCCGACTTCAAGCCAGCGACTGCAGTCCTTGCTCGAATTTCAGTTTTCTATTCACATGACGATCCGACACACTACTCCAGTACTCCACCCTCCCAACACCCGGCTGCTCCACGGAGTTAAAATTAACTTGGTGGTTTGGGTTTGTCTAAGACTGGAAGATCTTCCCTTGTAAAACAATTGTGCGTTCATCAGGCTCAGCGGCGAGCTCGGCTCGCCTCCCAACACCGCCGAGCTGCCACGGCTAAGCCCTCAGAAGAAAAACAAAACCTTGTCTCAGATAATGGCTTTACTGTACTTGCTAAGAACAAAAAAGAAAAAAAAAACCCAAACCACCAAACACCAAAACACGACAGAATGAAAGGCATTTGATTATTTTCAGCTACTTGAAATTCAGAAAGCCCTAAACCGCGGCATATCGCATGCCTAAAATCCCCAAGTCCTTGGGGGCTTGAAGTTCGAGGAGAAAACCGCTGCAAAGCTGCGCCCGCCGCAACTTTCGCACCGCGCCGCGAGCCTGCCGAGCGCCGGCAGGGAGGGAGGGAGGGAGGGAGGCAGGCGGGGGGCGGCCGACAGGTACCGCCCGCCCCGCCAACCACCCGCGGGCAGCGCCGCTTCCGCGGGTCAGACCTGCGAAAGAGACGAGCCCTGACAGGCGGCCGCGGCTGCCCCGCCGCCGGGGAACAAGCCCCGTTACTCACGCCGCTCCCCCCCACCCCGCGCCTCCGCCGGCTGCGAAGTTTCCAGCCAAGGGCAGCGGCTGGGCGGCTAAGCCCGGGGCGGCGCGCCCGCCGCGGCGATCAACAGGCGCCCGGACCTCCCTCCCCGCTGCCGCTCGCCGACCGCACCTCGGGGAACGGGCGGCTGCGCCCGACCCCGGCTGCCCTCGTCCGCGGGAGGGGCGGCCAGGAGCCCGCGCTACCACCTCAGGACCCTAACGCGCACGCAAGCTGCCCCCCAGCCCGGGGGCCGGGGCTCCGCGCCGCCCCTCACAGAGGAGCGCCGCGTACCTGGCGAGGTGATGGAGGCCGGCCCGCTGCCTCGCCTCGCCGCGCCGGCACACGGCACCCGCTCCGGCCCGCTCCCGCTTCAGCCGCGGAGAAAGTTTCCTGACGTCAGCGCGGGAGGGCGGGCGGGGGACCCCGCCTGCCTGCCTGCCTGCCTGCCGGGCTCGCTGCCCGCTGGGCCGGGCCGCCGCTGCTCCCGGGCTCCCCCTGCCTCCCGCCACCGGCTGCCAGGGAGGGAGGGAGGGAGGGGAAGGAGAAAGGGAAGAGGGAGGCGGCGCCGCCGGCACCGGCGCCCCGCGGCGACGGAAGGGGCGCGCCCCGCGGCGCTCGGCAGGGGGCGCCGTCGCGGCCGCGCGCGAGGCTTGGTCGTCGGGGCCGTTGGCGGGCAGCGGCGGCGCGCGACCTCGCCTCGCCGGGGTCTGCGGTGAGGCGCCGGGCAGCACAGACTTTGGGGTAGGCGCAGCCGTGAAGTCACAGAGTGGTCCTCGGTGACGCCATCGCCGGGTGCAGCCTCACACCCAGCAGCGGCTGCCCCGACCTGGCTTCCGGAGAGCGGCCGGCAGCTGAGTCAGACCCAGGCCTCCGAGGGGCGGGAGGCGCCGGGACGCCAGCGCGGGGTTTGGGATGTGCCGCTGCCCCGGGGCCGGTCCAGGGAGGGCGAGCGCTGGTTCAGCCTCCCTTGCCCTCGAGGCAAGGGGCAGACTGGGAGCGTGGGTGCCTGGCAGCTGAAGGCCCACGGCGAGCGGTTTCGCTGTCAGCCCCCGAAGGCGGGCTCACGTTCACGTGTCCGAGCAGAGGGGAACAGGCCCCTCGGGGCAGTACAGAACTTAAGGATGTGCGCACCTCACCTGGCATCATAGCTGATTTTAGTTAAGCTCTGCCTCAAGGAAAGTCTGATGAAGCAAAGAGCTGTGAGGAAAAAAAAAAAAATCACAAAGAGAAGGCAGTAGCTGAGAAAGTGGGGAATACAAGGTAGTACCTCTGCATTCCTCAAAGAAACATCTTTTGAGGAAAAAAAAAGTTTCTAGAGACACTTCCACAGGTCTTGGTTAAATCTACAATGAAGAACATGGCTATTGTGATAGGGTACAGGTATGTAACATTCTGACTTTGAAGATAGTGTCTGAGGCATACAACCCCAGTTAAAATGTGTTTTAGAAACACCAGAACACAGTAGATCAATGTATTTTTATGTCAGTCATGGGAAATGCAAGTTAGGGATAACAAATTTCTTGTAGAAGTGAAAGGAATTAATGTCTGCCATATTTCTTTTATTCCTGGTGGCCTTCTGCCATGATACTGCCAGGAAGGGGGCACATAGTGTCTTTGGAAAGGCAGGAAACTCATCTGTCATTCCTCTGCCTGAGTTTTTTCCAAAGCACAGTGAAAGATGCCTTTCATTTTTCATTAATCAATAGACAAACCTCAAGAATAGCCATTTAGCAGAACAAAACATGTCACTGAAATCAAAGTAAAGGTGTTTTGTCTGCAGTAGGCATTTTCTTTTTTTGAAGGCAAGAAGGAAAACAGTTCAGGGTAGCAATTTACAGTTAAGAGTGGAAAGATCATGACAGAAAAAAACATGAAGGGTAGAAGTCAAGAGCAGGCAGCTTTTTAAATCAGTAAGCCCTAGATAATTCCATGCGTACATGTGAATTACATAAAAAGTTAATTAGTATGGCTGCCTTTTCCATTCACTACTAAAGTCCAAAATACGTACAAAGCAAATGAGTAGTAAATTTGTCTGCTCCAGAGATTATTATAAAGCTGCTGAAATTTTCCTTCAGTTCATTCTGTCCCACAAAGGAAAGAAATGCTAACATATTACATGGTTTCAAAGTTATTTGTGAACTTTACTGTCAAACTAACAGGCTATGAAGAGTTGCAAACAATCACTGTGTGGAAAGTTGTGACTGTGGAAGAATCATACCAGCTGAATTACAAGAGATAAATAGAAGTGAAATTCTGAGAAGGAAAGAAAGTAGAAAACACTTTTGGGGAAGTTGTATGGGAATTATATTCAAAATAACAACACAGCCAGAAGTTACTTTCAGCATCCAGATACTAAACGTTAAAATATTCTTCTAGGAAAACAAAAACAAAAACCACACACAAAACCAAGAAAACCCGAACCAACCAACCAAAACCCACTCTAATAAACCTGTCTTTACTGCAATATTAAGACAGTTGAAGGAATATCTAATGAATTCTTTCATTCACAGCTGGTCCATGACTGGTCAATACAGAAACAATTATTTTTTTTTCTTCTCTTGTTACTGACAGCTATTCCCATACACACTTCCGCAGCATCTTGTTGGAGCCGACAACTGCATTGCATGCATCTCCTTAGCCATTTGTGCCTGTCAAAAACAGTGAGAGGAAGGATGGGAAGAGAGATGATCTATGCAATCATGGAAGACAAGTAAATTGCTACCAAGAACCTTGTTTTTAGGAATTCCTCACAAATAAAAAACACAGAGTAGTCTAGTCTATCAAAGTTTGGATTGTTAATCGTGTTAAACATTTAGACTTATTTTTGTTGTTTGTATGATTGTTTTTTTCAAGCAAAAAGGCAGTTTGTATACTGCTTTCTTAGGCAAAACTGCAGTTCATTTCAGTGCCAGGAAGCATCTTCATGTATCTGGCTTTTCATAACATACATCCAAAGTTGGTCTTTGTTGTATGTCATAAACAAGTACTCAAACTTGTTCAGTAAGTGTACTGGTTTTATTTTGATTAGACAAGCTCAGCTACACTCTGGTTAGTAGGTGGAGTCTCAAAGTTTTGATCTACCTATTAAAAATATATATATATTTTTCTTTGTAAAGTTATGGACTCCCTTACATGTTTTATCTTTCCCAAAACTAAGCCTCAGTAGAATTTTACTAAAACTCTAATAGTCACAACAGCAAAGCAGAGCACATGCTAGACAAACAGAAAACATTTTGGCTGTTGAAGTACACGTTATCTTCAGTTTTGCAAAGGTGATTTAGAAAGCAAGTAAAATTAAGTGCACTTTAAAATTCTTTTATGTTACCATAGCAGATTCTTCATCAGAGAAAGTTAAAAATAAAATACGATACAGGGGTGTTTTTTTCATTACCAGGTTTTTCTGAAGTCAAGTATATTCGATGAAGTCAAGGTAGATTTTGTCCAAAATCAAGTTATACTATTTTAAATGCAATAAAAATGCAAGTACAGAGTATATTACTCAGGAAAGGACATTTTTCAAAATCCCTTCTGCATGCATTTTTTCATTTAAAAAGTGAGACTTTATAATACAAGAAAAAATACTTAGTACATAGGAAGCTTCATATTTCTTCTGAGATATTTTTGACATAATCTGTATTGCAGTGCTTAAATAAAAGGAATGTAGAGCAAACCTATTTTCAACTTAAATTTGATGCATATTATTTGAAGGGAATAGAAGAAGAAGATTTCTTTCTTCTACTGTCATTTTTTACCATCAACAGTGGCAACCGAGGGGTGGAATGAGAAAATTATTTGAGAGGAAAAGCAGAGCAAAAATATATGAACTCCAGCATTAGTACTTCTTCATCTTAATTGTTAATTGGTGTCATCCAGAAGCAAAAGTCTAGGAGCAAAAAAAATAAAACAACTTCTTCTGTGGTCTAGGTCCCCCAACGCCTGAAGTGGACAAAGTCAGGTCATTACTGGGGCTATCATTCTCGAGCATTGCAGAGAGCAAAGAACCAGGCACACAAGAAATGGAAAGAGTATACTCAAGAGAGAACAAAATCACGTTTCATAAACACATGCTTGCACCTTGGCTTCTTACATGAATGGATTGGTTTTATTGTTCTCATGAGGTTGTAAATGTCAGTCATGTAAACAGATGGTGAAGACTGAGTGGAGGTAAGAGGATGAGCAAAATCCATGGAATCAGTATTCATTTAGATCTGGAGCTATGACAACATCAAAGAGTAAATATTAATCACTTGGACTGATTTACCAGAAAATAGTTACTAGAAAGAACAAAGACTAAAGGATTCCACCAATTGCAAAACCTGAGAAGTTTTTCCTCCCTACTGAGCACTGTCTCACCTCTCACATAGACGAAAAGCTACCACTAGTCTACGAGGATGTTGAATAAATAAGAAACCAAAGCAACTCCCATTCAGTCTAATGAAGAAACACTGCCAGGGAAAATTTTGCTCCCAATTTCCTATTTCACTTCTAGGCCTTTTAAAATATTGTCATGGTGGTGTAACGTGCATCCCCATTTCAAATTTTCCTCACTTTGCCAGAGAACTGTAAATTGCCACATTGTAAACAAAAATCACATCCCCACATTGATCTTAATGATCTTGGGAGGATGTAAATAAAGCTCTATATTTCACTCAGGGGAAGGACATCATTAGCAGTGCGATCAGTTCCTGTATCAGAGATGACAAAGGCCAAGAAGACCTGGGTACCCAGACAACTAGCTGCCTTCTGTAAACTTAACCAACCAGGTAACAGGGTAACTGTTGGACAGCACATCAGAGCAGATGCTGATCTCAAAAGCAACTATATAACATTACGTTACCTGAATTTTCACTTTTGTTTGACAGTTGACCAAAAACTCTTTTGAGACAAGATTTACTGAGAATGCATGACAGAGGCTTATATATATTAGGAGACCCGATATGGAACAGGTTGAGAGAGAGGAAAGAATATGAGAAAGGTATCTTTTCTAGCTTGCTTAACTGGGAATGCAGTCATGTTTCAAAGATGTGAAGGGTTATTGACTCAAAATCACAGTATTTCTTGCGTTCCTCTTATGTTCTCATTTATGAAAGGATTCTTGCTGGATATTGGATACTGTCTTTCCTCATTATTATGTTGTTACTGAGGGTTTTTCATTGTTGTAAAACTTTAAGTACAGAAAGAACTATTACATTACTTGATTCGGTAGGTGTCATAGGCTACTCAATTTTACCCAGGTGTCTTAATTATTGAGTTGTTAAACTCCATTCAGGGCCTGAGGAAAATAGTGTCAGACAGATGAGAAAAACAGGGTGTCAACAATGCTCAAGTGTGGATGGTGGTGGAGGTGACTGATTTACTGTTGATCATTGTAAACCTGAGCATGAGATTGGTATCAACTACCAATATATCTAAAGAGGAAGGTCCTCTATGCCATTACTGTCAGAATTTCCTTCCCAAAGGGGGTCAGTCTCTGTATCCCTAAAGCTTTTTGTGGAATTATGTAACATTAAAAGTACTGTAGCCACCATTATAAAATATTTCCAAAATAGAAAAGCAATTTTTCATGTAGAACTCACAGACTAATATTGATTATATACCTCACATCTACAAAGCCAAAAGAAAGAACCAGACTGGGCATTTCATTTAAAGTTTTGAGAAAAAAAAACAGCGATAGAGAATTTTCATTAAAAACAAAAGGCTAGTATGTAGTATACTTTGCAGAGAACAAGAGTGCAAAATGCATAATACCATTGCTTTTGTTTCTGAGCCAGTTATCCTTTGAAGTGTGGCAGAATGTCTAGTTATGAAATTCTTTGAAATGGTCTAAGTTGCTCACTCCATGACAAAAACCTAGAGCAATATGACAACCTAAAAAATAACCATGCCATTACTTTAAGACAGAAAGAATAAAACAAATCATTACTCTATTATTTGTACTACACATGGATGTCAGTTTTTAAAATTGTTCAGTATTTGAAAACAATGCAACAAAAATGTACTCAAGGGTGCCTAAACCAAAGTAAAATTTCAAGCTTGCTCTCATTGAACTCGCAAGGATTTTTCCTGTGGACTTCAGAGAGAGTAATGTTATAATATAGTAATAAAATACTTACACAAGAATAAAACCTCTAAATAGAAAAAATAATCTGTTTCAAAGCCTTTGCTTTTAGGGCTTCTCTTAGATCAAATGTTAGGAAGGAGATAGAGCTCTGGAAGAATCTCTAATCCCTTGACATAAACATTACAGCATCTATCAACAGGTAAATTGGAAACTAAAATCTTCAAAGCTAGTAAAATAGCCGAGGCAAGGCCTCACAAAAGCCAAGAATTATTTGAGGCCTTAATCAAGGCCAAATCAATATTTTATATGCATGTGTCATAACTCAGACTTTCGTCTATGTTCCTTTGCTGCTTTTCCATATGTAATACTTCATTCTACTTTATGCAAGATTGGATGTAGATGCATGTGCAGTTAAGGATGAGTTTCACTTATTCACATTAGATACATTTCACCAAGACTGTGGTTTTTATCTCCAAGACAATATAAGTGATGCATGCATTTAATATGCATGTTAAAAACCCTTGGATTATTTTCCACATATAATGTAAAACTGAAAAGTTACAAAAGAGAAGAAATTTGGTAATACTAGTAGAAGGCTAGAGGAAGGATATGAAAGCTGAAGACAGCACAGGGTTAATCTTGAAACAAAGAACCTAATACTGGAAAAGAAATAAAGCCATGTTATACAATATGCATTTGTTATCTATAGGAAAGGAAATAAACATCCAGTTACAACTACACTGTAATTTCAAGTCTGAAATGTAATTAATTATCTACATTACTTGTGTTCTGCAGAAATGAACTCTATTCTCTTGCAGTCAGCTGTACCATCATTTTTAAAACCACTTGTCTCCATCATGGGTCATTAATATTAGCTAAATCATGACACATTTCATGCTTACTCATTTTTCATAGAAAAAGCATGGGTTTTTTACAGAAGTTTGACACTGTAAATATTTTTATATACACCCTCTGTCCTGGAATATACATGTCTGGAAAGCAGAAAGAGCCGTCAATCTCTTCCAGTGGCTGTTCCATCTAAGAATAAGAATCCTCAGTAAATTCCAGACAATGAATTTATCTTTTTAGGTAAAACAATAGGACTAAGCAGCACTTTGGAGTTTGGTGTTGATGGTTGCCAGATTCTGGTGCAGACTTCTTCAGAGCTGGCATAAACAGGTACCTTCAAGCAAGGAGAACAGGACACCGCCTTTTAATTGAAAACAAACTCATGAGTTAGCATCTGCAAATAGAGACTTTGAACAGACTTGTTCAGATACTTGAATTAACTTCCATGTTTTCCTGTAAGTTTCTTAGGTACTCTTCTTGAATTACAGGAGTGAGAAATGAACTACAGAATTATTTCTTAGTTGACAATTGATATATGTGATTCATGAACACATTCGTAAGTCTTAAGTGCTTTCAGTAGACACAAGTTCACACATTTCCAAAGCTACCAGACCATGAGACTTATCTGTTATTCTCTGCCAAACATTTCAAACTCAGACTTTTTTTTTTTCCATTTTCTTGGTAGATATCTGACATCATTATTACTGGGTTTGTCCTTTCATGATAGTCCTTTTTTATGCTTTAGGTTGAAAAACAGCTCAGCCTGCAGATAGCTTGTAAATGGACTTTGATGTTGCAGGTGAAATTCAACTCTTGTCTAAAAGGTAATGGTGCATTATATAAAATAAAGTAACAGGTGCAAGGAACTTGTACAATCTCAAGAACACTAAAACATGTCTAAAAAATCATCTATGACTGATACCATAGTATAGTCTCTCAAGTAAATATGTTGTCTGTCTTGGAATTCTAACTCACAAAACTAAACTGTGGTCTTTCATGCTCTTGCCTTCAGTAGTCCCATAGATCTGCCTTTTGTTATGGACAAGGCAATCCCTTGGTCAGTGATGTCCATCTGCCACAGGTTGAGGTTAAAAAGTGGCTTGCTCTTACCAGATGCAGTTAGCATTGCTGTTAAAGTTCTGTTTGTGACAATGATCTTTGTATGCTTCTCATGAAAACAAAGAACGATAATTTGAAGGAGTAAACATTTCCCCAAAATTTGGACCATGTGTGGGACTCTCTGAAATAGCTGTTGCGTAAAACTAACCTGAAACTGGTAAGGCAAAAAGCCCAGCTGGGCTTTCAAAAGAAATGCCATAGAGAGTGCATTTTAAATTTATATATAATTACATGGAGTACAATACTTCACCTGAAAGTTCAAAAATTTCTACTGATGAAGCAGCATTTTAATACTGTGATAAAAACTCAGTCAAGATGAACCCTAACTCTATCCAGAATTCCTACATCCCCCTGGTGACTATTTAACATTCAGCACATCTCAAAATGGAGCCTAAGCATCCCTTTGAAAGTAATAACTGTTCTAATTTGTAATGGTTGATGTTATTATTATATTACTCTCAAAAAAGTCATGGGTGATTATCCATTGAACAAAGAGCAAACAGTTCAGAGAACTACGCTAATGCAACACGTCACTGGGCAAAACACAGCAGTATGTTATAGCCGTACCAAAGACAGCAGGTATTTGTTTTTCTGGGTGCTGGACCTTGTAGCTTCCCTTCATATAAGGACATGAAGGGATAAAATTTGACATCGTTTAACTTTGATTTTGATAATGGCATTAGTAATGACTAATCAGTCATTAGCCTTCTGTAATTACAAGGTATTTCTCCAACCAGCTGTTTCTTGCTAGTTAACACCTAGCAAGTAAATTTATTTTTGCATGCTAATACTTCCTGATATTAGCTCACAAATTGATCCTTACAGCTGAGTAACAAACACACACTTTCACACTCCCACACGTGGGTGGAGTGAATTTCTGGTATTCATTGCTTATTTGGAAACCTACCTCTGTGTAGCCCATCCTATCCATGTCAATAAACAAGAAAGAAAACATCATATTTGTTCTACCAAACACAAGATAGTCTCAATTACAAAACTGGAAATAAAGTTACTAAAGAAAACATCAAAACAATAAAATGCTCATCTGCTATCAATCTCCTTTTCTCCCTGTCACTTAAAATTTCTAAGGCATGTCTTGTCTTAGCTGTGGAAACAAAATGAAAAATTCAGCACTGTTTCCCTTCCTTTGTTCCCCACCTAATAATCAGGATCATCTTCAAAATTAGCGTGAGAAAAAAGAAAACTACAACTAACAATGGATTAAGATGCTGATAATACTCTACAAATATTTTCAGAAGAATTGTGCATACTTCTTAGCAATCTCAAAGTCAGTCTGAAGTTTTCATAGAGACTGTACACAAAATAAACAAAGATGACTGAAATATGGCATTTAAAATGGTTTTTCTGAATTAGTTTAATATTCTCTTCCCATTTCCCCAAAGAAATGCCAAATTGTTTTCCTTACTTAATATATTTGTCCTTTCCTTGGAAGGATTTTATTCTACTGACTTTTGTCTTTTTCTGGAGTAGAGCTCTCGTACTCTCTACTTGGCACTCACTGCTGTGTGTTTTCTCTCCTAAGTTTTGCATGTGATGTAGCAGTTGCGTGTCTTCAGGTGAGTCTCTGCTTTCCTCCCCACTCCAGTTGTTCAGGTTTTAATAACAGGAGGGAATAGCCCACGGGT
This sequence comes from Buteo buteo, assembly GCF_964188355.1. Classification (NCBI taxonomy): domain Eukaryota; kingdom Metazoa; phylum Chordata; class Aves; order Accipitriformes; family Accipitridae; genus Buteo; species Buteo buteo. The sequence goes on along the minus strand of NC_134175.1, from coordinate 18,257,352 downwards.
GTCCCCACCAATTGAGATGGATACAACATGAGACCACAGTCCTAAAGACAATATTTTTTTGTTCACTGCTGAATCTTTCCTAATTTTTATCTCTAGTCTTTAAAAACGTCAGCTCTGAAGCTAGTCTCACTATTAAATAAGGGAAATGTGAGTGCATATGTTCTCATATTTCCAACAGTCTACAAATAAACTTATATGTTGGTATTGCAGCATCTTGCATGAACCAGCAACTCCTTATGTTGTGATAACCCGGCCATGTTTTATTCGTAACAACTCACTTGAAGCCAAACATGTTGCTTGTCATGGTTTAACCCCAGCCAGCAACTAAGCACCACGCAGCCGCTCACTCACTCCCCCCCGCAGTGGGATGGGGGAGAAAATCAGGAAAAGTAGTAAAATTCATGGGTTGAGATAAGAACAGTTTAATAGAACAGAAAAAGAAGAAACTAATAACGATAATGATAACACTAATAAAATGACAACAGTAATGATAAAGGCAATGGAGTGTACAATTGATGCACAGTGCAATTGCTCACCATCTGCCTATCGACACACAGCTAGTCCCCAAGCAGCGATCCCCCCTGCCCCCACTTCCCCCAGTTTATATACTAGATGTGATGTCACATGGTATGGAATACCCCCTTGGCCAGTTTGGGTCAGCTGCCCTGGCTGTGTCCTGTGCCAACTTGTGTTCATCCAGCTTTCTCACTGGCTGGGCATCAGAAGCTAAAAAATCCTTGACTTTAGACTAAACATTACTTAGCAACAACTGAAAACATCAGTGTTATCAACATGCTTTGCATACTGAATTCAAAACATAGCACCATACCAGCTACTAGGAAGACAATTAACTCTATCCCAACTGAAACCAGGACATTGCTACATGAGTCTTTTGCTCTAAGAACTCTCTACTTTTCTTCCCACCTTCTTACTCCTTCCAATGAATCATCTAGAACCTCCTACTCCATTTATCCTAAGCTCTCTAGTCCCTGTAAAGATTTCCACTTCCTAGGAAGTGGACTCATCCTTCCCTACTTAAAAAATACTCTTCCAAAAGTAATTTTTCATGTTGTGCTTCAAAGAACATGAAGAACCTTACATAATCTTCCTAAACTTACAATTTTTGTTCTGTTGTACCGTAAGCTCCTTAGCTCACCCTGAAGAAAGACATCCTTTCAGAGCCTTTCAGCTTTTGATATTTAGAATGGCAAAGCTTTTGATACTCAGGAAAAACTAGTGTACCAATATGGCAAGTAATTTTACATTAGTATATGGCCAATATTAATAATACAAAGCAATAATGCCCCTGGAAAAAACCTCCTACCACCCCACTGCAATCCCTCTTCTCTAGCTTAGTGAGGCTAAAGGATGTCTGCTAGAGCAATAAAATCATATTCACCAATGTCAGCATATAAATTTAACTTCCCAGAAGTGTATTTTCTTCATATTTACTCGTAGACTATTTCTCTCTAATCATTTCTTTCTGCTTGTCTCCAACTTAAAATAATTCTGAATCATTCCTTTTGTGTCAATGACTTATATAAGTTGTTTTTCTTTTGTTCATTTAATGTCTTAGTTTTGCTAATTGTTCATCTCAGAACAGTTCTGTATCTTTTTGCTTTTGTTTGTTGCTTCTCACTTTTTTAAATGATCACAAATTGTTTTATTTATTTTACTCCCTATTCTTCTATTAGATATCATTAAATATCGACCCTTCTTTCGTTAGTCCTTTCTGATATCTCGTTTGTTTGTTAGGGGTTCTTCTCCCCCCCACACTGCATCTTGTGCTTGCATAACACAATCCAACTTCTAAGTGTCCAACATTGCATAGAGCTAACCTCTGGGTGAAGATCATAGCACCAAACTGCCTCATGCATGGTCAGATGACAAGTAGTAGTAGAGACAAAAAGATAACTGTCACTTGGTACTTATTTATTTCAAGTAGAGATGCATACACCCACTTCTCAATTTGCTCTAGAAGACTACCATATGCTAAGCATCATGCCTGAGTTAAAACAGTAGAGAGATGGGCTGGGACTTGTGCTGTGCAAGTGTTGGAATGGAAGAGCTCATCCAGTTCTGAAGTTAAACTTGTCAGCTCACTTCCCCAGTTTTTCAAGTATCATAGTTTTATCCAAAATCAGACTCCTGGTGATTTGCAGCCTCAAGTGGCTTCTGGACAATCAGACATCCTCGTGTTCTCTGCTCATGCATGAAACACTGATGAACACTACCAGTTTCCATTTTCGATGTCTGAAGGACACAAGGTGGAGTCCTTTTTTTTATTTAAACTGCAACAGAAGAGAACTACAACTATTTGACAATCAACATACCAAGAAGTAAACATAGAGCACAGATTAAACATGTTGCTATGAGATGAATGCCAACTTTATAGTTACAGCAAGCATCTGCCTTTAATCTATATTGCTCATTAGCTGAAAGTATTGCACACTTGGGATTAGTTATAGTAAATAATGCTGAAATGGATACCACATGGATACATTTTTTCTGTATTAATGTGAGCACTGAAAGGAAACAAAAAGTGGAACTCCCCCAGTAAAGGCTGCTTGGCTGTAGTTTAAGTTATGCACAAAGGGCAACAAAAATTTTGCAACTCCTCTGATAATTTCTGATTGCAAAAGCATTTTAAAGGATTACTGCCCTTCTTCACACTTAAACACTTGCTCCCTCACTTTTAATTATGCTGGAATGTTTTGTGTGGCCTCTTTACAAGTTTATATACAGATTTTCTGTGTTGAAAAGAAAAACCCAGAAATAGAGGGCTCATTTTTTCTTTTTCATTTACCTATTTGAGAGCAGGGTCTTAAAAATGACTGATACTAAAGAGAGCAAACTGCAACTGGGAGAGACTGAGGGAGAGGCAAGAAACAGACTAAGATTGCAGGAACTGCTTAAATCAACAGCAGGTTGACAGAAATCATAGGGTGGGATATTTATTTACCTCTTTCAGAAAAAGGAAATTACTCCAATTTTGGCATTATCCTTGGTCTGATACCACCCTTTAGTCAACAGATGCCTAAGGAATGCAGGATTGGCTTCTCTACATGAAAGGCAAATGAACAATTCTCTTAGTATTAGCTTCAATGTCAATGATGTAAATTGTTCTATTCAAATGAGTGGGACTTAAAGATTATTTTTAGGTTTAGAACCATAAATTAAGGTATGAAGAGCTCACTTTCAAAATTCCGCCTTTGTTCTTTTCAGCCAAAAATCTCTTCTAATCATTCATATGACATTTTTAGGATTTAATTAGATCCTGTCTCCTTAGAATTACTGTTTCTCAGTGTACACTCCCATTTATTTATGTTTTAGAGAACTCATAGCATATACATTTTACTTTTAAAGCAAATTTTAACATTCTTTATAAACTCCTGAAAATCCAGCAAGCACATACTCTTACTTGAAAAGAACTATTCAGCATCTCCAAAGAAAAGTTTGGGATTTGAGTCTATAACTCCTTTCTCAGATCAAATGCACATCAACAGAAAAATAGTAAGCATTTTAGGTACCCAATTTCACAGTTCTCTACAAGAACAACAAGAGTTAACTAACCAGATTAACTCAAGAATTAACTTGTGTACTTGAAAATTAATTACTTTGAGTTTAAAAACCCCAAAGACACAAAGAACAAAACTGCAAAATACATTGAGATCTGGGGAACCAATAAGCAAAGAGTAACAAAAATTAAAATCCTTGTTCTTGGTGAAATAGGACCAGAAAGTACATCAACATTCTTTTCTTTCAGCCACCTGTCACTGTGTTTGGTTGCAAACACAAGATAAAGGAAGCCTCTTACCTTTATTAACAGCTGATGAGGATAAAAATGAAAGCAAGACTAAAACAATACAGTTAGCAATAAATGGAGCCTAGCAACTCCACATATCCACAAGCTTCGGGTGGATAGAAAGGAATTCTTATGAAAGTATGTAGATAAAAAGACCAGAGAGAGTAGAGAGGACTCTGAAAAAAAGGAAACTGGTAGGAAAAGGAAGAGAAAATTATGACAACTGGGGTAACAGATGACCCAAAGAAGGGAGGAGACAATAAAACCAACTGGATTTACAAGATGTGAGACATACTTGATTTACGGTTTATGCATTGACTGTCTAAGCTTACTAGAGGAAAGATCTCAACTTCAGCAGCAAAATGAATTTGTATTTCCCTCTCTGACAATCTTTAATCCATCTCATTAAAAAAATATTTGAGATGAGAACATTAACCTACCTTCATAGTTTTTCTTGTACTAATCTTGGTTTTTATGCTGTACCCTAACATAGTTTATTATTTTAAGCTAGGTCTGGAATCAGATACTGAAAAGACCCAAAAGATCGCTTACCATGTACCCTGCTATTTCATTATTGTTTCCTACAGTTGTTTCTCATACTTAATCTAGCCTGAATTTTTGAAATTGTGACCTTACAAAATAATAAAGGAGAGCAAGAGAGAAGAAACATTATAGGTTAGTATGATTCCCACCCCAAAAAAAATTATACTAGTGTATGTGAAGCTAAATCTTCAATGTACTATTATATGAGAGCTTTTTATCAGTGGGCATCACATATCACTGAATCTGTCTCTTCATCGTGAATCTTGCTATGCTACACAATGCCAAAGAACATTCAATTGGTAAAAGTTATAAGCATTTCAAAAATGCATTTATAAAGGCACAACTATTTTTGCCATGTTATTAGTTTCATTGTTTTGGAGGCATCTTCAGTATCAATACAATTGGGATTATTCTGCAATTTTATTAAAGAGGAAGGATGGTTGATTAATGTCTCCTTATTGAAATCAACACCAGCTGGATTTTATGTCCAAGTTGTAATGCATAAAGACTGTATGTGTTCAGCATATGAGCAACAGAACAGAGAGGTTCTGTTGCCTGTTCATTTTTCTTGTATGGCAAAGAGGAAAAAGAATTATAAAAATAATAATAGGGAAAAAGGGAACATGAAAAACAGAGTGGCTTTAAAGATTCAATTCTGAAGCAAGTTAACATCAATAGCAGTTAAAAATACTGCTTAGGTCTGTGTATTCACTTCCAAAAGAAACTTTTAACATTTAACCAAAGTATAGCAAAACATACACAAAGTGCACAGAATCACAAGTTTAGACAGCTGTTTTCAGAAAGAGATTTACTTTGCTGCAAAAATATTTTTGTTAGAAAAAAAGTAAAAATTCCACAATAAAGACCACAGTTGCAAGTCAGCAGTTTAAGTTAGAGGTACTTTGATGTCCTTGATATTATTGATAAATATTAATAAAAACATCTAGAAAGAAATAAGTAGCCTGTATTGATCTCCATGGATGGATAAGACCTTTTCAAACTAGCTTGTATCAAACAAAAATAGCCTTCTGCCAGCTCTGCTGAAGGAACAGCCAATATGAACAGAAGTGGGAGCATTCTGCTAAAAAAAAAAAAAAAAAAACACAAAAAACTTAGACTTCTTTCAGAAACATGAATCTGAAAAAATATGCATTCCCTCCGCAAAGTGTAGGGTGTACATTTAGAAAAGAAAAGATAGAATTCTCTATTTTATCAAAATAGATTATCATTGTTTTATTTTTTTCCCCTATAAAACCTGTCTTGCATTAAAACAACAGAAATAGCAAGGTGTTTGATAATCTGTGCAAGGATACTCATGATCAGAAAAAAATTGCAAGAGGGCATAATCTCCCTCGTTTAATTCATAGCACAAAAATTCATAGGAAAGGAAGTAGTAACAGAGCCATTTAGTAGAAAAAAATCCAGCTTTCATACATTTAAAAATATTGGAAGCATTTGAAAGTTGATAGACTCAGTTGCAGTGAGTTTTTAATTGAACTTGTGTAATACTACTTACTTCTAAGAGTTAGGAAAGCTAACTGCTATAGGAGTCTGACCTTTAAGACCAAAGCTGATTTAAGAGTACAGGTATCAGTAAATTAAATAGTAGCATTCTATCATATTATCTTAGCATTTGTTACTAACTAGGACAAAATGTATTGCTGGACATGTATTCCCATTTTAACTCTGAGTTTGATTTTGTGTCCTGCAACAAACTTTAGATAATGAGGCTGTCATTCAAAGCAGCATTCAATTGTGGGGTAACAGAGGAAGCAAGAGAAGAATCCTTTGGATAATAAAATGTGAGCACACTGACAAGTAAAAGTCTTTGGATCTTCAGTTGAATGTATTGAAAGCACTACAGATTAGATAAGGGTATGCTAGAAACATCTGGCAATTCTCTCTGAACATGTGTATGACTGCCCAAATGCAAGTTGCTCTGTACCTTTTTGCATTTGATTTAGAATTAAAACTAAAATAGTCCAATGAAATTCCTAATAATTTGAAAACCAGGACATTGGTAGAATAAAATTACGAATTTCACCTTTTTGTAAAGCCTGGTGATCAATATATCCTAATAGAAAAGTTTTTCTTGGCATTTAAAAAATAAACAGGTAAACAGCATTTACACAATTGTGTGCATTATTCACAGTTCAAATACTGCAAGATTAGGTTAATTCAATAGAACTTTGACCCTTAATTTTGTTGACAGCAGTAATGAATCCTAAAATTAGTATTTTTTTTAGAAGGACACTGATTGGACTTTATTCCTCATTCCAAATGCATTTGCAGACTGAAAATAAAACAACCCTCCCCTTCCCAGTCCTATGAGAGGTAAAGAATATAAAGCCTGCTATTTAAAAACCTTTAAGAGCTGTTTAAAAATAAACTTGAATAAACAAGAACATCAGAAAGTTCTGTGTATGGACAATTTGCATAGGGGTTCAATCATTTTCTAGTAAAGCAAACGCTTTGTGAAAAAGAAAATAATCTAATTATAAAGAAATATTAATTAGTATTATTGAGTATTTGTACAACTCAACTAGTCACTTGGTTATATTCTATAACTAAAGATTCTATAACTTTAAAGTGCACCTTTTTACATTATTGTATTTGCATGTTCTGACTATCAAAACAGAAACAATAAGTTGTTTTTCCTATGTTACAAAATGGAAACCAGGTAAACACTTGCCTTAAGGGAGGCCCTAGGGAAAAAATGCCTGCAGAAAAAGGTGTCTCCACTCCAGCCTGGCAACAGGAGAAAGTCAGCACGTTTAATGGTACTAGAATCTTGTACTTCACCTCAGAGTGCAAAGCATCTTAAAATCATCAGAAGGTCCAAATCACCATTGAGGTCATGGCCCTTTTTATTACATGATTGCAGAATAGACTGGATATTCCTTGTAAGCCAACTGCACCATGTATAAACTCTAATTTGAATGATACTTCCACCACTGTGAAACTGATTAAAGCCACACTTAACTTCAACAGAGACATGTGCTGTAAATTTGCATACAAAATGCATTCATTATTAGGCATTTCTTGAAATATGTCTTCCTATTTTCCCTAAATTTCAAGCAAATAGGAGGCTACGTGTTAATTTTAGATCATTGTTGGGCAGGCTGCAAAACATGTCTTAATATTTTACCATTTGAATGATTCACTTCCTAGTGTCCTAGTCTTAAAATAGATTATTTTTTCCCACTGCTCAAGTTATGATCACCAGTTGCAGTATTAGCACAGCTTCTAGAGATCAAGAAATAGGGAATGAGAGAGAAAGTTTGTGCATTCCAATATACACTTTTAAAAGATCAAATATATTTCTGAAATGCAGAATTGCAGACTATTTTTACAATGCAAAAAAGTCCCACATGACTCTTACTGTTATGATACCCAGCTAGTGTAATAATTTCTAATTGTTTCTTAGACCAATAGCTGTCTATCAAACAAGTGAACTCCAAAAAGTCAAAGTCCTATTGCAAGTAACTTCCAAAATGCACACACCAAATGTTATTGGGAGTTAAAATACTGACTCCTCTCTTATCTGAGCTCCTTTTCAAGCCCATGTAGCTTATTTTTAAGTCACTGGCAGTTGTTATAGCACTTCTGCTTCAGGAAGTCCACAGAGAAACTTAAGTACCATGAAGTACAGATAAATTTGCAAGAAGTTCAGCAGGATGATGGGGTGGTATAAAGAGAGCAGAAGATGAGCAAATTGGATTATCTGCTCAGTGAACCTGCCTGTAGATATACTTCACAGCCTTTTCTGACTTGTTTGATGGGCTTTTACAAGGGAAAGTTCATATTCCATATCATGTTGGTAATCTCCTGAAAGCCTGAAGAATGACAGTTGCTCTGGATAATGGCTTGCTTGCTTTCTGTCTAGGCAAGAGAACTGAAGCAAGCAGTCTACACAGTGTCAAATAAGTGAAAACCCTGCATGCAAAATGACTGTCATTAACTTGATTAATACATGGAAACAACACTCATTCATCTGTTTATTCTAGGAGGTAACATCTCCCAGCTGCTAATCAATTTGTATACAAGTTGTTTACCTGTCTTTGGGAGTTGGCAGAATATGTTCATTACAAATTCATGGCAAAGAAGTAGTAAGCCTTTTTTTAAGATAATTACTAAGCTACTGTTGCACCTTGCTGTGAATTAACCTCATTAGTCTCTCAAGGGTATTCTTAGTAGGCACATGACAGCAAAACAAGAGAGTTCTCATGCCTCTCCTAAATTTATCTCACCTCATATCTAATCTGATGATAGTAAAATAAAACCCATCAATCAGGCATGATACAACAATAAGTAACTGGTGTCTAGATAATGTGATTTTTCTACATTACTAAGTTCTTAATGGGAATGCATATTGTGCTGTCATGCAGTAATCTAAATTATGTTTGTTATTCATGGTTGGAAGTCTTGCTTGTAACACTACATCCTGTTGTTGCAAACAAGATTTGGAGCCAGTAAAATGCTTCTTTCCTCAGATATTATGGACCTGTCCCTTTTGGAACAAGCATTAGACTTGTTCAAACCCTCTGTCCCAGTAGAAAGAGAAAGCCTATGTCCAATACCAGAGGAAAAGAAAGCAAACAAGAAACCACCTCTGCTTTGAAGGACATTGCTGGAAAAGACAACACAACAACGTATTGACTTCTCTTAAGTTACAAGGAAAATATTCATGCCTCTGTACTGTGTGCAATATTCCCTAATATATCAAGTTGTGGTTTGGATTTTTCTCCACCATTGCTTGGCACATGTTACTATACTGGACTCTGAACAGTCAAGGTTACTGTGGAGCAGAGACGGAATAGCTCTGCTTCAGTGCGAAACTGAACTGAATATAGACAATTCTTTCTGATTATGGTCATGATCCCTGCTCAGATTTCTGAAAGTGGTTCTGTATAACTTGAAACAAATAGAGATGGGATTAATTTTTTTTAGGTCTTTAAATGAGTAATGTGAACTAGCTGGGGGAGATGCCAAGATACTTTTCCTTTAAACCTGAAACAAACCAACCCCATACTCCTCCCTGCTCTCCAGGTTATTTCCTTTACAGCTGTAATCCCAAGCAAGAGCCCAGGGGAAAAATACTGGGGGGGAATTTGAGAAGATTGATCAAACTGCCATGGTGTTGTAGTTCCCAATGGAATCCCGAGTTTATCAGAGTACATCAAGATATCATGTAAACAACACCCAGATCATGAATATCTAATTAACTGGAGGGAAGGGAAAAAAGTAAAACTAACTATAGAGAGAAATAAGTATATTTTTAGGGCAGATTTTTCTTACAGATATAGTCACTTTTCCTTTTGTCTCTTGAAAAAATTCATACATATGATATGAAGAAATAAAGGGCAGCTGTCTTTGATAATTCTTCTGTGGAAGGAAATTATAGAATTTCAATAAAACAGATCTGCTAGCTACATGATAATGGATTCAGAAACATCTAAATTCACTTTACCCAAAATTTTTCAGCCAATGAAATATACTAGCTAATTCAGTCAAAATACAGATACTGTTCAGTTGCATGTAGTCCTCCCAGGGCACTTCATTGCATGCTTTTTTTTTTTTTTTTTAAAGTAGAAGAGAAAGGGGTAGGTTTGGGGTTTGGTTTTTTTTGCAATTGGTATTGTCCTTCCTGAAGCAAAACTTGTCCTTGAAGAGCTTGTAAAAACCACATGGTCAATGAAAGCAGGTAGGGGGAATGTATTTCTCATTTGACATTTTTTGTCAACTGTCAAGGAAACCTTGGTACCTATTACAGTCACTCCTGAAAAGGAAGAAAACACAGACTGAAAAGCAGAGTTGCTTGCAGGAATGCGACTGGACCCTCATATTGGGACACAGTTATTATGTCCTCTAAGGAAGATAGCTCTTTTTCAAAATGCAGTATTTTGCTGAAGAAAAGCATTCGTCACTGCCCACATGACTCATTTAGTGTTTATCCTAGAGAAGCCTGATCTATACTCTTTCCTTCTGTACATCATCAGCCACTCACATTTCTGCTATGGTCTAAGTTACAATTAGTTTAGATAAAATAGTATGTGAGCAGTGCAAGTCTTGAAACCTGACATACCCTATGGCTATCACATGCCATCTCCTTAATGCTTTTTCTTGCATTGTGGTTAAACTCACAGCTTTTCCTGTACCTAAGGTTTCTGCCATCTGTCTCCTCAGACATTTGTTTTAGCAAAGCTTATAACAGCTAAATAGTATTTCATTTCTTGTCAAATTTGGTTAGAACTGGCCCAAGGTTCAAGTAAGAAGGAAAGGAGAAGGTAGGAGAACTGGAAAGGTCAAAAGATGAAGATTTCTTCAATAACTAGCCCAAAATATTTAAACCAACTGAAACTACAAACATCTTAACTCAATTCAGACTGTAAAAGATTTCACTTGCTTGTGAGAAATAATTCTTTTCAAAACAGTGTGAAAAATAAGTTAGTAGTGATATACCTTTTTCCTGGAATGATTAAAACTTTTATTGGGTCAAATCCTGACCCCAGCAGAATTAAGTGAACCAAGTACTGAGAAGTTAGATAGGCATTAAGTATTGAAGACCCTCCTTTGCTCCATGACAATAGCCCTTAATTGTACCAATTCATACAAAGATAAATTGTGACTTGACCAATTCCTGTGACACTTCTGGGTTTGCCTTAAAATTATAATTGGCAGAGACTCAACTGCTTAAGAACTCTTCCCCACATCTTTCCTAACCCAATCAGCCTGCCCCAGCTATTATACCTTCCATCATGTGCTGGGTAGTAAACAGTATTTATCCACTCAACAGTATTCTTCTTCATCTGGGAGGCTCTGAACTGTTCCCTCTATTTTTTTCCTTTGTGATTGCTGGGAGGCAGGATTTTTCTCTCCCTAATTCATAAGTCGTGTTCTTATAGGGTATGATGCTCTCTGCTTAATAACTTGGCTTTATGGCTGGCTACCTGCTGTCATGTTGACAAGAGCCTCTAGCTTCAGGTTGTTCCTTCTTATTTAAGGATCCAGATGATAAACATGACTTTTATGTTTGCTATTCTGAACTATTCCCTATCATCAGCTCTTTGTTATCACTGGCAAAATTCTCAAATACTTTAACAAAGTTTTCATTAAGTCTGTGCATACAGACACTTTAAAAACATCTCTAGTAACTTGAAGAAATGCAGAATGTAGTTCTGTAGTAATTTATTTCTAGTCCAGTTATCTAAACACTGTACAGTAGAAAGCAGTGATACTTTACAGTGATAAGTATCAATTCAAGATACAAGGTAAGGCCTAATTGGGACTGACTTTTTTTTTTAAACACAGGGAGAAAAGTCATATCTATTCTTTCTTGCCAAATAAATACTTTCCAAATATTTTATATTAATTTGAGTATATTAGCCCCAGAATAAATTCTGGAAACCAAACTTCTTAGCTTCATTTGTCAAGCTGTGGTTGCAATTTGTGAGAGTATGTCACAGTCCAGGGTCTTTATTGCTTTAGAAAATAGAAAAATCTACAAAGTTGAATTTCATTACATATATTCTATATTCAGAAAAAGAATGAGTACTTAAAGTAACCAAATAACAGAAACTTGGAATCATTTGGGGGGTTGTTTTGTGATGGCGGTCTTATTCTGAAAATGAAAATATTACAGGAGTTTTAGGATATTGTACCCCTTCCAAAATGTTGCAGAGCTGAAAAGAATCTGCTAGAGAAGCCTAAAAGACAGATTAATAAGTACCTGCACTCCTGGCCAGTGTGGATGTTAATGCTTTGCCCTCATATACTCTTAAACTACAGAGATTGACTGATGCCAGAAGAAAGTGAACCGTCTTTCTCAGTATAACCTTACTGTAATAGGCAGTAGGTGTTACAGAGGATATTGACATTAAACTCATTTCTTACTAGCTCAAAATACATTAAAAGAATTGTTCATCAGTAACAATCAGAATGAGACAAATAGTACAAAAATCAAGGAAGTTGAAGTGGAAAGCTTCAGTCCTAAATGTCCATAGACCTTGTGTTCAGACAGCAGGGTGATGTATGAAAACTCAATATAAACATCTAGGGACTAGAACAACTGTTAACTACAAACTTCCTGACTTTTTCACCTTTCTTTATAGAAATGCTGTTTTTTAGACCTACAACAGAATCTACAAAAAATGTTTTCCTCAGCTGAAGTTCAATTAATGGACATACTAGCCTGAATAGTAATGAGGGCTGCTGGAAAACAAAACATGAGAAGCACAGAGCGCAGTGTTTTTCCACAATATAATGTGAAGTGAAATGTTTTTCAACACACCAAAAGTACACCCAGTTCACAATGCACTAACTACTGTGCCCTCTACTCCATTATTTTTTCCACCTGCATATACAGTTCTTACATGGAAGTAAAAATACAAAGCTCTTCCCTACATTTATTTTGTTCCTATGAAAGTGAAAATCCCTCTTTTTCCTTCCTAAAGTGTTACTGTATTGTGTTTCAGGGTAAAAGTACAGATTTTTCAACTTTATCTCATTAACAGAACATAGAATTCCCCCAAAACTGAGCAAAAGAGTTAGAACATTTTTTAATACTTTCATACAATGTTTAAATCTATACAATTTTAAATGTAAAATATTAACTGCTTAACAGCTTCTCTAGATTTGGGTTGTAACTATTTTTTTTTTTAGTAGCTTACTGCAAAGTAGCATTACAACTATGTTACAAATGTACAAATCTTTTCCACTTCAATTTGCTTTGACTGCTACAGGTCATTGCAAGGAAGCCAAGTAATGCAAAGGAATTAAACTGTTTAATTTTTCTGTTTAAAATCGCTTAAGAAAACAGTTTTGAACATAATTACCTCCTTCTTTTGCCTTCATTTTGTAAGACATGCAAAGGAACATACTCTAGTCTTTGAAAGAAGGAAAATACTGCAAGCAGAAGTGTTTAAATAATATTCTGAATGACACATATCACAAAGTCAAGGAAATTCAAACTGGAAAGCTTCAGATTCTTAAACCATGGCCTATGAACATCCAAAACAAATATTTCAGTAGGCTTTATACAAGAACAATTATCATCTCCAGAGATCCACAAACTAAAAGTTAGCATTGCTACATGTAAAACATTCCACTACACAGAGATAATTAGAAAGACACATCTGTCTTTTGTAAATGATTTCTTGCTCTTTTCAGTTTGGTATAACCTTCATAGCATTTATGTCTCATTACTTTTGTTCATGTTGGATGAAACAGCCATCAGAACAGATATTCATAACATACAGTGGCAGTAGACTAACTGAAGTAACATTTCTCATACACCACATCCTCAGACATTGTGAAGGCCAGGCTTCAAATACCTACTCTCCTCCTCTTGTAAATTAAGAGCTTTATGGGATTTAGAATATATGGGAAGTTATACATGCTTCTTTCTTAGAGAGAGTGTATTGCTTTGCTTTTATTCCTTGTATTTTGTCAATTTTACATAGCAGAGATTGTGAAGAATCAGCAAATAAACATGATTAGCTTAAGAATAATCAGACAGTTAAACAGGTAATTCAGTATTTAGAACCTCTGTTGGGAATTGAAATGCAGTTCTCTCATACATTTCTACACATAGCTGCTCCTCCTGTACCTGTCTTATGGTTGCTAATATCTTAATGAATGAGTTTACCTTATTTAAAGGTATTGGGTTTTGGTCAATTCAGCTACACCTGTTGTTGGTACATGGGCAATATGTTATGCTGGTCCAGACCACACCCTCCAGTGACCACCTGGCTGCAGGAAAGGTATGCTTAGCACTGCATACCACAGTCCAAAGCCTTGGATCATCCAGAGCAGGGGCCCTGCTGGCACAGACCACAGTCCTCTCCCTGTCTCCACATGGGACATCCATTGAAAGAACACCTGGCTCTTGCACTGGGGCATAGGTGGGTAAGGAATTAACCTTTGTGACAGCAGCAACCATAACTGAACACAATTTGGCCAAGCCTCTGAAATGGATCTGACAAGATGGCCTGCTATAACAACCTAACCAACATCAAAAGGCTTTGAATATCTAAACAGCTGGACTATACTTCTGTCTAGTCTAGGATAATTAACTTACTACTTAGAAAAACATTTGATGAACCACAGAAGATAGTATAGAAATAAAAGTGTTAACAAAGAACTGCCTCTCTCCTACCACCCTTTACCCCCTCCTACCCCAGGATATATACCTGGCATATAGCTGTTAGAGATGTCAAGTTCTTGGAGGGGGATGCTAGGAGGAAGAGTATTGCTACTCCTGTCAGGATGACAGAAGTTATCAAGCATAATAACTTCTTGCTGATAGAAGCTTTTAAACATTTGGCAAAGAAATAGCAATGATATCTTAATCTACATTCATATTGTGATACCCAACTGAACTGAGAATCAGGTAGTAGAATCCAGACAGGGACATGCCTGATGGAGACTATGCAATTCCTGAACTCCCTGGTGTAGGCAGTCTGAAGGGGAACTGGAGAGGTACTGCAGGCTCAAGGTAGAAAGATATAGGACTTTTCAAGTGAGTCACCCCACAACACGTCTGCTTGCTGATGTGACTCTGTCATTAACTACTATATCAAGATACTTAATTTGTCACTTTATCATAGTACCTTTACACTGTCTTTAACCAGGCCTTTCAATATCCTTCCAATTTTCTGAAGAGGTAAGAGCCCTATTAAGGCCTTAAAGTCAGAAACAAAGGAGCTTGCTAGACCAAATGTGCCAAACCAAAGCCAGAATTAAAAGAAAACCTGCATAAAAATGGATATTGTTTTACTTAAACACTTCGAAAAAACACCATTTCCTGTAACATGCCAACTTTCATAGAAAATCAAAGTTTGAAGGCAGAGATGTGAATAGTAAAGCATCAGTTACTGTCTAATGCACTATTTCACCAAAGTAATCCATTTCGCATATTTCCAATCTAAAAAGCTTCCTTCATGTACAATTAAAGGCATCTTTAATCTGAGGCTTAGATTTCACAGTCAATAGCCAACAGCTTGTTGTAGACTGTCCAAGTCTGTTTACACACAAAAAAGCAGTTTCCCTGCTCCACCTGTGAGGGAATGGGCATGACATCCTTTAAGCTTTAATAAACAGAGGCATAAAAGAAATAGTCCGATTTCTAATATGAGATGCACACAGATGTATCCCAGAATACAAAGTTCTGGGCAAAATAATCTATAGCCATCCTCCTGTTATCATTTAACACTCAAGAATACTTGAATTTTCTAGACTAGCATACCTTTTTCAGAGAAGCTGGTTTGATCAAATAGTTGTAGAAATCAAGATAGTAATCACGTTTGATATCTGAGCCAGGGCAGCGAAATTAAGTTTTCAGTTTTTACTTCTTTTCCCTGAGAAGCTATTAGATAAGAATTACATTTATCAAAGTTATCTTTCTTTATTGTAACCTATCCTTCAATTAATATAAGCTTTAGTATATATCAGACTATTCTAATTTAACACTAGAAATAGCATAAGAAAACCTTTTAATATCTTCTGAAGGAAATATAAGTAGTATTAAGTTACTGACTATGTCTCCCATCATCCCAGAAACAGTTAGTTTAGTCCTTAGAAGCAGGGTAAAAACCTGCTTTTTTCACCTGCTCATTTACACACTTTCTTGTACCCAATAGCCCACAGCAAGCAACTGTAAAACTTATGCATAAGTTACATTAAACTTCATAGCAACTATTACTATCTTTTCTGATGCATGCTAAATTATTTTTCCATTCCTTCCAGAAGATATATAAAGCCTCTCATTTTATAGGCTTGATTTCCTGATAGAAAGCTGCTATTCCCTCTGCACTTCATATAAGGAACCTGCTAAAAAAAAAAAAAAAAAAGCAACTTTTGTTATATGGCTTCTAGTCTTTGGACATTGGGTCAATTCACACACCCCCAAATACTGCACTCCATATACATTTAAAAAAACCCACCACAAGGTTAAAGCACCATTTATACATGAGAAAGCAGCAAGAGCACAGCTGTTCCCTCAGGTCATACAAGCTGGGAGCTGAAGAGAGCTGTAACACAGGCCAACAGCCTTACTAACATGGCATCACCCTACAGCACGAGACAAGCAGAGAAAGCAGATCTTACTAACAGTCTAGCAACCACCAGCCACAGCAGCAAAGCCCACCAGAAAGACCACACAGCTCCTCAAGAGCACAACATAGTGAGGCCCCAGCCTGAGTTTATACGGAGTCCCCATTCAGAGGAGGCCCCAGGTGAGGCGTGCTCAGGGCAGTTAAGGCCTATTAGTGCACTCCGGGCTTTGACATTGTTTACCAAAAACCTTTTTTCTTTAAGGAGCTGTATTTTTGTTACATTACAGCATGCTGTGCTGCATGCAAGTATTTTACTGTAAATGATGCAGGTGGCTGTTGTACCCATTGAGTACAAACACCCTGGCTCCTTGCAGAGTCACTCATGGCTTTTCAGGTGTGGTTTGCCTTAGAGTGGTATATTTTTTACTAGAAGCTGCTTTATTATACAATCATTCTTTAAGTATTTTTTGGGGACATTTTTGAGGTGCTTTATCATTATGAGTTTCACAATATTTTCAGCACATCAGTGCATATGTCTATGGGTATGTGAGTCAGAAAAATACTTGTACAAGTATCATTTTAAATTTACTTATGCAGTGGCTTAAACTCCAGTGACTTCTTCCACACAAGGAGCTACATTAATTCTCACAAGAAAGATCATGTTGCTGACATAGTGCAAATATTGCAGTAGTTCAAATACATGGACTCTGTAGTTTTCCTGCATTTTAATGAACATAAGGTTGATGTTTTGGGTTTGAGTTTATTTTAAACAAAAGTTTAGCAATGTTTCTTTTTGAAAATCAGAGGAATTTTTTGAAAACTGTTCCTTTCCCCACACTTTGTCCAGAGGGATTGGGTCTATTGGAACATACTATTTCACTTCTGGTGAGATCACTGCTATTATTGGAAAGTTGGCAGTTGATTATAAATAAAACAAAAAAAATCTCTTTGCAGCTCATACAATACTCTCAAAAAGTCACCAGCAGATTATATATAAAAACATATATATGGTCTTCCAAATATGAGACCTATATTGTTTTTGTAGTTAGAAAATCTTGTTAGAACATGTCTATGTTCTTAATAAATATACTCAATAGCTCTAGTAGACAAACAGTATATGCTTTCCTCCCAATACCTTTGAGAGCCCAGCTTAACACTGAATTAACAAAAATGTTGAAATAGCAACGACAGAGACTTTTATGCTTTTGTGCCTCCAGAAGGGAAGTCACAGGGTGATCCCAGCAGCTCTAAGGGACCTCAGATTTAATTCCTAATTAAGGTTCAGAAACAGATTGGAGACATGCTAACACGTGCAGAAAATGTTTAGGCTTTATCTAAGTAACAACATGACATGATGGTATGTATGGTTTAGCTCTGGCATGCTTGTTCTGCCAGCTGTGAACTGGCCAGCATCTATAACCACAGCTGTGACTACAGAGATTGAGTTGGACTAGCAGCTAAATACTTTTCAGGTGATTTACTGGATCCTCAGCAGAGCTATCCTAGAGGTGATGCTCCATGCAGAGGGCCCTCCTGCAATATCTGGGTTTTTACAGCTAGATTAATATTAGTACAAATGTGCTCACATGTGCTACAGTCACGCTTCATTTGGCTGTGCAGAGATACTCCTTCAGAGGGATGTGCTACTCTCAGAGCAGGAAGGAAAGACCGAGATGTTCCCTTTGTGTTGATCAGAGATGGAGCATTGTTAAGAACACCAAACCTGCCCAAAATGACTTCTTTTGATTTTGTCAAATCAGCTTTACATCAAATAAAGGCCTCACTAACAGTCCTATTTGGAAAGAAGGATGTGTGTGTGTAAACATAGTCCACAGGTCTCTGTCACAAGCGCTGCAAAGTTGTATCTAAGGTGATTTACACAGGCCTAAACGTAATCTTGTTCTGAACAGACACAAAGACAGCCTGGCTCCTCAAACTCTCAGCTTAAGCTACATAGTGCTTGCTTTGAGCAGTTCTCTGATTTCCCTGAAGAAAACTGGATTTATGAAATCCAGTGGGAAATATCAGTGCAAAAGGCATAAAATATGTCACCTGCCTTGACAATACTTTCCTAGTTTACCCACAGAAGAGTTTGTTGAAATCCCTTGGAGAAAGCCTTGCAAAATGTACCTATGTTCTTACTAGCTAGAGAACATCTAGTAATAGCTGTGATAGCCCTAGTAAAAGTAATTAGTGCCTTTCTCAGGGAAGACATTAGCCAGCTGTGTCAAAACATGCAGGTTAGCTAATTATTCTCAGCTTCAAGGAATCATGTCAATCTCAGCTAACTAGTTTTCAGGGCCCTGAGTGTGCCAATAGGCCTTAATTGCCCAGATGAGATTCTCCTGGGATCTCTACCCACACACCCTCTGCATAAAGCTATTCAAGATCTATCTTTGAAGCTAGTGCTGTTTTTCTGTCTGCTTATGGTATTTTTGCACTGTGATGTCAGACCTGATGTAGTACTTGTCTTATAATTTTTGGCCTAGTGATGGTACAATGAACATTCCTGGTCTGTGGGACTGTATCCTTGTTGGTGAGGACACTGCTCCTGTTTGTGTTGTGGTTAGTCTTGTCTGTTTGTTTGCTTTCCCTGTGAACCTGCTCTGTTCTTGCTTTTTTCTGACACTAGTCTGCCTGTAAGTCTTTTGAACTCAGCGCATAGAGATTTTTCTAGATTTCATTTTATGTTCTGTATCAGCCTCTGTTTCTGTGCTGATTCTAAAGGAAGGCTTCTGAGAAGCTGTTATACTCAGATAGGATGAATGCTTCTTATCATTGGTGTTCTGGTTCTTTGTTCCTTCATTGTTCATAACCAAATTTTGGTTAGGAAAGGCACTTTTTTTAGCTTGTCTCATTTTAGAAGTCTTACTGCATATTTTTAGTTTTACTCAGCTTTATTGGGAGGCTTAGAGAAATGACTGTGCTTACTAGAGTAGTACTAACACTTGCTTCATTTGATTTAACAGGAAGAATTTATTAAGTTAAGCATACTGGAAGGTGAACAAGAAGGTTATGCAGTAATCCAGGAATGACTGAGGTGATGCTGGTAACACATAGGAAAGACAGGTAAAGAGGAGGTAGAGTTTGTACTCTACAAAAATGGTGAGTAGGCTCTTTTGCCTGTCATATGGTTAAGTTAATGGGGAAGCTGGACATCCTGATTACAAATACTGCTGTAATTCCTTCTGTCTTTGACAAGGAGGAAAACTAAATGTTTCTTATAACTAAAGATTTAGCTAGGGGGGAAAAAACATTCCTTAGTCTTATATGACCTAATAAACTCCCTGAGGATGAAGCTGTAATTGTGAGCAGCTCTCTTCCAAGGAGATAAAGGTGGGGGGCAAAATAAGAGACTGTAATAGTATTCATTTAATTACTGAATTTAGGCAAACTTTTAGATGTCTCAAGCCTCAAATTTGTGCTACCTAAATAATTATCCTCACTGTGTAAATATCATAAAGGTTTATAGTGCAGGAAGGGTTCTAGCTAGGGTAGTAACTCTTCAACTTATTTAATTTTACTCAAACACAAGTAGAATATTTATCAGTCATCCTATATCTTTATGTATAAGCTGAAAAGATTTGTTCAGATATGTTTGGCCTTTTTCCACCAAAAAACTATATAAAGTATTACTCTGTTCAAAATCAGGTAAACAAGAGCAACAGGATGTACAATATCACTTTTTATTGATAATTACAGTAGTATTAAAGATTTGGCCAGAAACACCATCCTTCTCATGACCAAGAAAGTCTGCCTGCTGTTAACTATTTATCTAATGCTAGTTTCAGAAACTGTATGTATAAACTGCTGGAATTGCTTGTCTTCTAAGATGAATGCAGATAGGGACCCAGTGAGCAAACTAGCATATTGTTTTGTTCATTTGCCTCATTGAGGAGACTTTAAACTGATTGAGGATTCTCCAGCCTTACTGAGTAAAAACTAACTGGCATATCTTGGATCTTAATCTGTGAATCAAGACTATTTAAACTTTGCTGTGCTACTACTACAAACCAGAAGACTTGAAATCCTAAAAGCTCATGTAGAGTTGCATCAAATAATTTAATTTGACTTATTTTTAGCTTGTACTTCTAGCTTTGTAGCTAAAAAGATTACAAGATTAAAACACCACCAGATTTTGTTTTCCATGTCAACAAAGAATTTGTGTTACCCCTGGGGAGTAACACTTTCTTGTTATCACACTCTTCAAAGTAACCAGAATAGAATAGTGTGCTTTCCTGGTCTTTCTTAGTCTTCTCTCGTACTGAGTGGAAGGTCTTGTCTTATGCATTTGTTATTAGAAAATTGGTCTCTTTGTATTATTACTGTACTCTTGAGTTGCTGCTAGTGCTGCTGACCCAACACATTTTATGAACTCTGACTTTATCTATAATATTCCTTCCTATCCAAAAACTTGAGTAATATATTGTGCTTTGACTGTCAGTTTTACCTGTTTGTAGCTTTAATCTTCCTGATCCCAAGGAATTCTGCTTAATCATTGTTTATCTCTTCATATAACTTCCATAAATTACCTGTGGAATGCTGAAGTATTATCCTTGATGGGGATAGAGCAGGTGCTCTGAGGATGTATGCAGGGAAGAAGAGAGTTTGAGTGATTAGCTGTCCTGTATGTATTCCTATTGAAAGAGTTGTGAATTTCTGAATTTTGAGTGGACCATGCTGTAGTAGATACCGATTTGTGCATTAAGAACAAACATTCTGGTTGCATTTGCCTCGGCTGTTTGTTCTGAAGGTTTTATTTTGTAAAGGCTGTTGGATTTCCTGATTAAATTATTAAAGCAAGTGTATTTTTTATAAGTCTTCACTTTGTTGCAGCTAGGAAAACACTTCAAGATTTGCATTCCTAGTGCTTTGCAAACACAGAACAAACTTTGTTCTAATCATAAATATTTGTCAACTAAGATTTCACTCTGCTGAACGTAAATGGCTCTAATGACTTTTATTGGATTCTCCCATAAATAGGGTTGTGTGTGGCCACAAGCTAATGGAGGACTAGAGTATAAATATTCATTACCTCTTCCTTTAAAATCAAGGCATGTGTTTACTTCTGTGATTGTGGGTTCATGGTGATGGATCCATTTATTTGACTTTCTAGAACTGTAAGATGAGATTTGATATACTTGGTAGCATCTGAGATCAGTATTTGGGAAGAAAGCTGTCAAACAATTTCTTTGCATTGAGTAGGTAACACAATCAAAAAACTTTAGTTATTGATTGTTGATAAATTACAAGCAACAGGGACTGGAAGGAAAGCCCATTACTTACTTTACATGTTCTCATTTAAAATCTAAAATTTTCATTCTGAATGATCTTATCTTTACTAAACCTCAGCCTTAAGAGAAATTTATCTTAAACTAAAAATTCAGAAACAACCATTCCTTAAAAAGAATGCAAAGGAATCACATAACTGGCATTGCAGCCTTATTCTGGAATTAACAGAGAAAAATCTAAAAAAAAAAAAAAAAAAAAAAGGGAAAATCAGGAACTTTAAGCACACTTTAAAGTGGGCTTTTCAAATACTAAACTGTCGAAATCAAAACTTGTCAGAAGAATGTGTCGGGCTTTATGGGGTGTCTCCGCCTTCCCACCCTGACTTCCCCAGGAAGTGCTGGGAAGAATCCAGGGCTGATGAAGTCTTTCCTTAGCGTCAAAGATGATGTGTGAAGCTGCTTCTGCTCCAGACTGAGGCTAGCAAGCCTCATACAAATATCTCCGTGTTGTGAATAAGAACACTCTATTCTCAGAATAGTGAATCTTTAGTGATATTTCTCATTGAACAGGAAGGCTGTTTTCTCCTGAGAAATACTGAGGTGAAAAGTAATCAAGTGAGAACAGCACAACAAGCTAATGACTTGAGTATGGATTGGCTGCAAAAATGTTTTTATTAATCTTTCTTATGGCAGAGAAGGTCTAGCTCATGATATAATTGGGATGTAGTTAGGAAGTTTAGTGTAGCAGAGAAAGAAGAGACAGCCTAAGATTTTAGTGATTTATAAACCTCTGATTTTCTAACTTCTATACTTTCAGACTTAATTCTAAGTCATAGTTTCCTTATCTACCTGATTTTAAAATACTGTATAAATAAAAATGGAGAAATGAGTCCTGTGAGTACTATACTTCTAGATTTTGTTTGTAAGCATCCTGGAGCACACTCTTCCAAAAGAAGTAAATTGTAGAAGAAAATTACAATTTTAATTGATCTTGGGCCATTTGGGTAATGTGCAGAATGGTTCCATTCCTCTGTTACATTTGAATGCTCAAGTAATTTGTGAAGGCAGAACTGGTTGAAGAAAGCAGTCAAAAAAGGACATGAAGGATAACACAGTAGGCTAAAAGCATTTTATCACGCAGATGTTGGCTATACAGGGTAATAAAAAGAAAAAATTTGCATTGGTGTAATTCTCTCTGATATTATTTTGTATTATATTTTCCTATTATTTTCAGAAGTAATTGTCTCTTTTTATATACATTTGGTATGACTTATGAATCTTACCTGGAGGATTAAGAGTGTCAAGGGCAGGGGAGGCAAGTTGTTGTATAAATCTAGGCATGTGTACAGATCCTTCTAGGAACAGGGTCTGGCTTTTGACATGATATCATTCAAATTAATGAAGAAAGTTTAGCATATGAAATGTGAAAAATGGAAGACTGCAGAAAAGCTTAAAACAAAAAGTGTTTAAATATATAAATTGAAGATGTCTGATGGGGAGTCCTGGATCTTAAATGAACCGTTTATCCTCATCTTTATGAATTACCTGAATTATATTACTGAATCTGTTCTATCTCAACTGGTGAAACTGAGTGAAATCAGAGCTCCTGCAAGCTGTGGTTTTGTAGTGAAGAGTCAGCATAAAAGGAAATTGTCATGAATCTGAAACAAAGGGGACTGATAGAAGACTCCCTGGATATAATTGGACTTAACTACAGTAAAGAGTTTTACACAGTATTATACAAAAGACTAATCTATGAGGTCAATCAGTAGTGTACAGTGAGCAATGAATAAAGCATTAGTTTGAACACCAAAGACAAATGACATTTATGTGAAATAGAAACAATTTAAAGGAATATTGAACCTCTAATACATGAATTGTCAGTATTGCAGATAAAAAACAATAATTAACACTGATTACTTGGGGTTTTGTCATTAAAATTGTACAATTAAACCCATTTATCTGCAAGGTAATTCATGGTTTTTAAAGTTATTAGTCTTGCACGTGAAAATATATTTGGCAAGGGGGAAAGGCATTGTCATTATTCTTGATTAATTTTGATTCAGGAGAGAAGATTACAGCTGTATCCTAATGCTGTTCATAGTGAACATGTTTTTTACTGCTGCAGAAGTCTGAAAATAAAAGGACTCAATTGTGTAGGAAAATGTCTTCTAGTTTGTTTAAAGACTTTTTTTACCATTGCTTTTGGTACTACTTCAAGAGAAAAATCTAGTCGCTTATATTTTTCCAACATGTAACTTCCTTCAGTGAAGATTAAAGTGGGGAGAAAGATGGTAAGAAATGCAGCTTGTTGGAGTGTCCAAAGTAGTCATCATTTCTTATTGGTTAGTGTTTATATTTAGTGAAGAACAGTCAGATGAGTCACAGGGAATACCTGGTTTGAGATTCCTGTTTGTCTGTTTTAATGATGAAGTATTATCTAGCTCACACTGACAGTGAGTGCAAAGTATTGTCAGGTAGAAGTTCAGACCCCCTTGAGGGGAAATTTTCTCAGACTGTATATAGGTTTTATTTGGCGCTGTATGTTTTGCTGGAAAATGCAACATGTGTTTTAAGTTAAAAACACTGATGTCCATTGTGGTTGATGGTCCATGTATGCTCCTAGTCCATAGGCAGCACCACCAAGCAAGTAAGAGATTGTAGATTGTTTAATGCTTCAGTCTTCTAAACGGAAGTCAAAATGGATTATGGAAAGCCTCTGCTCTAATATCAACATTTCATGGATTCAGTGCCTGTAGATAATGTTTTCCTCTGAGGGAACACAAAGAAAAGTATGGCTGGAGTACTTGGTGAATTTTGAAAGATTCAAAGCGGCATGTCTAGCTCTAATTATGAAAAAAGTGATAACTACTGTAGAAGACAACCAATCAATTACCAGGAAAAAAAGGTAACAACAAGAAAAAGGTATTGTAACAAGGGTAGAGCTGTTATCAAGCAGTTGTCAGGAGAAACAAATATCAAAGCATACAAAAACCTGAAGAATTGAAGTAATTCCAGGCTTGGGGATCTAGAATAGTTTGTACAAAATTGAGGAAAACTTAGCAGTTTATTATCACCTTATAGCAGTCTAATCAAATATGAAGACTGTAGCTTATTCATCTTAAGTGCTACAAAAAACTGGATGTTGGCATACTTGAGCAGAAAGCTCTGCCTTTGGTCTGGGTGTAGAACACTCTCTATGTAGAAGGGTGCCTGTAAACTACTTGGTGCAATTGCTAGTGCTCCTGGCAAATGCCTGACTGAGAAAACAGACTTTTGTGAGGGAATGGTGGTGATAGGATGACAAAATTAAAGCCATGGACCATTATTTACACTGCTTACATTAAAAAAATAAATCAGTAACAACCCTGTTGTACAGCAATGCCAAAACTCCTTTCTTTGCTTATTGTGGTTTGTTTCCTTGCTTCCCTCAAATTGCTTTACCAGAAGGTGTTATAATTAAAGCAGGTGCAATTCCTTCTGTACTAAATGTTATACTGCCTGACAGGAAGATGATTTAGGGGCATGAACTTGTGAAGTGGGGTTGTATATTACTGCTAGTACTCAATATTGCCATATCCTAATTCAGGTGGAAAAAGATGTCCAAATAATAAGTTCCTATTAAAAAGGCACATTCATTGCCTCATGATTAAGAGGTGGCATGGTTTTGCTACAGAATAGCACTGGGAAAACAAGTCAGCTGCAGAGGTAGACAGAAAATGGAACACATGAATGGTAGCACACTTTGGAGTTGTGTCATGGTCAATGGAGATTGTGTCTGTATATATTTCTCATCAAAACTGTAAGAACTTGGTATTAAGCATTTGAAGTGCTGTCACCTGGCAATGGATTTATCATGGGGGGGGTGTGGGGGGGGTGGGAAGTAGTTGCAGCAGAAGAGCTTGGTCCTTGCTTGAGCAGAATTACCAGCTCAGCTGGTCTGGAAAAGTAGGTACTGTCTTGTCAGTAGAGGCTAGTCCTTTTGCCAGAAAGGAAGCAGAATATACAGCTGAACTCTAGAGCTGTGTTAGATGGTCTCAAATCTTGTGCTTGTTGAGACAGTTTTTTTTGTTTGGCTGAAGATGTACCTTTAAGTAGTAGTCACTGGGGACAGCTGGAGTTTATTGTCATGTAAAGACTGAGTGACATGTCTGCACTTCAGGAACCACGAGGCACTCCTTTTGCCTTTTATGTGCAATAAAGTCTCTAATGGCCAGTATGAAGTCTCTATAACTAGCTCAGGCATGCAGAGCAGTGGAGTCACCCTCAGGAGCTGAGCCTGCAGTAGGTGACTTGAGTTAGCTCATTAGGGCTGGAGGGTGCAATGGAAGAGTGTCTACAGCTAAGGAAGTGGCTTGGTGCAGATAGATGGGCAGCAGGGGCATGACTTCTGTTATAGAGGAAGAACGGAACTGCTGATAACTGAAGGTAAGATGAAGGTTGGTAGGTAAAAGCCCAGACTCTGAACTGTCTTAAAAGACCCTTGATTTGTGGGTGTGGGGCCAAAACATTGAGCCAAGAAAAAAATACAGCTTTGAAGATGGTAACAGAACAGTCTTTGCATATTGAGCTACAGGAACAGCAAGGAAGGTGTATACAAGCTCTTAGAGAGATTAGCTCTATATTGATGTTATGTTGAGCTTTTAAAACAAAGCTACTTAATGCTTATTTTGCTTCAGCTGAAATCAGAGGAAAGACCTGTGGAGCAGGCAGGGTCTGTGTGACTCAGGCATTCATAGAGCTTTCAGCCTGAAGTTTAGTCACAATAAAATGGTAAGTGTAGTGTTTACTGTAATCTGTGCTAGCTGACAACAAAGGCTGAAAGCTAAAGATTTTTTTGCAAGGTGAAAACTCTGAGACTTTCTCGAAGAAAGCTAGTAGTAAGCTATGTCTGAAAGATTAATCACTGGATTTAATGTATATCCACATGCTTCAAAATTGTTTCAGTGAACTGCCTGATCAGTTTTGAAGAAGTATATTCTGGTAGAACTGCAAATTAAGGGATGTCTTAATATTCCAGTCAGATTATGAGTAAAGCAGATGAGCAGAAGTGTTCTTTTGAACTTTCTCATTAATTATGCTGAATGATAGATAAGATAATTACTAGAAGATGCAGACTCCTGCCAGTTCCAGGTTTGTGTAAATGGAAACTCAATGACAGAGAATTGAGTTTTAAGTGATATGCATTAAGTTCATTAACTTCTCCCTGTGCAGACAAAAAATGCAATCAGACATATCCTTGTCTCCAGATTCAAGGCTGCAAGCCTAGAAAGTGTTTGTTTGTACTCTGTCCCAAATGTAGCAATAGCATTAAGGTTTGTGGGCTGTTAATTCAGAAATGACATGTAGCATCTAACTGGACAAATGGTCCCATTTCGTTTGCATTGGGACCTATATGGGATCATGCCATTGAAATGTTGAATATGTGGGACTGTGGTATGCAAACATTTAGACCCACCCTTTATTCCTATGGGCTAGGTTAACTGTAAAGGATCTGGGTCAATTCAGACCTTGAGGTGTCTCAAGTGCTTCACAAGTGGCATAATCTTACTGAAGAGAGTACAGGTAACAGTTGTCTGTGGTTTAGCAGCAAGTTTGTACTTATTAGATTCTTCCAGACAGGGGCATAGAAGACATAGAACCAAGAATAAGGAAAATATGTGAAATGTGGCTCTTTTAGAACAGATAAACCAGCTCCAAAGTTAAGTCTGCTAACAGGCTCTGTTATTTTGGGAGACTAATCAAATTATGTAGAAAGTAACAGCAAGGTGTGATTCTATTGTGTATGTAAAGTTTAAGCTTCAGGCTAAGACTGTCTTGCACAGGTATCTTCAGAAGCCAATTTAGACTGAAATAGATTCCACTTCTCCCAAAGTAATTCTGCAGAATTTCTTTTTCCATGCATTTTATGCAACAGAGGAATGGGATGTACACTAGATGTGTATCCTTGTTAGTTCTATAGACTTGGGTTTTTTCCTTCTTAAACCTGCTGCTTTGTCCTTGGAAGTTAGGAATTGGTCCTGCATAGCAGAGTAAAATAAATTCTAAAGAAAATACCTATTTTTATATGGACTGCTACAGTGTTTCTAAGTTCAGATATGTTTGCAAGACTTCCAGTGATCCTTAATTTTATGTACTTGATTATCCGAACTTAGTGTTGGGTTAAATTCATTTTTGAAAACCTTGTTTCTTTGTTTTCAACATGAAAACCTTTCCTTTGTGTTAGACTTGAATTGGGAAACAGAGCAATCTGATTTTGTCTGTTATCTGCCTCTAGGCTTGCTGGATAGGTCAGTCTGGATCAGATGTTTTGGTATCAGCAACATTATAGCGTTTAGCCTGGTATGGTAGAGCTTTCTAAAATTATTCAAAAATCTCATGGTATAACTGTTAAGTCCCCATAGCTGATCAGTTTTCTTGCCTGCTTACTGATGAATTGCACTTCTAGAGCTTGTACATCAAGAGTTAAGAACACTATGGGAACTTCAGTATAGGACTAGGCATAAACAGTCTGTCTTTCTCTTTCTGCCCTCAAAGAAAGGGGGAGGGAAATGTTCTGGCATTCAGGCTTTCTCTCTAGCAGACTTGGCACATCGTTTATTTGCACTCA
The DNA here is from genome assembly GCF_964188355.1 of Buteo buteo. Taxonomy (NCBI): domain Eukaryota; kingdom Metazoa; phylum Chordata; class Aves; order Accipitriformes; family Accipitridae; genus Buteo; species Buteo buteo. Next base: position 18,229,110 of record NC_134175.1, on the reverse strand, counting down.
GTTGATGTTTGAAAGGTTTCCTTTGCAGAATATGTCTGGAAGCTTTGCTTTCCTTCAAAGCTTAGACTTTGTAAATGCTAATTATTCTCATGTGAGAGAAGGGGTTGCTATATGTCCTGTCCCTTCTCATTCCAATTTGCTGGTGAGAAAGTAAGCCACTTAATGTTCTTTGAGTTTTCTTCCTGAAGATTTGCTTGATAAGGGTTTTACCATTTTAACTCATTTAATTAGCTGCAATAAGCTCAGCTACTTGGGTTTTTTCCTTTCCTGGAGCAGCCACAAAAGAATACAAGCTGTGTCTTGTGGAAAAAGTTGTTTGTTTTTTTTTTTTACACCCCCCCCCCCCAAAAAAAACCAACACCAAAAAAACAATAAAGCTACCTTAAAATATGATTAGAGAAACTCCATTCTTAGCTCATTTACTGCACTGATTGACATGAATGCTTCACCAGATTTATGCATGGTCAAGACTAATATGAATTTAGCTTTCTAAAGTGTGCAAAAGAACCAAAAGTCTGCAAAGATCCTAAAAATTCAGGAAAGAATAGGAAGGTTCAAACAATTCCTGCTTTCTTAAATAAATGCATTTGAGTAATGCTCCATTTGAATGATACTTTTGGGAAGGTTTATAATATAGGTCTAGTCAATGCCTCAAATTTTTTGACTGTTTTTCCTATACTAAAAATTTCATTTTATTCCTTTTATTTTTCACATAACTTAAAAAATCAAAGAGACTTTTAGCCTATTGCATAGGTTATTGGTTAAAAGGTCTACAGAGACAATGTGAATATTAGGAGAAGCATGATAAAATAGATTCAAAATGCTCATTTCCTCAAAAGAAACAAGCTGAAACTAGAAATGATTAGAAGATGCTTTGAAGTTGATGCTCAATGCTTTTTTCTTAATGGTATTAGAAACAATACCATGCAAGATATGGATGAATGTAAAAGTAATGGGTGTAAAGTAACAAAAATTTCCAAGTAATTAATTTGGTTCTACAAATATTTGTTTGTAAGTAGTCTCTGATCAGTTCTACATGGCTAGGATGCTGGATGAGCATCTGACATGATGAAAACTCTTGAGCATTTCCAAAGAAATGCTCTAGCTATGGGTTTGAGATGAGAAGGCTCTGTTAGGGAGTATGGAGAAGGGTATTTCAAACCTTCTAGTGTACTTCATCATGTTTTTTTTTAACATAAGACAAATTGATGGTGAAAAGCAGTATGTAGGTCAGTATAAAATTCTAGGTTGGCCCTTTGAAATCAGTATTTTAGCTCCTCTGCTTAAGAAGTGTACAATGAACATCAAGATTTGACATGTTGGTAAGTGAAGCAACAGTTTAAGCTATGGATTGTTCTTCCCTTTTTAGAGGGATTGAGAAAATAAAACCAGGTTCCCTGTTGGTGTATTCCTCATAGAAATGAAGAATCCATAGTAAATACAAAGCTAGAGATTTAGTTAAACTTAATGATATCTGAACTCATTCAATTTGTTTTGATTTCAGGTTTCTTCAGACTGATTCATGAAGTAATGAGGTAGGGGGTATTAGGATTTCAGTTTACTGGATTGGTATGTTCATTGTGCAGTTGTTCAAGTGCAAAAGTATCATGCAGAGCCTTCTATTTCCCATTCCATGTTTTAAGCCAACACTTGAAATATAGTAATTCATTCATTGTAAAATTAGAGGGTGGTTTTAAGATCCAGTGCAAACATCTAGCATAATAATTTCAATTCTACCTTCATGTTTTTTATGTTTCTACAAAAGAAGCTTTGACTGATGTTTTGGACAACCAATTCTGCCAGCAGAGTGGTTTGCTACTATATTCATGAAAATCAAGTGAAGACCTGTGAGAAAATAATCATACCACAGTTACACAAGAATATTCTAATATAAATGAGGTAGAAATTGCTAGTAGTAAGTTCAAATAAACCTAATTATTTGTAGTGCATTTGCAAACTTGTTGCACAGTGTTTATTCTTCCAAGGAACAGACTATTAAGCCACAGCCTTATCAGAAATGGATGAAAAACTCAAAACAAAACACAGCTTCTATTTGTTGGAGAAGTTTATTGTTATATCTGAAATGAAGCAAAAAGTAAGCAAAAGATTTCAGATGTTACTCATCTTCAAACAAATTCCTGTTGAACTGATACCAGCTTAAAGATGATTGGTATGCAATGCATGGCTTACTGTTGTCTCACCAACATGCTAAATGTTGGTGCTTATTGTACAGTGCTTAAGCTGAGAAACTGAAATACTGATTCCAAAGGGCTGGACTAGAATCTTATACTGACCTACATACTGCTTTTCACCATCAGTGTCTGTTGTGCTGAAGTTTATGTAACTGCACTCAGATGGAAGTGTATAATTCTCTGCATCTGGACCAGTGATGCCACGTCTGAAATAAGGAAAGGGAATGCCTTCACTTCTCTTGTTGCTGAAGATCTTAAGCAGAATATACTTGTGCTGTAACTAGTCAAGTGCCAAGTAAAATGTATATTCAAAGTAAACTTTCTGTAACAGTGCAGTAAATCAGTAAGCATTTGCCAGTTGCTTCCTGGCTGAAAATTTGAAAGTAAGAAGCTCAAACAGTGGGTGGCAAATTTCTTAAAATACTGAAATGTTATAGAATATCTGGGAATAAGTTTTGTAAAAGTAGCAGCAGCAATGGGTGAGCACTCAAAGTATAAGCATTAGACCTGGAACATGGGGTTGTTTCTTCAGAGTCCTGAAATAGTGGAGGGGGGTGGGGTGGGGTGGTGGTGTCCATTTTTAATTCTTTATGTTAGTACCTATCCCAAGAATCGGCATATATTAGAAAATATAGTTTGCGTGTGTGTGTAGGCACTGATTTGCGGGGGTTGCTTTGTTTTTAATTCCCTGGTGGTAAATGGAAGAACAGTGCTGTTTAGTCTTCTGCTGTTTTTATTGATGGAATGTCTGACCTAGTAAAAACATCTGTCTGAACATCTGATGTCACTTGCTCAACCTACTACTATTATGTTATGCAGTCTTTCCTCTGAACAACTGTCACTTTTCTTTTGAATTGTAGGAATTGTATAGCTGTATACAAAACATGTTGAAGAATACTAACTTTGAAAGTACTAATTGTCTTAGCAGTATGAAGACCCCTTTGCTTATTGTAGATTTTGCTACAGAGTTTATCTTCAGAGGTTAGTTACAATGTACCTGTGGATTACACTTTTCAATATTAATGTTTCAGAGGACTTTTACTAATAGATTGCCTCTCTTTCAAGTCTTTCTCTCAATTCAGTATGTCTCATTAAGACTTACGAAGAAATATGACATTTTTCTCTTGAGGAATTATTTGATGGGCATAAGTAACTCTCTTTTGCTTACAGCAATGTTTTGTGACAAGGTAACTCTTCCTGTTCTGTTGAAAATAATCCTTAGGGTCAGAGAAAAATGCTAATAAGTCTAGGTACTACCGCAGGAAAAACTAATGTATTTTCATAATTTAAGGACTGATTGAGTAATGTACATCTCTAGTCTAGTGGAGGAGGATCACAAAATTGAGACATTTAAGAGAATATCTGAGAAAAGTATGCCAGTCAGATGACATTACTTGTGTTACAGCTCCTGCATTTGACAGTAAGATTATGGCTGTCTTTCTGCCTGTCAAAATCCCATCATTCTTTAGTGATGAAAATAAATGCTTTAAGCAGTTATTGTGAACTGTTAGAGATTTTCATAAGACTTATCAGATCTGGGGAAATAATGGTCTTACCCATCCTTTCAACATTGCCCCTCTCAGTGACTGGTTTGAATAAATTACTTGCTATGCTTAAGTCACTCAGTTTAGTTGTAAGTCCAAGAAGTATCTTGAAATTGATGTACAGATTATGCAACTGATAAAATGACGAAAAATTAATCGGGGAACAGAGCCTGATGAGCAACAACAGTCTTACTATTGACTGAAATGACCTTTTAATTGCTTAACCTGTGTTGTAGTTCTTTATTTTGTAATTCAACAAGTGGTGGAACATTCTTGTGTTAGATGAAAACAGGAATTCTTCTGTATTGTAGTATTTGTGATATCCTGAACTTCTCAAAGGCACTACTTCTAGGAGACTTCCAATTAATTTGCTTTTGCCAAAATCAAGAGAACAGTTTTAAACACAAAGCTTGAAGCTTCTCAGAAGTAGCTTTTTTTAATCTTCCATATCCATCAATGTTCATAATGAAGTCTAACTGTTGGGTGGCTGCCTGACTAAATGAATTTGCTTTTGAATTCAGTCTACATTTATTAAACTATTTAGCTGCTGCAGAAAGACCCATTACAGTCTGAATCTAAGTTCGGACTACCTTGTTATTTCAAGGTATGTTTTACAAATCTCCTGGACTACTTTAAAAGGAATGATGATCCTGTGATGGAGATTTCCTTGGAAAAAGACTTGATTCCTGTAGGAATTTCAACCAGTAACTAAGCTTCTCTGTTCCTGTTGCCTGCCTAGAGAGGATAATGCTTCCTTTCCTCCCTCTTGTCTAGTTAGCTCTTTGAATAAAAGGAACAGGAAAGCATTATGTGGTTGGAATAGTATGTTAGATTATTTAAGAGTGTTTATAGTAAAGTAATGCAGATGCTATGCAAATTTAGCTTCCAGTGTACTTTTATATAGTAATAACTTATATTCACTTCTTGATGTGCAAAAGAGTAAACCTTGCAAGATTAAAGGAAAAGAATTGCAACATTGTGCTTTCTCTCAGTCCAAAACTTATTTTATGGCAATGTTCTGGAGGCTTACCTTATAAAGATCACATATTGCAACAGATTAGTTATTAAATACTATGTAGAAAATGATTATTTAAGACTTAAGGCTCTGCAGTAAAATATTTTAGCTTGCTTATAAATCAGTCAAAACTTCAGTTGTGGTTTACCCCTGCTTAAATAGCTTGTTCATGTTCATTTTAATGAAATGAGAAGTACAAAAGAAGGGCTCTAGGAGGAAAATAGTCATGATTTTAAGGGAATACATTCAGTGAAAATTACCTGCTAGCATTAAACCTAGAAGCCAGGGAGTCTGAAATTGTATTTACAAAAGATATTTATACTCAAAAGCAACTAAAATATTTGAGGCTTGAACATATGGCCATCCTGCTGAAAAATGGAATACAGTATGTTATCTGGAATTACCAGCAGAAATAATTTTATAATGTGTATGGGGAAAATATATTAACTTCTGGAGAGCTGGCTTTGTGCATCTGATGCTGGTCCACATTTGACATGTAACACATATGCAGTAGTCACTATTTCTTGATGAGGATGGAGGGATGCAGTCTACTGGCTTGAGTTGGGTACAAAGCACATGTGAAGTTACAACTGTAACCATTTTGCAAAACAGAAGTAGAAAGGTTACTTTTTTTAACCTTGTTCTTTTCTTCCAATTCTGTTGCTCAACAGATTAACTGCATCAACTCAAAAAAAGAAAAAACCAAAACAATCCTCTTGTCATCAGTGGCGATTTATTATTCCTATCTTTAAATACACCCTGCGCAACACATTTGTTTGGACTTCCCAAAAGCTGTGATTTCTTAATAGTAGCTGTATGTGCAGTATCTTTACTACTTTGGAAATAAGATATAGCGTAGAAATAAAGCTGATTCTGCTGCTGGGGTAGAACAGGAAGCCTGTTTGCCTTGAACCATCTCAATTCTAGAGGGACTTGGACACTGTTTGCTGTCTTTGTTCTAGCCTCTAATTTAATGAATTGATCCACAACAGAGATTTTAGATGCTTAATGATTTAGTATGTCACATCACATATTTGGTCTTTAGTTTCTGTGGTTATATCAAAAACCTTAGCTTGATTTTTGTTAGGCAGGATAGTTGAAAACTTTGGCAGAATCTGGTGGTTTACATAGGAAATGCATGGCCCTTAAAATTCTCTAGCTTTCTTCAAAAAATTAATTAACTATAAATAAGCTTTTAATTTTTTCTAGATTGGTTCTGATTAGAAGTTAAGCACTGCTTATTTTGAGCTTGTTCCTTTGTAAGTTATCATAACTGTCTTTGAATACATCATTATGTTTATGGAGTAGTCTCTGCAAAGCAACTTCTGTTTAATTGTAGTTTCTTTGCAGTCAGGGTTGGTTTTGCTTGTTTAGATTTCCTTACAGAATAAGGCAAAGAATTGGATACCTTAGTTTCCTGTTTAGTTGGCATCATGCCATTGTCCAAGAAGAATATGCTTATCACTGAATCATAAACTTCTCAATGTAGTGATATTGCAAAAAAGTCTTAAATGGTACATGTAAATGCCCCTTAGGAAATGTTCTTTCTGTATTTAACAATTTAAAAATGTAGTTCATGTTACCTATATTGGATAGAAGCATGCTAACTTCTGTAATAATAATTTTTGTGTATTGTGGAATCACATTTTTAACAAAACACTATATCATTTCAACCTGGCTGGAGATCAGAAGTTACCTTCTAATCAAGAATTCTTGGAAGAAGTAATTCAAACAGTTATTAAATCTCTGCTCTATGGCAGGTCTCCAGACTAGGTAGTTTCCCCTAGTTTCATGAAATATTTAATCAGTAACTCAACTTTTGACCCCATCTTGCAATTAAGTAGACTAAAAACTTTTAACAACTTGGTCTGCATTTCTCTTGAAATCACAACAAGCTTCTGATGAAAAGATGACTGTTTTCTTTATACAACAGACAAAAAAAAAAATTTTGTAGTGGAGAGCCTGTAAGTACAACTTCTGTTTCTTCAGAAATACAGACTTGTGATACAGGCCAGACTTTCTGAATGACAATGGAGTGGCCAGCACCCTAAAAGGCTCTTTTCTTAATTTTTCATCCATCAAACTCTGAAAATGCCAGCCGTGTTAACCAAGAGCCCACTCTAGAACAACATTGTGTTTTCCTTATTGACAAGTCCAAACTAACTGTGAAAGAGGGAACTTCCAGATCTCTAAGTTTTGCCATAGGTTTATGAAAATCAGGGGTTATAATTGTATTGCTGCCCTAAAAGAGATATTGTAGGGCATGGCTTAGTAGACAACCTCAGTTTATAACCTTAAATATAATCTTTACAGTTGACTCATTTTAGTTAAAAATTGTATTTTTGCCTCAATGTTGTGACACAACTGTGTAAAATAGAAAATAATTTAGGCAATGTATCAACTGAAATCCTGCCTGGAAACCAACTTTTTCAGTCTATGAAGTGCTTGAGAGAAGTTTAAAAAAAAGTCTTTAAATATTCTTTGAGGTTCTTAGAACATCAGGGTCAGAAACAAAACAAGTCTGACTATCATAGTTATATCATTAATGTCAAAGTGAACTTAAGCATCATGAACTCTTGTACTGTAAGTGATAAGCAGCTGATTAATGACACTTGGGGCTAATCAGCTTGGAGCTAGACAGTATATTCAATGCATATTCAATTTTTGCTAGTATTTGAGGAAATAGTGATGTAACTAATAACCAATACATCTGTAGCTTCATGTTGTAAAATAAATGAATATGAAGGGAAACAGTTTACTCTTCCAGAATAATAAGGTTTGAAGTTATCTTGCACACATGGGTAGCGTATACTCAAATTGCTGTTATAGCAGTCTTTCCACAATTTTTTTTCCTGTTTAGACACTTAAATTGGTTTAAGGCAAGCTCTTTGGAAATAAAATTACTCTTAATTTCTTCCCCTCTATATTTACATATAGGATGTATTATGCTGCGGTGCTGATAGTTACTGTCAAGCACCATGGTTTTAAATATCATGGATCATCAAAATGAAACTTTTTCTAATTTGAATTATTTCAGTTGTGATTTATTATGATGGTAGCCCACTTCTCAGGCAGGCATTGGTTGTTTATGAAAATTATTCATGAGAAGAGCATAAACAGTATAGTAAAGGCTGCCTTGTTTGTAGCAAGTAATGTACTATTTGTCGTGCAACAGCTCTACTTTAAACCAGTGAACACTTGTCTTCAGAGTACTTGCTCAAGTAATTATAAAATCAGCATAAAAATTTCAAAACCAATTTTTGACTGGCTGGATTTACTGTTTACTTACTGTTAATGTGATATTTCTGCATTTCAGTTGATCTCGGTGCATATAGACCTTTGATACTAGAAGCACTTAGGAAAAGCACTCTTATGAAACCCATTTTGACAAATTATTTTCCATAGTTACAAGAAAAAAACCAAGCAATCTAGGCTTTTATCATTGGTTTTCAGTTGAGGCATGCTTTGAGCATGCTAGTTTGTATTCACAAAGGAAGCTTTTTATTGTGTGCATCAAAGAGCAAGTTTATTTTAGTCTGCCCTTGACAAATTAATGTTTGTTTTAAAGGAACGATTCTTTCAGGAAGTTAGTGCCTCTACAAATAATGATTCTGGAAACAAATGAAACCTCTCTAGATTTGAGGCATTATTGGATTTTTACAGACTAAGAAGGGAAAAAAGGTCTAGTAAACATAACCTTTCCTTGGCTTTGCAAGAGGCTAAATAATCATCTAGCATTATCTGTGTAACTCAAAAAGCTGTTCAGTAATTTCTATATTAAATTTAAAATATAGCCTAATGTTAGGAGTTTCAAAAACTAGATTAATCATTATTGCCTCATTTTTTTCCAAAAATTAAGCACTAAACCTTAGTTCATCACTTAATACAAACTTAAGGTTCTAATAAGCCTTCTAACTTAATTCCCTGGCCCTCTAGTGATCAGAAAAGGATCTTTGGTTATGCCCAATTAGAATTTCACTTGATGCATGCAAAGCTTGAAATGAAAAAAAAATTCAAGAAAACTGTTTCTTTCCAAGTAAAATCATATCTTCAGCTGGCTTTAGGAACATATTCTTCCTACAGCTTTGAGATAGGTATATATATAGATGATGCAATTTCTTGTGCATGTTGTATATACTTAGTTGTGTCTTTATAGTTCAGTACTTCAAGACACATAAAAATAATGCAGTGGAAATGGAAACTGTGTTACTGGTACTTTCCAGTACTTTAAGCTGAATTGGAATTTCTTCATGGTTTCCTATAAGTTAGGTTACTGACTACATTGTTTCTGTGCATAGTGATGCTAAACCATGAAGTATACATTTGTAATCCTGAGATATGTAGGACATATATTAAATGAAGACATGAATGTTTAATAGAAACATTTTTGAAAGAAATACAAGAAATATTATTGAACTTCCTAAATCTGTGGGTTTTTTTAATAGCATTCTTTTTGGGCAGCAGTAAGATTTTCAAGTTATGTTCAAATTGTAGGCAAGTCTGTACCTTTGGGGTAATGAGCAAGGCATGACTAATTTCTAGCAATTTGGTCTCTGGACCATGTCCTGGAGGGCTGAAATACTCGGATGAAAATGTTGATTTTAATCAGTCTGTCCATTGCCTGATGTTGCAATTACAGCAAAAGTCTTGGGCTTAGCACTCTTACTCCCTCATCTGTTTTGGTTTTTTGTCAGCTAGCCAACGATTTCCAATTCTATTCACTCTTAAACAAAAACAGTGCCACAAACAACCCCCAAAACAAACTTAAGCAAGTCTTGCTACAAAGCCTGTGGAGATCTAATTGTAGCTGACTCTGTTCGTTGTTGTTAAATATGGTTGGGGCATAATAAATAGCCTTTGTGTGCATCACTGAAGCCTATACCTGTGGGCATGCTGAAACTGGCTGACTTCTGTCACTTCTACGTGTGTCATGTATTTTACCACTTCCTCAAATCAAATTAATAGTACAAGTGTGTGTGGAGCAGAAATATGAAACTAGCTTGATTTTTTTCTTTGTTGTTGTTCTTGTAGTATTAATATGTATATAAACTCTGTTACATCAAGTTTTTAAATTGCATTTAGCTATAGAGAAATAGTAATTCCATTGTGGATAGTTTCCTTGAATTTTCTGGATTGAAAGCCCTTGGGTATTGTCAGACTTCTAAAATATATCTCGTCGAGGGGACTGTGGTTCTAACCGGGAAGTGATTTCCAGATCACTTCCTCAGAAGCTCTGGACTATTGTTCAGCTGCCTACTAGCTCCATGTTAGGAGGTCAGTGAGCAAATGAAAGGAAAAAATAGTCATTTTTAACAGGGTTTGGCAAAGCTGTTCTGAAACATAGTTCAGAACTTGATATCAAATGCATCTCTCTCTATTCCCAAACACATTCTCTGAAATTGCAACAACCTGATGGATGGGTTTGTCAAACATCCACTTTTAAAGAAACCCCTTTTTTAAAGTGCCATATTTGCATTCATGTATGAAAGCTGTAGCATGTATGTGAGAAAACAAGTTAAAATAGAATCATAGAAATAATAATAGTATGTCAAACAGATCATGCCTTTTAAATGACTGAGTGACCTTTGTCACACATTGTTCCCTATTTACTGATAATACCAATAACTATTATGTCTGAAGTAACAGTTTGGAACATGCATCTCTTAAATTGGAATTGTGGCAGCTTAATTTGACTTTATGCATTATTTCTAGAAGATATGGATAAAACCTCTTAGAGTAATTGGGTTGTTCAATCTGTTTCATATCTGATATGTGATAGTAAGCTACAGCCCACTGCCTGGCACTCTTTTGCACTAGCTTAAAGTATTCTGAATCATTCCACATTCTTCGTTCCCCATACCCCCTGTGTAATTATCCTTAATTCTTCAACCTTCTTGTTTTTCATATGTATATATTTTTATAGATAGGAACACAGATAATAATTTGTATTCACTTATTGTTTTATCTTGGTATCTTGTCTACATAATGAGAAGGTAATCTTCAGTCATCCTCATATTAATCACTGCTTAACCGGATTCATTTTGCTCAGCTACCTTTCCTTCTCTGTTGAAGCCAGTAAGTGGGAGGTATTATTAATGTCTTTTCAATAGTTTGTGTCTGAGTGTACTTCAGATGTTGCATTCAACTGTGTTGGCTAATGAGCGATTTCAATGCCAGGTAGCTTGTATGTTATGGTCAGTGTTAACTTGGTTAGTAATAGTTCTGTTCTGGGTAGTCAGGATGAAGGATGGTTATAAAAAGTGGGCAGGATCAGAGTAGTGTGGCAATGGAGCGATCCCATGTTGTGATATCTCTTGGTACTGATAGCTGAAAGAAAACATTGTAATTGTTTGTTGCTTCTGTAGATTGGCTATCTTTTTATATGATTCCTGTAGCAACTACTTTAATTCATATAACTTTGTCAGAGTTTTCCCTGTCCTTAACTTTATCTGCTGAACCTGATTTTCCAGCTCTGGCTTGTGTTTATGCAAGCTGGATTTCAGTTGTCAGCCAGGTGTTTTGAGTTTCTGCAACCACTTAATTTCTAATGTCAGGCATGTGAATAGTTTCTATGGCTACTTGTTATTGAAAATTATTCTGTAGGCCCCAAACATTATAAACTTAAGCTGTACTTTGAAGTACACTGACATTTTTTAATATCTCTACGTTTAATCCAAATGGACACTTTCCTTGTTAGAACTGGAGACTGTGAAGAAAAAACAAAGGTCACAAGTGGGAGTAGAGCAATTTTTTTTCGTGCTGTTGGAGTCTGCCTGAAAACCTAGAGGTGATACATAGGCCAGCATACAGAGACTTACTGAAGTGATTTTGAGATTCCTCCCTGGTTACAAATGACTGAAGGATTCCCACCCACCTGTTCATGATACTTAACATTTCCAGATGAATCCTTCATCACTATTGTGATGGAGGGAATAGGCCTTTGGAAGGAAATAAATATGAAAATCAAGGGGTGAGTGAATGTGGTGCATCTCTCTCTCCAAAACAGATTTTTTTCATGTTCTTTGCTGTCCCCTTGGTTTTTGCTATCTTTCTCTCACTTTCTGTGAATGCTTTAATCCCCTCTTTGAAGACAGGAGTGGAAGCTTTATTATTCTCAGAGGAGAAAGTGAGCTAATGAGTCATTAAAAGAAAAATGCACTTTTTGCCAGACTTCAGGTGCAGTTATCTTCCACAGATGAGTCTCAAAGTAAATTGTTCTTAATGCTGGCAGGCAGATGCCTTTCTGAATCATCCAAAAGTAATTTGATACCTGGAATTATTTTCTGTTCTTCTGAAGTCTTTAATCTCTCTCATTTTCTGCCAGTGAAAACATTTGTGATAATGAACATTGTGATAATGTCATGCAGACCTAAGTAGGCCTATCCTCTCATTTCAGCTTTCACAATGGAGAAGGAAGAGTCAAAGAACTAAGCTCTCCCCTTGCTGAGCTTCCCTTTGTGTTACTGTTTTTTGTATCAGCTATACTTGATACTTTATTCTAGATTCAAATTGTCTCATGTCAATGTGTTTGTTGTTTTACATCTGCCAGATCAGATAATTGATCCAGTCCTGTCAAGAATCACCCACTTAAAATATATTGTCTAAATGCTACGTTGACTGCAGAAGAAACTTCTGTTGGCTTTGGACAATGTAGTGAACTTAAAGAGTCTTCAGGTTTGAAGTCACTGTGTCAATATTTTTATGGAGCAGAGTATTTGGAAAATGAGCTTTCTACCTTAAACCACGTTGTTGTATTTACTGTGTACATTTCTTTTTGGTAGTGGGAAGATTTTCTTTCTAGTCTTCTCAAAAATTCATGAAAGAGTACATGAAGTGGTTTTGAACAAATTCATTCCTTGAATAGGTATAAAGTTTGACTCAGTTTCACCAGAAGTTGAAACCTCTCAAAACATGAGTAAGGGGAAGATAGGGTTGGAATACAAATGTTCTGGCAAAGGAGCTGTTGGACGTAGTAGGATGCTAGTGACAGATTATTTCTTGAGTTCTATTTTGATGTTCTCATTGCTGTGGTAGAATTAACATTTCTCTATCCAGTAGTTTAATAATTTTGCATAGAATCAGTGGATTCAGGCTTAAGTTTTTATTATTAATCAAGTAAAATATTGCAAAAATCAAAAAATGTGATAAAATCTGGGCCGTGTTTTTATTATTACAATTAAACCTATGTTACACCTAAATTTAAAAAAAAAACAAAATTGTTTGAGCCTTTTTGTATCTACACTTCTCACCTGCAACAGATTATCTCCGATCTTGCTTCAAGCACTTTGATATTGCTTTATTTGTTAGAAACTGGCAATATGCTAAAGCAGTCCTTTGTGTAAAGTGTGCCATTAATTACTAGCTTACATTAATTAAAGTAAATACAATCATGAGGGCATGCTGGCAGTGTTAAAGTTAATGACCCAAGACATTATTACTTACTATGACTCTGAAGTTCATTCAAGAGATTTCAACTGTAGGAATTGGATTGAGGTATGTGGTCGTAAAATTCTAGAAGCCATGATTTTGGTCACTGTGGGATGGCCCTGATGTATTTCATGCCAGCTTGAGTAAATTAACTGTGGAGATAATTGCCCGATACTGGTGTTCTTGCAAAAACTTGAATTTGCAAAAATGTGCATGCTCAGATTTTACATAAACATGCAATCTTTATATATGTTGATGAAGTCAACAACCCACATTGCTTTGAAGTATCCATTGTGCTAAGTGCTGCATCAACTTTAGGAAGGCTGTGTCCTTACCTGAAATGTCACCAGCAAAATTAAGATGAGATGAAGGATGTGAGCTAGCAACAAAAAGACAAAGGATAGCGGTAATAAAGTTGCAGCTGTAGATCATGATAGGCCTGAATTAAAGCTTCTTGAAATATGTTCTAAATCTTCTGTTACATAAAGGTTTGGAACTACATTCTGTTTTACCAGTCTGAGTACCACTTCTAGTTTCCAGGCTGTTGAACTATTTCTTGCAGGTGACTTTAGATTATTAGAATACAATTGCTTTGGAAGAGTGGGTTCATAGGATGGAGAGTGTTTCTCTAGCTCACTTCTGATAACGTTTTGTAATTCACGTTCATGACTATTCTGCCCAGGTGTTTTTTTCAGTTTCTTCTAAGGATCAGTGTCTTAAACATTTTTTTATGCATTGTGTTAATGATAAAGCTGAAATTATAAGGACACCTGTATTGGCATTATTTGTCTTAGTTTTAATACTTTTCTTCTGCATTTGTCAGTTCTGTCAGGCTTGGAGGAATCTAAATAGCTGTCCAACTTAAAAAAAATCGCCCAATCTAACTATAATTTGTCTCCTGTGCCATCATATTAATAAAAAAATGAAATCAATGTGACTTTCACAAAGCATCTTTTTGAATGCAGTAGTGTGTCAGTCCTGAAGTACTGAGGTATTGCAGATTGGTTCCAAAGCAAATTGCAAGTTTTATTTTATTGAATGAGCACTCAAAAGGTAAAGTGGGTATGGATCACTGTCAAAGACCAAACAAGTTTTGCCAACAGCAGGATCTTTTTCTCTCATGTTAGTGTTTATCCAGCAAAGCCATCCTTGTCCCATAAATGTAGGTTTGTAAGAGGTAGAATTAAACAAGCTGCTTGAGGCAAATAATTCAATACTTCCATACATCTATTTCATCAATTAATATGATACAGTGAAGCATTTGCAAGAGTAAGGTACACTAGTGCTTAGTCAGAATTTATGGGTTTAGTTAGAATGTAACTCTGACTTCTTTACCCAAATAATCTTTGTACTAAAACTAGGTGTACAAAAATATGAGTCAGTTTAATAAGCCTCTTCTGAAACTTCAGTTTGATTGGGCACTATGGTTCTTAAATTTGAGGTTATACACATAAGGCAATACTAACTTAAGTCATAACAGTAAGAAATTCTAACTCTAACAAAGTAAATTATTTATAAAGTAGGTGGTTAAACGAAATACAGTACATGTAAATAAAACTGACTGGTTAAATCAAGATGGTTTTGTGGTGGTTTTTTTTTTTTTTTTTTTTTCAAACTGTGTTGAATACAGTCAGTCTCCTGAACTGGTGAATGTGAGGTACTGGTCACCTCAATGTGTCAGCACATTACTTTTCTTCAGTGAATAGCACTGAATCTGATCTTTATTAGTAAAAGAATCTTGAAAAAAAAAATCTATGCTATCACCTTTACTTAGTGTTTAAATGACATCATTGAGAGAGATAAATAGGCTATGCTGATAAAGGCATGTAAGGAATTACTTTCATTAATCTAATTCCCTATTCCTTCCTTTGTACATAGAAGTGCTCACAATGAGTTTCTTTCTCTTTGGTAAAAGAAGAATTTGTAGAACATTAATAGATAACAATCTCTGTGTTTATGCTCACCTGCAATATTATAGTGCTTTCTGTAGACTGAATCTTGGCTCAGAAGTCATGGTAGTATCTGATACCTTTTCTCCTTAATAACTTATTAAGGATGAAAAGTAAACCCTACAACATGACTGTCTTATAGAAAGGAAGTGATCAGAACTCTAAATCTGCTGCTTCTGAAATCCCATTGCTGTACTGACCCTACAAAACATGGGACATTATGCCCTTCCTTCTTAGAGCAGCACACTTAAAATCATAATCTCCCCTGTGTTGTAGGAACAGGGATAGCACCTGCAGTGAGAATGCTGAAGAGTTGCAATGGAATCTCCTCTGGTAGTTTGTACTGGAAAGCAACTTTTGAGGCTGATTAAAATTGCCCTTTTCTCAAAAATTACTGCTAGATATTTCATGACCATGCTGGATATGCTTACAGTGTTTGCCACATTTGCCTGGACTTTTAATGTGCCTACCCTAGGCTGTAATCTTTTTTTCAATGCTGTGATGTGCCTACGTTCCTCCAAGGATCTATTACTTTCAAACTGTCTGTCTTGGCTTTAACATTTTTCTTCAGGTTCAAATATTTATCAGAGAGCAGAATAACTCAATGTGACACACTTGCCCAAAGCACTCTGCAAAAAATCTGTGAATGATTATATGTGTCTTGTAACTTCTTTGGGAAGCAATGAGGGGAAATAAGTGAATCCTCACTGAGGACATGGAGAACAGACTTCCTGCCAGCAAATGAGAAATCTTGGATGAATATACCACATAACAGTAATGAAATAACAGCAACCTTATTAGCTGCACTGTGGTAAATAGCTATTAGAGATGCTGGAGGGAGAAGGCAAGAAGAATGCCAAAAGACACTTATTTACAGCAAGAGTAGGGGATGGCGGGAGAGAAGTGGTGAAAAGAAATGAGGGAGTGTTGTTATGGCACAAAGGAACTAGATGAAGCTTTGGTCCTCAGGCTTCTGTATTTCTACGCAACTGCAAGTCTGTGGTAAAACACTTGTCTGTATGTAGACCCCTGAACTGCATCATGTTCGTGGCAGGATTGATTTAATAGGACAATGCAGATAACTAAACAAAGCATCTGTGAGAGTCAAGCCATTCTAAAGGCTTGTGTTCTTTCTGCTGGTAACAACACAAAGCAAGGAATGATTACCAGTGAAGAACTCTGTACTGATAAAGAAAGGCTTTTCACTGATGGTGTGCAGGATCAAAAGACACTTCCTTCAAGTTCAGAAGTTTCCTTCATGCTTCTGGAAGAGATGAATATCAGGGAGCTTTCTTGTGCTTCTAGGTCTCCCTGCTGTTTTTACCACAAAATAATGTGACCAATACAGTCTTAATATCTGAGTGTTTTTAAAAAAATCAAAACAAATATTCAGAAAAAGCTCAAATATAACAACAAGTTAGTGTAATGGTCTTATTTGTTTGTGGGATACTTGGTAGTCTTACAGGTACAAGATGTATTTTTTTTCAGCATATATAACAATGGGCCTCTGATTTTTTGAGTGGACTTAAGTGTCTCCTTGGAATCAATACAGATAATCTACTACAAATGGTATTGAAATCTTCATGTCTGTAGCATATGGTTATGTGCTGAAGCCTCACTAATTAATACTAAACAGTTTCCCAGAAAGTAAACTGATTTTTAGGAATACTGGATCTATTCACTGCAGATGTCTGGGTATTTCAGAGTACAGTAGTAACTGCAGGGCAGCTGTATTTCTGATGTTGATGGAAACTCCTTCAATAGGAAACAGAAGTCTGCATCTATTTCTGCTTCCTATGTTCTAGCCATCTCTCTTAGCTACTGACTCTGTATGGCTGAAGGACTTGCTGTGATACTCTAAACACAGCCTGCTAGAATTACAGAGTTCTGTTTGGTTTTTTTCCTTGTCAGTATCTTCTGTTGCTTTCTAGTGTGTTTCTATAATACTGAAAGAGATGTCTGCTATCTTAAAAGGGATGTAACAAAAAGCTGGCTTCATACTTAAGCTATCCAAGCCATGACTCCTTTTATTTCTGTTTACAGCTTTCCACTCAGATTCCAGAGTTATTTGGTATTATGAAAGCTGTGTGTAGTTAGTTTTGAGCAATGGGACTGATCAAACTGTCGAAAGGCATTAAACCATTATGTTGAAGAACTGGCATAGACTCTTAGAAATGTTTGTAAGTGAGGAAAGCTAGTTCTGCATTCTCAATAACCTTCTAATTCCTTCCTTTCTACACTATCTTGTCTGTCTCTCATTCCTACTCTGCATGTAGAGTTCTTAATGTTAAAGGCCAATTTCTTAATTTTACCCCAGATAATAGTGTTGATATACCAGTTCAGAAAAAACCCCAAACCAAAATTGAACAATGTACCTATGCCAAGAAATCTTAAACCAAAGAGTAGAAAATAATATTATGTTGGTGTTTTAAAAACAAAAACCAAAAACAAACAAAAAAAACCCCCAAAACACAACAAAAACTTATCAGTATGTTGGAACACTAATCTCTGTGTTAAGCATTACACTGTTATTTTGCAGCATGTAACTAATTTAAACCTCAATTATATTGTTATAGTTACAAACTTTGAAATTAAGATGAATTCTGAACCTTTTTTTCATTGTTTGAGGGATAATGACATGGGTAAATTGCCAGTTCTGCAAAATAACTTTCCTGGCCTCTGGAATTTAACCAGATGTTTTAGAGATACTGTCACAGGTTGGAATTTAATGGGAGTCTGTACTTGAGACTTAAAAGCCAATGTTGGGGGCTCAAGATAGTCAGCTAATTTGCATTAATATTCAGGACCATTTTGTTGGCTCAAATCTGCATGAGTTCAGACGAATCCTCTGCAAACTGAAATAATAGGGCAGCATGGCACAAAATTAATTTGTACATAAATATTTTATCTTCAACTCTGGTATCTGTTTAATCCTTATTTCTATCATGACTATATTAATACTAATTCTGAATTACATTACTAGAACATTTGGAAGACTTATACTGCAAGTTAGGATTGTTTAAGTAATGTGGAATTCATTATGGCGTATGTGTTTGATTCTTTGGTAATAAAGAAAACATTCTGCTGCACTTCTCTTCCCTCCCTTTATGAATTAAAATGTATTTGAATATAGGATTTTACTGGGGTATTCTGTGTGCCAAGAGAGCACCATAACCACCATGCAAAAAGTAATTTTCATGTATACTTTAAGTTTTAATAATAGTGCCAAAGCCCTAAAGATAATTAACCAAGGATTTGGGAGTTAAAGACCTTTTAGGTCTTTATATAGGAAGGCATATATAATCAAATAATTTATTATTTAATTATTAAAGTAGGCAAACACTATTGACTAGAGTTTGGAATGGATGTCTCTTCTAAATTGCTGTCTGAGGTATTCTTTAGCCAAGGAAAAGAATAAATTATGCTAACTGTTCATCTGCTGTTTTGCCGAGTTGAACAACAGGGAGTTTCATCAGACTAATTAATGCAAACCTTTTAATGTGCTAACTACAATGTCATATACCATCACATAGCAGACGTAGATCTAATTGATAATAACATTTTAAGTCCTTTTTCCTAGTTTTCACTTGCTTTGCTAAACATCTAATCACTGGTGACGTTTCCTGATCATTCTAATTGCTGAATTTCTGCTTCAGGCTGATTGTATGGATGTTCTTCAGCCATATTTAAATTAACACAAGAAGAAAAATATGGATTGTTGAGCTTCTGCACAAAAAGGTGCACTCGAGCTTCTTCCCTAGTGATTAGATGGAGAACTGGACTGGGATTATAAACTATGAATTTGGAAATAGATGTCAGTACTTATGAAAGCACTCTCCTCTGAAGCCTCGAGTGGAACCCTAAGACATATCCATTATGCAGCTTAAAAAAAAAATAATCCAAACCAACATAAACTGAATTCTAAGACAGTTTTAAGTGCTTGACATGTAGGATTTTTATGTATGACTTCATGCATGCACTCATTCTGCTATAGGAGATGGTATGACAGGTAACATAAAAGCCAAAGTACTCCTGATTTACAAAGGACCGCATTATGACATGGGTGATGGTGGAGAACACAAAGATGAAAGCCTGGGGCTTTTGGAATTGGGATGTAAGAGAAATCTGTTTTGGAGATGAAGCAGCAGATGGGAGTACTTCTTTCAAAGCAACTAAGCAAATTACTCATCCGTAACAAAGAGTCTGACTAACTTATGAAACAACCCTTGTTACTGGGATACGTAGTTTTGAAGCAGCATTTAAACCAATTAATAAGCTATTTTTCTTAAGATTAGTTTACACGCTCTGTACTTGAAGATCTTAAAGTTTCTTATTTATTGTTTTTCTATTTATTGAAGGAAAGATATCCAAGACTAGAACCTCAATCAATGTAAACCAGAATAGACCTATTTATTCAGAGTTTTCAGGACTACTTGGGAGTAAACCCAATTCCTGCACCCTAGAGCTTGTCAAGAATCTTTTTAGGGAATTAATTGCAAATCCAGCAGTATGTTACACCCTATCTTTTTAAAAGACTGTAGGTGGTTTTAAAGTGACAGTTCTTGCCTGCACAATTTTAGAATATATTTGAATATGAAAGGTTGGTTTGTGAAATCCTTCTTACGAATTTTAAGATGTTTAGAATTAAATGGATTATGATATTGTATTAATATTTATTATCAGTTTTAGAAGTTAAAAACATCAGCTGCGTAGGAGTGTCTTCTATGACATGGTATGTCGTGTTTAAATATACAGTTTTTTGTATCAAGGAACCTGTTCTTTTAGAACCTTGCTGTAGTTTGAGCTTCTACATCTGATTATTAGATCAGAATAGGAGTAGTAGCTTTATGGGCTTAGATACCAACTTAATTACCAGCTTTTAACATGCACTCTAGTACTTTTATTAGCTTGGCATATAGAAAAGTCTAATGAGCTCTGTTTTATGTTATGCTATTCTGCAAAATAGGTGGTAGTGGTAAGGTGGGTGATGTAGGTTTTCTGCTCCATTTCAAAAAAACATTTGCTGAAGAAGCAAAGTTGGCTCTGAAAAAAATATTTGAATTATTTTATTCTTGTAAGGCATGTGATATTCTTAGGTTAAGGATAGGTGGATATGCCTGTTGAAGTATGCTATCCTTGTTCTATGTAGCCATATATAATTTCTAAGACATTAAGGCAATTTATGAAGGACTTACAAACTGAGCTGAATTACTCCCTGTGTGGTTTTATTGAATAGCATACTGCGTTCTTTTTGCTGCAGCTCTACAGAATAATTCCCAGTGCTTTTTTAAGCTCCTCAGATTTACCTATTTCCTGTTCCTTGGATGTTTAATGTCATCTAATTGATTCTCAGAAAATCACAACTTTTTTCCTATTGTGAAACACTTTTACTTGTAACAGGCTGGCTGGCTTTCTTATCTAAGTGTTCGCAATTTTCAGGGGAAAGAGTTGCTAAACTGCTGCTTATGGAACAACTTAGTCAAAATTTGTAATGAGATTTTTAATTCACCTGAGAAGTCATGAAAAGACTAGTTGCTGTCTTCAGGCCCAGTATGCACTCCAAACCATGTATGACTTCATTTTGTTTCATTACCACAGCTATACATTATAGATGTTCTTACAATAGCAGAAAACCCTCTTTGGAAGAAGCCTGCATAGATTTAGTCTGACCCATACTGTCTTATTTTCTTTCTGAAGTACTACTTGAAGGTCATTGTGAAAGTAGTCAATAATTAACAATGTAGCTGTCTAGGGGGGAACTAGACCTGATTACCCTTGATGTGCCTTCTAGATCAATGTTCCTAATTCTCAAGATGTGCCTCCCATGTGGAATATGGCGAAGGAGCTGTCCTCTGACTGCATCTTTTTACTTGGTTTATTTTTGAGAGATACTTTCCAGAATCCAAACTTTACTAGCAGCCCTGCATTTAAATTATGCTGCTTGAGAGAACAGAGAGGGAGAGACGAAAGCCTCCAGCTCAGTTTCTAAAATGCTGCTTTCTCTCAATCTCTCTCCAAAAATTCTCATCAGTTCTATATAGCATTCTCCATGTTAACTTGAATACAGCTACAAGTCAGACTGTTAGTCCCGCAATTTTCTGTATTGCTAGGTATGTCCACTTGGAACAGACACCAAGATTCACAAGTAGCTCAGGTGAAAATATGTGGGGGAAACTACAAAGTACTGTGAAACTGGTATATCACTGCTTGTATATCTAATTATATGCTTCATAAAACATACAAATTTAGGGGGGAAACCAGATACTATAGACAGACTACAAATAGTTGAGTACTCAAGTTATTGGAAATGTTTTAGAACTTATGCTACTTCACAACTGTGTCTTATCTCACAACCCTTGTACCGCATTCCTGCCTTGTTTGGAAATTTAGAAAAACCACCGTCCTCAGAGTATTTGAAAGCAAGCAATTGCCTTTCTTATCCATTTGAAGACTTTATCAATATTGCTGCTGATTTCACCTAAATTTTCAAATTACCTTGTAGAAGGTAATAATAGAGACAGACTAGCAGGGAGTTCATAAACATTCATGCTGTTCCCTAGAATTTTCATATTTGCCTCTGCATGTTTTTGTACAATGTCCTCATCAAAGCTGTGACTTC
This sequence comes from Buteo buteo, assembly GCF_964188355.1. NCBI lineage: Eukaryota > Metazoa > Chordata > Aves > Accipitriformes > Accipitridae > Buteo > Buteo buteo. The sequence continues at coordinate 18,207,364 of NC_134175.1, read as the reverse complement.
AAAAAATTAGTATTTAGCAACACCTTGAAAAAGATCATATAAGTTCTCTAAATTATGTTGGGCCTTAATATTTTTTTCTCTGTATCTGGATGTGAATGATGTAGGGTTTATTCTATTAAAATATTGATTTGATCTGGAAACTTGTGTTTTAAAGGCTGCTCGGTCTTATATACGTGGACTACAAATGGGTCTGAACATTTTACACTCTAATTCCTGGGGAATTGCCACTAACTTCCTTTGATAGACAATAATTTGATGTCTGTTCTCAGTTGCTGTCCCCCTCCCCCCCAACATATTGTTCTCTGCAGTTGAGAAAAATTTTAATTAGTACACCAAAACAAAAAAATCAATGTTTTTTAATGTTTTTCTGGTTATACTGTATGCCTGTACTTCTAATTACTTAAATTGAGGGAAGGGTGCTTCAAAACATCTTTCTTCAAGCCATCTCTAGCTTTTATTTTTCCTTGTGCGACTGTTGGAGCCTGAACTAAGGATTTTCTGTTGCAATATGGTAACAGAGAAATTCTTAGCCAAATATTTATAAATCTGTTGCACAATACTCCAGTTTGGAGCCTAGATCTGAATATAATACCACATCAAATGCAGAATTCTGGCCTGGGTGGTTGAAAGATTAAAAAATATTAGGGTTTTTTTTTTTAATTGTGGACTGGTCTTCTAACAGTTTATCACTAACGTGCTTTTTTCTTCTTGTTTAGAATTTGAGAAAATTTTCTACTGTTCACAACTGATGTATGTCCAAAGCAGGCAAAACAAAATTCCCCAAAGCCTCCAAATTATACTCAATAAGATGTAAGAGGGTTGCAGGAGAGAACACTGCCAACAAATCTTGACTTTGAGAATACAAGCACTTGCATTGTAGAACATCACAAACTTATAGATGTCTTCCAATACATGGTGTATTGACTGAGTTTTCCTTTTCCATTTTGAAAGGAGATGAAATAAAATATCCTGGCAGGTCTTATTGTCAGATCTGTTCATCTTCCCTTCTTCATAATCTCTTAGCATGGATGAAGACATTTTTCTTTCCTTTGAGGATGCAGATGTTTAATTTTTTCTCCATTTTTTTGTACCATAGTGGTGGTTCACCACTTTTTCCACAATGCTGAGTAGCTGTGCAGAGACCAAAGGAGAACAGTGATTAGAATGTGCATATGGCAACTGGTTTTGTCAGATGCCTACAGAATTGTGCATAAATGACTGTGATATTCGATTAGTATGGTATCTTGAAGCCATAGTGTGCTCTCAGGGACCTGAATGAACTATTCTTACCTGACTTGCATGAGACCTCCTGCGTTTTTATTACTAATGAATAAAGCTTAGAAGTACTTCAGCCCATGAAGAATGAAATGCTCTTCACTCATGTTCTTAAAATACCTACAGAATTCTGGTATTTCAATGGAAGATCCTAAATGCTAATGACATCTCTGGGAATCTACAGCTGTGTACATACTGAGAGCACACAACACTGGTGCTTTCTTGTGCCAAAACAGCTTCAAAGACTCAGTTGTTGGGTAGCTCAAGTGATCATGTATGACCAGGTCATGAGATTGAAGGTGCTGAATGCTGCTGTTTATTATCTTCACTGGTATAGTAGCTAAAGGAGAAGATTGTGAGTGCTCATGTCAAAATTATGGTAATCTAAATGGTACTTGGAAGATCCTGTTGGCTGCCAAATAGTAGTCATATTTCATTCACCATCCACGTGTGTATGTGGAAGAATGGACAGCAGCACAAGCTTCATTCTCTAACATCAGTTTCTGTTGCTAGATGTCTTTTTGCATTCCAAGGTGTCCTAGACTGATCATTGTGCAGTCTAGTTTACAGCATCTCAAAACACCTCAACACTGTTAACTAGGGGCTAAAAAATACTTAAGTGAATACTTAACTCCTGTAACAGTGGAGAGCTCTGCAAGAGAGGCTCTGGAATGATTCTACTATTCACAAGAGCAGTGGGAGCATAAACATTTGAACTCAGATTATAATGGAATTGAGCAGTTGGGGATTATATAGAGTGATTATCTGTAGTAGATGACAAGATCTAGTGATGGAGATAAAAATATACTGTCAAAAAAATTTTGACCAGCTCCAAATATAAATAAGGCTACAAGAATGGCACTTTTCAGATCTAGCTATAGCCATGTCTCTGAATTTAGCTTTTGCTTAATTGCTTGATTTGCTATAAAACCAATCAAATACTGAAGATTTTTTTCAGTTGCTGGACTATTTACCATGCTCACATGTTCAAGAAAAGCTCATTAAGTTTCTCAATGAGTTATTTCTGGTGTGAGAGGCTTACTAGTCTAAATATCGCATGCCTTCCTCGTGCTTGCACTGTCTTGAAAGTGGCTTTAGGAACTAGTAAAGAGCTGACAGATTATTTTCATTCCTGAAGTGTTACATTTTGAGTTACTGTGCAGTAGCATGCTTTACCTTACTGCAGGATTATACATTAAAAGAGAAACTTGTCAACATGATCTATGTCCCCCTAGTATCTAGCCATCTTAGCAAGCAGAGATGGCTGGCATATGAGAAACCTTATACCCTATAATTCAGCAAGCCAAGTATAACCAAAATATTTTCTGGATTAAATGCTTGTTCTGCAAGTTATGTTTTCATTTTCCCAAATCTTTATTAACTGAAGTAAAAAAACAAACAAGTTTAATTTATTGACTAATAAATATATGCAAAATGTAATTCAAGAAACTGTTTTCCTGATGTTAGAATAAAAAGCAGCTGATATTTTTTTTTTTGAGGAAAAACCTCATTTTCAGACAAAACCAATTTTCTTCCCTTGATTTCCTACAGTTATTTACTATCTGGTTTTGGAACATGAATCTTTTAGATATGTGAATCATGGGAATTTTTCTGACATGGGATCCTGTTTCTTTCCCTCCTCCCTCCCATGCTACAATGGGTTATTGATTCTGACAGGTGACCAAGAATAACTTTTTTTCCTGAGCAGAGATTAAAAATCAGAAACAAAACTTATATTTCCAGATAAGTAAATGCTATGCCAGTCCTTCTATTCAGTGTAGTTCTGAACTGTAGTTTATATGTGCATACAAACACACGCATATGTAACACATAACAGTCTATTGTCAATTCCTTAAATTTTTAAATTATTTCTCACTGTCCTGAAAAAATTAGCACCACCTTTGAAAAAATATTTGTAGGAGAGGATACTTTAAGAAAGGAAAAAAATAAGGTGGTACTTGGTTCATGTTCAGTATTGTAAATGATTACTTTTTTAATGTTTTCTACCATGTTATTTTTGTATTTATTTTCCTGACCTTTATTTTATTTTATAAACACTAAGACATTCACAACAAGGACTGCCACCTGGGATCTTATCCCTCTGTGCCACACTTTGCTCAATATATTACAATATTTCTATAAAATAGCTGAATATACTTTGAGCTGAAGTATGTATCTGAAGAATTTTTTTACCATAAATGTTTTCTGAAAGATTCTAAAACAGTACTTTAATAAGAAACAATGTGATACAGGAATATGTGTCTTGTGTTAAAGAGAATTGAAGGATTATTTCCAAATCCATAGTTTAATACTATTTACGGAGTACTGTATTATGATGCCCTTATAAAGCAACGAACAAGCCACCTATACATCTCTATTGGAGACTGAAGTTGTTCTGATGTCCATGACTCACTTTAAATATCAGATAATCACAAATACAGGATACTGGTTTGGCAATACATTCAGAGCACTGTAGACTATTTTGTCAATGCCATAATATTTTCTTTTGTAGTGAATTAACTTAAAAATGCTTGGATTTTTTTTACTTCTGAGTTGTGATTACAGATCAGGAAGAAGGAAAAGCTACTTCCTTTTCTACTGCTGAAAAATATTAAGCACCTCAAAAATAACAATTTACTTGAAGAATAGGAATTGTGGCATTAACCCTATAACCCCTATTTTCTGTACATTATAACATACCCTTTCAGTAACTGGTAATATTCTGTGAATTACTTAATTCATGTAATGTCTTACTGCTGGTTACACACTATCAATGGAAGTCTCCCAAACTGCACATCCTGAAAACTTCATTTCTGTGTAATTCAAATAAGTAACTTCAGGTATGTGGTAAAAACTGAGTAATCTGGTTCATAACTGGAGAGGCTAAAATAGAACAGGCGGCTACAATTTTCACAATACTTTTGTGTCACTGGGGGTATGGTACCTGGGGGGTAGTGTGCTAATCTTAGTAGAAAAAATTGTTCAAAAATTTGTTGGAACTGCTTTGTCAGTCCTTAACCTTTCTCTGGGAAGCATTAAACTGAGTTACAAGACTGCATATACAGATAATGTGACTCTAATGTAACTCTTGTATGCAATCTTTCCACTTCATTATTAGGTCCCTACCAATTTTAAAGCCTGTGAACTGTGAGCAGCTATATAGGGCTGATGTTCAACAAACACAATGTATGAATACTTTAACACAGCACACTCTTAATCAATTGAAATAAGTGCTATTAAATAAACTACCAGAAAGCCTCCATTTAGAGTTTCACAATACCTTTCTTATTGTTGTACGATGACATTTGTGTAATACTAGAACAATTTGTCTGCAGCATGAGTTACTTTTCTTAGCTTAATATTTGTGATGAAAAGCATATGCAGACTGACTTGTTCACATGAAATCTTTCTCTGAGGTTAGCTTTCTAAACTAGGGCTTACTAAATCAAACAAATACTTTTTTTTTTGTGTAGTGCAAGTAAATTTAGAGCTAAACCTTTGTGGCTTCCTGCTTGCTAAGATGTAGCTTCTCTTGTCAGCATTTTCTAGACTCAAAAAATTCCTCTGTTCAGTACTCTGATTCCAGATTGACTTCAGGGCTTGCATACCAGACCAATACACACTTGGAGAATAGAGACCCAATATTGCTTTCTAATGCTGCCTATTAACTGACTGTCTGTGCTGTGGATAGTAATTCCTTCAGCAGGACAACTTCAAAAATGTATTTGTATTTAAGAATGTCCTTACAGGATTAGGAATCACCAATCTGTCCAGCTAGAAGCTTTGCCAACAGCCAATATCTTAAATATATGAAAAGGACATAAAATGTTACTGAAATTCTCTGAAAGGCTCTTACTCATCTATTAGGCATGTTTAGGCAAAGAATGGATTTTATTTTTCAAATACACAAATTATAGCAGAGGTAATGCTAGTGCTGAGACCTGCACTGATTAAATCAACTAGTTTATCTGAGTACCTTCATGACCTTGATGGTACAAGGAAATTCAAATGTCTCTGGAGTGAGTTTGAGGACAGAAGAGTACATTCCTGCTGTTGCATGGCAGCAGGTGTGAAAGATGAGATTTTCTGGATGCAGATGCCGACAGGTTAGAACAGCCTCTCATCTTTGCTGTTTGTGGCTGATTGTACTCGTTTAGTATTGACAATTTAGTAACGTTGGTGTACAACTTGACTTTTAATAGTATGCTTGCACATCCTATAATTTTTTTTTCTCCTTTGAAAATATGTATTTGTTCTATTTGTGCAGCAGGCTTTTTTTTTTTTCCAGTTCAACATATGCTAGTATGACAGCAGTGCCCATTGCTGGGATGCTGTTAAGACTGGGGCTGCATGCAGGGGTCAGGCCTGTGGCTGTCCAAATGCAGGCCATCAGGCATGGAGATAGCTCGCTCTCACCAGCTCAGCTGCCTGAACCGGGGGACTTCGGGATCAAGTCCTGGAGCACAGGCCATGCTTTTCCCATGCTGGTATGGAATGGGGAAGGAAAAGCAGGGTGCTGCCACAGGGATCCATCAGATACAAGATGGGCTTGCTGTGCTGCTCTCTCTATTCTCCAGACTGTGGTAAAATGAAGCTAATCCCTGGCATGTGCAGTGATTCTTTGGGCAGTACTGCGTACTGTTACTTGTTTAAAGACTGTATCTTTCCTCTTGCTGTGGTAGCCCATGAGGATTTGTGACCAGATTGCAGTTGAAAAAAGGAAAGAGTATGGCATGGGTTTGTGTTCCCTTCGTCCCAAATCTTCTGACGTTGGCAGAGGAGAAAATTAGCTCATGTTTTTCTTCTGCATTATTTGCTTTGTCATCTACTCTGGGTGTAATTGGTTTTTCCTTTTTCTGTTTCCCTTCTCCCCACAGAAGTAGCAAACAAACTACCCCTTTTCCCCTAGTGTTGATTCCTGAGCATGGCAAAAAGAAAAAAAGTAGTCTGCTGGCTTCAGTAAAGCTGTTTAGTACATAAAGGGTTTTCAAAGTGAGGACTACAGAGCAAGGTAGTTTGAGGATTATATGTAATAAGATTCTGCCACGAAGTAAACACCATACAAGATGGCACTTAAAGTGAAACATAGCCTAGACATACCGAGGACTAAAATTGATGTGATGTATCATTGCAATTGAATGCCAAAGGAGGCTGCTATGCATGTTCATTGTATTTCACAGGTGACAGTGTGCTATTTTTCTTTCATAAGGGAGGACTTCTGTGAGTTTACTTGTGCTTTGTCTAGTAAAACAAATCAAAACATTTAGGCTGCTATAAGAATGTTCTGGCAAGGAAAACATTAGCACAAATAAGGTACACTTATTCAATTTTAAATCCTGGATATGTTGCAAAGGAAAAGTATCAAATGTAGCTTGCAGAGGCAGCTTGGATATGAACATTTAAGTTACTTGCCATTTTTAGCACTTATTTAGATATACTTTCCAGAGTTCAAACCCTTATTACTCACATATGAGTCCATTCTGTCTTAACTAGAAGATAAATAAAACTGCTCTTTATGGCATTGATATTGTAACAGGTTTTCTCTGTTTAAGTTTTCACATACTATCAACCGAAGCTGAACTTCAGCTTTGGTTGCTCTTCAGGGGCTTACTATTATGACAGTTATGTGACATAATTTATTGCTGATTGAATACATTATATTTTGCTTAGAGGTTGCATGTTCACAAATTCCTGTGATCAAAGTTAAAATGGCACAAACCCTTAGTTATCTGTTAGGCATTTTATAAGTGACTTAAATTTTTGGCACTGTTAGATCTCACATTGTGGTCACTCCCTACACTGGCATGGCAACAGAGGTTTACAGCAGGTTCTCTGTTACTGTTTTACTCAGTTTAACAGTAGAGAGACATCAGTGTAGACAGAATAATTCAATGATTACAATAAAAATTGCAATATCAGTTGGTAGTATTGGGAGTTTTTAACCGGTATGTTTTTAGAGAAATTTCTCTTTCCAGAAAGTCACTTGAGGATGGTTGAAACTTTACAGCTCTGACAAGATCAGGTTTAATGGTTTTAAGAGTATTTTTAAAGAATTTTTGGGCTGTTGCTTTGCCAGTTGAATTAAGGCTTCAGTTGGCATTGGCCCCTTGTAAACATGCAGGCACATAGAATTAATTCCCTTTTAGAAGCAGTTTTTCTATTATTAAAATAATTATATGCCTTAATTACTTCTTACTATTTATCCTGAAACAGAGAAGCGTTTCCAAAGTATGACCTCTGTTTGATGTTCATCTCTGCTATGAACTTACCTCTTCACAGAATGCATACATTAGTGCATACTTGTACTACTATGTTTACTATTTTAAAATTACAATAAGGGCAATCTAACAGCAATGTCACCTCCTTTTTATGAGTAAACCTTGGTTTTTTCATTTCTTATGGTGAGTTGAGCTGCATTTTTCCTCCTGGAAATAAATTTTGCTGTTTGGTCACTTCACTGTGCAGTCTTGCACACAACCCCCCCAAATGTTATCGCTAGTCTCTGGTGTGATTTAACTTAATCCATACACATTTTGTAAAGATTAACGGTGTCTGGTCCTATAAATCCAGATTTATTTGATATTTTAAGTATATATTTAATTATTAATGGAACTCTACATATATTTGAGGAATGAATTGTAGTGTTTGGATAAGGTGAATAGGTGAAAAATGTACAGAAAATTAGTAAGGATGTGGATTTAATTTTTATTAAAGGGCATCTTGATGCTTTTCTAGTGGAAGTATAGCAATGCTGTGGAAGAAGTTCCTAATGTGTGGTAAACTATCTGTAAATGTGTGGTCTAAAGCAGAGTAGGATGAAGAGTAGGGAACATCTTTAATTGATTGTGCCCTCCCTCTCCCCCCATTTATTTTTCCTAAATCCTGATTTCAGTTTATTACTCTTTGTAGGGTTGTGGAAGACTACCTTTAAAGAAATGGGCAAATGGAACTTTCCTTTTGCAAAACTAGTTTAGTTAAATTTTTGTTAGGTATAAAGTCTGTGCTCATTTCCTCTGTAGAAATAGTGGAATCTTTCCTGAACCTTGCTAAACTAAAGGCTTAGAATTGCAGTAAAAATTCAATTGAGAGAATTGTAATTCTGTGGAACTTAGTCTATAGTGACAGAACTATTACAAGGCTGTATGTATCTGGTGGCTGCTTATTCTGATGTACATGTATGGTTTTGAAATACTGTGGGTTATGTAAGTGTTTGGATCATGGAACTAGAAGCTTAGTTTAACAGTCTTAGTCAAGGACTAGCATTTAAATGACTCGCATCTGAAGGCTAAAGCTCATTTCTCATAGCAAAGAGTAGAGCCCACTGAGGGAGGTAATAAGGAGACTGAAAAGTGAGAAAGCAGTAGAAATTACAAAAAAGACAAAATCAATAGATTAAAATAGATTTTTTTTAATAACATTCCCTTGAGTAAAAAGCCTGTAAAGAGCCTGTAAAAAGTATGTCTAATGGAGTGTAACTTTATTTTGATACTGAATATATTATACTTTGAAATTAATTAGCAGCAGGACAATCAAGCAATGATTGTGACTTACTAGTGTGATATTGCATGTTACTTGTGGTTGTAGGTTTCCTACATTAGCAAATACAATGAGTTCTTTCCAGGCTCAAAAAAGGTCTTGAACTTGAATTAAGCATTTAAAGCTGATTGTAGAATCTTAGTACCCAAATGGGGTTAAAACTTGTGTCTCAAAAAATTATCCCATGTTTTCTCTTCAACATATGGGAACTGACAATTGATTGGGTAAAGCAGGGAGTCTAATTGCTTTTATACTAATTACCAGCTGTATGCTTCCAATACTTGACACAAACATGAATATTTGTACACAGAGGGCTCAAGATTTTAACAAAGAAATGTTTCCTGCAGAATTTTTCATAAATAAAACTCTATTATCCCCGGCCTATCTTCTTGGAAGGAACAGCTGAAATAATTTTTGAAAGCTGACAAATCTGTAACAAGTTTACCAAATTCTGTCAGACCTGCCTCTTTGATTATGTGATTAAATATATACTGTAGCCTAAAAAGTACTTTTTGTCAAAAGACCATAATTTTTTGTTGTTTTTTTGCTCCTTTAATATAGACTTGGATTCAAGCTGACTCTTTAAATTTAGTATAAATGTGTCATAACACATAATAGAGAAATAATTTTAAGTTTTGATTTCTGAAAGATGGTATTCTAAGACATATTTTTCCTTCTGCATTAACTTTTGAAATCAAATGGGTGTTCCATCTAACAAATGCCAAAAAATATTCTTGTAACTGAATTACCATGTTGCATTGTTGATAAAGACAGCAATTTAAGGTTCATGCTCTTAGACTTTCTTATTTTGTTATTGTTTTTTGTCCCCTACCTTCTCTGTACCATGATTCTACTTTACTCTGCTGTTTCCCTGTGACATAAGCTTGAAAACCAGTTTCTCAGCCTTACTTCTCCATTTGTAACTTTGCCGTGTTCCTTTGTGGAACAGTCAGAAATCTTTTTCGATATTTACCTTCAAAATGCTTCTTAAGACTTGATCCTCTTGTGGTCCCTAGAAGCATCATGTATAATGTTACATATATTAATACAACTGTCAGTGTGGTTTTTTGCTTGTTTTAAATCTGATAGAATTAGTTCTTAACTTTAGAATCTGTGAAGGCTAAAGGGCTTGAAACAAAGTTGTTTTGATTACAGGAGTCTGACTACTGACTAGCAAATATGTAGTTCAAAGTATGACATTGAAGTTTGATGTGTGAAAAAAACGTATTGTCAACACTGCTTTTGTGACTACTACGAGCAGCTTAACTCAGGGCCTTTTGCATTTTCCCTGTTAATATTGATAATGCAAAATATTAATATCACAAAGTACTCCTGTGTGCTGAAGAGATGAATGTACAGATTTTACATCAATATCATCATTAACATTGACATAATGCTTATTTAAAAGTCTGAATAGAAAAGCTGCATGACTGTTTTGGGGATTCTGGGTGGGACACTTAAGATAATTCCTCTGGACCAGTTGAAAATACCATACAGGGCTGAAAGAGTTAAGGCTTAGAGGTTATTTTTAGACAATTGCAATTAAAAGGGATTAAGCAGCTGCTTAAAGAAACCTTAACTGTCAACCTTAATTTTCTTTGCATGCCCATATGGTTTTCATCCTCTGTTCTGTATTTGAATAATGTCAATATTGAGTCAAGTCCAGCTTGTTTTGCTTATGGTTACTAACATGGGTAGGATTGGAGGAACTGGGCTTCATTGGAAAATATTTCCATACCTTTAACTATACTATGAATGTCAACAGCAGGTTCCTGGTAGAAATAGTTGTGCACTGTAGATAAAAGGAATTACTGATTACTGGGTGAGCAGATAACAATGAACACTGATTCAGACATGTAACGCCTAATTTTCTGTCACACTGGCAATTTTCAGACCAACTACTGCTTTGCTTAACAGAGCATACATCTACAGGGGTAGATATTCCCAAGTGAGCAATACGACTGTTATTGTGGCAGGGAAAAAGATTATTTTTATTTTTTAGATTGTACTTTTTAGCTGATTAAAATAAACCTCTGATGTCTACTTTATTTCAGTTTCTTGAACTCTGTGAAAGTATTTACCACCTTACCCATATAAACACAATGTCTCTTTTAATACTGCCAGCTGTGACAATGACACTTGAGAAGAATGAGAAAGATGAAGATGGAGATTGCTTTTTTCTGCTAATGTCCTAGCTAGTTTGCTTGTACAATTAAGTCTTATGTAGTTCATGTTATAACTTTGAGTTAACAGTTGCAGGAAAATATGCTACTGAAAATGTAGCACATTTCAGAAGGTTGTCTCCCTTAGTCATACCTGTCTCTGAGGTGCAAATGCAGATATAGAGCACTGATAGCAGGAAGTCTTCTGGTAGAGGATGAAAACAGTTAGTCATGGGCTTTGTCTCACCTGCTGAGCTATGATTTTTGGGTTAGTCATTAGAGACCCACTGTGGGGAATTAGTCTGACTAGGTAATACAGTCTTTTGCAGAGCCATCTCTAAATGAGAGAATAAAGTGACAGTGTCTGGAAATATACAGATGGTAATTAGTTCTATCTACAGGAATCTCTGCTATTCTAATAACAATGAATTTCCACATATTCTGAGGAAGACATTTTCTTTTTTTAAACTGGAAATCTGTTTCACTGATTGTAGTATCAGTCTGTTTTCTTTTGCTTTCAATCTACTTGGTAGATAATCATCAAATAGCCTCCTAAAGTATTTGAAAATTTGTCTGTAGTGGGTTCAGTGTATGACCTTATATGTCTCTAATGGTTGCATTTTATCAGAAGCTTTGTGGACAGTCAGATAAGGGAAGCTTATGAGTATGAATTTCCATGGTATCACACTACAGAACTCATACCATAGAAAAACTGGAGTGAACACTTTACCCCTAGTTGAACAGCTCCATAACTTGGCTATTTTGGATAGGCTTTCATAAGGCTACCAACATCTTTGGCCTGTGAATGTCAGCATTCTTGAGGTCTAATACTGCTTATTATTTGCTGCTTGTGGCTTATTGGAAGTTGTTTAGTTAAGTTAATCTACTGAAATTATTGGTTACAGTAGTAGCATTAAATACATAACAAAGCCATTTTAAATACAATGTATATACTTGTCAAGCACTGTAATAAAATGAAAGTCTTGTATTACCTTAAAGATTACAGATTACGTTACAGCTCAAGCTTCTTCTCACCTGAGCATGTTTTACAAATATAAACCCCTCAATGTGAAACCCAACAAGATTGCTACTGTTCTGACTATAAATTCTTGTTTCTTCTCTGTTTATTTGGAAGGATGCTGGACTTTCAGTTAATCCTTACTCATTTCAGGATAAGTAGATATGCTATCTAGTATTATTTAACTGAAAGTAATTTTTCTGGTCTTTTTAATATTGTTGAAAAGTCTTTTTGAAAAATAAACCCATTTTAAGGAACAACTTCAAAAGCTGTTGTTAATAGAAGAAACAAACCCAAGCTGTCAGTTATATTCAGTAGTATAAAGATAACTTACATTCTCTGTGTATGGGGTAAATGTGCCTCAAGTCTGATCAAAATGAATAAATTAAGCCAGTATTCTATCTTTCTGTGGCATTAATATATTGCAATTATTTGTCTTCATTTTGCTGCTTTGTTACATTGTGTGTTGCTCAGCAATTAAAATGTGTAGTTGAAAATAGCAGAATTTTGCTCACCCAACAGAAACTTTCCACATTTTCTGTTTTTCCCAAGAGTGAGTTACAAGTTCTATCCTGAAGCTACAGCTATAATAGCTTTTGAAATGGACAGTTCAGCCAGTTGAATTTCATTGGAAACCTGAAAATTTTGCATTTGTATCTGTTGGGGATTTCTTGGCTGGGCAAAGGTATGTGAGCAATCCAGCCGCTATGTGGGAACAAAGTATAAATTTACAAAATACTGTGTCCTTGTGCACTGGGAAAAAAGAAGATAAGAAGAGCCTGGCCTTACAAGCAACACCTGGATGCTGAAGAAGGAGATAAGTAACTGCATCCACTGTGACCTTGGCAAGGTTTCATAGACAACTTTGAGAAAGTTCCCATGAGAAAATTGCGGAACCTACATAGCTGCAAACCACAAGTAGGTGTGTTTTAGTAATGAATAAACATTAGCAATGTACCAATAATATTAGGACTAATAGGCATAATTATCGTAAACTGTATAAATATGAGCTATCCGTGCAAGTAAAGTGAATCACTTCTATCACTCATATTGAGTCGACTTTTGTGCATTCCTCCGCCGCTTGCAACCCTCAAATCTGTTAGGCCGAGAAACAGACGGAGGGCTTCTCAAATCTGCTCATAAGACTCGGCGGAGCAGACGGAGACGGGAGGGAGCAGGCTTGATTACAGCCGTTCCTCCCGACAAATGGCGCCCGAACAGGGACCAGAAAACAAGGAATAAGAGCGGCAGACACTGAGAAGCACCGGTAGCAGCGACCGGGGGGCAAAAGATTAACCGAACGCTGATCGTCTTGGTTGGTGTGTTAATTCTCGTGCCTGGACCGTCCAAAAGGGGTTCGCCGTCAGTGAGGGCTGCTGGAAAAGGCTGCAAAGACTTTTACTAATCGAGGTGCATTAATCAAGGAGCACCAGGAAGCCGGCCGGCAAAGGATCTACAGGTAGCCCTAAAATTATTACAGTGCTTTTTAGAAAAGCGGGGAGTAAATTGCATTAAGCAAGTTTCGGGATTAGTTATTTTAAGTCGTGTTAAGGGATGCTTTAAAAATTCAGATTCATTATTTGAGGAAAGTGAATGGTGTAAATTAGGAGATGTATTATAAAATCTGGTAATTGATGATGATAAATCAGCTAAAAAACTGATGAAACCTTGGCGGGAGATAATTAACAGCGTTAAACTGTAGAAAGAAATCTCGCGGCAGTGGCAATAGAACGGCTGCGAGGGTTGGAGACTGTGGCAGAGGAGGAAACACCCCCCCACTGGGGAAATCAGGTGCCCTTGCCGGGAGAACGGACTAAGCCTCCTGAGCCTTTGCCTGAGCCTATGCCTGCTGAGCCGTCACCTGCACCCCCTCCGACGCTTCCTCCTCCCTTTCTTTTCCGCCCCCCCCCCTCCGCCGCCTTGCAGCGGCCCGTGTCCGCCGGCCATGGAGCGGCCACCGCCTGGCGCTGTCGCGGCCGTCCCCCGGGCAGAACCATCCGCGCCCGTTCATCCATCCCGCCTCTCGGAACCGGAGACGGTAAAACCAACTGCGCCCGCGATAGACGCGGAGTCGCCTGCAGTAGCCGCTGCGGACGAGAAACAGAGACATTGGAGGGGAGTAATAAAAGATGCCATTATAGAAAGGACTATGCTCCAAACATTCCCAGTTATTACATTAAATGGACAGAAAAAATGGGAAGCATTTGACTGGAAGGTCATTGAAAAATTAAAGAATGCTGTGAGTCAGTACGGAATCAAATCTGCGTTAGCTCACCAAATACTGCGATTCATTTTTTCTGCTGATACGCTGATACCTCAAGATATTAAACAAATAGCACTGTTAGTTTCAGAGCCCTCCAAAATGCTAATGTTTTTCTGACAGTGGGAGAAGTTCGGTGATCGGGAACAAACAACACCACAACAAACAGATCCCTTATGGGGAGTAACCACACAAATGCTGATGAGTATTGAACCCTTCACATCAGGGAACGCTCAGTTACAACGTATCACTGAGGTTCATCACCCATCACAGATCTTGGCATATCAAGCTTTTCTTACCATACCAGACAATATGCAAAGCCATACTTTTACTCAGGTGAAACAGGAGCATAATGAACCTTTCGCACAGTTTCTTTATAGACTGCATAGGACAATCTACGACCACCATGACATGAATGAGGGCATGAAAGAAAACATGCAGCTCCACAGGGAGCTACAAAGAAACACAAGGCCAGTAAGACACCCTTGGTCAAGTGTTTTAACTGTGGCAAACATGGACACATTAAAAGCAAATGTACAGCTTCTGCTAAGAAAGATGACAATACCACCAAGAATACAGGAAGAAGGGAAACTTTACACCGCGCATGAGGAGAATGCGGACAGTGTGAGGAATTTAAGATAAGGATAGTAACTGAGAGATGTAATGGGCAAAACATGGACTGAACGCAGCTAGAGAGTTAAGAGCTGCTTGATGAGTGAGGAATTTTTGTTGTTGTAATCGTGGTGAAGGGACAAGGGGTGGATTGTGTGTAAATTGTCCACTTTTTGTCAGTTTTGTGATGATATTATTTTGATTTTGGTGTGGGAAATTCTTTTGTTGATGTAAGTGAAGATTTTGTGTGATGAATGTAGATTTTAATGATAGTTCTTGGAAATGTGATGCACAGAGGCGAGGGGTGGAATGTATTGGTTTTGTGTGGCAAGATTTTGGTAGCGGGGAGGGGTTACAGGGGTGGCTTCTGTAAAAAGCTGCTGGAAACTTCCCTTGTGTTTGAGAGAAAGCGAGCCCATACCAGCCAGCTCTGAGGCGGACCTGCCGCCGGCCAAGGCCGAGCCAATCAGTGATAGTGGTAACGCCTCTGTGATAACATTTTTAAGAAGGAAAAAAAGTTGGGAGAGTGAGAAACAGGTGCCGGAGCAGATATCCACCTGCAGCCCGTGGAGGACCCCACGCTGGAGCAGGTGGGTTCCCGAAGGAGGCTGTGACCCCACCAGATCCATCACTGCAGGGAGCTCCGGAGTGGATGTGGAAACCGCAGTACACATACAACATAAAGGGACTATTGGGGTTTGGGCTTAGTGCATTTATGATGGGGTGATCTTCAACAGCTTTAAAAAGAATTTTGGTAGTCCCAAGGGTTATTGATGCAGATTTTTGTGGGACTGTGAACATTATGATTCTTGTTTTAATCCCTCCTGTTTCTGTTCCTAAAGGTACCAGAATAACACAACTAGTTCCATTCAGGTCATGTGTTCCAAACCCAGGTGAAGTACAACGTGGAAATGGTGAATTCGGCTCCACAGGGAAACCACAGGTATACCTTGCCATGGACATAACAAAAGGTAAACCAGAAAAGATAGTGCAATTGGAAAGGCCTGACAGAGTTATCATCAAGAAGCTGATAACAATCAATACAGGAGCTGGTGTTATGATTATTTCACGATATATTTGGCCTCCATCATGGCCATTAATCAATCCAAATTTTGGCATTGCAGGGCTAGGGGGCACACAAGCCACCTTAATAAGTCAGTTACCGATTACATTTGTGTTCCCCTACGGTGACAACGTTACGACGCGTCCGTATGTCATGACTACCCCAGCTGAATTGTTTGGCCTCATAGGCCGTGATTTATTGAGCCAAATGAAGGCAATGTTAGTGACCCATCCTTTTTAGGAGCAGTCACTGAGGAACAGCCAATCTTGAAAATTAGCTAGAAAACAGATGAGCCTGTTTGGATTGATCAGTAGCCGCTAAATTCTGAAAAGCTGCTAAAAGGTACAAGAGTTAGTTAAGGACCAATTGAGAGCGGGACATGTTGTTCCTTCCACTAGTCCATGGAATACACCAATATTTACCATTCCCAAGAAAACTGGGAAATGGAGACTGTTACATGATCTCAGAACTGTGAATGCAGTGATGCACAGTATGGGAGCCCTGCAGCCAGGTTTGCCATCTCCAGTTATGCTTCCAAAATAATGGGATTTGTTAATTATAAATCTAAAGGATTGTTTTTTCACCATTCCCTTACACCCAGATGACACTGAATGGTTTGCCTTTTCGGTACCATCGATTAACAAGGCAGAGCCCTATAAGAAATACCATTGAGTCGTGTTACCGCAAGGAATGTACAATTCCCCCACGATGTGTCAAGTATATGTGGCCTGGGCATTAGAGCCTGTAAGAAAGCAGTTTCCTCAGTTACATTTTGATAACAGGAAGGAACTTGCCACAGGATGAAATTTTAACTCAGTTGCAAGACATCTTAAGCCATCGCGGAGTAATAATTGCTCCTGAAAAGGTGCAAAAGACAGCACCTTGGAAGTATTTGGGGTGGCACATAGATGTTAGCAATGTTAGAAATTTCAACAGTACATGATGTCCAGAAGCTTGTGGGAGACATCCAGTGGGTGCAAAATCTTTGCGGTATCACTGATAACAATATAGCCCCTCTGGTAGAACTCTTGGGTTCGAGTGCATGTATACATTGATACCTATCCTGCTGCCATGTGGGCCACGGTACAAGCTGGAGAAAAAGCCTTACATATTGAATGACATCTTCACGCTTCTTTTGCAGTGCTGGGTGTGCCTAAAGAAATTAAGACAAACAACGGTCCAGCTTATGGTTCTACACAATTTGCTCAATTTTATAATTTGTAGAAAATTCACCATGGTACGGGTATTCCACATCTTCCCACAGGACAAGCTATTGTCAAACAAGCCAACCAAACCTAAAAGAGCATGCTGCAAAAACAAAAAGGGGGAACCCAGGGCTTACTCCCAGAGGAACGATTGACCAAAGCCTTATTTGTGCTAAATTATCTTAGATTGACAGGTGATCACAAAGACCCACCAATGGTAGTGCATCATGCTCTTTTACAGGCGGAAAGGACACATCAAAGTACAGGAATCATAGTAATGTATAAGGACCCAGAGTCCGGGAAACGGTGCGGACCAGCAGAAGTAAAACTTACTGGGAGAGGGTATATGTGTCTGCTTACAGATCGAGGCCTTTGCTGGATCCCGGCTAAGTGAGTCAAGCCATGGCTTCGTAGTGATGCTGGACCCAGAATCGTCCCAATGGCAACTGGCACGGCACCGGCGGGTGCTGGAGCCACTGATCCGACAGATTCCGACTAATAGAATATTACACTTTAGAGGACTACCGGACATTGAGTCCTTCACAGAGGTTTTTAGAACAGCGTGCCTTATTGTATGTAGAACCTGCTTTAGGTAAAAAGTGTGTTAAACATAATTTGGTTAAACATAGTGTGATTACAGGAAGACAGTGTGGGGTAAACGTAAAAGTTAGTTAAAGCCAAACTTAGGGGTAAGAACTATTTCCATTAATAACCTGGGAACGAGGTTGATTGTGTTTCCACAGATACAGGCCCACAACGGACTCCTGTTGAATTTGCACGATCATCATCATCTGGAGCATCATAGATGATGTGGCAACATGAATACCACCTCAGTCAAAACCTAATGTATAGGTCACTTTGGCTAACATAACAGGTCAAGATTCTCTGCGCACCGCAACCGCATCATAAAGCCCACGAACCAATAAACAAGATGGCTATGACTCGTGCAGCGCGCCTGGCCAGCAAGCGCATGCGTCATAGATTGCAATCGAAGCGGACTTTTGGCACCCGCTGGCCACGTGTGCTAAAACCCGTTCCTCTGCAAACGTATAAATACCGGGATTTTCCGAAGAGCATCGGGCTGGTGTACAGTGAGGCCATCGTTGCCTCTGTGGGGACGCCCACAGAAAGCTGGCACCTACCGATTGCTGGGCTGAGTTCACAGAGCAAGATGACACAGGAATGTATGAATAGTTCATCTTCCTCATAGTCCTCATGGTTCGGGTCATTAGGGGTAACAAGTTAACTCAAAGAATTATGGGCATTGTTGTAGTTATTGTGATTTTAGCTATTGTAATAATTTTACCTTGTTCAGCTTGTTAAGGAAAAATGGCATCCCAAGTTATTAAGCAAGCCTGGATTGCTCAAAAACAAAAAGGGGGAATTGTTGGGGATTTCTTGGCTGGGCAAAGGTATGTGAGCAATCCAGCCGCTATGTGGGAACAAAGTATAAATTTACAAAATACTGTGTCCTTGTGCACTGGGAAAAAAGAAGATAAGAAGAGCCTGGCCTTACAAGCAACACCTGGATGCTGAAGAAGGAGATAAGTAACTGCATCCACTGTGACCTTGGCAAGGTTTCATAGACAACTTTGAGAAAGTTCCCATGAGAAAATTGCGGAACCTACATAGCTGCAAACCACAAGTAGGTGTGTTTTAGTAATGAATAAACATTAGCAATGTACCAATAATATTAGGACTAATAGGCATAATTATCGTAAACTGTATAAATATGAGCTATCCGTGCAAGTAAAGTGAATCACTTCTATCACTCATATTGAGTCGACTTTTGTGCATTCCTCCGCCGCTCGCAACCCTCAAATCTGTTAGGCCGAGAAACAGACGGAGGGCTTCTCAAATCTGCTCATAAGACTCGGCGGAGCAGACGGAGACGGGAGGGAGCAGGCTTGATTACAGCCGTTCCTCCCGACATGTATCCCAGATTTTCACAATGGTGACTAGAATAAAAATAAGTGGACTTCATCAAAAAGATTTTTGTGAATCCTGTGACATGGTTTCACATGAATCATAAATTCTCATGCTCAGTATGTGAATCCTATTATATATAAACTGTGAGAAACCTCTGAAAGCTTGAGAAAGGGCAGATCTTTCAAGTAGATTTGAGCAGTGTGGACTTTCATTTGTGTCAATGTAACTTCCTGCAAGCTCAGGTGGGGCTTTTTCAAGTTTATTGTCCTGTTTTAGAGATTAAAGACATTGCCTCTGATTTCAGGACTAAAAAAACCCTGGAAGTTTAAGTCCTTAGAATAAACTTGCATTGCTACAACTGAAAAAGTTTTGGCTATCTGATGTTCAAATTTGATCAGGCTTTAGCAGACAGTATTGAAATATATGCTTTGTACACACTTCAGAAAATGGAACACAGGATGCTTAAATTACTTCAGGGCTTAATCTGTAGTTCATGACTTGCCTTGTTTCACACTCCGTTTCAGAACTTCAGTAAAAGCTGGGTTTAGCCATGTATGAATCAGACTCTTGTCACCTTCATAGGCAATGTGATATTGTAAAAATAAAGGTCTTCAGCTAGAGTAGAGCAGAGACGTCAACTGAGGGGTTGTGTTGTACGTTTGGGGTTTTGTTTTTCATGTTCAGCTGAGGGAAGATGCAGTTTAAAGTGCAGTCTTAGCTTTTTGGAGAGGTTGACTTAAATGAAAACAATAGGTGACCTAGGTTAAAAATGGGACTACACACATGCTTAGTACTGGGGAGGTGTGCTGTAGTAGGGTTGCAAAGCACTAATGTTTTCTTATTTGACACCTGCATTCAGCCCTGAGGTAGCTTTGTAGTGCTGGTAAAGACTAGTCCTGGGACAGCAGTGCTCAGTTTACATGCATCCTGGGAAGCGTAGGGAGGGAGTAGACCATGCAAGCTCTGTGCTACCACAACTCTTGTTGTTGGTATGGAAGGTAAGTTACTGCAATATCTTGGATGTGTACCTGTGTTAGACTGCAGCAAGGACTGTATAATGCATATTTGAGGGTGACATAAATCATGCTGCTTTGGTCATAGGTCTTTCCTTAGCAATTTAGGCTGTAGGGATTTCCACTTTATTCAAAATGGCTTTTACTTATTCTGTACTTGAGGCAATGTGGAATTTCAAAATAAATTTCTTGTACCGCACTTTTTTCATTTTTTTTGTCTGACAATATTTTTGGATTATTGGTGGAAAGATATAGGATGAATATTTTTGATAGTCTAATGATTTCTAATATTTTCTTTGTTTGAACTGTTTTGGAGGCATCACATGTGTCTAAACCTCAATTGTCTGAGGGCGCATTAAAGAAAATCATGTCTGAAGCTTGTAGGCAGAGGAATTGATTTCCAGAAACTGCTGGTTAAAGGCAGAAATATTATAAGCAGCTATTTTTCCATGTGTATCTGACAATTATGGCCATGATTACTTTTAGTGAATGAATAAGGAAATACCTTCTACTGTTGACAGTACCTCAGGTTACTGCTTAATCTTTCTTTTTCTTAGTTATCTGATAAGGACACTTAAAACTTGGAATGCCCTACTATTTTGTGTGTGTGTGTGCATATTGAAATGGAAGTAATTAAACAGCACTTATGAGTGCAGTTGACCCTGCTCTCTTCACAAAACACTGTAGATGTTAGCTGCAAAATGGAATACAGTTAATGTGCTAATTTCTGCAGGTTTCGGAAATTGAATGGCTTAATGGAAATTATTCTACTTTCTGCTCCATGGAAGGATTCAATGTAACAGACTTACTGGACAATATGACCCACTAGAAAAGACAGTATTTGTGAGAAAGTTAGAGCTCTTGGTGAGACCAGACTCCTCTCTGTGTCCAATCTTCTCATAAGTATTTCTAGGAACTGGGTAACATTGCCTGTATAACACAGCCTGGTGTATTCCTGTTACTCAAATATCATTCTAAGTCTAAAAATTTTTTTCCTGACCTGGTATATCCACAAAGGGTCTGTACTTTCTTCACTATAATAGAATTAGCCAATATAAATAGACATTAAGATTTTTCTTTTTTCCTCAAGTATGTAGTATCAATTAAAAAAGGAAGTTATTATTTTGGTCTCAAATTCTAATATATCAGGATTGTATTTTTAAATGTTACTTTTAGTGTTGTGCTATTAAGTTACAGAACAGACCACTGTTTTCAGCAATGATGTCTATTGTGAAATCTGGAAGATTTTAGATGTCCCTTGCTAGCATTCCATCTGTCTTTTGTTTTGCCACCAAGTTGATAAAGTCTAAACCACAAACTTTCATTTATACATTATGGTTACTTTGTGCTTTCTTTGTCATAAACCATTTCTGTTCTTGATCAGAAATGCGGGCTATATTTCTCAAATATTGTAACCATCTGTCTAATCAATGAATAAGAAAGTTACCTTTAGGACTAGATTGATACAATGTAGTCAAAAGCCATTGACAGTCATAGTTTCAGTTGTTTAAAAAAGCTAAATAATCAAACCTGAAGTGGTTGAAACAAAGGGTTGTGCTATGAAATGAATGTTATAAATTTGTGTGTACTATGGGGTGTACTTATGTCTGCTATTTCCCTGCAGCTCACATTAAAATGGAAAAAAATGCAGCTCCTGTTTCAGCAGTCTTATGTGGAATTTTGATGTCTGGAATCTTGCAGGGAAGTGCTATCATAATAGGCTACTCTTTGTAGTCACCTAGTAGTGCATAATCAGACATTGGGGGGGAACCTCCATAAATATTTGGACAATGATTACACTAAAGAATGGGCAATTATCTAGCAAGCCTCTTTCCATTTGATGTTTTTTTAAGCAATTTTTTCCAACTATGATTTAACTTCCCCCAAAGCAAAGCCCAGACTAATTCCATTTATCTTGATGCCTATTTTATTTCAAGAAGGTCCCTCAAAGGTTTTTCTCACAGGTACTTTTAGAGGAAACAATATTATTTGTCTCAGCATTAAGAAGTAAATACAGTCCAGTTGAATATGTAGTTCAATGGATGAATCACTTCTCAGGGAAAGTGCATCTTTTACAGATCAAAGACTTAAGTCTACTATAAATAACCAAAGCAGTCTTATGGGAATGTTTTCATCATTGATTTTTGACATTTTAGTGAAATGTTTCACACAAGAATGTACTATTTATGCTTGAGTTTTTCATCTATGCTTAGGAGTAAGAACATGGATTTCAGTTTCCTATATTGATAATTTGCATGAAGATGTGTGTGTCCATTTAGAGTATATTAATACGGTTCCTTAAGGATCTTGTATAAGTAAATCTGGCAATGCAGGAAAGCAGAGAAATTGTGGGCTTTTATGTCATGTCAGTACTTGTGATTTAACTAACTGGAACAACACTTTATGCAGAGTAGTTTGATCTTGTGATTGTCAGTAAATTACACAACAGATTTTTTTGTGAGCAAAAATAAGATAGCCTTGTGTAATATCAATAGCCTTAAGTGGTGATTAGTAGTAAATATAATATATGTGAATATTAGTTGATTGCATGGTGAAATCTTGTTAGATTAATGCAGTCAAACAGAAAAAAAAATGTATTTCTAGAGTTTAGAGGTATTACGTTTGAATATCATCTATTTGAATAAACCCAAAGCTTTCAGTATACAAACACTAATCCAGTTCAAGAACAATTGGGAATGAAAGACATAATGTCCTTAATTATTTTGATGCTAACGATATACTCTGCACCTGGCACATTCTGTCAGCACAGTATGTAATTCTCCTTAATTGAAGAGTGGTTTTGTGTATTTATTTCTCTGTTCATTTTGATGTACAGTGTTCTTATTCAGTATTCAGTTCATTCTTTATATAACTGCTCATCATTTAATGTGATCAACATGAACAGATAGACCCTGTGAGATAAAATGAATGGGAAGCAGGCTGTATGTAGAAGCAGACATGTATGTAATTTTGGGCTAATATTTGATAAGTTTCAAGAACATCTAGAAGTTCTGTGCTGAAGAAACTTACTGGATTAATGCCATTTAAGGATCTTCAAGTAACCTCTACTCAGTTACAGAAAAGGCTGTGAAAGGAAAACTTCATAGTGTGTAGCATTTGATGTTCTAAAGTGAAAAGCAGCTTGATAAATATTGTCTCTTTATGTGTTTTTCTATAAGTACCTTTATCTCAGTGGTCAAACCAAATATTTATATAGAAAAATTGATATTGATGCTAGGGTCTTGCTTTTTGTCTTCTATTCTCCCTTCTTTCTTTTCTCCCCAGTCTATATGTGATCATTGCTGGTGACTGCTGAGCTACATCTCTGTGACGAATAAACTAAAGGAACCTAACTTAACGTTCAGGTCACTTGCTAAATTATCAAGAGCTTAAAAAAAAAAATCCTAAAAGTTACATTGCATATGTGTCTCATCAGGCTGTTCCTTTGGACATTTCTTTTTTCCTTGCATTAAATTGCTTTTGAGCAGTGTTTTTGGAAGTTTATCTCCTGTTTAGGCTTTCTGATGTGTTTTTCCACAGACTTGCCCCAGCTGTGCTGAAGTAGATGGGAGTCCGAGTTATACAGCTGTTCTGCATGCAGAACAATTATTACAAGTAGGCTCAGGATTATTTCAGCAACTGTATTTCTGGGCACTGATATGAAATAAAAGAAGCTGGCTTGCTATTCCAGTCCCAGCAGAGATCTGAATTCCTCATAACAGTGACTGATGCTATTTTGCAATCCTATTTAGTTTTGGGGCAAAATAGTGAAATAAAGATGTCTTAAAAAAAAATAAAAATGCAGGGCTCCCTGAAATCCTAGTTCATGAATTTCAGAGGATAAATAGAATTCTTGTTACTTGGAACATATACAGTATTTATTATCAACCTGCTTCCTTGAAAATGTTTGGAAAATCTTTATTTGATATATGGGGATATTGCCGAACCTGTGTAAAACTTGTGATTTCAGCATGAAGTGTGAGGTTTTTAATTTACAGCTCATAAAATCTCTGTAGTAATGACACTAAAGTCTAGTTTGGAGCTAGGATCAAACTCAGGAGAGGAAGAACTTGCAGATGTTAATGGAACAAAAAATTAATCCTTGTGATTCTATTGCCTGAATGGCTTGTGATATAAGCAGCATATGGTTTAAAGATGCTGCTGATGAAAATAAAGATAGGAATGACTTAACTGCCACTTTCAAAGCAATGTATAAATATATAAAAGATAGGGGTTTGTTTCTGTCTGTGCTTGAGTACATTTCCCTGCAGGGAGATGTGTGAGATGCTATGGAAATAAAAAGCAAGTTCTTTTGCATGTTGTATATTGATTGCTCTTTCATGGAGAGTGATCTTCAAATTGATCTGATGTTCTGTCACACTTCATAAGCTTCCCTCTTTTGCCTTAAAGCAGCACTAATAACAGCTATGATAAATGGAAATATTACTTTAAATATTTTTAATCTCTCCAAGTAAGAAATAATGCTTTGTCAGTCAGTGCTGGTTAGTGCAGGCTGGAGACTTCCTGAGCCAAATTCACACATGCAGTCTGAACATATTAATTTGAGCATTAGATAACTTCTGTCTAATCACATCTTATGTGCCTAGACCATGTACTTTCATTTTGAGGTATATAAAAAAAACCAAAACGTTAATTCTGTCTTAGCCTGTATGCTTAGCTGAACCTCTAGGTCTGTCTCTCATGAATTTTCTTTAATGACTAAAAGTACATTCAATTTCACATTCTTCAACCTCACCCCACATAACAGAAAAAAAATATGTTAGAAATATCATAAAAAAAGAAACTTGTGAAAATATTTACATCTTAGTCTCTGCAATGATTTCAGGACTCTTTCATTAAGTCGTTTTGTTGCTTTTACTCCTTTCAGTTAATGTGCTAAACTCATTGGTCCGTGACCATATTTATAAGTGAGATGTTCTGCAGCCTTGTAGAATGCTTGCCTGCCTTCATGTCACTGACTTTACTAAAAATGCTTTTTATGCTGACAAATAAAAGAATAGAAGTTTTATTTAAATTACCAAACATGCTGACTTAAAAGTTCAGGGAAACCTGTACTTGAAAGATAGAATTAATTTTTGAAAACTTATTTTCTAATTGCTGCTGAAGCATAACACTAAATGTATGAGATATATAGGTATTGGAACATAATCTGCACTACGCAAAGTACTGGCAGATGCTGTTTTCATAATATTTGGTGCTATTCCTTAAATATTCCAAAATGCAATGCCTGCCAATTTCCTTAGAGCAGGCTGGTTTTTTCCAGAACGCCTACATTATCTCATGTGGTAATTTGAATCTGGCTTTCTGTGAATTAACAGGGGAATCCAGTTTCAAGAAGTTCTGTTTTGAAGAGGAAATTTCAAATGATTTTGCTGTTACGGCAAGAGTGCAACTCACTTGAAAATAGTCTGTGTAACACCCAGTTTCTTGGAAGCTCTCCCATCTGTGGGAAGTAAAGGCATATTTAATTTTGTGGAAGAAAATCCCCTTTCTTACATCTATAGAACTTAAGCAGGCACTTAAGATTATTTTTTTTCTGTAAAGCTGTTTATATCGATGACTGGTTTCTTTGCAAGATGCAACAAAAAGCTTCTAATGATTACTTCAGGATGTACCTTATAAATGTAAAAATGAATCACTCATTTCCTGTCCTTGGAAGGCTGTTCAGTCTCCAATGTGTCATACTTCTGAGTTCATTACAGGCTGTTTTGCTTTCAGATAAAATTGTTCCTGAGGCAGTTAAGAACCATAACTTATATTAGTTGTTAGCTTTTTTCTTTCCCTTGGGGAAGAGGGTTGGAGTTAGAGGCTCAGCAGCTATAAAAAACCACAACAAAACAAAACAAAAACCCAAAAAACCAAAACCAAAACAAAAAAAAAAACCAAACCAAAAAAACCAACCCACACCACAGAAACACTCCAGCTCCTTTTATTTCTTAATTCAAAGGGCAACTTTTGTGGGTTTGGAGCGGAAGATTCTTATGCATTCTGTTTTTCATGATGGCAATGAGTTGGGACTTTTTTCCCCAGCAACAGAGCCTTCTACCATGTCAGTTGTAACAGGGGCTGCAATCCCCATGTTAGTCATGGATCACTTGCTGTGCCCATCAGCAGTCTGCTGGTCAGCTTGAGAAAGCACTACTTTAGCTGTAGCAATGCTGAGCAGGATGAAAAGATGCAGAGGAGGCTGCCAAAGATAGTAATTTGAAGTATTTGACAAAAGCAAAGGGATTTTAAGGACAACAAGTGTTGTAGGACACATATGCTTTCTGTTTAATGAAAGCAAGATAAAATTATTTGGAAAGAAAATATGCAATTAATTCTTTCAGTTTCAGAACTGTCAACCAGTTCTCTGCTTGGTAGGGATACTGGGAAGGAACAACACAGCAGGAGTGTTTGATTTGCAATTTTGCTCTGCACTTTTATCAGACCCTATTTCCTCTTATTTGTATGCTACTTTATTCTTTCTCTGTAAATGAGCAACTTCTTGTTCCCCCTTAATCTTTTGGATGAAGTGAGAATGCTGCTGTGTTCCTAGTTGGGGCACATCCTCTTCTTTTCTGAGAGCACCTATAATAAAACAGAAAATAGTGATCTGACCATGCAGATTAAGTTCTAACTGAGCCTAGGAACAAGTCAAAGAGAAGCCTCCAGGAGGTAAGATCTAGTATGCAGTGGTTTTTACTGAAAAAAGAGCATTTGGGGGCTGGTATGTAAAATTGCTAGGTAAACTTAGAAGGAATTTTGCAGTTTATTGGCCCAAAACTTGGAAAAATCCCTTCTATTTTCTGTAAGGCATCTCCAGGCTGTGGCTTCTGATAGGAGCTCTTCTCTAGCCTGTCAGACAAAAACAGAAGGCAGTTGGGGGTAGTGGAGAAGGGGAGAGTAAAATGGGAATAGAATAAGGTCATTGTTAGCTTAGCATACTATGTTCAGTACTAATGTCCTGTATTCTGGGGTGGTGACATTGCATCTTTGATTTGCTTTCTCAAATCTGTAAAAAGCATTTTATGGGAGCTTGGGAAAAAATACTTAGTGCTGCTATATCACTTTGTGAAACTGAATTATTCACTCATTTAAAGGTTACTTAGAAATTATAAAAAGATATTACAAAATAGCATAGATAGAAAATAGATGGCCTGATCCCTCTCACTGTTTTTCTGAAGAGGAAACATGGTTTGAAGAAACCCAGTTACAATCTTCTCAGGGTAATTGCATATTAGTTTTCTCTGCTAGTGTTTAGGCAAGAGTTGCATCGCTGATAACAAGCAAATGCTGAGTGATGCAGGGAGTACACTTCAAAAAATATCCAACATTCTTTCTGAAAACTTGAAAGATCTTAACCAAATTTCCATTTTGCACACAATTTTCTACTTTCAGTATTGTCTTATATAATGTCTCACATCTCAATATAAATGTCAGTCTGATTGTAAGGTATTTTTTTACACCAAACTTATATATTTGATGGAGGTTTCCTTTTTCTCCCTTTTTCAAAAAAAAAAAAAAACAAAAAATTGACTGCTAAAATCTAAGTTGATACTTTTTTTTTATCATTTTCTTTAACGATGCAAAACATATGCTGTAGTCTGACACTAGAATTTCTTTTAGTTTTTCTTTAATACCATTTCTTGAGTCAGGCTATGTCTCCTTTTTGCAGTTACTATGTAAGTCAGCATAGTAAACGGAAAAGAATGGGAACCAGGACCTCTAATCCCCAGTCTGATAGTTCTGGCTTTAGGCAAGTCACTTAAATTCTGTCTCAGATTCCCATAAAATGGGATAACATGTTTGATTTATACATGTAAGATTTTGCAGAGTGCTTCATGTTACTGCATTTTACTCAACCTCCCTATCCACTCCTCCCCCCCGCCCCCCCCCCGCTGATTTCTGGTTTTGCGTTGGCCAAAATAGACATGATGGAGGGAAGGAAAAAATTCTCATTACTACTCAGAAAGCTAAAAGTAAAAATGAATACAAGTATAAAACTGCCATGCTAAAGCAATATTGTCATGTGAATACAAGTTTGTAAATGGAGGACACATGGGTGTTACAAAGTCAAAATGATCCTAGGCAATTTTCTTATCTTATTGCCTCTTGTCAAGAATCTGATGGTTAAAGGGAATATGTTCTGGAATTTGCCACACACTGAGGAATATCAGAGAAGCAGGTTCATTATGCCCTGTGCTATACCAGTTGCAGAACACTGGTACCATTTTTTTTGCCAATAGATTTTTTTGTGTGCGTGTGGCTCCTACAATGCAACTTCACCCCTGTTCTGGAACAAGTCCTGTGCTACAGGAGTTCTGTTTACGTAACCCTGTCCCTACTACTGAAAGTACAGGTGGAGTGTAGTGTAGACATGATGTAGGATGTCTGGCAAGCTTCAATGGCAGATTTTAAACTACATCATAGAACTTTCACTGAAGTTTTCTTAAGTTTAAGTTTTCTGGCCCTATGTTTACAAATCCTGAACTCAGCATAAATTCTAGCTGGGTTGGGAAGAATTCATAAGTGATTTAATTACCTTTTAGCAGCCAGAGCAATGTTGAGCACTGACTAGACAGTCTTATGCAGACAACTATAGCTGCAGAAGCAATTAATTGGAGCACTGATATCCCTCTAGTGTAGATGGAGCAAATGCCATCAGAACTTCCCGAATCCCATAAACTAATCAGACAAAATAACACTTCTGTAGGGAAATCTGTCTATATTAGAAATTCTGATGAAGTCAAAACCTGCTGAGCAGTATATGTGACTTGAATTGAACGGGTGCAACTTCATCAGTGAAACTTTGAAATGCAGACCAAGCCAAAGCCTTAATCTAACCATTAGGTTTCAGAAAATGTTCCCTGTGTGTATATTTTAAATGCTAATTTTAATCAGTATAAGAGACATCTAAACTAGTCATGGAGATCCAGTCCTCTTGAGAGCAATAGTATTTACAGTGTAGCCTGTTGTCTGATGAGCATCCTCAGCAGTCATATGAAGAGATACTTAAATGAGAAAATATAATATTTTGGCAGCTTGTGACTTGGAAAATGTTTCCAGCTGTTTCTTTGAATTTAAAATACTAAAGACTGTAAGTTTCTAAGTCTTTGGGCATTTGTTGCTGCAGAAATCTGTTGTTTGTTTGTGCTACTGTATATTGAGGGCACTGATGTAACTCCTAGTCAGATAAAAGTAAGAAAACCTGGGAGTGGGAGTAAGAAAGGAGTGTAAGGAAAGTAACAAAACTGTTGTGTACCATTACACCATGTGGGAGACAGCAGTGTGTGTTACAGGAAAATAGGAAATGGCATCATTTGTTGTGACATCAGAAGATACTACTTTTTTTGAAATGGGACCTTTGCATGGGAACAAACCACACCAGTTTAAATTTGTGAATTCATTATTCTGCTACCACTTTTACGTGACTGTAACTGCTGTCAGCAGTCTGTATGGAATGAGAGGGCTATATTCAGTCACTGTTGAAGTGCTCGAGACAGTACTATGTACTTAACGCTGTGTTTTGTCCATTCAAATTTTCCTACAGAGACCCTGACAGTTTTAACATCAGTGTGACCAAGGCAGGTATAAGGTGTGATAATGTAAGCGTTACTGATAGTTTTATCTCTTGGCTGTCATTTGAGCCAGCTAATAAGTGAGCCAGCTAATGAGTCAGCCACCACAGTTCTGGTGGGCAAGATATCCAGTGCCATCTAATGGTGAGATATACAGTTTCTATAGATACTTGAAGAAAATTTTCCTCTTGTTAATTTTCTTTAGACTTGTCCCTCTCTGACAGATGTAACTCTTCCCTTTTTGATCCACTTCTAAGATCTCTGGTAGAAAAAACCAGCATTTATTACCTTACAAAATACCAGTCTAATCTGAATCACTTTGCATTCTTTTTTGTTCTCAAGCGGGCAAACTGACAGTGCCCAGGAGTAAAATATACAAAGTTGTACTATTCTTTGTTCCAATACATAACATGTTTCTTAACACGAATTCATAATGTTAATTTAGCATGTATAGTCATGGTCAAATTAATTCTGAATAAACCCCTTCAAGCATGGGCAGCAGTGTAACTGTATTATTCTTATGCTGTAGATGAACTGGTATGGCTGAGAGCTCAGAAACCTCTCTGATATGGTACTGTATTGTCATCTCTTTGAATAATAGATGGACTTGACTATGTATAATAAGGTAAAGCAGTGCAGATTATAGACTGTAAACTAAACCTGATCTGTGGCACTCTAGCTATGAGAAGGATGCAAAAAGCTCAAGTGTCACATTAGAGTCCTCAGTGCTATTTATCCAATTCAGAATAGTCTCATTTGCCTATGTATGAATGTGCAGTGAGACTTTAAGCTACAATGGCATTCATAGAATAGTTTAGGTTGGAAAGGACCTTTAAAGATCATCTAGTCCAACTCCCCTATATTGGTGCTGTAGGAAATGGGAAAATGGAGGTGTATAGTTTCATTTAGAGTCAGAATTTACTGCTGTGTGAATATAGCTCTCTGAGGATACCTAAAGTCAGACAGTAATCTGGTGTTTTTCAGGTAAGGTCTATTGTGATCTAAATACCCAACAGTATTCTGGAGATTTGCTCAGGAAAAGCTGACTTGCAAATGTTTGTTAGGAGTAGGCACAGCTGAAAAAGAAAATGGAAAAAAGTGAGAAAAGTTGAATGAATTCAAGAGAGAGAGAATGACTCAAAATGAACACCTGAATAAAAATTTTAAAATTCCACTGTGATTGAAGAAACTTTGGAGAATATACTTCAATTGAACTGGAAGGCATCATGAAATTGTGCCAGCATTTCTTTGATTAGTGGTGAGATCAGTTTCTCTTCAGAGGAAAATCAGATAAAATTTGAAGTGGTAGCTTTTTTTAATGAAATACTTTGACTAGTTGTTTTGAATTTATATTTGTGTGTATGTGCAAATAGATTATATGAGCAGAAAAAAGCATCTAAAGTAAAATATTTCAGTCAACCTGAATTTCTAAAAATCAAATTTGTCTTCCACAACTTTAGCCATGTGTGGAACTTTAAAATGAAGTAAAAATTAATATTTATAAGTGATGAGAAAGCCAGCTGAATGATTAGTAATATGACAAGGGTCATACTGGATCTATTTTGACCAATATCCAGTCTCTGACAGGTGCCAACAACAGATGTTTGGAGAAGAGGCAGAATGAGCAAAGCATACAGTCATTTCCAGCCTTTCCAAAGTAGACACTGGCAGATTGCAGAGATCTATGATTTAGGAACTAGCTAGTTGCTGCTTTACAAGGGAGTAATAACAAGATGCTCTGGAATTTGAGTTTGTAAATTACTGTAAATTGGTTCAGATGAGTTTTGTTAGATCAATTCCTGCCTAGTGAAGGCTTGGTGCCCAAGCATATGTGTGAAATAAGCTTTCCATTTGCAGAAAATTACCCTCTTGGAGAGAAAAACATGAGCAATAACTTCAATTCCTCTTTTTTTTTATTGTCCCCCAAAATAGCATTACTTTGAAAATACTTTGAGACAAAACTATTCCTTCCAGGAAGGAGTAATGGCTTATTAGATTAATGTGATATGTATTCACTGTTAGGAAAGATGATGTCCTATTGATTTGATTCAAAATAGACTATTTGGAAACTTAAATTTTCTGTTATTCAGTCTGGGTGCAGATTACCCATCAGCAAATGTTAAATATTTAAATTAGTAACATTATAACCTAACTGTGGGAAACTATCCAGAAATAAAACAATACAGGGGAAGCCTGAACACTATTAAAAACTGGTAGAAGCTTTAACAGGCTGTCCTAAATCAACAATTATGAGTATGTGAAATTTGATTATCAGAACAACAGAAATAACTGACAACAGACATAATTGGTTTCAAATTTGCATTATACAAATCCCAACTGGCATGCAGTCCCTTTAGTCACATAACACATTTAAATTGATGAAATTTTAACTTACTGCCATTTAAGTTATGTCCCACATACTCAGATAACTGGCAAAATTTTGGGAAAGTTGGCACACTTTTATTTAACTGAAAATACAGAATTATCCACATTTCTAGAATCAGAAGTCTACAGGTTCAGTTGCATGCCAATAGATCATCAAAATATTCCCTATTGTAGGGAAGTAGTTAATTAAGAATTATTTTAATTGGCAGTAATATTCTGAGATGCTTCAGCTTACTTGCCTGGAAGTGGGGGGACAATAAGAGTTCCCTCAGAATTATTAGTTATGTTATAAAATAAAACAATGTTCTTCATCCTTTCATTTAGTTAATCACCCCCTGGTTTTAGTTTTCATGCTCTTAAAGAAGTCACTGTCTTACATGTAGTGTTTTCTACTCATACATTATTATATGTTGGTTCTTAGCAATTGATTATTAACACATTTACAGAAACACATTTACAGATTATGTTAAGATTAAACTGAATGACCATAAACTACCAGTATATCTGAAAACCCTATAAGAATTTAATTTCATAGCTAATCAATATGCATTTTCTCTGGCTTATTTCTTTCTAATACATAATGTGAATGTTAGATGCCTTCTGGTTAGTTTTTAAAACCAACCGCTTCTATGTAGCATAGCATTTCCTGCCCCAGATAAAACTGTGGTTTGGATTTTAATGAGTCTTCAGACCAGCTTTTAGCGGCCCTGACTTTTGTTCTGCTTTTAGCAATTACCTTTTTTATTATTACTTTTCCCCCCTCCTTCCCTCAACAAAATCACTCCAGTGCAGATAGAAGAATGTTTTTGATTCATTAGCTGTGGTGAAAGGCGAGTTCAAGGCATAAAGAGAAGGATCCCAGGAAAAAGGGTGGTTATGTAGGAGATAGATCTGTGTAGTGAGGTTGGCCATAGTTTGTACTCACTGTTAACCCTAAGGCTACAGTGAAATGATACCATTTTTTCAGTCTGTATGACAGCTTTACTGTACCTGCAGTCTAATGTGGGTTGAGGTTTTTTAATGTCTCCCCTACTGATCTTTGCTTGGCATTGTAGTAAAACCAATCATGTTTCTTGGATGCAATGTATAGAAAAATGTGCAGACAAAAACATACTACTTTCTGGGATAATTTTTCAAATTATTTAATGTTGCAGAAAGCTTTACTTGCATAATTTTCTTTTCAAGTAAAAAAACTAAAAATCTAAAATTTGGTCTCTTTTCAAAATGTTTGTGTTTTACAGTTCCTTCGCTATTGTGGTAACAGAAATACATGTGGCAATACAGAAAACGGCTAACAAAATTGCTGACAATGGGTGTGTGTGAAATGTTTTCAAACACAAAGTAATTTTGAGTCCAAGCCAAGGTCTGCATTTACTTGTGTCCAGTAATGATGGTTAAATTCCAGTCCTGTTTATCTTGGAGTGATTGAAAATGTTATTCAAATGCAGAAGGTGCTTTCTTCAAAATCTAAAACTTTAAATCAGAAATACTGAGATTTTGAAAACGTGTTAATGTATTTCACTTCACAAAATTCTGGAATTTTGTTTTGCTGCTGTGAATTTATTTTAATTGGGTGTGATATGTTAACAACATGTACTATGTTAGAGTAAAATAATTGAAAGTAGTGGAAGCATTTCATCATTAAAAAAAATAGACCTTAGTACTGATAAAAGCATTTTCTTATCTTTTCAGCATCTCATTTTGCTGTGCATAGCATGCTTGGGGGATTCAGTAGCGGTGGGGATATTGTGATGCTTATCAGATGGTGCAGACTGTAGCTGTCTTACTAGTTAGGTCATAGTAATGAAACTATTTTAAGTAATGCTACAAAATACTGTAAGACTAAAAAATAGATAATTCCAAATGTTCAGTTTGTAGTTCCATATGAAAACTGTCTAAGAGAAAGAGATATTGTATCTATATTTACATCTTTTATGGAAAATAAAAAATGTCTTACTTGAAGGAACAGCAATAATATTACTAATTTTAGTAAAACACAAGTTCTAAGTATATTTTTCCAGCTCTGAGACTGTATTTCTTAAAAATCGGTGTAATCAGTCCTACAGATACAGCTACTAGCACTATTGTTTCTCTGTGTTAAGTTTATGTATGTGTTGTAATTGCCCTCTTCTATATTCTGTATGGCAGACTGTTGTTACACTGTCTGAATATGTGTGAAAGCGGGGAGTATATGCTGAGTACTACATTTCTTCATAATTTTGAATAATTAGCACTCATTTATTAAGCAGGCACTGCTGCAATTGAAGCCCATGGGATGAGGAATGAGCTTCATGGGTGACGGGTGAATGCTTAGTACAGTGAAATGAAAATGCTTAATTCATGTCTATTACTTCTCCGTTTACTTTCATAAGAACTAGTATAAAATAGAACTGAAAAGTCATTCAGTTTGGATTGCCTATGATCAGATCTGATTCTAGGACTAATTAACTCAATTGCCTGCAGTTCTTCCTTACCTATTTTATTGATACTGACTGAAAAATACTGATGCTCAGTTTAAATTATACACACAAGTTAATCAGCACAAGTGCTGTTAAGATCAGACACTTTGTCTAGATGTAGCATACATAATTACTCACTTTGTGATGATAATCTTCTAATCTTTGCTCCTTCCAAAAATAGTATAAGGGAGGAAGTACTTTAAATTGAGTGAAAGACACTTCATGTACTTTTTTTCTTTCCTTTTCCTATTCTAATTTTGTCTTTCCTCCTCAGATTCCAGGCTATTTCCTTGGTACTTTTTTTTTCTGCAACAGCTGTCGAACTTTAAATTTGGATAGCTTGTGTTGTATGTTAAAAATCTGATAGTTTAATTTCTTTGTGTTCTATGTTCTACCATACAGTCTCCTGTTCAGCTTCAGAGGAAAATTTATTTAAGTTTCACTTTCATTATCACATGATTTCTAAAAACACAGGATGATTTGGCTGGGTTTTATGCGCTCTGCTGCTTTATCACTCTAATATTGATTATTCCATGAGCTTTAATGATATAATATAGTAATTCACTATATGCTTTAAAGTACTGAAAAAGTGTCAAGAATATGAAGTGAATCTGATTTTTATCAGTTACTCAGCTTTTCCGTCCCAAATAAGTGGAGAGCTAGTAATTTCTTCAAATGCACAAATAGGATGAGAAGAGGCTAGGGTTTTTTTTTTTTCTTAAGTTATGGGCAAAGGAAACTTCCTACATAATATTTATTTCTTCTATAGCATTAGGACAGTGTTCTGGTAACTTTAAATTTTTGCTTGCTGGCTTCAATAGGCATTCTGTTTATTTTAAACTGAGTAACATATTTATTTTACAAGAAGTTCCTTAAGTACATCAGCACTGCTTCAAAGCATCTTACAATGTGTTATTTTCTCAAGTTACTGAAAAGGTTAAGTTAATATGAGTAATGATTTTTTTTGTAGGCTACCGAGGTGGTTTGTTGATTGATACTTATATAATTGGCTTGCTAATTAACTTAACCACTGTACTGAGAAGCATTTTATTGACTTTTTTGTTAATGTTACCTAATATCTTCCCAATTATTTTCAGGAAACAGCTCTTCTGATGCAGCTGTTCTGTGCCTCATTGCTAGCATGGTGCAACTTTCAAATTGACCTAAATAGGTCAGAAGAAATTTGTGTAAGGTAATAGTAATGTTTTTATGATACTTATAGTCTGCATGTAACTTTGTCATCTTACTGGACTCATTTCTACTACACTGGAAAGTTTTGTGTGATCAGGCTGTCATCCTCATCTTGACAGAAAGCTTGCTCTAAGTATCACTATCTCTGCATCATTTTTAAATCTTACAGTTTCAGCACTGCAACAATATTGTGTTGCAGATCTTAATAACAAAGATGGAGCAAGTATGGAGACTCAGGAAAGTACTCGAGTCTTTCATAATTATTTTATGCTGCGACATCTATTGTTGAAATGATAATAAAAATATTACTTCAGGTGTATTTGAATGTATTTAACTTGTTCCTTAAGAATTTTGCATATTTTAATTTTTAACTAAAAAAAAAAAGTATCTCTAAATGCACCAGCTGTACTGTTGTTTTACAAATGATCTCCTTCAACCATGACTTCATTTTATTCCTAGTTTAGTTTCACTTCATGTGGAAAAATTGGATTTAAACTCTGTAAATGCTGCTGTCATTTTCTCACTTCTCCCTTGCATTCAATTTGATGTTTTCAGGACATGATGTGATTGGAATACGTCTGTTTAAAGTAGCTTGTTTCATGTCACAATAAATCCATTTCAGTCTTCATCTGTGTGATTCCCCAATCTTTAAAACTGCTTATGCCATTTTATAATGCTTCTTCCTTTTATTTCTTAATAATTAGGTCCTTGGCACATAAAGAAAGTTGATTTCTCTACCTGTGTTCATAATGGCTGAAGTGCATAACTTTGTTGTAGAACTTTGAATAGAATACTCAAAGGTGGAGCTCTTTTAGCAATTCTCTGTATTGAAATGGTCTAATATTGGTTACTGCATTTCTACTGAGGGAAGAATAGAGGGGCTGTGCATAAACATCTTCAACAGTTTCAGGGCAGGAGCTTAGCTTCTAGACAGACCCTGCAGTTTTCACAGCAAGTACAGGAGCAGTTTGAGCATGAACTGAGAACAGTTAGGTCCTATGGTTTTGATCAGTTGCTGCTGGTACCTGCTCTTTCCTGTCTGTCTCTTCACATCAGCATTGCCCCAGTTCTCAAATCTTTAGTTACAGCAAATATTTAACTTCTCAAGGCTACCTGGAAAGTGTGAAAGAGGAATTTAGTGAATTTTCTTTGGCCAGGAGGTGCAGTACCAATAGAACTGAAGTTGTTTGGAGCAGCAGAGTTGGTGCAGCTCCCTTTCAGGGAGCTTTTACTTGTTCTCATCCTGCGGAAGGAGACAGTCCTGGGACCTGAGCTTTCAGGGGGCAAGCTTCTAGCAGTCATTTGGAGAACTCTCTGGGATTTTCAGCTGGTTGGACCAGGTTGTGTTGAACTGCCTCTAGTTCAACCAATGCTATTTATAGACCTAGACATTAAAGTATTTTCTATAGAAGCTGTAGTAGTATCTTGTAAGAATGTAGGAAAAAATCTGTAATTAAGAACCTGTAGTCAAATGGAGGCTTGAAGACAAAACAGGAATAGATGACTGTTGAACCTTAACTTTCATAAGAAATACAGGAAATGCATCATTGAACTATGAAGAGATGAGCTGTGCAAAGGTGAAAGCCATAAAAACACTCTACAGTAAGAAAAACAACAGAAAAGTAATAGGCATATAGTCTGACTCTGAGGTGCTCAGCACTTCCATCACTGACAGAAAATCCTGCAGCTGCCTGGCATATCCAAAACTGAAACCACCAGAGGCAATAAAAAATGGACACATTTTTGGTAGAAGGGTTTAGGCCTAATTTTCAAAAAAATCAAAGAAAATGAAAAATAACCAGCCAGGTGTTCTGCTACATGTTGCATGTAACATGCCTGGCATGTTGCTATATGAAGACTGCAGGCATGTGTGCTTTCAGTGCTTACAAATTTAAGGGAATAATGTACCTTTAAGTTTACCACACACAACAATATTACTTAATGGTTTGGAAGTGAAGATGATCTGTGTTCCCTCAAGTATAGGAAAAGCAAAATTAGAATCTATAGAAACAGGCTGAAGCAAACTAAACGAAAGCAATAGCATCACAATTTACATGGTCAAAGAAGAAAGGGAAAGCAGTAAACAGCATAGGTGTATTGGTAGATTTTTCTTACCTGTACAAAAGCTGTTTTTTCACTGCAAAAAAAATGACCTTTTAGGGCATTTGTGAGTTGGATGCAATAAAACTGAGAAGTGCAGTCAAAATTAAATATTTTATATCACTGCAGAATAAAAAGCTTTTAAGAAATATATTTTATGTGTAAGAAAGATATTAATTTCACCACTGTTGCCTCAAGACTGATTATCCTGGTCTCTCCCACTTCTGGGAACAGTGCAAAAAAAGACAGGACTTTGTCACGGTTTAAGCCCAGCAGGCAATTAAGCACCACACAGCTGCTTGCTCACTCCCCCCACAGTGCGATGGGGGAGAGAATCAGGAGGAAAAACAGTAAAACTTGTGGATTGGGATAAAATGGAAAATAATAATAATAGAACACAAAACAAATGATGCACAATACAGTTGCTCACGACCTGCTGGCTGGTGCCCAGCCAATCCATGAGCTGTGGTGCCCCTGGCCAACTCCCCCAATTTATGTACTGGGCATGGCACCATATGGTATGGAATACCCCTCTAGCTTGTTTGGGTCAGCTGTCCCAGCCATGTCCCCTCCCAGCTGCTTGTGCACTCCTGGGCTCATCTGACAGGGCAGTGCGAGAAGCCAAGTCGTCCTTGATTTAGTAAAAACACTGCTTAGCAACAACTAAACCATCAGTGTGTTAACAACATTCTTCTCATCCTAAATCCAAAACACAGCACTGTACCAGCTACTAGGAAGAAAATTAAATTTATTCCAGCTGAAATCAGGACAGACTTCTTTGATGTAAATGATAAATGAGTTAAGATGATGAATGAATATGTTGTAATTCATGTAACTGCTCTAGATTATTCTGTAGAAAACACTTTTGTATTAGAAGTGCAAATAGCTGTACTTTCACGTGGGATTTTGTTAAACTCAATTAACCTGTATAAGGATAAGCCAAAAGACTCTTTAGACCTTATGCTGATGAGGGACTTCATGTCTTTCTGCAATATATGGAATGTATTTGAAGAAGTGTCTTGCAACTTGAACTGAGCTCAGAGTGAATAAAAAGATAGTTTTCAAATACAGGAATCTTTCCTCAATACAATCCATCATCTAAGAAATTTATTAAAATAGGAGGAAAAGTATCAGCATACTGAGTGGTGATCAGAAAGACAAAGCAGGACAAAAGTACATACAAAGTGGGCTACAATGTCGTTACAAACTCAGTCCTGTTACCCACTGGAGGGGATACTGGGCCTTTTCCATGCATAGGGGTCAAGCCTAAGCAAATGTCTTTGTATAGTTTCATGCAGAGAAACTATGGAGGTTGGAGAGGTTAGGCAGTGGTCCTGAAAGGTCCCCAGTACATTGTTGCATGCAGTCGCTTAGAGCTATCCAACAAGTGAAAGAATTGGCAAGTAGCTTTATATGCATTGGTCTGCTTCTGTGTGGGTTCTGTAAAAGACAAACACTGAAATATTTTGATTACAGAAAAGGTGATTATAGGAAGACAAGGGGAGTGCACTGAGCTTGAAAGCAAAGATGAAGACATTTTTTCACTCAGCTTGACCTGATAATGGAAATGCTCATGTAATATTAAACAGGATAGTAGCTTCTGCTAATGGACTAGAAATGTACTTTTGAGGAATGAGTTTATTTTCTTAAATTTAACTGTCACTAATACTAAAGGTCTTTTAAAAATAGAAGAAAATAAGCATTAAATCTATTCCTTAGGAAAACAAATATTTTACCATTGCTTTTCCCAATAGCTTTTAAATTTTTTCAGTAACTTCTTCAAAAACTTGGCTTTTTTAAATGTGACAAATTAGAATGATATTTGGTGCTGTCACATTGCTGGTATTTATTGTTCCAGTACAGTAATTTCACCAAATACTCATTCAGCATAGACATATATGAAAAAAAAAACCTAGAGGAAATTAATAGTGATGCTTAGCACATCACCCAGATTTTAATTCTTGTGTATGCAGGCCCAGATTTGCACTTCAAATATTATATGAAGTTCTAATGGAATTGTTTTCAATTGCCCTCATGTATTAAGCTATTTTTCAGTAGTTATAGGTTTACTCATGTCATGTTCTGTGATATGTTGTGTACTTGTCTAGCAAAATTAGGATTAGAATGGCTGAAGAGTTCATTTCTATTAAAGTCAGTTTGGTTTGACAGGTCCATAATTACTGTCTGTTTGCAAACAGCTGTAACTTTACCTTAATGAAGTTAAATTCTTTAATTTTTGTGACTGAAACAGGCAATGCTTTTTAAATCTTTGGAAGGCAATGATAGCCAAAATGCATTTGACTGGCTGAATTTATTTTTAAGTCTTACTTTTTCAGCGGAAATATTCTATTTAGCTAATGCTGTAGTACTATTTCAGAGAGGAAAAAAAAAAGCTAGCATGTCAAAAATTCCATTATGGGACTGTTTATGCCTAACTTAGTCAACTTTTACAAAGTTTATATTATATACAAATATACATTCCATATTTTATGTAGTATTTTAAATGAAGATTGTTTTCAGCAAAAATCACCTTCATGTGGTTGCCCATGAAAAAGATATGCAGTCAATATTTGCAAAATGCATTTGAATTTAAATAGATTGAGATTTAACCATCTGCAATTTTAGACTGAGACTTCCTCCCTCTAAAAGGACTGAAATCTTTTATCAGTAGGTTTGACAATTTCATCCTATGTGCTTAGAATTCAACTTCCATTTCCTGGAAATGCTTAACACTGTTAAAACCTCTCAGCATATAAATGTTTTGCTATCTTGAGAATACATTGACTGTTGCTGTCCCTCTGAAGTTGCATGCTACTGCATATATTTATAGTATTTTATTTGTCTGTATACTTTTTTGTAGGCTAAATCTACTTGCCCTGTGGGCACGTGTGCTCTACCAACTGTGTTAGTGGAAGAATGGGACTTGGTCCTGTTTTAATACCTAGTCCCCTGTAGAAGATCGCTAACTCAGATCTGCCCACTTGAACTGTTTGTGTAACTATTTACTTCAGGCCAGAGAAGCTAGTTTAAAGTCTATAAACAGCAGGTCTTTGCTTCTGGTTCATTTTAACTAAAATTAAGGAAAAAACATTTTTAAGGATGCTGTTACTGATATCTAGCCTAGAGGAGGTGATGCTTGCACAGGTAGTATGGATGGAGAGATTTTGCTTTCAGCTTTAGAAAGTGTTGTCTTCAGAGCAAGTGTGAGCAAGCAACAGCTATTTGAAGTCTTTCAGTGAATGCCTTGCACAAAAAGGAAACTTGGGTGAAGCTATGACTGACACAATGTTATGTCAGTCATGTTTAAGTACTCCCCCTTGACATCAGTGTGGAGTTCTTCACAAATATTAATGTCATAATCTCACTTTAAAACAAACATGCAGGTCATGAGTCCAAACACATATTAAATGTTAATATGCTGATAAAATGGAGCCTGTGGTTATCTTGCTAAAAATTATTCATAGGCAAATAAGATGTGTTGAAAGCATAACACTTTTAATGCACTCAGTTGATTGGAACAGCTTATAATACTGTTCCTGCAGAGGTAAAATGCAAAACAGAATGGTTATAACTAATGTGCCCATAAATTTGTATGGAAAAGATTGTCCTCAACAGTAGGTATAATGAAAATACAACCAAAAGAATGTAAAGACTTTCTAGTCCTTCAGTGGACTAAGTATAGATTTTGATGTAGCTTTATTTTCATTTGTTTTATAGTGGTGAGTACAGTGTAAGGGGATTCAGGAGAGTAATATAAATGATGGGGGGCGGGGTGTTGGTTGGGGTTTTGGGGTTTTTTTTTGGTTTTGGTTTTTTTTTGGCCAGGGAAGATTAAGTGTAGAAGAAATATTCAATAGCATAGTTTTGTCTATATGATAGTTTGGACAGATACTGTTGACTGCAAAACTATATTAAATGGCTTTTACAACTGGATAAGATTGGAGAAGTTGGAAGAATGTTTGAGTTGCTGGTGGAGATTTTGTATCTTTAACTTGTGATTCTCCTCATAAGTATATCTTTCATTTGTGTAGCTCTGATTCTCTTAAGTTCTTGGTTCTACAGAATAGGATCCCATTTGATAGAAGTGTAGTATTTTATTATGCAAAACTAGAAGATTTATAACCAGGAACAAAAAATTAATTATAGACTTTATGACTTCCATGCATCACTATTGACTGAGTTGGTCTTCCTATAACCTGGTAAAAAATTATGATTAAGTGAACTGGTTTTCATTCTGTATAGCACTATGATTCAGCTAATGAATATAGTATTGTTCTAGTTAACAATAAATGTGCATATCTCTTCCTGAAATATTGTATGAGAGAGTATTTAGTTGACTTTATTGGTAGGATCAGACTGTGTAATGGGAGAGTTGATGTGTGGCAATATACTGGCTTCTCCATTTAATTGCACTATCAAACTTGCCTAATGTTATGACTTGCACAGAACACATATCAGAGTCAGTTAGGAAACATTCTATAGAAATCCTTCCATAGAACTGTGCTGCATTATCTATTCAAATGCTGTGCCTAAATGCAAAATAATTAATATTTGAAAATAAGCTATACAAAAAAAGAGCTGCATGAGAATGTTCACCTTATAACACTGGATGTTAGAAGAAAAATTTGCCAGAAAATATAATTGGTATTTTAACTTTAGATGGTCTTGAGTGGAAATGGGGAAACTGCATTATGCTACATTCAGAATTTTTTTTTTTTTATTTTCCATTTTCAAAGAATTATAAGCAGGCCTTTGGAAAAAAGAAAAGATGATGTTCTTTCTTTTTAGTTTCTCTTTAGATTCGGAATACTATGTAAAGGGAGGATTTGAAAGGCATGTAGATTAAAACATATCAGATTAAAATATTTGTGTGGATATCTTTACAAATTGTTAAAATATTCAGGTCTAGCTGGTCTGCTCCAAAAACTAGCAAAATGGATTGTCCAGTACATGACTGCTTATTGTATATAAGCTTTCAGTTTTCATTCCTAGTTGTTCTCAAGTACACTGGTAATATCTAGAGATGTTAGGATAATTATTATTCCAAAATCTTTAAATCAGAAAATCTTGAATAATATTTGTCATGATAGAGGAAATTTTTTCCATTATAACTTAATTGTGACTTCAGGAACAGCTATTAGCAAAAGGAAATGTGTACACTTTGGCACCTTTTTTTTGTCAATGCTGAGCCTTGGCTTTCCTTCCTTTTTCCTCACTGTGTGGAAGGAGGAGTAATAGTGAACTGCCGTCAATCTGTATTGGCATTGTTGTAATATGCTGTGCTCTATCACAGTTGTGTTTTCCATAAGATAGAATACAATTTCCAGGTTCCTTTCTTTTGCCAGCCAATCTCTCCACCACCTGCTGAAGTGAATTAAAGCAAGTGTAGTGTGAACTGAGTTAGCTTTACATGCACCTCCTGTCCTGCTAGTGACTGTATGTGATCAGCAAGGTCATGTAGCCCCTGCTGGATTTTCAAAATTGTTTTGCTAATGGGCAAGTTAGACACAAGTGTTCAACTCCTCATTGTGCCTCTGGGAAAAAGAATTTCAGTGATTTTTTTTTTAGGCTCATTTTCACATGGTTTCATTTGAAATGTAGATAACTCCCAGTCTATCAATGCTGATAGACTGACTGTTTCTTCATTGCATGTATTAAATTATATTAACGTAGAGGACAGACTCAAATCTGTTCACTAGTGAACGGTTTCCTGCCGTCTGTAAAACTTGCTTTCTGCATTTGGTAAAGAAGGTGGCTTTGAATCTCATGACTAGAAATTACTGTATTTGTGGAAATCAGTGAAGTGAAATCCTGGGTCTGTTGGCAAAACCTGCATTTAATTCTGAGGCCAGCATTTTCTCTCTTTACCGCTAGATCTTCCCTTCTGAAAGTTCTTGTAAGCTTTCATTGAACTTTATAGATTTCAATAGGAGACAAAAAAGCATCAGGACAGTTAAGTATTATTCGAGTTTTCTCTACATTTTGGAGGAAATAAGTCTGTGCATTTTCATTTATTGGGTGGGAATCAGATTCCATCTTTCAAATCTCTTTTGTGAATTGTGCAATAACTTGTTGCAGGGAAAATTTAAACATACTAATGTATTTTCCCTCACTCATGAGTTATCTAGCATTTCTCAATGACTGACAAAAACTTCTACCTAGCAGTTGGCATTTCAGTGTATAGCTTTTACTTTCAAGGTATAGAATAGATTATTTTTATCTCATTTTTACAGGAAAATTGGAGGACAACCTATGGAGGAAACTGGCTTACCTAACTCTCTGGGGGCAAATCAACATGCATACTTATGTGCAAATTTAAAAAATTGTAGATGTCAGTGAGCATACCATTGAAATTAATGTGCTAACTGAATTGGTGAAAATGCTGGATCTGTCCTTGAATTTCTTGTTTTCTTTCTGCAGCTCTGGGTAA
Source organism: Buteo buteo (assembly GCF_964188355.1). NCBI lineage: Eukaryota > Metazoa > Chordata > Aves > Accipitriformes > Accipitridae > Buteo > Buteo buteo. The sequence continues at coordinate 18,163,145 of NC_134175.1, read as the reverse complement.
GTGAGAACAAATCAAAGAACTCATTAAAACGTACTGCAAAGAGCAGTCATAAAATGCAGGTTCTCAATGGTTGCATGAGTTTAATAAGCAAAAATTTTTAAAAATCGCCATTTATGTTCATCTTGGGCCTTTTTGCTGTAATGGAAGATTGGTTGTGATGCTTCCATAGGCGCTAAAGCTTTCTGGAGCTCATGAATTAACTTAAGTAAAATATACTTTCAGCTTCCAGTCATGTTCAATGCTTGGACAAATTTACTATGGCTACACATTTTATCTATTGGTGTTGATGGGTCAGGGCATGAAATAAGTCTGGTTTGGTTGTCTTTATTGCCTCCCAACCAGCATTGGGCTCATTAAGCACATCTGCTTATCAGCCTCCCCTATCACTTGTGTCAGGAAGTTGTTACTGAGCCCTTAAGGGAATGCTTGTGCCCTGCTGTGTCCCTCCAGCAGGCTTTCAGGTGGTTAAGGTCCCCCTTGAGGACAAGGGCCTGCAAATGTGAGGTTTCTTCCACTTGCCTGAAGGCCTCGTCTGCATCTATTTTCTCATCAGTCCACAGCAGACACCCACAACAATGTTGCCCATGTTGGTCTGTCCTAAACTAGACAGCTCAATGTGCTTAGTTTTTTAAAGATTGTGCTATTTTGACTAGTACTGCAATATTTTTTCAGAAGTGATTTAAGGGATGTGATTTAATCAGGAAATCAGGATTTGGCTTTATTGGCTATTTAGAGATCAATTGTGGTTTTTTACTTTAATTTGCTTACCTATTATCTTAGTTATTACAAAGTACTGTTAGAAAAGTTGTCATTGGCTTGTCATGCATAATTTGGCTTCTGCATTTGTGAACTAAAATTGACCTTTCATTGACCATAGGAACTAAGTGATAAAAGTAGGTAGAATAGCAACAGAGGGGAAAAACCCAACCTTGGAAGTAATCTTCCCAAAAACTGAATTAGTCTTTGAAATTAAAATCAAGAGGGTTTTGCAGAAGGAAGTATTAAATCCTTTCCTTGCACATCACTGCTTCTGAAGGGAATCAGTAGATTATATTGTGTTAGTGAAGCCTTGGAATGCTAATGGAAAATTTCATTACATTCAGAAAATACTTTGTAGTAGAGTAGGGTTCCTGTCAAACTTGCCACAATGTGTTATTTTTCTAAATCTTAACCCAAAATTTTACTACTATTGATGTAAGTTTTAATCAATTAGCCTTTGAATTATTTCCTTTGAGCTACTGTTGATGTGACATTAAAGAAATAAGAATTTGGAGCTTACTGTGCATATTTTAGTTCTCAAATCCATTGGCCACTGTTGGCTTACTTTAAAACTCGGATTATCTATATTTTTTTTCCAAATGTCAATATCATGCGATACAGAAGTATGTCATATATGCTCAACATTGTAATGCAGAAAAAACAATGTGAAAATACAGTTTCAGATCCTGGCTCAAGAAATCCTTTCACAATTTCCTTCCTCTAAACACACAAATAAAATGGGAAAAATGAATATCCAGATGCTGCTTTTTCTTTCAGTCTAGTTGAGATACTTAAGCTCAAGGACATAGGACTGGTTTTAGTTTTAGAGCTTCTTTCACTGTAGAGCTTGTAAACTCCTATTTGTGTGTGACTTTATTATGTTGTATCATTTGGAATAATAGGGCTGTCAGGACAGAGAACTATGCACTTATAAATGTATATGATTTAAATATATGTATTTAAATCAGTTTTGTTTTGTCTTGACTATAGTAACATGGGGGTGAAGTTTGAAACACGGAAAAGTAGCAAAGCTCTGTAATGGCTAAACAGCCTAGCCAGCCGTTCTTTTTTATCATATAAAGTGAGCAAAAAGTTCATTGACTCTTGGTAATTTCCGTCTGGGGTAACTGCAAGCAGATGCTAATTTAAATGACACTAATAAAATCACAAGACCTAAAGAAATAAGTTTCTGACATTATAATTGAAGTAGATAAGGCACTGAGAGCTCTGTATAGCATAAAAGAATTGTGATAGGAAGCACAGAAGGGGGATCTTTGTCTTACTGTAAAGACCTATAATATGAGTATTTTCTCATTGCAACTACAAACCTGAGTCAGAGGAGACTTGGATTCTGTATAAACAAAAATGCTGCAAAAATACAGTAGGCTTGAAGTATAATGATATGAATATAGATGTGGGTATGTGCAGAAGGAGAGCTTTAAGTGGTTACTATTTGTTTCTTTGCTTTAAAAAAACCAAACACCTAGAAGTCAGTTTGTAACCAGTGTAAAAAGCTGCTGGAAAGCATTACTATCTTTTTACTAGAGTTATGTTCTAACTGGTAAATTGCAGTACAAAGAGTTGAAGGCTGGTGTTTCAATACAAAGTCTGACATTCCTCCTAAATGAAGACAATTTTACTTTTCTGGTCAACTGCAAATCCCACAATAATAAAAGGACTGGAGAAGAAACTTAAAAACATACATCCTGAGCTTCACAGATATTTACTATTTTAAATTCTGAAATTCACCATTTTGGTTTCACAAAAAGAAACAGAATTGTTGCTTAGGTTTTGGATAGGTGCCATCAACTCTGCTTGACAGCATTGGCAAAGATACCTAGGCAAAGTAGGTGGAGTAAAGTGCTTTTAAAGTAAATAAAAAGCTCAGTCTTGCCAGGTCTGATTTAAATATATATATATATTTGTCCCTATCCAAATGTTGTATTCCAAAGGGCTATAGTACAGTTACAAATGTAAATAAATCATAGGTATTACTTAAATGTTTGCCAACAAACTAAAATGTTTTATTGGTGAATGAAACAGACACTTTGGCTTGAAATCAAATCAGAATCATTTAAGGTTTATAAGCAGTGCCTATATTGACCTCTTATTTAAACCTACTGGAAGATTTGTTGTTTCATTTTTTAAAACTGACTTTGCAGAGTTTTGTCAATAGATATTACATTCAGCTTCAGCCAATATTTATTTGTTGATCCATGCAGAGACACTGAAGTTATGATAAACCTGTATAAGGATCAAAAAACATTCATTAGCCTTTATTATAGCTACAACTGAACCTCTAAATTTAAACTTCAGGCTAGTAAAATCGAGATTATGCCTGAGGAGAATTCCACTGTAGTCTGCTTTTCTGTCCACTGTTACACTGTTATTTGCAGGGTCCTAAAACTCCCTCTTCTTGTATTTACATATGATTTGCATCTATACAGTGTTCTCCAATGTCAAAATGGAAGATAAGAAGAATAGAAAAAGTGATTTTACACAATTTAAGATCTATCCCCTGTGTTTCTGGTTTTATTAGAGCAGCTTGCTTTGTATATTCCCCCCCCCCATTATTTTTACTGCTGAAGGTGTGACTTCATTGTGTTTTATGGGGCTGAACTTGCATGATCCAACATCTGTTCTGAAGTAACAAGAATGTTGCAAAAGGTCTTTTAAGTTAATAATAGTGATTTCAATCAAAAGATAATACAATTAGTGAGTTCTAAAACAGCTGGAAGGAAATTTAATTTTTTTTTCAACTACATATTTGGGCTTATGTATTGGTGGTGTTTGTCCTGATGTAAATAATGGAAAGTGAATACCTAACTAGTGCTTTCCCTAGCTGTGGTCACGAGAATTCTCCTGAAAGGAGCTAACGGCTGCTTAATGAGCTAATGGAGAGTCATTATAAGAAATTATTTTTAAAAAGAAAAATTTGAAAATTGTGTCAGTTAAAAAGAAAACCCACTGAAGTTATGTGCCTATCCATCATCATCACTCCTGCAAATTCTGTATAATTGCGCTTATAAATTTTTTGCATGTTTATAAAAATTGGATCTTGCAAGACCTAGAGTTAAGATGAACAAAATTGATTTAATGGGGGAGGGGAAGGAAGACAAAAATCCCAGAATAAATCATGCTCATATCTTTCCTCCTAATCTACAATATTTCAGTCCTTTCCTGAGGTTAAGCATAATTACGTAAGTCACTTCCTCTCTTATTCTCCTGTCATGCAGTAGTACAAATGTAATACTCCCTCTTCCACTAGCCCTGCTTTTAAAAGAAACATTGAGCACCTGTGTGAAAGCAGACTTGCCAAAAAAAAAAAAAAACAAAAACATTTTCCCTCCCTGCCCTGCTCATTATGTAGAGCCACCCTGTGCTTCTAAAGAGGCTTGGTTACTGTGATGTGTCATCCTGATGTCATTGGTTTGTGTTAATGGTTTCTTAATGAGATTGGGATTTCTGAAATTGCAGTGGCTGCTGAAGTAACTCATACCAGTTTAGATACATCTGATTATTGAATGCTATTTTACAGTTACTTTTCTCGTCATTTTACAAAATCCCACTGAGATTAGTTAGTGTGAGGGATAAAAAAGGGCAGAGAAGATTTACAAAGCTTCCAGCACTGCATTCAGTACCACTGGCTAAAAGCATTGTCTTTACCACAGGGGGAATTTATGTAATTTGTCTGAGTACTAGGTGTTTGTGAAGCCTTTAGGTTGTTTTCTATGGAGCTGGGCTCTTGCTTGAACAGACTATTAGTAAATGTAATGCCTGATGCAACTATTTAGCATGGGTTTGTCAGCTTAGCATTGTTCATATAGCTGTTTAAGTAATCCAGCACCCCACAGCATCATTATTTCCCTTCACTTCTCTAAGACTCCCTCAACTGCAGTTGTCTTTAAGGTACTATGATGTGTAGTGGGGAAAGTCCTTTTTCTTCTCCTTTGAGACACACGTGCAGGTAGATGGCTAATCATACTGCCGAAAGGTACTTTCCATGGTTTGAAAACTGGGCTACAGAAGATTCAAATAGCAAATCTATCTTTCTGATATGACACCCATTGTATATGTTACTACAGCAGATGCGTACTTACCCTTTATTTTAATATAATTACAGATGCAAATTAAAGGCTCTTGTATATTGGCAGTGGATGCTATCAGTGTTGTAGAGGATGTCTTCAGTAATATAGTCATGCTTATCTGGAAGATAGGTATATTATTCTGCACTGAGTTTCAAGACTGCTGGACATTTAGGTCTGTGCTCTTAAGTATCTTGCATTGTTTGTGAGCCATGTGACACACTTCATTAACAAGGTTAATTTCAGAGATTCTGTCTGAGGTTCAGTACATGCTATAGTGAAATATGTCACCAAAGCTTCTTGCTTAGCTTGTGCTAAATTTTAAGTTGTCTCCTCAAAGTTTCTGCAAAACTGAAACCACCACCAGTAATGAGAACAACAGTTAAAGTTCTGTTCGTACTGTCACCAACTGGGATGAGAATTCAGGCCAAAAACTTTAATTTCTTGGTCTGGGTTCCATGACACCAGCTGTGTCATGACACAGCGTTTTCACCAGCTGGGGTTTTTTTTGAGCTGGTATTCATTCTTGTATAGTTACTAGTTTTCTTATCAACTAATCATTGTGTGCATCTTTGTCATATCCTGTTCCCCACTCCCTCTTGATCCATGGATGTGTTCTGTTGCTTTTTCTTGCTCATTTGAAGATTTTCTGAATCTGTTCTGTGTTTGTGTGGCTAGGATTGGACTAGAGCAGACAGAATGGCATTGTTTGTGATCTGTATCATAGAAAGACTTCCTGTAATTGTCAGAGGTGGGGGAGGAAAAATTGAAAAAATCCAGATCAATGCCAGTCATTATTATATGCTGGGTTTTGTAAACATTGATTTTAGTTGATAAATTTCCTGTTTTCTCACAAAGATCACTGAGGGTGTGACAGCCCATTGGGTTTCTTGAAGCTAAGTAGGTTGTCTTCCTTTCCGTGGCTTTGCTTATACAAAGAAATTGCCTGGCATAAGTAGAATAAAATATTCATTCTTAAATAAACATTTTATTGAGAGTTGGAGCTATACAATATAATATTGTTGATTATGTACTTGTTATGATTATGTATTAATTGCAATCTGTATTCATCTCAAGCTTTACCATGAGAATTTCTTATTTTGGTGTTTTAGTTCAAGACTAGTAAGGCACTCTTTTTTTTCTTTTTTCTTTATTTTTTTATTTATTTGTAGTGCTCTGTCCTTGTAATATCCCAAAGGGACAAGTTAAGAATATCAAATGAATTTTCCCTCTTGCTGGTAACATATCATGAGACATGTAATTGCATTCCAGATGCTATTTAAAATCCCACAGATAAATATAAGTTGCTGATACAGTATAATAATACAACTAGATAGGTGTTTAACAAATAAGGTCCAAAAAGTTTCAGAGACTATTCTGGCATCAATGTTTTGTCTTACGTTTGCAGTTTTCCTTATTGTATTCCTTACTATCTTTCTACTGTTCATTTAAAAGTTTTTTTAACTGTACCTAAAATGAGCTTCAGTCACACAAGTCATGTCAAGGAGACTGTCTACAGAGTCTAAATACAGACTATAAAATATAGACTGTACATGTAACTTCACTGAAAGAGCTGTATAGATGCTTTAGTAATGCTGATACTGTAAGATCTTTACACTTTGCTTTCACAGCACCTTGAATGAATCATGTGCTGATGTGTACTTTATGTCCATCTTCTAGCTTTAATAATTCAACAGTCATTGGTATTGAAGACAGGATCATTAAAGTGAATTATTAGTATAGATTGAGGACAACTAAAGGAAATGTGTCTTTAATAAATATGCTATTAAGAATTACTTATCAGTTTTGTCGTGCTTTCACAAAATAAGTGTTATGCTTTAGAGTTCTATTATGGTCTACTATGGTTTCCAAAATTTTTGCAAATAAAGCAAAAGTAAAGTCTGTTTCAGTTGTTAAGTATTTTCTTATTTTATATAACCAGTGATACCAAAATACTTGAAAGTAGGTGGAATCTGAATAAGAGGCAAGAGCTTTTTTTGAAAAATATTTTTATAAATAAAAATACCTTGTTACAACTTTACTGTGAAAGCTTTGTTTTAAAAACTTACCTATGATACATGGATGTGAATATAGACAATGTAAATATGAACAGAATATTTGGTTGTGAGCACAGACCTGTGAACTTGAGTGAGAGCTGGAAATGGTTTGTTGTTCTCTGCCTCAGATCAGATCCCTGTACTACACCTCAGGTATCTGGGTCGGCACCACCAGTAACTCCCACTGCTTCACTTTGTACTGAGTGCACCAATATTTATATCAAAAAAGGAAGTGTAAACATGCACTTTCTTCAAATATTGAATATCTGAATACTAATTCTTTTTCGAATAAATATTCAACTATTTCTATCTAATAAGATGATATCAAGAGGAAAGACTGAAATGAGTTATTTTGTGGTGTCTTGCTCCAGACAGCGTATTAGCCTTGGGCACAGATTAAAATTCCCTTATTAGAAGGCAGGGACTGAAACCAATTCAGTAGTGTGTGGTGGGTTACTATAGAGTCAAATACTGAATAAGAGGAGCATCGTCAGCTCCTTTCTTTCTCATTTAGGTTTGTTGAGGGCTTATCAATGAAATATATTCCCCTCTGAAATATTTTTCTGCCTTTTTTTTTTTTTTCCAAAGAAAAAGGCACTCCCCCCCCCCAATCTTTCTTTAGATTTAATTATGTATTTTACTGTTAGGGTACTGCAGCCATTTTAACATTTTCAATCTCATTGTGTCACAGCAGTACTGAATTATTTTGTCACTTTATTTTAGTGAGAGCTAGGATCTAGCTGAAATTGAAATTAGTTGCTGTAGTTCATGGCATTCAATTTTTCTAGTCCCCACCTCATCAAAATATGCACCAAGCTGCTTCTTTCAAACTTGCTCTTTACTACTGAAAGCATTTATATAAATAGCAATGTAGGTATTTCAGGAATGAAAGGAACTTATAACTTCTATGGAAGAAGATGCTTTATCACTGATTTTAAATTCACTTATGGGCATTTGCATCAGGAAGTGATTTCTGTTCTCTACTATGAAGCAAAGTGAAACTAGTAGCCACCTGATTCAATTGAATAGCTTATTTACCTTTCTCCCATGCTCTTACTAAAACTATTCCTATATTTCTCCTACCTTTTTTTACTTGTTTTGCTTATTCTACTACCTTTTTCTTTGCCTCTTTTCTCTCCACTGGTGCTCCCAGCTACCCTGCAGAGCTGGTTCAAAAGCTGTCAATTCAGCAAAGCAAAAAAAGCACAAGACAAGCTAGAGCCAATTGTTAATTACAGGATGAGTTGTCAGGATTTATGAAATTCTGCAGGTGATGAAAGAGAAAATTATACTTTAAATCCAGGTGGAAGCTAGAATGTTCCAAGTAAATTTTCTGTGTTTAAACACAGAAATAGATATCCAGAAATAGATATCAAAACAAGTTGGGATACTTGAAATTCCACTTTTTTTGTCTCCTTTCCTCTCTTGGGCTAAAATGCTAATGATATAGAGGTAGCCAATGGTTACCTGTTGGCTTAGGATAACTTCCTGAATCACTGCAAGTGCATAAAAAATGGTGTTTCTCAAATGTCAAAAAATGCATTTTTTTTTCAACTCTGACATTCATCTCAGGAATGCTACTGATATTACATTGTGAAAGGGATATCTGAGTATATTTATGGAAAAAGGTAAATGTATTATAATATTGAATACTTATTCCATATAATATTAAATTTTATGAACTGCCTGAAGTATTAGTTTTAGAATGAACTAGAGCAGGACAATATATAACAGGTTTCCTTAATCTCTTTTTTTGTTGCATCTAGTGGTTGGGAAATTTGGGTTGCTAGTGGTTTTGTTTTAGTAATTGGGAAATTTAAAGATACTACACATGCTCAGAAGATATTTTCCTACTTCACAATAATGAAGGATGAATGAGTTCTCAACTGCTAAATCACAGCAGCCTTTATGTAGAAATCTGCTTTCTTCTAAGGTATCTTATTAATCTTTGATAGTATCTTTCCAGTGGGATAATATGTTGCTACTTCAATGGTTCCACAGAAGTACACGCCATGGAAAATAGAACTGTGTGACAATTTTACGTGCTTGAGGGTTGGCTTATAGCATTGCAATTCATTCTGAGAAAAGAACAGTGTGTAACTATAAATTGAGACCAAATTAATCCATGGGTCCTTTCTGTTGTACTTGGGTTTTGGTAAGAAAAATAATCTTTTACTAGATTACTGAAAGAAGTGAAAAAACAGACTATTTTCTCTGTAACTGTGAAATAGGTTTGCTCTGTGATCAAAAATGCTTACCCTGTTTGTTTCGGGGGTTTTTCCCCTCTATGCCTTGGATAAGGCAGAGAAGAAACAGCTGTGACCCTGTTTAGGATAGGGGTCACAGCCATGTAAAAACTATCTGTACACAGCCATGCAGAGTCAGCACTATTTCTATGCATTGCAAACAAGAAGTGTGTGCAGAAGTTGGGGAAAATGAATCACCAGGATTCTGAATAAATCTAGATGCTCAGTAATGTTGCAGTCCCTTGTAACAGGGCTTTTATGGATTGCTTTGCATGTGTGGACCTAAGTTTAGTCTCCATCTGAATTCAGAGTCCCAAAGTGCCTCATCAATCTTGCACTTTATGCAGGGAATATTGTAATCTTTGAGAGACAGCATGTCTAGCAGCTATAATGGACTACTTCAAAACATTTGTCACAGCATTTTTCTCTTCATTAAGAAAAATTTAGTAGTGTAGGGCTCTTGCATGATTGCAAGGGGAAGTCTTTTTTCTCTGGTCTGTTGTATATTTTATCCTAGCAATTTGCTGCAAAAGCTTCATATGAAGTATCTGCAAAGAGCATACCATTAAACAAAATGAAGCTTATAATTAAATAGAATTACTAAATCTATTTTTTCATAGTTTCTGTGGCTGGATGCAAAGACAGTGTTACCTTCTTTCAAAAGTTGCAGTGTGTCACTTAGAAAACAAACTTATTTGCGATACTGGTTTTGGCTGGGGTAGAGTTAATTTTCTTCATAGTAGCTGGTATGGGGCTGTTTTTTGGGTTTGTGCTGGAAACAGTGTTGATAACACAGGGATGTTTTTGTTACTGCTGAGCAGTGCTGACACAGAGCCAAGGTCTTTTCTGCTTCTCACCCCACCCCACCAGCGAGGAGGCCGGGGCTGCACAAGAAGTTGGGAGGGGACCCGGCTGGGACAGCTGACCCCAGCTGACCAGGGGGATATCCCAGACCATATGGCATCATGCTCAGTGTATAAAGCTGGGGGTGCTGCTGCTGGGGGATTGGCTGTGCATTGGTCAGTTGGTGGTGAGCAATTGTTTTCATTTGCATCACTTCTATTTCTTTGGTTTTATTTCTCTCTTGTTATTTTCCTTTTCATTAAAATGTTGTTGTTGTTGTTATTTTATTCAATTAATCAACTGTTCTAATATCAACACATGACTTTTCTCACTTTTACCCTTCCAATTCTTTTCCCCCTATCCTGCTGTGGGGTAGAGTGAGCAAGCAGCTGCGTGGTGCTTGGTTGCTGGCTGGGGTTAAACCATGACACTTGGAATTACCACTACTAACTTAGATTATTCATACTTGCTTATTTGACTGTAGACAAGCTATATTTTCAAACCAGCATTAACTGAAGTAATTGGAATGTCCACTGAAATACAACAGCAATTTTATGTGAACCTACAGTTATAAAAATTTTACTAGAATAATTTTAATAATGATCATTTGATACTTGTATAAAACTTCCTTTCTGCTTGGCAAGTAAAATAAACTGTGAAGAAGGTGTTTTCTCCAAATAAATCACTATAACCAAAGGCTGAAATCTTTGACACTTAAGCTATTAAATGTTCATTTGTTACCTGTGCTTATATTTAGGTTTGTGAAAACGTGTTTGTGACTATTTTTGGTCTGTAATTGCAAATGTAAAGAATCTCCTTTACAAAAAGAAAAATCCATTGTTTTTTAAAATTCTGCCTGCTATACAAAATTTCCTACTTCTGTCCATGGCAGATGAGCAATGAGCATCTCTTTCAGAAAGGAAGAATATTCAGCAATGACCTTCATCATTAGTTATCCATATCTGTTTGGCATTGCCAATTACCAAAAGAGAAATAATTTCCTGAGTGAAAGATAAGGTAAAATAAGTTTTAAATTTGCCCACTCACAACTCATTGAATGCGAGCTGCCTGCTTTACAAACACTAAAGTATCTAAGAAGGCAGTGAACACTTTCTTGCTGTTGAGACAGACTGATTCCAAGAAACCTGTAGTTGCTGTGGTGTAAAGCTCCTATCTGAGTTTCACTCCTGGTTTCCAAATAAGCATCAACAACACAATCTTCAAAAAAATTATGACAAGCCCTGCAAAATCCTTTTTGTAAAGGAAATTTGTGCTGCTAAGAGTTATCTGCTTTTGGTGCTGTCACTTTCAGATTTTCTTTCCCTTGAATTTGCAAGTCACAGAAGAGGTGACACCTTCAGAATCACAGGAGGAGTGATACTATTGCAGTTTTATAACTCTTTACTAGTGGCAGCAAAATCTTCTAAATGTAGAATAAATGGCTCTAATGGTTCTGTGGTGAAATGCAGAAAGTTTTTTCTTATTCTTCAGTGTAAAATAGAAACAAGAATTGTAAAATACACAGAAATAACATGGGATACTTGTTGGCATGTCACCAGGAGGAACTGGGTTTCTTTTCTGCTTTGTAGGCATTCCAAGAAAGTAGAGAAGTATCAGAGGATTAAGTTGCTTCTATAATTGCTTACCTATGTGAGACTGAATCCTGTAAGTTCATGAGATAGGTAAAGGTTCGAAAATCATTGCTATATTTAAAAATCAGTTTTGAATCCTGTTCAAAGTTTTAGAGAAATGTTTCCTCTAAATTCCATAATAAATAGTAAAAACAACAAACAAACAAAGACCCCAAGCAAAACCCAAAACAGCAACAACAACAAAGTAAAAAAGAAACCACAAAAACCCAACCAGCCAAAAATACCTCCAAAATATCCTCATTTGGGATGGAGGGGGGAAGATTGTTTTTTAATATGTACACTTCATAGTTCTCAGCATGTCTGGGGCTAAGTCTTTTCTCTAGATGGACTAATATTAACATATTATGTGCTTTCTCTTTTGTTAAACTGAATTTCATCATCAGCTTTCTAACAGAGCTGCCCAATGAGATGTCTTTAAAGGCCCTTTTGAATGTTCACAAGAGCCCTCCACCTCATACAGAGAGCTCATGTTGGCAGCTCCTTTTGAAATACTTGGGAATGAGTATGTGCTTTTTAGAGATGTGACAAAACAGCAACAAAACAACCCACAGTGACTGTATAGTGAGAGACCAACAGAATAGCATGGACATGAATTAGGAGAAAGAGCTAGTTTGTCAGGTGAACTAGAGCTTGATCTCATCTCTACTAGTTTTAGCTCATCTCTTTCCTGGAGAATAAAATGAATCCAAGCTTCTTGTGTGGTTTGTGTGTGTTGGGGTTTTTTTGGTTGGCTTTTTTTTGGGGGGGGGGGGGGGGGGGTGGTTTTTTTTTTCCTGGAGAATACAGTGTTGGGAACAAATCTATGGGAAGGGAAATGAGGAAAATATAAGTTGTTACTGGATGATGGAATATTTAGAATCACCAGAAGTAGAAGGGAAAGTTCAGTGTCAGCAAAAAAAGTATAATTTTATAACTTGTGGAAGAGAGAATAAGAAATCTATTTGATTTGAAATCACTTAACTAGTTCCATTGAAAGACTTTTATGTTTAAGGTGGGGTTGTACACTTGATAAGCACAGCACAGACATAAATTTCAAAGATTTCCCTTGTAGACTCAATCTGAGAAACTAGTTAAGGTTTCTATCTGAACCTCATTGCTAGAAAAGAGCTGCCTGGCTTTGGGATGTAAACTGTGGGAGTTTTATGTTTTAGTGCAGCTCCCTAAGCTTTGCTGAGAGCTTAGGACTACCAATCAACTAAGTTTGTGACCATTGACTTAATATGAGAGAGCTCTAGTATTTCCTGAATGTGGGAAAACAGTCAAAACAGCTCCAGGGTTCCCCTGTTGGGTAGCCCACAGTGGGTGTGGGCTCTGAAGTCTAAGCTTTGCAGGAGCACCCTGCATAGGGTAGCAAAGTCCAAGTTGTTGGCACTCTGCTTGCATACTCTTAGGAGGCATCAAAGGCTACATGCTTTTGCAATTTCTGATTACAATTTTTCTAGGTTATTTCCAAGCAGTTCTATCAAGAAACTTAGACCAGGGTTGCTGAGCCAGCAAGAAGAGCTGATCAACTGGAGCTTTTTTCTTTGGGTTTTTACTTTCTTTAAAAGCAGTAGAAAGAGGGACAGAAAAAGAGAATGGAAGCAGAGGGTATAATACATTAGTGAATTGTGGAAAACATAGCTGAATAAGATAAACAAGTTGCTTTCTGTAAATGACTAAAGTTCCTTTACAACCTTGAATAAGGGATTTGTTTAACACCTAGTCTCTGAAAAAGTCACATTTTATGTGACTTTATGTCAAGTTGAATGACCTGAATGGAACTTAAATAGCATAAACTGTGGAAGTCAAAATTCAGCTTTTTTTTTTTTGTCTTGAGCTGCATGTTCTCTCTTGTTTATGGACATTATGAGCACAGACTGTTCGTTGTGCTATACTGAGTGAGAGATGAGGAGATGAGGAATGAATGTGAAAGTGCACCAGTACTTAGTGATTTATTTTCATTTCTGATCCCCTTCATAGATTAAATACTTGTGACATTGAATATTTGAGTAGCTTTTAACACTTAGCTGGGTTTAAATCTGGTTTTGGGGATTAATTAAAAAAGGAAAGTTCTTTCCAGTTTGTTTTCAGAATTGGTATGTGTTTAAGTTTCTAGCTACAGTTGCTTTGGTTACCTCATTTCCAGTCCCTGATGTTTCTGTATCAGAATGTTTCCTAGTGTGTATATATATATTCATAGACCTGAAGATGAGGGCAATTGTATCCTTCCAGCACTTTTGGTTTTGAGGCATATAGAGAGCGTCATATTTGCCTTTGAGTCATGTACCAAGACATGTCATTAGTATTAATAACAAAACTGGCAACCAGGTCCTATTAGGAGAAAAGAGCAGCATCTGATTTTTCTAGCATGATCACTTAAAATATACCCAGATATAACTCTACATTGCTTTTTTAAACAGTCATTTATCTTTACTTTTAATTATCTGTAGTTATGGGGGCATTTTGTAAAAGTATACCATGCTAGTCTTCATAACCTTTCTTTAGTAAGACATTGGTGAGACCTTCATAGGCAATGGGGCTTTTGAGACAAAGCTTTTATTTTATTTCTATTTTACAGATTTTTATGCATATGAAAACTGTAGATTCTTATCTCTGTGCTGCTTGGCAAAAAGCATAATATAGGTGTGGGGTTTTTTAGCGACCATGTCCTGAAGTATGGCTTTCAATATCAGGTCACAGTACTTCACCTTGCTTAAAATGCATGCAATTAATATAGGGGGTTTTGCTGCCTTCTGTTGTAGTAGAGCTGATCCAAAACTCACTGGAATTAAGGCAATATTTTTTCATTGACTTAATTTGCTTAAGTATGGAATCAGAGTTACTTAAACTAGAACTTGAAGTAGTGAATCAGTCTGTGTTTTTCCAATCTTTCTGAATGTTACTAAATTTTACAGAATGGGAATTTTAAATGGTTTGTTGTCCTTATGGTAAAGTTCAATTGTTTTATGCCTTTATTTGGCTAGAACTATGTTTTTAGGCCATCAAATACCTTTTGATGAAAACCTGATTTTTAGCTTGAACTATGTAAAAATACAACTTTTGTGTGCATTTATCTGTTTTAAAATGAGGAAAACTGGCCTTTGCTTGCTTAAATAACTTGATAAACACATGAGAGAGCATTTGTGGATCTCTGTGTAACTTTGAGATTTCTAGTGTCAGGGCTGCAGTATGTCTGTAGGTCACGCCCAGCTCAAAAATCTTCCGTTCATTCACTCTCATGTAGATGGTAGAAGACATGAGGCAAATGGAAGCACAACTATGCAAGACAAAACCTTTTACCCCTTAAAATTGGGGCCCAAAAATACCACTGACAACCACAAAACTCATCTGAATGTCTCCGAAGCTGTCAACGATGCTGGGCCCTATTGCAGCTGTGATGCATGCGGTGCCTGCTCTTCTACTCCAGCCCAGGTGAGTACATGCTGAAACTTTAAAAAGCCCAGACAAAGATTGCCTATGTAAGAAATGTGTAGAACTGCCTCCTGTCTTTATGGTTTCAGAGCAAAGATGAAATGGGGGAGAAGAGACAAATGCTCCACACAACTTGGAAGCAAAACAGTGAGATGTGATATGGAGGAAACTGGTGTATGGAACATGGTTTCATTTATTCCAGCTACTCATTCAAGTCTTACTTAGTTTCCCCATTACTTGTAGCCCTATCAAAGATTCAACCTGGTTAATAAAATGTAAATGTAATACTAAACTTCTATCTGTTGCCTTTGTGCTGTTAATCACGGTTGGAAATAGCTGCAGACATGCAAGATGGGTGCAGTTACATCTGTCCACATAGCTCAATGTTACCATCATAGATGATGGAGTGCCTGACAGGATAGCTACCCACGTGGCAGTTCAGCTAGTAGAGTCTTGTTTTAATTTACACTACATAATTAATTTTGATTAATGCAGATACTGATTTCCAGGTATTATGCAGGTTCTGTATAAAAATAGGGTCTCTCTGACTTAAGTAGACTGCAATGCATAAATTTACACTTTGCGTTGAAAGGTAAACTAGCAGCAAGAGGGATGATACACCTATGGAAGCGAAGGCTCAGTGTTGCTCTCAGCACAGAAAGGTGAGACGGCAGCCTCACTGATAACTGCTAAAGTGTTTCTAATCTGATTAGAGTTTTGATCAACAACGGTTTGAGGCTGCCCTACTGTTCTCTTGAGTACAGGGAGACATGGCTGAATATTTCAGTTTTCTGAAAACAACAACTCTTTATTTTTCTTACATATTTTTGACAGAACAAGGTGGCTGTGCTCAATTTCCCAGTTAAATGGTAGAGGTTAAACACCTAATTCTTCCTTACTTTTATTTTGCATACTTTTTTTCTTTCATGACTTGGAATATGCAGATGCTGGAAGAAAAATCAATGATACAGAACAGGGGTGTTCTACTTAGAAATGATCTCTCTTTGTAAGATCTGCTGACTTCTGCTTTTGTGGTGCTTTCAGAAGCTTCCTCTTCTGTCTGCTGCTGTACCAAATCCGTGTCAAAATAGACAGGGTACAGGTTTATAGTCCCATTGACTTTGCTCTTTTAGAAGAAATCTTTACTCTGAAGACAAATTCTTGTCCCTACAATATCATTTAGATCAAGAAAGCCCTTTAATTTTTTTCCTGTTCCTGAGTCAGCAACTTGTTGCAACCTGTTTCTTGGACTCTTTCTTTGAAGGTCTTCCTGAATAGAAAGTCACAGCCTAAACAGTCAGAGGCTTATTTTAAAAGTAAATGTAAAGCAAATGCAATGCTGACTTTACCAATAGATAATTTCAGAAAAATAAATCTTTTTAGGTTTACCATTGAGCCAATAAGGAATAGCATTACCTCTACAGGTGAGCTCAACTATATAGTACTGACAAATCATATGGTCTTCCTGGATGTAAAAGTTATTACAAGGGATCTGTAGTCATATTTTCTCCTGTTCTGATAACCTATATTTTCTATTTTCCTACTTCATGAATTTATTTTAAGTTATGCCATCCTAAGGCACTTTTAATAATCTTCTTCCAGTATATGTTTATATGCTGTAGACCTTTATGGATGGTTATCAAGTCACAGTTTTCTGTCAGATATCCAAACAGGTTTTTTTCAGTTAAGTTCTTAATTAGCCTTTCCAAAATTTTCTTTGTTCTTTCATTATCTGAATCCAGTTTGCCTATGTCCTTCTGTTCATGATGTGCAAAGTAAAAAAAAACCAAAACAAAACAAACCCCCAAAAACCAGTCTAATAGCTGCAGGCTCACACAAGCTGCAAATGCTTTTCTTCATGTATTCTGACTGGTCCTGATCAGTGTCTTGAGTGTTGCTCAAGTTGCAAAGAGATGTTAAGTTTCTCCAGCCATGCTGGCAAAATCCTCTTCTGATTTCAGTTTTATCCTTTTCATCCAGTTACTTCAGCGTGCCTATGCTGCACCCTGAAGCACAGTGGAAGGATATACTAGATAATACAGCATCAGGAGATGTTTTCATGTTTGTGCCTTGGTCTGAATTAAGAGTGAACTTTCCTGGGGGCTCTTGCAATCAACCCTACTTGTTGTGTTTGGTTTTCAGTGTTGTGTTTTCGAAGTGCATGGATGAGACTTATTTCACATGAAACTAAATTGGGAGATGCACTCTGAATGTACTCTGCTGTTTAATTATCAGACTAGACAGGAGTTATTATAAAGTAAACCAAGATACTCAAAATGTGTATAATGTGGCTATCGGGTGTCTAGCTGGTACTAGAATATTTTGCTTCGCAGATCTGGTCTTTTTGGGTTCCGTTGTTGCTAAAGTAGACAATGCCATGTAGCTTAACTAGATCAGGGTCTAAAAAGCCTGACAGCATCAACATGACACGCTCTCTGGGTAAATAAGCTGTGCAGACTATATATATTTCTGTAAAATTTAGCATGTGAGTAGTTTGAAAATAAGTTTGAGATTCCTTATTGATCTTATCTATGGTATTATCAATAAAAGCAGAAACTTTATATAAATATATAAAAATATACTACCAAGATATGGTAAATTCTAGTGATATGAAAAACGCTGACTTGTTCATTCATAAAATATTTTTTAAAAATTTGTTATCTGTTTAGGTTCTAACTTTTGTTTCTACTTCTAAATACAAGTTTGTGCATGTGAATATTCTCAATAGATGGCAAATGTGCTTTTAGAAAAGACAGATATCATGCTTGTGCATGGAATAGTACTAGCTGAACCATGAAACAACACAATTATCTGACTCTACCTCTGAGTTAAGAATTGTGTGTAATTGAATGCCAATTCACTCAACACAAAATTGCAAAATAAGAGTACATGCAGATTTCATCTTTCTCAAATGTTAGAGAAGCCATTGGATATCTCAGTACTGTCATGTGGGGTAAAATATTTCTTAACGGAAGTAAAGACTCATCACAGTGACAAAATGTAACATGATTTATCAGTTTGACATCTGCCCAATGTTTTGCTTTGTGAAGCACTTAATTAGATCTGCTATTGCTGTAAATTTTCCATACAACAATATGTGTTATTTGTTCAAAGTACTTCACAAATTCATTAATGCATTCCATTCAGCTGGCTCTCTGTATCAGTCATAGTGGAGAAATCCATGACTTTGTCTAAAGTAATTATTTAGTTTAAAATAAATTTCACTGAACAAGTTGGGAACATACTTGCAAATAGAAATGCTTATAAATGATCTGTCAGGATGTGATGTGGAGCAGTGCTGGGCAAACCACAGAAGAGTCTTGTCTTTTGAAATTCCAATCTACAGCAGCCTCCTTAGCCTGAGACAGTACTGACTTTAGTCTTCTGCATCTGGTCTGAAATGCTAATTGATTGACCTTGATTGCATTATGCACTGGGAACAGAAATTTATTTGAAGGGATGGTAAAAGCTGTCTAAATTGACAGTTAGTCTTATGGTAGATGATAATCCTAAATGAAGGAATTCACTTTATAAGCAAGTTGTGATCTCTTCTTATACAAAAGGATATATAAATAGCAATATTGATATGCTGAATCACTTTATTTCTATGTAACATTAAGTAGGCATAAAATTCTAGAAAAATTAATTATCTTGACCTTTCTTAGTGTTTCTAAAAATTTCTTGACATATTTTACAATTAAGACTGCCTTTGAAATTTCTTTATTGAGGTTAGTTCAAGGTCTTTATACTTATGAGCCATAAATTAATGTGCATTAATTTTGATGTTAAAAATTACGACACAATTTTGTTTGGACCATAGGTGACTTCACTCCCATTTTTGGTGTAACATATAGCTAATTACATTGTAATGGTGCTGTCAAAAAAGAAACTAGATGTCCTATAGATCTTACTCTTCAGCAAAAGATAGTAGGAAGTTAATTTTTTTTTTTAGCCTTTGCTATTTTTTCTATGTAATTCTATCTGCTGCATAAAAAGCTTCCTTGACATTTGAAATGTGCTTCTGTTGTAGGTGTTGGTAGCATGTAATTGGACAAAATGCAGTGGTCCACCTGCCAATAGTAGGAATGTAGGTTTCACGTAGGAGAAACACAGTACCTTTTGGCCTAATAAAACCCTCCCCCGTGGTTTGGAAAGCACAGAAGGCTTAAACATGTAGAGGGTCTGGCAAGACTGTTTTTGCTAGTATTTATACAGGAAATCTGAAAAAAACCTAAAGAATTCCTAGTTAGCCTGGAGCTTGGAAGAAGACTTCATGTGCCCTGGTGTCCTGGTTTCAGTTGGGATAGAGTTAATTGTCTTCCTAGTAGCTGGTACAGTGCTATGTTTTGAGTTCAGTAGGAGAAGAATGTTGATAACACTGATGTTTTCTGTTGTTGCTAAGTAGTGTTTAGACTAAGTCAAGGATTTTTCAGCTTCTGATGCCCAGCCACTAAGAAGGCTGGAGGGGCACAAGAAGTTGGCACAGGACACAGCCAGGGCAGCTGACCCAAACTGGCCAACGGTGTATTCCATACCATGGGACGTCCCATCTAGTTTAGGAACTGGGAAGTGGGGGCGGGGAATCTCTGCTCAGGGACTAGCTGGGTGTCAGTCAGCAGGTGGTGAGCAATTGCCCTGCGCATCATTTGTACATTCTAATCCTTTTATTACTACTGTTGTCATTTTCTTAGTGTTATCATTATCATTATTAGTTTCTTCTTTTCTGTTCTATTAAACCATTCTTATCTCAACCCATGAGTTTTACTTCTTTTCCTGATTTTCTCCCCCATCCCACTGGGGGGGTGGAGTGAGTGAGCGGCTACATGGTGCTTAGTTGCTGGCTGGGGTTAAACCATGACACCTGGAAATAGTATCTCTTCTAATACATGTATTTTATTGCTGAAAAACAATAGGTTAGTATACCCACCAACCTTCACGAAAATGTGCATGATATATATAAATGCAGTTTAACTAAGCTGAAATGCCACCTGTATCTGGAAATTTAGAACTGTGATTATTCTGAGATTCATGCTATTAAAGCTTTTAAAAAGCTGTTTATTTTTCAGTAAGTCTTATAAAGACAGACATTATGTTTAAAAAGCATTGGTGACTATCTTTGTCTCATCTTCAATTTACTTCTCTTTCCTCCCCAATCCTAAAAAACACTAACTTAATGACATTCTCAGCAAGTAAAGGAAAAAAGCAGACTATTGGGTTAAAAATGAGAAAATTAGAATTTGAGGAAAGAAATATTACCGCTTGGCTGCAGCAGAAATTCAATATCAGTGACATTTTCCAAAAGAAAGCATATATTCAAAGAACTTGTCAGGGTTCATAGGAGTTGATATTAATTTGCAGAGAAAATTACTATTTTCAAAAGCTTCATTTTTTTATGAATGAAATTTCAAGCATTCAGTTCTCTGTCACGGTTTTTCACTATCCTGTATGGAAATGCTGGCAGGAAACATTTGCAGACTTTTTTACTGCAGTAGATCTTTTTACCAAAGATGTACTAGATTGTTATTTTAGCTTACTGGAAATATGTCTACTTGGATTGTATAAAATTTCATATAAAGAGTAACAAAACTTCCAGTTTATTTTAAGATTTGTCTTTGTCAGTACTACGTATCGTATCATGGTATAACATGAGGGTAAAGATCTAGTTTTTTAAATAACTTGAGTATGTTTTGCTCAAATTACACAAGAACATTGTGTTCGCTAAGATGAAGCAGAACAACCAAACCCAGCTAATGCTTGAGGTCTGTGCTGGTCACTTGCTCCTGGGTTCAGCCACAGTATGCTTCTGCATAGAATAATTTGTTTCTGTAGAAATGTAATTTCCCCCCAAAATAAGTATAGTAAATGGTTTATATGTGCTCAAACATGATTTGATGCTGAAGGAGAACAACCTAACAAATAGGTTATGAACCTTGTGAGAGTAGAAAATGTTCTAGTGCAGTGGGGATACTGCAAATCAAGTGTGACATGACCACAGCAATTTAGCTTCACAGTCAAAATAATTACCTATGAAATCTCTCACTTTACTAGGAAATAAAGGAAACAAGATGTGAATCCTTTTTAATAAAAGGGAGGACAGTCAATTTACAGTCAGGATTTCCAAGAGTGAATAATAACTTGAAGTGTTCTATAGTGGATGAGAAATAAGTCTGAAATAATTATCTACCAAGAATCAGACTTCTTTCACATTTCTCAGGTTGTATATTGAAAACTAAACATGCCCCAAGTTGTTACTTGTTAATGAAAATCTTTGCTCAATTCCTTGCAACTTATTGTGTTTAGTCCTCTCAAACTTACTGCATAGTACCAACAAGAGCCTACAACATTCATTAAAATTTTTTATCTCATGTAATGAACCTGCTAAATGTATTTTTGTCATCTAGATCTTTCAAGCAGCTCTTCAGATTTCTGAGTCAATGTCCTGGTTTCAGCTGGGATAGAGTTAACTGTCTTCCTAGTAGCTGGTACAGTGCTAAGTTTTGAGTTCAGTATGTGAAGAATGTTGATAATACTGATGTTTTCAGTTGTTGCTCAGTAGTGTTTAGACTAAAGTCAAGGATTTTTCAGCTTCTCATGCCCAGCCAGGGCACCTGACCCAAACTGGCCAACAGGGTATTCCATACCATGGGACGTCCCATCTAGTTTAGGAACTGGGAAGGGGGGGGACGGGGAATCACCACTGGGGGACTGGCTGGGTGTCGGTCAGTGGGTGGTGAGCAATTGCCCTGCGCATCATTTGTACATTTCAATCCTTTTATTACTACTGTTGTCATTTTATTAGTGTTATCGTTATCATTATTAGTTTCTTCTTTTCTGTTCTATTAAACTGTTCTTATCTCAACCTACGAGTTTTACTTCTTTTCCCGATTTTCTCCCCCATCCCACTGGATGGGCGGGGCGTGAGTGAGCGGCTGCGTGGTGCTTAGTTGCTGGCTGGGGTTAAACCATGACAGTCAATGTATACCAAACTTTTTGATGACTAAAAAAACCAAAGAAAAACTTAGAGGAATCATTGCCCAAGAGATATTTAGTAGAATAAATGGCAATCTGGGATGTCAAAGGCAGATACTAACTAACATGCCATTAAAAATTCTTTGAAAACAAATGCAGTTGGAAGTGCAAATGAGTACTTACAAATGAGATTATTTTTTTTAAGGGTAGTTAAGTAGTCAAAGATGCAAATAAGAACCTGACTAATTTGATATCGGAGTTGAATTTTTTGAAAATCCTATTTTCTGCCTATTTGCATCTTTGTCACTAAAGAAGTCTACTGTTCAAAATCAGACATTGCCCACTTACTGAAAATTCCCATTGTATTTACAGAAGTGTAATGGAAGTAGGGAGAGAAAAATTTCAGTATCCTTCCTGCCTTGAGATAATTTTCCTCAAAATTATTGTAATTATAAAAACTAATGTTATGCATTCTGTAGGAGAGAGAAATTTCTGTCATCTCTAGGGAGCAATAAATTATGTACATGTCATAATTAGCAACATTAGGATGTTGCATTATTTATAAGGATAGAAACATTTCCAATAACTTGACAGCCAGGTGTTGTATGTGATGGTAGATATAAATAGAGTTATATAATTGTTAAATCCCCAAGGGAAGGTCGTGACTCACACTGAATCAATTTGGAGGAGTTAATTGCTGCAAATATTTGCCAATTAAAGGAAAATGTTCAATCATAAAATAATTCATAATTAAGGTAATATTTTCATATGAAAGATGATGAAAAGCTAGTTAGCAGTTTATAACAAAGATCACCTGATAAATACACGATAACCACGCTTCCTTTCAAATCAGCTTTGTATTAGATGGTGCTTGTAGGCTGGATATTTGGGTACTAATTTAGGAGGATGTTTTCTGTTTACTTGGATTATGAAATTTCTATGAAACCTGATTAGTTCAAATATTTTGGTTACTTCAAGTTGATCTGAGAGGAGTTTTTAATCAAACTCCAGCTGCAGCAAGGAATGGGATACCAGGAGAAGCTGCTTCTGATTCTGAATTATTACAGAACCATGAAACCCAGTCAGTTGTATTTGTAACAAACATTGTTTTTCTCCGTTTTTACTATTACCTTTACCTTCTGAAGTTGGAGTAGTGTCAGACATGAAGTGGCAGCTTTGACCCACCATATGTAAATGAAACTCAGTAGTTTACCAGATTGACCTACCTCTACCTAATACACAGAGAATTTCCTATATATGGGGGTTTTTGTTTTGTAATGTGTTTGTGCTAGTTCTAAAGTACTCCTAAAATTTTCATTATATGTTACTGTAATTATTGTAATTGCTTGTGCATTATTTGTAAGATAAGATAAAACTTAATCTTCCCAGTAAAAATCCTTTCATGAAGGAAGACAAAATGGTAAATAAAATGAACTCAAGTTCATTCTCAATGGTGCTTTAAAATTGGGCAGGCTAAAGAGAAATGTGTGTGTGTCTGTATACATATAGATATATATATATATAAACCACATGCAAGTAGTTAAAGTTGAGGTAAGAAGTCAAATGAATATGAGTTGACATTCATACAACAGTATGCTTATTAGTGCTGTTTAAGATAATTGTATTACCTTTGACTATTGGAAAGTACAGTTCAGTTTTGAAGATATGTTTTTAAAGAGGTGATACTTAAACCTAAAGTACACATAAATGATTATTAAACAAGATGGGAGACTGACATTTTTGCCACAGCTTGTACAGGCTGCCCTAAACCAAGAACTTGCTGTGTATTAAAACTTACTACTTTGGAGTAAAGAGAAAAGAATATAATCTTTCCAAACAGAAATACCCTTGTGATACCTGCAAGTATAAAGCTATTTTACAAGCTGAGTCTTTGTGTTATTAAGACTTTTTCTGAAGCAATTTGATTTTGGCTTGGAGGAAGTTAACCCTTTCCTTCCTTTTCTGGCAAAATGAACAAGCAAATTCCTTCACTTCTAAATTCATCAAGGGAGACAGACCAAGGTAGTATTACAACAAGATTTCAATGTGTCTTGCTAGTAGTGTGATGATGATGCTACACAAATGGGAAAGCAGGAAGCAAAGGAAAGGGGAGAGGTTGGGTACAAATGTAATTACTTTTCCCTGGGACTACTCATACTTGATTACCCGTAGTACTATAGACCATAAATGATTTCTTTGCAGAGCATTTGATAGGCAATTTTTAAATCAATAAAATGATACAAAGGCCTCTGCAACTGAAACTGCAATCATACCTTGTACTACTGTAAAATAATGTAGGCAAGGAATATTTTTGTCTGAAGAGTCTGCTAAGTTATTTTTATAACATTTCACGCTCATAGCATAGTCTTAATATCTGTTTTGTTGTTCCTGAGTTATTTAAGCTTCTATGTTAGGGAGTTCCTCCATGTCCTATTATTTCAAGACTATTTGCATGCAGGGTTCATCAGTGCTGTGTTAGCTGTGGTTGATACTGGGAGGCATTCAACCAGCACCAAATATGCTTTAGGCTCGTTTTAGCCAAAACGCTTACCTGTAATAATCCATCTGATCTTTACAGGAGCCTGTTGAACGTTTGAGCAGTCAAATTTGAGGATATAGTTTAATTCTTGGTGGTTGCAGTATCTTAAAGATTTGAGACCTGGAGCTTCATCCTCTTTATTGATTCTGTCAAGAATCACTTTTCACCATGCTTTTGGGAGCACTCTGTATGGAATAAAAATAGATGGTGTCATTTTTGCAGCTGTAAAATCAACAGCTCAGTAGACTCAAAAGAAGAAACAATTTTGATATGTTTTTCCTTCAAAATGTTAGCCTTTTATCTGAAATATCATATCTCATGCCTTCACTATCATAGGAGTAAAACAAAAGTTCAGCCTGTTTTCTGTTTACTGAAACATGTAAATAAATAGACTTTGGGGGAGCAGCAGAAATTAATATAGTCAATATGCATCTGTAGGTAGGTGTACTTCTCTGCTAGTTAACAGAAGTCGTCACTTCAAAATAGTCATTTGCAAGGACAACAGAATCAAATAATGTTTGCCAGTTGTGACTGTCTGACATCACTGTTAACCCAGCTTGGAGCGACAATAACAGCTCTGGAAAAGCCCATATCTTCTAATATTCAGCATATTTTAGGGCATGTATTCCAGATGGGTGCACACGCAAAATCTCAGGATGTTTCTGTAAAGCTGGCATCTGCATTGCTAGTGACTACTGTCATCTGCCAAAGCTATGCTTTGTTCTTTCCAACACTGGTGCTTGTGGTGGAGGGCTGAGATTTTTTTTTTTTTTTTTTTTTTTTTTTTTTTTTTTTTTTAGGGCCATAACTTTCTTGCTCTTTGTGCTTTCTTTATCTTTGGAAAGATAATTGGTATGTGCTATTTCTGAACTCAGAAATCAGAATGTAATATGCTTTCAGTTTTATATGAGGGAGTGACATGAAAGTCTTACAGCACCTGTAATGTTGTTGCTCTTGATCTCGAGCCACTGACCTAGATTATGTGACTGAAGTAGGCAAAAAGATTCAGTTTCTTGCCAGCCAGCCCATAGTGCATGAAACCCAGTTAGCTGGTTCACTAAAATGAAAAAAAATCTTGAAGTAAAAGGAGGGGAGATGTGCAGCTTTAAAATTAAAAAAATAAAATTCAGGTATGACTGTTAAAAAAAAGAAAAGGCAAAGAAAATATAAGTTGAGCAATTTAAATTTTCTCTTTCAACAAAATCTATTCATGCCTCTACCTAGGATTGTTCAGAAGATCCTATTTAAACAATCTATATTCTTAAAAATATAGAAATACTTTTACATTCTTTCTATACGTTTTTACAGATTATGGTCTCTATACACAAATTCTTTTACCATATTTTTTATAGTTAATTCATTGACTTCTAATTCTCTTTGGTCATTCTATATCTCCCACTTCTGTTACGAATATTTTTCCTGCTTTTGTTGAATCTACAAATAGTTTTCATAGACTCCATTAAAATACTGCTAAGCTTTACATGCAGTCAAGGTTTAAAGACACCACTTAAGCTTATTTGTAAACATGTCACATCACTACAGTAATGAATTTTGAAGTAGAGGCTGGCAACCAGGCAAGATTTCTTCAACAATTTGTTCCGGTCATGAACTGCCATATAAATACCAGGGGTCCCCTGAAAAGCCCTTGGTGAAACAAAATTAATTTTTTTTTTTTCGTTACCATCTTAGGTACATGCATCTGAGATGGATCCTTCTGTGGTCTTTGCATTTGTTTAAAGTTCACATTGAAAAGTATCAGCATGTGCCTGTTACTAAAATATCAAATTGTACGTTTGTTCACGGCCATGCATGTTACATTTCATTGTAGTTGTTATTAAGGTGTCATAGTCTGTAAGCAGCCAATCAGGTGTTGATTAGCAGATAGAGTTGATGCAGTCCATTAAAAATGAGAATAGAAATGTCTGCAGAGGCAGTGATGGGCAGGTTTTCCTTACAGAACAACAGTGTGAAATAAAACGTCTCTCCCAGGATTACTGTTTGCCTTCCTAGGAATGGAAATGAAGATATGAAAGCTGCTGGGCTGTACTCTATACAAGGTGCATTCATGGAAAAAATGGGTTGTGTGGAGAGAGATGAAGCAAGCTTATAATTGCTAGGTTATTAGCCTAGTAAAGAGCAACCTGCCTTTTGGCCCTTGTGATTGACTTATGGTCAGGAGAGAAGAGGGCTGCACTCTGGGTGTTTATCTGCAGCAGAATTCTCCTCTGGGTTGGCTGTAGTCCTGCTGTCTTGTCAGCAGCTGGCAGACACGGTGTAATGAATTTTGCATCTTTGACAACTTCTGGATTCAATTCAGAAAAATATGAAAATGAACCGTGTTTTTCTAGCAGATGAAGACTGAAATGAACTGTTATCATTAAGCATCTTTAATAATAAACAAGGAAAAACACCTCTGTCTAAATATAGCACAAGTCTATGCATGCCACTGTTTACTCTGTAGCCTGAATGCTCTGTTTGTTCATTCTTTTTCTTAGTCTTCAATGCAGAAGGGCTTCCTCCAGGAGATCCTTGTGTCTATTATTTAACTTTGGCTCTAGATAACAAGTTATCTTCAATACATAGAGTAGCTTAACTCATTGAGCTATTCTGGTTGTGGAGTTTGTACCTTTCTGAGTCTTGTCGTTGGTCCCTACTGATTTTGCAGTTTCAGGGGAAAGTGTTTCTCTGAGTGATGGGCATATTGAGCTGCTGCATTTTGGTAGCCCTGAGGGGTAGACTGAGCAGTTGTATTTTCATCTCTCTGCCCTACCATTATCTTGTTATGCAGCACTGTTTGCTACTTCTAAGTATTACAGGGAGACTGATAGCTACCAAATCTTGCATCCCAGGCTGGTGTTCACAGGAAGGACTAATTCATGACACTAGGCAGAAATTTGGTGTATTGGCAGCCAGAGTAATCCAACCTGTTAGCTGTTACATTTCTGACCACTATACTCCCCAGTTCCTGCTTCGTGATGCCACACCACCTCTGTGTTGGTGTTTAGTAGTGCTGCACCCCTGGGACTGCCTGCCAGGTCCTCCTTCCTGAACCGTGTCTGAGGCTGTTACTGTAAATTTTTATTCCAGGAAACATTGCTCTATGCTCTAGCTACTTCTTGTCAAGGTCATACAACTTATTTCCTAATTTAAGGTGTAAAGAATAGCTCTAGCATTGATCTGGGGGAAGAAATACTGTTACTGGTGTTTTTGTTATCCAGATTTTGTCTGACTGCTCAGTTGCTGTGTCTTTTTGTTGCCTTTCTGTTGTCTGACCACATTATGTCCCATTTCGTATCTGGTTGACATGATTTTTTTTGTTTGTTTTGTTTTGTAGTTAAACAAAACTTTAGTGAGTATAGTACAGAGATACCATTTATCTAAATAGAAATCATGAAATTCCATAATTCCTGTGTGGCTTTTAAAAAGTTGACTATACAGCCTTGCTTTAACAAATTAGTCTGCCTAAAACTATTTTCACCGCAAGTCCTTTATGTGGATTAGAGATTATTGATGCTTTATTTCCTGTGTGCAATAAATATAATGTGTTATTCTGTTAATAAGATCTAGGTGGTCTTTGTAGAATATACACTTTTATGCTCTTAAGCCTTACAAGATTTCTCCTCTGGAGTATCTAACATGTCAGGAATGCTTAAATCATGTGACTCATGCAGTTTGTGCCTCGGTTTCCTATATTGCTAACTTTATCAATAATATAGGCTATACTTCTAAATATTCTGATTTCTGATTCTTTACTCCATTCACCTAGATTTGTCTAAACAGCAATGCTTGTGCCACAACAAGAGATATTGTTTCCCAAGTCAACAGGTTTTTTTCAACTGTACTCAGTAATGTTACATGTTCTCTAAATAGTCTGATTAACTTTGAAGGCAGACAGGACTTTATGCGGAGAAACATGAGGTTTTTTAGTGTGCTTTTTAAGTACTTCTTTTTGTCCCTGCTACCTCATTTGCAGCCATAGTCGTAGAGTTATTGTCATGCCCCCAACAAAGGAGCAAATGCAAAGCAGGCACGTCACATGATTCTTGGCAATGCAAACACGCCAGGGAGTAATTGTGCCAGTTACAGCCTTTGCAGGAATGTCACCATAAGAGAAAGGACCAATAGTTTCTTGGTGGTACTTCAAAATATAAATATGTTTTCCTGTGTCTCAGTTATGGGCTTATGGAACAGCATTTTAAGTTACTTAAGTAATTGTTAACTCAGTTGCTAGAAGATGGAATCTGTTAGATCACACCATGAAATCTTTTTAATAATATTCAAAGAGACTATGGAAAAATCCTGAGGTTACCAGTAATTTTTTATCAAGAGGAGCTGGCAAAGATTTAAGCAAGTTCTATAGTATAAAGATGGTCAATGAAAAGCAACAGTTCCTGTTAAAGGGCATTGATGTTATGAAGGTTCCAGAATAAACTGCATTAGTATAACAGACATGTTTACATTGAGGAATTTATTTTGATTTTGGCTCAGAACACAATAAGCTTAAAACTTATTTTTTTAGTGGAAGTTACTGTCTTTGTGAAATATTTTTGTATTTAGTTGTGGACCAGAAACAGTAAAGGTACAGCTGTAACTGGTTGGACTTTTATTAGCTTCATGCTTCCTGGGGACTTCATCGGTTGAGAGTAATCAATTTTATGTGAAATGCTGGCTTCACTGACCTCAGTGAGTATGTAGTTTTATCCCATCTTTAGAACAAGACTCTCCTTTGACAAGAGTGAAAAGCAATGATGAAATCCAAGACCAACCATAGCACATAGTTTTCTATGCTCTCCCTGTCAGACAAACATAAACATTTTTTTTGTCTAAAGGACTGTTAATTTGGCACCATTTGGAGTCCAGAATTAATCTTAATTATACAGTGTAAATCTAGGTAGCTCCACTGAAATCAGTTAAGTAATTTTGAGACAAATGTGAATTGAAGCTTACATTTTGAATACATATTAATAAGGGTTTACATTTCTTTAAACGTTTAATTAATAGTAATTCTTGGATTTCTTCAAGAAGCATTATAAACCAATAAATGACAGTGTTATGGTTGAATCGAATTTGAACCATGCTGTAAGGGATCAAAATGTACAAGATTCCCTGTATCTAAAAAAAGTTTTGTACATCAGTGTTGTGCAATTAGGATATATATGTTTCAGTGTTTATGGCTCCAGATTAGACTTCAGTGATATCTAATGATAGACTAGTTCTCTCAAACACATGCTGAATTAGAATTATTTTGATATTTTAACAAAATTAATAGGCTTGAAGGTTGTAGATTCTAGTGCTATCTGTCAAACTATTCATTAAATTCCTATACTTTTTGAATCAAGCCTGAGAGTTTAGCTTTAGCTATCAAAATCCTTTTTAAAATCCATCATGATTCATTTTCCGGTACAGTGTTAGGCTGTGGTTGCTACGGTTTCATTGCTATTCTGTCACCAACTTTTCCATTTCAACATGGATAGATCTTTCAAGACTAGAAAAAATATCTTCTGTTTCCATGCAGATTATTTATCTTGGCTGCAAGACCAAAGTGCAAGAAAAGAAAGCTTCCAATTATTTAAGTGGAAGATTTGCCTATTCTTAACTGTTATGAATAAGTATAGCAGCTGCTCTTTTTGTTTGGCACTCTGGGGGAGAAGAGTGTAGAGTTATGATTTTGCTTTATATGTAGTCTGCACTTTAATGATTTAAATAGGTTAGATAAAATATTAATTTAATTATACACTGCACATATGCACAGAATTAGTATGTTATTCCTGTTTACTAGCACTGCATGAGTGAAATAGCTCTTTCAATCTAAATTTTGGGGTTTATGGTTATTAATATCACTGTATCACTATGTGTTCTCTTAGGTATGATAATAGGAATAAGACTGCTATGAGAAGGATATTATTCAGTATGTGATCCCCTTATAAGTTCCAGTAAAAATAATCTTTATAGTAGGCAAAGAGTAACAGTCATGGAAAACTGCTGTGAGAAGTACTTAATTGTGCAAAATACTCTAACAGGGGTAAGGCTGCGTACAGAATGAAGTCTAATGTTTCTTTCCACTTGCGCCAGACAGGGCATGTAAGCAACCTGATACATAGCAGCTGGGGAGTGGGGAGAGAGCATATTCGTTTTGCTTAATCTACTAGAAGGGCTAGAAACTGCAGGACTGCATTCAGACTCCCCGACTTGACACCTCTTCCCTCAGTGGTGCCAAGGCTGACCAAGATGCTGCCTCACTCCCAGACTCTGATGTTTGCCTATACTTTGAAATGAGCCTTATCTCAGTTCTGCAGCTGATGGAATGCTCCTTGAAGTCGTTGATCTGTTTCTTTTGAATTCAGTGGACACCAGATTGAGATCATAAAAAAGATTAAATAATGAAAAATAGTCTGATGATAAATGAGAATCCCCAGTCTCTGGATTATTGAGGACTCAAATCAGTGGGCAAACTACAATAGCACTCAGTGAACATTATTTCTCTTCTTGCTTTAAAACCAGAACCAATTTACTACCTATACATTCAACATTTGACATGATGAAATCTAGTTAGTCGACTAGATTTGAAGGGAGGCTTAGTTTCATATTTTTTACCTAAGCCTGTGTTTGTGACCTGGATCAAGCATTTCAAATTTTGCTTCAGCTTTTGTATCTGCAAAATGATGAAATACTTTGCTGGCATATTCTTACTGTGTTTAGCTAAAACTGTTGGAGGGCTGGAAGCATGGACCCTTTTCTAAGTGACAGGGGGCCTACAGGGGTACATACTTGGTAACTTTCATAGAGTGAGCGATCAGTCTAAACAGTCCATCGTTGCAGAGGAGAATGCATCAGTGGAGAAACAACAATAGGTAAAAAGAGAGAATCCATCCAGGGCAAACTGAATTCTAGATCAAATGTTTTCCAATTAGACTGTTTTGGAGGCTTGGAAATAAAGTAGAAAAGCAAAGAACAGAATTTGCCATAAGTATCAAAAGAATTAAAAGCTCTGGATGTAGACTCTGACTGGCATGATAAAAAAGAAAAATTATGAAAGACATGTCTATAGAATTCACTAGCTGTAAATGTCCGAAATGGCAAATTTCATATTGGCAACATAAAAATAACTTGTAAGTCAGCTCTGGAAGCTCTTAAACTAAAAAGGAATTCTTTGATCTAAAAGTTTTGGGTTTGTTGGGTTTTGGTTTTTTGTTTTTTGGTTTTTTCCCCTAAGAATGTAGGGAATGGCAAGAAAATGGGTCTCTGGTGAAAAAAAGAGTTGGCTTTTTTTAATTGCAAGTCAGCAGAAGAAGGAAATTAACCCACATGGACCAAAAGTATGCTTTCCAATGCATTATGTTATTTTTGTCAGGTTTGCAGACTTTTTAATATACAGCATAGCAGGCAGTTCACAACTATGCCTCTCCTGAACATTCTGTTAGAGAAATTGGTATCAGACTAAAAGCAGAAGGCTGGATTTTTGCCATGGTTACCATCTGAACTTATTCTAAAATTGTTAACAGGCTTTTGATTTGGAATGTCTCATTTTTCTTCTTTCATTTCAATAGTTAATGCAGCTGTCCCTGATTGTGGCTGTTGCTTCTGATAATAGCTCTTAGATTCTAGGCTGATTTTAAAAGAAACTGCATAATTTCCTTCACTTGGAGCCCTAATGTGGGACACAATTGTTTGCCATAAAGGCATAGTGTAGAATATTACTGTGACAGGACTTTGGAAGAATTTAAATGTAATAACTGCAAATTAAAATTGTAAAACTAAACTGCAAAATCTTCTCCATTATGGTTACTTTGTCCTGTGTTTTCTAGCTGAAGAGCTTGTATGACTAATTATAAATTGTAGACCTGCATACATAAGATTTACAATACTTTAGTCCTGTTATATAAGGTAATTGAGTTCACCTTTCCATTCATAAGTTATTGTCTAAAAGTGTTCGAGTTTGAAGGTTTACAAAAGCCAATAAAAAGACAGCTTACTGATGTGTACTTCATAAAGTATTTTTGAATAAGATGAGGAAAAAAGAATTTAAAGCCTTCTAGCTGCTAATATGCAGTGAGTTCTCCTATTTTTCACTTTGTCTGACATGTTTATGTATGTACATACAACCTACCAAAAAAAAAAAAGGAATTATAGAATAAATTAAACATTAGGAAGAAACAATTAAACCAGGTAGGATTGAAGGTATGTAGTAGGAATTGTTCATGCCAGCCAACCAAAAGTAAACCCAAACAATTCTTGAAAAAATAATATGTAAGTCTTGGAAGCATAATGTCTTTGCTTTCACAACAGAGAATAACACAAGTGGACATAGACAAGAAAACAAATTATTTGGACATGTCTTGGTTATTAAGGGTCATTGGACACTGTTTCAACTGTGCCTCAAGGCAATAAAGGAGAGCATGATTCATGTGTAGAAAATATAACTCCATAAAAATTTTACAGGAACCTTTGCTCTTAACCCCCATTTGAAAGAAATGTAATGGTCTCTGAAAGAGGGGGAAAAGAATATAATTTGCTTTGGGTTTTTTTGCAGGGCTTTTATAAATGCATTAATTAATAAATTGTAATACCAGTTCTGAAGTCAGTTTTTGTACATGAAGACATTTCTAGATATGCGGCATAAGAATGGCATACT
This sequence comes from Buteo buteo, assembly GCF_964188355.1. Classification (NCBI taxonomy): domain Eukaryota; kingdom Metazoa; phylum Chordata; class Aves; order Accipitriformes; family Accipitridae; genus Buteo; species Buteo buteo. The sequence goes on along the minus strand of NC_134175.1, from coordinate 18,129,949 downwards.
GAAATAACTCAGAGGCTTGAATTGCATGACCTGATATAGGCATATGTTTGAAGAAAAATGTTTTATTTTATGTATTTGTCTTTCAGTCTGTGTCTCAAGCAGTCTTAATAGAGAGGAACAGTGAGTATGATAATTCTGTAAAAGAGCAACCTTCTGTGGCAATTTTCTGTTGGGTGACATACGTGACACCAGGCTTACCCACCAAAATTGACAGGGGCCATAATGCTATCTCCACAGTTATGTTGGGGGGTAGGGTGGGGGAGAAATTCCAACTGTTTACTATTTCCTGCCTTCTGAAAGCTCTGTAATTATATTTTAAATATCTGGGATGGAGAATGACAGAGTCCAGGGTTACTTCTGACAGCTAGACATGGAGTCTGCAGACATTAACAGCTGATAATTTTTCCTTTGACATTCATGTTTAGGCTGAACATAAATCTTAAAAAATGCCAAATGTAATTAAAAATTTAATTCTGTTTATATTAGCTGTCTATGTTGAGTATGGGAATAGTTGAGATTACTGGCAAAGGCTAGGGAAGTTTATAGTGCCAAGAACAGCTGGTGAACACTGAAGAGAGTGGAAAAGGCCAACAAACACTGCTGGTCACAAAGGTCCACTAAATATCAGGACTACAAATGGCTGCAGTGGGAGGAGAACTGGGTTATGCTCTGTCCAAGGAGCAAGTGCTGTCAGCAGGAACATGTGTGAGTTGTATGAATGGGAAGCGTCCAAAGGGTTTTCAGAATGTCCTAAAGCCTTTCAGTACTGTGTCATTAATCCAGAAGACAAACCCCTAAATTAGGGAAGTTTATCACTAATAAAACTAAAGTGTATCTTAGTGAAGAGAGCAGAAAACTGCCTGCATAGGACTACCAAGATGTTCTCATTTTGCTTAGTGCTGTGCCTTGCAAAAAAATTTCTGTAGCCAGCTTGCATATCTTTGGAAGTTCATGTCAGGGGTGAACAAGGTGAAATTAAATCCTTTTCTTTGAATCAAACAGTAAGTATAAACAAGAAATTAGTAAGCTGTACATACTATTATTTACTCAGTGTTCTGAGAGAAAATCTGATAATAAATCCCATTAAATGGCGTGATATACCAATAATATATTAGGATAGTTTAATCTGAAATTCTCTTGGCATCAGTACTCTTGAGTATATGTATTTCTGTATCATGCAAATAGTTTTCCTTCAGAGCACAGGTTGGATTAGTATCTGCTGTTCAAATTGTCATATTGGACCAACTTTCCATGATACTTTCACACTGAAAAGTTTTGATAGCTGGGTTTTAGTCCAGGTTTATCAGTCACATTCTTGAACCTTTGAAGGAACATGAAACTAGCATTCATCCTAAGTGGTTAACAGAAACTGATTAGTGAGTTGATACAGCTCCAATTATCTTTGGTTAGATGGACTAAAGTGCCTTAAACATATTCTTAATAGAACAAGCAGAACTTTCAGAATTCCAAAATGCAGGTGTCTTTAAGTGTCAGTGTAAGAAAGGACAAATAAATCCCACTCAAAATGCATGCCTTGGACAATTCTAAACTGACCCTTCACCATCTAATGTCTGAAATGCCTGTGCCTGTCTTTAGCTCTGCAATTTAATGGGGTAAGGCTGTATAACAATATTTATCTGTCTGGATATTTTTGTTGCATGTCTTTTGCGACAGAATTTTAAAGGATTTGCATTAGCTGCGCATTTCAGACCCTTGTCTACCCTGTGACCAATTGCCCTGAAGTGGTCATGAAACACAAGTGAGTCTGGATAGTCTGGGCATTTTCCATCCCTTTGCTTTGTTACAGGTGTCAGAAATGACCAGACGTTCAGTCTTTTCCTGCATGCAGGGAGACTTTACTTTTGAGATTTAAATGAAATTGCAGCAGGATGCAATCAAGTTTCTTCACAAAGCATGCAATGTAAGCTTGCACTGTGCTCTTGGTTAGGTGAATGTGCATTGATCTAGGGTTTTCACTGGCTTGCAAGCTACATAAAATTTCTTTATGAATCATGATTCAAAGTCTATTTTATTATATATGTATATATTCTATTTTACATCTTAGTACTTGAGGGAAGGTACAAACCATTGGAAAGAGTTTCCATTTCTTCAAGTGAAGGTTAACTTGATTATATCATTTACTAGGACCACACTGCAGCTAAGTAATAATGCATTTTAAGGTGCATTATTATATGTGCAAATGCTTTTAGAACAAATGCTACAGTTTTTAATAAAAAATAATTGTTTTACCATGGTGACCACTTAATAATTAATATCAGGAATGTATTAAACGGATATTAAGGCTTTGGGACATCTGAGGACTTCAGATATGTTCATGTGACGGGAACTTTGTTGTATATGTACACCACCTCTTTAGGATCCAACTGTATAGGCTATGTAAGCAATCCATCAAAAGCTTAAATTTAAAGCCATCTGTAAAACCTCTTAGTTGTCAAACAATGATGAGGCAGAAACTGCAATTTCAGTAGCCTGTAAAGCTTTAAATGATAGACTTCTGTTCAGTAATAAACATTGACAGTGTTTTTGTGATGCAAGTTAGTATGTCTAAAAAGAGATGAAGATACCCTCAAGAACAACCTTGCAAATACCTGTCATTTAGAGGTAGATGAAAATGGAATTTTCCCCTTATTTATTGTTACTATTTTCACACTCCACAAAAGTAATCTTCAGCTATTCAAATGTGTTCAACATATAGGTTGGGACTAGAATTTGATGTCAGATATGATTCAAGTCAAACTTTCTAACAGTGGGAATCAGAAAAAGCAATTTTTATTTTTAAAAAGTGTCATCTCTCTGAATTGGGGTGGCATTTTTATGTGTAGCCTGAAGGGCTGTGGAGAGGCAGGACTGAAGGATGGGAGAGGATACAGTGTCATAAAAACACTGTACATACGGTTCATATATAAAGTCGTATCTTAGCAGTAGTAGGTGACTTTTTTGGAACAAGATTTTTGCCCTGTGTTCATGTACGCTGCATACACATGACTATGCTTGCGTATGAATTCCTTTTTTACTTAAGTTAGGGATAATTTTATTTCAGTCTGGGCACAGCTGAATTTTAAACCCAATTTAAGCTGTATATATTTCAACCTAAGATGACTTGTTTAAAACAAAGACATTGGGGAAATAATACCTGTGTATTAAAATTGTAACACAGTTATGTGGTAATACGTGAAGGTTTTAAAAAACAACCAGCCACCTGATAAAAGAGAATTTTTTTGAAGTATAAATTTTATGTCCAAATCATGAATTATTCTTAACTTTTTTAAACCTATACCAAAACACCAAGGGAATAGTCAAATAATGAATTCCAAGAGAGAGGTATCTAACAATATCAGAAATCTAGTTTGGCACATAAAAAACTTAGAGTGTAGAAACAGTGATTTTATCATACCTATTATTTACCACAAACTGGTTTTGATGATGAGGACTAACTTCCAAAGAAAAGCAGTAGTTGGCCTTGAATTCCTCCTTTAATGTGATTATATGATTAAATCTATCTCACAAGTGTGTTGCCCTATAGATCATTTCCAAACTAGCAATTGTATTTCTGGTTTCATGAGGATAAATTAAGTGAAATCTTAAGTTTTCTTCATTCATTCATTCTCTTTGTCTTGTTTTATAATCATAAAATTTCGGATGAATTAATGTTATCTGTATGTCACTGTAGAAAATACTCAAACCTCAAATATAAATACTAAACAATGTACAACAAAGCTAACCCTATGGAATCTTATTCAGTTTATAGAGTCTCTTAGATTTTCAGTAATTAGTCTGCTATTTTTTCCCATCTTTCCCTATAACACATTCATTTTGTTGCCTCAAGCCTGATTGACAGCCGTGCTTGGTGTTCAGAGACCGTGTAGATTACGTGTACTCAAGGTAAAACTTATCTAGACTATGACTCTGCTTTCAATAGACGATGCGTAAGGAGTGTTTGGATAATGGCCCAGGCACCAGATAACAGACATTTCAGAGTTACAAACTTCCTAATCAAGGACATACATTCTCCTTCGGCGTTGAGAAATGAGGAATTGGCAAGAAAAACAAGAACCCTGGTGTCTTCAGATGATGCATGACCATAAAAAGACAAGAGGAGTAGGGGTAGTCTTCACCAAACCACCACTGAAGATCACCAGAGACCCCTGTGCAGGCATAGAAGACTCTGGGATGATTGCTTAAGAGAACAACACGTCACGCTTGCTCAGCATAATGAATATCCAGTAGTTAGGCAGAACATATGTATTCGATAAGTGTGGTGTTTTAACTGTAGTGTATAAGTATGGACTGAAAACCTCAGTAGGTGTGCTTGATTTGTGGAAATCTTCCACCTTGCACCCTGCATAGAATAAAGCAGTGTCTCCTCTCTGAACACACTTAGTGTATTTTGGGAGTTACTTTCTCTTTTGGTAACAATTTCTTAATACAAGATTGAAGTGAGTGTTGTAAGATACGGATGGCTGGTATATGACTAACAGTATTTAATAACACTTGTGAGAATGACTAAATGTTGACTGAAAATATTTCTGTGCACTGGAACTGCAGTGAAATTGCTGTGCTGAGAAAATTGCTGTTGAATCAGAGTGCTGCTCAAGGAAATAGAATAACTTGTTTCATTCATTAGGGTCACTAGGCAAATTAGCTACAGCTTTTCCTTCAGGCCAATACAAACTATATTAAATGCAGAAGAGTAGCACATGCAGAAACATGCTGATAGAACAAGGAAGTTATTTGAAATATTAATTCTGTGTAAGCTTGTGTCACTATGCAGATGAAATTATCCTAGTGTACCTTGATGAAGGCTCAGCTACAATAAATATAATCAATCTTTCACATCAGTCGGTCTTTTTTGTAAGTCTGCACGTTTGTATCTTTCTTCCTGAGTCATTCCCATTCTTCTGAAAGTCAGCAAGGAGCTAAAACATAGTACCCTGTTAACTGAACAACTTTAAATATGTGTACTTGAATCTGACCAATTAACTGCGTACTCATACTTCTTCCCACAGAATGCTACCATTTTATTGCAGAACAGGAACCTGTTCTTAAAGCTTTCTGAGACTCAGTATGTCAAAATGGAAGATATAATGTCTGCAGAAGGTAACAGATGCACTATCGCTAGTGGCTACAGAAGCATTGCCACTTCCACTTAGCCTCCCACAGCTCCTTCTTCTATACAATTATACCTCAGCCCAGAGGAACGATATTACAGCTTGCAGTGTTTAATAATCTCAGGATCACACAACAGTCAGTGTCTGAGTCCGTTCTGGTTTCCGATTTGGTGCTGGAACGAGCGAGCCAGATGATTGCACTTGCAATGACAGTTCTATGCTATGTGTGGGCCTTTACTGCTCATCAGCATAAGGGATGAGGCTATTGGGCTTGCTTGCAGGAGCTGTCAAGCAGTCAGTTGATAGCAATAGCTCTTGGTGGTAATTGACCAAGTCTAGAACATAAGTTTTTCATCTCTAAACTAGCTTACCAAGTAGTCTTTAAAAAAAGGCTGCTAAACTCATCTCTGGTTTTTCTCTTTAAATAAAGAAAATATGTAACTCTGATCCAGACTATATCAGTATAGTTCCACAGATTTTACTTGTTTGTAACTGTTGCAAGTCCTTCTATATGATCTTTTTTCTGCTTTATCTCAAAATCTTTTGGTTTAGTTGAATGATATATAGATAGACTATAGATCTCTATTAAATATGAACACCCACTTTAATTCCCTTTAATTGCCCTATGATGTTAGGTACAGATTGCAAAGCCATGATTTGCCATATCAGAGTTTATGGAAAAATGAAATATAGCCTCAAAACCCACCCTCTTTAAATTGCTGTAATACCTTTCCAGGGAGAAACTGCAGATGAACAGATAACATGTCAAACTGGTGGTATAATGTAGTCATTTGATAGTGTCTGTATGAAAGTTTTCAGAACATACTGTGAGAATACTTTTCTTTTTAGAAAGTTGGCAAAATTGTGAGAAGGCTATAAATTGGATGTGATCAGAACATTTCTTTATGTAAACATTTAAATCTAATTCTAAGTTCTTCCAGATTTAAGGGGTCTCCGCAGGCTGACATTAAGACATTTCAGTGTCTAACAGGTAAGGACAGCAAACTTATCCAATGACTGCCTCTATATACCTTATACTCTTTAATAATCAATCACCCATACATCAGTTTTAGATGGCAGCAGGTTTTGTATGAGTATAAAAAATTATCCAGCTAACAGTGTGTTGTCTCAGTGGCAAGTAGTTGGTGCAGAAATCTGCTTACAGAACAGGGAAGCAGAGGTGTACACCTTCCTTAATGTCTCCCCAACATTCTGTAAATGAGAGCATTCTCCCCAAAAAAGAGTCTCTGTTTAAGTCCTAGGTAGATTTTACTTCTATCAATATTTCTACCCATTTTCTAAAGCCAAATTGCCTTTACAGTGTTTTGTAGCACAAGTTTCAAATTCTGGATATTTGCTCTATAAAAAGTTATTTCTTTTGTTTCAATTTTCATAATTAAATATTTAATATTATGTTAGTTTTTAATAACCTCGAAAACTGTGAGCATTAGCTCTTTAGTTATCTCCCTACCTTTTGTATTTTAGCATATAGTGAGTCAATTTTTTTTTTTTACACTCGTGAAGTGTAATTTCATTAATACAGTGTATCAATAACAAGCAATAAGACATTGCCTACCTGAAGAGCAAGCTTTTAACCTTCTACTTTCCTGCTATTAGGTACAAATGATGAAAATTGTGTTTTCAACTGTAACAGCTGTTTAGAGTCGCCAATACCAGCATGTTATCCCTACCTGCCTCTGTGTAATCCTTGATAGCATACTGACACTGAAGCAGATCAGCTTTATAGGATAACCACAGTTCAAGTACAGAAGATGTCATTGCGCAAAAAATATTAAAAATTTACGTTAAACACAAAATCTGTAGCCAAAGATTTTGGTACATGAAATAGGGCTGCCTTTTTCTGGTAATGTGGTAAACTTTTGCCGTATATACGGCATCCAATAACGTATCTTTAAGTAGGTATATATGAGCACTCTGGGGTCTGAGTGGTATGAGTAAGTGGCTGGTGTTAAGGCTTTCTGTTCTATATGTAATGCAAAAAGCAAAACTTGGAGACAAAGAGCGCCTCAGCCTTTGAAAATGTAGGAATCTTATTTGATCCTTTGTAACTAAGCTATATTTTTAGTTATGTTTTGACTGTAGAAGTGAGGTAGGAAAGAATTAATCAGGAATGTTTCATGTGATGGAAATATCAAATAGCATATTAACTTATTTTTTAATTATTTCACTTTGCTAGTTGTATTTGGTAATAAACAGAAAAAGGTGGGCTGAATCAACATCTTGGAGGCATTCTATTAGCAAAATAAATTAGAATTACTGTAATGAGGTATTGAAATTATATGATAATATGCTAGCATGTGCTACTGAATTATCTGACTAAAATAAAGGTGTCAGAAGCAAAACACACACAGCAACTCACAATTCTCAAGGTAATTTTGTTTGCTGCAATTTAGACTCCATGAGAAAACACAACAGGAACTTCTAAGGCAATGCACCATTAACAGTTTTTGTATAATGTTTTTATTTACAGATTGATTTTGTTTCCAAAACATGTATTTTTTTGAAATAAGTATGGTGGACAGAAATGAAAGCATGAATGGCTCCAGGGATTCATAATGGGATAGTGAATATTTTAGCACTCCATCATAGATTTGGATGTTGTCCCCACTAGTAATATTTCAGTGTGACGTGGCAGCTATCTGGTTGTTTATGTGAATTCTCTTGCTGAAGGATTCAACTTTATTTAGGATTTTTATCTCCTGGACATGTCTTTGCCCTGGGGGTGCAGGTGGAGTGATTTTCTTTCCTGATATCACATGCAGTAAGAAACGGAAACCCACCAATGCTGGGGATTGGGAAACTCACTCAAAGTTGAGTCCTGTAAGTTACTGTTTAGGACAGTATTATAAAATGGAAGATTTCAGCTCTGATTCTCTTGGACTAAGAGCTGAGTTCAGCACAGGTCTTAATCTCAAAAGAGCTCTTAAACCACTCAGCTACTAGGGAAAAACAGTAACTGGCACCACTCCTGATGATTTTGAAAACCCAACCCTGATTTTTTTTTCACCTAAAACAATTTGGAGAAAATAATTTCAAGCTCTCTCAGTTCTAATTATTATTCACTCTGTAACCTCTTCAGTCTGTTGGAGCACAGTTTGCTTTTTATTTGTTCTGAAAGGTAAGTATCCTTCTCCTTGAACTGTTCCACTGTTAGAAATGGAATTGTATGGAATCAATTATTTTTCAATGTGACTAATGAATCACAACCAGTTCCTGTCCTATGAATTGTAGAGTTATGTTACCTAGCAAAGCAATAGTTTTCAGCTGCATTTAGTTGCCCTGAATTCCGCTGGCACCTTTCATTACAGAAAGTTATGATATCAGCTGGTGCCTAAAAGCTCTTTCTTAAGTTTGGATTTGGATACTTGCTCTAAACTAGGCAACAGTTATTTATGTTAAAGGTAATATTTGCTGGATTTGGTACTAATGTTCAAGTTCCTTCAAGATACAGTAATTTGGCAACTCAGATGGAGAATCCTGAAATTGGTAGTCAGTTTTGAAAGTATTCCTTTGCTTTTCTTTTTACCAGTTTCCTCAATGAAGGGGAAGCATTAAACCATATACTAAAGTTCTGTGCCTGAATCTGTTAGTAACTTTGTAAATCTTTTATCAGGTAGTATTTAAAATATTATTCCCTCTGTTGGTCAGGTCACTTAGGGAAATGTTTTCAATCATGGAATCAACATCAATTTTTTTGGATAATAAATGAGTTAAATGGGCACTTGGCATCTCTCCTACTCTCCAGTCATAAAAGCATTTTATACTGTCACTGCTTTCAGTAGCAATTTAGGATTGAACTGTTGCCATTTTGACTATATTACAATACTTATAGAATCAAAACACACTGAGTTCATTGACTTGCCCTCAACACCTCAATGATCAAGACTCAGAATTAAGAAATGTTTGACTCTGATACAAATTGTGTTTCATCTATTCTGCTGGTGTATGTTAGCCAGACAAGAAGTAACCCTTACAGAATTAAGCAGGGTGAGTAATCTTTGATTTTTTTGACTAGAGAAGTACTGAAGTTGGTAAGAGTATCAAGATAACTGAATCAACTGAGTTGAATGGTTCATTGATTTTAATGCTTATACATACGTGATGGCAAACTTAGACTTTGATTTGATTAGCTTTCTAGCAAATCTGCCTACTAACATATGCATTCCCTGTCTATCAATGTATTACATTAATGTTTATTATTAGTCTCTTCTTCTTCCACTGAGGAGGATTTCATTTGAATTCATTTTGAATTCAGAAGCTTGTGGGGTTAAAGAACTAATCCTACAAAATCCATGTTCCAGTGCTTGACAATACTGGATATTCCGGCAAGATAATTACTTCTATAAGTCCACTTGAAGCAGTACAGAAGTAAACCACTTGGATGTTGCAAACAAGAAATAAGCTATTGTAAGATTGAATGATCCCCACAGAAGAAGCCATCTAAGTTTATGCTTTTTTAGGCCATTTCTCTTTCAGATTTGTCCTGGAGTAACTTAATATGCTTTGAATATGGGGAGGTCACATACTCCTGATTTTTTTTTCTCATTTAAAGAACAATTTTTGAAGAATTGGCAAAATTGTGTAGTTGTATTTATATCTTCATCTACTGATGCCTGAAAGCACCTAATAAAGTAACTAAACTATGAAATAGTGCTGGCTGCTCTCAGGAGCATGTGATAGGGACTCCACAAGGAGAGGGATTGAACAGTATCTCAGGATCAATGGTGTAATTTCAAATGAAGTCAGAGTATTTCCCTCTTATTTTCATATCATATCAATTACAGTGATGTACTTCTTTCTGTTGATTGCAGTGAACACTGATTCATCTTTTATTTAGCTACAAAATGAGGGGCTTGTGAAAAAAAAAAAAAAATCACTAACATGAATCTTAAGCAGTAGCCCAGTTAAAAAGTTGATTTACTTCAGATACTTGCTGGTATAATTAAGCCTTCTCCGGATGTGGGCAATAGCAAGTTAAGTGTTAACATTTTTCAACTGAATTTGTACTATTATCCCAACAGTTAATATGTATGGAGAGCTGCTTTTGTCATTATCACTGTTCTAATAGCTTTTCAGGGAGATTAACTGTTAAAGCAAATCTGGTATCAATAAACAGCCTGTAGGAATATCTTCATTGATGCTGTTTTCTTTTTAGACAGCAGATATATTTTCAGTAGGGGCTTAAAATCCCATTTTATAAAGGTCTTGGCCTTTCTCTGAAACTTTCTTAGAAAAAACATAATCTTACTTCTCTAGCAATACTGCCTTGTGTGCTTTAGGATATGATTAAACTAATATGTCCAATCCATTTCACCTTAAGTACCACATTGTGTTGGATGAATAGAAGCAATGAACTGTGCCCTAGGCCACTTACAGGACTTTTTTCTCTAGAAGATAGTCAAAGCTCTATCTTTTCTAAATAGCAGAGTGTTCAGAGAGGTCTTTGGTGAATGATTCATACAGTTTTTTTAAAAATAGATGGTGTGTGTTCAGCAGGATAATGGTGACGAGAGTAGGGAATAGTCACTACTCTGACCTTTACTGCTCTTGTTATGAGCAATTGTTGTATTTCCTGGTTTTATTGCTGGTTTTGCATATGTCTAGTCCTTTGTACAGGACTATGTACAAGCAAGCAAAATATGCTGTCATTTGCCAGCATAAAATTCCTGGTGGTTTTCTCTCTTGGTGTCCTTTAAGGATCAGCTGTGCTGAGATTTGGACTTTATTTTGTGTGTGTGTGTTTTGGAGGAGGTGGTGGTGTTCTTTTTTGCTTTACCGATTCTGGAATTTTTCTTGTTATGATATTCATTGCTGTAGCATACCAGGCAGGCTGGATTTCTCTTTTTCCTTATCTGTGGCTAGATGTAGTTGAGAGTCAGGATGGGAACTGTGAATGGATGTTAATTTTAATATTTAGTTATATAATTATTTAATGATTTTTTAAAAAACTAACTTAGTGTTTTAATATGAGGTGAAATAATAGACAAACTCCTGAAATTTCTTTTTTTAAAAGCGTTGTGAATAATATTTTGTAATATTTGGACTGTTAAAATAAGATTTTGGATGGCCTTGTGAGATTGAGAAACTTAGTTTTGTGTAGTATTTGCCTGTGGTGTTACTTGAGCCCTGGAAAATACAGAAATCTTTACTTTCTTTTTAAGTGTTTGAGTTTTGTTGAGTTTTTTTTCAGGGTTGAATCCTTTTCTGCCTGGGATGGACAAAAAGTTGGCCAGCCTTTTATTACCTTTCAATTTTGATCACTGTAATGATCTCATTTCACTTGCTATCATTCTGCTGCTTTCCTTCTCCCATTTTACTTTTTCTCCTAACTTCCTAAAGCAAGAAGAACAAATTGATAGCCATACAATTGTATGACAATGTTATACAGAAGGGACTTCTAGCTTTTAGGATATAACTAAGTATTTTAATTCTTGTCATTTTAATTATAATCTTGTGGCATTGGCGTATTGCATCATAAGCAGGCAAAATGCTACTGTAATATCAAATAGCTATAAATGCATGGAAAAGGTAGTGAATACATTTCCAAAGGATAAAAATCACAGCCTGAAGAAAGTCAAATACATACCTCTCCTGAACATGACCTCTTCTGGTTAACATAAGCATACAACTACCGTGCTTTCAACTCTTCTAATGAAAAAAGCTATGTAAAACATTTGAACTCTGTTGAATACAGTGATTCCTCCTTGTAGGGGTATGCCCATATACTGTAACATTGTATATTGTTCTGACAAAATGGAGGAAAATTTGTAACGTAATTACTCTGCCTTCTTAGGTATCAGGAATCAAATGTGTTTCAAATGTGTTTGCACAATAAATCAAAAGAAGATAGAGAAACTGGTTGAAGTTGTGGTCTTACAAGTCAATGACAAAGTGCCATTCATTTTTAGAAGACTAGGCGTTTGGGTGACAGGGTTTTGCCTCTCCCTACAGCCAGAGATATGCTAATCTAGGTTCTTGACGGGAAAGAATCTAGAGAATGTAGAGCTATGTGAATCAAATTTTTAAAAAGGTATCTCCCCATATTTCCATAAAGTCTGTCTCTGAAGTATCTTGATGACTTTGATCGTTGTCATGCTTTACATTGATCAATGCAAGATCAAACGTTAAGATAACAGAACACAGGAAGGATAAAGAGAATCTGCAGCTATTCTTGTACAGCAACATAGTTGAAATACAAAAATGTTGAAATACCTAAATGACACCTGTCTTAATTTGAAAATAGTTTCAGGCTTTTCATTAAAAAAAAAAAAAATCCTCTAATTCACTATTTATTTCTATAACCCTTTTTCTTTAGTGTAGAATTCCCCAGGCTAGGTCTGTTCTGTGACCCCTTTTTTCCAGCTGAGCTGGATTTCTTGGTGTTGTTTCATTGAATGAGTCATTGAATCAATTAGGGTTAAAGCTAATTTCTCTTGGCTCCTGTTTTGCCCTTTGTGTTAGTCTTCACCACTGGTTACTGCAGGAATACAAAGTGGCAATGCAATTTGTGAACTGGAACTGTAAAGAAAAATGGAAGAAACCTATCTTCTAATTAATTTAACTTATAAACAAACAAATAAAACTCTTCAACAATTAAGATTACTTTAAATACATAGTACTTTTTGATTTGTGAAAATAGGTGGAAGTACAAAGTATTCCTTCTCTGGAACTACATCAGTCCTTGTATATTTGTAATCACATTGTGTGCAAGCTATTGTATGTGTGAGAATAAATCCTTGACTGCCATGTCATCAGGTTCCCAGCACTGCCATGGAATGTGGGTTTTGTGAGTGCTAAGAACTGCGTGTATAAAGTGCTTGTACTCCTGTGCCTACACCAGAGGACTAGTATAAAGTTTTATGTGGTATCTGTGGTATTACAATAAGAAAAATTACTGTTGTTATTTTACAACTTCTGTGTATTTGAAATCATGATAGCATCCTGAAGAATTTAATATAGTGGTTTTATTTTATTTTATTTTGTTTTAAATTTATTTCCTGTGTAGGGAAGCCACACAGGTTTTCCTCTCTATGAGCTTTTGCTTGTAAATTTCTATGAAATAGGAGAAATTATATCTAGATTTCTGCTAATGTGGTAATTTTTTTTATTTTTTTTTTTTTAATTCCAGATAGCAGCTTGGGGAATAACAAAATATGAGATCCATTTTCAAATAGTTCTGGAGTCCCAGGTGACTGAAAATGGAAAAAATAACAAGTTGGAAAGGGTCCACTTCTGAAGTTCTTAGTACTGTAGCTCATATGTTATAACAACATTTATATATGAAACTGTATTTTAAAGGTATTGAGAAAGTTGTTGAAGTACTTTTTTCGTAAGGTTTCTAATTCTTAAAGGGTTTCATTCTAGATAAGATTTTCACAACTGAAGGTACAAGTCCAGAATCACATTCAAAACAAAACTATTAACCAGGTTTTAGTTATATGGTAATACGCATCTCAAAGGATTGTTAAGTGTCAAGATGTGTTGAAAACATGTGGCATTTAGTTATCTGTGGCTTAGGGGCGGAATGTCCCTAGGAAGGTCTAATTTCTGTGGTGGTTTTAAAATCAGAAGCAGAAATATAAATTAATGAGGAAGCACACTTGGCTCATCCAGTTAAACTAAATTCCCAAAGGTGAAATCTCCCTGTAGATGAAAGCTTAGAAAGAGAAGAATCAACCACTCAGACTTGAATAGGTTAATTTGGAGAGGCTGATGAGCATAATCGATTTAGCTTTTGAACTGTCCAGGAGAAAGAGGGATGCTTCTTGGTGCTAGCTGAGAGTCAGTGAAACAAAAAAGCAGGGTTATGCAAGTACTACTAAAAAGAATGATCAGAAAAGTAAAAAGGCTTTTGTCTATTGCAAGAAAGGAATGAGAATGAGAATCATCCACAACCCTGCTTTTGGGGCCTGTTTGAGAGCCTGAGGTTTGAATGTGTTTTGCTCTCTTGTATGAGAGGCCCATAAGTGGGGAAGGAGTCTGTATGAAAATAATATACTCTCAAACTTGAGAATAAGAGAAATATGAAGAATTTCTTGCTTTCTCTCTGTCATCTGCTTTCCTTATCAGCTCTGACTTGCTTCAGTGAAAGAAGCAGGGAAGTACAATAGGAAAAATAGAAAGCACTAAGTATTATTAATTTTTTCTCTTCAGAAACAAAGATACTATGTTGGGATCAGGTGGACTGAGTTAACACGATTTGTATTGTTTGTTGGTTTTGGCAATGGAGGTATAACTTGGAAAAAAAAATTATTCTCTCCTTTATAAATATTACGTCGGGAGGGAGGGGACAGTTTTTCCTATGATACATTTGAATCATACTTGTCATGTTGTCCCTAAGCATCATGGGAAATTTTAAATATCAGATTTTATTTAAAAAATAAAAAAAAAAGAAAACTTAAATCAAGAGCCTGATCCAAAGCCCCCTGGACTAAAAGGAAAGGATTCCACTATCTCTAGTAGACCCTGGATCAGATTTGATTCTCACTGAAGAAATATCAAATCTCCCAGCTGTATCACTTGCTAAGTTACCAGAGATTTATTTACCTATTTTTAAAGTTGGTTGCTTTCAGACAGCCAGGTGTCATAAATATTCATGCTGGAATAAATTTGTCAGGGGCATTTAGTCCAAGTGAGCCTTGTAGTGGAATAGGTGCCTTGTCTCTTTCTGCCCAAGGGCTCTGGTAAATTTTTGATAGGTACTGTAGAAAGAGATAGACTGTTCTAAATATTTGATTTATCAGGATCCCTGACCTTTCTGTCTGTCTCTGTGGCTTGCATTGTCTTTGGATATTGAAGCAAATATAACTGGTTCTCCAAAGAGCTATGCAATTTAACTTTTGTAACTTGTGAAAAAGGTACCAGATGTTACTGGGATACTAGGTTTCCCATCTCTGCTTTGGACTTGTCTTCCTCCAGCATGGTTATTAAACTTTGGCTACAGCAATAAAAGCTTCTTTTTGAAGACAGTAACAGTGTTGTCAGATGCTCTTATGGTTTAAAATACTGTATATAAACCAGCTAAATGGACAGCACATCAAAGCATGTCAGAAGCTGTAAAGGAAAGGCTGCTTTCTTTTTAGGCAACATGATAGCAAGATTAGCATATTTATAAACACAAAAGTTTAGAGGACAGGGGTTTGTCCTCAGTTATAGCCCTGGAATAACTTTCATCCCCTGTTATTCAAAACTGAAAAAAAATTTACTAAAATCCATAAATAGATCAGACCTTACCTGCCTTAGGAAGCCTAATGTTCACTCAGAGTCGGACTGTTTTGTAAAGCACGTTCATGTTTCCATCCTGGGTTATTAAAGACAATGCCACTAAGGTATTCTTATGTGTCTCCTTTAAAATATTTGTAACTGTCACTGACTTCATAAAAACCAAAATACCCTGAAGCCTTGAAGGTCTTTAATTTTTTCCCCATTTAGCAGAGTTTTTCATTAGGAAATCATTGTAGGTTAGAAATCTGTGCAGGTTTTTGCATTTTTAGAAAGTTGATCTAGAAAACAAGTTGTCATATATACTTATGTGACTTAGTAATGTTACTGAGATGACTTTATTCACTTATGTTCCAAAAATGCATTTTCAAGAAAGCAGTTACCATTCATTGCTTTAATTAGCAACACAAGCAGAGATCATTAAATAATTCTTTCTTGTCAATTCCTAAGCCTTTTCAATGGCTTTCATGAAAGAATAGATTCTGTTGAATCTTACTTTGCCATACTTTGCAAGATTTTTTTTTTTTTATGAAACGTTTTCATTCTTGGTGGGAAAAAAAAAAATCTGCATTTTGGCTGGGCAAAATACCTTGGCTTAAACAGTAAAATCTTTAAATAAATCAGATTATTTCAATTTTTGATACCTGACAAAAAGTAAAAACTCCCCTTTTCTTGTTTTCAGTTAACAATTAAAGAGAGAGAAAAGAAATCAGAGTAAAAAAGAAAAGAAGAAAAGCCACTACTTGGCAGTTTAATTTGGTAGAAGGAATGAGGAAATCATTAGGAGACCTGCTCGTGGATGCCCAGTGCTTATGAATGTCATTTTCATAGATCATGACAGCAAGGCCACAGGCAGTTTCGTTACCTCCTAAAATCAGTGGATATGTTCTGTCAGACTTGCAGGACCTGCTGGAAAATATTGATTCCCTTGAACCTTAACAGGACTCCTTCAAGCAAAAGTGTTCTTATGCTTTATGCTAACACTTGTACAGTTTACCTCGGATAGTAATTGATTTTCCATTCCCAATGAAGCATTAACTATAGTGAGCAGATTGACATGCTGACTGAAAGCTTGAAATTGTAAAATGGGAAAAAAATAGCAAAAAGCTCCTCATCTGTCCCCTACTATCTGGCCAGTAACCACCAGCTATCTGGGGTTTTTTTTTCCTAAGTTACCCACCTTAAATACAACAAAAATACCCCAACCAAAATTTTTTAAAAGGCTAAATTTGTCCTCTGTGAATGATGACAGAATATAATTTACACATAGCTTTCAAGTTTTTTGTGTCACTTCATTGTTTTTAACAGGCTGCCAAAAGTTAGTTAACTTTCACTTTTCGTTTGTTAATTATATATAGATGTGTGTATATATGCATGTGTGTATCTTGCAGGCTTATAAACTATAAAGAACAAACTGAAGACTTTACAGATGAAGTCTGAACTATTAACTGAATGTGCAAGTAATAGATGACTTTGTATAGTAGTTTATGTTATAGCAGTTAACCGTAGTTGCTTGTTCCAATCTCCTTTTATATATGCTATGAAAAATACTCTGGGAAACGGCTGAACATTTTAGGGCTTGATTAACGAAAAGGGTAAACTGTGGCCAGCACAGCTGCAGAAGCTGGTCAGACCTTTTTGTACCTTGCAGATAACAATTCTCAGCAACAATTCATCTTCTTCAATTTGGATACAGGCTTCTAAGCCCAAACCTCAATCACTAGTAAGAATTTGAACTAATGCTAGCTGGAGCTTAAGAAATACCATTCTATGCTCCTCTGTATTTCTTTAAAAAAAAAAAAAAAAAAAAAAAATCTTAAATTTCTCTGAGTTTCCTTCACAGAATGGTTAAAAAAAAAAATAATGGTTAAGGAAGTATTTGGCAGCATAAAGGAGAATAAACTCAAACTCAGGGTTCTGGGAACAGATAGGACTGTTTTCACAAAAATGGTCAGTGAATCAGATACTAATGTACTTGCAAATACTTCTAAAACTGCTGTTAGTACCCAACTTTATCCTGTCACTTTGTCAGTGTCGCTCATATCACAAGCTAAAACCTCTGCTGAAAGAATGACAAGGATTTGGCAACTCTGTCATTTTATCTCAATAGACTACTGCCTTAAAAGACAGAGTGCACAAAAAATTAGAGCAATGCAGTTGGTATTGGACCATGCATGAAAATTCAGGAGCATGAGAAGATATTAAAAAGTTAAAAATGCAGCTCTTCATCAGTTCAGTATACTCATCTTTCCTATTTCTTACTAGAAATTGACTTAAAAAGAAATGAACGTTATTTCAAACTATTTATTTCTAATAATAGCATTGAAAATCCTTCCAGATGGGTAGCTAAATGTGCATTCCCTGTGTTTTTTCATAATGAAGCTTTCATTTTATCTTGTGTTTCCAGATGTAAGTGCTAGTGATTTCTTATCTCATTGAGAGGAAAATAGCCAATAATAGAAGTAACATTGCTATTTTAAAGTATTTTCTTTAAAAGCAAGAAGAAAAGATGGAAGTAGAAAGGGGTATTTCATCTGTCAAAAACAAATGTAAGAGGAGAAGGAACATATATATACACAATTTGGTTTATATGAAATATGCATAGAGTGTGTAGACATAATACAGAGAATGTCTTTATAAAGTACTATGGACATCCCCCCCCCCCCCCCCCAAAAAAAAAAAATTGTCAAAAGTTTCCTTTAAAATTCCAATTGATTTTTACTGAAAAGTGGAGACCTGGAAAGGTTTTACCAACCAACATGCTTACTACTGCCATTATGATAATTTCTTTTCATGAAACAGGTAATTTGCATGAAATTTTTATGTGAACCTCCTTCCTGTTTAGCTACTTTAAGCCAAAATGTAACACATTAAAGTTCAACAGGGAATAAAGGATAAAATAAATGTGTTCTGTGTTCAGGTTTGTTAGAGTAACTTTATCGCTCCAAGAAGGATATAAAAACAATAATTCCCTTTCTATTAAGAAAATTCCCTCAATGTCAGTACGTCATTTCACTTGAGAAGCACAATATTGGTTGTTCACCTCTGGACCATTAGCCATCTAAACACATTAAAGTATTTTAAAAAATTTTACAATATAAATTTAAGCTTTCACTAGACATACCTTGTGATAGGTTACAAATTGCTCTTTTTATTCTCTATATGTTTTTCTGTATTTCCCAGATTTTTACTGTTTGTGACACAAAAAGGGTCACTATTTTTATTGAAATGTAGGAATAAAAAAACATGTTGAAACTGAGAAAAACAAGTGATTATGAACCTTGTGAACATTAATAAGCATGCTCCATTAAAATAAGAAGATCTAAATGCACAAAAGTTTATATGAATAAGAAATTTAAGACTGCCATTCTTTTCTATGCAAAGAGTTAAATCTCAAGTGGTTTCAATGCTTTCTTACCAGCATCATTTGTTTTTACCTTACTGTTGTTTGGACAATGTAATAGCGACTAGTACAGCAGTGGTCTGCCTGTGTGCTTTTATAATTCCTCCTGGCAACAGAAGGAATAAAGATACGTTTCAAATTTTCTTTAGTTTTAATCTAATTAGTCTCAAATGTAGGATTGAATATCTCTATTGTACAGACACAAACAAGCACAACTAAACTGCAGAGCTTAACCAGTTACCATCTGTAATTGAGTATATGCATGCTTTTTGTTGGTCCCAAATGTGATAAGAGCAATGCTTTTTTTTTTCCAAAGTACCTTCACTGACCAAGTGTTCTTCAGCTCATGCTGTAAGCAAGCTAAGCCTGTACAGTTACAAACCTCTGCTGTCTCTTACAGATGGCAATTTCCTATGCTGCCTTAGTGTAATCGTGTGTGCTAGTCTACTCACACTATTCCAGTGGATATGCTTTTTAAGACAGCTTTCATCATATACAGATTTGTTATGGAAAACAAAGTAGTTGAGCGGTAAATAAGCTCATAATTTTATACCAAAGTCTACTGACACTTTTGCATTTTCTCATCCTTCTGTTTTTCTAATGTATTAATATACAAAGCATTTGTGTGTCAAGCTGACAGGCATCTTAAAGGTTCTTTTGGACTGAACAAGCGCTACTGTTTGGGTTTCTGTTGGCTACATGTAATCCTCTGGCAGAAGACTTCTGCTTTTGACTTCTCTTTCAAGAAAGTGATACTAATGACAGGGCTGCGTGATTCTACCGATGTCTTCATGTTCAATTAAATTAACATCTGAACGTCAGCCAGTACCACTCACTTTTCTACATTGTTTATAGTTTGGAATATTTTGCACTTTATGGCCAAAAGCCTTCTAGATCAGAGGAGGTGGTGGAATAGCATAAAAATAATCAGAAATTCAGTCTAAGAAAAACACTAAATAATGGCTTCTGAAAGCCACTGCTCACATTATTCAATATTACTGATCCTCTGAGATCCTTCCTTACTTAGTGCAAAGTCAAGTGATTTGGATTAAAGAACTTTTGTTGGTGGCTTTGTTGTGGAATGGTGACACAGTGCCCACATAGTCCTGTTTAATGTCTCCACTGAGACACCAAGCCTACTCCTTGTTTTGTATGATCTGTCAATAGTTTTCTGTTCCAGCACAAAGGTGAACAGTTTGTTTCACCTAAGCTCTTCTTTCACTCTTGCTGCATTGTCAAGTAGCACTTTAAGCAAACTGCTCTAACTTTGCTCTAGGAGTCGCCACATAGGTACAGGCAGTTTAAGAGGTTGCCTTTTTCTGTCTTGCAGAGTTTAGCTCCTACTGATAGCTGAGATGCAGTGCTAGACTTTCTACTAAGTTAGATGTAAAAGGAGCAGGAGTCAGGAGGATCAAGGAAAAGCTTTGGATTGGGGCTGACATCAGCCCAATCACTCACCATAGACTTTGTCAGATAAAACGTGTGGGAGTTTAAGAGAACACTTGCACAAATCAAGAACAGTATGTAGGCTATCAATTATCAAGATAATATTAACAAGATAAGCATATTAAAACTGTAAACAGAAGAAACATCCATTATCTTGTAAAGGACCTTTTAATATTTTTCTACGTATGCTTTTTTTTCTTAGTCCAAGCTGCCACATAAGTCACTGAGTTTTGGAATAGGTAGCAAAATTCCTACTAAGGTCTATTGCACAGGTGCATGAATGCTCAAGGGCTCAATAACAGTTTCACTGAACTTGCTTTTCAACACAAGAAAGGAATTGGCAGGGAGGCTTTTTTTACTTAACAAGGATTAATGGGATTTGATGTCTCTGATGGTGAATAGTGCAGATGTAAATGATTTATTCAGCTTATGGCATTCATTCTGAAATCAGAGGAATCCAGCCTGAGCCATATCAACTCAGACTTGCATGTTCCCATCATATTTGTCATTTAATTATGTAGATCTTTATTCAGCTTGTCAGCAACATTATCTATCTAAGCAAACTCCAAAGATCAGTAGATATGGTCTAGTATACCTAAAACTAAAGCAAGTAGACCCTGATATGAGATTGAAGTATCTGTTGTCTTCTGTGAGCAGTAAAAGCATATTATGGTATTCAGCAAAGCATTGTCCCATCAACTTAGAGATGCAGGTTCTGTACATTTATGATCTGATACTGATTTCTTCTCCCTTCAACTCTCTTCAAGTGTCTGCACCTAAGATCATATTTGGGAGCCTTGGAATTGCTAAAATATTAAGCCTTGGGCAGCTGGCACCTAGAAGAGAAACACTGCATAGAATGCATCAGAAAAGCATTGGACAGGTTCCAGTTCAGGAACTGAGTATTCTTTGGGGAAAAGTATTTTATAGAAGCATAGAGTTGCTTTCTTACAGGCTAACCAGTGACGTAAGGAGTGCTGTGTCTCTTTTTCAGTGTTCTAGTCCTTGTCTGTTTTTTTATCATCCTTTATTTTCCAGTCTTTTTTTCTCTGCTTCACTTTTGTTGATTGCATTTAACCTTTTCCAGTCTCTTTTATCATTGCTCTGGCAGTCTTTGTCTCTCTAGGATGAATAAGCCCTCCTTATCCTAGCACCTGAAATCAGTGGAGTTCTTCAAATTAAGCGACAGCATAATTTAACTGGAATGCTGATGTAGCAGCAGACAGCCAGAATAAATTCACTTAAATTGCAATAAGTGGATACCTTATAGCTAGAAGTAGGACAGGAAATTGTTATCTGATAATTATGAACTTGGGCACTTCATAGTAATGGCACAAGGCTTCTTCAGTGCGTTTGTCTAAGATAAAAGGATGATAGTTTTGATGATATTAGCCTTTACTAACTGTGGGGAATTGGTTTTTCTTCATATTTGAACTGGTAAATCAGTGGAGTTATGCAAGTGTTTGCTTTTGGATCAGAGATGGGGAAGGCAAGGAAGATTACCCATAAGGTCGTATTGGCTTAAGGGAGCAACATCTACCACCATTTAAAAAAATTGGGGTGCTGTTGTAGCTGTGCAAAGATATTATTTATTCAAAAGCAGTTCTGCTGTTATCAGTATATGCCAGGAAGATTTGTAGTATTTGGGTTGTCAAAGGCAAACTGATGAATTGATTGTATGTAGCAAAAAACAGTGAGAGAACTAAGGTGTCTACAGTCTATTACAGGGGAATCTCAGGAAAGGTTTTGCAGCAGTTCTGTATAGCTGAGAAGCCTTCAATTCTACAGTCTACTTTTCACAGATTCAAAAGGGATTGACCTAGATAGAGCTCCTTGTGAGAATGCGATCTAGGTTTACGTGTGGGCAATTCAAAATTGCAAAGATGGGATATGGGATCCTATTTTTTCAGATTCTTTGATATGATCCCACTATACTTAATACTACTCTTGCTGTTGCATGTAATAGAATGAATTTGCAATTTTGATGAAATTTGTGTCAAATTCAAGGTTGTAGCTAATTTTGGTCTATACTTCAGGACCTCCCAGAACTTTCTGGGAAAAAAAAAAGGAGGGGGAGAGGAGGTGATATATAATTATGCCTATCTTAATGTTTCAATTTGTGGAGGTATTTTTACATTTCAGATGTGGATAGGCCTGTGTAGGCTGTACACAAAGAAGTTCTGATGTAAAATGAGATATTTTAGTCCTTTGATACCAAGTCAACTGATTGACAAATTTGGAGCTCCTTCCACGATCACAGTAACAAATCCCTATGGCACTACTTAAATTGCAGTGAGACTCATAGAATATGTATGTTTTTTCTATTGAGTATGAAAATCTCTGTTGTCTGCATTTCATCTCATATTGGTCATTCTGTATACTGAATGGGATTTCTATTTCAATTTCTAGAGTCTAGGCAAAGAAATATATGCCACAGCTGGCTGTACATAAATGATTTCATTTGGACTCGTATTGTTTGGGTTGCCAAAAATGGAATTTGTATTGGAAAAAACAGAAGAGTACTGAAGAGAACCGCTTATTTGGTTAGGTTTATTTATGCTGATTCCTTGCGAGGTTTCTTACTTTCCTAGTCAAATTCATTTTGTCAGAGGTCTATGCACTGACCCTATTCTGTCTTGAGTCTGGTATAGAACTTCATTGAGCTTTCCTCTAGGTTTATACGGCCTTTACTTTGCTGACATAGAGCAATCCCATATGTAGTCTAATCCAAATGTCTTGTGTAGTCTAAATCAAGGGTTCTTTGATCCCTGATAGTTTTCCACAATCTAATGATTTTTCACATAAAATAGTTTCAAAACAAATGTTGTTGTGTTTAAGAGATTAAGAACATGGACAAGGCAAGGCTTATCTTTTCCAGAATATGATTGTTTGTATGGAGCTATGATTCTTTGACCATTCTGCAAAAGCAATTTGGAAAGAAAAGTATCCAAGCAGTATTGTATTTACTCTTACTGCTTGCTTAGGGACTCCTAGGAAAATTCCTTTCACAGAAACAAGTATTACTTGAGTGAATGTAACCTGTAGTATTTGTCTGCCCGAGAGAATGTCTATTGTAAATAAAGGCTAAACAATGTATTTTTTCTTTATTGTCAATAAATTCTCATCTTTTTTTTTTATTTTTTATGTTAAAGGAATACTTCAGAAGACTTGAAGTAAAAAAGCTGCTCACTGCATGTCATGAGCACAAAGTTTTAGTCTGAAAGAAATTTTGAAGGCAAAAGGAACTTAGTTTAAGCATTAATAGAACAGGTTTGGGGCTTTATTTCTCCAAAGAAAGTTTCATAGTTTGCGACCTGAAATTGCTTCATATTTTTTGAGATTTTGAAGTTCCCTAGTTTGCTTTACAAAGAAACTTAAGCCTTTTTAAGTTGTTGGCTGAGACATGTCTAGATTAATTGTCTCTAAATAAATTAAATAAGATTAAAAACCTGCAATCCATGGTTCTATTTGACTTGAACCTGTGTATTGTATACTTCAGGAAATGGCTCTAGCTTTCTTGTGGGTCTGTTTTGTTGTATAAGTATACAATGTCTGACAAAAAGATTCTATCCTGGCCTGGAAAAAGTCTTTCCCACTTTCTTTATGTGCTCTGAAAATTATTTGTTTCAATGAATCAGTATTTTCTCATACAAAGTCAGAGAATTCCCAGGAAACTTTATCTTTTTATCATCCTGAGAATTTTTGTGGGAGATTCCATTACAGCAGGTGTGCTGAATTTGTAAACTGAGGCAACAAGCAAGAATGTGGCATTGAGGGTTAAATGAGAGAGTGGCTTAACATGAGGGAGAGCTGGAAAAAGGTGGATGAGTCTGAGGGAATAGCCAGTTGTGAGGTTTGCCACAAGCAGTGGGAAGAAAAGCATCTAGCTAAACAATAAAAGTCTAATAATGAAAGATATTTGTGTACTACACTTCTGCACAGCACCGTAAAGATGTAAAATGCTGTGTAATTGCTGTGATTGATTAATGCATCCATATACTTTTGTAATAGCTCTAGTATTTTCCAATAACAACCCATAAATTTATAAATGCATTGTTGGCAAAGCTGTTTTAGTCAACCAACTGTTTCTAAATTTATATAATTTTTGACATATTATTTTAGCATGCACTTCAGAGTTTTATGCATATAAAAAGCTCCTAATTTCTTTTAAATGGGACCCTAAGGAATTCAACCCAGGAACAAGATTATTTAATGGCCTACTGAGTTGCTAACACACACTGTTTTATAGCTACTTGAAAGTAGTACATGATTTGCCTTCTCCTTTATGGGATGGATTACAGTTGTTTTCTTTTGTGGAACTCAAGGTTTAACAACCAGAGCTATGAATAGGATATCTTCTCCCAAGGAACTGTAACATCAGAAAATGGAAGTTCTTCAAGAAGGATAAAATCTTTAGTCTGCATAGACTAACCAGACTTGTTTTACACAGTTTTCTAATCTGCTTTCCATTCCTCAAGCCCGGCAGGTTTAGCTTGGCACTGCATGCTGCTGTGGCAGCTGGAGAGTTTGCTCTGAATTCCCCAACAGCTTCATGGCAAATTCGCTCTAATCAAAACTTTGGTCACAGCACAGAGAAAAGAGCCAACTCTTCAGTATCTTGTTTACCACTGTGTTAAACTTAAATAGAAGTAAATTTAATAACAAAATATTTTGAAACTAAGAAATTGAAAAAAAAAATATTTCCATTTTCAACACTAGCAATATTGACATAAGTTTGATGAACTTATTTGCCAGGTGTTTCTGGTAATTTTTGTTTTCATGTTTATTTTTGGTAACTCATTTTTGTATAATTTTTAAATCTTGTTTTTTCCTCTGTAATATTTACTGGAAAATGTGGACCTGTATTTCTAATTTTCATCTCATTGCTAACTCATCCTGTGGTAGAGCAGATCTCTCTCTCTTCCCTGACAAATCTCCCCTTGTAGCAGAATTTATACACACTTTTGTTTTTCTATTGAAAAACAGATTGTTGACTAAAGCCAATTTACAAATCAGTTCTTCATTGGTCTGTGTTTTATGTTTTTTCTGGGAGAAGGGATAGGAGTGAGTGAACAAAAGCTTAAATACTATCTCATGTTGAATGGTTGGTTTTAAAGGGATCTTAACCTAGAGATTTAAATGGAAGCACACTACCTGTAGCTTTAAAAGGTGTACTGGAATTGAGGTTTGACTCTTAGCTTGGCAATACCTAACGGTCTAGTCAGAGTTGAATTCAGGAAAAAAAATCCAGAAGGCCATGTCTCTCTCTTAAAATGTTTTAAAATATGAGCCCTCTTTGGTCTTACATAAAGGTTGAAATGGGAAAAGAATTGAGTATAGATGGAAAATTAGATTTTGACCATAAATCAAGATTTATTTTTTTTTGTTCCTCCTCCTCTGTTCAAGACACTGAATATTCAACTACATCTGCTACATGATGCTTTGATTGTTCAGTTTCAACATAGGTTAAAAAGGATGTTGGGGAGAATGAGATGTGAAATGTATTCCTAATTATTTCTGAAATGTGAAAAGTAGAAACCATTAGAAAACTTAGCCTAACTTGTCAGCTAGCATGTTAGAGGAAAAGAACAATGCTAAGAAATATTTGAAGTACACATTCTCTTGTTTGAATTAGTATTTTCTTAATTCTCAAGCTGGTTCACAAAACTGAGAATTATTTTGGGTTGATAGGCATGGCAGATGCAGGGAGATCTATTCAGCAGCTGTATGCTGTTATAAATTGATAATTTTAGGCAGATCAGTCTGAAGGAACAAAAGGGCTGTGAAGTGCTAATTGTACTTAAGGACACCTGCTCACACTCTCAAATAACTTCAGTATGTTCACATTTATGCAATGACTCTGTTTCTGTCATTTCAGTTGCTGCTATGCAAGTGTAGTGAAATAGTGTCCGATAATGTTTGATTGCTATTTAATGCAATCTGACATGATGGCATTTGACATGATCACCTTTTGGGCAAATGAGAATTTTCACTGTTGCTGTTAGCTTCAAAATAAAAATTCATCCTGCATATGTGCTGTACCTGCCAAGTTCCCTCTTTAATCTGAGTTAATAGTCCCTTCGTATATAGCACACTAACCATTCTCTTTCAGAGGCATTGAAGATATGGTGCAAACTTAATGCATCTAAATTAAATAATGATAATTTTTCAGAGTACAAAAATGACCTTACTGAAATGGTATGATTAAAAATCCTACTTTACATAGTATGCCCAACCCCAGTTGCTTGCATAGTGCCCAGTGGAGGACATGGCACCTCAGGATGGAGTCCAAAGAGGCCAGCTATCAGACAAGGGAAGGCTCCTTGGAGCTATCTTGCAAGGATACAGAGGGGTTTGAAAGTCCGTGCCCCTCTGAGATTTCAGCTTCTCTCCAGTGTCAAGAAAATAGCCTCCGTCTCCTGCAAGATTGCCTTACTTGAAGGCTGATATCCTTTCTTCCAAAGAAGGAGTTCTTGAACTCTTTGCTTTCGAAGACAATGGAGTTGGAGGAAGAGCAGTATGTTCAGGATTAAAGCACTGTTCCAGAGTGGAGGAGACGCAGCTCCTATACCTGCTAGCAGTGTCCAGACTAACATCTCCTGGCCTCTGGGGAGTGCACTAAGCAACAAAGGTCTGAGCATTCTGCCTCGGTGCTAAGCTGGGATAAAGAACATGCCGGCTACTTTCCCTGTGCATTTATATCTTAGGAACATTTCTCCAATATATATTACTTCATAAATTGCTTTAAAAATAGGCTGAAGATAGCCTGAAGGTACCTGGCAGAGCCTTAGCCTCATAATAAATTATTTTTAAGAAAAGAGATGATATTGCAGCTGATTTTAATAAATGTCAGTGAGGGGACAGCATGGGGACAGAGGGGCTTTCAAGCTGTTGAGAAAACTGCTTCACCCTACAGAAATGTTGCTGTAGGGTTCCTGGTGATTTTCTGCAGTGTGGAGGGATTTGCAGGCAGCTCTCTGGGGCTGAATACTTTTCCTGCCCCAGTTAGTGTAAGCAAAGCTTTCCTTAGTTACAGTTATCATGTTCAGATAGCAGTGTGATGGTACTTGGAGCCTCTGGTACACTTGACTATTGCATATGTTTTCACTGATGAATTGGTGGGGAAGTTGGTCAGCTTGCAGGTGGGTGGTCTCCAAACACTGCTCTGTATCACTAGAATTGATTTGTTTAGGAGGAAAAGAAACCGTATACAGAGCTTTCTTTGGAGTAGTTTGATACTAGTTTTGCAGCAGTCCTTCAACTGTTTTATATACTTCAGGGTCAAGAACATTTAGCTTGTGGCTTTGTGGGCAGAGGACTCTGGCTTTTTGAACAATGCCTAATGAAATGGTACAATGGGTATCATAAAACAATAAAAAGCACTAGCCATTTTGGAGCCTCAGACTCACTCTATAAATGGAACTGTGAATAATTAGAGCTTTATAAATGGTTTCTCAAGAAAAACAATTGTCAAAAGAATCAATGCAGGGAAGAGCAATGGAATATTCAAGTGCACGTTTTTCATTTCTTTAGAAGTTATGATTAATAGAGTTAGCCCACAGAATCTTTTGTATCTCTTCCTGGCCTGCAAAAAAGCACAAGATATCAGTGTTGTCTGAAGCCATTTGAATTATAAGGACTGAACTTTGCATTTTACAAGACAAATGAACGTTACTTTTTAAATTGCTTTCAGTCTGAACTTGTTCTTGTGTTTAGCCACTGACTGCAGTGTCAGGGAAACTGGATACAGTGTTTGCTTCTAGAGTGACACAATGAATTTGGTAGAATTAGGTAGAAATTTGATTGGGTATTTCAGTATTAATCACAAACTTACAGCTTCTGGTGTTTTTTTCCACTTTTTCCCCCTCATTTGGTACACTGAATAGTTCCCATTGACACTAGCCAGAAATCTGAGTTTCAGTTGCTTTTTTTTCCCCTTAATGATTTGCTATTGATAGATAAAAATGGCAGAACCATCTTTTTCATTATATTTTTTTTTTTTAATTTCTAGGTATTCCAGAAAGGCTCAAGGGATTGGATTTAAACTCTGAAAAAAGTGATGTTAGGCCAAAAATTTCTGTGTTCAACCATGAAGTATAGTTTAGAGAAAGTCAATATACAGTATAAGCTCATGCACAAGCTGAGAAGGAACTTACTTCTCATCATTAAAACTAAGAAAATACTGTGTTTATAGCCTTACACTTGATTCGGAGACTGAACTTCCTTCCTGATGAAATGACTGGGGTTTGGCAACTGTTTGCAATTTCTTATCCAGCTCTGTAATATTCAGAACTGTATCAAAGTAACTAAAATTAAATATGTATCTGAGGCTTAAGTGCTGGTATGTATACCTGAGTGTATGCACCCATTCAAAGTGAAAAAAGGTCATTAAAAAAACATTCTTTACACAAAACTGTTGTTTATCTTGTAATAGTGTCAGGTTTGTAAATCTTAAGATTTCTATAAACTTCAATAAGAATGTGGAATATTCTGCTACCAGAATATATTCATCACTTGCTCTATACACAGATTTTTTCCTCATCACTCAAAACCAATTCCAATAACTGGTAGCCCTTTATTCTCAGCTGCAGAAAAACTAAAATATTGTAAGCTGCATATCTGATTGATTTCCCACTATAGTTTGTTGGTTTTTGTAAAATAAATATGCTCTTTGGGAAATGTGCTGTCTGCTTAATGCATTTGGAAACAATTATGAATTGCAGCTTATTTCCAACAAGAAAGAAACTTCTTTAAGTGTGTTCAGATTAGAGTGGTCCTTGACCCAGCAGTTTCCAGTTTAAAGATTTTACAGAAATCTTTTCTCAGTTTTGGTTTCCAAGCATTGCCTCTTTGTATCATTCCCTCAAAGCCCATGTAAGCTATGAATTCTGAAAAGAAAACAAATTATTAGAAATGGGTAAAAAACATAACTTCCACTCCCAAACTCATAAATTCTGTTCCTCCCCATCATCTTCCAGGATCAATTCTCTCATAGGCCTAATTTTCTGTTTTCATTTTGGTTAATTTATTCCTTGTGCTCCTAGTTCAGGTGGTTTGCTGACCAAACTGACCCCCAAACTGTTCTGGATGACGTTGCCCAACTCAGACAAAAATGCTGGACTCGATTACCTCAAAGGTCAGCATTCCTCCTTAGTTGATAGAGAGCCCAAAAGGCTAAGCAGGCAAGTCCTGTGGCTGTGCAAACACAGACAGGAAAAGGGGCTGTGAAAGTTGAGGGAGAGGAGAAGACTGAGCCTCTATCCACTTCTATGTCCACAAAACAAAACAGTTACTGTCTTTATACTGCCCTACTGATCACACCTCTTGTTCTCTTTATAGCAGAATTTCCCACAATTTCCAGAAGTCCAAACCTTGGTTTACTTGTCTTCCTGCAGTATTTAGAGTCAAGACACCACTCTTTTTATCACAGCAGAATCAGAACCAGATGTAATTTCTATCTACTACAATACATACTTAGTCCCTTGACCTAGAATATCATCAGCAGGTAAAAGAAGTCAGGAACTCCTGGCTCAGAGAGACATCCACAACCAAGAAACTGCAACACTCTTCACTCTCCAACCCCTTGTCCTAGTCCAGGAGAGCTGAGCCACTGCTTTCAATTTTTCTAGTTTTTATTTACTTTTTTTTTTTCCTAATCCTTCACAATGCCATTTGAATTCTTCTCTACTCCCTAAGGGGTTTTCAGACACAGTTTGAAAAATAGTGCTTACCCAAACTGTTTGGCACTGTGGGAGCAGAGTTTCTATCCTGGGGCTAGCTATGTTCATCTGTTGTGAACTTCTGAGATGATGAAACTGAAAATGTCCTTGAACAGACTCTATGTAGGGGAACACTCACATCAAGAATGGGAAAGAAATCTGGAGAATAAAATTAATTTATCCTGATGGTTGCTCTTGTTTATGTCAAAGGAAAGGAAAGACCAATATTTGTTAAGGACACAAGCTCACAAATGTTGTCTCATGTGAATGGCAAACCAGTTTCTTGATTCAATTCTTTCTCCTTCTCCACTTAGTAAGCTATACTTAGGTGATTTCTACTTTTCTTGACCCTTTCCACAACTGTAGGTTTTCTAAAGCCTTCTCTCTTCGTATTTTCTTCCTCTGAATAAAATAGAAATTTATTTCATTTCCAGCATCTCCAGGCATTCCCAGGGCTGATTTTGCATTAACAAGACAGATTTATTATACAGAAGAAACTTTGGAGTGAATACAGATGTATGAAACACTTCCTGTAATATAGGATCGCCTTATGCCTGGAACAGTCATCTTTTTTTTCCAGCCAAAATAAAGCTCCTTTAAAATTCTGAAATATTCACTTAAATAGTCTAATTCTCTCTAGTTTCTATCTCGGCCTGGGGTCAAAACAGAAATGTCACTGGACTGGCTTTTCTCAAGATACTTAACATTCCACTTTGGTGGACTCATGAAACATGATAAGATCCATGTGTTTTAATGGGTATCCAAATGAAACCTTGATTCAGTATCCTTTAAGTTATGAAAAAAAAAAAGTTCAGAAAAAGTAAGGTTCAGAAAAGCATGACCTATATTTTTTTGATTTTTAATTATTCAAGATGTCTCAGTCTTCCCCCCCCAGCCAAAAAAAGATTGCTTTAAAGAGAAACATTTCCTTTTTTAGTATATTCCTTCTAATGTTGATCATGCATGCAGAACTCTTATAAAAATTGTATGAATGAAGTCTCCAGTATTGAGTATCCAACATTTCTTTGATTAACTAAAATGCATGAATCTGTGAGCTGTTTATTAGTGTCTGTTGTATGCTGAATGTGAGTTTCTTTTTCAGTGTCTTGCTCTTTGGAGCAGATAACACCTTGTTCTCCATGTAAAACAGTCTTACTTATACAGCACATGTATGAGCCATCCTGTAATATGTATTTTAAGCTTTCATTATATAGCATTCTTAATACAAAACAAACACAGGTAAGACATCGGTAGATTTTTTTTTTCTTTTCTAATAGGAATTGCTGTGCTTCATAGTCCCTTTGATATGGAGAAAATTAGAAACTGTAACTGATTCTTTTCCTGACATATCTGAAGTAAGCATTGAATTTTGGTGGGGAGTTCTGTCTTAAGCTAACAGTACCATATTGCACCATCTCCTGAAAATGTTGAAGGTGTTCTGGTATATTTTACTTTGTTGTGAGGAAAATTAAATACAGTTGCCCGCTTTGAGGCTTAAGAAATACTACAAGTGAGGTTTGACATATACAGTAGCAGATGTATTTAGGGATAGTACTTAGAACAGATGCACTTTCCAAAAAAAAAGGAAACCTATGATTTTATCAAGAGTTGGATAAAACTCCACTGGAGTCAACAGAATTTTTCCATCTAATGCATTGGGACAGCAAGGTCAGGGCTTCACAGAAGCATTTCCATTTCTTGCATGCCAAGAAAAGCTCAGAGGGACCTTGTTCTGCTCAGTTAGACTTAACGGGTATGACTAGCTCACTTGTTTTGCAGCCAGATGTTTGTAGAGGGCACATATTACAGAAATTTAGTGTTGTGTAGTGGGATATAAAAGTTGCTATGTAGCACATGACCTATTCCAGGATATCAGTACTTTCCACAATATGTATAGATATAATTGATACTTTTCTATAGATCTGGTATTTGTGACATGGTAAGATTGAATACGTCTTTACTTCTGGCCTTGCAGAATATGCCCACAATAAAGTGAGGGAAACAAAAGGGTCAGAGCCCAGGGGAGTCCTCTATAAAGAGTTGCTGAGAAGCTGTTTTGTTAGCTAGCTGAGAGAAAGCAATGGAGCAGCAAGTGCTAGAAGCAAAGCAAAAGTACTGGAGATTATAGCATTGAAATCCTTCACTACTGCTTGAAACCATCTGTACATACCTAATACTTACGACAGAAAATACTTGCAAGGATAGTTTCCTCAGAAAAGAATATTTGATATCGTAGAGATAATTTAGACTGAGATCAGTTCTGACATCAATTGATGCTGGTTTTCTTCTCTCAATACATGTAGTTTTTCTTTTTTCTATTGTTGAGAAGCAAAATGCTGGTTTGGGGGATTCAATTAATGCTGGCACTAAAAGCTTACCATATGGCAAATCTGTCCACTGAATCACAGTTTGCATTCCCTGCTACAGTACTCTCACAATAGGTGTTTTAAAAATTCAATGTTATGCTGATATTTGTCCTGAAAAGCATTGTATTGCATTGTCATGGTAGTTTAAAAGAAGAGCTCTGCTGTGGATGTGTTTTATAATTAATTAAAATTCTAATTAATTTTTTAGCAGCACAGTAGTAAGAATCCTTCCACAGGCAAAGCTGTCCTAAGCCCTGCTCATTCAGTACTAGTTAATGGTACTAGTTTTGCAGTACTAAACCTAATGAGTAATAAGTAGCAAGGAATTGAGACTTTTACAAATAAGTAGATCAAAGCCATCTGGTTCCTCAACCTGGAAGGAAATCAGTACAGAAGACTCCTGAAAAGAACAGTTTTTTTACAGGAGGCAGAGAGTTTTCATGCTCCAGAGGTATGAAAGAGAGTTTAGAGGTTTTATTATGAAAAATCTCACAATAAATAAGGCTTCTATGTATATTAAATTATTTCAAAACTGTTTATACGTAAGTAAATCTTTTGTGGGTGCACTGTTTGCTTTAAATCTCCTTGATGGAAATCTTGATATCTTGAGGCCTAAACTCTCGCTGCTGTGCTGCAGCCTTATTGTTCACAGTGAAGTCTAATGGTGACTGAAACCCAACCTTTTATTTGAAGAAGGCAACACATGGTTGACACAAGTTAGAAGAAGACAGAACTTTTACACAGCAGAGCAACTTGCTCTTCATTAGTAACGTGCAGAGAAATATTCACTATAGTATGTTTCCTTAATTTAACAGAATAGTTTTCTGAGACATTAAATTGAAGAGGAATGCTTCATTAACCATACAGCCTAGTGCCTGTATCATAAAAGGGTAAATCTATGATTTTATTATTAATATTTTTATATTACTTGGATCCCATTGCTTCTAAAGTATGTTGTTCCTTTATGGGTATTTTTTGTTCCTGAACATCACTATTAGATATAATACTAAGGCACAAGAATATCTAAATTAAAGCAAAGTGGGTTTTGAGATATTTATGGCTTTATGCATCCCTTTGAAATTAGGAATATATACTTAGAAAGTCTGTGCTAGGTTTGAAATGAAATATCAACACTTTAGAGAAACCAGGAAAAGCTACTTTATGTAAAAATGAGAAAGTCCAGGAAAAAGCTTAAATGATTGGGTTCCAGATCATATATAGACAGATGTCAAATATAGCAGTTAATCAAAACAAAAAAAGTCAGTAAAGCACATATATGGATAGAACTTAAATCACAGTGGGTTATCACGTTTGCTCTCTGCTACTTAGAAAGCTGTTTTCTCTGATTCTCATTTCTTCTATACCTTCTTGTTTGAAAAAAAACCACCAAAAAACCCCACCTCTCCATTCAAATACTTTTACTGAAAACAATATTTCTGTGAAGTCTTGGACAATGAAACTCGATGGTTTATGTAAACTGGCAAAGGAGGAAAGAGGGGGGAGTTGGAATTTATTTGCTTAAAGTATTGAGTTCTGGTCTGGTGATGTTATGACCTTGCCTTATATCATAGTCTTTGAATATGCTGTCAGTAATCAGAAACATAACTTTAGAATAAGCTACAGTTTACAAATCATTATACTCTGTAGGAAGAAGAAGAAAGCCCAAAGCATAATCTGCTGTTATTCAATGTTTTTCAATTAGATTTCCACTTTTACAGGGTTCATTCATCACTGCAGTCTGGATCCCTAATTTTACAATGCACTGGGGGGGGGGGCGGGGAGCGGAATAGGATGATAAACAGAATTGGGGGTGTTTCTTCGGACAGCTGCATATTTTCATCTTGAAGACTTTTGATTGTTCTGCTTCTGATCTTGACTTTAAATCCAAGTAATAGAGTAGTAATATATAACATTTGTAATAGTTGTGTCCAAAAATTTTTATATCAAATAACATTCAGGTTAATATTGTTCATTTATATATCTGCCATTGAGGTTATATTATGAGAAACTCGTATGAATCAATGAAGCAATTCCTGCTGAATTATTTTTCAGATTATAGTTGAGGAGATGTGCACCTTATTTCAAAAGTTTCAAACATCAGAAAAGAAAGGATTACACAGAATAGAGGAAAGTTTCAACATTTTGTAAAGGCTGAAAACCCTTTGCTTCTGCAGAAACATGATAGTGGTTAGAACACAGCAATCTAGAAAGCAAGGACTGTTAGACTATAAGAAACAAATGAAACTGGAAAAAAACACAGAATGTAGAACTGGTAGTGGTACAATTATGTAGAGCTTAAGTGTAAATTAAGCATATGGGAGTGTCAGTCAAACATTTAGCAATGTAATGTGTGCTTAAACAGGAAAAAATACAGACAGCAGCACAATAATAAACCAACACACTGATTCATGTTATGCTCATAAGCACTAATTAAATTTGTGTGAACAGCCTACTTGGGTATCATTATGTACTAAATCATGAATTTGTCATGTTGAGATAACATGATGATTTCTAGATGTAACAGCATCTAAATAAAGGTTGTGATTCTTCTGTTTGGGGAAAATAAAATCCTCAGGAAGCCTCAGATCCAAACCACCATTCTTAATTGGGTGAGTCTGAAACCAAATAAAAGTGACAGACTATCATTAAATAATTAAAGGTTTGCCTAGAAGTGCAACAATAGAATTAATGAAAAATTACATTCCTTTATTTTAGAAGTGACTTGGGCAGAAATGCTATAGAATAAGGGGTAGATAAAGGAGTGAGATGAGTAGAGGTTATCTGAAATAACCAACAGATTTCTGTACGGCTCTCAGAGGACTGTACCAACCCTTTTCCTTCAGGTTTGCAGAAATTGACTAAACATTCAAAACACCATGCTGAGTTTTAAATTCTCCAGCTGAGAGCACCAGCTTTATCCATGGCTGAGAGAGACCCTGAGCTCTTGGTTCCAACCTCCTAATTTGGGTAATTTAAAATAAGTATCTAAGTTGAATAATGTGATTATCCAGTTCTGATTCACCTTCTGTTTTCCCAGAATCTTCTTCAAATAATAGCTGTTTACTTATCAGTGAGTCAGGAATTTCATAATAATCTTGGGGTGGGGGGGAGGGGGAATGATCTGCTTGTGATTTTATGCAAGGAAACATAAGGAGGTAGGGAATTGTTTTTAATTTCCAAGTTTATTTTTTTTAAAGAGAGATCTGTATGGATTTTTGAGGAACTCTGCAAGACAGGAGTGTCAGTAGGATTATGATACTGAAGCAAGATCTAAATTAAATAAAAAGGAAGATAAATAATTTCTCTTAAGTACACTTTTGAAAGTGGATGAGCCTGATTTCCCTTTTTTGGCTAGTGAAAAGCACTGATTTGATCAGAGCATGAAGATAGTAAGATATGCTGCAGGAGGAGATATGTGTGATTATCATGGCTTCCTTAATTTAAAAGACACAGTGATATGAACCACTTGTATGTCTCTTGTAATATCTCTCATGGACATGCTTCAGGACAAGCGTGACATGATGTTGAGTGCCAATGTTGCATGTGAGCTGCTATGTACAAGAGAGTTCTACCTTAAAACACTCAGGAGTAAATTTACTCATGTAAAAGTTGATGAAAATCATATGCATGAGGATTTGGGTATGACTTGGCAAACTGTTCATGTATCCATCCATCAAGAATGTTTGATAGAATTCTGATCACTTTCAGTGGAAAATAACAAAGCTGGAGGAAACACTTTCTTGCTTTTCTTAATTTTTCTTAAGATTTGAAATGTAGCCGGTTAACATATTGCTGAGACAGCCTATGAATGCATAGCTCCTGAACTCTGAAGATGCACCCAGAAAGCAGAAGGTAGAAATATCAGACATACACGGCTCAGGGAAATAAAGCTTTTCATCTCAACAGCCTATAGTGACATTAGGAGAGAAGAAAAAAAAAAAACAACCACACCCCCTCCCCACCACCCCACCACCCCCCAAACCCAAACCTGGAGGTAAAGCTCAAATTGTACCACAAAAATGTAAATTTTTCAGTCAATCATTATTTAGTAAACCAAAATCAGGAAAGAGGTAATTAGTTATCCTTTTAATATGGGAATGCTAGATGAGAAACACCACCAGATTAAAATTTTATTCTTTCCAAATAGAATAGACTAAGGTATGCTTGTTTTGAGGAGTACGGCAGTCATTAGTCACTAAAATCCTGTTAGGAAGGGAAGTTTTACTGCCCAGTTTAACACAAAGAAAGTAAAATGCCATAGCAGCAGACTACATTAATCCCTTCTTCAAGTACTAATTGCAAAACCACAAGACCAGTTCTTTTCAGCAAGTACCAAAACTGTGAGGTTGAATATCCTTGTATGGTCTATGCTTACTACTTATGTAAGCAATAAATGCATTCATTTTTTTCATAATGGTGTTGCTCCTTAGCATAATCCTGAAAGTAAACAAAATTGAAAGCATGCTTCGAATGAAATTGAAGCTTAAATGTTTATTGAAATTTTTCTGTCCTGCATTTATTCAGTGTAAATCCTAGAGAAGCTTTAGAGGAGAGATGTTTAAATTGAAGAGAATTCCAACTTCCAGGCATTTTCCTATGAAATGGTGGTATGTGTTCATGCTGCTGCCCTCTTGATTAGAAATGGTTTCGGAAAGATGAAAAAACTTCCGAAAATATCTGATAAAAGAGTATTTCAGTAGAACTGTTGCCAAAAGCAGACGCTAAGGTTATCAAGTGTGAAATGAAACTTAGAAAGTCATTGGACATTGATTTGAATTAACTTATAATGACCTGGTTTATGTTTCTGGTCTCTGGAAAGATGGCTAGAGCATAAAAACAAGTTTCTGTGAAGGACATAGGACTATTAATGAACTAGTCATCTGAATATGAGCAGTAAATGTCTTTAGTTAAGGTCCACGGAAAATAACCATTCTGCTAAGATGCTGTAGTAGGCACTGGAATGGGATGAAAAGACCAGAAGAGTCTAAAAAGGAAATGCTTTAATTGCAGAAGCAAGCATAGTGGCATAACTAAATCAAAAATCTTTTGCAGCTTTTGAAAGTGTAACTTAATTATAAACACAGGAAAGCAAGCAGCATATGGTATTGTGGATTATATGATCTTGGTGCCTCTGTAAACTAACTGAAGGTGAGGTTGATAGGAGAAATGCAAGGAAATTCAGTGGTTTTCCATTTGAAGTGTCTTGGGTGCCCCATATAAATGTTTGTGTTGCCAGTGGAGCTGTAACAGTTTGTACGTACTGAAGTTCTCTTACGTGATTCTGGTTGACAGAACATTATTCTTTGAAAATGCATTGTAGGAAATGAAATGTAAAACCTGAGAATGGTTCTGTGCTCCTGGAAATACCCTCAAGATTTAAAAAGGAAACTGATGTTTATTTATGGGCTGCCCCATTGCATTTCCTTAATTTCATTATCTTTGCATTTTTTTAAGTTTAGTGAAAAAAACCCAACCCTGAATGTAATCACATTTACCTCCAAGGGCAAAATGTCTGAACTGGATTCCCCTTTTTCCATAGTATCCTAGCTTTGAGATGATAACGGTCTCAAGAAATGCAAATGCAACAGTAGAGAATTAAATGTTGAAATAAACATGTAATATTAATAATTAGTTGGTTCCAGCGTTAGTTGCTTGGAAGCACTCTCAGTTGTATTTTTTGCCTCTACTTGGGGGATGTTATCCTATTCATTTTTCAAAAGATTTTATGAAATCAGATTTGATATAGACCATGTATGAGCATTTTAGTACTCCGTAGGACTGCTTAATTCTGTGTTAATTCGGTGGGGTTTAGTGTATTTTTTTTTAGATTTTGGATAAAATCTATACATTCCACAAAAAAAACCCCAATAAATGTTAAAAAAAACTGTTAAAAGGTGTTTTTTTTTTAAATCCATAACATTGTAAAGAAAAGGTGTTATGGTATCTGAGCTGTAGTATATTGTAAAGACAAAAATAATAGTGTTAAAAGCAAGGCAAACTTTGTTTTATAGGATTTTAGCATTTAGATATTTGGTATTGAATGTGCTGTCACTGGGAATGTCTTTATTTGAGAGTAGAAATATTTGAAACTGATAGCCAAAACCTCTCTAATTGACCCCTGCTAATTATAATATTGATTTAACACCTTTGTCATTCTTCTCTTGTTTTATTAATGAGTTTTATGGTGGAAACAAGTCTTCAGTGTAAATCTCTCCTTGACTGACAGTCCTTCACCATTTATTCTTTGTCACTGATTATTGGAGCAGAATAAGAAGTATGAATACTAAATGATATGAGTTTTAGCTGTTCTAGGATATGGTCTTGTCTATCCAATAGGCTGTAGTCACGTAGTTCTGTTTATGACTTTATATCAACATCATATTAGAAGGACATCTTTTCAGTATATGGGACCTGACAAAAACCCTTGGTTAGCAACAACAGCTGGAGATTCAATTCCTGTGCACTATACCCCTAAAGACCTTCTGAAAAATTACATCTAGCTTGTAATTCCCAGTCAGACCCTCTACTGAAGAAGGTGTAAAAATACAGGAGCATTACTTCAGCTTCATTCTACAGTGATTCATTAAATGACCCCTTCATGTGATCACAGTGTCTTTGATGGTCTTAATAATGTTTTGGGGTTTAGTTGTTATAAAAAGTACCAGGTTTAAAGTGTCAGAGAACTTCTGAAAGCAGGGAAGATGTTATCTTCAACTTAATGAGGTCTGTGCACCCAATATGCCTTTAGCACTTGGGGGTAGAAGGGAGGGAAATATGTTAATTTATAAGTGAAAAGGTGGTATACAACAAGCATTCAAAATCTGGATTTAGAATGTTTTTATTGAGGGGTTATTTCTCATGTTTTTCTTCTCTGGGTTCAGATTATGGTTCAGGGTGTCTAGCAGAGGTTGAAAAATTCAATTTACAGAAGGTAGACATGACTTAACTGCACATAAGGTCAGTTAGCTTAACTTAAACCACTGACATGCATTAAATGAACTAAACCAGAAAGATATTTGCATTATTGTGGTGCTCTTTGTTTTCTACTGCATGCCTCATCTGTGGATGTTGTCAGATTGATGAGCAAGTAAATGCTGTGCAAGTAAATTTTGGTTTTTCCACCTAAATAGCGCATAAAGTGTCTATAGAGGCTAAGATATCTAAGGCTGCTTTGGGAATATCTGTCCTAAAAAAGCATGCTCCTCTCCAGATAAATGCAAAAATTATAAATATAAATATACACATTATAAATATTAGGAAATACAGACATATCTGTGTACAAATATGTAGTGAGGATGATTTTATACGGTAGGGCATGGGATTTTCAGCATGCCATTCTAAAAATAAATTTTATAGAAGTGTTATTGGAAAAAAGAATTCTCAAAATAGAGAAGATTCTTAATGAAAATGTATAAAAATAAAAAGTTTTGAAAGGAAACCTTCCTCTTGCCTACTGTGGCTTTTCAGGGTATTTCTCTTCCTACAGGTTTGTTCTCCCCTTAGCAACTTTTTAATTCCTCGCTGGATTACAGCAAACCTTTGAATCCCTTCTGAGTCCCTAGGAAGAATATCACTGCTTCTCACTCAGAATTTCTGGAATCAGCCTGTGCTGCTGTAGAGACCTTGAACTTTGCTGTTAGGTCCTCCCTGCATGCTTTTCCCTGTTGCAGTATTCTTGGGGATGAACCTGACTGAGTAGAGTGCAGTAACTATCAGTTACCCAGCCCAGTCTGTACTGAAACAAAAAAAATGT
Organism: Buteo buteo; assembly: GCF_964188355.1. NCBI lineage: Eukaryota > Metazoa > Chordata > Aves > Accipitriformes > Accipitridae > Buteo > Buteo buteo. The sequence continues at coordinate 18,089,891 of NC_134175.1, read as the reverse complement.
AAAATACAACACAGGGAGAAAAACACTGATACTCTGTAACCAAACAGAATATAAAGTCATTGTCAGTTTGGGCCATAATCTTCAGTTCAGAAATAGCATGATATGTATTCTTTAAATGAGTTGCATGAAGTCAGCTTTGATGTGCATCAAATGCAGCATTCTGGACTCTTGTGGGATATCTCTCATGGATTAATGCATAGGAATTTAATGTATTTCCATAGATTTTGGAGAAATCCTATTAATTTAATTGTAAGCTTCTCTGAAGAATAGAAGCTAAATGAAAATGCAAGGATATTGTAGAAAGGCTAAAAAGAACAATAAATTCCAGAATTTTTTATCACAGACTGCGCATGGATGATATTTCCATATATAAGCATCACTGCAAAGTTCTGCAGAGTTTATCTAATCTGAGGGTCACTTGATCATTTACTGGTTTTTGAGACTTCTTTTAAAATGTGTTAAGATTTTAGAGATTAAATCTTACATTCAAAACCAAACAACAATGCACTTGTTTCTGATAAATAGGAAAAGAGCACACTGGAATTTTCTTGCTAACCTAATTTCTAAATATGTTCTGGCTGAAACTAGCAAGTCAGTTGCAAAGGTGGGCTGAACAGGAGCAGGGTATTTAAAAGCTGTGAGGAGGTAGGCAGGAGGCCTGCCAATGTTGCAGGCATTTTGCCTAGTTGATGTCTCTCTTAATAATGGCCAAAAGCTTAGAGAGATTCTGATCTCTCAAAGTTGAAATTTGCAAGTTTAAAAATCTATGCTGTATAATTCCCCACTTCTCTTTTTGTTGATCTTTTTCTTCCTTGAAATATAGTAGAATAATAGCAAGTTTAACTCTGTTTCTATTTAGTTTTGCTTTCAGGTGTTCATTTAGTAAAAGAAGATTGCAAAGTAAAAGAAACAAATGTTTTTATAGATGTGTCTTCGATCGTTTGTTTACATCTTATTTCCCATGGTTCTCCTCAGCAAAGGCACCTCTGCTTGCATCTGAAGTTATAAAGATTTTTTATGGCAAAAATCTAAATAGGGGACAAAACCCTAACAATGTACCTTGAGGATAAATATTTCAGAAAGGTATATTCTCAGAAACAGGTTTCTGTATTAGTACAGTGATGGAGGTGGCAGGGGAGAGGAGGGAAGAGGCAGTGTTGTACTTTGGTTTGAAACCAGTAGAACTGACAATTCCTAGGGGGTCATTGTGCAACATGATGGACCTTTAAAGAAATTCATAGAATCCTCCTGTATTTATTCATATGATATTTATTTATTTGCTTGCAAAAGCTTCTTTAGGTAATCTCCTTAGATATTTATTTTAAAAATGTATGGGCATTATTTTCTTGTAGTGATGCAGAATTGCATTTAAGTCACAAGCATAATGTTAAAAATAACAATAGAAAGAAAAAAACCCAACCTTTTCCCCTGCCATGCTTGTTCATATTTTTTACTTGGACAAAAGTGGAATAAATACTGAAGATCAGCTATTAAATAAGATCTGGGACCTAAAGGTCCTTGCAGTAAAATCTAAGTTACGCTCACAAAAACTTCTCTTACTTCCAGAGCTTCTCACAGTGAAATATCTTGTGCATCATAACTGATTTTATCTTGGGAATCTAATCAAGCAACAAACTCATTAAAAAGACCATTAGCTCAAACTGAAAAATTACCTTCTATGCAGAAGCTAAGGCTGGTTCAATTTTAAGAAAAATTGCCTGTTACAGTGAAATAGCTGCAAGATATTTGGAAGGAGCAAAATAAAGGATTTCGGCCAGAAAGACAGTTGGCTGCAGCATCAGGTGCATGATATTGGCCCCTCATAGGAAGGGGAGAAGTACTACTTCAGTATGAAATAACGAAGATGTAGCTTTGGAAAATGATTATGACTGTTAATACTCCAGATCTGGTCAGTGGACTATTCCATTACAGATCATGATAAAAAGCAGATTTTCTCATTTAAATGCAATATATCCATTGCCTCAACATCTTTATTTTCTTTCAAGTGTCAGGAGATGCTGTTTGTGTTCCTTAAAGGAGACCTTAGCTACACAGCTCCTGCGCAAGGATTCTTGTTTTGTAAGAGAGAACTTTTCTATTTAATGTAATAAAGGATACCAATTCCTCTGGAAGATTAGGAGAAGTTTCTTTCTTCTTAGATGGGTGCAATACACTGTCTTTATCCTGATACAGGGAAAAAGAGGAGTTATTTCGTCTGAAAGTACTATTTGAGCTAGCACAGTGGGGAAAAAAGGTATACAAACATTTGTCCTTATCTCTTGATAAATTCTTGTCCATGTAAGTTGCTATTTTTTTTTCAGAAGTCAGATTAAATGTGTAGAACAAGAGTTGTAAAAATGCTTTATTTTGGAGGAAAATATAAAGTTCTAAGTCAAAACTATGTAGTTATTTTTATAATTATTGATATTTTAACAACTTCAACTTAGCAAAGTTATTTTCTGCTGCCTTATGTCTAAAGGAAAGAGAAGTAACAAAGAGAGAAGATATATTACAATGTTGATTGCTGCAGTGGTTTGGTTTTTCAGTGTGTTTTTTTTTTATCACTCTAGTTCAGAGAAAATAGCTTCTAAGGGTTTCTTATAGCAACTTTAATATAGTGTTTTGCTACAACATGAAAAAATTAAGAGAAATCATGTTTATTAAACTGGAAAACATTATTTAATAAAAGCAGCACTTTTACTCAAAACAATTTTCATTATTAAACCTGCCAAACGTAGCCCAGAATTGTTAACTGAGTGCTGGATGTTTTATACCTCTGTATTCATCCAAAAATGTCATCTGTATGATGATAATTTTTTGTGATGGATGGTATGGTGGTATCATTCTTAAATTTTTTGTTTTGCTATTATTGTAGGGAGTGCATTTTACATATTTCTATTTTTTTCTGTTTTAAAACAATTCAATTATTTGGTCAAATCATTGGCAACTGTTACAAGTGATGCGTAGCAAATATTTGTAGTGGGAGCATAATGTTGGTAATAACACGTATTGTAGTCAAGGAGGGTGTGGGAAGGGACCCTTGAAGGGAAATGCTGCAATGCTAAATGGAAGAATTACCATCCTCAAAAGGATATTAGGAAAAAACCAAGCAGCCTACAGAGAAAGATATGTTCCAGAAAGTTATATCTTAAAGGTAAGGGGCTATCAGACTTAAGCAATAATTGTCAAAAGACAAACACAATTATATTTTAGGAGGGAAATTAAAACTGATAACAATGGTCTCTTTTAGTCATAAGATAAAATGGTGTCTCTATGCTTTGACAATGAGGATGAGATTAGAGCTGATCAAGATATTGCTACTGAACTAAAGGAATACATTAACTCAGTTTTCAGTAAGGGTGACAACATGGAGCACGAGGATGGAGACAGAATAACTAGAGGAAATGGAAATAACCGTATCTGAAGAAAACGGAAATTAATTCAGTCATAATAAGGATGAAGGGGAGATAGACAATTTCCATTCTAGAATACTGAGATTGCAATGAAAAAATACGTTAATAAATCTATCAAACTGGATGTAGTATTAGATAATAGGTAGCTAACAAATATATTGACGTAGGAAACTATTGATCTCTTATTTTGGCTTAGAAACCTCTAAGAGTATGATAAATACTCCAAGAAAAAAAAAATTAAACACTTTGAGGTAGGAGATGAAAAGAGGATTACTAAAGGCTGATAATGCAAGACTATACTTATTGTAGATTGGATAGAAAAATAAAAGTATGAAACTCAGGCCAAGAAAGTTGACCTGCATGTTCCAGCTGAGATTGACTCTTACATCTAATATCATCAGCATACAAATTTGTAGAAAAAAATTCATGACCTAAGTAATGCATTCTTTCCTGCATACACACTCCCTAAGGCAATTACTTCTATGTCTTTTAAACTATTTTAGACTAAAAAAGAAATATGGAATTAATATGGGTATATTTACAAATTGTTCTTCTGTCTTGCATTTCTACATTTTACCACTGTAACTGTTTAATTATTAACATAATTTTAATTTTTGCAGGCCTAACTTATATATTTTTCCTTAATCTCGACAGAGGGAATTGCAGTTTTGACAGCTGGGCTTGGGTAGAACTATCTGTAATTATTAATTGCTGTAATATATGTACGTTTTTGGATCCCCATGTCAATTCAGAGTATCAAAAAGAGAACTAGTTTGCCGGGGATTTTTAGAGCAACTGTAGTACAAAACATGCAAAAGCTATTTTACTTTTTTTGTCAAAAAAGGCAGTTCCACTTCTAAAGGGAACAACTAATACACTTATAATACAGAGTCAAGAGCAAGTAAATCACAGTCTTGTAAAGCTGAACATAGCTGACTGCTGTATGTAAAAGTTAGTATAACAAATATTTTTCCATTTGTTTATTTTATGATTAAATCTCACACTTGCTCTGTGTAGGAAGTTTTACTTTTCTTCATAAAGAAGAAAACAAGGGAATGCCTTTTTCCTGAATATATTGGCATTTTTATTACACTCATAGCTTACAAACACTGATTTTTCCTTTAGTTACGCATTACAGATTTTCTGTTTTAAACACTTTTGTGCATTTTCTTTTTCTCAGAAATCAAGAATTTTCTACTTAGAATAAATCAAATTCTTTTTAGCTGTCTTATCCTTCACAATTCTCTGCTTGCAGATTTTGGTACTATCCAAGTTCTCTGACATATATGCTATTTTGACATGTATGTTGTCATACTTTGACATATATAGTATTAAATACATGAAAAGTGCTATGTCTCCCAGCACATTAATACTTCCCTCAGGTTCTGAAGTAGATCGCATTCCAGAGCTGTTCATTTAACCATAATATTTGCTTTGAGCTGTTGCTTATTTATCCAAAAGGCTTAAACATGTGCCACTGCAGTGAAACATTTTCAGTTGACCTTAAAGTGCATCCATCTTTATAATCTGGCTTTCTAAAGATGTCATATTTTATTTCTAATTGTGTACAGTGGTAATACAGTTCAAAGATAACCTAAATCTTGAAACCATAAGACTTCTTTTGTGAGTGTTCTGCTGCACAATGCAGACCTCAGATTGTGATGGGGACACCACCTGGCCATAGTAGATCAATGATGTTGTGGTACTGCTTTAGAACTGGCAATTTACTAAAAGGTGGGCTTGCAAAGGCCTGTAACTCAGATATGGCAGAACTAAATATTTAAATCTGATGAATAGTTTATGCTAGCTGCAGAGCAATGTTTGTCAAGTAAACTCATTGCAGAATAGAACCACCAGACACTTCCAGTGTATTCATAGCATTTGTATTCATTTTGGCTTTCTACACAATTTTTATTACCCTTCGGCACCTGCTGTTTCTCCAATGAAAATTTGTGGTTAAGCAATTCACTTCTTCCTGTCTTTCTCTCTGTTCTTCCCCCTCCACAATTGCACAACCTCTCACATATTTTTTTTTAATGTAATGTTTTATGTAATTTTTAAGTTACGGATGTGATCTTACATACACATTAGGGAGAGTCAAGCCAAAATGGCTACAAAAAATTGTAGTTGCAGCTGTTTGTTTTGTTGTTTATTGTTTGTTTTTAATCTGGTGAAACTTAACTTAAAAACTCCACAGATTAAATTAAAAATCTCTGACAATGAGTGCTGTATCATCACTTTCTAGTTCAGAGAGGTACATAAATACTCAAACATCCATTTGTATTCCCTTTAAATTACTACTTTTTCATTAATGACTCTGCAGTTATTTAAATTTGAAAGGTCAGATGCATGATTGTTTGGTAGAAGGATGTTAACTTCAAGAAAAAATTCAATACATAAATAGATTATACAATCCCAGTATACCAACCTTCTGATGAAAATGAAAGGGCAGATGGTAGTTGTGTTGATTAGCAGTGTTCACAAACCATGACTGCAGAATGTGTGTGAAAAGGATGAAGAAACCATCCACAGGGCAGGTGACTAAACTATTTAAAAATGTTTTTTCTTTCATTCTGAAAGAAACCCAAATTAATACTGAACTGATTTCTGTTCAACAGGGGGCAATCAAGTGAGAAACAGGAGTTTATCTTTTCTTTTGTAACATTTATGCACAGAGGGACATCTAACCGGCAAAAAAAGGTGTTCACAATATCTCTATGAAAAGCAGTGCTGCTATTTTTTCCATGTCATTTACATGTTTTCCCTGTCATTTACATAGGGTTAGTGTTCTCATTATCTAAACAGCAGGAATGTGTAATGGACACATCCAAATAATATATAGCAAAATATACACCAACTTATAGATAGTCAAGTTGTAAATGGCATTAATGATTGCAGAGTTCTAGGAAAATCTTTGTTTCATATTTTCCTAATTCCACTTCCCACCACCTAAGTGTCAGTCTTTTGCTGCTATGTCATTGTAACTCCATGGACCTTAGTGAATCCAAGCATGTTTCCACCAGCCTCTTATGGAAAGCAGCATCAGATATTCTCCTGAGTTTTCCAGATATTTGCCACAGTCCTCATGCCAAAATTACTTTTAGTGGAAACTGTAGCAAAATAGCTCAAATATCAGTATTGTTTTCTGCAAACGATGAGAATTAGGAAAAATTATTAAATCTATAGATGTTAATACATTGTCCTGGTTTCAGCTGGGGTAGAGTTAACTGTCTTCCTAGTAGCTGGTACAGTGCTATGTTTTGAGTTCAGTATGTGAAGAATGTTGATAACACTGATGTTTTCAGTTGTTGCTCAGTAGTGTTTAGACTAAAGTCAAGGATTTTTCAGCTTCTCATGCCCAGCCAGAGAGAAAGCTGGAGGGGCACAAGAAGTTGGCACAGGACACAGCCAGGGCACCTGACCCAAACTGGCCAACAGGGTATTCCATACCATGGGACGTCACATCTAGTATAGGAACTGGGAAGGGGCGGCAGGGAATCACCGCTTGGGGACTAGCTGGGTGTGGGTCGGCGGGTGGTGAGCAGTTGCCCTGCGCATCATTTGTACATTCCAATCCTTTTATTACTACTGTTGTCATTTTATTAGTGTTATAATTATCATTATTAGTTTCTTCTTTTCTGTTCTATTAAACCATTCTTATCTCAACCCACGGGTTTTGCTTTTTTTCCCGATTTTCTCCCCCATCCCACTGGGTTGGGGGGAATGAGTGAGCAGCTGCGTGGTGCTTAGTTGCTGGCTGGGGTTAAACCATGACATACATGTAGTATTGATAATTTTCCTGATTAATATAAAACAAAAATTGAACAAATGAAACTGCAGTCTGTTCAACTACCATGAAAATGTGTATCAGGTGAAGAGGCTTTGCTGCCTCACTTGTCAGGAGCTATTAGCCCTTGCAGAGAGATTAGGCACCTGCCTAATCTGCTATGCATCTAGTTTAAAAAAAAAATGCTGAACGGGTAAAGATTTACCTTTATACCATGGAGAAAAATGGCTGGAGTGTTCTTGTAGCATTTATTTTGCTTGTTGCATTTATTACAGTTGAATATAAAAAAGGCAATACGCTGAGGAGAGGGAATGAGATGTCAGTTCCTAGTATACAACATTCAAATTCATCTGTGCCACAGAGGGTATGTTATACTATGTGTAGGCTGAATGATTTTTCTTTTTGTGGCTTTATAGAATTAAAATCCATTCCATTTTCTAATACTGTTTAGATAGAGCTTTCTAAGTTGTATTCAAGCTATATTACAACACAGTTACCCTAAAGAGGTTGAGTAAATGTGGAATTGAAGCAGGAGAATCTGAGATTGGTTTGTTACAAAGTATTAATGAAAACCAGCTCACTTAAGAATTTGCATATCGTTATACCAGTTTTTTCCTCTAGGTAATAGTCTGAATTTGTCATGGGTCAATAGCCCATGAAGTCTTTGCTATCATATATATGTTCCAAGCATGACAAGTTCAATGAAACACGGTCATATGTGGAATTATGAATCAGTCTCCAAACCTCTTCAATTTAAAATGCGCAAGTCACTTTTCAATTTAAGCAATATACTATTTTTTAATACTTAGAATTTGAAAAAGGAAGCAACATGATAAAGTCCAACAATGTACTGTGCATCCCAACTGGAAATCCATAAAAAATAAAAATGTGGATAAAGCCAATATGATGACTTGTTTAGGTGCCTGTGTTCCATCTCTCCACAACTGTGTAGGTTAGATGGCAATTTTTTTTTCTGATTCAGCTGCTGATTTCTGTTGCTTAAAGTGTGAATTTAGTTACAGTTTTTCTCACGTGGATCAGCATGAATCACCAGCATGACTAAATTAACACTTACAGCAGAAATGCTCCAATTATTTACTATGTGAGCTAAATATTTAATAATATTGTCTGTCAGTAAAGGAATGGTGTGATCCCACTGTGAATTAGCCAAAGAAAAATGAATATATGGGATGTTGAATTAGTGAGTACATTCACATATATAGCTTTGCTTCATAGCATCATATCTGAGCACACAGGGAAAACAATTACTTTTTAAGAAAGTACAGATAAACTGGTAAATCTTAAGACAATACATTGAGGATATCAGGTATATTAATTTTCCAGAATAACTGTCAATATGTTTATTCCCTTCTTTATACCAGAATTATCAGTAAATAACATCTTGATGTCCCTTTAAAGAAACACAGAGAAAAGGAACTGATAGTTCTTTTCTTAGATAGAAGTAGATAAGAATTTTCCTAGATTATCACCAACGAGATTTAATGATCTGATTCACTGGTCTTGTGCTTAAACCAATTACAGTGAAAACATCATGTGTTGACCATCACTGAAAATCAATTTATAAGCAACTGAGTTCTGAAAGCATTGAATCTTACTTGGGAACTTTTTGTTTCGAAGGTATTCTTTGTGCTGTATGTGTGAGAAATTTTATCTAGAATCATAAAGTCAGAGTAGTTATATGAAAGGCTACAGATCTTAAATGTAATACAACTAAGTTTAAGCTTACTTTAACTTACGTAATGAGTACTAAGATGCTATAGAATATTTTTAATTATGTCTTAGGGAACAGGAATGCATCTTTTAACAAAAGGAAAATTACTCTGACCTGGTTTGCTAATAAGTTACACAGTTTTGCGGTTTTCTTGTTATAGCTCAACCATAAAAGCTTTCAATCTACTTTAAGCTATTAAAAAAGTTACTATCTTCCAGGCTTGGCAATCAGCCCTGAGATTTAGTGCAACTTTGGGAAGACTCACATAGGGTGGAGATTCTATAATAACTCTTTAGTACTCTCCCTCCTGGTATTTGCCAGTTCTCCAAGGTGTTGCATAATGAACAGCACAAACAGAATGGACGCATGCAGTCAGGTAGCACAGAAAGTGGCTCCTGGTTACCTTTCAGGGAATAAATATTTTTGTTTTGTTTTTAGGAAAAGTTGCCAAATGGTTGGTTTTCAGAAGGTTGATTTCCTTCCCCTGCCCCCGCTCCACGTTTGTCTAGGAATGTACTGGAGGTTTCCTATTTAGGGTGGGAGGATATCCCCCACAGTGTCCCTTAGCTGTTACGTAGCGCTTGACATGAAGGTGTAGATCAAGGTTTGCCTGAGATTCAAACTCTGAACAAACTGGAGTTGTTTTTGCACTGGGCTTTTATCTGACCTAACTTCTTCTTGCTTGTTGAATTTATCTGATTTCTGTGTCAGAATGTGGCCATGATGTAGTTAGAGTAATTGAAAAATTTGGACAATTAGTGCTGTTTACAGTGCAGCAATACTGTGCCATAAAAAGCAGAATCTTGCCCTCAGTGTTGCACTGAGTTCCCAGCAAAGGGCAAGATCTATGATTTTGTGGACATGTTGAATGTCTAAACAAAACTAATGGAGTGTATAGACAATCTTTCCAAGGAATATCTCTTTTGCAGTCCAAAGTGGACTGTAAGTACAGATTCAGACATCTTTAATCAGAAGAATTATTAGTTTGTTTCTTGAGTATAGCTGCTTGTTTCCTGAGTATAGCTGTTTGTTTGGAATGTGACTGCACATACATTAAAAGTGACATCTTCTAACACATGCCAATTTCAGGTCCCTGCTGATTTTTAACAGCCACCAGTGACTCAGACTTATGGGATAGGTAGTAACGTGAGAGCTATGTATTATTCCATTGTGAGGCATTTCTGATTCAGTGTGATGATTAGAACATTAAATTAAATTCTCCTCTCATTTTCAGCTTTCTGAACTGCTTGAGAAACCTCAGATACTGTTCAGCAAATTGGGATTCAGCAGATAAGGAACTAGTACCACAGAGGAACATGCCAGCAGTTCATTCAAAAAGAAGGTTGGGACAGAGGGTTTTATTATTATAAGGTATTTGCCTTAAAGAATTTTCTTAGCTCTCAAAGCTGCAAAAAGGGGCTTATGTTTGAGTTCATCTACGGTCAAAAAGGTCAATTTTGTGTGCTTTATTTGCAAATAGTCTCATTTTCCAACTTGAAGTTTGGTGAATAACTCCTTTATTTTTTATTGTGGCCACTTCATGCTTTTAATTTTATTTCTGTTAAAAATGCTATGTGGAAATGCTGTCATTTATTTGGAAAACTGCGTGGAATACAGACCTGATATTCCAAACTGAAAGAATATTTTTTAAACTAATGAGTATGTTTATTTGTGAATGAGTTTAGATTGACTTTACAATATCTGGCACAGTTAACCGCAGAATTTCCAAGAAGCATATTGCACCAGTGTCACAAACTGTAGTTGTACACAGGCATCTAAAATTTCCAAAACACACAGACTCTACTGTATGCTTATGCTCTATAGCAAAAACCTTTTGCCTCCATTACAAGCATGTGACTTTTACAACTTCTGGGAAAGCTGCTAACATGTATCTGAGAGAAAAATCTGCTCTTTAAAACTAAAGAAAAAAATTGCAAAGGATTTTGTAAGCTTAAGTGCAGCAATACAACTTGCCTGCATGGTCCTATTTTGCAAGCAAAGTGAGAAAAAAAATTGACTGATATAAATAGAAAGATTGGAATTCTCCTTTATTTAATGCAGAAAGATTGTAGAATCATTTCCAAAAGCAATGTGGGCATAATCCTGTCTATCTTTTGCTGCCAAATGAACTGAGAGACTTACGTCAGTGAGAGATTTGCTTGCACACAACACAGGGCTGAATCTGCAATCATGCAATTTCAGTATAAAAAACAGAGATTTTAATCTTTATTAAAATTATTTTAAATCTCTATTAAATGGTTAAAGTTAAATGTTTTTCTAGAATGCAACCAAGATAAAATGGGTCATTTTCCCAATTGACTTTAAGGGTCAACAATGGAAATAATCATAAAGTTTATTGGATTAAAAAATAAGTATTGTTGCACAGGGCTAGGGTTTGGGGCTCAGAGGGTCATAATGGCAGGGATTCAGGCATTTGAACTGTTTTATTGTTTATGAAATACTTTTAAAACCTATACTTCCTGTATACAACTATGATTTCCATTTTAGATGCTTGGAGGTGAATAACAAAGGCTGAGACAATGCTTTTTTTGTTATCATAAAGCATCTTTTTTAAATCATAAATTGTCTTTTTATTATCATAAACAGTATTATATGCTCCAAATAGTGTGTTTTCTGCATGTAGGTCTTTGCATATATTATGTAGGTCAAATGAAAATGATTTTTATTTTGTCATTTTGTTTAGGTTTGAATTCATGTGCAAATCCTAATCTCAGAAACCTATATGTTGTTCTGTGTGCTTAGGTTAGACTTGGACACACACTGACTAACTTAATGGGAAAAGTTCAGCTTGAAAGTGAGAGCTGGCTCACACGCCAAACCTTGCCCTTCAGACAGACAGTGTGAACACAACCTTTTGTAACCTCCCGAAAAGGCTGTTTTCACAATCACAGGAAAGAATAAAGACAGCACATTGGAGTATATTTGTTATATTTTTCTTGTCCAACTCCCACATTAGTCCACAGAAATTTTCCCTTGTGAATTGATGGATAGGGGTTTTTTTCCCCCTTTTGGATTTGTTTTCTTAACTGTGTGAGTACTGCTCTCTGACTCCTGACTTAAGAGATGTTTCATTTCTTGTTTTAACTCTGGTACCATTTCAGATAACTGGAATGAATGCTGCATCTGCCTATGTACTTATATAAACCAACACAGTTAAGAATATCACAGGCTGATACATTTTCAGAAATAATATATATCTATTAGGAAAGCAGTTGCTGTATTGGTACATGGGTGAATTTGCTGTATTAGTACTGTATTTTTATTATAGCCACCAATCTGTCTTGTTCCCTGCTCTTTCTTAACATTTCTCAGGAGTCCGATGTATTCCAGTAATAGAAACTTGTCTGTTGTTGAAGAGTATTTGTGACATGGAAAATGTGTGGGGTTTTATATGTTCTGTCAGCAGCTTAAATGAATATAATACATCTTTGTAGCAGAAGGCATTTAAATTTTTAAAAGTTTTGCAGCTCTTATGGCAGAGAAGAATCAATTTTTCCCTGAAATGGCACAGACTATAACTAGGTAAACTTATAGAGTAAACCTGTGGCTGCCTTAAAACAAATAAATGAAGCTGCAAAATGGAAACTAATTGTAGGGTTGTGATGATAAGCCAGTTCAGTGCAGTGTTTCAGTACTTGTAGGCATGTGTGTTGCAGATGAAGCCAACTTCTTAAGGCTTTACTCAGGCTTGAAGTTTTTTAATTCTACACAACTTTTCCCAGAAGTCCAGGTCAATGCAAACAGTTTGCACATACTAATCCATAAAAATGCTAGTATAAAATACTCCTCTGAGCCATAAAAATGGCACATAGGCATTTCCACCGGAATCTGTACGAGCTATGCTGTTGCTCTGGGCCTCTGCTGAACAGCAGCTCCTGGCCTCCCTAACTGTGCCAGAAAAAAAATGTGTTACCGAGTGCTTCATTTGCAGTGCTAGAATTTAATCTTCATGGTCTGTCAGCAATATTGTTCAGTCTTGCTGTACACAATGTATGTCCCTTTTACAAAGAGTCTGTAAATAGTTCACTACAGATTCTTATCCCATTGTGAAAGCTGGTCTTTCAGGTTTGTGATTATGTTACTTCTACATCTTTCATTAAAGTCGAGTGATTGCTGCAATCTATTTTTATAATCTTGTGGGTTTCTCTGGAGCCAAAACCCAGAGTTTTTCCATCTGACCTCTGTAGATTATTTGCTGAGTAGTTTAATAGTAGTGAATGTTTTTTTCCACAGTTTTAAAAAGGGCACACTTTAGCTTGGTACATCCATTCAGGTTCCTATTTCTTTCTGTTTACACAAAATCAATTTTTATCCTTGTTCAGCTTTAAATTAGGCCTAGTCTAACTTGTTAGAGCAACAGCTTAAGGGTAAACTCAGGTTTCAGTATTTATTCACCATATTCTGACGGTATTCTTGCTTGTTCTACAGAGCCCTGTGTGGCATTGGTAGACACCGTATTTTCTTTTCTCAATCTGTTTTGATGCCAAGCCCATTGCTAGAGTTATGTTCAGTGAATTGACAAGGAAATATTGGCATCTCTTAAACTTTTTCCCATTTCTTTCATATCTCTCCTCTTAAAGTCTGAACTGGTGTTAGGATCACCCTAACAAAAGACTGCTCTAGGAGTGCTATTGCAGCTCTACATCCAAGCCATTAGGCAATTTATTGCCTCAGGCTACTGTTGTGCTAATGTGGTTACCTGGCTTCATCTCAGAGAGCTCATGTGTAATATACTTGTGCCATACCTGTAATTCAACATGTAGCTGTACCTGCTGAGATCATGACTCTGAGGCTTTGTGCCGCAGTATCAGCTTAAGGCTTGTAGGCTGCATTTTAGGGACTGGTTAGGAAATAAAAGGTAAATCTTATTACTGTAATAGAAAAACCTTTTTTTTTTTTTAAAATTGGGCCACCAGTTTATTGCCGTAGTCTCTGACTTTTTTTGTTAGTAATCAGGGAAATTCTGTGCTACGTTTGTACTTTGGTTTTAGTGCACATAATGCAGTCATGATTCTGGGTATTTTTTTCAATAACATTATTAAAAATCAGAGACTTCAGAAAAAGCTAAAGAAATAAAGTGAAATATAGTTACTGTGCATCTAATCAGTTATGCAGTTCTGTATATGCTGAACCTAAACAAAGGGAATGAGTATCTCTCTACCTATGGAGGACATTCTGCAGACACTTGCAAAACATCCTAAGTATTAGCATGTAAAATAAGCAAAACCAGAAAGACTACAAATAGAGTGCAGGTCTCAACCCGCAAGTAAAATGTATGATTACTGTAGTTATTTATGAATATATGGAAGTAGTTACCCTGGTCATAATCTATTAATGATTTTCAATAAAATTATTTGCATTTCCCTTCATACTTATTTTTAAATAACCATCTGGTTCTTAGTCTGTGCTCTCTGCTGATGGTACTCTGTTTCTATTTTTATTTTGTTCTGCTTATAGTAACATGGTTTGGGTGTGTTTGGGTGTGTGTGGAGAGCTATTAGTGGAGAATTGCTTTCCTTGGCATGAATAAATCACAAGTTGATAGGGATGGCTCTCTTGCTTCTCCACAGACTATATGTTGATGCAGGAGAAAAGGTTCTTGAATCTCAACAATTTCTAGAGAGTTTTGTAACTCTTCTTAACAGGTCAACACTAACTACTAGAGTCTGAACTAGTCTGTGGAGAACATAGAAATCTGGGGAATGGAGAAGTGAAGTACAGGTTTGCATTTTCAGTCCTGCTGTTCCCTGCCAAGTGCTCTTTGGCAGAATCTGAGGAGAAGATGCCTTCCTAAATTTTCCTAGGTCACAGTGCAGCTGTTCCTTAGGGATGGCATCTTTAGGCACATCCATTGTAATAAAGTTCTGAACTGTCATGTGGTTATTGCTATTTATGTTTCTTATGACTTTCACACAGATTATTATTGCCTAATTATAATATTTGCAGTTCAGTGCTCAAGAAATGGGCACGGAGTTAAAAATGAATTTATGTACCTTAATGAATCTCTTAACTGTTTTATAAAATTTCTTTTCAGGTTTGGTTAGGGTTTTTTTATAAACAGCTGTTTGAGCTGAAACAAGAATATGTGAAGAAAAATGAAGTCAGTACATGAAAGACTTTTATCATAAAGCTTTCAGAGTCCAATTGGCTGAAGTAGGACACAAAAGCTATTTCAGTCTTGGGAGAAACTGAAAGTTAATTCACAAGGGCTATGCTGACTATAGTTCTGCTTCTTTATGAGCTGGTCCTCATCAATCATATTTATTGTTAGCAATCCAAGCTGTGATGTAGTAAATTAACCTCTTTTCAATCCTCTTTTACTAATCTTTTACCATGCTATCTAAATGCATAAAATAGGTATTAAGTAATATATGTTATAATTCTCAGGCTGAATCCTTACACTTAAATGAATATATCCAAAATAAAACTAATTTCTTCGTTATGTTCTGAATAAAGATTCTGGTACCTTAAATTATACTTCTTCTAACACCATGCCAAAAATACATTATTTTTGAAAAGAATTAGAAAACAAGTTTGTTTCTGTTTCCCACACCATACCGGAGGAAGAGACAGCTAGCATCTCTCTTTTGAGAGCATGGTCTAATTGCGCTGGCATCTGAGCAAACCAGATGTCCTTTTGGATCTCCAGTGACAATAAAAATAAGACATTCACCTACTTTGAAAGACAAAAACTAAAAAATAGCTCTCTCAAGTAGTCATTTTCAATACCTTTTGAAACTATTTCTGTATATCACAGATCTCTGATTTTGTGTGTGTGTCTCTAGCTACAAAAGACCTCCTAGAGTGGATCTTCCACAAGAGTCCTACCACCTCTCCTGTCAGTGAAATATGATTGATGAAGATAAATGATTACAACAACATTTGAAACCAAGTCAGTTCTCTCTCTCATGAAAAGCCTTCCTATTCATCAAGTATGAAACCATGTGTACAATGCTATCAACAACTTTAGTGGAGTTGTTTATCTGCCTAGAATTAGATATAATGCTAAGTGATTAAATGGAGTGGATTTAACACTCAAAAACATATATAAGCCAGTCATACATTGAAATGGCAGAACTGCACATGGGCCTGAGCTATCCAGATTTCCTAATGCTTCCCGAAGCTGCCATTTTACACTGGATGTGTATTAAAAAAAACAGCACAGGAACCTTAAAATGGAGGTTACTTTCAGCTCCCTTGCAAGCCTCTCTCTCACTGTGTCACTCAGATTTTGCTTGTCTCTTTCCCTTTCTTGCACAGATTAATCTCTGACAAAGACTGAAAAACATGAGAAGTCTTCCCTTTTATTCTAGTAAATGTGACAAAATTCAGCTTCTACCCTACCAAGAACATCTGAGATTACCTGAAACTGTTGGAGGAGCTTTACCTTTCCTCAACACAGCACTACTCTTGGGAGCTGCTGAAGGAAATGGTATTCCCTACAAATTGCAAGCCTCTTTTTTCATTACCAGAGACAGCAAAGCTTGGCTAACAGAAATGAGCTATGACATGAGGTAACCTTAACAATGAATTACTGTAAGTTTTTCTCATCAATTAATTTCTGTAAGTTTTCCTCTATGTATTTCATGGGCAAGGTCATGCCTGTAGTGGGATGAATAAGCAGAAATACTGTGGAACAGCACCCACAGATTTAAATTAAAATTTAAATTAATTTAATCCATACTACCAGGATGGATTAGTCTGGATAGCGTAAGCACCCTTTTTTTTTTTTTTTTTTTTTTGTAGTAGTAGAAGGATGAGAAGGCAAATAGGAAACAACTCTTACTTTCATTTCAGATGCAAAAAACAAGAGGCATAAAATTAAACTAGCTAATGGGAGATCCAAAACAAATAAAGTCTGGTGGTCCTTAACAACACAGATCATTACTTGTGGAGGCCCATCTTTTTTTGGAGATAGTGTTGAGCTAACAGGACTCCTAATCTAGTATGCCTGTTCTTCTCTATGCCATATGAAACCAACTTTTAAAGAAAATTCCATTATTTATTATAAGCCCCTTTGCAGCCCAACACCTAATGTCAAAGGCACACTTTCTTCCTATTTTTGTTTTCAAAGTATAATTATATATGAGGTTGATCAATTCCATTTTCTAAGTAACTGACGTTTAATTTCTTTTGTGTCTTCTGCACAGGGATCAATAGAGCATTCAGGTCTGATAAATGTACCTCTTCAGACATAAGGTGTTCTGAAGCTATATGAGATATTTTAGACAGTTTGATTTTTAATAAGCACATTCTGCACAGGAGGGATGTGTACTTGATTTTAAAAGGATATGTTTTAAAGAAAAAAATTAAATAGGTGTAAAGAAAGAAACTGTAGAATACTTGGAAGTAATCATAGTTTCATGTAGCGTTCGCTACGTATCAAGGTGCCACGCTTAGACCACTGGTCGGCCCGAACCAGGGAAAGAGACAGATAACACACACAGTGTGAGCTCCAACTTCCGCCTTTTATTGCGCAGTTAATTCCTTTTATACTAAAGAGGGTAGGCGGGATTACAGGTACATCACAAGGCTGCGACTAACCCTCTAACTTTCCGTGACATCGCGAGATCTTCCGAACGCCGGACCCTACAGTTTCATTAATTTGATAAATTCTTTGAAGGAAGGGAAGATATTCTGTGATTTTTGTATTTTAATTAAAATAATGAGAGACCAAGGTCTGTCCTTCCTCTTGAGTCTTCTTCCAGCTGTTGAGGTTTGTGAGACTTAGTTAACCCTTTCCCAGATAGTCAATGACAGCCTTTTGTGTGTGTCTGCATTCAGTCTCCCTGAGTTATTGCACAACTGGGGGCAATGATTCAGAATTAGCCTGAACTGCAGAGTGTGCAGCTCACATAGGAGGTTTTCTGTAAGTTTCCCTGAAGCAAAAGTATCTGAAAAATGTTCAAATAAGAGAGGCACTAATGCTCCCAAAAGACATCTGCCCTACTGGTACCCAAACATGTAATGATTCCTATTCAGAAAGGCACTACCTGACTCCACACAAATCTGCTGTGTAGTAGCACTGCCGTAGTAGTACTGCTACTGCCAAACATCATAAATGAGCACTACCAAAAATGTATCTTAGGTGTGCTACACAGGGCATGTAATTAAACTGTGAAGGCCCAGATTTATTCATGGAAGAAAAACATGCATCAAAGGGTGCTGACCATAAAGACACCATCTCTGGCTGAGAATGAGCCTGAGCTAAAGTTTGTTGAGGGCAGGAAATGTATTTTGATGCCTGTTGTATCAAAAATGTCAGCTATCGTTTCATAGATGGATATCATATCACAGATTAATACTCTTCCAAAAAGCATGTTAAATACATTACTGTATTAGGACCAAGTTTTGTTTTTCACTTTCCTACTTTTCATTATAAATGAAGAATGTTACATGACAAGTTTTTATATCGCATTGTGGCACTTCAGGACATGGTTTAGTGGGCATGGTTGACCTCAATGATCTTAAAGGTCTTTTCCAACCTAAATGATTCTATGATTCTATGATTATCATGCCTCAGGCAGGGAGTGATATCACTTGCACAAATCACTACATGAATCAATAGGGACCGCTTTCTTCAGCAATGTAATCTGACTTGCTTTCTGGAATAAATTCATACTCACTTTCATCATTGCCTTGATAGGTGGTTTCATGTCACCACTTTTTCTAAAATTTGGTAGGTTGAAGAGATACAGTTTGATTGCAGTTTTATCACTGCTTATGTCAGTGAAGAATATTTTAGCTGATAAGTCTGCTTCAAACAGAGCGAGACCTCTAATCTTATTTGCTAAGGCAGTGTTTCATATGTACAATCAGTTAAACATTTGTTTTTCCAGTTGATTCGTTAGCTGTGAAATATATACCCATAGATGCTCTCATTTTCTCCAAAGCTTGAATCATGCTCATTCAAAATCTTCAGTTTTCCATAAACAGTTAGCAGGGATAGGTGAATTTGCAAGTCTTTACAATAATTCTCTGCTTTTATTCATTCATAGCATTTTATTTTTTTTCCACCAATCTTTTGTTTAGCTGTTTTTCCTTCACCCAAATTTTGGGAATATTTCAATAATGCTTAAGCTAAATGAAAACAAAACATAATTACACATGACAAAAGTTACACATTCAGCAGAGAAATGAATAGGAAATTTTACAACAGATTGCAGAACGAGGGTCCTCATTAACGTGTGTAAACCAATACCCAGGAGATGCCTCTAAGTTTTTGATATGGTAAACTGTATTGCAGTATTTGTATCAGAACTTAAAAATCTGAGAGACTTTCTATATAATCTTGTCATGGTTTAACCACAGTCAGCAACTAAGCACCATGCAGCCGCTCACTTACTTCCCTGCAACCCAGTGGGATGGGGGAGAAAATCGGGAAAAGACGTAAAACTCATGGGTTGAGATAAGAACGGTTTAATAGAACAGAAAAGAAGAAACTAATAATGATAACACTAATAAAATGACAATAGTAATAATAAAAGGATTAGAATATACAAGTGATGCACAGTGCAATTGCTCACCACCCACCGATCGATGCCCAGTTAGTCCCCAAGTGCCCATCCACCCGTCCCCACTCCCTCAGTTTATATACTCGATGTGACATCCCATGGTATGGAATACCCCTTTGGCTAGTTGGGGTCAGCTGTCCTGGCTGTGTCCTGTGCCAACTTCTTGTGTCCCTCTAGCTTTCTTGGTGGCTGGGCATCAGAAGCTGAAAAATGCTTGACTTTAGACTAAACATTATATAGCAACAACTGAAAACATCAGTGTGTTGTAGGGGTTGGCGTTCGGAAGATCTCGCGTTGTCACGGAAAGTTAGAGGGTACATCACAAGGCTGCGACTAACCCTCTAACTTTCCGTGACAACGCGAGATCTTCCGAACGCCGACCCCTACATCGTGTTATCAACTTTCTTCTCATACCTAACTCAAAAACACAGCACTGTACCAGCTACTAGGAAGACAACTAACTCTATCCCAGCTGAAACCAGGACAAAGGTAGTCCACTTAGTACTGCAAATACCAATAAAGGTTTTGGAAAGCTAAGTAAGTTTAAAGACAATGTTGATGAAGTTTTTAGTGAGCACAGAACTGATAGCTGATAGCTGCTGCTGAAAGAAGTATTTTTAGTCAAAAGTCAAGATCAGTCGTTTCTGTTTCATAGACTCAACAAAAACAAGGAGCTAAAATGATAATAGATGAGGAGCAAATAGATGAGGAGACTGCACATTTAGTTCAATTATAGGAGATTTCATGCCCTTATTTATAGAAAGCCAGTGTAAGTTAGACATAATCAAATTTAAAAGGGATCCAGCAAGTCCTGGAAATAGAGAGATTATTTTATAGTATTCGTGCATGATTTGAAAGTTGAATATAAACCTCAGAATTACTTAGTAGTTGTAGATGCAGTCCTAAAGTGATAGAAAAAATTATACTAAAGTCTAGAGCTAAATATAATTTTGATATATAAATCTCACTTTCAGAGGAATTGCACTTTTTAATTGTTTTTAGGCTTGCCTCAGATGAACAGTGAACGACTGAGCTGAGTTTTGTCTTCATACGACACCAAGTAAAAGAGAATGGCTTTGGTGACCTAACAAGAATTACTCCCCTGAGACAAAACACACATTTGTATGCTTATTGGAAAAAATACTGTATTATTTTAATTTAATAAACACAGTTCCCTGATCCTCTTTCTCTTCTTTACTAGAAGCTACGATGGTGGGAGAGACAATCATTTATGCAAACTCTGCTTTTGCTAGATGTAGTATACTTAACATTATGACATCTCATAACACACAATTTAATGAATGGCAAGTTAAGTAATCTAAGCAGTATTCAGGTAAAGGCAGGCTTTTGGAAAACCATAATCAATTAATCAAGAAAAGCATACCTAACTAAGATACCTAAAGATACCTAACCAAATGCAAAGCTGTAACAAGTGATGTTAAATTGCAGGCTGCCATGAATGGCTTTGTCACATGCAGATCTTCATTAGAAATTTAGGAACAAGAACACTTCATAATAGTAGAAATTAAAATGCAAAGGAACAGAGATTTGCCTATAATATGAAGGAGACATGCTTTTCATTTCACGCTCAAAGACACAAATAAAATGATCAATAGTATGACACCAGACTCTTTCCAAGAGACACCTAACATTTAAAGTTCCATACCATCAACTAAAGCAACAAGACAGTTATCATCCCACAGGATTAATGTCTTTCACAGGTACCTTCACACTGAAGCCACCACTGAAGTAGGCAAAAAAAAGTCTGCCGTATATAGTTTAAATCCTTTACAAGAAGTGATCTGAAGAGACCTGTCTCTGGGACAATTTGTCTAAATTTCTTACATGAATTCTCTTGTATTTCAGGGTACTTTTGTGTCTGAGTTCACATGTCTTTACAGAGTTTTCATGGTTTTCATTATGGTTTAATTACTCCCCAGAAAAGTGTAGAGCAATCAATGTGAGCTTTTGGCTTGTTCTTTAGTGACTGTGATTTTGCTTGATCTTTATGCAAAGAAAAGAAAAAAAATAGTAGATCTTGAATTTGATGCCAGTGATGCTGATGGTAAAGTTTAAATTACATGGATTCAGACTTTGGCTACCATGCATTTCTGTAGCATGGTAGATCACACAATTTCTGTGTGATTTTAGGCAAGACATTTAACTCTATATTATAACTCAACTAATAGTCATAGTGCTGTCTCACTGACTTCTGATGGATTTTTTGATCAGAATCATATCCTCAGCTGGTCTACTTTAGAGCAGCTTCACTGGAGTAAAAACAGTCTTCATCATGTAAGGGTATGGCTGGTTCTGTGTTAGTAACCCTCCACTGGGGCAATGATAAAAATAGATCCCTTGCTTTGAAGGGGCAGTAAGATGTCATCCAGCAATGTATAAATGGGTCTAAAAATAAGACTTTATATGCATTCGCCTTTCCTTTTGCTTTTTTCTTCTTTGCTACAAATTTGAGAATGTGCCCATGAGAAATTATCCATTAAAGTTGCTTTCTACTATTTTACAGTAAAATTCTAATTTAAAAGAAATCTTTCCTAAATGAAAGTGCTGTTTTCTGATTTCTCTGGTAATGTGGAAATTGGAGCTGGTTTATGCTCTCTCTCATCCCTTCAGCATTCTAGTTATACAAGAGGTAATTTGTGTGGAAATGAGAGAACTGATATTCTAGCCAGCTCATTAGGTGCAATTAAAAGAAAACCATCCCTCAGGGTCAATGAAAATCACTACCAGAGAAATAATTGTTCATGTTAGAGGGCTATCTTCCCTTAAGTAGAATAATGTTGTGTTGGCATGTATTTTTCATACACTTCTTGTGATTCTATAGAAACAACACACAATGAAAGAACACTCACTTTCTTGAGAAGAACATTTGAATCTAGCCTTTTGTCCTTTCTTTTTGATAGAATTTATCTACCACAGAGTGGAAACCTACATTTAGAAAGTTGATTTTCAAGTGTCACTTCAGTAGTTTTATAATTCAAGATTTTTTTAATTTTGTTTTTAATGTAAATTTCTGTGATAGAAAACAGAACATTAGAGTATAGTATAATAGCTGGATGAAATTAATGACTGTGTATACTTATACTGAAAGATAAATTTTGCAATATGGATAGTATTACAAAATATCTAATATAATGATGCTTGAAGTCATTCATCTGAAATGATTCCTCAAAACAAAATTATGAATGTTATGTTGAGATTAATTCTTTTGAGATCTGTAAATCTCTCAAGCACAGGAGTATTTTGAAGTACACAAGTACAGAGGAAGAGCTTATGTATTTCTGGGTATGCAAATCAATCTACTCAATCCATCCTCGAAGCTCTGATATGTGCCACAAAAGTCTGTTATATTTCTTCTTTTTTTCCTCAGATATTTAAAGACAGAACAAACACATTTTCATCATTACATTCAATATAGACTTTTTTGCTATGATATGCTATCAAGTGCTTTGTCCAGTTTCTATTAAATGGGCTGCAGCCCTTTCCTCAGGGAGACTGCTTAGAATTTAGCAATCTCAGTGTTAGTAAAACATTCCTAATGTTAATCCTAAATGTTTCATTTGTTCTGTTTCACCCTACTGCTTCTAAAATTGTCCTCTTAGACCTTTTAGACCTTTCTCAATGATGTCCACTGCTCTTTGGAAGAAAACCCCACTTTTTCTTTTTGTCTTTTTTTTTAAATCATACAGAGCATGCTTCTAATTTAAGCTTTTCCCCTCCTTCATGTTGTAATCCAGTGCTCCACAGAAGAATGACAGGTGACTTTACAGAACTGAAAATAATTGCTGTGATATGTTAAATACTAAAGTATAATTACTACCTGAAAGCTACAAGAAAACCTATTTGATCAGTTGGTTCTTTGCAATAAAAGACCCACTCTTTCTAGAACAGCAAGATGACTTAATTTGGTGTATAATAAAGAAACACATTTTTAAATTACAGATTTTTTTTCCTATTGATCAAAGTTGCAATTACTAGAGCAATTAACTTTTTGATCTTCATTAGGGTGCAGGTGAGACCAATAAAAGTTAAAAATGACACGGTGTTATTTTTTTTGCAATAAAATGGACTAGCAGTAGCTGTCAAAAAGTTTAGCAGTGAATCATGCTCTGTTAGACATACAGAAATTATTCGGTCCTTTTAAAATGTGTGTGTGACAAGTAGAGAAAATAGTAACATAATATCTTGAGAGAGATACTATTTCTGGTGTTCAACTATTAAAACTGAACCAATTGGTCTTTGGATCCTAAAATTTTTCTTCAGGCAAATCAGTTAACAGAATTTTACACAACTTGTGTATGGTCATATATGACCTCAGTTTGCATTAATCAGTATCACTGTGCAAAAGCTGAGTTACATGATTGTAGGGGTCGGCGTTCGGAAGATCTCGCGATGTCATGGAAAGTTAGAGGGTTAGTCGCAGCCTTGTGATGTACCTGTAACCCCACCTCCCCTCGTTAGTATAAAAGGAATTAACTGCACAATAAAAGGCGGAAGTTGGCGCTCACACTGTGTGTGTTATCTGTCTCTTTCCCTGGTTCGGGCCGACCAGTGATCTAAGCGTGGCACCTTGATATGTAGCGAACGCTACAAATGATGAATATTTTAGAAGGCCAATTATGTATCATACATGTGCGTTACATAGGTTTACAATTGATTTATCTTTATAAGTAGCTTTAAAGGAGCTGTGTAATTAAAAAGAGAATGCTTTGCCATATGTTATCCAAGGCAAAGTTATTTGAATTTAATATCCTACTTTTGCTAGTGAGCATGAGGCTTAGTTTCATTGGCTCAGGCTATCACAGATTCTCTCCTGCTAAGTCTAAACGTGGGATATCCTAGAAACACTCAAATTAAAATTGAGAAAAAAACCTTCCATGCCCAGGATAAAAATTAATTATGCTCACTCCCATTTTGTTGCTATCAAAAATGGAAATTACTTTTTTCAACTCATTGATTATATAGCCCTCTAGAGTAATATAGCAAAATAGTCTACTGTAGGATCTTGTAGGCTCTGAATCTTCTCATTCTGCCAGCACATAAAGTTGTACATAAACTTATTCTAATTCTTTGCCTAAATCTAGACACATTTCCATATTCCTGGTCTTATGGGAAGGCATTTCTAGATTATTCTTGCTCTACTCATTAAAAAATTCTTCTAATGTTAGCTTATCATTTAACCATAGATAATTTATATTCATTTGTTCTTGTGCCAGCAATGTCCAATAGCATAAGTACCTTAAATAGCCCTAAACCTGTGATTTTTCAGAATGAGGAAGAAATGTCAGTAGAATGTCTCATTCTGCTTCTTACATTGTAAATGATAGATAAAGAGCAACAATATTAACCACTTTTCCTCATGACATGATATCCAACAAGACTGTCCATTGTTGTTAACCTATGCACAAAAATGTTTAACTTCAGCTAATAGGACGTAAAAAAATTAAGAGCTAAATATACAAATTCTTTCTGAAGATCTAGGAAATAAATAGCCAAACATATTACCTCCCAGCACCTGGGGAAATTTCCTACTTAAAATCCCTGAAAAGATGAATTTCTGTCTGATTATCACATGTAACTTATTTGGAAATATAATGTTGGCAATATCTCTGATACAAAATCTTTTGTTCCTCAGTTCCTGTGCCAGGATCAGTGATTGCTGATACTACCAAGAAGCCTATGAAAATATTTGCCCTGGAAAGAGGTTAAAAGTCAGAAAATATTAATGTGAACTTTAGGCAGTGAAGAAGCTACAGAAAAATCAAAAGTTAGCCTTAATAGAACTGTCATGTCTTATTGTCTTATGAATTATTCTGTTTCTGTAGCTTACTTACACCAACCTTAACCTAATAGCATGCCTTAGTTCTTTTCCCCTCTGCCCTCAATTTTAGTTCCATTACAGAACACAGATGCATGCTCTAATGGAGAGAAAAATCATACATAGATATATTTCCTTTCTTATATAGCCTAACTTTCATGTAATGCTTTTTATCACTCACTTGGTCTTTTTCACTCCACCCACTTTTTGTTCCAAATAACTGTGCTCCCTTCTAGATATATGTAGGCTGGATGAAATTTAACACACAACAAAGTATTTTGTGTTTATTAAAAGCATTTCAACCAATACACAATTAATTGAAATTCTCAACGTTATGAATGTTGGGCAAAAAGTCTTTATGCTACTTACTGGGCTAGGAGTAGGAACTGCCCCTAAGAATTTACAATATGATTTCATGGAAGATTAGGAAATGTCTCTCTCTTAGGGTAGCCATGGTATCTGAATTCATCATATCCTCTATAAATTTAATGCAGGTATAGCAGTCTTTATGTTATTATTATCACTTTATAAATGTAGTTAGTGATGTATTAATACTACATTCAATTTAATTCTTCTAACAATACAGTAGAAAAATAGGAAAGTTATATTGTCTTCATTTTGCCAAAAGGAAACCAAAATGCAGAAAGTCTATGCCTTATCCCACACAAAATAATGATGATCTCAGTTAATAAGTCTGTGATGTCATCCTGAGTACCACAATAGTAATTTACTCACTGCATTATCTAACATCTTGAAAGAGAAAGAAAAGACAGACTGAATTTTCTTTGCTTTTGTTTTAAATTAAATAATAGCAGTTTTCCATTGGGAAAAAAGGGATCTTTCTATTAACCATGAATCATAAAAGATTATTCTTATCTTCTAATACCTCATGGAAAATGAGATGGCTACTGCTTCTTTCATGCAGCATAAATACAAGTTTACTTTAGCTTCTAGTTAAAGTGGTGCATAGATAAGTGCAAAAAATATTTGTTAACATCCAGTACTATTAAAGCCAGCATGTTTGCCTTCTAAATGCTAATATAAATCCCTTGACAAAAGGCAGAATTTCAGCAACAGTGATAGTATCTCTTGTAAGTTCAGAGATAAAATAGATAATGTTCTGCAGTCTAGGCAGAATTTGGTTTTATACCAGATAAGCTATTTTGCACAAAGTTGAGCTAGACATTTGTCCTAGTTTCAAATGATTTGCTTCACTTCAAATGCCTATCAGTAACTGATAATCACTTTCAACAATGGATTTTTCACACAGCAATTTTTCCACCAAATAAATCTAAAGCCATATTAATTTATACTCTTTATAGTACACTTTTCCGCTAATGTCAGAAAGTTAGTTAAGCATTTGAAGTTATACCAGCATTATGGTATATGAAAAGTTGTTTAAAAGGTGTACTCTAACCAACTATCATTCAATCTTTAATTAAAACTCTACAAAAGATACTTTCTTCACTAGTATACTGACACACAACCTAATTTTTATGCAAATGTTCCCAACGTGCATCATCATCAGCTGTTCTTAGTTCCAGATTATTTCAAAGGGTCTTATATGGAACCAAGAAACATCTGAAAATCACCAGTTACTAGCCAGCCGAACAGAAGAGATTACTAAATTGGCATGGGCTATGTTGGACAATAAATAGATCGCTTTTATTGTACTCACTTTACACTCACCTTGACTTA
The DNA here is from genome assembly GCF_964188355.1 of Buteo buteo. Classification (NCBI taxonomy): domain Eukaryota; kingdom Metazoa; phylum Chordata; class Aves; order Accipitriformes; family Accipitridae; genus Buteo; species Buteo buteo. The sequence continues at coordinate 18,062,890 of NC_134175.1, read as the reverse complement.
CCAGACATCTCAAGAGACAAGATAAATAAATCTGTTTTATTCCATTTAATGAGGCTTTCATTTCTTACACAGGATAGTCTGAGATAGTTTCTTTACTGTGTGTACACCCTGTGTGTTCATATGGGGCATGTAATACTACCTAACCTAGAATAACTGTAATATTCATTTGCTTGACCTTCTACAGGCTGTCTAAATTGGTAGATTTACTGTGTATGACAGACTGCACAACCAAGAGCAGTGCCTTCTCGGGGGGTGGTGGGGGTGGGGGGGGGGTGGTTTCAGTAAGAACCAATGAGGACAACCCTGCTGATGGGATGATCCCTTAGAAGGTAGCCTCATTCAACCTGAGCATTACCTGATTAAGTAAAGAAAAATTGAAGGGCAAAAAATTGAGGACTACATTAATGAAGCAATTGTTTATCTCAAGCACTAGTGCTATGAAAAACTAACTTCTGGAGAGATGACTTAGTGGATAATTCTGTAACAATTGTAACTTTATCCTTCATATAGCTAGTTTAAATATAACAGAGAACAATAATGACTAAATGGCTATCAATAGCTCCTGTTAAATGATTTGGGCAAGAAGGAAGAGTACTGTGAAAACAGCACTCCCCCTCTATCTTCTTCATAGACAGAGGAGTTCTATTCCTTAAGACTGCCAATCTACTACTTTTTAGAGTATCATTTTCATTGCTGTTTCAAAACATAATATGAAAATAGAGACTTCTCTCTCTTCCCTCTTGTAGGTCGTATTTATCACAAAATTAGATGGCATTGTTTCTACAGCACATACCAAGTAATTTGATAATAACATTAACTCATGTTTCCCACAATGAAATGTATGGATGGCATAAGCATTCTCTTCCAACAGAATAAATTCTCAGAGTAAAAGCAGTAATATTCAAACATGCTGAGAAGGAATATGAAAGAGATCATTTGTATTTATTATTCTTCATGTGAAATCAATCAAAACCAGCAAACACAGCAAAAGTGGCCAACTTGGCGTCAGTGTCATGTAATTGGGAAATGCTTGGTGAATGGAGAAAAATACAAACTTATTTATTCACCATTATATTCTAATCAAACTGTTGTCATGCTTAGCTCTGCATGTATGGAAGAGGATAAATACATTAAAACTGTGTTTTATCCTGGGCCTTTTCCATGTGGCATTATTAGTATTTGATTCGTAAATAGCCCTTACATTTTAACACCAGTCTGGGTCCCGTAGCAGCATTCTTTTACCTTTATTTCCACAATAGTTTTTCTACAAACATATTAACATTAAGACACATTTCATTAGCATGAAGCTACATAGATTTTCAGCTTTGGAATAATGTGTGTGCTGCTTGAGTCTAGTGGGTTTTTTTAACATTTTGTCACTGTGATAGGTCTTGTATCTAATGGAAACAGAACAACTGTTATGCTCCACCTTGAAATGCTGGAGACTAACATACAACTTTGCTGTTTCTAACACTGTTTAGGGATTCATTATATAGCTCTCAAGATACCCACCAGTTCTCAAGAAGCAGAAGTGAACATGTTAAGAATATGGGAATCTAACCTGCAATTGGAGAAAGGAAAGTGTTGGCAACTCTCTTGCTCTGCAAAGGTCATTACTAGTCTTCCCTGCATTTCTTTGTACTCTATTAGATGTGTAAAAAACCACAGGAAAATTACCCTTAAACTGAACAGGAGGCTTATACTAGGTGTAAACCCAGGTTGATAATAGCATTTTCAGTAAACAGTTGGCCAGAGTGAAAATACTTACATTATGCCACTGGCTAATTGAGCTACAGTGGTGGCTGCCCCTTACACTCTTGCGTCTCGAAGTCAGTGATTCTTCAAGGGCTCACAAATACTGTCAGGAAAAGGGAGTGAGCACACACTGAGTAAGATTATCTAAAGAAAATAAATGAATAAAGTTCTTAGGGCTTGAAGAACTACTTCTTCATGTGTACTTTGCATGGACAAGAATAACATGGTTTTGTTTATTCATATGTTCATACAGTATTTAATACTGGGACTAACAACTGATGAATTTTGTCATGCTCTTCACAGCCTGAGTTATGGGAGATTACATGATTGAGAATTATACTTGTTTTATGTGGCATACAGACTTTATGAAGAATGGCATAGTATATTTTACTCACATCTCTATGACTGTAAACAAATACAAGTTATGAATGCATTCCCTGTGAGGAAAATTTGTACAGGACTATGAAGGGAGGATTATTGATTATTGCTAGAGCTGAGAGTAGCAAGTATGTTAAATAAATCAGGAATCCATTATACCAGTGCATTACTACCAAAAACACTTGCTTGAATTTTATTTTTTTTCTGAATAGTTTGATAGCTGCCATCAAGATTTTTGTCTTATTGCTTATGCACTGCTTTCTACTCCTTCACCCTTAGGAACAGCTGCAGAGTCCCCAGGGCAGTACGTTGTCTTCTGACAAGGCTGAGAGCAGAGGTCTATGACTCTAAGCACACTTTCTAGGGGTGGGACATGTTGGTGCCAGAAGCAACAATAGGAAGGAATTTCTTCCGTCCTCACAGAGTCTCCCTTCTGTCCTGCTCACTAAAGCAGCCAAAACCATGGTACAAAGAGGGGACATCTCTTGCCCTGTCTCACAAAGCTGTCCACATTGCTCTATCCTTCAAAGGGCTTGTAGCGTTCGCTACATATCAAGGTGCCATGCTTAGATCACTGGTTGGCCCGGACCAGGGAAAAAGAGAGATAACACAGTGTGAGCGCCAACTTCCGCCTTTTATTGCGCAGTTAATTCCTTTTATACTAAAGAGGGTAGGCGGGATTACAGGTACGTCATAAGGCTGCGACTAGCCCTCTAACTTTCCGTGACATCGCGAGATCTTCCGAACGCTGAACCCTACAGGACTCACCTTGTTCCTCCCATAGGGAGGGGAGGGTGTTGGGCCCATGGCATCCACCTTCATTACAGGGCTGCCACGCTGGCTTGCATGCTAACAGGCCATGAAACCCCTAAGGTGGGGAGCCAAACCCTGACAAAAGGGTCAGCTCTGGGGTCGAGGTTACAAGAGGCTCCATGCATCCACTAAGGTGAGTCTTGTGACAAAGCCTCACAGGCAAGGGTAGGCTGTTAAGCCAGCTGACAAGAGAGCACTGATGACCCACAGACCTGAACCCTTCTTATAGGGAGGCTGAGGTGCTCTTTGCACGAAAAAAGGGCTGCCCCACTGTCCCACAAGCATAGGCATTGTGAAATACCTCCTCCACAGAAGCCACCCACACTCTCTGTACAGCACTGCACTGCAGCAAGGCATGAAGCCACAGGATAGATGTCCCACCCCAGAGACCTCAGTAATATGAACAATCCTCATGTGACTCTCACCCTCCTCCCAGTCACTCCAAAATGCCCTGGGCCCAAGATCCCTTTGCTCACTAGCCACTGCTTCTAATGACGCAGCCTCCGTGTGGGGAAGCTGCCCAGCTGCCTTGATGAGAGCTGCAGCTGCAGAATTCCAGTTGGTGTTGAGGTGGGCACTCTGGGCACATTCAGTGGAGCAGGAAAAGCAGTGGCAGAAGAGGCTTCAGCCCTACTTATGGGGGGCTTGCTGCGCACTGGCTCAGCATCATCATGCCAGGGACCCCAGAGCACAGGCCAGTCCCTAAATTATAAGGCAGCCCTGGCCTCAAAGGGCAGAGAAGGCTCCTTTGATCAGATTTAAGGGGTGCTTCCACCAACCAGGCTACCAGCTGAGCAGGAAGCTGCAGAGACCTGGACCCTCCTTATGGGCAGGTCAGTTTCCAGATGGAGGGGGTCAGTGAGCTCTACCTTTCCCCAGAGCAACACGAATGACTCTCAACAGCCAGGCAGCGGAGCACAGTGCAAAAGGCCACCCAAAGAGCCAGGGCCCTAGCCCTGACTACAGGGAAGGTACAACCTGCTCCCCAGACCTCTGCCCCATGCCTCTTTGTGCTGGTTTTGGCTGGAATAGAGGTAATTTTCTTCACAGTAGCTAGTATGGGGCTGTGTTTTGGATTTGTCCTGGAAACAGTGTTGGTAACACAGGGATGTTTTTGTTATTGCTGAGCAGTGCTCACACAGAATCAAGGCCTTTTCTGCTCCTCATACCACCCCGCCAGCAAGTAGGCTGGGGGTGCACAAGAAATTGGGAGGGGACACAGCTGGGACAGCTGACCCCAACTGACCAAAGGGATATCCCAGACCATATGATGTCATGCTCAGCAATAAAAGCTGTGGGAAGAAGAAGGAAGTGTGGGGACATTCTGAGTGATGGTGTTTGTCTTCCCAAGTAACCATTACCCGTGATGGAGCCCTGCTTTCCTGGAGATGGCTGAACACCTGTCTGCTGATTGGAAGTGGTGAATGAATTCCTTGTTTTGCTTTGCTTGCGTGCACAGCTTTTGCTTTACCTATTAAACTGTCTTTATCTCAACCCATGAGTTTTCTCACTTTTACTCTTCTGATTCTCTCCCCCATTCCAACCGGGGTATGGGGGTGAGAGTGAGCAAGTGGCTGTGTGGGGCTTAGCTGCCGGCTGGGGTTAAACCACAACACTCTGAAAGCCTGAGGCAGGACTCACCTACCTGCTTGCAGGGGGCTGCTCCAAGCACCTCCAGCTGGGAATAGGGGATGCACAGCAGCCTGCTGACAAGGGGGGGTCACTCTGGCTGCTCAGTGCTAGCACCGAGTCCCCACAGTGGGAGGCTCCAGCCCACACTCACAGGATGGGCTGGCCATTCTGGCTGCAGCACAATGTGTGTTAAGGAGCCCAGGTAAAAACCTTGACCCCGCTGGCAGCGGAGCAGTCATACAACACAAAAAGCAGTACAAAATCCTGGACTGCCCCTGCAGGTGGCAGCAGTTCCTCTACCTGCCCTTTACTTATGGGCACAGCCGTCATTGCTAGCTAAAGCAGCAGGCTGCAGCACTGCAGCCCCTGAGCCCTGCTTACAGGGCACTCGAGCTGCTGCAAGTTCACAAAGGGCTCCACGGTGTGTTACTGATGTCTTGCTTACAGGGCTCGCACACTGACTGAGTTCCCAGGACAGCCAGCCACACAGGCAGAGACTGTGAGGCCCTGATTACAGGGAGGTCTCATTGCCCAGACTATTACAAAGCTGCCTAGGTCTGTCCCACAGGAAGAAAAGGCAAGCCTGAACTCTCCCTCCGTTCAGCCTGTGAGGCAGGACCTATCTGCTAGCACATAGGTTTCTTCTCCTGGTGTTGGGAAGCCTCATTTTTCTATACTGCAGCGATTCTGAAACTCAGTCAAAAGAAGCTCGCACATGCAGCCAGGTACATGCACACACCCAGGCAGCCACAAGCATACACACCTAAAAGGTCTTCCCAGCAGAGGAAGAGAAGCCAGGGCAGCCAGCATCAAGGCACTGACACTCTCGCCCACAAGCAAGAGGATGAGGTCAGACCTGCACCCAGGCAGCATGGAGGCTAGGCCACTCATGATGCCCACAGGTAGCTCTGCAGGTTGCATGCTGGCCAATACTGGAAAGCACCCCACTTCTAACAGAGTGCTTAGCCTGGCCATGTGGCCAGCAGGCAGGAAGCTTACGGGGGTAAGGCCTCTACCCTGCTTACGGGGCAGGCAATGGGTTCCAGAGAGCTCAGTGTCCCCCTCCAGTGAGGACAAAGTGCAATTGACCCTCCTCACAGGATTGACACTCTCCCCAGGCAGCACCAAGAGCAACAAAGCAAAGGGCCAAAACCAGGCCAAGACCCCAGGCCTGATTACAGCATGGGTCACCCAGCTCAAAGGCAGGCAGGCCATCAATGGGGCAGCCATGCTCTTACATGACCCGCCTGATTATGGGCTAGTCCCTGTGCCCCAAGTGCCATTCTCCTTTCTTCTTCATTTTGCTCTGCTTTCTTACAAATTTTCTTTCTGTCACAGACTGTATTTTCTTCTTGATCTGTAAGGATATAGTAGAAATTTTAACTTGGGAGCTTACTTTATCAATTTTTTAGGAATTACTGCTTTTGTAAGTATAATTAAAAATGCTTGACCCCAGCTGGTCTGAAAAGTCTGATGAGATTGTTTTCTTTCCCCTTTCCAGCAAAGATTTTCCTCAGCTTTTTGCTCCTACTCATACTGTTCTTCCTTCAAGGGCTACCTGTTCCATGCTACCCCTTCACTCAGAGGAGTCACTAGATTTCTTGTATAATTCTTCAGATCTTTTTGTCCAGTAAATCAGCTGGTATACTCTTTATATCAGTTATGTACTAGCTGTCACCCAAATGCTGTTGCAGTCCTCAGATAACTCAGTATTTCCTGCCTTAACACAGTATTACCACCTCACTCCTCCTCAAAACATTCTGCTCACTGCACAGAGGCACCTCAGGGATTCCCACTCAAACTCCCCTGCTCTCCCCGCTGACAAAAATCAGGGCTTCCTGCCCAAACCCTTCAGCTCTCCTCACTGACATAGCTCAGGGCTTCACCAAAACTATTCTGCTGTCCTTGCTGAGGTAAACCATAGCTTCCCACCCAAACCTTTCTGCTGTCCTTCCAGAGGTACCTCAGGGCTTCTCACTCAATCTCTTCTGCCTTCCTCGCTGAGGTACCTCAAAGCTTCACGCCAAACCTTGCTGCAGTCCTGCTGAGGTACCTCAATGCTTCTTTCCCAAAATCCTCTGCTCTGCCTGCTGAGATACCTCAGCTCTTCCCAACAAAACACTTGAACTGCTTTCATCAAACCACCATTTCACTGTGGTGCTGCACCCACTCAGGTATCACAGTGTTTCCTACCTAGACACAGCAATTGTCCTTGCAAAAGTACCTACATTCTCCTTGCTGAGGTTCCTCAGGACTTCCAAACAACCCTTTCTGCTGTCCCTGTTGAGGTACCTCAGTGGTTCAACCTCCAACCCCTCTGCTCACCTTCCTGAAGTAGTTTCCTACCAAAACACAGAGGAATTGTGCCTGCAAAAGTATCTCAAGGCTTCCCACCCAAACCTTTCTGCTGTCCTTCCTGAGGTACCTCGGGGCTTCCCACTTAAAATCCTCTGCACTCCTCACTCAGATACCTGCTGAAATGAGCTAAGTCCATATGGTGCCCTAGAGGATAGTACAAAAATCTTATTTAGTTTCCTAATTTCTTGTAATTTTCTTAAACTTTTTCACCAAAATAAGCATTATGCTTCTACTTGGATTTTCAGGCACACATGCAAAGCTATCCACTTGATTATTTAAGTATGGGAGATTTCTCCAGACTCAAGACTCTGGCAAGGTAATTACTAAACAGTAATTCACTCCAACGCAAGCAAACAAACAAAAATGAGTGTAGAGCCTTACAGCATTATCAGCACAACTGCAATTGTACCATTATTCGCTGACCAACAGAAAGCAAATGAGGTTGCAGGGATTATTCCCTCCTTGGTGTGACTTAAATTAGGATTGTTGTGTGTTATTGAGCCAGTTTTCAACTTTCAGTAATCTGACCCAGCTTTCCTAAAAGTATGATCTCCACTCATCTGGCAGTGTATGCTCTCTGGCACATTCAGCCACTTTAAACACCTAAGCATAAATATATGTTTTGTTTTCCCAAAGTGAAAGTATTTTTATTTGTAAGCATGGAAAGCAAAGCCCTTGTTCAGAACCAAAGAACCCATGAATGTTATCTTGTTTGCAGATTGGACAAGAGGATGTGGGGTGAAAGCAGAGAAGGGAAAGGGCAAGGCAATTGTCTCCCTCAAATACTTTGGAGATCATCCTGAATGGGCAGGAGAAAGAATCAAGCCCAGGGGCAGTGATAAAAATGGAGGAAACAAGAAGTGCTGAAGGGAGTTTAAATATGTAGTTCAAGAACTGGCTGAAATTCACTGTACTGAACGGTGTTTAACTACCTCTGGAATACTCTTCCACTGAACTGCTTTAAGGAGAGCTGGTCTGTAACAGAGAGCAATGACAGAGTGTGCTTTGAACATTATAAACAACCATAACACATTGTGAGAATACCGCCTATGTAGTGGAGCCAAACTAATTGCAACTATTAAAATAATGAGATGTTATTAGAGCTTTAAGATATTGTGTGGATTGTCTGGCTCATAGTTCACAAACGAGTTTCACCATGTCTAGTGCACACAGGCGACTCATGGAGGGTTACAAAAGTGACCCAGCCTTGGGTTGCCTTGAGGCCCTGTCTCTCTGCAGAGATGACTCATGGGGAGCCATGTAGACAGCTTAGCCCTGGGTGGTCTGATAAACCCTAAACTAAACAGGGCAGTGGCTGCACCATTCAAAGAACCAAAACCTGAACTGAGCCTTGAAATCCCTTAACAAATAGTATGCCCTGAGTCTCATTCCAACCACTATTCAGTTGCTGAGGAAGCAAGGTAAAAAAAAACAAACACAAACCCACAAAAAAACAAACCCAAAACCTGGAGGGTTTCAGCTTCAGTTTCAAATGACAACCTTGTGTATTCAAACAATCACAGACCAACAAAGGAAAGAAAAGGGAAAACTCCACTCAGATATACATAATCCATTTAGGCTTATATCATAATCTACTCAGACGTAGTCATACACACCATTCCACAAGTCAGGGGATAAAAACTCTAAGATCCAGGTTGGAAAGGGGGGGGAAGTCACTTCTCCAACTATACAGTTGGCTTGTGAAGGAAACACAACACCCACCCACCCCCCTTGATCAGGATGCCGGTTGAGGTAACTTCCCAGGGATTGAGAGCCCTTACCTGGAGGAGTAAGTGAATATTGTATATGCTTTAAGTTTGTAAATGCATTTGTGGTTGTCTGTGAATTGCTTGTGGTTGTAATAATGTACTACTCTTGCCTTAAAAAATTGCAATAGTGCATTCCTCCATTGTATCTGTAAAACCTGCAATAGTGGCGTGTTAAGTCTGTAAGTGAAGTTCAAATAAGTTGTTTGCTTGAACCTTGCAGTTAAGTCTGCAAGTGAAGTTCAAGTCATTTGCTTGAACCTTGCAGTTAAGTCCTTTTCCATCACATTAGATATGTATGAAATCCAATCATCAGAGTACTTGTATAATTAACACCTCAGTTATTCATCAGACATTTGAGTGCTGTAGTCCACTGTGCTAAATGGGGTCACCTGAAATGTGTTTGTAAGAAGCAGCTTGTCCCTGTGGCATGGTCAGGATCACACTGCTGTGCTGACTGCTATGCTGATATTCATGTCAGGTGTAGTAATTATGGCTCACAATCAGGTGAACTAATCATGGCTCACAGAAACTCAGAGAACTCAGGAGAAAACAGTAACATCAGGACAAGTCAAACTGAGCCACATAAAGTACATTGTAGCTGCTATTGTATTCTTTGTTCTCTGTTCTGTGTAAAGTACACCACCTTCCCAGAGGTGTCAAAACAACTAGCAGTCTTATCCTGCCCTTTGAAACCTTGATTCTTTGAAAAATAACCCTCAATCCTGTGAGAAAGAGACCTCTGTTTTACCTTTTTTTGCATATTCTGTCATTTGGTCCCTTCAATTTGAAGAGCGTTACAGCCTACATCTAGGCCAATGCTTCTGTTGACTGCGTAGGTTTTGACTATTGAGCTATATAGTCATTCTTGGCTAATGTGTCAGCCTCCTCAGAGGGAGACACTCGCAGCTTCTGGAGGAAGATCTGTATTACCAGCCTCCTTGCACCAGACCGCAGAGGTACATCCAGCGTCTCTCTAACACTTTCTGCTTTCTTCCTCTCTTGCCAGCTTCAAGTCAGTCACGATGGCTTGCTTGCCTGACTCTCCTGTGTTCATGTTTATCTCTACAAATTTTTTGAGCTTTATTGCTTTGTCTATATTGCTCAGCAAGCAATTTTGCCTGTACTTTTGTTGCCTATATTGTTTCAGACGACGAGCCCGAATCTCCCAAAGGAACCTTGAGCCCGAGGAGCCGGACTTAGGCGCGCGGCGTAGCCGTTAGGAACCTGCACCGCCAGCAACGGGAAAGAGCAGGCTGTGCAACGCGCCCGTAGTGACTCGGAAAGGAGGGCAACCTCCTTAGCACAGGTGGTTCACTTTAAGCAACCGGGGATCCTCTAAAATTCAGAGCCTCCCGCTCACCCGCGGGTAATTACGGTAGCCGATGAGCGGCTGCAGCGCCGCAGGCGTTGCTGGGCGGGTGTGGCGCGCGGGAGGCTTGGCGGGTGCGTGCCGGTGCGTGCCGGCCGGCGGGAACGCTGGAGCCTTCGTACTCCCGCTCGCTGTGAAAATCTTTTAGCGGGCCCAAAAAGGGGGGATGGGGGCTTTCGGGAATACTGCATTTTGACTTACGAAAAGAAGGTTTGTTCTGAGTTTTTAGCGTGGTTTGGGGTTCTTTTGTTTGTTTGTTTTTCTTTAACTTTAAAATGGGGGTTGCCTTAAGTTCAGTAGTCGTCTTTTCAGGTTAATACAGCCTTATGGAAGCAGCAGTGCTAAATAATGAGTGGTTTACCAGTATTGTGATCAAACTTTTACTAAGTGTGTAGAAAACCTAGTAGTTTACTTGCATGTTTGAAGCCACCTAAAAATGTTGTCTTTGTACATTGTAGATGCTTTTCAGAAGAGAAGTCCAGCCCATCGCTCAGCATGTGCCAGTGGAGCAGTATCTGAAATACTGGAACAGTCACAGCTGGTGTGCAGGAAATGTGTGTACTGTGCTCATTTTCAGGTCAGGTTTTCATTGAAATGGGGGTTTTCTCAAATATTGGAAATGTTAGGGTCAACTTACAGTGCCTTTCACTATGACCAACTTTGTTAGCTGTGTTCAGTGACTTAACTGATGAGGATAGTAAGTATGCAAGTTTTTAAAATAATTTGGACATGTGATGTAAGCTGCATCCTGATAGGAGAGAGACCAGAATTGTGTATGGCTGTGAATAAGTTATTAATGAAGTGATTACAGAAACAATGTCTTTGTTCTGCTTTGTACCTCATGAAAGCTCTTGGCTTCTTTGTGGCAGGAGGGGAAGGAAAGGCATGTTTTCATTAGTCAGTGTAAACAGTAGCTGCCAGCACACAGAGTGCTCTTTAGGTATTGCAACCAGAACATGTGTAGGGCAGAAGAGATAAGGGGTGATAAAGGTCAAACATGTCTGTTCTGTGCCTCTCTAGATATCATCACAGTATATGATTAATAAACTAGAGTAGCAGCATCTGTTTGCCATATATGTAAACTGATAAACTCCTTGAAGATAAGAAAGAAATGCTTCCCCTTCCAGTGGGTCTGCTTTGAGCATGAAAACACCTTTTTGTCTAGGTGTTGATATCATGAATTAAAAAAAAAAAGTAGAAGGAAACAATAACTCACGTGAGCATTTGGACAGTTTTAAATATGCTGTTGGGAGCACTTCTAGTTTATAAACGAAATTTTGTGTCCATAAGCGCAATGCTACAACAGTCTGACCTCAGTCTGGGTCAATGGGAAATGATAGGATGAATGGACATTTCAGTTATACCATCAGATGCAATATAAGAGTCCCTACTCCTTCCTTCCCTCACACATCCACTGGGGTATGTGATCACCTCCCTTTTCTCTGAACAAACTTGACTCCTTTACTGAGCATTAGTGAGTTGAGTGAGAAGGACAGAAGGATGCATAAGAAGGGTGGCTGTGATGGCTAGAAACAAAGGGAGGAAGAAAGGTAGGAGGCTGGGAGAGAGTAGGACATCCGACTGTAATATGGATTTTAGCTGTAAAATGCAACATCCCCTGAAGAAAATATGCATCAAGTTGTCAGGAAGCAGAAAAGGCAGGTTGTTCCACAAGGGAAGAGAAACAGGGAGACAAGCACAATAAGGTGGGCAAGGGCAGTGATCTCATCAGTACAGTCCTACAGTATGACAGTAAGATAAGCAGGGCAGCTGTGGTAATGGCAGCCAGGGTCAGTGAAGAGTCCAGATCATCAGACAAGTCTGTTGTGATGATGCAGGTGCAAGGTCAAGCTGGGAAGTCAAGTCAGCAAGACAGAGTTGTGATCAGGTCTGGAGAGAATAACCAGGGTCAGATACAGTGATTGCCAGTCAAGTTGCGTAGTGATGAGGTTGGTCTGAGGTCAAGAGAGAAGTCAGCATTTAGGTTGGGATCAAGGACTGTAGTGTAGGTAGGGTAGGACCCAAGGGTAAGAGCTTCAGTTTCAAACCAGCTCCCAAGGGAGAAGGGCAACCCTCACTGAGGCTTCTATCTTTATATGAAGATCCAAGTATAAAAACTGGTTTCCCAGTACCAATATGTAGGTGGTCCTAAGAAGTTTTGAAACCCCGTGTCAACAGAGCTGTGATCGTGACTTGGTTTTTGGCAATACAAGCATGGCAAGACTTAAACTCTAGATTCTGATCTATGCATAGCATATAGTAGGAATAATAACTTACCTCAATTCTCTCCAGTACCAAGCAGCTTTAGGGGGACATTGAAAAAGAAAGGATATTCATTCACTACTATCTGAGCTGTCTGGAGTGAGAATCTGACAAATGAGATCCACTGTTTTTCCAATGATAAAAGAACTAGTGGAGTTTAGATACAGTTTCAGCTTCGGTGTGGATGGCTCAAATCTGGTTGCTTCCCCTCAAGTACAGATGCAAGGCTACATATGTGCCAGGTGTTTTCTTTTCCTACCCTAAATATATTGGGAAGTACAAAAAAGTAGCATGCTGTTAAAGACAACTAGGACACACAGAATGGGCCAAAGGAGAAGGAGTGGTCGTTCATGTACGATATGATATTTGGAAGGGGAGTCAGTCAGAAAAAAGGATAATCTATAAACAGGCAATTAAATGAGATAATTAAGGTGTTAACTTAGGCTCCTCTTAGTCTTTCAAGATGAGTTTATGAACCCTCAGAGGTATATAGCTACACCAGATTACCACAAACGTTTTAATGCGTGGTGGTTGTCTTGGCTTATTTATATAATTCGCATAAACAAATTGGTTTTTTTACAGATATTATACTTAAGCAGGCCAGTTCTTGCATTTGACTTTTTAGGGTGTATTTGGAACATGTAGCTGCCAGTTCAGAGTTGGCTTCTGTGCTAAACTGATAAAACACATCATTGAACCAGGTTTCCAACCTATCACAGAATGGTTTAAGGTGGAAGGGACCTTAAAGACCATCTAGTTCCACCCCCCCTGCCATGGGCAGGGACACCTTCCACTAGAGCAGGTTGCTCAAAGCCCCGTCCAACCTGGCCTTGAACGCTGCAGGAAGGGGGCATCCGCAGCCTCTCTGGGCAACCTGATCCAGTACCTCACCACCTTCACAGTAAAGAATTTCTTCCTAATATCTAACCTAAATCTACTTTCTTTCAGTTTAAAACCATTACCCCTTGTCCTATCGCTACCCTCCCTGATAAAGAGTCCTTCCCCATCTCTCCTGCAGGCCCCCTTTAAGTACTGGCAGGCTGCTATGAAGTCTCCCTGGAGCCTTCTCTTCTCCAGGCTAAACAACCCCAACTCTCTCAGCCTGTCCCCATAGGAGAGGTGCTTCAGCCCCCTGATCATCTTTGTGGCCCTCCTATAAAAATCAACATTTATTTTCATTAAATTTTACTCATATCAAAAGAGCCAGACATATATGCCAAAGTGTGTTGCATTTTTATACAATTGGATTATATGGATAGCCAGATTTCTTTCTCCGCTGATTGGTAAAAGATGCTGTTTAAATATATCCAAAATTGCAGGGGAGAGATGATGCCATTATGAAAAACATTATGACCCAAATTCAGGTTCACAGAAGTAGAGGTAAAGTGACACCACAGTAAAAATTGCCTAACAAATGAGGGAGTTCACAATTCAATTTCAAACTTGCTACATTCTATAGCTCTCAAAAAATTATACATACAGTGTGTTACCCTGTGTAGGTAGGCTATGAGCAGACCACCTACTGAGTAGTATACTGGTTAATTTACTAAACATTCAAGTTTGGAAACCTTGAAAGATACCTAATGTAAAATGAAACTGTCAAATTCAGCTGTATCTTTTTGAGTTAGTAGGGCTTGAAATTCACTTTGTTGTGGAATTGTTTTGGTTTATTTTTTCTGATTTTAGTGAAAATATTGAGCTTCAGTCTCAATTAATACATATAGATCATTACAAATATCTGCATTTTGATGCATTGCTGTCTCCCTATGGAATGATTGATCCATGCCACAGCATTCATTAGCACTATACATGTACAACCTAAGTTTTGAAGTCCTTTCCTAACAACTCCAATTAATCTAAATGTTGCCAAATAATGCTCCTCTATCTAATCTAATGAATCACTCATATTACCTTAAATGCTCCCTATGTAATCAAACTATATAATAGATGTATAATTAAGAATAATTATATACATTAACCACAGTATGTCTGATTTGTGCTGTCTATCTTTTGCTGGAAGAGCAATGCACTTAGAGCTGTTTTTATTCTGAGAAAGTTCACTTTTTTGCAGCTTCTTTAAGCAGCGTAAATCAGTTTTAGACTTGCCTCTAGGTTTATTGAAGTTTGTCAAAGATTGGAAATTAGTTAGTGGACTTTACTACTTACCCTTCTCTTGTTTTTCTCAAGACTTAGTTTTCTCTACTACTACCAATTTGTAATCCTGTTTTTTGCCACTAAAATATGTGACACCAGGTTCAGGAAGACATTAGGAAGAAAAAGTGAATATTGAAGATGCCCTCTAATGCAAAAAGATCTCTGAGGAGAGGTGGGCAACTATAGGTGAAGATTTGCCAAAGGAAATAACGGAGTTGTTTGTCCTGTGCAGGTTTTCAACTTTTTTGCAGTGTGATGACCTTGCCGAATTTAATACTTGTTTATACTTTCATTTGAAAACTAGGCCTGAAGATAACTTCCTTTCATGTTTAGAGCAAGAGCCTGCATTAGCTCTGAAATGGTAGTATGGTCTCTATGGAATTTGTATTCCATTTTAAACCTGTCTGTGTATGCTGCCTTACTGCTTCTTAAACATATTATGTTGTATTTAAACTTCCAAATTAGCTACAAGGAAGTGATTACCATCTGGAAGATTGGGGGGGGGGGGGGAGAAACTATGGATTACATTTTAATCAAAAGAACATGCTGAGTGAAAGGGTGATGTACGTCTTTGTGAAAAACTCCAGTGTAAAGACTCTTCCTTTTTGTGTGAACTCTACTTCCCATGCAACCTACTTTTTTCTGAAAGTAGCTTAACTTTGCAATTAAAGGAAAGCAAGTGTTAGTTTCCATACTATTTTTTAGCAATTAAACTTCCTGTTCTTTTAGGAACTTAATGTATCAGTCGTATAAATTCTTTCTTGCTCTTTTAATTGAGGGGTAAATGCAGCTTTCTGTGTTTCATTCCTTGGGTGTTGTGATGCACTGAGGGGAAAATGCATCTGTGGCTTGCAGTTTATGTTGCAAGAGGAGGGAGAGGGAATTTGACGTTCTGCATCCTTTGACTTTTGTTCTGTAGATACATTCCCCTTCATGTTTTATGTTGTTCAGTTGTTTGATGTGATAGGCATAAAACTTTGTTCACAAACATTATAAGCATTTAATTATTTATACAAGTTTTTGCTGACATACTTTTTTTTACTGTGCCTTATTTATCTTTAAAAAAATTCTAGAACTATTGAAGTTGTTTATTTTCTTACTGTAACTTGTTTTCTTAAGTTTCATAATTTTAAAAGGCTGAATAGAACTTGGAAATTAAGTGCATTACAGGAAATGGCTCAAGCTCTGACTTTTACCATAAAGTACGTTCATAATTGCAAACACTTCAGTCTTTCTATAAATAATCACTAATGTGGAATTACTATGTATTTTTCAAAACCAGAAAATATGGATTCATTTGGTGTTGATTATCAAGTTACCATATGTTAATTATGCCTGGCAAAGATTTTGGTTTTTTCCATTATATGTTTGTGGAGAAGCTAGTTAGTTCTGCTTCATTTCAGTGAACAGGGCTGATGCCCAGAGAGCTATTATTAGTAGCTGCATTGTCATAATTTATACTGAATGGCAAAATTTATGATTATCAGGATGAAACGTGCAACCTGAAAGGGAAATTCCTGGGGGAACATGTTTATGTTTCTTTTTCTTTGTAGTTATGCCACATTCATGACAGCTACATTTTCACAGTTTATGTTGTTATTATTGGGTATTTCCAACAATTAGAAAATACCCTTATATTTTGCAACTTCAGTCTTGGAAAGTCTTGGCTATAAGACATGGCCATATGAGAAAATCTACTGTAATAAGTACTTGAGAAAAACACAAATAATGCATGTCAATCTGATTTCTGATTCAGCTACATTTCCTTGAAGTAAATCTGCACAACCAGGAGGGCTATCTATCTTCATGGATAGTTTTGCTACAGAGTTACTTTGTGATTGTCACTTTTTTTTAAGAAACAATTGTATTTCAGCACCACCTATAGGTATTCAAAGGGAATATATTTAGATCTGTGACCAGGATTAGCAAATGGACTCCATATTTATGGAAAATGAGACTATTTGTGACAATTGCATAGCTGCTGCTACAAATATTTTGATTTTTCAACCTTGGGTCAAAAAATTGTTATAATACACTCTGTATTACTGAAGAACTATGTAGAATGAAAATGAATGATTGGAGAGCATGACATAAAACTTAATGAGATGCAATTTTAAAAAATAGTGTAAGTTTTGCAAGTTTTTGCCACTTTGTGTAACTAAAGGGCTGGGAGACAAATAGAAGGTTTTTCATAGTGTAAAATTTCCTCTATTAATAGGTGGATATTCTATACTTTAGGAAGTGTGGTTTTACTGATTAAAAACACAGAATTGATGCTAACCCTTAAACTTATGCAAAAGTGCCTGAGAGTTCTAAGTATGTAGTACAATTTTGATCCAGTCTCTCATTTATATGGAGTGATTCATATGTTGGCATTGGGCAAGAGTGGTACAATTACTGGCCTGTTAAATGAGCAAGATAGGAGAACTCAGGTTGCCTAGGTCTGCCAGAGGAAGTAGCTCAAAGATAGCAAATGCATGAGTTCTTTGAATAGAAAATGTACTAGTATGCCAGTGCCAACAGAATTTCATTTTAATATTTTGTGCAGTACCTGGAATTTACATATAGCCTAAACAAGGTTTTTTTAGTTTTCTGTTTGTTTTAATCCCAAATCAGACTGTCTCAGGTATGCCACACAAAATGCATACCAAAACCTGAAGCCTTAAAATACATTACTAGGTCTAAGGTAAAAACTATTCACCTGGATTAAATTTTGTATTTTCCTGGAATGGAGAAGATCTGATTAGGGGGAAGAAGGGACAACATTTTGTGCTATGTTTGAGTGAATATGCTATGGCTTAAATATTGCTACAGCAATTCAACAACATAGTATATGCTGTACAGCCTGGCTCTTCAGAGTCATTGTCACTCTAAGTTGACCCTAGCACTGGATTTACTTGAGGGGAAGAGAACTTGTAGGGGCTCTTCTATGACTGCCTATGTTTTCCAGGGTAGTAATAGTACTAGTGGATATATGTACATCCAGTAATCATTGCTGTACTACTACCATGGTCCAAATAGACCCTAAATATGTGAGATATACATTGTATGTTGAATATAGCTCAGTAGTGTCTCTTCCACATCATTCAGAAAACCTGTATTCCAGCCCAATTAAGATAGTTCCTTGTCTACCCTGTTCTCTACATAAAGTAAGTAGTGCCACACGTCCAGATTGGGTAGGATGTCAGAATTTGCTTTATGTTATCAACAGTGCAAGGAAATAATAAATGAAGGGCAAGTAGTTCTGCCTATATGGACACAATACTTATTGCATGGGCTGTAATTTTTTTTTTTTACGAAGCAGAAGCTTCTTGCTGTGTCTGTACAGTTTCTCTGCATAACTTGCTAATAGCAGTTCCATGTGCAATTTAGTTTATAAAGTGGAGACCTGTGCATTCTGGCTTATTGATAAATGCAGCGGCATTGGCCTTTGACTGGGCTTTCTACCTTGTATTTCTGAATGTGAAATCATTATTGACCAAAGTTTTCTGCAGATCTGCACAGTGAATTTAGGCTGAGCCATCTCCTTGTCATCCCTTAATCTCTTCTGTGAGTTCATTGTCTGTTTGACCACACACAAAGAAGCAAATGATTTTTTAAAAATTTCTTTTCCTCTTTCCAGACAATTGGTATTAGCAGCACAGACCACCCTTAACATGAAGGAAAAAAACCCAAATCCATACTCAACTCTGAAAACAAACTCAGAATAACAACAGCCTGCATATGGCTCTTCTTATCAAAGTGCTCTGCAAATAAGGTCACTATTTTTATCCTTATAATAGCATTGTATTGGGTTTGTGTGGCAAGGTTTTAGTAGCAGGGGGGTTACAGGGGTGGCTTCCTTGAGAAGCTGTTGGAAGCTTCCCCGATGTCCGACAGAACCAATACCAGCTGGCTCTAAGATGGACCTGCCACTGGCTGTAGCAGTACACTCCCCCCAGCTGGAAACATAACTTCTCCAAGCAGGGAGAAGAGGAAAAAAACCTACAGGACCATGAAGAAATGAGCTATTCCGGTGCTTCTACTGGTAGTGAAAATGGTGAAGATCTGTATGATAAAGTCATGGCAAAAATTATGGACATCAGTATTGTGAGCCCTTGAGGCTCACATGGGAGCAATGTAACAATTATAGTTGGAGTTTCAGATTGTATGGGGGAGGAGGTGATACTCATGTTGTTTATAGTTGGTCACCAGATGCGACTATGCTCTTCAACTAGCCCATGAGATCATGGGGTGGAGTTGGAACGGTACGACATCATGCCCTGAAATTCCATAGGGGTGACTATGTATGGTACCCAAGAAAACACCAACAGAGCACTCCAGAACTGAGTTTACAACTATCAACCTTAGCCAATGTTACATCTGATAATTTGGGGATTCTTGAACAATCAGTTATAACACACTGGTAAAATGACTATCAAAATCTGGGAAAGAGAAGGGTACATGCAAAGTTTGAATCTGTTGGTGGACAACTGCTGTGTTCAATCCCCATGTGTCAATGTAGCTTCAGGATTAAATCAACAAAAGAAAATGGCAAGAGACCTAGAGGCAATTGCTTCTGCACCAGGGACTAACTGACTGGGGAAAAGGTTTTGATATGTTTGGATTTTCTTTCATGGGGTGGGTGAGCAGCCTTCTCTAATCTTTAATAATGCTTGTAGTTATGATTACTATAATCTGTATTGCAATAAGTTCTATCAAATGCTTGGTAGTGAAGTCTGTACTAACAGTTAGTTAAGTATACTCCCTTAAAACGTGTTCGTGTGCTGGATATTCCTGTGTCAGATATTCTGTTTTAGTTCTAGAGCAGAATGAAATGATGGCCCACAATGAGTGTCAAATTCATCAGACTGTGCTCCCTTTTTAACTTTGGAGGCAAGAGGTGACTGTACCACCACTCCAGGGAAACCAGTCAAATCATGACTGTGGTCATGGGGTGGATTGTGTGGCAGTACACTCCCCCCAGCAGGAAATGAAACTTTTCCAGGCAGGGAGAAGAGGAAAAAAACCCTAAATCCTAGAAGCCACAGGTTGAAATTTGAACTGGTGAATTGAGACGTGCCAGGTACATAGAGGTGACCTTCTTGGCCAATAGGGATTAAAATGACAACAGATCAGATTCAACAAGGGTATAAACAGGGTCCTACCAGAGGACACATTGGACTCTGTCCTCCTCTGGGCAGCAGGTCTGCAGTCAGGGACTTTCCCTTGGGTCAGGGCACCGCCCGAGGTAACTCCTCAAGGTAGAGAGCCCTCATCTTTTAGGTAAGTGATGTGTGCATTTTGAGTCATCACTTTTAAGGATTCTTAAGTTGGCTGTGTAGTAATTCCCCTTACATCATTGAGCCTATGGTTTATAAAATGTTACCGGAGTTCTAACTAACTTTTTACTGAAGAATAAATCTGAGCTTTAACGCCTGTTGGATTTGGTTGCGTGTGCATCCGTAACACTGGCCAAGGCAATCGATGACAGTGGTAGTGCCTCTGTGATAACGTATTTAAGAAGGAAAAAAAAATGCAGGCCACACAGAAACAGCAGCCGGAGAGAGGAGGGAGAACATGTAAGAGAAACAACCCTGCAGACACCAAGGTCAGTGTAGAAGGAGGGGGAGGAGGTACGCCAGGTGCCGGAGCAGGGATTTCCCTGCAGCCCGTGGTGAAGACCGTGGTGAGGCAGGTTCTCCCCCTGCAGCACATGGAGGTCCACGGTGGAGCAGATATCCACCTGCAGCCCATGGATGACGCCACGCTGGAGCAGGTGGGTGCCCGAAGGAGGCTGTGACCCCATGGAAAGCCCATGCTGGAGCAGGGTCTTGGCAGGACCCATGGAGAGAGGAGCCCACGCTGGAGTACGTTTTCTGGCAGGACTTGTGACCCCATGGGGGACCCATGCTGGAGCAGTCTGTGCCTGAAGGACTGCACACCGTGGAAGGGACCCATGCTGGAGCAGTTGGTGAAGAACTGCAGCCTGTGGGAAGGACCCACGTTGGAGAAGTTCATGGAGGACTGTCTCCCGTGGGAGGGACTCCATGCTGGAGGAGGGGAAGAGTGTGATGAGTCCTGCCCCTGAAGAGGATGAAGCGGCAGAGACAACGTGTGATGAACTGATCCCAACCCCCATTCCCCATCCCCCTGCGCCGGTGGGGGTAGGTAGAGAATCCAGGAGTGAAGCTGTGCCTGGGAAGAAGGGAGGGGTGGAGGGAAGGTGTTTTGAGATTTGGTTTTATTTCTCATTACCCTACTCTGGTTGATTGGCAGTAAATTAACTTAATTTTCCCCAAGTTGAGTCTGTTTTGCCCATGACAGTAACTGATTGAGTGATCTCTCCCTGTCCTTTTCTTGACCCACAAGCCCTTTGTTATATTTTCTTTCCCCTGGCCAGCTGAGGGGGAGGGGAAGTGATAGAATGGCTTTGGTGGGCACCTGGGGTCCAGCTGGGGTCAACCCACCACAGACATATCTGTATTACTGTGTTTAAAAAAAACCACACAAGACATATCCAATCCCAAACACCTTAAAAAAAATAAAGTGGACCAGTGTCATTAAGCAGTACAAGACTAGGGATATGGGAGCGGGAAATAGAAAGAAAAGGTTCCTGACACACTCAAAATTGGAGAGTCCTACTGTCTTCATCTGAACTTTTGTTTCTCAACTATTTCAGCTAAGAACTTAATTGTAATTTGTATTTAGGTCTCATTAGAGAACCTACAATGCAAAACTGTTGTTTAATAAGTTTCCCCTCTACATAGTGAGGTCAAACTTCATTGTAAGCAGAACACAGCAGAGATTGGATGTAGCAACAGGAAAGCAATGGGAATATTAATTCCTTTGTAACGTAATCTTGTGTCACAGCTAAGTGATTGCTGCAAATTGATGCACCTCATATTTTGCCTTTTCAAAGGCTGTACTTTTGGTGTTTTCAGTTGCTGTTGCACTCTAGGATTGAAGGAATTGAAAAGGCAGTTTTTCGTAACCGTTACAGAAGACAGGAGCTGCATCTGATGAGGCTTAACTGCTCTGAGTGTCTAAAAAAATATAGCTAGGTAGATTTGACTTGATTTTGGTTCATGCTGCATAGCATATACTTCCCAATACTGTGCCATGCATTACCTAGCCATTTTTTTTTTTATGAGTATGGTGTATTATTTTCATGCTCTAGGAGCATGCTTCTGCTCCAATTTCCACAGGAACAACAAAATAAATCTTACACTACCTCACTTCAAAACCACAACAATTTATAGCTGTTGTGCCACATGATTTCTAGCTGTCCTGGTTTCAGCTGGGATAGAATTAACTGTCTTCCTAGTAGCTGGTACAGTGCTATGTTTTGAGTTCAGTATGTGAAGAATGCTGATAACACTGATGTTTTCAGTTGTTGCTCAGTAGTGTTTAGACTATAGTCAAGGATTTTTCAGCTTCTCATGCCCAGCCAGGGCACCTGACCCAAACTGGCCAACAGTGTATTCCATACCATGGGACGTCCCATCTAGTTTAGGAACTAGGAAGGGGGGGGCAGGGATTTTGGCCGCTCGGGGACGGGCTGGGTGTCGGTCGGCGGGTGGTGAGCAATTGCCCTGCGCATCATTTGTACATTTCAATCCTTTTATTACTACTACTGTCATTTTGTTAGTGTTATCATTATCATTATTAGTTTCTTCTTTTCTGTTCTATTAAACCGTTCTTATCTCAACCCAGGAGTTTTACTTCTTTTCCTGATTTTCTCCCCCATCCCACTGGGTGGGGGGGGGGAGTGAGTGAGCGGCTGCGTGGTGCTTGGTTGCTGGCTGGGGTTAAACCACGACAGTCCTTTTTGGCGCCCAACGTGGGGCACGAAGGGTTGAGATAACGACAAACCTGACGAAAGCTTGTTAAAACAAATTTGTTTTAAGCGTACATTATGTTGATTTATGTATTTTTCGAGTTGTTGCTCTGGTTTTTAAGGCTCTGTTATGTATCACCTCGCTTGTTGTATGTAGTTCCTCTTCTACTGCTTATCATCCGTGGGAGGTGGATTAAGGTTTTCGCTTTGATGTATGGTATAACTCTGGTTTATGGTATGATAAAGTCATCGGCTGTGGGATTAATCCGGTATTTGCATTTAGCATTGTCACCTTTATACTGTGGGAGCCATCTGTGGGAAACTATTAATAATTATACCATTTACCTTTCCTCCATGGAAAACCAGTCTGTGGGTGGGGTACCTTTCTTCCCCTCTCCTTTCTCCTTCAGTCCAGTTACAATGGTGTTTGAGAATTTTGAAAAATTTGGATACTCCTGGAATGTTGGGACTAGCACGGTCCTAGCCCTACTGCTAGGAATTAGCATGCTTCTGAATGTGGTTCAGCTCTCGTTTAAGGTTAAACAGCTATTTAAGAAGATCACCCAGAGATGTTCCCCAAAGCTAGATAATTATGAGTGGCAGGGTGTGTGGGGTAGCATGGGCAAGTACCTAGGAAAGTGGGCACCTCCAATGTTTTGGAAATTCACCCCTGAACAAGTGCAGGATCCAGAAGAGCTAGTAAAATATTTGGAAGAGGTATGCTGTCACCCCGGCAGCTCCAGAGAGATACAAATCACTGCAACGTGCTGGGGCCTGGCCCATGCCTATCGAGCCCTGTTCAACACCACTCAGTACCCTCAAGGGGAAGAGAAAGTCTGTGGATCTAATAACAAAACGATGAGCACCGCGGCCACCCAAACCTTGGCAACAGGCGCTGCGGCCCCTCCAGCCCCGGCGACGAGAACTCGGGCTACCCAAACCTCGGCGACGGGCACTGTGGTCTCTCCAGCCCCAGCAATGAGTACTGCTGCTACCCAAACCTCGGCGACAGACACTGCGGTTATCCAAAACCCGGTGAGGGATACTGCAACTGAACCAGTGGACCAACCTGCACCAGCATCAGTTGCCCCCGTACAGAAAAAGAAATATACAAAAAAATCAGTTCGCTTAGCGAAGGATGAAGGTGAACCAGGGTCATCACGGGAACCGGAGGAAGAGGCAGAACCAGAGGTAATAACCCGGTCCCTATCCTTGAGTGAGCTGCGGGACTTGCGAAAAGACTTTGGCCGCCGTATAGGTGAGCATATTATCACCTGGCTTCTCCGATGCTGGGACAATGGGGCTAATAGCTTGGAATTAGAAGGTAGGGAAGCCAAGCAGCTGGGATCGCTTGCCAGGGAAGGTGGCATTGACAAGGCAATTGGAAGAGGGACACAAGCCATCAGCCTCTGGAGGCGACTCCTGTCAAGTGTGAAGGAAAGGTACCCCTTTAAGGAAGACGTTATATGTCAATCAAGCAAGTGGACCACCATGGAAAAAGGTATTCAATATCTGAGGGAATTAGCTGTGCTAGAGACAATTCATCATGACCCGGACAACCCACAATTACCCAAAGATCCAGACGAAGTCCAATGCACACGACCCATGTGGCGGAAGTTTGTACGGAGCGCACCATCATCCTATGCCAACGCATTGGCAATAATGGCCTGGAAGGATGAAGAGGCACCGACAGTGGAGGAAGTGGCTCGCCAACTCCGTCAATACGAAGAAAATCTCTCCTCCTCCCTACAAGCCTGCATTGCAGCTGTGGAGAAGCTGTCTGAGGATTTCCAGCAATTCAAAGAGGATATGTCCTACTCCACACGTGTACGGACCAATGTCTCAGCTATTAGGAGTGAGCGTTCCTCTGCCCAAGAGAGAGAATATAGAAGGCACACACCGCGAGGTGCCCTGTGGTTTTACCTATGTGATCAGGGAGAGGACATGAGGAAATGGGACGGAAAACCTACCTCGGTCCTAAATGCACGGGTACGTGAACTGCAAGGAAAAACCACCACAAAAGGGGATTCTACCAGGAAAAATGCCGCTCCAGTTTCCAAACAGAGTAGAAGGGCTGATTTTATTTCCGATCCTCTTGAAGGGACTTCTGAGCCAATTTTACGAGAAGTGAATACTGAATACTCTGACCAGAATTAGAGGGGCCCTGCCTCCAGCCAGGTGGAGGAAAGGGATAACCGGGTCTATTGGACTGTGTGGATTCGATGGCCTGGCACGTCAGACCCACAGGAGTATAAGGCTCTAGTAGACACCGGCGCACAGTGCACTCTAATGCCATCAAGTTATAGAGGGACAGAATCCATTTGTATTTCTGGTGTGACAGGGGGATCCCAAGAGTTAACTGTATTGGAAGCTGAAGTAAGCTTAACTGGAAATGAATGGCAGAAACACCCCATTGTGACTGGTCCAGAGGCTCCGTGTATCCTTGGCATAGACTACCTCAGGAGGGGGTATTTTAAGGACCCGAAGGGGTATCGATGGGCTTTTGGTATAGCTGCCTTGGAGACAGAGGGCACTGAACAGCTGTCTACCCTGCCTGGTCTCTCTCAAGACCCTTCGATTGTGGGGTTGCTCAAGGTTGAAGAACAACAAGTGCCAATTGCTACCACGACGGTGCACCGGCGGCAATATCGCACCAACCGAGACTCTCTGATTCCCATCCACAAGTTGATTCGCCAACTGGAGAGCCAAGGAGTGATCAGCAAAACTCGCTCACCCTTTAATAGTCCCATATGGCCAGTGCGGAAGTCTAATGGGGAGTGGAGACTAACAGTTGACTATCGTGGCCTGAATGAAGTTACACCACCGCTGAGTGCTGCCGTTCCAGATATGCTAGAACTTCAATACGAACTGGAGTCAAAGGCAGCCAAGTGGTATGCCACAATTGACATTGCTAATGCGTTTTTCTCAATCCCTCTGGCAGCAGAGTGTCGTCCACAATTTGCCTTTACTTGGAGGGGTGTCCAGTACACTTGGAATCGATTGCCCCAGGGGTGGAAACACAGCCCCACCATTTGCCATGGACTGATCCAGACTGCACTAGAAAAAGGTGAAGCTCCAGAACACCTGCAATACATTGATGACATCATCGTATGGGGCAACACGGCAGAAGAAGTCTTTGAGAAAGGGAAGAAAATAATCCAAATCCTTCTGAATGCCGGTTTTGCCATAAAAGAAAGTAAGGTCAAGGGACCTGCACAGGAAATCCAGTTTCTGGGAATAAAATGGCAAGATGGACGTCGTCAGATCCCAATGGATGTGATTAATAAAATAGCAGCTATGTCTCCCCCGACTAATAAAAAGGACACACAGGCCTTCTTAGGTGTCGTGGGGTTTTGGAGAATGCATATTCCAAATTACAGTTTGATTGTAAGCCCTCTCTATCAAGTGACCCAGAAGAATGATTTTAAATGGGGCCCTGAACAACAGCAAGCCTTTGAACAAATTAAACGGGAGATTGTTCATGCAGTAGCCCTTGGGCCAGTCTGGACAGGACAAGATGTTAAAAATGTGCTCTACACTGCAGCTGGGGAGAATGGCCCTACCTGGAGCCTCTGGCAGAAAGCACCTGGGGAGACCCGAGGCCGACCCCTGGGGTTTTGGAGTCGAGGATATAGAGGATCCGAGGCTCGCTATACTCCAACTGAGAAAGAGATATTGGCAGCGTATGAAGGCGTTCGAGCTGCCTCAGAAGTGGTTGGTACTGAGACACAGCTCCTCTTAGCACCCCGACTGCCAGTGCTGGGCTGGATGTTCAAAGGGAGGGTCTCCTCTACACATCACGCGACTGACGCCACGTGGAGTAAGTGGATCGCATTGATCACACAACGGGCTCGCATAGGAAACCCCAGTCGCCCAGGAATTTTAGAAGTGATCACAGACTGGCCAGAAGGCAAAGATTTCGGAATGTCGCCAGAGGAGGAGGTGGCACGTGCTGAAGAAGCCCCGCTGTATAATAAACTGCCAGAAAATGAGAGGCAATATGCCCTGTTCACTGATGGGTCCTGTCGCATTGTGGGAAAGCATCGAAGGTGGAAAGCTGCTGTATGGAGTCCTACACGACAAGTTGCAGAAACTGCTGAAGGAGAGGGTGAATCGAGTCAGTTTGCAGAGGTGAAAGCCATCCAGCTAGCATTAGATATTGCTGAAAGAGAAAAGTGGCCAGTGCTCTATCTCTATACTGACTCATGGATGGTGGCAAATGCCCTGTGGGGGTGGTTACAGCAATGGAAGCAGAGCAACTGGCAGCGCAGAGGTAAACCCATTTGGGCTGCTGCACTGTGGCAAGATATTGCGTCCCGGCTAGAGAATCTGGTTGTAAAAGTACGTCATGTAGATGCTCATGTACCCAAGGGTCGGGCCACTGAAGAACATCGAAACAACGAACAGGTGGATCAGGCTGCCAAGATTGAAGTGGCTCAGGTGGACCTGGACTGGCAACATAAGGGTGAGCTATTTATGGCTCGGTGGGCCCATGATACTTCAGGCCATCAGGGAAGAGATGCAACATATAGATGGGCTCGAGACCGAGGGGTGGACCTGACCATGGACACTATCGCACAGGTTATCCATGAATGTGAAACATGTGCTGCAATTAAGCAAGCCAAGCGGTTAAAGCCCCTGTGGTATGGAGGGCGATGGCTGAAATATAAATTTGGGGAAGCCTGGCAGATTGACTATATCACACTCCCACAAACTCGCCAAGGCAAGCGCTATGTGCTTACAATGGTGGAAGCAACCACCGGATGGCTGGAAACATACTCTGTACCCCATGCCACTGCCCGGAACACTATCCTGGGCCTTGAGAAGCAGGTCTTGTGGCGACATGGCACCCCAGAAAGAATTGAGTCAGACAATGGGACTCATTTCCGAAACAACCTCATAGACACCTGGGCCAAAGAGCATGGCATTGAGTGGGTGTATCATATCCCCTATCATGCACCAGCCTCTGGGAAAATTGAGCGATACAATGGACTGTTAAAGACTACATTGAGAGCAATGGGGGGTGGAACCTTCAAACATTGGGATACACATCTAGCAAAAGCCACCTGGTTAGTCAACACCAGAGGATCTGCCAATCAGAGTGGCCCTGCCCAATCAGAATTTTTACATACTGTAGAAGGGGATAAAGTCCCTGTAGTGCACATGAAAAACATGTTAGGGAAAACAGTCTGGGTTACTCCTGCCTCAGGCAAAGGTAAACCCATTCGTGGGATTGCTTTTGCTCAAGGGCCTGGGTGCACTTGGTGGGTGATGCGAAAAGACGGAGAAGTCCGATGTGTGCCTCAAGGGGACTTGATTTTAGGTGAAAATAGCCAGAATTAAACTGTATGATATTAGTTGCTATATAACCCTGCTACTGTATGTTATCATTACTATAATTGTTATATGCTATATCCATAGTACTATAGTAAGAATCACTTGGATCAAGCAAGAAAGAACTGTGATAAAACTGAGCAAAGCACCGTAGAGGTGGAACCGGAACTGACTCCAGCATGCAACAATCCAACAGTGCACACCATCCTCCTGCTGCATCAAATGTCATCTGCTCCTCACACCGCACAGAAGCCCAATTCTGCTCTACCGACTGAGAGGACTTTGCACCATTCCTCCTGCCCAGACAGACTGGTATGACAGATGGAGCCCAGAGTCGGAAACTAAATGAACTCAACAAACATTTTATGAACATAACCCATGAACTAAAGAACTAATATCTCTGTGTGTATATACTTTTATATATATATATATCATTGGTCATACGTCTCAAAGAGATGGAAAGGTGGTGATGATTGATCAGAATGTAACTAAAGGTATGGAAACTGAGCATGACGTCAATGGTATAGAATAAGGGGTGGATACTGTCCTGGTTTCAGCTGGGATAGAATTAACTGTCTTCCTAGTAGCTGGTACAGTGCTATGTTTTGAGTTCAGTATGTGAAGAATGCTGATAACACTGATGTTTTCAGTTGTTGCTCAGTAGTGTTTAGACTATAGTCAAGGATTTTTCAGCTTCTCATGCCCAGCCAGGGCACCTGACCCAAACTGGCCAACAGTGTATTCCATACCATGGGACGTCCCATCTAGTTTAGGAACTAGGAAGGGGGGGGCAGGGATTTTGGCCGCTCGGGGACGGGCTGGGTGTCGGTCGGCGGGTGGTGAGCAATTGCCCTGCGCATCATTTGTACATTTCAATCCTTTTATTACTACTACTGTCATTTTGTTAGTGTTATCATTATCATTATTAGTTTCTTCTTTTCTGTTCTATTAAACCGTTCTTATCTCAACCCAGGAGTTTTACTTCTTTTCCTGATTTTCTCCCCCATCCCACTGGGTGGGGGGGGGGAGTGAGTGAGCGGCTGCGTGGTGCTTGGTTGCTGGCTGGGGTTAAACCACGACACTAGCAAGAATTATTTATTTAATCTTTTGTAATCTTTCCACATATTCTGTTATTCCTTGCCTATTTAACATGTGTCTTGACAAGATTTGATTATATAGTCTGTAAAAATCTTTCTAGTTTTGATCAAGAATGGTGCACCTCAAGCAAGAAAGTGAAAAGATGAATTAATTTCCTCTTTAAGGATATATTCAAATTTTAAACTGAATATAACAATGAGTTCCATCAAAGGAAATTAAGCCTTTTCTGATTATTTTTTTTTAAAGTTTGCTACTGAAAAAGCTTAAGGTGTTTACCTTATGGGAATTGCTTTTTACCCAGAAAAAGTCATGAGGCTTCCAGACACTAGTAATGTGTTCCTCCTTTCCCCCAGAATAATCCAGTGTAACAAGCTGTGTGATTTAAATAAGTAAGCCAGCTAAACAGAGGCTAGAACTCAAGATAGTAAGTGATGTAACTCAAGTGAAACAAAGATAGTTTATTTCCTGAAGGAATCCAGTCAAACTATCACATGAAAAAGCAGAGTTTTTGATGAGGGTGGATGGGGGTAAAGGAAGAATGACCAGTATTCTGGGTGATCACAATTAGACATGGGTTGTATATCATATGCTATTTTTTTAAGCTGGTTATTTTCTCACTCTGTGGCATTCCAGTCAAGGACACCATTCAGCATACAAACAAAAAAGCAGTTGTTGGATCACTAGTAGATTTTAATTTTGGTCTTTGGTAGAAGGGTAAAATTTCATTCTATTTAAGTTGGAAGCAACTTTATGGAAATGGCATTGCAGGTTATTATTAGTTGTCATTACCAACTGTTACAAATACGAGCCAATTTATACAGATAAATAGATGCAGCAGTCTCCATCTCCAAGTCTTCAAAGAAACCAACCTCCCTGATAGTCTATTTTTTCATGCAGCCCGCAGCACATTTCTCTATCCAAAAAATAAGCAAAGAGATCATATTTGGCTTTTGTATTAGCAGATATAAATACCTCAATGAAATCTGACAAAGTGTGTTTGTCTCTCTATTTTTATTTGTGCCAGGCAAATAACTGGTTTGAAAGAATTTGTTTTCCTGTAGAACAGGTTTCAGCATAAGCAAAACAGTTTCCAAAATGAGAAGACATTTTGGGTAGCTGTTATACAGTAGCATTTCTTTTATGATCAGTTGAAATATTTCATAGCACTACAAACAAAGCAATGCCAGACTGCAGTGGTTTGTTTCTGTGCTATATAGTTCCAAGCTGTGTGGAAAAGTTTCTAAATTCAGGCACTTCCTTTGTCTCAATATTTTATGGGTGATGGGGAATCCTTGCTTTTTAAGTCTGCCAGACTTATATAGAAAAGCATCTTCTCCGAAGTGAAGAGAGCAACTAGAGTGTGCCTACCTTCTGTGACAATGAACTCTTCAGAAAGAGAGAAGGCGGGAAAGGAATAGTATGTAATCAAGGTTCCAAAATACCTTTGAATTTTCTGGGTTTGTTTGTTGCTTTGCTAAAACAAATTTTCTGAGAAGTCTAAAGTGTTCCTTAAAACCCCCAAGAAATAACAGGCAATAAATATACTTGTGTTTAGATTAAGGTTTAAAGCAGTATCAGCCAATCCCATCAGCAATAACTCTCCAGGGTTGCTTTGTGAAGCCATGGGCTTTGTGTGCAAATAAGGGAGAAGGAAATGGTACTTCAGGCAAAACACTGACAAGTTGTTCTAAGAAGATGTTATTAAGAAAAGAAGATGAAAAGACTTAAAATTATTTTAGATTATAATAATGAAAGAATGGGGTGAAATTGATGAAAATACAGTGCAAACAATGTAAATCGAAGGCATGCATTGCCTTAAATACAATGCCCAGTTCATTTACTGTCAGTCAGATAGGACACAAGAGGGTAATCAGGAAGATTAAACAAGGAAAGATTTCCCTGAAAAAAGAGATCAGAAAGATAAGTTCATCAGTTTAGACAGGAGTAACAAAGAGCACAGCAAAAGCATATTGAATGAGTATGATTCAGAGAAGGTCGCTAGAGGATTTTCATTTACCATTTCATGTTGGAGAAAGATGTAAATACAACCTGAGAGATGAAAGGATGGCAAACAAATTGTATTTTAAAGTAAAACAAGGTTAGAGAAGTATCAAGGTTATTAAGAGCAACCATTTTTTTTGTGTCAGAGGCAGAGAAAGTAAATTGACCACAATCCATTCTGTGTCAGGTGAAGGTATTACACTGTCACTCTTCAGGGAAAAATACTGGTGAGGAGGCAACAATTTTGGTTGTTTTGACCTACATGTGTATCAGAAAAGGGAGGTCTGTAGCACAGCTTGCTACAAACTGAGCAGAAGCAGTAACAGGATTAGCTTTAGAAATGTTCCAAACATTGTCTAGTCCAGCAGGAGAAACCACATAAGGGTTGTGGGCATTCTGTGAAGGGAAAAGATACAAAAACTTATTATGCAACAATGGGATATGGTGTCGGTAACTGCTAACTTGAGCTAAAGTGTAGGAAATAGATGCTATGAGCCCTCAGGTTGCATAAGGCAGCCATTATCTGCCCCATTTTTTGTGTCCCCATTCCATGTTCACCTTAACTCAGCTCCATTCTTGACACCAATGGTTGTCTGTCCAACTCAGACACCTGCCCAAAGGGGACAGGGCTTTCCTGTCCTACATTTTCTATGGCAGCTCCTGTTCTTTCCCATTCTTAGAATGTCTCTTGTTTTTTCTCTTTTCTTATCTTAACATTAGTCCAAGGGAGACAGGATGTAAAAGGACACTTTATTTGTTGCAAAATGATTATTAATTCTTTAGAGACGTGCACTGGTATTCAGCTTCTGTTTTAGTTCCCTTAAGAATCCCTATTACTTTTTTGCTACTGTCCCAATCACTTCTTTGCTATTATACATCTCCTTCTTTCTGTCATGCATAAGGTACCCTGTGATAAAGTTGCTTGTAACCCATGCCAGTCTTTCACCAAACAATGACTCGAGATATCGGTCCTGCCAACTTAATTTGCTTTCATAGTTTCTGTTCTTGCCATCTCTACAGTCATACCTAGATTTCTACATTTCCATTCCCCAATCCTAACAGTAAATTCAGGCAGAGAGGGAGGCAAAAGGTCACCTGATTTTTCACTACCTTTGTCACAACTCCCAGGAATTTCTAAACCTGTTCATCACCTAATGCTAGAAATGTAAATATAAAGCAAATAAATACTGAAGATGTCTCACACAGTTTTAGTAACATCATAACATAATGCAAAAGAAAGATAACACTTTAAGTATTCGGTACTCTCCTGTTACGGCTTCATGTAATAAGTATGACATACATCAGAAAGCAATAATTTTTTGCTGCTGTAGACAAATGATCCTTTGAAATAATGAAGTACCTAGCTGGAGGAACACATTTCCTTTTCCAGCTTTGGATAAGTTATAATTTTTGGAGCTTAAGTATGAGCTCTTCAGAAGGTTTGAAAGGAGGAAAGAAAGAATTTTCTGTGTTGTGTGAGGAACGACAGGTTTAGCTAATTACAGATATGATTTTCCTACTTAATGATTTTTTTATTTATTTTTTTTTAAACAGAATTTCAGAATTTTTTTCTTCTGTGGCAGGTGAAAGCCCAGACATGTCATGTTGCTGCTGCTGTTAAATTTCTAAGTCACAAAACAAAAAGGACAAAATTAAAAGCAGACTGGTAAGTAGAGCACTTGCCTGAGACCATTTTCTCATTTCAAGTAAGGCTCTAATTGTTAAGATATTGGCACTTCTGGCATCTGTCTTCAGTTTCTGGCTTTCTGCATAGATTTGATTGTAGCATTGTATTGGTACATTCCCAAGAAAAGGTTAAGCTTCAATGGATTGGCATTTTCTGGTTGAAAGCTGTTTCATGAAATATCATCTCTATTTGTACAGCATATCCACATTTAAAGGATGTTTCCTTCCCAAATCCACCTATGACATTTTAGGTGGCTGTTAATCCATATGTAGACATGATTTAATAGCCTTTCAGAGAGAGAGGTTTAGGTTAGAGAGAGATTGGTTGGTTTTGTTGGTTTTGTTTTTTTTTTAAAGAACAACATTAATAAGATTACAGTGCAGAGCAGCTGTGTGAAGCTTTCATCTTGATGCACAAAGAATGTGAAAGTTTCTCTTTCACATTTCTTCTAAGTTCTTTTAAGGGCTTTATTTTCTTTTTGTGGTAAGCCCTTTAACTGTATTTGTGTGAAGACATACTGCCGTAGCTGAAATCAAAGTAAGAATGTTTACAAAACAGAGCATCAGTATCTTATAATATAGCAGTCATAACTTCAGATTTGTACTGGGAAATCTATAATCACTATGGAGTTTTAGTTATTAGCTTTCCTTTTCTGTGGTTCTATGGAATCTGCTCCCAAGTGAGAGTTGCAAAAGGCATTAATATATTTCTGTCTTCTCTTTCCACTGTTGCTTAATAACTCCTTAATGTTTTATTCCAATCCAGGTAAAATGCCTGTCAATAAGTTAGTGAGTCTGTTTTATTGTGTGGGATGTCTGCTGCGTCTCGCCAATTAATAGTGGAGGAAAATTCACTCACAGAGGAGCCATTCAGTGGATATTATTTGGGACTGTACTGAATTGAGTTGGTCCAAAATTCCTAGTTCAAGCTGTACTGTTATTTGAGCAACTGACTTCTGAGGGATTTTTACTTCAGCATGTACATAAAATGCAGAGAAATTACCTAATTGCAACATTATTTTGTAGCTAGCACATTTGT
Organism: Buteo buteo; assembly: GCF_964188355.1. NCBI lineage: Eukaryota > Metazoa > Chordata > Aves > Accipitriformes > Accipitridae > Buteo > Buteo buteo. The sequence goes on along the minus strand of NC_134175.1, from coordinate 18,029,423 downwards.
CTGGCTCTCTGTTGTATTTTTGGTAGATTGATTTGAAAAATTTTGATAGCACTAGTAGTGCCACTCACAATACTGCTGGTAACTTTAATTATTAGCTGGTCATTGGTTGGGGAGGAAATGAACAAATAAAGATGAGAAATGAAATAATGTGTATTCTAATAACAATCAAAATTATGTTGTCTTTGTCCAGCTGTAATAGCTTGGGAAGAAATTTCTGATAGCTGACTTCATAACAAGGCTACCTTTTTGACAACCAAGAGTAGTAAATTCTTTTTAGAAATAAGATGCCTGTGGTGAGGATAATCAACCACCAGATGTATTTGTGAAAGTACATTGAATACTCTTCATGATCTTAAGCCTTTAAATCAAGATTAGATATGTATTTAAAAAATATCATATGGCCAGCAATTAAATTTAGTAGAAGAATTAGCAAAATTCTGTGGTCATAATTATACAAAAGGACAAATTAGATGGTGAAAATGCTTTTTCTTCTGTTTTTATAATCTGTTAGTTAATAAAGCAGCCCTGCAAGTTTCTCCTTGGAGAATGGAAGAGAAAGTAAAAGCTGTAGTGCATGTTTCAGTTGCAAAGCAGAGGAAATGGGCTCTTCAGAATTTAAGCGTGTCAGTTTTTTAAGTATGCAACAGAATAGAAGAATTCATAAAACTGTTTAACAGTGGGAGGGCATAGTAGACTCCTTGCCTCAAAGGCCCAAACCAGGGCTTAATCTGTGAAAGGTATACTTTACTGGGTTTTTAGAGCTCAATCTTGCTTTCATTTCAGTAGGTGGGTAAAATATGACTAGCTTTCTTGGTGCAAAGCCAGTTTTTCAGTCCTGTCACTCAGGAACTGGTGGTATTGAAGACTAGCTGAGTTGCTCTAGAGCTAACTGCTTGTGACTACTGGGGCCTAGCCTTTCAGCAGAAATTATTCATGTGCTTCTGTAATGTGTTTTCACCTCTATATTTTGGTCACATTCTTATACCAAGATAGTGGAGACAGACAATACAGTAGTATTGCACACCAGGGTACATACATATCTGCCTCCAGCAAATCATTAAGTGACCTCATCAATGACAGCATTGTTTTAGTGAAAGTATCACAGTGGAAGTTTTTTTGAGATTATCACACTGTCAAGATTATCCATAAAATGGTAGAATAAAACACCAGGGAGGAAATGCTTTTATACCAATTATTTTTTGCAATACCTCAACATTTTTAATGAATTTTTTGTCTAGTGATGTCATCCACTTGCTTTAAATAACTTTTGGGTTTCTGCAGCATTTTTTATATTTGAATAGAAGGTGTGTTTGGTGTTCTGAGTCTTTCACTTTCTGTGCTGATTCTGTTGAATTGCTGATGTGGAAAAGGATGATTTGAAGCAAAAGCCAAAGTGTGGTACAGCTGATAATGCAAGAGAAGAAAACATAGAGAGTCAGTGTGAAGCTGGTACTATTATTTGTATTCCCTTTTCCTATTTTTTCAGGTTGTAAATCTGTTCCTCCAGGTTTATTCTTTCAGTCTATTCTAGTGGATTTTGCTCAATACTTTAGAGTTCTAAGAAAAGAAGTGGGGTAATCTGCTTTAATTTCAAGCCATCAGTGCTCTTGGTATGACATGCTTACAGATAGCTTTCTGGGATTAGGACTGTCTTTCCTTTCTTTCGGGCTGTTAGTGGTAGGTGAGGCACAAAACATTTTCTCTGTGTAATGAGCATCTCAGCGGGAGCTACTGGTCTCAGGGGTTAAAATTACGACTTTTATTGTCAACACTTAAATAATTTTTACTTTCTTTTTGACATTTATGTCCCTTTACACCATTGCCAAGTTATTAGAGGTATTTGAATAAAGTAGAATCTCCCTGCTAACTTGTCTGAGAAAAAAATCAAAAGTAATAACTCCAAAATAACTTTTAAAGAAATAACTTCTAAAGGTTTTTTCTGTTTGGTTTTTTTTTAACTTAAGAAATAGTGTATATGTAGAAATAGCATATAGTAACGTATATATGGTTTAGATGGTATGTGATATTCCTGTCAAAGCTTACAGTAGTGTTGAAATCAAATAAATGTTCAGAACTCAAAGGCATGGTCTGTAACATTTTATCCATAACGTATGAATCATATGTGAAAATCCACATCATGTGGAAATTATGCAAGTAATTACTTGTGTGTTTGTATGTTAGAAAGCAGAAGGCTTGTATAAAAGCATTTTTCAAAATGTGCTTGTAGCATTTCATCTGCATTTTAATCATTGGCTGGTTTTCTGGAGCTACTGGACTTCCCCCCATGATGAGATGCCATTTAGGACTGAGAGTGAAATTAAAGTAACTGATTACTGGTTTTCAACTTACTTCAATGCTATGTGCAACACGTACACTGGCTACTTCAATACTGCAATATAGAAGTGTATGGGGCCAGGCATTAAGTCTTTCTTTAAAATTCCAGCTTTCATTCTTGACCTTGTAATTTATTTTGTTATAAATTAGCATTAGTATATAATTTCTAATGTAATTTAGGTAAATCAAATGCTGAAAGTACTTGAAGTGATCAGTAATCTGTGGACAAAAAAAGGCTATTTAAGAAATCTTGGCCCCAATTAGCTGATAGTTTATTGCTTTTTCCAAGTATCAAGGGGTTTTTTTTATAAGTAATTCAAGCTTCACATTTTGCTCTGGAGTTAATTTCAGAGTCCAGTGACACTGTAGGTAAACCCTGAAGTTAGCAGCATGGGTTGCATTTTAATAGGAAAGTTACATTCCAGACACACAAACTGAAACACGGGTTAAAACTCTGCAGGCTCAAACTTTTCAGCTGAACTCTATAAAGTAATAATGATAAAAGATAAGCTACCCAAAAAGTTCATTCCATGTATGTAAGCTGGAAGAAATTGTCTTTGTTTCTGACACGCTTTGTGTTTCCTGAAGAAATGCCTTTATTCCAGTTCCAAATACTCCAGGTTTAATTACAGGCTTGTTGTTATTGCTAAGTGTTAGAAACTGTATTTGTCAGACTTTTGTGTGTTAATTTCAGTGACTTCTTGGCAGTTTAATGAAAAATTATTGACTCAATAGTTAGAATTATCATGGTCAGATGTAAAAATCACCTAAAATTTGCCTCAGAGTCCAGCTACTGTTACCCAAGTGTTTTCTTATCCCATTGGCTTAAAATTTACCTTTAAACTATAGTTAAATGATACTGTTGCTACTATGTAGTAACTGCATATCATGAAGTGTTGGTGTTACTTGCTGTTGAGCTATAGTTAAACCAGTTCGGCATACTCTATTTACCTATTCTGAAATTACTACGAGGAATGGATTTCCTCTGGCACCAATTCAAGCATGGACATGTTTAAGTGTATTACACATTTTATTAGAAATTGGGGTGGGGTGGGGATAAACTAACTGTAAGACACTTGTTCCGTCTCTATCTTTAATGGAAACAAAGAAGAGGAAAGAAGGATTTGTTCTTGCTGGTCAGAAGGAAGTGCTGTAGTCAGGGGAGTTGTCAGAACTACAGAAGAAATTGTCCCTTTTAGTATAATGAACAAGTTTGATGCCAGATGATATGAGGAAACATCACTGCAGAACTCCATGTTTTGTAATAAGTGATATTTAGTTATAATATCTATTCCTGCAGCATTATATGAGAGAGATGTCATTTGTTTCTACAGATATTTTCTGTGCTACTGTTATTGTATTGTGCTTTATTTTTTTCTTTGGACAAAAGTTTCTGCTGTAAATGTCATTATTTGATCTTCTGTCAGAGAAAGACAGGTTTGGAAAGGTATTGAAGACACAGAGGAGAAAGGAAGAAACATAAAAATGTGTAAGCTGTCAACTTATGCCATTAAAAACTAAAAGAAGAATTAGCAGCCCTTGCTTGTTGTGGTTTTTTTTATTTTATTTTTTTTTAACAGATGAATACAAATGTCTGACACAGCTGAAATGCTGGCTGAGGACACAGGGGCAATGGGAAGTTAAATGGTCCCTCCAGCACCAAAAATAAAAAGGATGAGGTTATTCACCAGCAAGTATCTGATGCTTTTCTAACTGAAACCAGAAATGCTCCTTTTCCTTTTACTCTCTAATGCCTTGTTAAGAACAGATGTTGCTGTGGGTGGAGTAGGAACGGTCCCACTGGGGAGCCTGTGCAGGATCAGACCTATGTTATAAACCTTGTACTGTAGTCCAAGACTGAGGAAGAGGAATGTTGGAGCCTTAACTGGGAATTAGTCTGTTCTGCTCCTGGTTTGATGTCTCAGCATTAATGAGGCTTGAAAAATGGTAGTTGTGTTGTAGAACTCACCATGTCTTCTGGCCTTCTAGGAGCCATAGAAATATTTAAAATACCACACCCTCTATCCGTCAGCAGGATTTGTCGGTATCTTCCCTTTTCTTAGACTGTGTCAAGCAATACTGTTTCTTTATTCATTGTTTGATGATCACTGGGACTCATTATCTATAATTAAATGCCTAGCAATTAAAACACATTTCTCTCTGATCATAAAAGTGTGTAAGTTGGTTCTCAGCCAACAAAGCTACAACACTGATTCAAGGAATTTGCTCTCATTAATGGTGACAAGCAACAACCCATGAAACTTTGCTTCATAAATGTGATGTTTATTGAAATTCACAGTATCCTCTACTTGTGTAAATGATCCAGAAAAGAGTTAAAGAAAACTACCTCTTAGCTTGGTTGTGTACCAAGAATGTGATTCTTCATAACTAGCCAGCAATGTCAGCACATTTTTCAAAACATCCTTTGTAAAAATAACCAGTTAAGGAATGTAAGCCTAGTTCTCTGCTCTACGTTGCTGAAATAGAATGTGTATTTGTATAGTCTTGTGGAGTTTGTGGAAATAAGCAACATATTATTCCATGGAATAGAAAATTTCCTGAAGTTCTGCTGCAGTTGTCCAGAACTGTGTCATTATGACCCTCTTTTTCACTTAACTTGAGAGCTGTGTGGCACAGAAGTTACTTAATTCCTTGGCCACCAGATTGGTCTTTCTCATTAAGCATGCAGAAAGCAGTGCATGGGCTCACCCTCTGCACAGTGACAAGAGTTGACTTGCTTTGCTTAAGATTAGCTCCATTTACATCATCTCGTGTCTATGAATAAAATTGCTTATTAATGACTTCAATTTTCATATTGCATGCTGATTCAAGGCCTGTGGTATAATTACTACTTTCAAATCCTGTTCATGCAAAGCAGAGCTATTATGTACTTTCACAGCATCAGATAATGCTGAAGGGTTAACTTCTTAATTCCTCAGTGGTTATACTTTATACTTGCCCTTATATCAATGGTTATTTTCTTTTCCAATCTTCTCTCTCTATTTTATGTTGTCTTATAAAACTTTTTATTGTATTACCAGCTAGGATAGCTTGTTCTATAGCTTGTTAAATAACTGTATCTTGCTGCGTGCCCAAAGAAAGGCAACGAAGATGGTGAAGGGTCTCGAGAAGGGGGATGGCTGAGGGAATTGGGGTTGTTTGGCCTGGAGAAAAGGAGGCTGAGGAGAGACCTTATCACTCTCTACAACTAGTTGAAAGGAGGTTGTAGTGAGGTGGGTGTCAGTCTCTTCTTCCAAGTAACAAGCAACAGGACAAGAGGACATGGTTTCAAGCTGCACCAGGAAGGTTTAGATTGGATATTAGGAAAAATATCTTTACTGAAAGGGTTGTCAGACATTGGAACAGGCTGCCCAGGGAAGTGGTTGAGTCACTGTCCCTGGAGGTATTTAAAAGATGCATAGATGCGGTCCTTAGGGACATGGTTTAGTGGTGGACTTAGCAGTGCTAGGTTAACGGTTGGACTCAATGAAGTTAATTAGGTCTGCGTATTCAAAAGTCCTGAACTGATACCTAGTTTCTAAAAACCCTTGCATTATCCCTGGAAGCATTGAACACTCACAGAGTTCATTTTGAATATAAACAACATGAATAAATCAAAGTGGATTCTGATTTAATGATACATTTAATCTACTGCTTCTTAAGTGCTTAATCTGCTGCATAACTGGTTTTCTTTTTCAATTACATTATTTATTTTTTCCCTTTTCTATGATTGTCTGGAAAGGCCTGTCTTTTGTGGAAGTTTACTCAGTATAACTGATTAAGACCTGACTTAGTCCCAACCAGGGAATTTGCATGGTTATAATTCAGACTTAAAAAACCTGAACAAATAAACAAACAAACAAAACCAGTCAAAAAATACAGTGACTGGGCAGGAGGAGGGTGCAGACTTAGCAATCAGAGAAACGTATTACTCAATCACCTCTTTTTACTTTTCAAAGTGAGTTGATAGTAATATGAATATAGGAATCCATTGACCTTCTTATTGTAGAAAATAGAGTTAAATCTTTTATCCATTGCTTATCCTAAGAAAATAGATTAAATCAAACAAAGGGGTTGGGGTTTTTTTTGCTTTTTATGCTGCAGCAGCCATGGATAAACAGGGCATCTCATATAAAAATAAAAAAAGATTCCTTCTTTCAGGTATTTATTTCCTCTTCTTCAGATCTAAAACTATAGGCAGGAATAGTTAGCAAAAGTCATTCTGCTAAGAAGAAAGATGTTTCTCTTTGTCAGCCATGAAATGTACAGGCAAATAGAGTAGTGACCTGTGGATTCATCCTGCAAAACACAAATGGGTTATATCCCCCTTAGCTGCAGTATTCATTTAGAATTTTTTTTCTGTTGTCTTCAATTTAAATGAGCCAAATGCCATCTTACAAGGGCAATTTGCCTAAATGTATACTGCAGACAAAACCTTTTATTCACTACTGTTAAACTAATGAAAGATTGCTGCTTCTTTGTGAAGCAATTTTAGTGATTAAATAGAACAGATAATAGAATATAGCAGTGAACTAGAAAAATAAATCTAGAACATACTTTAAGCTAAGTGGTGGAATGCCTTCTCCTTGAGCTAATTCTGCAACTGGTTCCAGGGTAGGAAAAACTGTAAAATCAATTCACACATTTTCTTTAAATATTATGTTAGAAATGTGGAATCATCTTCATTTTTCTTCTGCCTTCGAATTACTTTAAAGGTTTGCTGATAAGTTCTCAAAATTACAGAAGCTAGGACCTTGTAAGGAGGACCTGTGTTTCCAGAATTTCTCTTATTCTCAAATAATATCTGTTCCCTAAACGGAGTTTTCTTGTATGTGTGTCGTTCTAGATGGATGACTCTTGGTGACAACCTTTCTTAATACTGGAAAAAAATTGGAAGAACAAGTCCTAAGGAAATGACATGTCAGCATTCTGACTGAAGATGACCTTTAAACATAATGATCCATGCTAGTGGAGGTCATAAAATACTGGGTTTTCATGTATAAACTTGCACATAGAGCTCATGGAAAATGATCTTGCCAAAAGTGCTTTGCAGAATGATAATTATGTTGATGCAGAAAACCCCTTTTGTTGGATGAACTGGTGGATATTTTATATGTGGCATTTTTGTTTGTGCTTTTAAGACCCATGAATTATAATTTGGGGTGGTTTTAAAGTCAGTCATGACATCATACATGTTTCCTATGGCAGATTCCAAAGATTAAGTATATATAGTCAGAAGCATTTGTTAAGATTGGAGACTGCTCTGTGTGGAAACCATTAACTATGTTGCAAAGACTTTAATAATAATGTAGAGACAAATTTAGGAGTAAGGGAGAATTTTTTGGTGATAGTGACCAAATTAGTAACTGCTTTATTTCTAAAGAGGTACAGAAGTTCCTCTAGAAAAGTTTTTAAAGCAGTCAATATATTTTTGAGTGCTCCAGAATTCTAAGGAGAGCATCTGTGAGTGTAGAGCAATTGTGAGTTATTTACTGCTGAAGTCTGCCAAGATACCAAGTCATCAAGTTTTAATTTTGGTTTTGTTTTGATTATGTTTTCAAAGGCTATACCAATGGCAATAATTAAAACGTAGTTCCCTATCAGATTATATTCTTTGTGTCATTCTAGAAAAAAATGGTTGTGCTGTAAATACTGGCTACTGGCAAAGTTCTGCATACTTTGGGATTAATAGGAAAGTCTATATCTACAGAGAAGTTGTACCTTGCAGGTTTCTATATGGTGCAGTTTACTGAAACACCCCTGTAATTTGATAAATATGTTTAATTCAAAAAAATTATAGGATATGCAGCTGAAAAATTTTCAAGTATTGGGCAAATGCTACAAAACTGTGATGTTAATGATTTGCATAAAATATTGACCATGCACTGGCATAGCCCTGCCCTCAGGAATACCTCCTCACTCTTTAGTGGCTGAGCTGCTTTTCTGAGCAGTGGACTTGAAAATCTGCTGGAGCTGAACACATGCAGATATTTGCCTGAGGATGTTGGAGTATCTCCATGCCTGTGAGGTGGTAAATATTCAGAGTTCAGCTTTATTTAAACTTTGGTTAATTTGGAGGAAGAGAGATGGTCTCACAAGTAGCCACTGTAATAACAGAGTACTAGTGTGGTTCTTTCATATTATGTGTACTTTACAAACATATACTCGGTGGAGAAGTGACTTTTTTTTTCCACAGCCATTGCTTAGTATCACACATACAGAATATTTGCTGGGTCACTTATAGCTGGACAACTTTTTAAAGTAAATCTGAAAAAACAGTTCTGTTTTTTTTAATCTTTTTGAAAATCAAAGTACATAAACAGAAAATCTGCAAACATCAGGCAGTGAGTAAACAAATCACAAATCCTATTTTCATCTGGTAACATACTCCACTGTTTAACCTTAGATGTGTATATTCTAGTAGAGCAGGTTGGTTTTTTTTTACCTAATGATAAAGCTACACTGAGCAGAGTGTCTCTTTTCTAATCCATTTTGAAATAAAAGGTAAATAGGTTCTTTCTAGACACTTTGCAGGCATTAGCATAAAGCACCATCTGCAAGCTAGGAGGAAAGCTCCAGGCTCGTTGTACTCTGTATAGCCATGTTTATTGTTACAGAGCTGCAGTTACTTTCTTTGATTTCAAAGACACAAAGAGTAGGTTGGTATGCAACAATGAAGGAAGAAATATCATTTTCCCACTTTGATGGTAGTAAAAGCTACTACCTGAGTCACAAATGGTTCTGCAAAATCATTAACAAGTAGTCAAATGAAATACTGTGAAGTTTCATTCTTTTTACCAAAAAGCAGTAATAAATCATCGAGAAACTGTTTTAATGTTTGGTATTTTAAGCACATGCCCCTTGATATGCTTTATGCCCAGGCAAGGTATCCACTCAGTAGATCACTTAATTGATTATTCAGTGCCCCTTTAGTTTCATAAGCAGGAAGAACTGGTAGCCCATTATTCATACAGATACTTGGTTTAATCATTTTTCTGCTCTCTATTGTGAGCAAAGGATTAATAGTTGAGAATGAGATTTGATAAGAAAAGTGAATATTCTCTGTAAAAATCAAAGGGCCTTCTTTTGATGATGTGAATCAGCTATGTTTAGCAAAAAGCAATTTAGCTTCAGAAAAAAATGCTGTTTACTGAGGGAGGACCTAATTTAGTATGAATATTTTTATTTCCAAAAATACTTACAAAACCTCCCTAGGGACTAATCTTTAAATAAATGTGTCTCTTGCTTTGAGCAATTTTAACTTCTTTCTGGGTTAATTTTTTTTTCTTCTGCTTTCCAACTGGCCTGTCCACCTGCTTACAGTTTGTATCCAAAAAGCACAGTTCAAAAACCAGTAAGATTTTTCTGTTTTAAATGGAGCAAAGCAATCATAATAATGCCTGCATTCTTCATTATTTCTGAAATTTTGACTTAACCTGCAAAAAAACCCCCACAACCACATCCTGATCAATAGCACTGATTGAACTAATGGTCTTCATGCTAAGAAAGAAAATCGTGTAGTAGAGTCAAAGATGCCTAGCTTGAAAATGATTAATTAAATTATTGTATGTTGTGCATATGTTACAAAGTATTTTTTTTTCTCATGAACAACTGATTATTCTGAAGAACACTCCAATTTGCTTTCTTGTTAAACTTGACCTCATCCTCCATTCCCTGCACCACACCAACAGAAATGAAGAAAAACTTTGAATTTTAAAAATGCTTTTGCCTGTATACACGTCATTTTACATCTTTGGAACAAGTCCTGAAAAACTTCATTTTCTTCTTTCATTTCAGTGTATGAACAATTCTAACACTATTCTGGGTCTGTAACCTATTCAAGTCTCTTTTATTTACAAAGCATCCACACTTCTAACTATTTTTGTCAGTTCAGTAGTAAGGAAACAAAAATAAGAGAGCAGGTAGTCATTTGTCACCTTTCTAATTAAACAATCAGAGTCACACTTTGTGGAGCTGATACATGAAATGGTAGAGCAGTGAGTGCAGTTACAAGATTTCTGTACTTATGCGCAAATAGAGATCACCTGGTTCCCTTCTGCAGGATACAAAAGGAGAGCAATTATTTCTTTAAAGTATAACTGATATATTTATGCCAATAGTCTGCAAAATTAACCTAAAGAGCTTCTGAGAATGATTTGCCCTTAAAACTTGAAGTTCTTCTGTCCTGACCAGTAGGAAATACACTATGTACTATTATAGCTCAATCCTTACAATGCTTCATGTGCTACAGATCTGTGACATCTTTCTAAGTACAGAATGATACTGCAATCGCCACTGTGTCCCAGAGTGTATTGAATTCGTCATTGTGTTCAATGACTTGCAACAATGCTCTTCCCAGTACTTACCTGGCACTTCTAGTCTATATAAGAACTCAGGAGCGCAGAACTGCATGTACAGAAGTAGGCATTTAACAAGAAAACATAGTCAACAAAAGTTATTCAGAGTTGAAAGAATTCACATTTTGTGTCTGATGTGCCCTTTTATTACATCTATATATGCAAACATGAATGTGCGTAAAAAGAAATGTGATGTGAAACACACATACTAATTGGCTGCTGTATTTCTGCACAGCAGATCAAGGTTGCATCTCTATTCATAAAAACAGATGTATTAGCATATAGCCAACCTCTCACTGCTGGAGGTGGTAAACTTTATAGCAAAAGTGGTGCCAGTTAGCTTCCAATTTCACACTTTATTTATTTTGGTGCTTTCTCAATTGACTTGCTCAGCTATTCGTTATGCTTCCTTAGTTGACGTTCCCTTTGCTGAACTGACCTGCTGAGACAAGTGCCAATCTTCCAGATTCAGTCAGTGTGTCCCATTGAGTTTAATTTTACCAGCATGAGTCATGTTGTAGTGCAAATGGTGGCTAAGAAAGATTAACCTGAGATATTCTGCTTTGAAGATCACATAGGCTGGCTGGTTATTTTACTAACCCAGTTTAGATTCTGACCCATCTGTGCAATGGACAAGACCTTACTTCACAACTAGTTTTTGTAAAATGAAACTGGAAGAAACAACAGAATGAACAGAGCCTTCTTAAAGGAAGTTGGTATTTAGAATCTGTCTCTCTGAATACATAGCTTGTCTCTTAATTTTCATTCCTGACTGAAATCTATCTATGTCAGTGTATTCTGGAATTTCAGTGGGGGGTGGGGGCGGGGCACGGGATGAAGAGTATATAATAAAAACTTAGCTTTCCATCAAAAACATCTGAAATTGGAAATCTTTCCATCAATCTAATAGTAACATACTTTCTTTTGCATATAGTTTCCAAGTAAGCTCCTTATTCTATTTAAATAATTGTAGTATTTTTGTGTAAGTGGTTTTGTTGTGTTTTTTTTAAAATTTTTATATGATTACAAAGAATTTGAAGAAAAAAATTTAGTTTAATTTTATGTGAATTTCTAGATATGATGAAAAGCCACCATAAACAGATATCTTGTATCTATATATCAGCTATTTCTCCAACAAGCAACAAAATTAAAAAAAAAAAAAAAAAGGAAAAAAGTCTGTTGGGGGAATATTTAAATATCTTTAATTAAATATGGTCCAACAGAGTGCTCTGGTGACTGTAAGAAACCTTTGTTCAGCTTACATTTAGTTATTGAGAGGAAACCGTTTCAGTGTTTGAATTATTGGAAGTAGTTTGTACTAAGCGCTTCCTTGAAACATAGGTGTAGAGTAATTGCAACTTATCTGTATGAGGCTTATTCTGTGAAAGAAATTTGTGTGCTTCTATTAGAATAGTTATCCAGTGTATTAGAGCAGGGTGTTTGTATTACAGTGTCTTGGCTCTGGGCAGGTTTTGTTACCCTGTAGTGTAAAGAAGCAAAAAATACCACCCCTGCTATCCTACATGCAGTAAAGAAATTAAATAAACTGTCAGGCTTCTGCCAAAATCTAGAGGGGATTTGTGTGGTGCTGGAAAGAGATTGCAGAGGATCAAAGGAAAATACTGAGTAATTGTTAATCTTCTTTTACCAACAGCACACGAGCTTTATGAAAAATCCTCGTTCTCCCTATGTTTTCTTATTAAAAATGGGCTAATTCAGGAAATGTCATCAGAATATTGTAGTGGGAGATTCTTACCATTTAAAAATTTGCCACTCGTCAAACTAGGATTTTACAGAAATTAAACTTGGATTTTTCCATAGAAGCCATACAGGTTTCCATACATTGTAAATACAACTTTTGTGAGTACTTTGAACAATTGTGTTGAATTATGCTGTATTAAGGATTTACTTAGTCCCCAGGAAGCACCTATACTGTTTTTTTCTAATGAGTGAAACAGCATCATCACATTGTTGTCAATCTTCCATAGACTACACTCTCAGTTTCCTATCTGACTTGTTCTCTGGTAGTGCTATTAGTAAATGTTACACATGAACTGTCATTCTATTAAAGAACTATTGTGGATACGGTTTCAGTTGATTCATTCATCCAGACCAACTTGTCTGACCTTGCTAGAACAGGCAAGAATGCTGCAGTAAGTACAATTTTCTGTAGCAACCTCTTACGTGTTTTTCTCCTTTTAAAAGTACTTCCTTATTCCAGCGTTATAACTTACGTGTTTAGAGTTAGGCACACACTTAAGTGATTTTGACTTGTCAGCATCCCAGATGTTTACTCTTCATTTTGAAACGATCAAGCCCAAACACAAGACTCTTGTGAAAGGCGTTATGTTCCATTTCCTATTTCCTGAGACAGGCAATCTTGCAAAGGATGTGTTTTGGCTTTTTGTTGCTTTGTCTGTGCGCCATGAAACTGTTGCACATAAGAGATGTTTTGAATCCAGCGTATTAGTTGAAGTCATTTTGCTACTAACGGAAGGAGCAAGTGATATTACCAGTGAATAATTTGATGTATAGCAGTCATCTAAGGTAGCTCTTACCTAATGAGTTTGGAAGAGGTCTCCCACCTAGAGCAGTCTCGCAGGACCTGTGATAAGCAACTTGTTAGTATCGCATCATGAATTTCAGTATTATAGTGTACAAAATATTCCATGTTTGGCATAGTCTTCTCTTGACTGATTAGCTTTGAAACAGTATGATACTGCAGTTTGACCATGCTCAGGTTTTTGCAGTTTGAATCCAGTATCTCCCCCTTTCTTGAAGTACAGGCTGATATTTAGACTTCCTACCTGTTTCTAATCTGCTCATTCTTTATTACTTATCCTCTATTACTGAAAAAATAGTAATAATACTGGAAAAACAGGATTTTTTTTCTCACTGCTAAGCAGCATGAGTTTTGCTGAAGATGGATTAGTGTTCTGTCATCTGGAAAGAAATAGGAATTGTTCCCAGCTTCTTGGAGAGCAGGAACATGGCAAAGGGCAGACAATTGTTCTGTGCCTTCTAGGAATTATGAACACTGTGTAAATAATTGTCCTCCATTCTCTGGTAAGCATGTGCACTACAATAACTGTCACACAGGAACAACTGGCTGGTTTTAGTTGTCTAATGACTTCTCGTGAGAACACTTTAGGAGCTTGTTGAGCTTAGAGATGTTGTCTTAGATACTGGGTAGCAGCTGAAGACAGCCAAAGCTTATGTGGCATTTCCCAAACAACTTTTGTCCTCTCTGTATCTCCTAGAGAAGCCTTTTCTTCTCCAAATAAACACCTGGCAGGCTGCAAGCTAGTGGGTTGGTGAGGAAGCATCCAGGTCCAGAGAGTGCAGGTCTTCATCACAGTAGTTGTTGGTAATGCTTTGTTTTCTTTTTTGTTTTCTTTTTTAGCAGCCCAGTAGGGTTGGGAAACAGGTTTCCTGCTTACTTGCTTGGATTGCCTTTCTATGTCTGGTTTAGACATTAGGAGTCAGCAGGTGATAGATCAGAAATGACACCTGGGGCAGTGATGCTGAAAGCCACTCTTGGCAAGAGGGTACGGCACAGTGTTGAGGTGGGGTGAACAGAAGGAAGCAGGTCTGACACTGCAGCAGCAGGGGCTAAGGGGTGGATACAGGTTTGGCACGTCCCCTGGTAAATGCTTCATTACTAGTTCCTCAGACTTCCTAGATCTGGCACCAGATGGTGGTATCCTCAGTTGCCATCTCCTTCACTTACTCATACTCTCAAAATACTTTTCTGAAAGCATATTCTGAAACTCCTATTGTTGTTCCTTATGTCATGGTTTGAGCATCTCTTGTACCTTCTTTCTTTATTCCCCAGCCATACCATAGAGGAGGATTTAACCTGTGAGAAGCTGGCATATTAAAAAAACCAAAACGGCACAGAAGGTGACCTAAGTTCTCTTCGTAGGAGCATCTATAACTAGTGTCTCCCAGTCAAATTCATAGAGAAAATAACTTTCACTTCACTTGTCAAGACAAAGGATGTACAGGCATGCTCAGAGCCTTCTGAGAAGTCAGTAGAAAGTCCAGTGGATAGGAAATTCTGCTTGTTTTGTCTATCTAAAACCAGGTTCCATTTAGTTTCATTTTGTTTCATTTAAATGAGAGTTGGAAACAGTTAGATAATACTGTGATAGTATACTTCTAGTTGATAACTTTGGTGCTGACACAATACATTTCAAGTGGTTTTGGAAAAGCCTCAGTAAGAAGCAAGACTCTGACTTTGTAAGCTACTTACGCACATGCTTAAGTTATTCAATTTTCAAAATTATGAACATGTAGATTGGCGTTTCTCTTACTGTTAAGCTTTCCCTGAGGCTTGTTAAGGCAAACGGTAGGTGTTTTATTTTTGCAATAATTAATAATTCAAATTTATTGCTTACATGAACCTACCAAGAAAATAGTTTTGGAATGTTTTTAGAAATATTATGTTGATGCTATATGTGCGTACACATACATTAATATGTATATAATTCTGGTACTGGTATGTATATATGTGTGTGTGTATATGTAGTACCAGAATTATGTACACTGCATATATATTAAAACATATTCAGAAATAAAACTCTTATCAGAGCAGCAGAACCAAAGAACTAAGAAAAGGCACATCTTTAAGTTAAAATAGAAACAGAGTTTTAAAACATAAGTGAAAACCCACTGGTAGAATAGTCTCCCCTGAAAGCCTAAATTATCCTCAGGCTTCACACTTCCAAATACTCAAACCTGTAATAAAACTCACACTGATTTCAACCTGAGCAGGAATGCAACCCTTTAATAATAATGAAGGAATAAAATACATACAAGTATACTTGCATCCTGTTTTGTTAAAATACCTAAGCTCTTAGTGCTGCAACAGTGACATCCAGTGACTAAGCCAGTTATTTCTAGACTCGATCTGCGTTTGGAATTAATGACATGAATGGAAAGGGAGGCTTATTTACGAAGATCCTTAGTGAAGCACTGGACTCATTGAGAGAATAAACATACACTGCATGAGAATGCAAAACATGATAAATAGGTAATCTAGAAAAATTATAAAATGTTTGTTTAATCCATATCTGTTTCAGAATAAGACATTTGCTGAGCCATATGAGGAATAAATTATTTTAAACCAAGTGCCTTGTCCAGTGAGGCAGTTTGTTTAACAAGACTATGCAGCATTTCATACCCTTTTTTATTATTTAACAATAACAACAGAATTCAGTAGGTAACACTTGTGTTATATTTTGCTTCAGATATGATCTAGCTCAGAACTAAATGCAGCTGTATGATGGAAAAATCTTTCAATTTTTATCAAATTAATGAAATAAAAAGGCCAAATAGAATCAAGAAACCTTCCTTGTGTAGGGAAGCTGACAAAATGCTTACTGCCCTTTAAGGTAAGAAGTCCCTTACTCTGTTTTGGCTGAAGTCAGTGTGAGCTTTGTAATGAAATTCAAACCTCATATAGCTTCTGGCTCTAAAAATGAGTAGCATCTGGTACTGACCTGACCCCCTACTTTCTCAGTTATCGAAAAGGTTTTTGATTGGAACAGGGTCTTGAAATCTCCACATTATTCAAAATGTTACATGATACATTCTGTACTTTCTGATTATTGTAATCGTACTACACAAGTAGCTTATTTCTGTGCTTTTCAAAAAGGTAGTGATAGGAACTAATTCTTTAGTATTCCAACTTCAAAGCATGTTCCAAGTTGCTCACTTTTTCACTGTTAAGAAACAGATGAATGAAGAAATGATGAGTTACATAAGCTCAAAAGCAAAAAGAAATGCATAGAAAAACTGATTAAAAGAATTGGAAAGGAAACAACTACCCAGCTCAAAATAAGAAATGTGAAAATTTGTCACATTTGTCCTTAGGCAAGAGGCAATGGTTTGACTAATGGTACCAGGAAAAGAAGAAAAATTTAAGCCTTAGTCACAGTTGCATTGCTTCTCTCTGCTTGTTTTAAGCAGTTTTCATATTACTAAAAATACTGTGTATTTAACCCCTCTTAATATGGTATCCACAAAGTAATGTTATTTTCTACTAGTATTCCAATACTGGATTTCTACTGGATAGAAGATAAACAGTGTTCAGCTTAAAAAAATAAAATAAAAGGAGGACTTATTTCTTTTTTAGTCCTGGTTTTGATGGAAGGTTAACTTAAGAATACAAACTTTTTCCAGGGGCAAGCACAGCAGCATCAGCTGACTGCAGAACCAGTGTACTTTTACTAGGCAAAACAGAAGTTTAATTTCAAGAGAACCAGTTGCTCAACATAAGATAACTGGGCTTGGAAATCAGAAAGGCAGGTGCTGAATGTATTCCTTGCTTCTTGTCAAACAGGTTGTGTAGTTCAGTTGGGGAACCTTTTCAGCCAGTAAGATACTGATCTAATAATTGGTTTCCTCTCATCCATCACTTACTTCCTTTCTTCTTCTCACCCCTAAAAAAATCAAGTTAGGATAATCCACTTACCCAATTTACCCTTGTTAGCCTTGCTAAATGTTTGACTTTCAAAGCAGAAAACCACAAGACATCTGTGATAAAATAAATTTGGGTGCAAATCCTGCGAAACTTGAAGATTTCCTCCCATTTAAAAATGTTCCTACATTTCCATCAGTCAACTTCAGTAACATTATGCCTTACTGTATTCCTTAAAGGTATTAGTACCTTTGAAGTGAAGATAGAAACAAAGCCTGTGTTTTTAGAGTTTCCTCATTGTACTATTTCAATATTCTGCAATCAGCAACAACAGTCACGCTCTCTGTTCATTCTAATTCAGTCTTTAGAAAACACTTGAGGTAGCCATGGTTTTATATAAGAACAGGAAGTTGCAGGAAAGAAGAACAATAAGGGGGAAGTGAGGACTGTATTATAGAGACAGGTTTTCAAGGGCCAGCTGCTGGGTTCTGATCTTCCTTTCACTGGAGAAGATCCTTCACTTTCACTTCCTCTCATGTATATTTAGGTGGGTTTTAAATACTAAATGCTATAAAGACTGTAATAAAAATAATACTACAGATATAATATAAAACAGTAATAGAGCCATTTGCAAAACTCTTACTAAAAGGAACTTAAGTTCCTCTTTTAGAACCCGATGGGGGTTTTGAAGTTGAATGTTATCACCATGTAGGTGACCTCAGCTGGAAAAGCAGGCATCTAACTTTAAGATAATGTAACACTTAACTACAAAACTGACTACTAATAGTGCAAACATGGGGTGTGATAGGTAGCTGGCTGTCCCCTCCTGTAAGTGTTTGTAGTGGTATGCCATTATATATGGGAAACAGCAACTTTTGGTGCTTTCATAAATTCTGCAAGAGCAACAACCTTGTACTTACTGTGTGAGAAGATTAGTGTCTGTGCTGAGGAAAAGGCCTTTGGGAGCTTTTACCCTATGTGGTGACAGCGACTGCTGCATCTTAGCTCTGACTTTAAGCTCACTGGGGCAAGCCAACTATGCTGGTGGTATTTTTCCTCTAAGCTTGCTATCTGATTCCTTATGAGGTTTCAGAAATACTCATGCTTTTTCATTTAATTCAAGCACCATGTAGAAGTATTGTTATGATTTATTTTGTTGATAGCAGGAGACAGGAAGCTCTTGCCTCTGGAAATTTTTGAAGAACTAAGCAGTGGAAAAATGAAATGGCATCACTAGGGGGCAACAAAACATCACAAACTTCTATGTTAAAGATCAAGTAATGTCACACCCTCACTGAGAAAGGCAATTGTGTTATGACCTGAAGAACAGCTTGTGTAAGCAAATGCTTGTGTGTTTTTCCAACTGTGGTATGTAGTAAATCCTACTTCAGGGACGATAGAGCTCAAAAAATAATATACATATATATATAAAATATATGCACACACAAAACTTCATATAGTTTTGTGCTGTTTTATCTCTGCTCTGTTATAGTAAAACAATAACAAGATTGGACACTTGTGCATCATCTTCATTTCTGAACACTGTGCATTTAGCACTATGTTTAAGTATAACGTATTCTGCTGAAGCCCATCCACTTTGTACAAAGAAAGATGCACAGTATAGGAGGATTTAAAGTTCACTGTCTCTTCCTCCATCCCTTTCAGTCTCAGCATGACCACCAACCCAAACTGATGACAGACATTCTAGGGGACAGTGATTCTGCCCCAGTCCTCTGAAACTATTAGGTTAGTTATTAGCCCTTCTCTTCCATTTTCCTGATGTCTTGCTGGCACTAACAATACTGCCAGTGTAAAACCAGTAATAGCTTGACACACTGTGGTGGAAACATAGGCTGTGGTAGTACCATGGCAGATGATGGAGAGAGGAGGGTGGAGTATCTGACCTGAAGTCACTGGTGTGACTCAAGAAAGAGTCAGTCATTTTTGACCTGTGGGTTGTAAGCATTTTTCAAATCCTAAAACTTTTACCATTAGGGTTGTTATCCTCACCTACCTTCTGTAGACCAGTAGTCAAGACAGAGCTCCAAGCTAGAGGGTATTCTGGGATGGCATGTTCTCTCCTGGTTTTGCTGTTGGAAAAAGTGGAGCTATAAATCACCAGAAGGAGCTCCACAGTAAGAGCTACAAGTTGAGAACGTGGAGTTGAAGGATTTTTCCTGTGGTCAGATGGCAGCCAGTGTGCCTTTTCAAGCAGTGTCTGTTCGTTCATCAGGCTTGTAGTGATGCTGACCTCTCGCATAAAGCTTCCCCCATTTTGGTTTGGGTTTTTTTTTTTATTATTCCCTGATGTCCCAATTTATGGGTAACAATTCTGTGCACTGTCAGATGGCTAAAATCTAATCATCTCAGCTTTGAACTCTCCAGAGCCAAAGTACCTTTGAGTATTGCAAGAATTTGTACAAGGCATTTTTTTATGGCTTCTCTGTTTTAGTTTACTTCAGTTGTACTTGTGTATATATCTGCTTACTGATACATAATGAGGTATAGAGGTAATGAAAAATGGAGCTGTAAGTCAATTTTATTTTGACAGAAATGCAGTATAAACTGTGCTTGTGTCACATTTCTTTATGGAAGTTCTCAGTGATATGAATGATCTGGAATGCATTCAGTGGTACTGGTCTTGTCTACTGACCTTCAGACCTTTCTTATGGGCCTCTTCTGCCCCTCTCCAATCTGTGATGTTCTGGGGTTGTAATTCCTGAGCTACAGAAGAAAGATCATGTAAATGGTCTCTGGACTTGGCTTTGACTGTTAAACATGAGTCATTTCAAAACAGCAGAAAGCAGCTTGTGAAGGGGGCTGGAATATTAAGCTTGTACTGGCCCTTCTGCATGCCAGTGTAATCTATGAAAAACAAGCAGAATTTGGTAGCTAGCCTGCTGATATACGTACTATAAATGGTCTTTTCTCACACTGATTCAATAATGTGTACAGTTCCTGCTACTACATAACTGGCCAGAGCTTGACTGTGTGGGTTGACCTCAGAAGTCATGTGAAACGGCTATCTTCCAAATTGTAATCTTTGTATTGGCAATTGATTCATATAGCATATGTGACAAAGAAACATGAAAAGAGAACATAATGATAATGCCACATACTCAAAGGTTAGAAATTCCCTAATTAAGGATTCTTGGGTTCTTCAGAACAGCAACAAAGCTTAATAAAAATAACCACAGTTAGGTGATGTCTTAAGGAGAAGCTAGGTTGGTGAGTTTTGTGATTTGCAAGTTTTACTTTTTGAGAGGTTTCTAGACTCCTGTAGGACCTTAGAAAAATGCTTTTCAGTGACTAGTTTTAGAGCTCACAAATTTCATCTTGCTTAACTTGAAAGACGCTTCTAAAAAGCAACAAAAAATATTTTTTTAGAATTGTAGGGACTTTTTTCACTGTGGACCTTTAACTATTGACAACTGTCTTAAGATATCAGCGGGTTTCAGGGCAAGCCAGAGGTTAGTCTGATTGCCTAGGCCAGGACATAGCTGAATGGAATTCTTTGATCCCACTAAAGGTTCAAAACAGTTTTGTTTCCATCTTCACGGTTTGATTCCAGTTTCAGTTGAAGCCTTTTATGTTATAGGTATAATGCAAAGCAGTCCAGAGATCCTCCTGACAACTAAATTAGGAGGACTGCACGTGGGAACTGGAGAGACATTAACAGAATAGAAAGCAAAAATATTCATCTTAAAATGAAATACTGTTTCCTTTGAATTTTTCTTTTGGACATGTGTTCTTCATGCACATGGTGTTATTTTTACTCTTGTCCTGGTTTACTATTTACCAAAGATTTCTTAATCTAACTTTTAATCAAAATAAGGGTTTTCATTCTCTTATAAATTCCCCACAGTACTTTTCTTTATATGTGATTCTCAACCTATTTGACCATAAGAAGAAAAATGTCTTTTAAAAGTCTAGCATTTTCTTTTTTTAATGTCTGTGTAGACTATTTCTTTCAGAATTACTTTGTTATTTTGCACACCAAATCTGAGTGACTTGAGTGAGATCTTGTGAGAAAAAAAGGAATGATGCTAACACATTATGACACAAACTTTGAAAATTCTTTTTTGCATGTTCATTTAAAAAATACATATTTCTTATTAAATCCAGAAAAAAGCCCACTTGAAGTTTTGACCAAGTTGAGTCCCTAGATGCAAAATATATTTGCATGGACTAGTAAATTCAGACCATTCAGCATCTGGTATGACTAAAAATAAAGCAGCTCATCTGTGAATGACTTGTAGAGTGGAGCAAGTTTGAAACTTTCTGTTCATTCACATAGATGCATTCTAAGAAAAGCAAAATGAGGAATTATGTCATTTTTTTGGAACTCTACAGACTGAGATTTCTTTAAATCGTGGTGTTATTTTTGTATATCTGTTTTGGGCTGTCTTACTTGTGACCCTTGAAGAGATATATGGATAGCACTGATAGATACTAATTCTTAACACATGGGCCCCCAAAATTTGTTTTTCAGAGGCTTGGTGTCATACAGATGACAGGCTGACCATTTTCATTTAACTGACTTCTCCTGCGCTGGGTTGCTCCTTGCTTTATCTGAGCTAGGAGTTGGTAATTAGTAACTGTATGGTAGAACCCCACCCCCAGCATTTAAACTGCCCCTTTGTGAGTGCTTCTAGCTGCCAGGAGCACTTTGGTTTGTGTTAAGAGATAGTTAACCTGTTAACTGACTATGAGAAACTTCCAATTTGTTTCAGGATGGTGATGAGCAGATGAATGTAAATCTTCAGTGAAAGTGATTTAACTCACCTGTTTGTCTTTGCCCAGAAATAATTGCAATTAGTTACAGCTACTAAGTGTGTTAAGTTTACTGTTCTTCAGCTGTTACTTCTGCCTCTGTTGCTGTTTAATTCCTTATCTGGGAAATTCTCATCCTGTGTGTCCAGGACTAAGATCCTGGTCAACTGTCTCTACATCCACAAGTTATAAGGTCTCAGTCTTACACCTAGAGTCCCCGTCCCTGTATTCAGCCATGGTACTCTTAATGATGCTTAAGTTTAATTTTAGTATATAATAGCATGATTTGTAAATAGGTGGTATGTTCTAGCTGAAGGCAGAATAGCCTTTGTAGTACAGCTCCAGATACTGTGATGAATGCAGCCTGGATCTAGAGTGAATAGCATGGCTTTATTTAAAAACAAACAGACAAACAAAAACCAACAGTAAACCACAACATATCTTTCTTAAATAGCCAATTAATATGGCATCCTCAGGAGCTGTATCAAAGCCTGCAAGGTATAATGAATAGAATATCATACAGACTGTCTCATTCTTTAAGAGTGTGTTTAATTTGAGCTAGGACTGTTTAGAAAACAGTTGCTCTAAACTGCAGGGAGATCAGAAAACTTCAGACAGGAAGTGTCCCTGCAGCTGCTGCAGATCTCTGAATTCTACCCAGAGTGAACGCATGTGCTCTACAAAAAGCGAGAACAAGGACTAACTGATTAATCCACCGGCGGGAGCCTGCTCTAGGAAGATCAGGTTGCAATCCTGCCTTTGTAGTTTTACACCACACCCCTTCAACGTGAATTAGGGGAGGATCATATTCAGGAATTCTTTCTTTCTTCAACAACTGTTGCTAGGAGTTGGGTGAGTACTTTACAACAGACTTTCAGTTTTACATGAGAGATTTCTTTTTTTCTTTAGCTGGCAGAAAGGAGTGTCTAGTGGTATGTTTTCTTTAGAATGTGGTAGATGCAGTAGTAAGATGTTTAGATTCAAAGTCCAGCGATGAGAGCTGCAAAAAGGGAGACTTTTTCTCTGTAAATTTGAAACAGTAGGACAATGAATATACTTTTATGATTACTAATACAACTAATCTTTAGTTGTCAGAATCTCAGACTAAGGTATTTTGAGTTCCAAGACAGTTCTTTGAAAGAAAACCATCCTAAAGGTGAATATGTTAATTTTGATCAATAGCTGGAATTTGGAAAAAAGCTCTTGTTTTTTTAAAGCAATTTCTCCACTATAGTAGCTCCAAGGCAGGCTTGATTCAGGCAGAGTGGTCTGCCAGGCTATTTCAAATTTTTCTAAGGCATGTAACATTTGAAGCAATTAATATTTTGAGAAGTATGAGAACATTGTAGGAGAATCAAATTAAGCTGATGCTACTATAACCCAATTTCACTCACAATGTGTATTGAAATTCTCAAAAAACTAAAAACCCTTGAGCAATGAGGAGTGTAGTGAATGAGGCCTACAGTGGTGCCAATGTAACAAACACATACCACCCCCAGCCCTCGAAAACCCAGAATATTATTTGTGATTTTTGTAATATATTACTTGAAATTGAATTGACATAAACTTCATTTTTAGTAACTGTGTAATGAGAAACAGTGATACTAGCCTGTACTTAAAAAAAAAATATAAATTTTAGCTAACTATGTTTTAGAATATCTAAATACTGTTTAAATGAGGAGAAGGCATGTAACAATGGGAAAAGTGGAGTGGGGAGAACAATAACAATTTGGATGGGGGTAGTATGTGAAATGTCAATGTGACTCAGTACTCTAGAAATTAGTCATCAAAGTACTTCATGGAAAACATGTAAAGATATAAAGCTTCCTTCCTGAATGTCTTATGGACAGACGCAGAGACAGGAAGTCCAGCTGTCAGTATAGATACAAACAGCAAAGGCATGCTGTAGGAATTGCTAGGCACCTACTTGGGAAAAATGTCAGCCTTTTCCCTTTATAATCTGCTCATTATTTAATTCTACTAGGAAAGAGTTTGTGATTGTGAAGGCAGCAAGTATCTATAGCCACATTAAATTTATCTGAGTTATTGTTTAAGATGAACTTGAGAATTGTAATCAAGTTTACTTGGTGTGTAATGCACACAAGGCAATGTTGAGGAGGTAAAGATGATTAAAACGCGTTCTGCTCCAGCCTTTTCTCCTGCCAAATACGTCCCACGTGAAACGGTTCATTAAAAAGTAGTCATGTGGGTAATTACTTGATAAAGCCATTTCTTTGAAATTTTTCTAACTTTTATGCTGGAGAATCTCCAAGTGTACTTTAAATTGACTTTCAGTAATCTTTATGTTTATCATTACATTGTGCATTGCATAGTTTGTAATCTGGAGATGTAATGCATTTCAACTGTCTGGTGTAGTTATGTGACCTTTAAAGGGCATTTAGCCTCTTAGTGCAGTGCCCATGTTTACTAATATTGCTAATGAAAACTGAGTTGTTACTCATCTAGCTAATATTCTAAATGCAGAACAACTGTAAGTTAAACTTTTATGATCTTCTTGGCTCAGGACAGATAGAACAATTAATGACATTGAATTTATCCTTAATCTCATCAGAGAGTTAAATTTGAAAGTCTAATGGTAAAAACTTATAAATTGTTGGTATCTATTTTAGGGTTTAGTGTCAGATCTGAAGGGCAACGAGGGACAGTGTACAAAAAGGAGGCAGAGTTTCTGTCAGAGAGGAAATGTTACAAGATTGGGAGAAAAGTGGTCCAAGATATAGTGTGTCTAGGAAACTAAGCAAAGGTGTAAAGTAACAAGCTTCCTAACAGGCTTTCAGAGAACATGTCCAGAGCCTTTAGTGAGTTTGAAATCTCACCTCTAGCTAGACCAGACCCACGGTTATAGAAGGAGAGCTACGGGATTCCAGATCTAGCTTCAAGGACTGTTTACATGTTTCTCCAATAACCCTTCCAAGTTAAGTGCATAAACAGGAGCAGATACTAGCACTCAGATTGTCTGTTCTGCAGTACAGAGGCACTGATATCCTTTATGCTGTTCTTCTGACTCTGTGGATCTTGAATTACTTTTAGGGCAGAGAACACAGATTGCTCTCATGGATTTATCAATGGGATTAAGGTAGTTTCTGGAAACATGAATATTAAATCTTCTCTGGAAAAAGAGACATTGGCACCGTCTTTCACATTCTGGGAAGCTGCTTTAGCACCTACATTTACTTTAAGAAGGTGATTCTGGCAATAACTCTTCTGCGTTTTAAAATAAAGTGGTGGCTGCTTGACATGCTTTCAAACTATCATGATTTTGTTGGTGTGCATTCAGTATGTTCCAAGAATGCCTGGCAGAGGGAATCAGAGCATGTGTATAGGAACAAGAAAAGAAATTTTAAAACCAAAAAATAGAACATCAGTAGCGCTTAATAGCCTCAAAAATTACATGACTCTCATATACACAATTCTGGAGCAAACTGTTTAAAATCTGTCTAATTCCAGTACTTACTATTGCTCTTTGTTTGGGCTACATTCTCAACAGTCATATTTTCTCTCTAAGAAATAGGAGAAGCTGATGGAGTCTTCATATCTAAAGCTCTTCTTCACAGTGAAACCAGGGAGAACTGTCTTAAAAAACAGAGACAAATTGCCTACTTCTGTGTGTTTCTCTTATGAAACTGTTTTTACTTTACAACAGGGACAGAGTGCCCCTGGGGGCAGAATGAAGGAAAACCATATGGGGAATTGTATAATTCCTCTCCTCTGATAGTTATTTCAAAGCAAAATAGACTTATTTTTAGTCCTTTTAATTTTCTCTTACAACTCCTTTGTTCGGTTTCCTTAATTATTTCCTGTTGCTGTTAATACGGCTGTTCATTTTCCATCTTTAGTATTATTGCCATCTTCCCTGCTATGTGCCATTCATAACTAAGTATACCTCTGAAGTTAATTGGTTCACCTGATTTACTGTTTACTGAAAAAAATAAAACTAGGCATTTGAACATGTTGACCAGGATATGATCTGGACACGAGAAAGTTCAATCTTCTTCCAGAAAATAGAGTATTGCAAGAGAACTGATTTTAAAACAATTATATTGAAAATAGCAATTGCAGCAAGTAAATTAGAAATACAACTACTGTATGAAGGAAATACTTAGCTGGTGCAGTTTTTATGGACACAGAAATGTCTGCAGAAGGGTATTAGCATTTGCTGTAAACATTTTCTACTTTGGCTGAGAATATGCCAAAGAAGAAGCAGTCTTTCTCCTCTATATTCATACAGTCTCTAACATAATGAGGTTCTGGACAATTATTTACGCTTTCATCAGTCACAGAAAAGGTAGTGTAGAAAGATGAGGCTGAAGTTTACTGTGCTCTGAGACTCATCTGATGAATGCTGTAGGTCCACAGAAACTGGCCCTGCCACCAGAATAAGCAGCATGATCTACACTGTGGTGGGAGATGAAGGGAATATGACCCTTTCTTTTCTATGGCAGTGTTATTTTATGTTGGTTTTAAGTAATTGCAGGGTGATAATCTGAGGCAGTCTCATTCTGGGGGTATTCCCACTGATGGCAATTACAGTGTTTCTGAGCTGTGTGATGATCCAAAGCTTGTGCATCCATTGCAGTAACAATATATGGTGGTGTCTCCAGCTGGGAAGATAGACAGGGGGAGCTAAAGTTGCTTGACAAAGTGAAGAAACTTGTATTTTGATCTTTGGTACATGTGCAAAACGTGATCTGTGTGATGATGAGGTTGCAAAAGGTTAATAGGCATAGCAAAATCAGTCAGGAGAGGCATCAGCGTGGCAAGTAGTTTCCTCCTGTGCCTGCCTGTTACATTTTCAGTAACTGACAGCTTCACTTTAGTGAAATTGAGTAGTTGTGTTGCTCTAGTGTGTACAATGTGAAATTACACACAACTGGGTTGATAACAAATATACAGCACTGAAATGACCATCTCCATTAGAAAAGAAGGCTGTGGTAAGTTAACTGACCTCTAAATACGTGACTATTTATCAATAAGTACACCTGAGATTTTAAAACATACACTATACTTTTCCAGTCCAAACTGCTAGAAAAAAAAACAGGCTAGAGGCTTTATAATGCTATTAGTAGCTATTAGGATGCTGAAGGCATTTTCTCTTTGAAAATAGGATTATATGACATATATTTTTGCTAGAAACAGGCAGTTTGTGCCCAAGTGGTATAGGTTTGAGTGCGGTGGGTTTGGTGTTTTGCTTTTTATGATTTATGAAATTATATAAACTCATAATTTGCTTTAGTCCATATTTAAAAAAATGTTTTGGTGGGAGCAAAAGAATATTTCCTTTCCCTATTGAAAGCTATGTCACAATGAAAACAGGCTGTATACATGGAGTAGAGATTTACCTTAGGTTGGGGTGTGTGGCATGTTGCATAGATGCAGTTGCCACATCTAAAGAAATAACTGGCTTATTTCTTTATTTCTGTTTGAATCAGTCTTCTATGAGGTGGAAACTGAAATTTAAATAATGTTCTCAGTATGTCCTTTATGATAAGCTCATAATGTTGGATCTTGTGCCATGTGTTTTATTTTGGGTTATTTTTTTCCCCTATGGCTAGTAGAAGTAGCTACAAAATAATTAGTCATTCTCCATAAAGGTATCACTAGTAGTTATATGATTTGATGTAGGCAAATCCAGCGTTCCTGTGAAAAGTGCAGCTATTTTAAAAAAAAACCCACTCTTAATTTCAGAGTTTATAATTCACTTGGACTGTTGCATCAGGTGGTCTGCACTGCATGATCAGGGAGTTAGGAATATTACTCGCCAGCTACTGTTGCCAAGACATACTCTCACCATCACTCTGCCTCCCAGAATATATCCAGTTCCCAGCTGTTGGGTGATGGATATCAGGGATGTGAGGCCCCAACTGAGCCAGGTAAGAAGGATAACTCAATGGAGGAGGAAATAAGGGTCTGGAGCTGTGTCATGAGAAATTGAGTGGAGACAGGATGGCAAAAGAAACTGGTGCCAGGTGTGAGCTGACCAGTAGAAGGGAATAAATAGGTCCTGGAGCTAAGTTGGAAAAGGGAAAACAGTTTTAAAGCACAAGTGAAAGGGTTTTTTTTGTTTCAATTTCAAAACATAGCAAGGTTTTCTTTTAAATTCATTCATCAGTTGTGTTAGCAAAGCAGCATTTACAACCTTAACAAAAACAGAACTAAAGTGGGAGATTAAATCTGAAACAGTGACATCAGGTCATACAACTTTTCAGCATAAAAGTGAATGAAGACCTGTGCTTTTCTAAATTTTCACTTGCCAATTTTCACTTCCCAGTTTTCACTTGGGAATTTAAGAGACTGCAATAGTGCAGCAGCAAGTCAACATTTGTGTTAAATGATGAAAGGTAGGTAACCAACCAAAATTCTCTACCATAACAAGAAGGAATTTTGAAGTTCCTGGAGGAATCTGATGGAGTCTCTGGTCTCAGAACTGATAGACACTATTAGGCCTGCTACTGTAGGGCACAGGAGGGAGATAAGTTGAAGGGGGGGAATTCCAATAGCTCATGCTTTCAATCAGTAATGTTTATGTGCTGATGACCCACAGTAGACTGCCTCCCTTTGCATTAAGTTACCATGACACTGTAAGACTTTGGTCTAGTGGAAGCGGGTTTGAATGACAGACCAGCACTGACTCTGGGACTTAGAAAGCTAGGGCATGTATCATCATTCTTTGTTCAGTTTACATCAGAGCAGTGGTGACAGAATTCATATTTACTTCATTCTTCATACTTACTTCAGAGTAAATGAGAAAACATGATCCTTCAAACAGCTGCAAAATAGCACATGTAGTAAAATACTTTTTAAGGGAACTCCCTGACTGCCAGCTGGGAGACAATGCTTACAGGTATGTCTAATTAAATCTCTGTCATACAAGTCTAGTAGGTAGTACAAGATATCATAGGGCAAATATAATGCCTCTGAAGTATAGTGAACTGAAAAAGGTCTGCTTTTACATCAGAGGTGCTATAATCCTGACTAATTAGACCTTTATATCTTTAATTTTAGGCTGTGCTAAATTCAACCTCTGACTATGCACATCCTATCTCCTGCTATTCATTCCTCTATTTGCTGATATCCTTTGCCGTTTTGGGGGGGGGGTTTTGTATGTGTTCTTCCATTTCCTGGGCTGTCAGTGTGAATGAGTCACTTTTATAGTCATTACAATGCCACTTTATGCCATTTTCTAAAGCTGTCTGGTTTTGGCTGCTACTGGAAATGCTAGCTTTTATTTTGCTTTTTCCCGTTAGCTAGCTAGAGATAAATACTGTGTGAAGAAATGTTTGCCTCTAAACATTCTGGTAATTATAGAAATTGGTGTTGAAGAGACTGCTAAGTAAAAAAAAACAACCAACAACCAAACATGCATATATATCTATCTATCGATGTACACACACATATAAAAGATCTGGGTCCAAAGGCTGCAAACTGCATGGAGAACACACAGGGTTTTATACTTGTCTGTCTTCAGCAAAAAAAAGTCTTGAGAGCTTTCTTGTATTTCTGTGTTTAGGTGGCAAGATAAAAAATGTCTAGTTATAAGACCAGGTAATAAGGATCTGTTACAGGGAACTTCCTTGATTGCTTGTGGTCTGCTTTGTCTACCTATATTCCAGCTTGAGGGAAGCTAATGGCATCATTCACAAATTAAAGCATTTTGTTAAACCAGTAAATAAATTAGTGCCAGTTATTACCCATAGACCTTTGATCTCCTTTGTCAAGTAACTTAGATGTTGTCTGTTATAGATATAAAAATGACTGACTCGAAAGGTAGGTAGTTTGGGAGCAGTAGAGTGCAGTTCCTAAGGAAATGTCTTAGGAATTCTTGGAATTTGCATTAAAGACACTTTGATGTAGAGAAAAGCCAATATTAATGCTGGACTGATTCCTGGCTCTCCTAAATTAGAATTGTGCTTTCCATGTAAATACAGTAAAAAATAAACAGTGCATTAAAAAAAGGAAATAAAATCAGTAGCATAAGAGGCTTACAGCTTAAAAGTTCTGTTACTGGACAGCTGAACATTAAATCAGAAATCTTGGACTTTTCTAGAGGGTTTGGGGTTTTTAATTGAAAAAGCAGTGCCAAGTTCACTTTGATCTTGGATTCACTTTTCCTTTCGGAATTATAAAAAAATAATTAAACTACAGAAGGATTTCAGCAATTCAGTACTAAAACCTTCACCCCCTTCAACCCACTTCCACCCATTCCTGACACAATGTTCTGGGAATGTGTGACCTTGGGGGAAGGTTAACAAGAAGATAAAGGAGATTGTCTTTGGTCAGTAGACTTTGGAGTAAGACAGACATGCAGTTATACAGCCTAAATTTTTCCTCTTGGGAAATTGCCCAAGCATCAAGAAGACCTACTTTTGACAAGATACTCTTTTAAGGGAAATGTAGGAGTTGAGTGGAAGAATAGAAATACTGTACCCTGGTAAAACTTTTGTTCTCTGTACAAATGCACTAATTTATCTTCATAATCACACAGTGACAATTATATACGGTAGCTCGTGATATACGAAATTCTATTTTCAAATGAAAAAGAGAAACTTATTGAGTATTTCCATTTCTGGCTGATTGTTTCCTATATTTTTCTTCTACTTGGAAGCAAGCTTTTGGGAATATTGGATGATTCAGTAAAAATGGATTACTATATTTTGCAATCTAAATCCATACTCTGCAGATTCCTGGAAGAAGGAACCAAGGCCTCAACTTGAGTGACTGAAAACAAATTCAAATAGAATTTTCCTGAACTAGTGAGAGTTTTGCCATCATGTTTGAAAAAACTCAAATATAGAAAATGAGAGCCCAGGGGCAAACTTGGAATTAATCCATGGGCAACTGAGATTGTGGATAACTTGCAGGTTCCTTTATGAAGGGTCACAACTCTGCCAATGATTACAAATTAAAACTTCTAAGGAAAACAATGTGCTTAGAAAATTCCCCTTTCCCATGTCATTTAAAAAACTAAAATTGAAAGTATATTTTGTAATTTTTTGTTCCCATGAGCTCACAGGAGCCAGGCATAGTGTGGAAGTTATTACTAAGTATCAAATCTGAATATTTGATGATATTTCTGCTTTTATTCAGCCTAGATGATATCAAACTATCACCACTCTTATGTACATTACGATGCTAAGTACCTATTCTTGTGCAGTTTGAATTGTTTTATTTAATATTTCTCCCCATACAATTTTTGTTAGTTGTGGATTTATTTTAATTTTAGTTAATGTCAAACTACCATCATAACTCAGTTGTCTCTCAAATTGTAAAGACAATCTTGGCCAACTTCCAGTTACCTTGTACAGTGTTTTCTTCTTCCTCCTTTAAAGCATGACTGGACTTTTTATGAGGGCTGAATAAAAAGATTTGCTGTAACTGTTTCACTAACCTTTGGATTAAAAAAAGTAAAATTCTTCCAAGGCCATGTACCACACAGCTTTGCATGGAGGAAAATCTGGTATTAGGCCAAATGCATCATAAGAGGTAGTCTGTTTCTGGAAATCATAGAATGGGCTATGAAAGCTAAAAAAGAAACATTGTTACATCTATTACTTTGTGCAGAAATATAGCCAACAGAATTCCTTTTAAAGATGTTTTCTTGGTTTATTTTGGATTTGTGTTTTACATGGTATTATTTTGATATGTTAAAAGGTTTGCTTATTACATATGTGATTTATTTCTAGCATCTGAAGTGTAAGACACTATTTTTGCCAGGTAGTGTATAAAGAGATCTATTTCTGTGGATCTTCTGGCATTAAACTTCATCCACTTTCACAGAAGCTGATCAAATTCAGGACAAACTTCCTGAAACTGTGACAGTAATGTCAAGGTTGGCCATTGCCCTTGGTCTGCAACAGTTACTTTGCTTTCAAAGTTATAATATGTACTGTACTCAGAAAAAGATGGAGAGGGAGTATCTGTTCTCTGATTGACTGGAAAACTGAAAATTACCTGAATAATGACACAAAATGCTGAGAATATCCCAAAGAGAGAGTACGCTAATGCTAATGTTGGGTGCTGTAACTCAAAAGTATTCCGTGGGTAGCAATGAGCATTTCAGTAAAGACTCTTCCTTTCCTCTAATGATGTAATATTTTAAAAACTCAGTGGTGAGATGACATCGGGACAACAGCTGGGAAAAGGATGGCATTAGAAAATTGAAATAATTAACTAGCATATAATTATCACATATAAACAAGAGACTTCCAAACAGACTGACAAAAAATTAAGGCAAATGAGAGCAGATGGGGTACACAAGTAAATGTAGACAGTAGCGTTAATGAATGTAATTAGGTCTAAAAGTCTGGCATGTTAGAGTGGACTGATAACTGATAAATCCATAGCACAGTGCCATGGTTGTTTTTTTTTTTTTCCCCCCATGTGTTTTAGCAATACTGTAGGTATATCTGTGGTCAGCTAAGAGGCCCATAAGTAATTCCTCCAGTAAAGAGGGTGGGGAAAAATTATTTATGGATTATTCACTCTGAATGGAGCAAACAGATCACTAGTAATTTGTCACTGGGGAAAGGGGAAAAATAATATCTTATTAGATTAAGTTTTAATATGTAAAATAATATAGGAATGTAAAACTGGAATTCTAGTTGGAAACATGAAGAAGGACACTACTTCTATTTCTTTGAAAAATACCTGAAAATGAGCGATTGTAGCTCTTGCACATTTTCTCAGTTTACATAATGTTTCAGAATTTGTAACAAGTTGGTTTCTATTCCAAGGGTAGCTATTATGTCTCTAGTAGAAAGCAGAAATTTCTGAATTTGTTCATAGAAGTAAAAAACAGTCTTTGAGGAAAGTTTGTTTAAAAAATCATGACTAATAGGGCAAAATGAGATCTGAATTTTTTTGCCAAACATTTTGCCAACTTTACGAGGACAAAGGATTTTATTTGTCAGTGTAGAAATTAAGATTAGAATGAATGAAAGACAAATGCATTCTTTATTTTTAGCAGGAAAGCATTATGATGAAAAAGTTAACACTGTCATATTTTCTGGCTAAACTAGAAATTCCTTTGATCCCAAAATTCGGTTCCTTTACAAAAAAAAAGAAAAAAAAATCTCTGTTTTTCACTACAATACATACTGAAGCCTTCTAAAGGGAATGGTGAATTTAAAAAATTATCCAAATAGTTAGTGCTACTCATGGTCTGGTCTGTAATTTCACCAAGACTTATTTTTAAGAACACATTTCTTTTTTACTACTTATGCTGCAAGTTAGGAAAACACTGAGTATGCAGGAGGGAAAAATTGATAAGTTGTCAAGAGAGAAATGAAAATTCTGGCTCTGATTTGGTGTTGGAGATATAACTGCACCTTCTGGCTCTGGCACAGAGTGGCTGTGTCAAATTGATTAATCTCTGTGAGGATTTAGCTTTTCTGAGACATCGTTGCTTGCTAATGTTTTCTTAGATACCATAGGTATGATTTACTTCTAACTTCATAGACAAAGATATGTCACTCAGAAAAGTTTAATCTGTTAAAGATTACTTCTATTTATGTCACCTGCCACTTCAGTATCATCTCTTTAGCCTTCCTGCTATAAAGCTGTATCCCAAGCACAGTGACAGGTCATCTCATCTACTCCCATAGCCCTTCCTGCCCTCACTGTTTTACATGATGCAGACATGCTATCTTCACAGGCAGGTAAACAAAAACACTAAAGACAAAACAGCATCTGAAGACTAGGAACTTCCTAGTCTTTTGACCTTTAATTTCTATTAAGTTAATATTCATTAACTTAGCCAAAGTTTAGTATCATACTTTAAGAAAAGATGATATCTTAGGGAATCTATCTCTTGGTAGCTAAAGGAGATATTGAGCCTATTCTCTGATTAGAAATCAGAGACCCTTAAGGAACTTTTAGTTAGTTGGAAAATATGTATTTCTAAAAAAGTTAAAGGAAAAGTTTTCCAGAGGTACTGTCATATGTGCATGCATAGCCTCATCTTTGGAAACTTGAACATGCCAGCTGCCATGGAATACAAGTGGTTTCTTTGTGTGAATGACTATGGTTGCACTGATCCTATGTGAAAAATAATAGATCTGCACTTAAGTGAGGTTTTCAATATTAGAGGGATCTACAAGACACAAAATACTTCTTAAAACATTGATGTTCATGTTGCAAAAAGTTTACTGACTCCTGTGAAATGCAAATTATGCAAAAGTCCAGGAACTTGGTAACTATAAATTGGTGAAATATTTGTTAAAAATAGAATCCTATGTTTGTGTCAATGAATCTAGGGTCTGCAGACAGAGTAAAACTTATCTGGAAGGACTGGACATCCCAGCCAACTATACATTGTGTAAAACTGATCAGGACATGAAAAGTACAAAGTGTTACATTTTATATCATTATGTGTTCTGGGAGGTGATTTCAACTGTAGCTTAAAATAAAATCAAAGTAATAGCAATGCCTCTGATCTGTACTGGAGGTGGGATAGGAGATTTGCAGTCAACTGAGCACATCTATAAATCTTGTCTTGTTTTTCACTGTGCTTGCAATATAATTATACTAACATAGCTCATGTTGTTTCCAAAACTGCCAGTTTTTATATGTACCCATATGGCTACGTGCTACCCTGTTAATGACTTTTGCAGAGCACTCAAGAAGTTTGGTTTAAGTGTGTATTGTCATTTATATGTTATACAGGAAAGATGAAAGGAAGAAAGAAGGGGTGTTCCTTACCTTTAACCTTTATCTTGCTGTTCGTCTGTATCACTGGACATGCAACTACTGACTTACATGACAGCGATGAGGAGGATATTCTGGGTAAGAGGTTGCAAAAATGACACATAAATCTATCTCAAACAACAAAACCCACTATGTTAAAATGCACTGTAGATGTAATTCTGTACTTGAGAATTTTTCTGGGAAACTTTTGAAATGCACTAGTTTCTAATTAGAAAACAGGGAGGTTAATTAACAGAGAGATGCTCAGAATTTTGCATTAAGCTCTACCAAAATTGCCTTCTATAAAGGCTTCTGTTTCCCATGCTTTTTGAAACTTCTAATCCTAATCAAACGTTGTGTTAGATATCAAGATTATTCCCTTCAAGCTCGGCTTTAGGACCCATGGAAAAGTTCAATGTTTAGGGAAAAGAACATACAGCTGGTAAAATCAGGTTTTATCTCCCCATACAAATAGAGCAGAAACATGATGAATGACGTTGTAGACTGGCGTTACTCTGTCCTGTGCACAGCTCTCTTGAGTCACAGTTAATTTGCAAAATTTGGTCTAAAGATGATGCAGTTACTACCCTAGTTGTTTTGCTGGGTGTTGAAGAAACTCTTTGTATAGCCCCAAGTGATTTGATATTGCTGGGTAAATAAAAACTCACCAGTTAGAGATTTTTGTTAAGAAAAAAATGTCAGAAGCGTGACTGTTAGAACTGGGGAGGTTCTCAGATTCTTACCATTGTAAGATCATTGCTTACTTTCACTTCATTGAAATGAAATAAGGTGGATTAAACTAGTATACTGGGTGAAAGATATTTTTATTTCTTCCCAAACAATTTTGAGAAACCAGATGAGGGAAAAATACACTTTTGGGGCTGTACTAAAATACTTTTTTTTTCCTTTGAGAAAATGATTTGAATTGTGATGTCTTTCTTAACCTGCAGAGAACTATGCAGTGGATACTTCTCCCATTTGACAGGTCTGATTTTGAAGCCTAACTGCGAGTGCAGCTAAGGGGAACCTTTTTTTCATGTTGGCACTCTACTTAACCTGCCCACGTCTTGTCTGATTTCCATCCAATTTATTTCTCTTTATTGGACTTTTGCAGCAGCGTTCCTTGAGACAAAAATATTAATTGTGTATAATCACAGCCATACTGCAAATGAAGGTAGTGCTTTAGAACCATGTCACAATTAATCACTACAATTGAAGTTATGTACCGTTCTGCATTAAGCATATGCTTTGCATTGGTTGTGTAGTCAAGACTGTTTCATACAGAATAAATTTGTTTCTCTTTAACCCTGAAGTACATAAATGCCCTTCTTGTTTGAGGGCAAAGTCACATTTATCTTTGTTCTGCCCTGCCACTCTTAGTTTTATAAAAATCCTTAGCCTAAGCTTGCAGTTCATGAAGGCTGAATTGTCATGCTTGTTAAAATAACACACTTTGTCACCAGAACAAGAAATCTGCAGGATTAATTTTTTTTCCTTTATTTTGTTTATAAAAGACAATAAGAAAATAATCTCGAGAAAATTAAATAGTCTCTTTATTGGGCGTTATTTTATCACTGGTTATTTTACAACCAGTTATTTAAGATTATACAACCAGTAACTTAGTATGAGGATCAGCTCTGAACTTTTGGGCTTGTATTCCAAAGTGGAAAAACAACCAGATGTGAAACTTAGAAATTAAACTAGGACCCTGTTTTTGTGACTATGGAAGACTCAGTTACAGTGTTTAAAAAAAATTATATATTTTTGCAGTACTCTGTTTCTATAAAATGATTAGATTGGTACTAATTAAAATTATATTTGTGGTTTCTTAAGAGTGAAATTCTGGTCTCAGTGATTTTAACTGTAGCAATTTTGTAGGCTGCAATATCACTGATAGCATTTATTTTCTGAGTTAGATGCTTATAAAACATTGACATATTTTACCCTAGAATTCAATAAATTTCAGGTATTAAAGGATAAAATAAGTTGTGTGCATCCATTACTTGTAACATACCCCATGCGATCCAAAAGTATGACAAGTGCTTTCTGAATCTAATAGGGTTTTTTTGTCTATTAGTATTTAAATTACAGTAATAATTAAGGTTGCAAGTCAAGTCCAATGGGTTAAAAAAGGTTCTCAATTTATTCTCTTCTGGCAAAACCTATCATTTTGCCACCAATAAATAAGGGTAATAACAAAAATAAAAGATATAAAAATAACTAGTTTATGCATATCGTTCAATAATACCTTATGTGGTTGGGAGCATTTTACTCGATGTTCCAAAGCCTGAAGAAAATGACTCACAAGTTGAATGTGCTTTTTATTCGTATGTGAAAGTTTATCAAGAATAAATGTGACTGCTTAAAGAAAGGGTAGGAAACACGTGGGTAGGAAGAGCACTGAACAGCATGCGGGTGGAAAGCTGTCAAACTGACAAAGATGGAGAGAGGAGAAACAGCTATCCATTAATGACAAGGTGCTTAGTATTGATATCACTTATCAAAGAGAGGCATTTACAAGAAAGCATGGAAAGATGACAGCGTATCTTTATAGTTAAGGATAACCACAGAAACTCGTATAAGGTTGAGAACACGTAACCTGAGCAAACAAAACCAGAAAGTATTTTACATAAAAAGTCAGGAAGATTCCTGACCAAGTTTTATTTTCCCAATTTAATTTATATAGTTCTGTTCTGAAAAGCAACTCTGCAGTAATACTGTTGTCTTTCATATTTATTGTGCTGTAAGTATAATAGAGAAATGTGTTCACTTTCTATTTAAAAGTCTGTTTTTTCAGCAACCAGCCCTGCAGATTTTCCTTAAGAGTGTGAGGTCAAGTTAGAGTCTTTTATTATGCCTACAGCTGGGGTAAAAGTATTGTTTTTATTTGTATTAATGTAAGAGGATTAGACACTTTATTCACCACTGCTGGTTTTGTAATACTATACCGCTTACTAGTAATGTGATAAGTGCTGTGCATTGATCACATAAGGTCCATGTGCTCAGGGCTACAGCATGACTATCTGCAGATTATTAGAGCGCTCTCAGTGAAATTACTGCATGTTAGTTAATAGTGGCTGTTCATGTGTTAAACTGCCATGTCTTGACTTGCAAAAGTTGTCATGCGAATGACAATAAATGTGGGAAAGGCTGTGCTGTGTAGGAACAGTCTTGGCCAGTATCCTGTTTCTGACAGTTGCCAAAAGTAGGAAGACTGAAGGAATGGAGGAAGAAGGTAGTGACATGAAATATCTGCACTAAAACTTGTGCTCATTGTAAGCCATTTCATCAGCATTACTTTGCACTTACCACAAACTATGGAGTGGAAAGGTTGTTAAGACAGAGCAGTGGATGTTTAGTGCCTAATGTTATGAAAACCTAGGTAGCTGATGTAATGAAGTCATTAAATTAAAAAATCGAGGGGCGAGAGGGAGAAGGAGGAGAGGAGAGGAGGTTTTGCTTTGCTTTATTTTGGTTTTAGTATGGCAAGTAATAACTTTTTTGTGACAGTGAGCATCAGCTGTAACCATTACTTAATGTATTTCTAGCAAAACAGACTCAATTTTCTTGGCCTAGGATAGTACAGTCCTATAATTCTATAGATTTTCTAAGTTTATTTGGACCAGATGCCTAAATTGGATGAGTAATAAATATCCAACAGGGCCAGATCCAATGTGGAGGATTAAACTAATTTTCTTTTAAAATGACAAATGCAACATGCTATACTTAAGAAGGAGAATCAATGCATTCATAAATATAAGGTGGAAAGAAGACCCGTATGACAAGGTTGTATTTGCTGGAAAGTAAGTGAAAGTTGCAGAGCATTACAAAAATAATACAATGTTGTTGTAAAAGATGGCAAGTAACTGTGCTGTATTAAGAAAAAAAAAAGGATAATTATTCCACTCTATTTGGCACTGATAATGCCACAGGTAGAGGATTATGTTCAGCTCTGGGCAGCATACTTTAACAGTAATCCAGACCAATAGGAAAAGATCCAAAGGAGAGTTGTAAGAGGGTTAGAAAGCAAGGCCAATAAAAAGATTGGAAGAAAGGAGTTTGTTTAGTATAGAGATAATTGAGAGGAGACAATAGTCTTCCGAAAGAAAGAAAGTAGACTGGAGGTGTGCTACTGAAGTGACGCAGTGAGTGCCAGGGGGCTGCTGCATCACGAACGCTTCTAGCAGCCTGGGAAGGAGCTGAACCTGGAAAGCCCCAAGTAAAGGCTGGGAGTGCAAGAGGCAACTTTCTCTTCTGCAGCAGCGTGGAATTGCAAGACATGAATGGTGGATTAGAAAATGAAAACAAATGTACTATACGTATATGGTTTTAAATTATTCTCTCTATGCACTGAAGGAAGTACAAAATGATTTAATATGCAATAAAGAATACTTAGGCTGTATATTACAAAAAAGACCTGTCTTGTAAGAAGGGTAGTGAAATCCTGGAACTGACTGCTTCAGGTTGCTGGGAATTTTAGTTCACTGGAGTTTTTTAAGAACAATTTGGACATCTGTCTGTCCTGGTTTCAGCTGGGATAGAGTTAACTGTCTTCCTAGTAGCTGGTACAGTGCTGTGTTTTGAGTTCAGTATGTGAAGAATGTTGATAACACTGATGTTTTCAGTTGTTGCTCAGTAGTGTTTAGACTAAAGTCAAGGATTTTTCAGCTTCTCATGCCCAGCCAGGGCACCTGACCCAAACTGGCCAACAGGGTATTCCATACCATGGGACGTCCCATCTAGTTTAGGAACTGGGAAGGGGGAGGACGGGGAATCACCGCTGGGGGACTGGCTGGGTGTCGGTCGGCGGGTAGTGAGCAATTGCCCTGCACATCATTTGTACATTTCAATCCTTTTAATACTACTGTTGTCATTTTATTAGTGTTATCATTATCATTATTAGTTTCTTCTTTTCTGTTCTATTAAACTGTTCTTATCTCAACCCAGGAGTTTTACTTCTTTTCCTGATTTTCTCCCCCATCCCACTGGATGGGGGGGAGTGAGTGAGCAGCTGCGTGGTGCTTAGTTGCTGGCTGGGGTTAAACCACGACACTGTCAGAAAAGGTCTTAAGGTATTTATCCCATAGAAATATGCCAAAAATTGAATGAGAAACTCCATTAAAATTCCATCCAGTTTTAACTTCCCCTGTTTCTATTGAAGAATATTCACTGACCTTCCTGACAGACATCTTTCTTAAATGTCACATACTGTGCTCTTCACAGAGGACCTAAAACAGAGTAGGAACAATTTGTTCCAGTGTTGAAGAGCAGAGGAGGAGGCCTTGTACTAAGAATTCATTTTCTCAAGGTATATTCCACATGTGACATGCGAAATGAGTATAGGCAGATTTGTATCAATGCAGATCTACTGGCCAAACACTCACACTTGCCTTCTCATCTGCTGCTCTAATCTGAGAAGGAAAGCGAATTTTATACCATCTGTGTGAGTTAAGTGTTCCCAGGTGTAAAATACTGGGGAAAAATTCTTTCACTGTTCCCAGACACAAGAATGATCAGTTCCCATGGAACCCTTTGTGCCTTGTTTCTTCAGAGCCACTTGGTTATTGTGCAAAGTTGGAGGGTTTGGCCCCTGGAGGTTTCACAGGGTACAGATTTTTGTCTATGGTAACTTTCTAGCACTCGTAAGAAAATGTCTGATTGCCAAAAAATGTGACACAAATAGTCGTTATGTTTGCAGCAGATGTCAGTACATCTGACAGTAGTAACAGTGTCACTGTGACTGCAGAGGAAAGGCCTTAAGAGGTAAGCAAAACAATGATTTAGTTCTGTGGGTTTGATGGGCATTAGGCTAGAAGGTGAGATCAGAAAGTTCCTCAGATAAACTCTACTAAGCCATTTGTTCGTCATCTTTGTGTAGTTTTGCAACTACGCTTGCACACTGTTTCTGTTTTGATAGCCCACAACATTGGTGTGGCATAATGTAGCAAGCAAAATCAGCTGACATAACCCTATGTCTGAAATTCCAGTAGTTAGGAAACCTACTAAGTTTTCACAACCTCTTCTAGACTGAACTGGGTCACTGACACAGGTCACGTAGGAGACCTCATTTCTCGTGTGCCAAGAAAATAATGTGTTTAAAAACCAGCTGCCAGCCCTCACCCCAACCACATTTGAGTTGGATCAGTTTCTGTGGAGCTCTGAATGTTTGATTTTACCATTTCAGGAATTATTCCAAAAGTTACTGAGAACTTTGATGTTTTGAAGGCATTTTTTCCCTATTACTGAGTAGGGGAATTCCAAAGTTTCATTTCACAATGCAGTATCCTCTCAACTTTTCAGGTTGAGCCTTTTTAAATCCCTTCCAAAGGATTTTGAAACCTGTTGGAGAAGTTTAGACCTTTGAGGTCCAACTTGGAATCCTTTGTGACTTCTAAATCCTAATTCTTCATGGACTTGGGAAGACCCAGATAAAGAAACTGCCAACAAACAAAATTCAGAAATCTGTTTGGCAAGCTGAGTTCTGTAGAAAGTTTACTGAATCTAACATCTCTTAAAAATGTTTCTTTTAATTCATCCACATTTCCTATTAAAAAGTCTTCAATAATATTTCAAATCTATTTTCCTAATTTCAAAATCTGTAAATATAATTTCACTGATGAGGAAACAGTCACAAACTATTTTAGGGACTGAATATTTAATAAGAATTTTGAAATTAGTCATCTTAATCTGTATTTTAACACCAAATTGTCCAATTTTGGAAGATCTAATTATGTGCTACAATTTTTGTGTTGATGATAATTGTGTAATAAAGATTGATTAATTTTTCAAGGATTTAAATGCTATGAGTTAAAATATTTTAATGATGAAAATTGTTTCTTACCTGTAGGTTTAATAGTTATAAGTGGCTCAAGTGGAATAAAATTAGTAAAATTCCATTGACCTCAGTATTTATGAGGATTTATCTCAGCTGTACATTTCATTTAAAGATTATATAATAAGGCCAATTGTATATATTAACATTAGATATCCACAGAGCAGGTAGGTAGTAGTTATAAAAAATTTTGGTTTTATCATTCCATAAAGCCTGATTTTTGTGCATTCTTTTATTTAAAACTGGAACCTTAATCTAGTGAGTAGTAGGAAGCTGTGCAATGATCACATGAACTCACGTCCTCATCTTTTTTTTTTTTTTCTTTTTTTCTTTCTTTCTTCTCTCCTGTTTCCTGGGTCACTGCAGAGAGCACTGATAGATACTTTTGCATATACATGTTAAGAGACATCAATGTTCTGATTAGCTCTGGGAGAATGAATGAAGAATTTCAGGTCTGTTATTCTGGCTGCTATTGCAGGCACACAAACTCTGTAAAGCTTTCAAAATCCTCTAGGGTAAAATAGTTCCTTGGAAAAGCAAAACAGAAAAAGATATTAAACCATATATTTATAAGGGAACAGTATCACAAACTGGATGGTCAGTCAGAATTTCCTTATAGACATTGACAGTGTAAACTTTGCTAGTGTTCTTCACAATTTA
This sequence comes from Buteo buteo, assembly GCF_964188355.1. Lineage (NCBI taxonomy): Eukaryota > Metazoa > Chordata > Aves > Accipitriformes > Accipitridae > Buteo > Buteo buteo. Next base: position 17,987,341 of record NC_134175.1, on the reverse strand, counting down.
TGTGAAAATTTTTACAAAACATTCACTGATGTAATAATGTATATTGAAAAAACATAGAAATGGCACGATTTGAAAAGATGTGGTTTCTTTTCACCTTAACTTTCTAGCTGTGTATGTCTTAGCTCTTGAAAGCTCTAATGCAAGAATAGTGGGGTCAAAGAAAATAAGACACTGTGATGACCTTTCAATTGTACTGGATGGGTTTATGTACCAGTAAAGTGTAATCTGATGGGGGAATGGTGCCCTCTGCAGGGCTGTCTTGCTTAGTTCATCCCACACTGCTACAGGATGTCTTTATGAGCTATGTTCACTATTAGAAGTGCTTGGAAGAGAGCATAAGGAACCTGCTTTCTGCCTTTTTTATGCAGGGGTAGTCATTGTGTCTCTGGGAGCTACTAGGATTTTTCTCAATGTATTTGTTGTTCAGAATTGCTCACAAGCTCCTGTGACTAAGGCACTATTCATAGCTATTTAGACATCTATGATGACGAGGTAAAGTTTATGATATGAGCTGGTTTGGTGAAAATTGAAACTGCACATTTGGTTTGAATGGAATTTGTTTTCCAATGTAGATCATTATTTTCTTTTTACATCTATGTTTAGTGTGTTCAGAGCTTTACAGCCAGATGTTACGCAGTGCCTTTCTAGCAGAAGATACAAGCAAGCTCATTTTGAAGCTATGATGTGCAGTGAAGCAAACTAACTCAATATCAGTTATTCTGCTTCTCCTCTGTATTACAGGTGCTGCTTTGCCACCACTGAAACTAGGGCATTCAGTCTGTGCCATGAATGCAGATGAAGGTCCATGCAAAGCAATCCACTTGCGCTATTACTTCAATATTCAAAGCCGTGAGTGTGAAATATTTGAATATGGTGGATGCCATGGCAATGAGAACAACTTTCTAACACTGGAAGAATGTCAGAAGAAGTGTGTGGTAACAGGCCAGTACCCATTCTCTTATCCTCTTATCAGTTCTTTCTGTTATTTCTCATCCACAAACCATATGAATTTTGGAAGTAGAGGTCCTCTTCAGTTCCTATTAATATAGTAATGTGATGTCTCTAATTATGTTCCCAAGTATTATCTTATGCTGTAGTCATCTGAATTATTTTACATTGTGCAAGCAAACATTCAGGATTTGCAAAGATAAGTGTGACTTTTTTTAGTGGACCTGTGGAACAGAGACACCAATGCAAGAAAGCTTATTTTCTAGCTAGAGCCTTGTTTTGAATGAGTTCTTAAAGTGAAATTGATTTTGAGGCTGGTCTAAGCTGGTGGGCAGCACAGATGTTCTGTATTGCTTTCAGAGTATGTAACCCAATTTTTGATCCCAGGTTTCTCCTTCATTTGAGAAGCTGATAGAAACTGTCCAAAATCTTGGACATCTGCTATGATTTGACATAATTAGAACTACAGTGGTAAATAATTCTCATTAAAAATGTCAGTTATAGCTGTTTGTCATCAGAGATCTGTTTTGTTGAAACCTCATCAATTAATCATTTGAAAGAGAAAAATGAGATCCAAAATATGATACACAGGAGAATATGCAGAAAGTGCCTTGTGAATGCTGGTTTTGCTATTAAAAATGATCCTTGTAATTAACTAAGGCTTTCAGCCTTATGAAAGTAACCAACTCCTATTCCTCACAGGAGTATATGAAAGTTAGAAGATTCTTCAAATTGCAAGTTAATGCTAGTGGAGCTAGAAATTTGACAAGTTCGTATTTTTAGAGACTGAAGGAATTCAAGTCTTATTGACGGTTTCCTCTGGATACCTAATACAGATCTGACTTTCATGGGAGTTAGATGGAATGTGTCTGGCTGTGTAAACAGGAAGTGATAGTGAGGGAGGTAGTGGGGGGGGGGGGGGTGACAATAGAATTTGAAAGAAAATTCCAGAATCAAGAGCTCCTCAAAGGTGTGTGATAACCCTCATATACTATACGAACTGTGTGGGGATTTTTTTCCCAAGTGGATTCATATATTGGATGTTGACTTATTTACATTTTGAGGTAAGATAGAAGGATTCATTCTCAACAGAAGTTACTTTTCAGTCACATATGCCTTGCCCAGCAGCAAAATATGTCATTAAGTGTTACTGAGCTCAGGACAGTGATGCTGGCCAGTCCTGCAGTAAAGAACAGGTTACAGGTTATTCTGAGGATGGGCAGCACAATCAGATGAAAATTGTTAGTCTCTCCTGCCCTGGCAGCATTCTACTTCTATGCAGATCTCGGTATGTGTCACTTTGTTTGCCCTATTTTCATAATTTATTCTAGCTCTGGGCCTTTCCGTAGAACTGAAAATCTACTGATGTGCTATAGGCACTGAGTTGGTTTGCAGGATATAAATTTTTACTTCCTAGAATTAGCATAGGTCACTTTCAAGCACAGCAAGTTTATGTATGTTACAAAAAATACTGCCAGAAATATCAGATTAGAAAAATTATTTCAGAAGCTCCTTTTTGGGTTTTCTGACCCGAACAGATTATATATATATATGACAAGCTGATTTATAGTATTGTGCTTTGTCTGTAATAAATGTAAATGTCTGTTACTCACCTCCCATCCCTTCCAGAATTCACATCTGCGTAGTACTTAGATCAGGCCTTAAATCTGTTACATTGTCTGTTTCACAACATGTGTATTTCCTGATAAAAATTACTATGAATTGTGTCACTAGATTTATTCTAGACATCAAATTAATCTCCCATCCTGGTGTCAGAGTAATGGCTGGGGCTGATGTGCATGTTACCCTAATTAATATTTTAATAATGTTTGTTAGTTATAAAGCTTCTAATCCTTAGAATCTGCAAACATTAACTGATCTTACAAATAAGCCAGGTATTGTAAATGACCAATTTATTATCTTCCCTTTTAGTGACAGAAAAAGAAAGGTAGTAAGGTAACAGACTGTCTTACAATCAGAGCAGGGAGTCCAGCTCAGGGTGTCTGGTGTTTACTTGACTACTAGGTATAATCTCTTCTCTTCTGTCTGTATGAACTATATAGTCTTAATACCTATTTACACTTCCACAAGGTTGATCAAGTTTTTCAAATAGTTACAGGTGTTTAAAATGAAAGGAAAAATTATTGAAAGCTTTTGCAGGTTCTGTGTTTACTTGTACTACTTCTCAGTTACTGGTATAGGTAGCTGACGTTTCCTTGGAGATGTATTTATGTAATAGAACAATTTGTTTGACTACAAACCAATGCAACAGCAACACATGTCATTGTCCAGCATAGGCTTTGCAAATTTCTCAAGTCTGTAATTCAGTTCTTTGACTCAGACTCTTCTCCCTCTGTATTCAGTCCAGACACAGAAAGGGAAAGAATACATGCGTATACACATTTATTAAACATTTCTAGTATGACAATTTCCAATGGCATTTATGATTTACAGAGCAAAGCAGGTCAGCTTTCTTCCCTACACAAAGTGAGCCAGAATAGTGTGGCTGAGTGGAACAAGGCCTCAATGGGACTGTATGTGTCAATAACAGCAAAATTTAACCTGAAGTCTTGTACATGAGCAAAGTTTCACTGATAAAGAAGATACTGGAAGAACAGCTAACAGAGAAAAACCCATCCTTCCTAAAAGGTATCCCTGGTCTTCATCCCTTTGATCTTTCCAGCAAGGAGACTGCATGCATTTTATTTACTCACTAAATACTAAGTCAAGGCATTATTTACAATTCACACCTATTTTCTGATCTGCTGGCACCACCAGACAGTTTCTGTTATTATATCTGGCACTACAGACAATCCACTTGGGGACAAAAAACAACAAAACAAAAAAACAAAAAACAAATATATGAACCTTAAATTTTAGAATGAAAGCAGATTTCAGTTATTTTTCAGATCAATTATGTTTTGCTTTCAAACATCTGCATGCTTATAAAACTATCTCTATCAGGATGGAAAAAACACTACAAAATTTCACTAACAACTTTTCAAAGTGAAAAAAGATCAGATCACTCCGTTCTTTAAGTGAATGGCAGTCTTTTGGTGCATTTTACTTTAAGGATTAATTTGAAACTTATCTTTTGATGGCTTCTGGCAAGATCCACTAATGAGCTTCAGAGACCAGATGTGCACCAGGGAAGAAGTGGCAAGAATCGGTCACAATCTCACTCTGTTTTCAGGAGTCATATATGGGTAAAAGTAGCGCTAATGATATTAAAATAAGGTATATCTTGAAATGACATCCCATTGAGGAAAAATTCTATGGAAATTGTAATTAGTTAGTAGATAACATAATCTAGTGTCCTGGTTTCAGCTGGGATAGAGTTAACTGTCTTCCTAGTAGCTGGTACAGTGCTATGTTTTGAGTTCAGTATGTGAAGAATGTTGATAACACTGATGTTTTCAGTTGTTGCTCAGTAGTGTTTAGACTAAAGTCAAGGATTTTTCAGCTTCTCATGCCCAGCCAGGGCACCTGACCCAAACTGGCCAACAGGGTATTCCATACCATGGGACGTCCCATCTAGTATAGGAACTGGGAAGTGGGGGCGGGGAATCGCCGCTTGGAGACTAGCTGGGTGTCGGTCGGTGGGTGGTGAGCAATTGCCCTGCACATCATTTGTACATTCCAATCCTTTTATTACTACTGTTGTCATTTTATTAGTGTTATCATTATCAGTTTCTTCTTTTCTGTTCTATTAAACTGTTCTTATCTCAACCCACAAGTTTTACTTCTTTTTCCCGATTTTCTCCCCCATCCCATTGGGTGGGGGAGAGTGAGTGAGCGGCTGCGTGGTGCTTAGTTGCTGGCTGGGGTTAAACCATGACATCTAGCATTTCAAGTAAAAAAAAAAAAAAAAAATAAAAAAAAAATATACAGAAAAGCATCTTCCTGAATATAAACATCTTGCCCTAAATGCAAGCACACACAAAGTTGATGAAACTCTGTCCTACTTGGATCTGAAATGGGTCTTAAGCTGACTCTTACTGAACTGACTGAGAAGGGAGGGAATCTTTAGATCAGCGATTCAGTTTCTTTTAATGTTGAAGTCTCAGATACTACTAGAAGTGCAGATTACTATTTTGGTGCTCATGCAGCTGTATTTGTTTCTTTAGAAATCAGTTAGGATAAAAGCTGTTTACAATATTGTTCTTTCTCCAGACTATACTACTTCTGTCTTGGATTCTTCATACCTGAGTAAAAAAAATAGATACAAAAGTAAGATAGAATTCAAGTAATATGTTTTTAAATCTTCACAAGAAACTACTGGATGAAAGTTCTTGGCAGAAAATCAAACAAAGCAGAAATTCATTACAAAGGAATGGAACATCAGGGCTGTGCTTGACCAGTATACAAAACTAACAGAAAAAGAACATTTTGCTCCTTTTCTACTTCTGATGCTTTGTTCTTACATTTCTACAAATTGTCCTGTCAAAAGTTATAGCTGTTGATCCTGTTCGGGAACTGAACCCTACAATATTTAAGGAGAGCACATAGCCTTGTGCTGGTTATAGCACAGCTTACAATCAGTAACGCATTTCAGATTTCTTGTATCAAGGCCTAAGTGATAATTCTGATATCTCTATATCTGGGTCGTTTTCTCTGACCAGAATATGCCAATTTTAGTACTTGTTGGTAGAGAAGGCAGGGATGTAGTGCTTGAGTCTTAAAAGGCAGTCTTGCTTCTAATTTTGGCTGAAGGTTGCTAACAACCAAGCTGGGTATAAAAGACTTACATTTAGTGTTTGGTAGTCATCACCCCTGTAAAAGTTTATGGCTAAAGAAACTGATGTCGTTCTTCTACTTAACCCAGCCTGGGCAGATTTTTGAGTATTAATTAATATTAATTATTCTGTATGGTTATCCAGAAGATGTACCTCTGTCAGAATTGAATGATGATGTTTTCGTGAGCATTCAAGACAGATTGATATAATTTTAAAGAGTTAAAAATTATTCAAATTTTGGCATTAATATTTTGCATCGTAATTGTCTGTTTATCTGACAAATGGCCTTTCTAGACTTAAAATGCTTCCTTTGTCATATGGCTTCCCTGAGTCATAAGGTTGTATCGTGGTTTTAAATTATATTCTCCCCCCACCACCACCCCTGGACAACCAGCTTAAACATTTCTTTCTGTATTTATTGAATTTTCAGCGCAGAAATTAATGACGCCTGCTGCTAAACTCCACAGTTAATATGTACATAAAAGTTTAAAAATGAATGTTAGCAATGTCATTCTAAGAGAAAAACCTTCCTTAGAAGGCATTTTCTTCACTTCTACAGTGTTTTGTTGAGAAAACTGTGATTAATCTGTTACTAGTTATGGCTCCACAAAGTTTAATGAATACAGTCTTTCAAGATAAAAAATTGAAAGTTATTTTTCTTGATTAGCATTCAGTTTCAGAAAGACCTGGGATCTAGGATGTGAAGATAGCTCTTCTTTTTCTGTCACTGGGCAGGTTTTTGGTACTTTACATCTCATATTTGGTTTTGGGTTTCAGCTGGACCCGCAACATTTTGCCATGCTTGGAGAAAGGTTGTTTGCAGGACTGCAGCTGCCAGTATCTCATCCAAACCACGCAACTTCCTGTTAATTAGGAGTGTTTGTCCTAAATTCCAGTTTAAAGGCTAAGACGGGGGCGAAACTGAAAAAGGCAGGCTTGATAGATACAGAATTTGGAATGAAAAGTGCCCAAAAGTCATGATCGGGTGCCATGAGTGAAGATCTATAAAATTATTTCTTCAATCTAACATTGCTATTTTGACTAATACTGTTATTTTGATTCTGACATATATGTTGGATCAATATCTGGAACAGATCTTCTGGACCAAATCCTGTACTGGCATATAATTGACGTAACTCCATAGAATAAAACTGAAAGTTATTTAAAATGAGACCTTGGTACTCCGCCCAAGTACAGTATTTGGTGTATGCATAATAGTGATCCAGGACTCTGCAAGTGTTGAATCTGCTGTGAGGAACTGGAGCAATAAAGGCTTATTATTTGTGTATTCTCTGAATGAGTAACAGCAGATAAAATGGTTTGGTGGCATGCACAGTATGCTGTTGACCATCAGACATAAAACAAAGTAAACTAATAAGTTAACCTGCTTTTGCTGACATAATTCAGTAAAAAACCGTATAATTCAGTAGGTTCTTTTTGTTAAATCTGGCTCTGTCTGTGCAATCTTGTAGTATATGGTTATATTCATCTTACTTAATGTTTCCAGTATTTATTACTGCAGGAAGATCACTATTTAGTAACTGTAGAAATCAGACTAAAAAGAGAGTATAAGTGATAGGAAGATGCTTAAAAATAAAGAAAAATCTGAGACATACTCAGTTATCACTGTGAAGAATGTGAAGGTCAAGATTGCTAAAAATAAGCTGAAGGGAAGTTATGCGATATACATACAAGTTCAGAAGAAATAATGTGAATAGTCAAAGTGTCTGATTTTCCAATATTAAGCACAAACACAAGAATAAATGAGCCAACACGAGTGAATTGCCAGGCTCCTTAAATAAGAAAAACTTTTAAAAATTTTCGAATGAACAAGCCATCAAAGACAGAATTAGGTAATTCTCAGAACTGACTAAAGCCAGTACAAGAGAGTTCAAAGAGCCCAACTACAGGTGGCTACTCCAAGACTCTCTAAGACAGTGTTCAGATTCAGGATGCCTAGTTCTGACTCAAGTCTCCTAGAAATCGGCTGCTACTTTTAAGAGGAGTTTGCCTATATGCTCCCTTGTTTACTGGATATGAGTAGAATCACAAATGTCATCAGTAGCACAAAGATCCTAATTTTCAAGGCAGTGAATATTTATCTTAGGCTACTTAAGCTTCTAACATGGGAAAATACCTACTGATAAAAGGTTCTGGATGTGACAGCAATTCTAATGTCTATTATTTACACAGCAGATCTACTCAGAAATACAGTTTGTTTACAAAGAAGAAATTAACTCGGCTGTGGATTTGGCTTTTTGAGTGAAAAGAGTAGCAAAAAAGACACCGTTGACGTGGCAGTAAGATTAAAACATTCTAGGCCTGCATAAACTCACAATAAATTCTTCCTGTTCTGTGCCAGAGGAGTAGAGATCATATGCCAAAGTATGATTGCTAATTTTGGCCTGAAGGGGACAGCTGAGTGAAATTAGCAAAATGGCCTGATGTTAGTAGCCATGCTTTAAGTCATGGGTTTAAATGCTGAAGGCACAGCCTCCTACTAATAGGAAGCACTGGAAATATGTTCAAACAAATGATATGTCACTCTAAAGTGCATGTCATGTATTTAAATAATATTGTTTAAGGATGCCAGCTGCATTGTCCCAGAGATGCAAGGAAAATGTATCATGACAGAATTTCGACCCGATAGATTTGCCTTGAAAATACAACACAGGCATGTTTCCAGAAGAAAAAGAAAGAACTGCAGTAGGATTATAGCACACAAGGCAGTACAGCTAATGCTAAAATATTATTAGTCATCATCTGCACCTCTTAAAATAGGAGCCGCGAAAGGTGTATCACTATATAAAGCATGGCTAGAAACACTTGCTCTGGCATGCATGGAGAATAAACTGCTAAAACTCCTTTCAATTTTGGACTGTGAAGAGATTGTTATAAATAGTGGGAGGGGGTCACACCTTATTAAAATTGCAAATTACAGAAAAGGTGAGGATACAGATGGGTCATGTATCTTCTGTTACTGCTTCCATAACAAGGAAGGGCACAGCAGCAAGTCTACTTTCCAGCATGAATTATTTTCACCTGAGGTCTTGCTAGTAGGTACCTCCAAGCTGAGACAGGGCACAGCACTCCTGTATCCCTCACCTTTGCCAGCTGGGCAGAGCAACTGTATCTCACACACGGTCACAGACAGGCTGTAGTGATGTCCTTTAGGTGTATGACTTAAAGGCCTTAAAGGGGAACGTGGCATGAGAGACTAATGCATGTGATTTAAATTCAGATTAAAATCTATCCTTCCCTTTCAATTCTCTTTCATTTCATATTTCAAAGAAGGCTAGACCATGGGTTACACTGAGTCTTTATGAGCAGGTCTCTGGAAGATGTGTATCCACTGATGCAGGAAGAGCCATCAGCAGTAAAAAGTAGTTGTAACGTGCTTCTGCTACTGAACTGGTACTCTTGGCATGTACTATTGGGAACTGGTGTCTTCTTAAGGGGGGCTGTGGTAGCTAAGTAAGATGGCTGAGGTCAGGCAAATGTACTGCTTCATTATAGTATGTTTGATTGCATTTGCTTTCCAGCAGACAACTTCAAGCAAAGCATTAGCTGTACCGCTCTATCCCTTCTCTTATACGCAATAGTTCAGTAGGCAAAGGAGAAACTAGCATTTTATAATGCTATGAAGAAAAGCACAAGTACAAAACAAGAATTATGAAGCAATGTGATTAAGATGACTTAGGTGAAGTCCAGAAGCTGCTATTTCATGTGCTTTGCAAAATATCTCTGTAATAGAAAATGTATAAGCTATTCTTGGCCACTTTTCTCTCTCTCAGCTGCTGAAAAATTTTTAGCCTTTATTACACATTGGCTGAGCCGGTCTCCCCTTGGACTCCTTTGTAGTTTTGCGATTAGGCAGTCTTCTAGAAAGGGAAGAAGGTTTGTTTTCAGTTGCTGAAATGGAATGTGGGGTTGAATTCAGATATCCACCTTCTTGAGCAAGTACAATAAAACCCAGTCTCCTCCATTACAAATGACAATAGCAACTTCATCACTGCTGATCATGCACTGAAAGAACAATGCAAACAAGTTTGTCGTCTATACTACCCTAAAGGTAGTTGTAGATACTTGGTCAAATGGGCTTTAATATCATAAACAGCATAATGAAAAATTTACTCAGACACTACATAGCATAGCAAAGAATTGGATAGCATAAGAGAGGTCTTTATTGCTAACTAGATCAGCTTGAAAGCTATTAGCAGTATCAGTAGCTACAGCAGTTGGCTTAAGTGAGTCTGCTAATTACTCCTCTTTTGAGGAGTAAGATTACATAATACAGGATTACGGTTCCAGTAACATGAAGAGGAATTTCTCTGTTCAATTCAATATTGGCATAATTTGATTCCAGTACTTTCATATTCTCAAGTTTCCAATATAGCAGGTGGTCTCATACAAAGGAAATGATACTTCTGTCCTCCAGAACAAGCTTTTGTGCTGCTCCCCTAATAAAGAGAGGAGAGAAGGGGAAGACATGCTGTATTCTTCCTCCTCAGTGCTCATCGTCACTGCTAAGCACCCTAGTGTCACAGGTGAGACAACACGTCTGCTTTTGCTAAATACTTTTCTTTTTATTTATATTGCAGAATTGCCTCGGAAGATGATGTTAGCAAAAATTAAGAAAGGTAATTAAGTTTACATAGTAATCTAAGACTTTTATACAATGATAAGGGATTTAGCTTCTTTTGATAAATTCTTTATGTGTTGTTCCAAGCTATCTCCTAACAAATCCAGCAATGTCAGACTGAAGCGAGTTCTTACTCCTAATCTTCTTCTTCTATATTCATCAAAGACTTTGAGGACAGTTGTGGTCACTTGAAGATGGTAGCTGCAATCTCTTCTCGCCAAAATAAACACATCATGACACTTTTTTCTCTTTCTTCAGTAAAGAGAAAAGAAACACTCTGCAGAGATTCAGGCATTGTATAATTAGCCATGATGTGGAACTCTTATTGTGTGTTTTGAGAATTATTTAAATGCTTCTTCTGCTGTTAGCAAAAATAGGAGAAAATCAATCTGAAACAGAACTTTTCAAGCATTGCCTGTGTAGCAGCTAACAGAGGTTAGGGCAGATCTCCTAATTACACATTAAGCAAGGGGGCAAGTTTCCCAATCCTGAAGGGGCAAACTGTTTACAGAAGTTTAAATGCCTGGTACCCAGACTTCCTAAATAGCCAAAGGTTAAGCACTGAGAATCACTTGTCTGAAACACTGTTGGTCTCTTAAGGTAACCTGTGTTCCTAACAAGGATATTTAAGTTTGATGCTTGCAACAGAGCTTGTGAAGACTTATTCTGCTCTTCCTCTTTCCACATTAGAGACTTATCTGGATTGGGCCCAATGCTGGTAGCCAGAGTTCCCTGAATACAGGCTTGAGTAAATTTTTTTCACAAGTCAGCTCCTCTTTCTCTGCTTGCCCTCCCTCATCCCTCCTACTTGCTTCCTCTTGAATTGGTGTGCATTTAACTCCTCACAGAAATACCAATATTTGCACATACATTTTGAAATAGACTAATTAAATAATTTATCTTTGCAGAATGGTATTTGGAATATTTTTGTACTAAGATGACGGGTTTCTTTTCCTGTTTTCTACTGTCTTTTCCATTCTTAATGCACAAAAAAATTAATCATGATTCTATGCTATGGAAGTTACTAAAGTTGATTTTCCACAGATACTGCAGACGTTTGGCACTACTTCCTTTAAGGTCCGACCCTAGTTCCCTGCTTTTAATGACAAAACAGAACATATCCTGTTAAATGCAGCTTGTGGCTGTCATCAACGTCATTACACGTTTACTATTGTTTCCAGTAATGTAGTTTTGAATACTGAGTCTCTGAAGAAAGAGGTGGCATTTAAAAGTATAATACTAGTTTGTATAGTTAGGATTATATTGCCTTCATGACCTCTCCAAATGTGGCTATAAAAGTTAGCTGTGAGCTCAACATTTTTGGACTTTGTTTCCTTTTTCTGCAATAATCATTTTAATATAAGGATTTTCTAAATTAAGAGCAGCTGTTTTTAAGAATCAGTCATAATCCTGCAGGCTACTTTACATACCCGTATTATTATCTGCCATCCTTTCTCAGTTAATATCTATCTAATAATCTTTTTCTGTTATTTCACAATATTTTGCAATGTTTGATAGAAGTATTGTTTCTGTAGCTCCTATTGTCTGTGAGCTCCTAATAGATGATATATGGAATAGATACCACTCTGGTATATTCTTGCCTGCTACCTGTCTACATAACTGTCTCATTTCCATTCTCAGCTGAAAGCATATTGTATGCTTTGCCCATACCTTTCATATTTGTTGGTCTCTGTGAACTTAGTTTTGTAAATCTGTGAACACAATAGGTGCTGCATTTGAATAGTAAGAAACATGAAATATCTGAACTGTAGAATATATATACTTACTGGCAGAGAGTGAAACTTGTAGTGAAAAATCAAAATTAAGCTATCCAGGAGTGCTTAAAATAGTTGATTTTGTTACTTTATGCAAGAACATTTTAATGTTTTAATTTTACATGTGATCTCTGAAAATGACATTTTGCTGTCCATGAAGCTTTATAACAATTGAAATACAGGATATTGACAATTATTTCTTGGAAAAACACTAATTATGAGCTATTATAATGTTTTATATAAATATATGATGTGCATCAATTGAATTTAGTAATATTCTTATTCTAGCGATGATTTTTAATAGATACTTGGCTAAAATAGCTGTAATAGGATTAACTTCCTTACAACGCCATAATCTAGTCCAAAAATGTTAGGGACTTAAAAGTAATTGTTCCATAGTCATTTTTATTAAAATGGCAGCCCTCTGCACACTGTTTCAATCTCAGTATTCTATAAGTTTCACAGGTAAAGAAGGCCTTTATATGTGACATCTGATATGATTGTCTTATATGATGGCTAATTATACTTTTCTCTGCAAGTCAGCTCACTCAGGAATCATATTTCAAAGTATCTACTAGCAAGAATTTGAGAATACCTCCAAATATATTTCATTATTGTTTCCATGATTTTCTTTTAAGAATATAATTTTGAGGGAAAAATTAAATATGGTGAGAAATTGACATTTGGGGATTATTACACGGCTATGTGTTTTTCTTCCTTGCCAGAAGCCATGATATCATGCCTTGATATTCAGTCAAATTATGCAGTATTCATTTGTTAACTTTTTCTTGGTTGATATTATAGTTACTGATTGCAAACTAGGAACTGGGACTGAAAAATGACAGTTAGAATAGCTGCTCTGTCTCCGTTTCCTGTATCCTTTTATAGCAGTAGACTGTCACAGACAAAATGCATTGTTAGATTTTTTTTTCTGTTCTTTTTTTAAAAACTATTTCCTTTTTCCTTCTATTTTGACATTGCTTTCTGTATAATTCACACTAACATTGACTAAACCAACTACATAAATGACAAGAATGTGTACTTAGTTCAAATGATCCAGCTGGGAATCAAGTCTTGTTTTAATTCAGAGTAAAAACAGATTTTCATCTTAGAGCTTATGTAGGAGGACACTTAAAGGAATCATTAGTCCTCATTTTCCAAGATATAATTTACTGGCTACCTGAAAAGGAAAAAAAGCAATAAAAATATCCCTATAATGCTCCAGCATAATATTGCAGTGTTATATATAGAACAAACGCAGTACAATAAAGCAGCGGTTTGTATCGTCTTTAGTCCAAAGTTACAGGTTTATTTTATAAACTTCCTTCAGTTCTATTGTTGTCTTGGAATGTGTGTTGATTTTTTTTTTTCTTCCCCCACCCTGTTCATCATTTACCATTGTTCATAGAAAAGCCCAATTTCTGCTTTCATGAGAAAGACCCTGGAATCTGCCGAGGCTATTTTTCCAGGTATTTCTATAACAAAGAGACAAAGTCATGTGAAGTATTCAAGTATGGTGGGTGCCTAGGAAACCAGAACAACTTCAAGGATTTGGAAGAATGCCAGATTACCTGCCAAGGCAACTGTAAGTTGTTGTCCTCGTTATTCTTAGCTTTATTCTTGTATAAACAATGTTGTGTTTTGAAGATATCTTGCATGGAAAAAAAGGCAACTTAGGGTAGGTACCCTGAGGTGCCAATAATTTGTATCTGAAATTAACTGTAATTACATGGGGTTTTTTTTAAATAAAAATAGAAAAATGAAAAATATAAATTAAAAAAATTGCAGGTACTATTAACTTTAATGAATATTACAGGACTCCTACTTTTTTACTTTTCTCATGACAGTTAATCTAAAATCTGCCAGCTGTTTGGCCTTATAATATCATAAAATGCTAAAGTATAGGTTTTTAACCTGTATATCTGAATATACTCTTTTCAAACCAAGTCTTGGAAATAAGTCTAGGGAAATAAGAGCATACATGTTCCCTGAAGGTTTTTTTCCAGGACTGTTTCATAATCTGTCATTTTGGCAAGGGGAACTTGAGTGTATTCACATTTAGAATAGGAAAGACCCACTATAGTTCTTTTGTAAAGTTGTTTGTTTGTTTTTTTTTTTAATATATACGTACAGAGCGATGTGCTTTTCCCCCACCTTTGCCAAAGCATTTCTTCCTGGGCTCCTATTCTACTTCTGGATTAAAAGTTGCAGAATGCTTTTTTTTTCTGACTGTAATCTGAAATAACACCTCTATGTAAATTTGTATGAATACCCAAGAAGAAAGAGAGAATTAGGGGGCATTGCCATGGTTTAAATAGAACAAAGTTTTTACCTTAGTGATATTGAAACATTGATACCAATTGTTTCTTGTGTTTTTTTCATTATTGTTTTCCCTTTGTTTTCCTTTTAGCAAATTTATTGCCAATCGTTCCAGCTGAAGAGCATCCTAACACTGTGAACAGTAGTTCCCCAGCAGAAGAACCCAACCAGTTCCCTGGGATTTTTGGTAAGAATTTGCTTTTGCTGTTTATAGTTATCCTTTTTTAATGCAGACACTCCTTGGCTTGTCCACTCATTTTCCCATTTATTTGAAGATATGTATGTTAGCTGAAATACATAAGCACAGTGAAGTCAGTAACATTAAAACTAGCTTCATAGCCATTTGCTTGTCAGTAATACGTATTTTGAAAAAGGCTTACAATTGCAAAGGTTAGAATGTCTGCTAGTAATATAAAAATAACCTTCCCAAACCATGTTTGATTTAAATCTTACATCAGTAAAATTAAAGAAGAAAAAGGAATCCATCCCAAAGTTGCCTCAGCCTATCAGTTTCCTATGCCTTTGGGACTTGAAGTAATGCTGCCTTTTGGTGGGATTAATACTGGCATGGAGCAAGGCAAATGAGTACTAATCATAGCTTATTTTCAGAGCTTTGTTGTGTCTAGATAACCTGTCACTTACTGTTTCACCCTCCCTTTTTTTTTCTTTTAGTCAATTTGTTGCCAACTGCTCCAAATGACGAGAGGTCCAATACTGTGAACAGTAGCTCCCCAAAGGACGAGCGCAACCAGTTTCCCATTTTTTTGGGTAAGAATTCACTTTTGCAGTTCTCAACTCTCAGTCTTTTATATGCCTTCTGGATTGCTTTTCCATTTCCACCCATTTTCTAACATGTCTAAGACTAAAGAATGGGCTTACATCTATGTCAAATTTTTTGATAAGCAGAGAAAGTTAAAGCAAAGAAATATATTGCTACTTACAGATCTTCCATAAATATCAGAAAGTGGAAGACTGACCACATCTTGTCCTCTTCTGAAACTGTGCCCTTCCTCTAGGTCTGATAAATACAAAAATTTAAGGACCAAGAGCAGAAGCAGTGATGCAGAGTTCTTTTAGTCAAATTAATATTTTTGTGGGGATCTAATTGGCAGCCAATTTAAAGCTCCTTTTACCCATTAAAAAAGTACCATATTTGGATTTTGGAATATGGCACAGTATATTTATCATAATACATTTTTATTTTCACTAAGACCATATTAAACTCAGTTCTTGGTTTGAGTATAATCAAAGTGAGTGTGAATTAATTTTGTGTCTGCTTCAAGGTATTTTTGCGCTATGTATTATAATGCAGATGAGAATCTGTACTTTTACTGTAGAGGGCTAGTTTTTAACAGTTTCTGCAGCTGGACACTGTCCACTATAGATTGCTGGTACTTGCTCACACTGTAAAGGGTGATTGAATTTGAGGCATGTCATTTTTGTGATCCACAGTTATGCAAGAGGAAACAAGAAACAGTTGGAAAAAGCCTGAGCGTTCTTACCAAGTATTTCTGTTGGTTTTTTGTATTTACACTTCCTTGTACTTTTGGGGATTGAGCGATGGCTTACAGATTCATTAAGGTTTTTGTGTTTTATACAATGTGCAAGATAATGGGCATGTAGGATAACATTCCTGTGCTCTTTGCTTCGAATGATATGTCTAATAAAGCTTGAATGTGTGTTATATTCTATTTTTTTCCTTGCACTGTGATCCACATGTGCTGTTGGGTTGAGGTAAGTTTTGGTGATAATTGGACTGTTTGTTTACCACATAACAGAGCATCAATACATTCTGTTATTAAAATGACTGAATATAAAACTGTAAAGCTTCTGGCAAATTATTTTACTGAAAAATATTTGAATGATTGAAGGCCTGGAAATAAGTCTAGGGACATAAGAGCATACATGTTCCCTGAAGGTTTTTATTCATAATATGAATCCCCAGATCCCCAAAACAAGCAATCTATACAAGCAAAGGGGCGTGATTCACTATGTTTTTCTCAGAGGAAACGGAGGGGTTCTTGGTTGTGTCAGCAATTGTGAATTTTCTGGTAGAGCAGATTTTGGGAGGGAGAGGTGAGGGTAAGAGAAAGAGAAGACTTGAAGGTTGGTGGAAGAAAGGGTCAGGGAACAAGGGTGGGTGGAGTCAGTGTAGCCGGATGGGTCAGGTAAGAAACGTGACCTTGGGAGGACCAGTGCGTTTCAGTGGAAAGTCTGAAGACACCACAGGTTCTTCCTACTATATAACCTTTGTCTGCCTTACACTAGCCTGTCCCATGCAGCCACCTGCTGCCATTCTGTTTATCAGCCTGTACCTTTCAGGTTGCTGGGGTGGGCTAAAATCCTGTGCTTTTGTGCAATCCCACTAAGGGGGAGGAAAGAGTAGGGCCAAAACTGACAGCTGATTTCTCCACAGAGATGTGGAGAACATAGCCTCCATTCTTGCTGTTACTAGAGGCAGAGGAGTAAACTGAAGTTGCAAGGTAGAACCATCTCACGCAAACATGTACTGTTATTCCCCATGACCCTCAGCGAGGGACAGAAATCTGGCTGTGCACATATGAGGTCAAGATGGACTGTTTGGGATGGAGTGGCTGATGCCCATCTTTTCAAGCACAGGCAAAGTAGCTGGTCTGCCACTGTAACATCTATTTTGCGAATATATTGGCCTGGCTATATATCCCCTTTTTTTTTTTTTTTTTTTTTTTTTTAAATACATGACCACCATTAAAAAAAAATTGGCAAGGAGTTGTCTCTTATACAATACCTTACCTCACAACTGAAATGCTATTCATCTTGATTTCAAGAAAAAAATACAAATTATTGGTGGTATGTATAACTCTGTAACAATATCATATTAATAGATTTCCAACAAAGTTCTTGATCTTTAGAAAATTAAACTCTTCTATGGCCAAACAAAACAAATATTTTTCTTCTGCATATAAACATGAAACATCTAGCGCTATCTCTCAGCAATGAACTTTCTGCAGACAATGAAGATTGTTCTGGTCTTACTCTGCTGCAAGACTTAAAATAACTTTTATTCTGGGCAAGTTAAGAGAAAGTGAATCCAAGAATCAAACCTTTCATTTTTAGATTATACAAAGTGATCTATGATAGGAAATTGAGTGCTCTACCCTACATTTGATTTGTGAGATCTAAGTGGGATGCAGGATCAAAAGTCAGTTTTCAACTCAGCAAATGTGGAATGGCACACAGGCAGTTGCTGTTATTACTTATCAAAGTCAGGGCCATATCTTTTGCTGATATAGATTGACACAGTTCCATTTGCTATAATGGATCTGCACCAATTTATACCTACAGAGTACCATTAAGTGCAGATGACTCATTTTTGTAATAGCTTGTCTACTTGAAGATTCTTTTATTTTCTCTTTGCTGCAATCAGAAATGAGATATTGAAGCCTGCATATATCATAAATCCAGCAATAAATCTGAAGCTTCATGAATGTCACACACCCATGTCTAGCGAAAGAGAATGCAATAAGCATTGTTTCTCATCCAGCTCACCAAGATAATTTCAAACTTCTTTTGTACTGTGATCAATTAACAGTTCATTGTCACACAAGCCTGAGAGATAACGATTATTCTTGCAATACAGGGTTGGGATTATTTTTATAAATATGAGTCTATATCTGAATATGCATATTTCAGACATTCTGAAGTATGATCGTGTCATCTGCTTACACCACAGAGTGGTGTCTGGGATTCAAGAAAAGGCTGTATTATAAGAATTACATCTTAAACCATACACATTTAAAGATTGTTTAGGTAGCAGTGAAGGGTAAGATACAATAGTCTTTTTCTAGGTAAGAACAATAGCATTTTTTTATCTACTGCTTATTTCATATAATTAGTTTGCCTATTTTTTCAGAAACAAAATATTGCAGTTTTGGGTCTCATTCTCTCACCAAAACAAAATCAGTCCAAACATCTGCATCATCAAGAAAAAGAAGTACCAGAAAGATAAGAGAAAGATCTGTCCAGTATTTTGCTGTTGTAAAGCCTGAAACCCATTTGAGAAGCTCCTTCAGAGCTAGTGGCAGGAGTTCTAGTTCCCAAGCTCCACTTGAGATGGGTTCCAAGCTCTAATTTCCTTCAAAAGTTTTTGATGGAATTGGCATGTTTCTGAGGAACACTTTGTATTGCATTGTATCAGCATTTCCCAGAAGAAAACTTTACACCTGGAAATGTTTGACTAACTCAGCTTGGAAGCTTTCATTTGTCCTTTGCCTATATGTATTGTAAATTCTTTTGTCCCATGCCTGTTCATGACCTGATTAATATGGCATATTTTTTTTGAGCATGCTATTGAATATTTAGAAACTGCTTAAGTCAGATATTTTGCATAAATAGAATAGCATGAACACAAGAGTGAAGCCAGATTCTTAAGGCTTATTGCTGTCAATGTAAATAACCAGTTCATTTCTGTAGAAATTGCTTCAAAGGCAATAGGATGGGCCATGTAGTTGCATGTATAAGAAAGTTAGAAAGTGTTTCATGACATTTATTAATTTTTAGGTTCATACGATCCACTTAGCTTTAATGGGTAATGAGTTATGTAATGTAATGACTAATGCTACTTGCACTGTGAAAAAAATTGCTAAAAGGTAACCTAAACTGAGAAAAAAAGTAGAGTTAAAAACAGCATTTCTATATCAAGTAGTCTTTCAATACAGTTGGCATCTGTAATTCATAGACCTCTAATGACTAGATTAGGGAATGTAATTCTGACAGTGGGACATGTATTGCTTTTTTTTTTTACTGTTTTCAGTGTGTACCCCTTCCTCTGTGTAGCTTTGCAGGTTATGGGATTTGCTTCTTTCTTTTTTTCCTCCATAGAAAAAGCAGGAGATAAAACATTTCAACAACTCTCAGAAAAATGAAGTTGTAAAACCAAAACATTTGAGAAACTCAAGAACAGGCATAATATCTAAACTTACTGTAACATCATATACATAAGTACAGCATTAGAAGCTGGGGCTGAACAGAGAAAACTTACCTGGATCTAATGCTCCTAGTGACTGTGTTAACATACTAGCTCACAGGTTTATAGAATGTTCTGCCAATAGAGATGTTGGGCTGGGCATGACACAGTACATATTTTATATTTACAGTAACTGAAAGTTAACAAGTCTTAGTGATCAGTATATTAAAATCAATTCATATTTTTTATGATCCTCAAAAGACAGGAAATTATGTCATTTTATTTTAATATACTGTTCTGTTGAAAAAAAGTGGCTTCGATATGGCAAAACTATAAGAGGTTGTCTTCATGGGCTGGTTGCTTCTGTGAGTGTAAAGAATATGCAGATATTTTGAGGATGAACAGGTATAGTGATTGGTATCTGGGGCATTTATCTAGTAATGAGCTAGACAAACAACACAATTTTTAGAAAGATTACAAGAGCGATTCTAAAAAGCATTTGTCTGCCACCCTGCCAGTTGCATTGTATGTACATAGGTAGTCCTTATTCACCAGTAACCACATCACTGGCTCCATGGGTCCCCGAAATCTTACAGTTGCTGTGAGAACTCCTTCATGAGGGGCCTATGGAGTGTCTCTGGAAAATTTTACATACCGGATAAGTAATCTACTTTACAAAGTGTAGCTTTAAATTCTGTTATATAATTAACAAACCTATGCTATTTGGCCCTTTCATCACTGGCAAGCCTTTCTGCTTTGTTCTTTTTAGGTTCAGAAATTATCAGGTTAAAATTAGGTAAGCATTTTTTTTTAATGTTGCTGAACATATGCTTTGAAAGCTAAGATCCTCTCTAGCTAGAGAGAGATGACATTAGTTCTAGGCATAAGACTTCTCAGTTAGAGTGGTACTAAAAGTATTGCATTAGTTAATTTAACTACCATCTTCATTATAAATAAAACAGTAGATGTAATATAAATTGTATTCCATTGTGGGCTCTTACTCTGGATCCAGAGTGAACCTTACTCTTACAATAATGTCACAGTCATAAAAAGAAATTAAGTGGTGCTTGCTTTATAAGCTGAAACTAACTTAATATATCTTGGAAAATGAACTTACGACTCAGTTTTTGCATTTCAGGATTCTTTTTGAATAGTATGATGTCGCTAACACAGCTTCAAATATATCATTAATTTCATTTTGCTGTCTTAGCTCTCCAAAAATCACTGTTCTGTTTCTTTCCTAGCAGTTTTTCATAGTCTTTCACCATTCCAGTTCAGCTATTATACTTGGCAGATGAACCTTTTTGAGCAGGTGTAATATGTGTAAGACATGTAAGATGTCCCATGTTCTTTTTGAATATTTTCTTGTCAGTCTCTTGAATTGCCCAAGTTAATTCTTCTTAATAATTTCTTGCTTTCAGCAACTCATCTGCTTCCTACTTTTGTGACAACAGGATGTCCCCAGCTCTGTTGTAACCCAAATTATTCCTTGAAATTTTTACTTGGTTTTTCCTCTAAGCCACTTCTGCCTGGCTTTGTAACTTCAAGAAGGCCATCTGACTAGCTTCAGGTTTCCATTTATGCATTCAGATCTCAACTATCTCAATTCTGCTACTTCTTGAATGAAAATGACGCTCCTTTAGGTCCCTCATAACTGATGATATAATGACTCCCATTTCTTGCATCCTGTGCAGCAATTGTGTCAGTTCTAATTTTGTATATGAGTCACTCCAGGGTGATAGATGATGGAGTTTCTCCAGGTTTGGGAATTCTGGCACAGATTTGCTTCTTCAACTTGTTCCAGTGCCCAGGTACTTCAGATACCTCAGGTTCATCTTCCAGTGTTTCAGTTCTCATACTCTGACTTGCAGCGACACTGAAGAAACAAACCATCAGCCTACTTCTTCGAATGGTAAAAACGTAACAGCAGCACTAAAGCACTAGCATCTCAGTCACTTCGTGCACTTATTCTTCACATTCAGTCCTTTGTTATTCTGAGAGTTACGATCTATTTCTTGATAATTGCTCAGTGTTTTCCAGTAGACCAACTTCTATTACTTAGGTCAAGCTTTCTGTATTCATATGACAAACCCAATATTAAGGTATTGAGTCTTACATTGGAAATGCTGGGTACTTTTACCTTCTACTTGATTACAGAATGTCTAGCAGCAATTAAGAAAATTCACTTCGTTAATGATCATAAATATTTACCATATTTTTAAAGCTGTCCAAGTTTAATTTATTTCACTTCACTTCCTACAAATACTTCACTTGAAACTTCTCTAATTGAATTCGCATACTATCTTCTATCACAGAAATAGCAATTTTATCACTAAATATATAGGAAATGAACCTTACTTTCAGGTAAGCTTTTGCTGGCTTTTGGAATTCAAAGAGAGAATAACATTTGCTGAGGTATTTTTTGTAATCGTAAAAAGACAGATGCTTATGTAAAGTATCCTGGATTTTCAGGAGGGCAGAATTAAATTTGCCAGTAAATTTCATATAAATTTCAAAGTTCTGTGAGCTTCAAATCTAATATATAATATCAATATAACAGAAAATTGGTAAACTGCAGTGTTGTCTCTAACCTTGTTTTTCTTTGTATCTCTAGAACCACCTCCTGTCCCTTCTTTGTGCATGACCCCTATGGACAGAGGGCTTTGTAGAGCCAAAGAGTTAAGATTTTTCTACAACTACTCAACTGGAAGATGTCACCCATTTAGCTACAGTGGTTGTGGTGGGAATGAAAATAATTTCACCTCCAGAAAGTCATGTTTGAGGATCTGCAAGAAAGGTATGGGTAGTGATACTGCCACAGACTGCCGTAAGAGGTGCAGGCTGAAACATTCTTGAAACTTTTGGTACTAAGCATTGGCCTGATAAAATGTAATAGTGAAAAGTCTTAGAAAAGTGAAAATGGAAATCAGAAGAGAGACAGAGCTAGAGAGAAAGATGGACAGTAAAATACAGTGTACAAGAACAGAAATAAGACAACTTGGCATTGGTCGGGCATATGAAGACTTTAGGTAAGACAGTGTACTTTGTTCTTTTTTTTTAAAAGAATATTTCTTGAAAACAAGACTTGTCTCTTATTACTGATAATCTTGGATGTGTCAGTCACACAGCATCTAATCTTTCTTTCATCATTTTACCTTTAGGATTCAATAAAAAAAAAGGTGAAAGAAGATTAATAAAAATCAACAAGAAAAGAAAGAAACAGTCAGTAAAGGCTCTGGGCGAGGAAATAATCCCTGAAAGAATACAACTTTGATTTTTATGGAAATTTGTGGTAAACTACTATCCACCTGTGAATGCAAACCTTTAGTGTACAACATTTAAATGTATTTACTGTACTGATTATTTTGATTACATATTAGTAAGCAACTTATATTTTCATTATGTATTCCTCATTCATGTTAATAAACATCACGTTTTACTTTGATAAAGGCTCTTAAATTGTAGCTTGATTGTATATAATTGTCAGAGCTGAAACAGGACAGAACAGACTATGTGGGTGTATAGCTTATAATAATTAAAAAGTAGACAAGATTCAAATTTACTTTATTACCCTGTTCTTTTTTGACATCTATTTTTGTGCTAAAGAAAGCATAATTCTTGTCAGAGTAATCACTTGTCAAGCATGATTGCTTCAATCATAGATTAAAAGATAGGTCTATTTCTATAAAAAGGAAATAGACACTGGGTTTGTTTTAATCAGATTTATTTTAGGTTATGCAAGCTAGATTTAACTCCATCAAAGTGCATATAATTACACTGTTGTGAAATGAATGTGAGATCAGAAAAGCACCAAAAACCATGAAGAGAATGTTAAAGTTGTAAATGCGTGAAGCAATGTGACAGATATTTGCAAAGATTTAAAAATACATTTGCTGGGATCATTGATTTTTACCCTTGTTACTGAACTATACTTATGGCTAGCAAGTTAATAATTTCCAGAAATAGGTATTAAATTTTTACAAAAACCAGAAGGAATTCCTTTCATGGAAATAAATACAGTTGCTTTGGAGATAACAGTATGCTTGTGTTATTGACAACTCCCAGTTGACTTTGAGGGGGTTTTTTAGTTGGATTTTGGTGGGTTTTTTTAAGACTGACATGAAACAGTGGTACAGTTCCCACCCTTCTGGAAGGCATTTCTCTGATCTTAGGTAAATCTTTTATAATGAGATTTTTTTAAGGGAAAGGGGAAAAAAAAAGGTAGTTGTTTTCCTATTAAGGTTTTTAGAAGCACCTTGCTGCCTATGAAACAAAATATAGCAGGATATTTTTGAAACTTCCCTACCTTCTTTGATGATGTAAATCTTTTTTTAATGTGTCACATGTTTTTTTTTTTATGCTTAAAACCACCAAGGATAGTTACACTGCTGTTTGTGAGAGGTGGTGTGGAAATAAGTAGCTGAAATAGATGTGAGAGGCTGAGACACTACAGCGAGGATCAAGGACAGCAATGACAGAATAATAAATGATCTGTTGGACTAAGCTGCCTTTGCCTGTGCATTGGGAATTGCATGTGCAATTTCAGAAAACCTATGTTTTATATGCCTGATGAACTTTGAACTAAATGTACACCAGAAAATATTTATGTAGAGTCTTCTCATATAAAATGTATGAGCACCACAATGCAATAACTATATAAATCAGACGAGTGCAGTTCTGGCAGGAAACCTATGAACTCCATAGACTGGTGAAAAGTAGTAAAATCAGTTCTCTACACAGAATTAATTTGGTGCATTGTTACCTGCCAGTTTCACTTCCAGCTTGGTATTTTCCCATTCTAGTTCATCATTTTTATTGACTTTACTCTCCAGGTATCATCTGTACTCCACGCAGTAGGATTTGAGTCTGTAGATGTGGGTTGCGCTGCACAGGAGCAGAGCAGTAGGCTAAATACTTGGACCAGCTGGAACTTGTCATTGCAGACAAGTGGACAACCCAAGGTTTAAGCTGCTCCCAAGCCTTTCTGCTTGTAGCATAGCAACTGCCTTAGCACAGTAGTGTACGTGGCCACCAAAAGCGGGAGTTGCTTTAGGCACCCTAGTTACAGGAGTCAGGACTTACCAGTGGGCTGAACACTCCACTAATGCCACATTTACCCTGCCTCTACACTGACACTGGCTTGTGTCTGCCTGGCTAGGAATGCAGGTGAGTGCACAAATGTCTGCACCTTTTCTTGTATAAATTTTATGGTGAATGCAGTAAAAATATGTAATATTCCGTTATTGGTCGTAATAATTTCCCATGGGCTGCCCATATTAAAACTAACGTAACTGCTGGATGGTGTGATGTACCTTGGAGTGGAGACAGAGCTGAGGTATGTGCAGCTTAGCTTCTCCAGCAGCTCAGTGACTCAGTAAGGACATTCTGAGTCTATGGTTTCAGATTAAAGCAAAAAGAAAGTGCCAAGTGCTGGGTAAGTAACACATTTGCAATACCTGCCTTCTGTCACTGATGTCTGACAGATAGGCAGTACTATCCCATACACCATGTTAAAATCCTTTTATAAAGAAATGCAGTATTCCCTAGCGTGATTCTGAGGTATCTGACCATGATTCACATTAAACTAAAACATCTTCTAGAGCTGTCACTTAAAAGAGAATGAAACTTGTTCTTCAGCAGCAGGAGTGCAACATTCAGATAATGCTAGTGTTTATATGAATCTGTGTTATTGAGGGCAGTGTTTCTTTAGGGAGAGTTTTTCCTCAGCATCAAGCCCAAATAAAGGTGATGGGGACAGAGCTGTTTCTGAGGCAGTGTCCTCCGCCCAGCTATGACTGCAGTGTTTTCAGTTGTGATGGGACTCTGATCGGAGCCTTGCAGGGGTTGGGAGGAAGTGGAAGGGGTTTGCCCATGGTGTTTCTTAAAGCTGTCCCACCAAGAACACTAACAAGGATTTGTAAACTCTTATTAGATCATAAACTAGAATGATGAACTTTCTAAAACAGAATATTCTGAATGAGACAATAGATAAAAAAGATAGATAGGAAAGAACAGATGCATTTGTTTGTACACAGATTGCCTTGTGATCCCTCTGTCATTTCATGGCAGTATCTCTCCTTCAGGCTCCCTCTTGGTGCAGCGACTTGTCCCTGGCTGCCTAGATTCAACACCTACAAAATCCACCCTGGAAGTCTACAAAAAAACATCCTTTCCATCCCTGCAGAAACCTGGCCGTGTGGCTGCTCCTCGGCCTTCTAAATCTCCTGCTTGCTGAGCTCTCTTGCAAACTAACAGAGTCTCCTCACTGGGTGTGCTCAGTCGCTCTCCAGGACTGCGGTAGCTAGGACAGGACTAACAGGTACTCCCCCATACTCTGCCACCCCCTACTTATATTATACCAAAGAAAGTTCTCGTGCGTTCATTTTGTAGTAACAGTGATTTAAAAAGTGATCTATTGTGGGATCTCTTATGTCATTGTTGAGACAGGAAAAGACTTTATAGTTATAGCATCTCAACAGTACCTCTACTTCAGTTGACTAAGAAAACTTTACAAAATGATTCATCTTTTAGGCTTGTTACTTAGTCCAATGAGAATGAAGACTGGAATGTTGTAGACTGTATAAAAACTGATCTGATTACAGTTGGAGATTTGTTCTGAGAGCGCACACTCTTCTTGGTGTGTGTACTAGGTTTGGCCGCCATACCAGTTATCCAGCTGTCTTCCTATCTTGTTTTTTTTTTATAGCTCTACAGTGCATTGAATTAGTTTTTCCCTTAAAAAGTCCAAACTGCAATGTGATCTGATCTTCTTCAACTCCACAAGAAGTTTCTTTCGTGCCCTTCTACTTCATTCACCACTTTTCATTCCTGTATTGCCAATATCTGCAGAACAACCAAATGCAAGAATAAGATAAAAAGACCTGTGCATTTCTCAAAGGTAGTTAAAGGGTCAATATATAAGGGGGGATAATTGAGCCACAACACAGGGCAAAGATAGGGAATCTGATGGCAGAATGGTGAAGAGGTCAGAAAATGAAGCTATGCTAAGGTGTTAGAGTGACTGTACATTTCCAGTTAACTAGAGTCCATTCACCCAGTCATTTCATTCCAGAATCTGCCCCGGTTGCTTTGGAGGAAATATGCAGGGTGGTGTGAAATTTCTCCCACTCTGTGTGATGGGAGCCAACAAGCCGAAGCAATTTTACAGAGGTTTGATGAGCTTCTGTGTATCATCTGACCTGCAATAACGTGGTATGTGCCCTTAGTCCATAGAGGTGATGAAGCAAAATGTCTTTGAGAAATAATTTGAAGTCTTTTTATTTGTTCTTTTTTTCCCCTCACATTTTTACTGGTATGCCCTCCTTTTTCTCCTTTTTACTTCTATCCCCCGCTTCTCTTTTCTTTCCCATTCATTTGAGCCAGCATTTCTCCCTGCGTCTCCCATCCATCTAGTGTTTCAGAACTGGTACATTTATTTGCAATTTGAGAAAGTCTTCACCTTTCTAGATTCTACCTTTCAAGCATATTAAAGTGGACGCAAGGATTATGTTTTGTAACCGGTTGCTTTCGGTGCCATCTTCTCTCGAGAAAGAGCCAGGTTCAGGTAAAGCGGCATATACATTTTACGGTTATGGAGTGTTTACACGGGAACCCTAAATATTTTATTCATAGGCAATACCATGCCGTAGGCCAAACATCGAGGACTTTCCTTGGTTTTGCCTCTCCCGTGATCTCTTGTGAACCTGTAGCCGTGCCACGTTGCGAGTCGCATGCCACGGTTTGTGGTTTTTTTTCCACGCGTCCCTTTTGTCACTGACCGCGCGTGAGTCAGGCACCCTGCCTCGAGGCGGTGTTCCCGCTTCCTCGACTCGCCGGGCCGCCATGGGGGGGGGGGCACACGCCGGCGCGGGACTGGGGACGGCCGCAGACGGGCCGCGGCGCGACCCCGCGCCCGCCCGCCCGCTCGCTCCCCGCGCCCGCCCCGCCGACCGCCGCGCGGGGGCGCCGCCGGCGCAGGTGCGGGGCGGGGAGGGCGCGGCAGGGCACCCCCGGAGGGGGGCAGCCAGGGCTCTGCAACGCAACGGGGTCGGGAAACGCGGCGGCCAGCGCCCCCGCTGCCCCGGGCACGGCCGAGGCTGGACTGCCCGTCCGGAGGGAGAAGGCGGGGGAGAGCCAGCCCACCCCGGCCGTCCCCTGGCCGGCAGGCGTTTGTCACAGCTGCAACGCTAGAGAGAGGGATTCTCGGAGCCGACCGTGGGGATGAGGAGCAGTCTCGTTATTTGCAGAACCGTGTTTATCCTTGAACTTTTCAGATCAGATCGAGATTTGTGCTAGGAGGCGGAATTAGTTTGGGGTTCCCCCCCCCCCACCTTGCGTGGTTTTAAACTTTCCTTGGTTAAAGCACGGTCAGTTGTGCTCATTTAGATCCCTTTTGAACCGCTCACACCCACGCTGTTGATAACCAGGGCAGCCTGTATCGGTGTAATTTACGTGCCTTTCAACCCGAAGGAGGGGTAGCTGAAGTAGCGTGGGGGCCTTCTGCGTCTTTGAAGTGCAAATTACACCAGCTGAGATGTCTCAAATACCTGTAGAGTAGAAGTAGGAAAGTTCCAATGATAGCTAAAGAAGTAGAGTGTAAGACTTTGGAACTAAAATAAAAGACCCCAAAACCCCACCCAACTCCACTTGAATTTGACATGCCAAAGCAGACACGGCCTATGTAATAAATCTCTCCAGCCAGTTCAGATGCCTGCCTTGAACGTGTGTGCTGGGCTGGAATAGGTGGGTTATTTTCCAGGTTACAATGTGTAAAATACCACGTTGTAATCTATAGCCTAGACCTAATTGCTCTAAAATAATGCAACCACGCTCACCTCTGATGAAATTCTACTACCTGAGGTGACATCGCTTATTTCAGAGAGGTTAATTTCTATCGCTCTTCAGAATCAGAGCTAATCCTCGGGTTTTGTCTGATTATGTTGCCTAGAAGCTTAGAGTGCCAGTTCTTAGTTCTTCGCTGATTATAAAATTCAAACATTCTCCCGTTGACGTAAGATCCTTAGAAGCACCAACAATCGCATACGCCAAATGAGTATTAAAGGCATATGCCTGCTCTTTTACTGACCCTGGAGTGTGATTTCACAATTCGTATTATCCAGTGGCCGTATGGATTTAAAGTATTCCTGCCCCTCTTTCCCTTCTTCCGATTTTTCCTGACCCTGGCTTGTGGTTGTTTTTTTGTTCTAGGTTGGTTTTTTTCCTTAGTTTTGGGTTTCTTGCTGTTTGTTGTTGTTGTTGTTTGGTTGGTTTTTTTGAAGGAAAGATTTTCAATGGCTAGATGAATTCCCTTATCCAGTTCACAACTTGTTCCACAAATGTTTGTGCTGGTAAAAAAGGTGGATGAGCAACAGGTAGTGAGAAGAAAGCAGAATACTTTATCTTATTTCATAAGCAAATTAAGTGGTTATAATTTTGATAAGCACTTAGGAAACCATGACCTTTCGGAGGTCCTTATGGCCTTCCTTAAGGAGTACCTGTGTTAGAGGTGTTAATAATGTTTGAACTTAATGCTCCGTGAACTCCCCCTTTGTTCAGCATAGTATTGTCTTGTGCACGCAGCAACTGTCTATTGATTTGGAGAGCCCAGATTCCGTCTGTAGGACAGGTATCAATTGTGCAAAGAACAAGGGATAAACGCTCTCAAAGAAACGTTTTTAGGTCCTGATAGAAAGTTCTTTGAAGCTAGTAGAAGGACTGCCATTAGTTTTGGTTTGCCTTCAGTTATGGTGGTTTTCAAAGTGGGAAGCTCATACTTGTGCTTCCGAATCACCAGCATTTAAAAAAAATGCAGCCTAGAGATCTGTGCAGCAATAGTGATATTCCTGCTGCCTTTTTTCTACCCTTGGTATTTCAAAGAGTTGGTTACTTAAATACAGGGTCTTTTCTCGGGTGTAAAACAAAGCGGCGCTTTAAGCTGTGCTCTCGCTTCAATTTGCGAATTTGATTCTGACCTTTAATGCAGTTTTACATTTGAGGAACCAAAATATTTCTCCGCAGAGCTTTTCAGCACTTACGGTGCAGGACGTAACGCAGCCCCTGCAGTTTCTGGCAGAGGCGGGTCAGGTCAGTGACACTAAGGAGGAACGCAGCTATTGTGTATTACTTGTCTCTGCGTAAAGGTCCAAAGTGATTTATTTCTCTGGGTCTGGTTCGAGGAGGAGGACGAATCGCACCGGCTCGCTACGTGCAAAGACGGGTCCCGTGGTCTCCTCCTTCCCAGCCGAGCGAGCGAGTTATTCTCCGACCAACGGTTTCGGCGCGGGGCGGGCGAGGTGCGGGCCGGCCGCGTCCCGAGAGGAGCAGGCGGCGACGCCGGGGACTCGGGCAGCTCCGCTCTCCCGCCTGGAAACACCGGCGCAGCCCGGCTTCCCCGGGACGTGCCCTTCGGGAGAGGAGAGTAACTCCGCGCGGGCTGCGGGCGGGGTCAGGGTGATGTAACAGGAAGCGCTGATGTTTCGGGGCCGTCGCTGACAATCTGACCGGCTGCCGGCGCTGCCCGCGGCGGCGCTTCTCGCGGCGCGGAGCGGAGCGGAGCGCGGCGCGGCCGGGGCACCTCTCCCCCTGCAGCCACCGGCCTCGGTAACTGGATTATAGCCGGTGGGAGGATCAGGCTCGCGTAGCTCTGTCTCTTCCGTGGCCGGGGCGGGAGGGGACGAAACATCTCTCCTTTCTGCCTCGCTGGAAAGGGAGCTCCAGCTGATTTATCTGGAACCGCTCTCCTAGAAACTCAGCGTGGTGAGTAGTGATCGAAACGGTTTCATTGTTTTCACGCGGGAACAATATTTTTGCGCCGTCTGGGTGCGTTTGCAATTAGGCGTGTGTGCGTGCTTTTGCGTTAACCTCAGCGTGTGATATGTAATCTGCGGGGAGAAAGGGGCGTGAGGAGAAGCTTCGTTTATTTTTAGTGAGCGAAACGTTGAGCTGATTTTATAACCGGCGGTGTTGTAGTACAGCCTTGAGGAAGCAATCGGCGATAAATAGGTAGAAAGGGAGATGAAAATACCCTGATCAGTACTTAAAGGATTCTGTCTAAAACCTCTAATATTAGCTAACCGAATTTCTGTCTTTGCATCTGGAGAGAATTAGAGGCTCATTGGTTTGAAAAGGGTCTTTAAGACTAATTCAGTACAACTGGAGCTCTTTCAAGAGAGGCTGAATTAGGTGATAAAGTGGTGTGGATTTTCCTACTGAATATTCCTTTAATCTTATTGACATTATTGTACCGGAAAGAGGTCATACTTGAGTTATTTCATAATTAGGTTTTGTGTTGTAATTACACAACTAAAAAGATAAAGCTTCTGTTTTGTTTGGACCTTGTTCGCTTGACAAAAAGTTAGCTCGAGTTTGAAGCTTGTACTCGTGCCAGGGTGTTACTGTTTGAGATTTTTCCCACAAACACCGAACTGGCTTATTGAAAGGTAATTGTCCGCTATTTCACTTCCTTCAGAAACAGTGGGGAGCGTGTGATTCTGTGCCTTCCAGTATCAGCTGAGAGATAGTTAAGAGTCTTGCCACTTCTTCAGCTTTCCAGAAGAGATGCGAGATCCTCTGGTTTTACAAATACGGTTGCTTTACTGAGATTGCTACATCTAGTAATTTGCTTGTGTGTGTAAGCAGTGGATCTGTAGAACCAGGAAAAGAAATCCTGTTTCTGAAGGATAGTTAAGAAATAGCGTAGGCTATAAAGCACGCTTGGATTTGATCTACAATGATTCATTTAGTCATCCGTCCGTTTTATAGGGGCTGAGATTGAAATAATAATAAGAATAGCTGAGGGTTTTTTTTTGCTCTCTACCTTAATAAACTTAAGCCAGATACCCTGGGGACAGATTTTCCTGCTCTTACAGTTGTGCCAATGCAGAGTCTTTCCAGTCATATTGTGCATACTGGGCATCTTGTCATTCATTTGCAGTGATAATGCATAGAACGGTTTAAACCCGTTCAGATCAGTGATGTGCTAAAAGCCCGATTGTCGTGCTCTGAATTTGAGGTCCTTTCCCTACATTGAAAGGAGACACGCTAGATCTGGCTAAATATGAGTAAGACCAGATCTGAATCCCTGTGTTTTCTTTCCAAGTACGCATGCTGCAATATGGTCTGAAATTCTCAATTAAAAATAATGATTGGTATTTTCACAGTATTTACTTTTGTAGCCTGCTTAAACTTTCACTGACCTGACTGCATATAGAAGCAATCCCAAAGTCTTTATCTGACTTTGAAAATCTCCAACACAAAAGGCACGTGGTGATACTAAATCAAACAAGATGACACTTCAGATAAAAAGTCTTGATGCTGTTTTAATGATCACTGCAGTAGGAACAACTGTCTTCAGAATTATTTCAGCTAAATGATTTAGATTCTTAATTTATGCTCTTCTCAAGTAACTGGTTTAGGTTGTGGTGGGACTGCCCACACAGAAGTGTCAGGCATGTATGCGTTTACAGGTTCAATGCCAGAATCTACATTATTTGCAGATTATGCAAAAAGACAGTGGCAGAATAGCAGTGTAGAACAATGTGACTGCACTTTTTAGTGGACAAAACTAAGTACCTGAATACGCAACATGCATTGCAAGTTCGAGAATTGCATGATGTATGTCCTGTCAACTTCAAATGTTACCGTACTCTGAATTCCTGATCAGCTGGAGTCTTGCTCTGCATTAAGAAATGTAGTGTTTGTCCCTTTGAATTGGCTTTTCCTGATACAACGCAACTGTTGAAATCCTGGCCCACTAAGAGCCAGTGGGAATTTTTCCACTGACTCTCAAAGGGCAAGATATTCCTCAATGTGGGTATTTTTCTGTTGAAGGAATTACATATACACCACCCATCCAGTCACTTGCATTCTGCAGTCTGTTGGCAGCTGTTTTTTGACAGCTTCTATGATTTTCATATGCTCAGGTTGAAAACCACAAACCTGCATGTCTCGTTCTTTGTGACTAATGTCTTATCTGGCTAAATAAAGGGACCTGCTCTGGGAATGCATTATTGTTCTGTGGGCTGTCTGGATATTGCAATCCAGATTTAGACTAGGATACAATTAAGAACAAAACTGAGGGAAGAAAGCACACTGATACATTTCCTTGGCCACCAATGTAATTACTAACTTAGTTCTATATTCTGTGCATTCAAACTAATCAGCTGCTTCCAATAGCCTTCCTGGCACGTGCAAGAGCTGGGTAGGATTGGGCCCACAGAGTCCATGAAATCATGCAGATAAAAGATTCAAACCAGTCCACAGTCAATTGGAAGAAACTATTGTTATCAATATGTTTTTAATAATAACATGCACACAGTGATATTTAAACAGTATATATCTAGTCACTTCTATAGTAAATACTGAACATAACATAAGCTATTTATGAAAGCAATTGAAGGAATTTCTTCAATGAGAAGTCCAAGTCTACAGTTAGGAAAACAAAATAGAATTTCTCTTTAAGAAGTTGTTCCCATCTGTTCCCAATGTGTTTACAGTGTTCTTGATCTGCTAGCAAAATTCCTTCTGTGCTTCTGATTAGCTGTCATTCCTACAGAGTGTGTACACAATATTGGCATTACCTCAGTGCTACAGTCATCTCTGTTCTAAAAGCATGTGTAACTATGTCATTGGGTTTCATATGTAGTAGTTTCCTCGGTTAAGCTTTACACTTATGGAAAACAGTCTCTTAGTTGCTCATGTCACTATTCTGTTACTGGAAAATATTTTAAGTCTTTGATGTCGCAAATTGTCAGAGCTCTGGAATTAACTATATCCTTGATACCACTGTGCCAAGGAAGTGTTGAATGCTTCCTTTACCAAAACAGATGTGAGTTGACAAACAAATAACTTCTAAGCAGTAAAATAAAACTGGAAGTGTGTTTGTGTATGTGTTTATGTGTATTAGACATATAATAATATATATATTATTTCTATGTACATATGCACAATACATGTGGGTCTATATCATGCTGACTTTTATTATTCCTAATGTATCTAAAGAGAGAACATGTACGTTTTAAAAGAGACTTTCAAAGCAAATTAGTCCTAAACCTCATCGTTTGTCTAGAAAACTGTGAGTCATGAATGTTAATACTTTAAATTGAATACATTTGAATGTTGTTTCCTTTTAATATTTAAAAAAAAATGAGAAAGTTTTCCATGGGTGTTCACAATCCATTTTTTTTTTCTTTTTAGTACTCACGTTGGCAATTCCGATGTTTTCAGTATAATACGCTTGCACAAAGAGCAGCAGAAATTAGCCTATTGCTTACCTGTTATCTTAATGGAGAATTCCACAGCCAGTGCAGTGCAATATAAGATCTTCTTATTAAATTTGTTTCCATTAGAGCATTTGATTTTAGCAATACTTTTTGTCTTAATTTAGAATCTGGGCAAAACTGGAAGGCTAAACTTTCACATTTTCAAAGTTTTGTTTTCACAGTTCTCTCTCATGCATATCTGCCTTAGTCTCCCAAGCTTGTTTATACTGTTTACATTTTCCCAGCAAAGCCATTCTTTTTCTGCCCTAGTTCTGTGCAAACACTTTCAATCATTGCTATAGTCTATGCTGTCCAAAAGAACAAAAGTGATTTATTTAGAATTGCTTTTCCTTGGAAAGATGCATTTGAAATGCACTTAACTGAATGTAATGCATTAAAAAAAGGCTTTCCATGAGAGAAGCAAAGTACTTCAAGAAAAGAAAACAGATTCTCAGCTGGTGTAAACTTGCATGTGTCTCTGAAGCTGCTATCTTTTAATATAGCATAGGTGTCACCCAAGACTTTTCTGACAGTTTTGGCCACTATTAAGCTGTAGCTGACCATTAAGATACTAACTGAATTTTAGAAAATAAAACAAAGTTGTATTTCTGGATTTATGGCTGAATCATGCAGGCCTTATTTAAACAATATCCCAAACAAAATTAGTGTCAGAGTTTTGTTTAATGAAGCCCGTACCAGTCTGACTTCCCATATAATACCAAGGACAAGGAGCAAAACACAGTGATTAATGATTTTTTTTTTTTTTTTTAATTATTATTATATTCAGAGCAGCTACCTCTTATACTGTGGTAAACCATCAGATGTGTTTAGGCTGAATATCTTTCTAGTTCCTAAAAACTATATCATCTTTTCCACATATTCTTTAGATGATTCTGACTTTGAAAACTGCACAATCTTGATGCTTGTGTAGGCATAATATATCACTTTTTGTAGATTAGATTTTCCCCTCACTTTTTTTTTTCCTCCATTACTGTGGTAAGATCTTGGAAATTGATTTTAATAACTTTTGTATTATTTTAATACTGGCAATGCTGGTAGAGTTTCATTAAAGTAAAGCAAAAGATTTATTAATAATGTATTTGTTATACCAAAACTCATTTGTTTTAGGCTTTGCAAATATTTTTCTTATTAATATTATCAGACATGAATATAGTTTGTCTCCCAACGTTGTGCTCTGTAATCCTTCCTAGATAGAAATTTGAAAATCCATATTTCAGACATCAATAAGAGCTTTGGACAAAATGCTTCTTTCTTCTATGGTTGCACCTATGTGTTGATTTTTACTGCCTTAAACGGAGCAAAAAATGTGATACTGTGCAACCTTTTATGACTAAAAAGGCACATTTTTACAATGATTATCCTGAAATGTTCTGTATAATGGGGATATCTGCCTTTTTGTTTCTGTTAGTGAAATCCAGCAGGTGTCACTCTGGGGATTAAATAAGGACTATTTCACAAACAGAGATAAATTTGTTTGGGAGATGAGATGTAGAATTTAAAAGTATTTATTCTAATACATTTTTCATGGATAATTTTTTGACCATGCATGCCTTTTTAATTTTTAAGTTTGGGGGTTTTTTAATTACATGATTTAACAGGTGTATTCATCTTTCTGTGTATCCCTTTGAACATGAAAAATGACACAGTAGTTACTATTGGATTACACAATGAGAAGCTTTACTCACAGGTGTCAATTTTGAAACATAAAGAGCTGAGAATCAGGTGAATATTGCCTTTATGATCTTAAAAAATGCTTTTGTCACCCTCTTTGGGAACCAAAATTATTGGCTTTGTCATTGGAAATTCTAGCTGCACAAGTAATGTGTTTTCAGTTACACTGAATCCAAGGAGGTGCTCTGGAGTATGCTGCTGTAAGTGAATGTATTTATTGAAACTGTCTACATATTG
This sequence comes from Buteo buteo, assembly GCF_964188355.1. Classification (NCBI taxonomy): domain Eukaryota; kingdom Metazoa; phylum Chordata; class Aves; order Accipitriformes; family Accipitridae; genus Buteo; species Buteo buteo. The sequence continues at coordinate 17,951,789 of NC_134175.1, read as the reverse complement.
TTTTCTGTTTGAATTAGCTAAAATTGACATGATAGGTGGCTGATTATCCAAAGTTTCACAGAAAAAATATTTGGAGAAGAGAAACTTTTTCACGTTGCACTGTTGCTAGTACAAGAAAGTACAAGCTGTATTTTTTTTTAAATAGAAAAAAAGTCCTGTTTATTGTGCAGAGTGTTTAGTGCATGGTATGACAATGCGTGTGTTGCATTCTGGTGGATTTTCACATAAGTGTATAACTGCATAATCTGTGGAGTCCATATTATGTGGAATAGGAGCATGATTGTTAAAAACTTGTGGGTTTCTACAGGTGATTCTTGTTTATTTCCTATACCGTGTTAATGCCACCTTGTACCGAAACAAATACCTCAGCAGGCACCTTTAGAAGGCAATCCACACATACAAGTCTCTTTTCAAATAGAAAGAAGTTGTTTTATATAAATACTTACATACATGTATTTTTATATATGCATAAATGTGTATATATTTTTTTACATGTGTATAGATATATTTTACACATAAATTTTTAAAAATATCATCTTGCTATAGAACTTGTAACCTCAGGCCACTTTAAACAATCCAGTTTCCTTTCTCTCACTTCTTTCTCCTGTTCAAGCCCCCATCCTGTTCCGTTTTTTTATTCTATTCAACTTCCTTTCCTGTGATGACTCTGAATGAGTCACTTTGCCAGGCTTGACAATGCTTCCAAAAGCTTATCCTACACTGGCTCATGCAGATGAAATTAACCTCTGCCTTATCCTTCCTGTCAAAGAGAAATGTCTGTCTTCACAGGTCTAGTTTCTTGGAAGGGGGAGGCGGGGGTAAGAACCCTTTCCATAAATGACTATATGTTGAAATTCGTAGTCATCTTCCTTGAAGAGGAACAACAGATGTGTGTACCGTAATAGAGTATCAAGATCGGTAAACTTTAAAAAATTGATTTAGTATTTATTCGGGAAGAAGTTAGTTTAAACAAATTCAGGAAAGCCAAAATTAAGGCTCTTTCCTGAGTGCTATTCAAGTACTCCCTGCATGGCCACCATTCTGCGCTTTTCATTTTTTTATTAAATGTGTTGTTTATTGCATCATAATACATTGAAAGAAGGCCACCAGGATTGTGCTTTTTTTCTATGTAGCTAGCAGCAATCGGAAAAAGCACATGCTTAACACTGAGTGGGCACTTAAACACTGAACTAAATTGTAGCCTTTCTTGTGGTTATGTGCATGTCAGTGTAGTGTGAGGTTTGTGGGGGTTTTGTTATTTATTTTCTCCTTTGGTTCCCACCCTCCCTGCCCTGTTTTGGAAGGAGTGGGTAAAGAAGGATTTTTTAAAAACTATTCTAATCTGTTAATCGTGTATGTGCATCAGGAAATAAAAGCCTTTCTGCTGAAAACAAACAGGGAAAATTATAGTCCTAGAGAAGAACAACTTTGGAAACCAATACACAAATGAGAATAAGAACTCACATCAAGTTAAACTCCACTATTGCAGTGTTCTCCCTACCCCGCAGAGCTGGGAAATCTCATACTCCATCAGTTTTCACTAAGGGAGATCTGAAAGATTATATCCCTTCTATCATTTTCTGTGTGTAATGTTGTAAGTGTAATTAACATTGACACAAATTATACATCAGTAAGCAAAGTAGAAATAGAAAATTTGTTCATTTCTATTTGCTATCACAATATAGGTTTTATATAAAACAAGAGTAATGGTTGTAATTGGAAGATCAAACAATTCTATCTGGAGTACAATCACTGGGTATTCATTTATATTCATTTAAATTTATGTTTAGTTTCTCATACTGAAAATGCTTAATTTCTGACTGAAGGAGGAGATTTGAGCAGTCTTCAAATCTTGATAATGTCATTCTTTGATTGCGGAAGTCACAGCACAGTCTTACAAGAGCCTTATGTCCCCCCACCCTGCATGCTGGATGTGCTAGAAAAACATCATTCAGATCTTTTTAACCTCTTAGCATGAACCACTGGGGTAGCTGCTGGACCTAGGTCTTTTTTCTTTTTTGTTTTTTTTTTTGTTTGTTTTTCCTCTCCCAATTATTTCAGAAGAGGTTGTACAGGTAGAGTTTCTTCTCTAGAGAAGATCCCTCTTCTAAAAACTGTGCATGCAATCCAAGGGTAGAATTCAGCCAAAGTGGTTTAACTGGACACTTTTTATTTAGAGTTACAGAGATAAAATAGTCTGCTGACATGCTAAGCTTTTCCTAGAGTCACATTACAGCCCAGTGAAGGACATGGCAGTAATTCAGGGTTTGCTGGAAGGATGGCAAAATACTTGTACTGTCTCTGTGGGGGCACTGGGGCACCAGAGCACATCAATGTATACTGTCATGTGTAACATTAAGTGTATACAGTTAGGGTGAAGTCAGCACCAAAAAAGCCCAGATTCAAAGCAGATTTAGGTACTGATTGCAATAAGCTTTCTAAGTCAGATTAGGCAAGGGGAGAAAAGATACTGTGGAAATACATTTTGTCCAATGAAAACAGACTGGCAAGATAGACAGTTATCCATGATAACTCAGCTTCCTCAGGGAATGCACATTTGCCAAACCAAAGTGTTAAAAAATAGCATTATACCATGCAGGAGTGTGGGACTTCTTAAGCCAGAGGTTTGGGGTTTTATTTTATTTTTGCAATTTCTTTAGCCCTTGTGTTTCCTAGATTTCCAAGCTTTTATATTTTTAAACATTTACAGCTTTTAAACAGGACAGTTGTCCAACTCCTCCTTCCTTGAGCACTAAGTAACAGTAAAACGATGAAGTCTAGTAGCAAGGAAGATAAAATGATGGAAGGAAAGACAAATGCACAAAGAAAAAAAAAATCTGAACCTCAAAATGTAGTTCCCATAGGAAAGTAAACTGTGAACAAATCAGTAAATGGAATGATTCTGTCTTTAGCACGACCTTCTAGTTGCAAAGACAAAGCTGAGTCAGGTATCCTGTGGTCAGTCAAAAGCCATTTCTTTACATGCATAGCCACTTGGATAAACTGAAGGATTCTTTTCGATGGTGAGAAATCTGTATTTGGAGTTATGTGTATGAATGAATTCACAGTAGGGTTGCTAAATTAATTGTCTATTCAGTATTTTAATTTGGCAACAAAAGCAGATGCTGGGTTTCAGTACATGATCTAGTTAAGTGATGTTAGCTCATCGTTTCTCATACAGAGTGAAGGTGAAACATCCAGTTGTCACACATGGAAGATACTTATTACCACATCTCTTCTTCATCTATACAAGGGAAGGATTCTTCCTATTTCTGTTACCATGCTAACTTTGAATGTACTGACTATAAGACTCCATGATCTCTCAGAATTTAAACATATGATTTTCCTTTTTCATTCCCATTCTTCTTGTAATTTGTTGCCCTTCATAGGTATAATGATTCTGCTACCTTCTCAGTGTTTACAAATCCTTCAGGCAAATATTTTTATTGGTCTTATTCAAGTTATGCAAAGATGTGGGCTGGTTTTGTAAGGCTCCATGTCCAGTTAATAGCCCACTCAAAACTCTCAGTGTGCCAGGGTCTTTTTCTCACCTCTGTTATGTAGCATGATTTGTGCACGTGCAGTCCCACATTACACTGGTTCCTTTGCTGAGATGCATCCGCTATTAAAAAAAAAAATTGCTGAATGAGAGTAATAGAGAGGAACAATGGGCTATTACAGGATGTTCAAGACAGGGTCATTACAGTATATTTTCTTGTGCAATCTTGTTATGAACAAGCTTTATATTTACCAGATTGTTTCATTTGTCAGCACCCTATTATTAGTGTTGTAAGGCTATGAACTGCCCATTTTCTAACAAAGTTCAATTTGATGAAATACAAATTTTATCTAATAGCTCTGTGGAAAGCTGCTTTTCAGTATTTATAACACTTTTATATATTTTGTAAGTATTCAGTATTTATTTATCATCCTTGGTAATGAGAAAAAGAGCCAGTAAATTTTTCACTATCAAACTGCAGATTAGCTCTAGTCAATTTAGCAAAATAAAGTCACAGAAGCTTATGATGGGCTGTTGAATTTGAAAGTCTAGATAGATCCTTTAAAAGAAAAATATTTTGCTTTTGAAGTTTGACAAGAAAACAGCTTATTTGCAGTGCTGCTTTTTGACATACAGGGGTTTTTTTCTGCAATTTATAACATTTGGAATCCAAAGGGTCTGTCTGATGTAAAAGGTGAAGATTAGAAATAGCACCTAGTGGGCCTCTGAAGCAATTGTGGACTGTTTCTGTGATGTGTGATTAAATTAACAACTCTGTAGCTGAAGGACACCCACTAATGGGCACAGCTGCAAACATTTAAGAAGTTTTCCAGCTGATGTGAATTAAGCAGTTCAAGCAAGAGGATTCAGTCAAATTTGGGAAGACATGAATTTGGGATTGGGATCCAGGGATTAGTAGAATAGACTAGAAACCAATCCACAGGGATTTGGGATGCTGATGAAAACTGTATATGTTTTCAGCATTGTATGAAAATGTCTCAATCATTAATCAAGACACAGCATTTTCTTAGATGTGAAAATGGTCTTTTTTGTGTTCTTGGAATAAACACAGCCTAATTTGGAATACTGGGCTATATTTGTGTAACGGAGTTTAACGAATGGAAAACGAAGGGTACTGTAGGTCAGTATTGAGGTTAGCAGAACTGTGAGGGGGAAGTCTGGCAGCTGCGTATCCTACAGCATGTCTCAGTGCTGCTGCCTTTTGCATGCAAGGATAAGGGAGGTGGGGGAATCGGCCACTACAGGAGTATACATGTGAGTCTGGTTCTTGCAGAGTAAGAAAGGTATTAAGTGACATGAAGTGTCAGTGGATGAGATTTGAATGAATGCTGCTCATCAAAAGCTTTTCCAAAGTGTACAGCTTTTGTCCAGTTTGACAAATGGCTCATTAGAAGTGTTAGAGACCAACTGTTTTTCTTCATTTCTCTGACTCCATTTGGCTTTTGAGTCTTCAATCCTACAAAATACTAGAAGTCACAAGAAGTGTACTTAGACATTTCCACATACTTAGTGAAACTATATGGGTGATATGCAGAGCACAAAACAAGGCCAAGGGTTTGCAAAACCAGCAACAATTTAAAGGGAGTTACAAATGGGGGAAAAAAAGCTAGTGTCTGGCAAGAAAATATTGAAGATAAAGTATGTGTTGGAGAAAATGTCTTTTGTCCACTGGGCCCAAACCACTGTTCCTTTTGAAAGGTGAAGACATAGAGGGTGCTCAGATTTACCATGCCTAATGTTGTTTGTATCCACTTAACAAAGACTATTAGTATATCACTTGGTATAGGAAGGGGAGTTTACACTGCTTAATGTAAAAATAAAGCAACTAATTAATACCAGTCAACAATATTTCTGTCATATTAACTACAGCACAATTGTTAATGTGTTCCTCCTAAAACACCATGTGATCTTATGTGCATGGATGTAAGCAGTTTTTTGAACTGAAAAAGCTCCAAGAAATACATGTGGATTTCCAGAATCCATTTGTAACTTTAAAAAGTGAACACTTAAATGCTTAGAGCATTGAACCTGTCAAGAGGATTGCATGTGGTGATTTTTTAAATCAGCTGGGTTTTCTTAGAGGGTGACCATTCGAAAGAGCACTAGGTTTCTTGGGTGTATGTCATGCCAGGAAGGGGACCACAAGTGTGGTTAAAAATTATTTCTGTTGGGTTTCCAATGAGGTAACCTGCAATGGATTGCTGAAAATCTTTCTCTTGACTCTCTCAAGAGAGAGATCGTAAACATACTCCGGTAAAAAATAAATTAGTTCCAGTCCCACAGAGGGGGATGAACTCAGCTTGTCACAGACAGACAGTTGTTTCCTGACATTGGGCACTTGGTAACAACTTCCAGTGTTTGAAGATGTCACGGGTCATATGGATTCTCTGTGTTTGTGGCCCTTTGGGCTTAACAGGAAGGTCATCAAGTTATCAAGCAACTGCCGTCTGTTTGAAGAGATTCAACTGCCTTTCCTGCCCCACTGTTGGAGAACCTCAGCTTTCAAAGAGAAAACAGTGCTGCTCCTGTGAAATTGCCAGTATTTACACCTTGTTTTGTAGCTAAAAACAGCAAAAAAAAATTGAAGTGTAATTCTTTTCATTGTCATTTCCTTTGTGTTCCGTCTGATCCTATGGACTCTCTTTCATGAAGCATAATCTCTGTGGAGCAACCAAATACATCTTAATTTCTTTTTCTGTGCTCTGAGAGTCTTGGACTGCTGCCTTTGCAAAGCTGTCTCTATCCCCAAATCTTTAGGATAAGGATTCTCACTTCTCTGCAACCCTCTGGAAGAACTTTCTGTGTTTTCCACATATAGCCTGAGAGTATATTTTGTAATAAAACAAAGCATAGAATAATCCCTGCTCAACAAACCTATATAGATAATGCAAAGGATGATTGACCCAGAAACTTTCTCCCCCAGTAGACCTTTTGACTTTATCCTGATTGCATGAGAGCATGATTATCAGAAGACCTGTTTCTAAGTTGCATCCCTTTAAAGAAGTGCAAGATATATGTGCAGTAATTCTATTTATGTGATCATTTGCAGGAATGTAACTACCTCTATTTTTGTAGCTAGCATTAAGGGATAACTAACATGAAATCAGAGTTGTTGCTTGCTACATTTTGAAAGAAAAAAACTAAAACCATGTTATCCTTGTTACTGATAGCAGATCCCTTTTCACAGTATTTCAATGAATTAACTTTTCCTTGTTTTGTGTAAGGAAGGTAACCTTTGTAACATCCTGTTTTATTTACCAGCCATATCTGTAAGCTGCAGGAATCCTGTGTGTGAAGTCACGACACAATGCTCAAGAAAGACAGAAATCCTTGATCTTTATTAGAAAACCATTTGGTAACAAACTGAATAAAGCTGTGACTCCTGTCAGGTGTTTGTTTTAAATAGCACCAACTAAAACTTTTTTCAGAACTAGAAAAGGGTGAAGTGATTCAAATGAAATCAGAGTCCTCTTATGTCTGCCCCAAAATTCAGGCTGTACCTTATTGTGTATTGGTGAGGAATGGGGAAAGAGAGTTTTATTACTGATCATTCCCTCTTTAAAGTTCACACACCTCTGCAGTTCCTACTCTTTTGCTGGAATTGGAATCTAAGTACAAATATACTATGGGAAAAGGCTGCTCTTGCATTATTTCTGGCAGGCTTATAACCTGGGAGTATCTAAAATATCATCAGAAAGCTTGTTCTCATGAGATTCCTGTCCAGATTTCAAGACCAACAAATCTGGAACATTATCCAAAAAAGTGTAGACACTTATACAGTCACACAATTACAGCAGAGCTTGTGGTTGAGGTTTTTTGGTGTGGTGGTTTTTGGTTTGAGGGGGGCGGTGGTTTGGTTTGGGGATTGGGGTCTTTTTTGGTTGCAGTTTTTCCTTTGTCACTTTTTATATAAAGATTTTTGATAATTTTAACTCTTTTGTTCTTCCACTCTTGTCTTCTCAGCTGTTTAAGAACTTCCTTTGTCCCCTTCCCTTGTTAATGTTTTTATTCAGATTGATCATTCTCCATTCTCTTAGAAATAAATGTCATCTTTTACGAACAGCAGTCTGTTAAAGCAGAGGGTGGTGAGAATTTTGCAAAATGAACTATAGAACCTGTTCATACTCATTTTCTAATTATGACTGTATCACTACTGGCTATTGACCCAAGTTAGTGGGTGGATATTATTTAAGGAAATGTTTTTTCTGTGCTTAGTTTCAGGTAGATTTAATAATGAGTTTGCACGCTATTGCTATATCAAATTCTCCTTACTACCAAATCTTTGCTAGATGTAAATGTTTCATAGTTTTAGACACAGTCGACTACTTAGTTCAAATATTACTACAGAAGTACAATAAATGCAAAAAATAATTCTGGAAAAGCTCTGCATTAAAACAGCAGCCACCATGAGCAAACAGCTTGTTTGGTACACAGTATAGGTGATGCAGTTGTCAGTGCTATTGCTGTGTTAGTATTCATCAGTAATTAATTCCATTGCTTGAACAAGAGCGCTCAGAGACCGTGTTATCATTCTTGTAGAGCCCTGCCAAGCAGCTGGTGCTGTTTCTTGTTTTTGTTTTTTTCTCAGGGAAGTAGGATTGAGCTCACTGGAAATGTTTTTCATCTTTCACTGATATAAATCTGTAAACATAATCATTCAAAGAAAAACACATTTGACATACATTACATATATGGATAAATATATATTATACAGTGGTGACTCCTGTTTATGGTTCCTTGATTCTATAATAGGTAAACTAGTAAGATATGTGTGGTTTAAATTTTATTTATGACATTAGCATCCATATTCTCCTAAAATACAGTTTGATGATCACATAAGCTTAAATTAATTTGCATTTTAGGAGGAAAACCTTTTTATGTATGTGGTGAATGTGAGGGAGAAAACATTGGTCAGCACAACTTGTGACTACAAAATGGATTAGGGTGCTCTTTTAGAATTTTTCATTATTTAGTTACATATATTTTTCTGGGGAAAATGTACTTCTGTAGCACCTATGTACTGTTGCAGGTGCTCTGAGGAAATATTTGCATATAGGAATAATGTTAATAAAATCCTCTATTAGGTGAGAGACTTATGAAAATGTATTCACTGTGAATAAGCGGGGGGGAAATCCAGCTCTTGGTAGACTGTTAGAGTTTTTTGCACTGAGCAGACCTGTGCTAGCATCTTTGTATCACCCTCAGTTCAGCAAACATTGATGAGTTTAGTTTCAAAATTGTACTTGTTAAATTTTTGTGCCTGTCTTTTGCACTCTGTTAATAATATGGAGGAACTAGGAGCTTGCTTGTGCTTGGAAGAACATTAAGTATACAGAAGGCTGCATGGCTTCTCCAAGTATGCTGCTACTTATTTGATGAACTGAATTTGTTCATCAATTCCTGATCCTTGGAATTCAGCCTCAGCACCCTCCCACCCCAGCTTGTATAAATTTGTACAAAATTTTTCTGTCCCCTTAATGTGCAAATCTGCTGCAGTAAAAACAGCATAACGGAAACCACGTACCTCCAAAACAAGTCAGGTCAGAGAAGACTTGCTACTAATAGTCTGTTCTCAATTCTGAGATGGTTTAGGTATGTGCTTATATTTGCTGACAGGCTTGATTTTGTTTTCCTTTGCTCTTAATTTGTGAATTCGCTCCTGGTTCTTGAACCTAATTGAGTAAATAGCTTAGTTTTTACAAATTTTAAGTGGTTATTGGATGACTTTTATAACACAAGGACCAGAAATCTTCTGGCTTAAGCAGTTTCAAGGTGCTGATGGTGTATATATAATCATACCATATATTCAACCTATATTGTATACGTATTTGTACCTTGCAACTGTAACTGTAGCTTGAGAAATGTTGTAAAACTGACAAACATACCAACTCTCCAGTAAACTAAAGAAAATGCACAAGTTTGTTTACGCATACTGGGATGGAGCTCTCTCTTTCCCACTGTCACCTTCTCTCCAATCCTGATGATTTTTTTTTTTTAAGGTTTTAAAATTTTGGCTCCACAACAAATTGCTCATTAGTATTGTGGAAACAGATGTTTTTTATTTGTTAGCAGTGACATGTTGTTTTCAGGGATCGGAATATCACAGGGATAATACTATATTTTTGTAATCCAACTCATGCTTTTAATTTATTTTACAATACTTAATGCTGTTTCACAGGTATAGTTGAACTGGAACCTTTACACTCAGAATGGAAGATTTCCTGTCTTGAATCAGGTCTCAGGCCAGTGAGCTTTAGTACCCTTCTTTTGACTTTTGTCTGTACCCTGTGCGTGGTGCTTCCTGAAATGAAAAAACTGTATGCGTCACCTGAAGAAACTGAATTTATCTTTGCAATGCTTTTCCTAAAGAAGAAATGATTTCTTCTTGGTGGTCTTGGGAACTACTTACAAAGATAGTATAGTATTATCCGGCCAGTGACTGAAAGCAGTTGAATGAAAGATCTTTAGTGTTTATGCAAGCTATATGCTGGGCTATATAAAGTAACACAGTATTTTATAATTATCCGCCATTAACTGTATTGACTTCCTTCTCCTAGAATTAGCACAGAAAGGAAGGCATGCTTGTGTTTTGTTTAAAGCCTTGATCAACCACTGCTCCCTAACTTTCTTTTTTATTTTCCTAAAGTTTACTTTCTCATAAATGCTATTTGTCATAGTGGCAAAATTCATATTTGCCAGCTAGGCAGTATGCTTGCTAAGACTACAACTTCAGTTCTCCAAGAATGGTAATGAAACGTGTAACAAGACCATTTGAGCAACTGGTATTGAGGAGAGGATCAATACTCACCAGCTACTCTAGTCTTGCTTCTTCCAACATCAACATGAGAAGAGAGTTGGATTAATAATGTAAGCATGAAGCATTCTGCATTTTAATAATTTCTGACACCCTCAACATGGTAGTTATATTTCAATGACTGTTTTCTCTCATGAGGGAGTAAGGGCCAATGGAGCATGGAGAAGAGTAAAAGAAATATAATCACAGTTCCTGTAATGAAAAAGCTTTTCAGGGAAGAGTCATGATCACACCCAGGCTTTTCCTGGGCTGAGAGAGCTGTCAAGCCACAGAAGACTTCAGGGGAGTAACACTGAAGAAATAACATTGAGCAGTTGATTCCCAATATCTAATCAAGCTGTGAGGAGAGAAGTAGCACAAGGAGAATGATAGATGTGTGAAGACTCACATTTGTAGTTGTCTCAACAAGTCTGTCTCTGCAGTTAAATCAAAAGACCACAATCCAAATTAACTGTCAGATGTACCAAAAAATGACAGGACTTACAAACAGATTTTCACAGTTCTAAACAGCTTATAGCTCTTTAGCAGTTGTGTGGGAGATAAATTATGTTGAGAGTGTTAAGACTTGCTTTTAGAAATTGTAGATTTTTATAACTTAAGCAGTTCTGCTTTCTTACTTCCATGGTTTTTAGTACAAACAAGAAATAATGTGCAAATAACACTGAAAGTTACTGAAGCACTGCATCCCTTGGACATAAATGCAGCTAATAACACAAAAGCATGGCTCTGAGGAACAAAATACTGAAATCCGTAGCTCAGATAATAGCTTTCTGCAATAATTCCTTAGTTATCCCTATGGGATGTGGTAGATACAGCTAGGACGAAGAATGCTAACAAACCTTAGGATGTAGCAGCAAGTACGTCATAACAACTTTTGCCAAGAAACTAATCCAATCCCACAGTGATCAGCTCCACCTATGTCACAGTCCTGTAGGAGAGAAAGGATGTTGCTTAGAGAAATGCACTTGAGCTATTTTATGGTAAAGAGTGGAGATACATAGGTTTTCGATGAGAGTTTAATATAAACCAGGCAGGTTTTCTAATTTTTATTTGGTCTTGGATTTTTTTTTTTTTTCTTGAAGCCTAGAACAGGTTATCATAAAGAGAATTCCACATTATACTGGTCAGATGTGAGAGTGCAAATGATATGAAAGTGAAGTATGGAATAGACTTTTCACAGCCTAATTTTGTGTTCCCAAGAAATACATTAGCATTACACAGCGTGGCTTTCAAAGCTGACTACCTGAATATATTGAAAACCAAAAAGTAATTCAAAATCATGTTTTAATTTTTATAGAGTAGGAACCTATTACTTGAAGTGTAGCATCTTTCATAAATAAACCACTTTTAATAGTTAAAATACAATTATATGAAAGCTCCATAAGCACACAGTGCAGTAACAAATGATGTTCATAACACAATTCACACAGTTTTGGCTGTTGGCAGCTGTATTGTTAGACTGCTGGCTGGGATTTCAGGATATCCCTTACTGTTTTCAGAAAAATCTCTTGGGCCCTTAATTTCCAGCTGAACAGTCACCAAAGGTCCATGGAAGAGACCTTGAGCAAAACTTAGACCTAATACAGCAATGCAGATGCTTGCCTTTTTTTTTTTTTTTCCTTATGCTAGATCTGTTTGGTCCTTTCAGCTCTTACTTCTGTGGTAAAAATACTTTACTTGAGAGAACTTACAAATTGTTCAAGGGACTATCTAGATTTATAGTCTGGTCTTATTTCAGCAAAGTATGGCACTTCTCCTTGAATATATATATATCTTCATTAGATATTGTCTCTACAAAGATATATTTCTTTTGAGCTCATTCGGGAGGTAGAGAAGGGTGCTGGTGTACTGCTTTTGTAAGATTGTACCTTCAGAGCTGCCATTTCTAGGACTGTTTGGCAAAGCCCAGCAGTGTCAATTACAATCACAGAAGCAAGTGTCTAAGCTCAACAGATAATGATACTTAAGTAGAAATAATCTTTGTTGTGAAAGGATACCACCCTTTCCTCCACCTCTTCTCTGTACTTCAAGTTCATTTGAATCTTTTGGTCACTTAAACTCTGGGAGGAGCTGTTTTCTGCAAAAATTACTCCGTATTTCTGCATTTGTCCATGTTTCTGGTATACATTGTTTAAAAAAAAAAAAAAAGCCTGTGTAAACAGGACAAATTAAACACAGACTACAGTACTCATCTGCCCTAGTGACTAATAGATTACAGTTGCTGGAAAACTGCACAAGTTGCGTTTGCAACGTTCCTCCAGGTGTCTTCTGGATTCTAACAACCATGCCGCGACAATGTTTCAGCTCTTTGTTGGGATCTTACCCAAAATTTTCATAGTGCTCTTCTAGCTCTTGTTGGGATTTCTCTGAAAATTTTACTTACCAATTTGCCCTTTCTTTGCAGTCTTTGGAGGTGATCCAGTCTTTAAGTGTGACCCCCTTTTTGCACGACCTTTGGTTTTGAGTTGTTTGATTCTGCTCCGGGCATGTCATGACTTAGTGACTTTAGTGAAACTGCTAGGAAACACAAAACATAAACATACTGTGGTTTGTTTTTTTTTTTTTTATTCTTCATCAAATTTTCATTTTGGGTTTTTTTTGCGTTTTCTTTTTTTTTTTCTTCTTTCTTCCTGTTCCTTTAGCTAAGCTGTTTATAGGGAAGCCGTTAATAGGGGAAGAATTTGTAGTGTTACGTGTTTAAGGTGGGATGTGATTACCAAGTACACAGGCATCTGCTACTGCCTGGGAAGCCCACCAGGCCTGGCTGCCTCCATACAGGATGCCCCAGAGGCACTGGGGCCAGGTTTAGCAAATGTCTTTCATACCCTCACAGCATCTCAAAGGGCACTAGGAAGGAGCCTATGTGCGGGCAAGTGAACTTAGCCGTTGGTCTCGATCTCTCTCATTACCTATACATGTGAGGAGTAGCGTTGGCAAGATGCAGGATGTATGTAGTAACATCTGCGTGTTTGCAGATTGCAACCATGATATAAATGGAATTAATACTAGGGACTGATTATGCTACTAGCAGTTTGTAGAAAAATCAAAATGGGAGGTAGTGGTTTTATTTCTAATGTTTTTGCACTTTCTACAATATTCATATGTGTTGTTCACCTTCTGCTATTGTAAAAGATCAATTAAAAATGAAAGGGTGATCATGGTTAGCTAGGCAGGTCCATTTCCACTGCACCACACGTGTTGTGAATGTCCCCAGGGTATTTTTTGGACAGTAAAATTGTTAATGGTGCTGGTACTTAAAAAGCTATAATTAGCTTCTGGAGTTAACACCCTTTCAGTTCTATTGTTTTGTTTTGAGTGCAGAGATTTGAGAAATCCTTGGTGTATTGCCAGCACTAGGAATAAATTTCCCCGACTAAAAGGACTGTAGACTTGTTCAAAATCACTGTTAATCTGTGAGAGTGCTTCAAAATCTAAATAAAGATCTGAATCTTATGTCTGCAGCTTTTTAAAATTGATATTTGATAAGGATAATTATCAGATACTAGTTTTTGAATCTCCTGTGGTGTAACATGGATATCTAGCTCTTATATATATTATGCATACTATTTTACTGTAAGTTGTATTCTATTTTACATTGTAATATTTTTCGCATTTTTAATTTAGGAATACATTCTTATTCAAGTAATAATAATTTTCTTATGGTTCCTGTTCTTTCTTAACATTCTTGTCCTCTGACACGTGTTTAACAGGTCAGACTACTAATTCACCATAGTTCATTCTGGCATTATAATTGTATAATTTTTAGTAATAATAATGAGACAATGAGTTTGGCTGCTGTCATGAAGTTATCATTTTAAAAATCAAGAAGTATTTAAAACCTAATGTAATTCAGGTGCTTTTATTTTGTCTGGGGTGCTGTAGAGCTGCATTCAGGATTCTCATTGGCCACGATGGCTTGATGAATAGCTGCGATTCCTTTGTGATTATGTGTCTAGGAATAGATTTCTAATTTCTCTTAGGGCTTTTGGGGAGAAATGAAAGAATCATGAAAATCAATGTGACTGATTGCCAGGTTGTTAAAATCAGGTATTTAAGTCACCTTTAGTAATGCCTGTATATTGCAGGTGACCGTTATTTAGTGGAATGTAGCACTAGTGTTTCATTACACTTTATTACAAAGTAGGCAGTCTTGAGTTATGAGTTGAAAATTGCAAGTAGTACACAATGTGAAGGTGTATTTGGTTATTGGGGCACATCATTTAACCATTATTAAGATGGCTGAAAAAACTGTCATCCACAGTGCTACTATATGCAATTCAATCTGTAGGGTGAGTGCTTGGAATGGGTCGCAAGAGATTAGAAAGGGATAGAGCTGGATGCAGGAGATCACTTAAGGTAATGATTATGCCTTCACTTTGCTGTATGGGGAAGAGCCTACTTTGTGTTTCTTAGGTGCAAAGAGAATGTTAAGGTAGATTGTCTCACTCAAGTACCTCTTAACACTGGGAATATCTTGTGGGAGGTGTTCCTTTAAACTCAGCATCTGAAGTGGCCCTAGCGATACCACAGACATTAATGTCCAAACCATAGCCTGAAAAGAGATTTTTGGTCTGAGACCATCTTACAGACAGGTAAGTACAGTTACAGGTGAAAGACTGCTGTAGAAAATAAATTACTGATAATTTATTAGCAGAAATACTGGGTTATATTTTCCTGACTTTTCATTTGTCTGGATATTCTTTTATTTAGTCCAAGGACTTTAACTCTTTTTGCAGTCCCTTTGATGACAATCCCTACAGAAATGGATGGTAAATCCAGTGCTAATTGCTGAGTGGATATTTAAACCTCAGATATGACACAACATGCAATGTGGTGATGGGCTAATCACTTTCTGTCTATTTTTTTTTTCCTCAGACGCATCAGGATATATTCCTTATATCCTTCAAAATTTATCTGCAAGTTTTTGTAGGCCTCTCAAATACTGTAAATCAGAATAGACTGAATCTAAACACTATACTTCTCACTGGTTTTCTCTCCTATATGAATGAAAATTATATCTGTATTAGGAGTTGAAAGACATTTAGATTCTCAGGATTGTCTGTCAGATATTAAGCTGGTTAAAATACCTCTCACAATAGGTATGTCTTTAAGAGCCAGACATTGCTTAAGAATTCCTTCACAAAACCCTTACTGAAGATAGCAACTGACTCTCAACTCTTTGATTCAGGATCAGTATTTTTAATTATCTTACTTTCATCTTCCCTTTAAGTTCTTTCTTGGTGCTTCTCTATGACCTTAAAGGAAAAACTACATCAAAGGGTTTTTTTTGTTTGATTCTTGATTTTAGAACTGAGCCCATTTTCCCCATAGTATAATCATTCTACATTTGGTAGCACTGTATAGTTTCAGTAGCTGATTTGGCTCCCACATTTGGATTAGTCTGAATTTCCCATCAGTTTGGTAGTCTGATTTTCAACAGATGTTTTAGGGTCATCCTCCTTGTAATGTCTGACCCTCAGAGATGACCAGCCAAATGGGGTTCAGAGTTCATATCCCTGGGTGATGGCCACTTCAGATTTAAAGTTCTCTGTTCCCTAAAAACACTCATCAAAGGTTTATTTCTTTTCTCTGTAGCCTTGTAAAGTGGTATAATGAGACAGCCTGAGGATCAATAATGACTTCAAAGTTCAAAGTTGTCTGATAGGAACAACACGGGAATGAATTTACTTAGTCTGGTGGTTGCAAATGATGCTTGCTGATTTCTCAATGCCTTACTGATTTAATATCTGTCTTTTAGAATAGAACGAGCCAAATATAGCTAAACTTATCGGTGTCCCTCTTGACCAGGGTCTGTATCTGATCCATTTTATGCTTTGCTTAGACAAAGCAAAAAGTACTTTGCTTCCTAGTCTTTAAGATGTTTATATGATATCCAGAACAATTAATGCCATCATCAAACCACCACTAGTTTTGCAATGATGTGCAACAACTGTTCAGCAGTGCACACTTCGTAAAGATTTGGAATGTTGCAAAAGAAAGTGAAGAATAAATATAATTTTGTGATTTTTATACACTATCCTCAGCATTGAGCAGTTATAAAATATGCTAGTGCAGTAGTTGTTTTCTAATACTCTTCTGAGAAAGGGAAATATATTTACTGGGTGGGGAGGAAACCAACCAGGTTTTATTCCTGTAAATTTTTATTTCTTTTGAGACACCTGGAGGTGTTAGGGCAGTGACAAGTTAGCTCATGAAATGTCACCTATTCTTTGTGTGGTGTAGACTTGTAGCAATAGCCAAGCATTTTTATTTCTAAAAAATCACTTACAGGGTCAGTAAGACACGTACCTGTTACGGAATTCATTTGCCAGCAAGACTTGCATCCAGTTAAGAAGTAGTACAGAAATTTTATGTCTGCTCTTGGCCTAGTTATGCATCTCACCAATAAAGCACTTGATAGTTCCTTTGGAAAAAAAAAAAAGGGGGGGGGGGCGGGATAGCTGTTTTTACAGCTTCAGAAGAGAACAGAGGTCTTTCTCCATCATGTATGCTGATTAATTCAGAATATCACATTCATTCCCTGCTGTGTTTCAGCAAATATCCTGCTCTATCAACAGCAGGAGGAAGCCAATGCAGGAGAAACCTGGATTTCACCAAAGGAAGCTTGGCATAAGCTACCTTGATAGAAATAAATGCAGATTTTTTTGTTTGTTTGTTTCTGAATGGTTCCCTCGCATGGGATCAGTTGGATGGTGTTGTTTCCGTTGGGTCCAGCAATGTCAAGGCCACTGATGATGAAAGTTTTGTATGTTTTTCCCCATCACTTGGAAAATTCTCCCCCCACCCCCTCCAAATCCCTGCCAAGCAGTGAACAAAATTTCTCAGCAAGATGAATTTGAAGTTTTGCATGCTCTGTGGAACAGGATACACAAATACAGCTTTGAGAGGGAAACAGTTGAGGGGTGCAAGTCTAGACTCTCTGAATAAAATGTGTGTGCATGAAATGGATGAGACTTCTAAAGTGTCTTATTAAGTTAAAAGGTGCAGGAAAGAATAAAAAAATGCATGCAAAGGTTATTTTTTCGTAGTGACTTCTGGTACCTCAGTCTGAGGTAAATAATGTCTGAAAGTTTGATGTCCAAGCTTTGCTATAAAGTCAGTTAGCAAAACTAGTGAATGTGAGTACTGCAGTTTCAGCTGAGACACTGGCAGACCAATGGCAGGAACTGTAGCATTGAGAATTGTAGAATTACAAACTCAATTGAATATGTTTTAACTTAATTTTGGTAGACATTATCCTAATCAAAGCATCCCATCAAATTCCATGCATTTTGTTTCTGCCAGGGATTTTTTTAATGGGAGTGCAAAATCAGTATGAGAATTCTGTGGTTTTTTTTTTTCTCCAGGAAAATAAATGCAGGATGTGAGTGTGCAGAAAATATGGACACCTATATTAAAGCCACCTAATATTTTCCATGCTTGCAGTGGAAATTTTCAGTTGCTTGCAATTTTGACAAGGTTTAACTGAGATTTTCCATTACATGTTTCTGCCTTTTTATTATTATTATTTTTACATTTGGAGGGGAGATAATGTGCTTAAATGTGTAAATGACATATAAATAACATTTATACGTAATTTATGCCCAGAATAGCTGTGCTTGATTCTCATTCCTCTGCTGTAGCTGTAGTGCTTGTAATGTTTTATTACATTTGGTAGGTAATATTTCATCTTCATGAAGTACTTTGGCCAAGTGAAACTCAAGTTTATCAAAGCAGTGATTTTTGTGTCCAATTTATGTAATATTTTTAATGTTCATAGCTAATATTTTATTTTGGTTTGCATTCAGGTAAGTCAGGGTGGAATACTGCAAAAGGATATGGAAAAGTCTGTTTGTAATTAAAGGAACACTAATTGGACTTTAGGGACTGTGTGTAAGATACACTAGTCTTTCCCACGGCCACACCCTGAGCATATGATCTTTAACTGAATTCATGGAAACATTCACACTGCTTCCTACAGATTGCAGCTGGCACTGTCTATAAAATCTCTGCTTCACAAAGAGCAGAGGATTTTATGTGATAATGTGCAATGATACATTTCATTCTGCTGCAGTGTTACTATACAGCTTTGTGAAACAGATGGAATGCATTGTAAAAAGGCAGTAATATGCAGTGCAATTATGCAATAATATCAAATCCTAGTAATGGTCGTTCTTGCAGTCCTCATTCAGAGGATGTGAAATAGTGCAGCGCTTGACCATCAAATATGTGTGTGGTTTACAGATTGCATGCCAGCTAAATTGTTAGATGACCCACCAACTGCTTTTGCTATTCCAAACTTTTAACATCTTTCCCAGCAGCATAAGCTCTGCAAGTAGAATCTGTCAATGGCACAGAATCACATTTCTATTAACAGCAAGAAAATGTAATAGAGTGTCAACTAAAATATAAGGCCAGTTAGACCTGGCCCCATCCAGTTTTCAGCTGTTGTTAATCTCTAGTATTTCAAAAAAAGAGTTAAGACTTTGCAAGAGACAATTGATGGACAAATTTGAAAATTAGAAAAGGGTTAGTTTCTCACTTTCAGGTAAGGACTGATGTATACAATTTCAAGTGAAAGACGTTTTGTGTAAGTGGTATTTTGGAAAAGGTATACAAATGTATTATTTCAGTTAGTGCTAAAGATTTCTACTTAGATACACTCCATATTCAGACTAAAAGACTGTCCTCATGTAAAAGAGAAATTATTCTTTTAAAAGTAAGTGCACATTGTCAAAGATAATTGATAAAGATCACCACATAAATGTGTTCTAGTTGGTTGAATATGGGTTTAGCTGTCCAAACAGTCATCACTGCCTTTTGGGGGATTGTATGTGACACAAGAAAAGTTTGAAACTCTTGTGTTTATACTGGAACCGGTTGTTTTTTGTTCTCTGTGTACACTTTCAAATAAGTATGAGGAATGCATAGGGCAAATACTGTAGTGAGGTGTAGTCACTTTGTAGTAGTTTGCTTCTTGTTCAGACAAATGCTTCTCATTTTGTTAAGCTGGTTAGTTAATTGCTATGATCCTGTAATTAATTTTTAAACTGACAGCAATGCTAGCAAAACAAGTGTTTATTCACTCCTGGATGCTTCAGTCTGTGTCAGAGTTGTGCTTATGTCAATATTCCTGTGGGTGTGGTGGGGTGTGGATGAAACTGAAGGCAATTCCCATTTAGAAGACTTTGAAACATTGATGAATGATATTTTCCTCAATTTGTCAACACTGATGTTAACCCAGATTGACAGAAAATGATGTTAATGTAAAATATCATTGGCCGTAGGAATATCTTGGTACATGTCTCCTCTTGAAGGAGATGTAGGTAGAGGATAGAAAAACCTTTTATCACTCTGCCTACTTTATGGCTACCTTAAGATGATTTCTGTGGCTAGTCTGTGAGGAGAAGGAGGATTATACATCAAAAGAAAAGCTCTGGTTATAAATGTAAAGACAAAAGCTTTGACACTGTGGTGTTTTTAATCTGTCCTTTGAGTATGTGTGTCCATTCTTTTCTGTCATTAGAAGTCATCCACAAGCCTTTGCTCTTCTTCACTGTACTGAGTATAGGCCCTTGGAAGTCTTGGAAGTCAAGACCTGTGTGCGTCTCAAGAAGGTGTGCATATACCAATATGCAGCTATAGACTTCAAAAGATATATAGAAGGTAATTTCTTTCCATACTGTTGAGATTAACTACTGCTGGTTTTTAACTTTCTTGAGTCTCACAAGCTCCGTTATCACTAGCATACTCTGTGTGAGCCCAATTTAAAACATTTGCTGCTGCCATTTTAGGAATATAACAGATGGAAAAACATAGGAAATATGGGAAATATCTGTAGCTAATTAAAAGCAAAGGAGACAAGCTTCAGACCACTAGAATTCAAAAGGTTGGTTTTGGCTGCTGCTTGTTCTTGGCTTTTGCTACAGGATGGATTAGTAGTTTTGATAATTTAGCACAGTATAACATGTATTGTCTAATATTCAAAGGGTGAAATATTCCAGATCTTGCACTTTTGACTTTTGGCATGTGAAATTTTAAATTTAAGAGGAAATGTTCTGAACTGTGGTAACTTAGGTTGGCCTGGTAAAGGCTTTGAAGTAGCTGGTGGTTTATTTTGTTTTGAATAAGTATACCAAGCTCAATTTTTCTAAAGCTGCCTTAAATTTACCTGAATAGTAAATGCATCAGGAATGTCCCGTGAGAGAAAATGTTGATATTTGGCATGAACTTCCCATCTGAAAATTCATTCTCAGCCAGACCAAAATTATTGCCCGTGAAAAGAAAACTGCTTAGGGGATATTATAGTTCTTTGTATTATATTATTAAAAAAAAAAAAAAGTAAAAGAAAGAAATCCAACACAAAATCAGAAGGCCATACTGCTTCTGACATTTCTATGGAGAGTTTTTCTTGATTTGGTTCATCAGTTCTGTTCAAGTCATTGACCAATGGTGAACCCAAAGTTAGGACACTGGTTCTGATGCAGTGGCTGCAGCAGCACTGTGTTTATGCTGGCATAAGCAGTTCCCTTTCCTGGCCACCTGCTCCCTCCCCATCCTGCCATGAGTTGCTGGTGTGGCATGGTTCACCTTAAAATTAAAAATGTCATTAAAAAATTGTATCTTAAAACTTTATAAAACATTATTTATAACTGAATAAGAGCATGTTTGTGTATATTTGTTTGTAAATATTCTTATTTCTAAATGTGAATCTAGAAGAAACTGATATAAAACCTCTGAGTTTTCATAGAATACACTTAACTGCTGAACTGGGCTGCAGCCAGTGAGAAAAAGCTTGAGTGCTACACTCTGAAAAAAACCAAAAGTCCTGATGTATTTTGGTTAACCCATTCTCCTATTCCCATTGCCTTATTCTGACCTTGAGAAAAGTCTTTGAACTGTGGAAGTACTGTTCTTGTAAAATTAGCACATGTCAATGAAGAAATAATAAGAAACTTTTAAAACCTAGCCAGTCGAGAAAACAACTTCATGCTGTAAACATTTTCACAAAGAAACCTTCGGATCTCTTCTGGGTCATTACTTGGTAAACAGCATTAAACAGAGTCATTCAGATAAAAACACCAACTGAAAGGGATACACAGAGCAGCAGTTCACTCTCTGCAGCCTTTAAGCAGCAGTCTCTAGGGAAAAAAAAAACTTCAGACATCTGAGCAAGTGTTTTTATACAAGTGTTAAGGTCTATCTGATGAAATCATAAATTCATACTGCCATTGTTTTAATTCAGAACAGTAATAATTTTGCTTGGAGGTAGAGAAATCTTCTTTGGAGGAATATACCATATTTTTCATATGTATCATAGAGTCATAGAATATCTCAAGTTGAAAGTTGTACTCTTCGCTGATTACAAAAACTGGCTGGATGGCCGAGCCCAGAGGGTAGTGGTGAATGGGGTGAAATCCAGTTGGCAGTGGGTCACAAGTGGTGTTCCCCAGGACTTGGTGTTGGGCCATGTTCTGTTTAATATTTTTATCAATGATCCGGATGAGGGGATCGAGTGCACCCTCAGCAAGTTTGCGGATGACACCAAGTTGGGAGGCAGGGTCGATCTGCTTGAGGGTAGGGAGGCTCTACAGAGAGATCTGGACAGGCTGGATCGATGGGCCAAGGCCAATCGTATGAAGTTCAACAAGGCCAAGTGCCGGGTCCTGCACTTCGGTCACAGCAACCCCATGCAGCGCTACAGGCTTGGGGAAGAGTGGCTGGAAAGCTGCCCGGCAGAAAAGGACCTGGGGGTGTTGGCTGACAGCCGGTTGAATATGAGCCAGCAGTGTGCCCAGGTGGCCAAGAAGGCCAACGACATCCTGGCTTGTATCAGCAATAGTGTGGCCAGCAGGAACAGAGAGGTGGTTGTTCCCCTGTACTCGGCACTGGTGAGGCCGCTCCTCAAGTACTGTGTTCAGTTTTGGGCCCCTCGCTACAAGAAAGACATGGAGGTGCTGGAGCGTGTTCAGAGGAGGGCAACCAAGTTGGTGAGGGGCCTGGAGCACAAGTCTGATGAGGAGCGGCTGGGGTTGTTCAGTCTGGAGAAGAGGAGGCTGAGGGGAGACCTTATCGCTCTCTACAACTACCTGAAGGGGGGTTGTAGTGAGGTGGGTGCTGGTCTCTTCTGTCAGGTGGCTGGAGATAGGACGAGAGGAAATGGCCTCAAGTAGCGGCAAGGGAGAATTAGATTGGATATCAGGAAAAATTTCTTTACTGAGAGGGTTGTCAGATATTGGGATAGGCTGCCGAGGGAAGTGGTTGAGTCACCATCACTGGAGGTATTTAAAAAGCATGTAGATGGGGTACTCCATAACATGGTTTAGTGGGTATGGTTAATGCTTGGACTCGATGGTCTCAAAGGTCTTTTCCAACCTAAATGATTCTATGATTCTATGAAAGGGACCCATAAGGTTTATTGAATCCAACTCCCTGCTCATCGCAGGACTGCCTAAAACTAAATCGTATGACTGAGAGCGTCATCCATATATAAAATTGTATCTAGGTAACTATACTCTTTTTTTTTTTTTTTTCCAGGTTACACTTTTGTTGCATATTGAGGAAAGCAAGATGGAAAACATTTTTGTCTTCTCTAAATTGGGGCATGTGGTTAGGGTCCTCTGTTCTCTCTCTTAAAGTCATAGCAAAGAAGTCAATGTCTGCTCTCAGTAACGGGCTGCCCCCACACCCTTCAGCATTTCCTGAAGGCCTCTCCTAAAATCTTTAGGACATTCACTAGTTTTAATATGCATTTGGAATGAAGCAATAGAATTTGGGCTCAGGCAGGAAGATTCAATAGCTCCAGTGGCATACTTGCAATGCTTTGCTATACTGTGTGGTTGGGTTTGAGGTCACATCAGTAACACATCCCTATGAATTTTGGGGGGTGGCCTGTCAAGTTTTGCTGTGTATGTCTGTGGATATCTTGCCCCAGTTTCAATTATGGTGTTTTTTCGTTGAACACATGAGGAATACAGATTGGCAAAGGGTAATGAGGCATTAAAATATACCTAGTAAGACTGTGGGAGCTCTCCAACTTTTTCATAGCATGAAATCCATGGAAAAGAATGAATGTCATAAGCAATCCTCTTGTATTTAAAATAATGTTAATTGGAACATGCTTGCCACAGCATTAACAGTTCCTTTGGAGGAAGAGAAATTTCAGGAAAGTTTACTGAATATGTTTTTAACTACATGTTTTAATTACTATAGCAGGAAATCAATATGGTAGAAAAAAGAGAAGTACCAGCACTAAATCATCTTAATCAATCAGCTATTGGAATTTAATCATTCATTATTCTGCTGTCATCTTCATTTCCATTAATAATCTTTTCTAGGGTGTTTGATAGTGGCCACTCTAGCATTTTACAAGTAACTTTGTTCAGCAGAGCAGCCTTCCTTCTAAGTTTCTTTGTGCTTGAATGTATACTACAGAATTTAAAGGTCATGGCTTACAGAACATTGAACTGAACTTGGCGAGTTATGCCTAATAACATATGTAGCTATGTTGATTGTTTTTAGACATCAAGGTACAGTTTGGGTTAGGGCTATGGGGTGAAAAGGGTTAAGTTTGTAAGGTAAGTATAACAAGTGCTTACGGAATTATACACTCACTGAAAAATATGGAGGCATTAATAACTATAAACTGTTGGAAATCACAGTTGCATCCCTGAGAATAAGCCCTGTCAGTCTGTTGGTAAAGATTTGCTTTGCCAGAATCTCAGTTACCTTCATTTAACAACTAGTTCCTCAGGAAGGAAGCATTTTGGGTGTTAGTATCACTGTATAAGACAGTGTTAAAAATACTATAATTTAAAAAATGTAAGTAGTGGGGGGTATACTATCCAGAGTTTTTGTATTTTGATAAAATATGTAAAGAAGTGTGTTACTGGGGAACTGATTTCTGCAGTAAAGGTGGTTTTATGTTAGCTGTCACCTCTTGCTCTCTCATTTCAGGTTGGAAATAAGAAAGTTTTACTGTATCGCACTATCAGACTCATGATAGAGGTTTCTGTTTAGAAGATAAAATAATCAGTACTTTAGGCAGGAAATACTATAACCAAGAAAACTGTGAAATTATTTTGGAAGTGTGGAGTATTGTGTCTCTTACTTATCCTAAATAATTTTACTTTGCTTTGATATTTTTAACATTCATATGATGCATTTATTTGGCACAGTTAGATATCCTGCCTAATTGTAACTATAACCCTAATTGAGTCCTGGTCTGTCTTCCACATGCAATTGCAGCATTTGCTACTGCTGGCTTCATATGTTCTGAAGTCAATAGAAAGCTCATCATATTTGAGAAAGAGGGGTAGAGCCTTCATAAATGATAGGAAAAGCATTGAAAGCAAAGAGGCTGAGAGAAGACCTGTCTATGTAAATGCAAGGAGGAAATACTCTTACCTTTCATCAGTGGAAATTCTGTTTTGAAGAGCCAAAATTGGTGTGATGGACAAAGACACAAGAACATGTCAGCTCTGCAGTCTGCTTTATGGAGAGGAGTAACATTGCCCAAGAGCAGAAATTGCAGAATATTCCAGAGGAACATTGTTGTGGACATTTCCTCATCCAAACCCTCATTTGGAGGGTTTTGTTGTAGTGTTTTTTTCTGGTGTTTGGTTGGTTGGTTAGTTTGGTTTTTCACTGGACCTCCACAGCCCATGTTTCTTCTTAGGATAATTTACAATGTCATCCAAACCTGTGAACTGAAGAAGAAAAGCATTACAAAATAGTGAGGGTTCCCTCCTCCCTGGGAAAAACTAGCACCACCATCACTCTATGATAGGTTCTTATGGTTTTAGGCATTTAGAACTGGCCAAGAGTGTTGTCAATTACTGCTAGTAATGTCTGTTGGGTGCAGCAGACAAAATTTAGCTGAACGGTAGCCAAAAGCTGTTAAAGGGAAAAAAATACACAGGAATACCTTAATCCGTGTAATCTTATCTACAGATGGTTCTGCAATCTCTGCAAGGCCTCTGGCAAGCAACTAGACTGATGCAAAAACAAAACCAAAAAAATCTGCATGCTAATAGAGAGAATAAAAGATGTGAAACATCTCTGCGAACTAGACCTAATTTTCTACTTGCAATAAGCCTGAGACCTTGAGTTGTGCATAGCATGTGGCCCAAGAAATAAACAGCAAGTACTTTCTCATACTGAGCCTAACCACCACCTAATGCATGCTGAAGTTGTTATAAAATAAATACTAGAACAGTAAAATTGAGATATACTGCTCTGTTTCTTCTTTATTTATTTTAATCCTCAAGAAGAGAGTAATTGCCATTGTGCCACAATGGCTCCCTAGGAAAAACTCCTGGAAAGAAAGGTAGAAGGAGGAACGTTTCAGTGTGGCATTTTTTTATAATGTCTCCATGCATGTGAGCAATGCTGTGGGTTCAGAGAATGAGATGTCTAAAGAAACTCGGCATGTTTATAAACTTGGGGTTTATTTCCTATAGTACTTTTCATGGTAGTTATATGAATATTGCAAATCTTTTCCTAATTATCGACTCACTTGTGGAGGTCTTCATGCACCCTGTGAGCCTCTTGATTCTGCAGTGCAAGAAGGGATCTCAGTTTATCCCTTTGTAAGCCACTGCATTTCTCAGAAAAGCTCTTCGCAGTTTTCTGTCTTTATGATGCTGCTTGCTACTGGTTGGTGGTATACACAACTTTCTATCATAGTACTCCTAATGAGTTCAAAATAGTATTAGGAGCATTTTTTTTGTTGTTGTTGTTCGGTTTTTCCTGATCTGTGCCCCATCTCATTTGAAGAAAGGAGGTCACACTGGGGGTTTGAAAGAATATCTGCAGTGAGGATAGGAATGCCTTCTTATAGCAGTTCCATTAGCATCACAATTGAGTTGTACCAGTGTTTTAAACCAGTATAGTAAGTCAAATTTTGTTTAAGGTAAAATCCAGCAACATGTAGATCTGGCATATTTGGGTATATACCACTTCCTTCAAGTGAAGGAGACTATATTTGAAAAAAAACAAGCCCTGTCACTAACTGAATGAAGAGAATAGTGCAATGAAATCTGTTGGAAGCTGTGAAGTGCTTATGGTTCCGTACTGTAAAAATTGCCTCAGGGAGGATCAAACTCTTTTGATCTTTTGCCTCACCTGTTTTAGGAGTCTGTAACTGCTGATGCCTGGGTCTTAATTCAGAGTGGCTGTGAGTAGGGAATTCTAGTGTCGTGAAACTGTACTACCCAGCATTTATAACATTTGTTCCATAACTATTATTTTTGAGCCTTTTTAACTCCATAATTATTAGGAGGATGGAGTAATTCCCACACATACAGCTGTGAGTTGTTATGTGATACCACCAGAGCAGTTTTGTTCAAATCCTGGCAGAAGTGGTTCACTCAGAAATAAGGGCATTTTACCTGATTAGGAAGATTTCCAAATTGCCGTGCATTGCACTCTAAGGTAAGTATGGAGATTTTGTAGTCTGCTTTCAGGACTAAATGAATCTGGTGTGTATTAATGTTTGGCTGGTACTGCCCACTTGCAAAACCCTTTTGGTTAGAAGAGAATCTGCATCAGTAAAGACTCTGTCTGTAATTCCATTTGAGACTACTGGGTTTTTTCTAACAGTGTACTACAGCAATTCAAATTAGGGATGCTTGAAAAGGGTTGGGCATTTTCCAGCTTCTTGGTTTTGCCTATATATTGGGTTGAAACAACCAAACGTTGCCTGGGGCTTTGAATACTTTGAGTTGTATGCCTCCCTCTAAAAAGAACCAGAAATAACAAAATAGCATGTATAGCTATTTCTGAGATATGGCAACAAAACAAAATCAGGGAGTGCTAGAACAACGGCGGGGGGGGTGGGGGGTGGGGGAGCGTGGTGGTCAAGAAAATAGCCATTCTGGCCCCCATTTTCAGTCAGAGAGGAAGGCTATACGTCTATATTTGCACATGTTCAACTTTAGTGTTGCAAGAGTATAGCACACTGCAAGATATGTAATTTATACTGAAAATGTTTTGGGGTTTGGTTGTTTTGGGTTTTTTCTTTTCCTGGGAAAATCAAAGATTGCCAATTAGTGAAAAACATTCATGCGTGTGTATGAATGTACATGCAATGACATAATGAGACTCTCCCCCCTATCCCACTCCTACAGAGTTGCAGTCAGACTTAAGGGTGACTGCTTAAGGTAGAAGCTGCCTGTGTATTTTCTTTTGTACTAAATGTGGTCAGGTGATTGAAGTTAAAAAAATTATTTTTCTTGCTGACTACTTTTTCTAACCCTTTTGCTGTATCGTTGAAGTAGGAAGTGTCTGGAGCTCAGCAAGGATGACATTTATTCTTGGGAGGATGGGAAAAGGTTAAAAGTAGAAACAGCTGATGAGGCAGGATGGCTCTGTGGAGAAAGCAGGACGAAGAGAAATGTGAACATCTGTTAAAGCTATACCAGTGACTAATTTGGCTAAGTTAAGCTTGCAGTTCCTTTTGAATTCCTTCTTCTTCAGTAGAAGTTACTGATATCAATGACAAACACGATATGGGCCTTTGGAGTGTCATTAATTTGGGTAACAGAAAATTTAATAAAGAGGAAAAACAGGCAGTTCCATTTTATTTTATTTTTTAAGTTATCCCAGTCTTCAGTTCAACATGCACTAAAAATAAAAATGAGATTTTGAAGATCTGATTTGCTATTGCAATACCCCATTCTCTTCCCACTGATGATACCTTTTACTGGGAAAATACTTAGGCCAGAGGACTGCTGGTAGTTGTGATGTTGTGTCCACTGACTTATAGTGTCGTTCAATACCTATCATGAAAATCACAGTCCTGCTGGCTTTTTTTCAGATCCCCACTGTCACAGAGTGGAGTCGGAGAATTCTAAGGTGCCACCGTATTTTCCCTGAAGCTAACATTCAGTACACTCAAATTAACCTCAATCCAATACAGTTGTCCTGTCCTGTCTCCCCCACAGTAGAATTTCCAAAGATGTTTAATAGCAGAACAACAACTTGGGAAACATTATTATTTAAAGAAATCTAAGAATGGGCATCTTTTATTATTAATTTCTTTTCCTGGTGCATCTGATACCTCCCAGCTCTGAGAAGGAGAGAACTTCCTGAGAATCACATTTGGTTTGCATTTCATCAGAACAGATGATTAATAAAAGCAGCCTGACTTTCTCAGCAGTCAACGGACTAAGTTGCTGTCCATTCTTAAGAAAGTTTTTAATCTTCCTGTGAAAGTTCTTGTCCAAACTAACTGGAATAAATAATGAGTGAATTAATTCATGTAGTGATGCAAGAAATGCTTCTCTGAAGTCCAAATAGGCATCTGAATGACCTTCGTCCTGCATTTTGTAATTAAGTCCGAAAGTAGTGCTGTTTAGAAAAAGGATTTTTTATATATTTACATATATATATCTCTCTATATATAGGGGTTTTGCAGTTAGCAGCTGTGAGAAATGAGTGTAAAGCATAGAGTGAATTATAGACTTGACTTAATCTTTTATCTCCTGGGAAGAATTAATAATTTAGCAGTGATACTGGAATAGTTGATAGGAAATGTCTACAAAACCACTAGATATGAAAAGATTTGGACCATTAAAGGAACTGAGCTAGAGGGTGACTTTTGATATTGTGAAACAGAAATAATCATGGACTCTGAATCAAAGCAGATAAATTCTGCTGTTGTTTATATGATATTGTATCTTCTAGGTAAATAAAAATAAGCAAGGCTAAGTGAGGGCAATATTTGAATATGCATTTTAAATTTGCCATCCAACATTTGTTTTAGCATAAGGATTTTTGGAACTATTATAGAGAAAATTATTTTGAACTCTTGCATACATATACAGAAAAAGAGACACTAAATTATGGTTGCTATGTTCTACATGTTTGGTCTCTTCGCTTGTCCAGTGCACATCATTTCTGGGTTTTAAACCTGTGCAGACGTGCTTTGGCATACTTTGAAGAGAGAAGATTACTCAATTACTTTACAACCAAGTAGTTAATTCCAATTTCCTTAGAAGGCCAGTGTTGGTTTTTTCCCTTTCCTAGGTAAACAGACACAACTATAAATGAATGACACTTGTGATGGGTTTCAATTAATCTCCCTTGCCCCCAATTATCATGCAGAATTCAAATAGTATTGCCTCTTTGCTTATTTAGATATCTTCATTTGTATTTGGTTTTCAGTCAATCTTTAGTTACTACACATAGACGTTTAGGTTTTTCTTTAGTTAACATAGTGGTTTTTACAATTTTCTATTCACTCTAGTTCTCATCATGTGGATTTTCCAGAGAAGTATTAGCTCAAACTGAGAATATATTTCACGTATGTTGATTGGTCTTCCTGTTAGTGTTTTAAGAGCCTTCAGAACAGCATAGTTGAATTTCAGTGTCTCACTGAATTACCTGTGCAATTTCCAGCAATCAGTATTAGAGGATTGCATGCCAGTGGTAAAAATAGAGGGAAGATTACTGATACAGTTTTAGCCTGGGTTAAACAGGCACAACAGTAACTGATTTTACAACACATTTCTTGTATTTGCATTAAGCTGTACAATAAACAGCAGTGATCTCATATTTTGTAGTCAATATATCCTACAAAATGCTCTTTATTGTATTATAGTTGTGTTAAGAGGACCTAGTCTCAGTGTAAAAGCAGAAAAGAAGTGGATATAGAATGCTTGCTTTTTGTGACTAAGACTGGGGTTTTTTTAAAGGATGGGCTTTTTGTAAAATTACTTTTGCTGGCTAACGTACTATCAGTTGTTTGTCATCCACTGGTCTCTTGTAGGACATGACTGCTGGATAAGAAAAACTTCCAAAGACAAGAGCAAGTGTGATTCAAGGGAGAATGTGGCTTGGGTCAGAAGACAGGTTTGCATGTAGGTTCTCAGCTCCCAACAGCCCTCTTGCTTTGGTAGCAGTGGGATTTTTGAGCTAGGTATATGAAGGACCTTTGGGGTATGTGAGTTTTATGTCTTAAGTAGCCGTGTATTATTTGTAGTGAATTAATCTGTACAAGGGAGCTAAACTCACTCAGATGTGGTCCCCTTTATTTTAGCTGGTAATAGCTTCTTTGATGCTAGTACAGTGAGATACTTAGATTTTGAAAGGTGGTTTAGTTGTAACAACTTAATCTAAATGTGGAGAGGTCTTTTGCTACCACGCAAGCGGAAGAGAAGCTCTTACCTCAATTCCAGGCTCGGCTTTGTGATCTTCTCAGGCAACCTCAGGACACAGTGAAATATTGCATGAGAAATCTCTTATACGTTTCCCTTCCTTTTGAGGGAGTTGTTGCAGCAGGGTTGTGCTTAATAGATGGTCTAGGTGCTTAATAAATAATTTTGTATATTTTATGTTTTAGGTGCATTTTACACTTCAAGAATCAATTCCAAGAATAGTCTGCACTGTAAGATGATTATAGCTGTTTTGGGTAGTTCTGTTTTCTTCAAACTACAGATAACGAAACTAGTTTACAGCTACTGCAGATACAGAAACTAGTTTACAGCTCACAGTTAATTCTTGCATTGCTATTGTCATATTTGCAAAGTTGTAACTTCAAGATGAAGTGGCTACTTGCTTGATCAGTTCTTGCAGAAATGGCAAAATCAAAAATCAGCTGGTGTGAAGAGAACAGGAAATAATAGTGTGTGTGTGTGTGGAAACTGAACTGCAGTTTGTTATGGTTGCCCAAAGGCAGAGATGTCCAGGAGTCAACTCGTATCTCAGGGCTAATTGCTACACAGCTGTTAGAGTTGATACCAGCTACCTGACTGAGCCAAACCCCCGTGAGAATAGGTCTTAGTTGAGGCAATGGAGGCAGCAGTGCATGAAAAACCCTGCTGCTGGAATTCACTGCTGGTCAATTGAGTGCATTTTTTTGACATCATATTGTACAACTCCATGTATATCACACAGTGCCACTATGTGTGAATGAAAATTGAGAGGACCTCCGTTGATTTGTCTTAATTCAGAAAGAAAATATGAAGTCTTTTATCAGTTCTGGCTTTCATGAATTACTAAATTTGTTCCTACTTTCTTTTCCATGGCAGTTTGAGTTCATTCAACTACAATATAAAATTCATTGCACCAGATGTAAAAATGACAAACAACTGGACCACATCTTTGCTGTTCTTCTTATCAGTTACTATGGTGAGTCTTACGGATTTTTTAAATCACTTCCAGATTTAACAACTGTGTACAGAATACCATAGAAATTATTAATATGGAAATGCAGAAACAACTAATCTTGTGTTCAAATGTAGTTTCTGCACAGCAGGATCTTTATCTACATTCTGTTCTCCTTTTAATTCTGGTGGTAAAGGAACAGAAATAGTATTTACCTCTGCTGAACCCGGCATATCCTTTGCTAGCAGAGAACTTTACAGTAACAGTTGACAAGTGACATATAAGCAGCACTATGCAGAGGACATCCTTGGAACTTTTAATTTCACCCCTTGTATGACAATGGTACAGTATTTCAATCTGCAGCTTTGTTTTTTCCTTGAAGTTTAGTAGCTTCCCATAAAATATTTAACTTCTTTTAAAAACGTACTTAAAAGGTTCAGGTTTTGATCAAGATCTACTTTCTTATATTATCATTATTATTATTGTTATTGTTATTGTTATTATTTTTACTAACTATAAAAGTGGATGTCATGTCTTATGAATACCTTTTTGTATTGAGGGTTGACTTCATGGTTTGCAAGAATATAGAGAAACCAAATAGCTCTGAACAAGCCAAAACCTTCAGTGCATATGGTATATGGAAAGTCTCTTTTCATAAAGGATCATTTTAGGCCTGATTTAAATGCCTTTTAGACTAATGTAACTTTGATATATTTTACTGGATTTTGTAAAAGCTGTTTATGTGCTTCTGACTGTCTCAGTGCTTTCTAAGCATTTTTTCCATTATTATTTATAAATCTTGCAGATTGTTACTCCCCCATGCTCATTCGGGAGATATTTGTCAAGATTCAGTAGTAAGAAGAATTGCTAAATTAACCAGAAAAACATAAAATCATATTGTCAGTAATAAGATTTGAAGATAATTTTCCTTCAGTAAAATAATATTTAAAACATAGTATTTAAAAAGATTGACATTTAAGAAGTTTATGTTGGAGTTTATACATGACTTGCTAAAAAAAGTCTTTTTCCTCGTAGTTTTTTGCCACTGCTATACCATCTGAAGGGCATCAGAATATGACGGAGGACTTCACTCAACTGAGTGTTACACGGAATAAAATTATGACAGCACAGTATGAATGCTACCAGAAAATTATGCAAGATCCTATTCATAGGAAAGAAGGTAGAGATCATTTTCTTATAAGGTTTTACACAGGCAAATGGTCCACAGACATATTACAGTAATTCAGAATCCCTTAAGTTATATTCATTTCCTGTCTTGGTAGCAATAATTTTTCAGGCTGTAACTGTACAAGTTTTTAGAAAAATCACTTTGGGATTCATGAAGATAAAGTAATATGTTATATTACCTGCCCATAGCACCACTTCTTATATAACACAAAGCTTTTATTTCTGATAAGAAAATGTTAATTTAAATAGGTAATCCAGATTAAAAAATGATGACTGATTAATCTTACCACTTTATTACATTTCATGCTCTTATAATACCTCTCTCTACCTGGTCACATCTGCCTTTAAAAATTTAAAGTATCTTGATACACACAATTTCCCTACTTTGAGGGTTGTGTTAGTATCATTAATGCTTTTTCTGATAACTCATTCTGAGCTAACCTCAGTAGCTCTACCTGTCACAGCATTCACTGTTTCTGACTTTATAACTTCTGGAAACATTGAATGGCTTTTGAGGCAAGAAGAGGTAATTGCATTCTTTTACAATGAGTTTTTTTCTTTTCTGAAATGATTCCTTGGAGGAACTGAATGTCTGGAGGTCAGAAATGGATATGAGTATGACAGTGTAAGCTTACGACTAGCCTGGGTCATCACAGTTTCAGAAGGATCTGAACAAATTGGAAAATCTTCAGATGAGGAGGAATTACATGATGTTTGAAAAATGCAGCCTTTGAGATCAGGGCATTATTAAGTCTTAAAAAGAAAACTGAAGGAAGATACTCAAAACATCTTCAAATTTGTAGAGAGGGTCAGTCATTCTGTGTGCCTTTTGGGAAAGGATTTGTTTATAAAACCCTAGCTTGTTCTCAAGGGAGGTTTATTTTAGATGTTAACATTCATGGGAGTGCAGTAGGCATTGAAACAGGCTCTTGAGGGACACTGTGGATTCCC
This sequence comes from Buteo buteo, assembly GCF_964188355.1. Taxonomy (NCBI): domain Eukaryota; kingdom Metazoa; phylum Chordata; class Aves; order Accipitriformes; family Accipitridae; genus Buteo; species Buteo buteo. The sequence goes on along the minus strand of NC_134175.1, from coordinate 17,918,208 downwards.
TTTCCCTGGAGCACTTGGAGAACTGTCTGTCCATGATGACCGCTGCAGGCTTAGCTCTGCTTGAGGCAGAGGAGCTGTGGCTGCCTCCCAGCCAGCCTTTCTGATGGCTTTTACGATACCACTGTGTTTTCAATGAACTAGTAAACCTACGTATAGGCTTGGTATACATCCAAAATGTAAGTTCATTCAGTAAAACGGTCTTTGCAAGCTTAAGGCTCTTTGTTAATGTACATTATTTGGTCTGAATTGATTTAGGTTTTTTTGCCTACTGTGCTCTAGATCTGAGGTTTGTAAATTGTAGATGCAGACCATTTCGAGGTGAATGATGATGGATTTTAAAATGTGTTCGAAGAAATGTACATATAAGGAACTGTTTCTATTAAGTGGAGTTTTAATTAACTACTGCTAAATCTTATCTTTCTATTTTCTTTTTTTTCTCATTGCTGCAAGTGAGAAACTTACTTTATGCAGTCTTACATCTTATTTTTGAAAGAGTGTTGTGAAAGAATGGTTGTTATTTTATTACCAGGTCTCTACTTGTTTGCAGGTCCTTACTGTAACAGGACATGGGATGGCTGGTTGTGCTGGAGTGATGTTGCTGCCGGAACTGTGTCAGTACAGCGTTGTCCTGACTACTTTCAGGATTTCAACCCATCAGGTGAGTGTGCATGGGCTTCTGCATCAACGTATTTCTTAATAAAATGAGGGTTTGGGTGCTTGATGCCTCCTGTTTGCCCTACTCAAGTCACTAATCCTCCAGAATTTCTGTAACTCCAAACCCATTATTTGCATTTTCCCTTTATCACACAGAAAACTCATAAGTTACTTATTTTCTTTTCTGAAATATGTCCTTGAGGGATTCTGTAGATTAGGAAATAGAAGTTGAAGTTAGATCAGTTTTTTCCTCTTAGGGATGAGCTTTTCTTTCTAACACACAAGCAGAAATATGACTTATTCTTTTACCTCAATTTCGCAGTTGAAGTTGACAAAGAGTTTCTCCTACAAGTGAATCTTTTCCTGTTTCTGTAGGCTCAACTTTCCATCTTTGAGCATGTGGAAAATGTTATATATTTTTCATTCTTGTCTCTTTCTGCTGCTTTTGGTATTTCCCAGTGTACTTTCATGCCTCTTTCTATTTGAAGATAGAAATCATTATGTGGTCCCAGAAATTTTCCAGTTTGGTTCTTGAGCAGTTTCTCTATTGATGTTTTCCTGCCTGTCCAATCCTAATTTACAGAGGTAGGATGTCAGACTTCAGTTTAGATCTTGGATGTTAAACAAGCCATTTAAATATACTCGTCACTTCACCTGGTAGTTCTCTAACAGTTTGATACATTTTGATACTTACAGGATTGGAGGAGGGATATCTATTTGTTTTCTTAAGAAAAACAAATCATCAGTTGCCCTTGCCAAGCAAAAGCAATGGTCTCTAGTTTCTCAGAATTCATAGTAACAAGCAATGTCTCTCTAGTAATATTAATAAAGCTGTCATTTGTTTGCCAATCTTTCTTCATTAAATACTAGGCATCAGGAAGTAGAACTTCAGTGCTGACTGTTGTGTTTTTCTTTTGTTTTTCTTTTTTTGTTTTTCTTTCCATCTACTTTGACTGCAGAAAAAGTTACAAAGATCTGTGATCCAAGTGGGAATTGGTTTAGACATCCAGAAAGCAACAGGACGTGGACAAACTATACCCAGTGTAATATCTATACACATGAAAAAGTGAAGGTAGGAAAGGAATAAATGCATGTTAGCAGTGTCAAGAAACTGATCTGAAAAATTTCACAAGTTTCAAAACTCCAATAGTAGGGCAGTTAATGCAACATCAAAATGCAAAAAGAAGAAAGCATGTTGAATAAAAAGGATGAATTGTGCAAAACAGACTCAAAAAAACCCAGCCCACCTGCTTTTTCTTTTACAGATGATTTCAACTGCTTGAATAATATGATCCTATTTTTGTTTATGGGTATTTTAAATGTGTAGGTACTAGTACTTGTCTAGGTCATCCACAGTCATCTACTGGTAAGCAAAGTACATGCCTTATAAGAGCAGACCTTTACATTTTGCTCTGTAATTTTGAAGTAGGGTCCAAGTTCAGCAGAACTGTGGGAGGTATGCGCATCTCTGAAAGACGTGCTGAGAGCATGGGTTCTTCCAATTAACTTACAGTGACAGATTTTCAGCAGGTGCACAACCAAAGTTTTACTTGAGATTAATACGTATTCTAGGTAGCTTTAAGTAGAGTTTGGATGTTTTGGGGTTGGGTTTTTTGCCCCAGTGTGAAAAGCAGAGCTAATGTCTACACTTTTGTAAAAAAGAAAATAAGCTGTAGTTGAATGGATTCACCATGGGATCTTTGGAGGCTAAAGGGAAGTAAATGATGAGAAGTGTTAGATAGGGTTTGTTTTTCATTGTGATCCTTTGCCTGTGTTATATCTTGTGTCCTGGCTCCCAAGTGCCATTTTTTTCAGTTTCTGAGATATAAAGCTGCTCACATGAATGGAAAACCTATACTTCAAGTGTACTTAAGTGAAATTTTGCAAGCATCCAAAATTATCTCAGGCCAGGCAGCAAAATGCTTTGAGAGAGTTGTTTTCTATATATGAAAGGTAGACTCTATGCACACACACATACCCATGTGGGTATATGTATAGATGCTATTCTTATAGACTTCAGTTTATCTTGAAATTGCCCATCCATTAACAGATTTTAAAAAAAAAAAAAAAAGTCTGGTAAATCTCCAAATGCCCTCTTTCTGAGATACTTTTTGATATGTGAGGATATAATTGCATATTTGCCCCACCCCCAGCTGTATGCCCACTAATATTCTTTATGTTTATGAAACATTCAGTCATGGGATGAAGCAGTAAATTGAAACTGTAAATGCCCAAGAACTAGGAATATAAAATGCAGGTCAGGATAGACTGTAAATTAATTTGGACCTCATGGAAAAGAGCTCAATAATAAGAGACTGTGTCAAGAATACTGACAACTAGTAGAGATCCTAACTGCCTGCATTATTGCTGTCAAGAGCGCTTTAGGGTATTTGCCTAGAAACCATATTGAGAAAAGATGGTAATAGATGATAATAAGGTACTTTTGTATTGCTTTTTCTCAAATCATGAGACATTGAATACGCTAATGGCAGTTTAATTCTACTAGCAGAAATGCTATAATTCGTTGATTCTTGCTAATATTTGGCTGGAAACTGAGAGAATATTATTCAGACAGGAGCAGGTCCATGCAGGTCCTTCTTTATGAATAATGAGCTAGTTTCCCTCAGGCTGCTTTGCCAGCATATATCAACTCTGTCATGCATCAGAAGCTATTGTTTAAGTGGAATAATAGCTCTGAAGAAAGCCTTACTGCTTGCTACAGTTCTATGTCTTGTTATATTAAACAACATTATCTTTTCACTTTGCTCAGAAGGCAGGTTAGATAATGCACAATAAATGTGACTGTTGTCCATTGTTCAATTCTTATTGTTATTGCCCTCATCAGCAGTCCCTGCTGTACCACTGTTTTGTGTCAGTTCTAAATTTTGTGGAAATCTTCTAAATCCTTAACATGCACCTTAGCCTAAATTGGTCATTGAATGAGGTGGTGATATCAGATATGGACCTGTCATAGAAAGGCTGTCATTATGTATATGTAGCCAAGCTTTAGCGTTTCAGGGGTGACCCTTGTTTTTTCTCGCTTCCAAATTTTTATGAAAGTTTCACTTAAACCTATTGCATTGCTTTTTTTTTTAAGTTATCATATTATTAAAAATAATGATAATTTGAAAAATTATAGCATGTACAAAGAGGTACCCTTGTTTCATCTTACAACCTTCCTAAAGCTTTACCTGGAATCTTTTTATATTATTTCAAAAGTCAATATATGTAGTAAGCTGCAGTTAGTCTATCTTAAATCAGAATAAGTTCAGAGGATACATACAGTTTGGAGTACATGAGCATTTGTATGTATGCTCTAATTCTTCCTGTAGAATCCAGATAGTTATGCTTTATTGTGATAGTCTAAGGTTCAACCTGAAAATCTTCATTTCCATATGTGCAAAATGATAATCTTACATTTAATGCAACAAGCGGAATTTTGTGTGGCAGATTCCATGACTGAAAGCAGGGGTTTGTTACTAGTGGAATTTAATATATTTATTAATTCAAAGAATTAATGATAACATGTATATATTCCAAATATTAATTTACTAGTTCCTCATTTTTACCTTTTATATCTACCCAGCTTTTCATAATTCTGTAATTTGGTTGTAGGCTTATTTAACAAGACTGTTTAGTCTTCACTATTTTTGAGTCATTGTTAATTTTTTCATGCCCTTCCTTAAAAGCCAAATGAAAACTAAATTTCCAATATCATAATCACAGCTTGCTTTGAAGGAAGTATCCTTAAATGGTAAGAAAAAAACCTATGAGGAAAAAATACATAAATTCATATAGGAAGTACATGTTTTACTTAAGAGTTGTGTTAATAGATGAATCAAGCCTCAGACAGGAATCTACCCAGTGCAGTAGCATAAATAGCCAGATTTATGTAAATGCTCAGAAAAAACATAGCAGTATATATTAGAAACCCAATGTTTTAACTGAGAAGAGGTAAGTTCTAGTGATGATTTCAACAAATCTGTTGGGTATCTTACAGAAAGAGTTTTTAGTAAGATGTTGATTTGCAGGATTCTAGACTTGATTCATCATTATCTGTAATGTTTTTATTAATGCTATTATAGTCATTGTATATGCAGAAGAGATGTATAAGTATGTGCTTTATCAACAATAGTTCTGTATGCATCACAGGTGCTTGGTTTTGTTCTTGTATTGCAGACTGCTCTGAATTTGTATTACTTGGCCATCATTGGACATGGTCTTTCAATTGCATCACTTCTGATTTCTCTTGGCATATTCTTTTATTTTAAGTAAGTATATTTAAAATCCTTTACCAAATATCAGTGGCTGCAACAATCCTAGTTCCAATACTTTGAAAGACCAGCCATCCCAATGAAATTAGATGGAGCAAGAAGGTGAAGAAAGTCACTATATCGGTTTGGCTTTGAACATTATACTGTAATAAAATTTTAGGTTTCTTTTCTTAGAAACATAAAATCCCAAATCTTCCAAAAAACCCCTGTAGAATATATTGAAAATAGGAAATGGGAAAGTTTTGTTTGTTTGGGGTTTGTGGGGTTTTTTGTTTTGTTTTTTTTTTAATAATAAGTTACAGTGTGCATATGCCAGGCATCAACCAAAGAGCAAATGAAAACCAAAATACTGTTGACATGTGGTAGGCACAGTAACATTCCAAAGTAGGTACCCACAAAATATGATAAATTGTAAAGAAAGTAAGGCTAGGAGCTATAGTAGGAGTGGGAATAATAAAAATAATCCTTTTTTTAATTTACCCACCTAATTATGTCTATGACAGTTATGTCATATCCACTGACTAACAGTTATGATGTAACCTTCTTGAGAGAAAGTTTGAGCAGTGTATTGCCAGTGTCACAACAACTTGTAATATAATGCACAGGTCTTTTAAAATTAGTCGTCTTATTATTTCACATTTTGTGAAAGTACTTTTCTTTCCCAAGAAAGATATACATTTTTTTTTAAGAAGTTGTTAAGGCTTAGTAGAAAGGTGAAACCATGAGTAATAAGCAGAGCTAAGAGAGACAAGTTGTTATCTGTGCCAAATGCTGCACTGCACAGCGTAGGCTTTCCTTGTTAACTGGCACTAGTTTAATCATTTCTGCATCGTTTTTCATTGGATAACATAGATCTGCTCTATGATCTTACCTATTTCTTACCACTATACCCTACTGTCTCACTCCATCTTTTATTTTTTCCTAAAATATTTTTTCCTTTAAGTATGAATAGCACATACACTAGCAACTGTGGGGCTAGCTCAGATTTTTCTTTTCTCGTGCTCTGGACTTTGATTAGGTAGAAGTAGCAGATATCTGATAAAACATTATCCTTTTTAATCACATCTGCCTGAATATAGTGTTTCCAGTTTAGATATGCATTATTTCCCCAGGTTCTGGGACAACATTTCCACAAGTCCCCAGTAAATGAGTGTTTCAACTTTGTAGCTTCTCTTTATGAAATCCAATATTCAAGATGACTTTTCAGCTTTTTCTGACTTCTTTTCTTGAGGACAAACCAAAACATTTGTGGTTTTTAATCAATTTATTTGCATATGACCTGTAAAAACAATGCTTACCATTTCCAACTTTATTTTCCCTCCACAAAATCAACATGTGAAATGGCTCTGAGTCCTTATAAGAAGCTTCATTTTGCATTAAGAAGAGCTATACCATTGCTATAAATGTCACAAAAAGTTTAACAGACTAAATATCTAATGTGGCAGGACAAATGCTTTGACATAGACTTCTCAGGAGAAAATAAAAAGATTTGGAATATGATATGATTTTTAAAAGTTCAGAGACAGTAAAGCATGAATTTTCTCTACTACAATACGAAAACCAAGCCAATTTCATTACGGCTTGTGGCACTTGCTGCAAAAGCAGGTGATCTGCTTTGCTACCGTTATGTCATGTTTCTCTAACCCTCCAGGGATTTTTTTTTCTCCCTCTGGTAGAAGGATCATCTCTCCTCAGAGAACCACATGGAATTAATCCAGACCCACAAACCACATTTTCTAGACTGTGGTTATGTTGGGATATAAAAGAAAATTAGAAAATTTAAAGGAAGCTAACTAAAGTCTTCTACAAGCTGTTCTCTTGGGATGTACAGTTCCTCTAAAGTATTTTTAGTACCAGAAGGATATTTAAGGATCTAGATTAATACCAGGATGTATTATGTATCGGCTGAAGCTTGTATAATTATTCATAGCTTTAACAGGTGGACTTCTTTTTTTTTGCTATTGTGTGGGGGTGCCTCTGAATTTGTCATGTTTCCAAAAAATTTATTCTGGTAGTCGATTGATAGTTTCCAGATGACATTTGCTGGATTGCTGACCATTAGAATATCTTTAAGTTTGACTAAAAAGGTGGTACTTTTCTCTATAAGAAAAATGACAGGTTTTTTCAAATATCTTCTGCTTTTCAAATATCAAGTACTTGGGTTTTGGATGAAATTTTTTTTTAAGATTAAAATGGTTTTGTGCATTTTATTTTTTTCATTTGAAATTCTGGGGTTTTTCTTCAGAAAATTGTCTCATTGGAAATAGTTGCCCAGTTTGTGACTTGTGTTCCCCAAGTGGATTGGAGTTCTTGGTTTAATAGCATAAAATGGGCTATAAACTTGGAACACTGATCTTCCCCTCTGGAGGTTCATCTATGACACATAAATGTAACTTCTTGCGGTGGCTCTGCTTTCTCATTCTGTTACATACTCTAGATCGTACATGTGTTTTTTATAAATCTTTTGTTAAAATAGTTGTATGGTTTTCATAAAGAAAGAAAAACAAGGCAAGAGAAAACTTAAAAAAACAGTGAATTCAGAGAAAGGGGAGCTATAATTTGAAAGATGCCCCCCCCCAACCCAAACAAAACCCAAACCAACCAAACAAAAATACCCACCTGAAATAAAGGAGTTGTTGATCAAGCATCATGTCAAATCACTTGACAGCACTCGCAGAGGATAGCAACACTACACTTAAAGAGTGGGCAAACAACTGAATGATAGATGATAGAGAGATAGGAGGTTCCTAAGTCACTTTACCTTAATTTCAGCTGAACAGCTAATTCCTCTCAGGTGCATATGAGGATCTCCCTGGTCGAATTTTGCAGTATTTGAATACCTTAAAAAATTAGGTCTCAAACACATCTGGGGGCTTTTGGAAATGTTACCTTTTTTCTTTTGGAGAAATGGATTTTTCCCTAATGCCCAAGACATACAGAAGTCAATATAGGAAGGGAAATAGGTAATTTAGCAGGAGGTCTGTTTTTATTTTACTGCACATGTTTCAGTCCAGGGGTAGGTCATTCAAATGTTCTTAGATCATAATTATGAGAATTAAGTGGTTAAAGGATATTATGTCATTAAGAAAAACAGTCAGAAAAAGGAATCTAGGAAGGGTAACAGAGAAAGGAGGGTGGGGAGGCTTAGGAAAAAATCCTTTCATTACCAAAAGCAGTCTTCGTTTTTAAATGTCATCAGTCTTGCTTTCTTGTTTCTTGTCCGGTGATCCTTTCAATCCTTTCATGCATGGGTGGAGGTGGGTGTGGATGGGTGTGTTTGAATATTCAACAGGAACAGCTGCTGGATGACCCTGAGAGATGGCCCCATTAGCTGTACGTGCTTTTCCTTGCCTGTGCATTGAAACTTAACAATAAGCAGACAGAATTCCAGAGTTCTTCAGGACTTGTTTACACAAAGCCCTTAGCTGGAATCTAGAGTTGCCTGTCTTTTCATATATAAACCATATAGGAAAAAAAAAAAAACCCAAAACATTTTCAAAGAACATTAAAAACTGCATATTACAGAGCTTTATGCATTTGGGGGAATTAAAACAAAAGACAAAGATAAAATTTAAAAAAGCCTAATGGAATATGCTTTATCACTTAATTCATATCCAAACCTGTGTTCTGTATTTCAGACACTTTTTTTTTTTCTATTTTCTTCAGACAAATAACCCTTGGAAACCAGAGGTTCATGTAGGGTAGTTCCTTGTGCTGCATGACAGCACTGGCTTCTAGAGTGGTTTCCTTCCCCCATGTTTAGGGACACGAGGCTTAGAATGTCTCAGGGCTCCAAGGCTTGACTTGCAGAAACTCCACCTGATTCATGGTATTGCACTGTGCATATCTGAACCTGTTAACTTACTCCATGTATCTGTGGGGTGCTTCATACGCTCTTCTTGTGACAGTTGCAAAGAATGCAACCAAGAAGCACAGTCACCTCTAGCCACTCTTTTTTGACTGTCTCTCTTGTTCAGTGGGGTCATTTTGTTTCTTGCTTCATCTGTCACATTTCTCAATGGATTTCAGTATACTCCCCCAGCTTTTGTGACTATTCCATAGCTGCATTTTTCAGTTAAAATATGAAGTTCTCCGTCTTGCCCTCCCAAATTAAAAATTAATCACAATGTCCATACTTCATCTTTCTTTCCAGGTGTGCTATTTGAGAAGGCTAGAAAACTTTTTTCCCCCCCCCCCCCCAGTGTGACAATTTAGACTTGTCCCCTGCTGACCTTGTCAATATATTTCTGATTTCTCTAACAGTGAACAGCAGTTGCATGTGTAAGTGATAGATTTTCTTCCTCCGGTTAGTCATTTAATTTTGTCAATCAACTGCTGGCTATTAAATGGAGGTAGGTAGGTGTGGTTATAAAGCACAGACTCTTTACAGCTGAGGCTCCAGTAGATGCTTTCTCTGAAGCAACCAAAGAGCATTTCCTGAGAGTGACCACAGTACCACAGTCTTTATCACTTCTCTGTGCATGTGGGAGAGGTTTCTTTGAGCAAAGCTAACCCTGCAAAACTGGGCTGTGTTCCTGACTGCAGGTACTTACGTGCCATATGACTGATCGAGTCACTTTGCTTGTGTGTGCTGCACACCCCGTAACTTAAATCTGAAAGGATCATTTTTACCCAACTTTGTAAACCCGTCATCTGCTTTCGTAGCAAAATGGATGTTACTTGCTCTTCTGGGAATTTGGAGCATTAAGCCTTAATATCTCAATGATCTGAATTGTTTATATATCCATACAGGCTTTCTGTCTTCTTTTGTGTTTGTCTCCAAAGCTGAATTTCTTTGGAAAAACTTGAATGAGAAGCACTCCTGCCTCTTGGATGGAATGGCACTAAGTTAGACCTGCTTTCTTTAGAATGACAGACAAATAGAAATTTGCTGCAACTATGTTCAACTTGTAGTGTTATTTAATATTATTGAACCTCTGTTTAAAATAAAGCAAGCCCTTCCAAAGATATTTTTCTCTTTAATTTTATTGCAAGATTAAAAGCAGACCTTGAAAATTAACACAATTAAATGCAGTTATATATTGCATTTTATAATTGTATTGTATATACTGTTTATAACTTAGTTATATACAGAAGTCAAAATAAGATTTGTGTTATTTTACTTATTTGGGTGTTTCTCTAGCTATAGGATTAAGGGAGAAAGATGACAAGAATGTGAGTAAAGGAATTATCCTCAAAAAATCTTTACAGGTTTGGGTAAATGGAAACATAGGGTAAGACAGCTTCTTCAAGTTCAGCTGTGATAGTTAATTGGGAAATTCTTCAGGTACCAATAAAATAAAGGTATAGATCTTCTGAAACATGTTACATTATTGCTATTCAAATCTTTTTTAGATAGCCACTACAAAGCAGGTCCTTCACTGTAAACATATTGAAACTGAATGTATTTGCTTTGCCTCCTGTTGGCATTTAAGGGAAGGTGTTACCTTTCACATCGTTCTATTAAATTTGGACTGGAGCTGAAGAAAGCATTGATGAAAGACCTCTTAATAAAATAAAGAGCTCTAGTATTTCAAAATTGTCCCCAAGTACACACAGTTGTCCCCCTGTGTATTCATTTGTTCTTGTTTCTCTTTTCTAGGAGCTTGAGTTGCCAAAGGATTACCCTGCATAAAAATCTATTTTTCTCTTTTGTTTGCAACTCTGTTGTAACAATAATTTCACTGACTGCAGTTGCCAACAATCAGGAGTTAGTTGCAACTAATCCAGTAAGTGAAAGTATATTTGGCAGCCTTGTTGATTTGTACGTGAAAAGCTTCAGCAACACAGAAGAGATAAATGAGACATGAATAGTTGATGAAATGTTGTATATAGCTAGGTTAAAATGTTCAGTAATGATGTATCCATGTTACGTAGTACAACAGATGTCTAACAATGATTTAGGCATTTCACATTTGAGGTTTCAAAATAGTAAAAACACTCTAAGAGACAGAGCATACGGAACTGCTCTTCTGAATTTGTACAAATCGCTTTTGCACTGAAACAACTGCAAGAAAGTAGCCTATTTTAGATGATGTCAGTGAGGTTATGACAGTTGAATTCACTAATGAAAGGCAGTAAATAAAGCTTTGGAGTGTATTTTGGATGCCAGAAAATTTCCTATGGCTTTAACTTTGCCATCTTCAGTTGAAATGAGAAGAAATTTTTTTTTTTTCTCGCCCTGAAAGTATCTAAAGCTGACCCTTATATTCTAAAAGTAAAAAGCAAAATAAAAAAAGCCATCCATTCAGGTCTGATTTTTCCCTCTCTCTTTTCCTGATATTACTGGGCTAAGTGTGAATCAGTAGCCTCTCCCAAAAGACTCAGAGTTATAGCAACGGAATAGCCTGAAAATGAAATACATAAACAAACAAAACGATGGCTTTATTTTTATGTAGACCTGGAAGATAAATTTAAATTCTGTGAAAGTTGGGGCAAAACTCCAGAAGCTGAATCAAGTAAAAAGATAAATTCTCTTTCTCCTGTAAAAGCTCATCAAAGTGCTGGAAAACAGGCTTGAGATAGCTGCTAATAATCATCATCAAGTGAGTTAGGTAGCAGAACATGGTAAAACAATATTGATTTTTGGTTTGTTTTAAGCTAAGTGCCAGAAATAGATCCATCAAACACAGCAGTTTTAGAAGGAGAAAAAAAAAAAAAAAAGGATCTACTGTGTCCTAATCTGCAAGTTAACTATTGCTCCTTTTTCACAACCTCACATTTTAGTCTTCACAATAAGTTATAACATTTCAACTGAAGAATAACTTTTGAATGAAGCTAAATATAAATATATGCCAACAAGAGAGCTTCCTTCCAGAACCTACTATGCAAGCTCTCAACAGGCCCTACGTGCAGTTATGGCTAGGTTAAAATTGGAAGTATTGTAAGCATTTTAAAAACATAAATCATTTTCTGGAGTAGTTGTATGTTGTGATTGGTAAAACTGAGAGGGGCTTACCCTCATCACAGTACATTTTCTTGTGCAGTTATCATCAGATAATTTAAGGATTCCCTATTGTTTGGAATGGTCAAATGTGGCAATGTTGGCAGTAAGGGAAAATATCATTACAGCTTTCTGCCATCATGCTTGAGGATCTCGAGGTCCTCATGTTTGAATAATTAAAATACAGACTCGGTTACCATCTTTTTTATCACCATAAAGTATGGAATAGTAATTCCATGAAAATGCTATTAAAAAAAAAAAAAGGTGATTGTAGTGAAAAACAGAATAAACATTAATGTTTGACTTGAGTAGTATTTTTTTTTCCTTTTGCAAATAAAGCTCTGAGATTTTTGTAACTTAAAAATTTATATTGTCCTCTGCTTTTTTCTCCAGGTTAGTTGCAAAGTGTCACAGTTCATCTACCTGTACCTAATGGGTTGCAACTACTTTTGGATGCTGTGTGAAGGCATTTACCTGCATACTCTCATTGTGGTGGCTGTTTTTGCTGAGAAACAACACTTGATGTGGTATTACCTTCTTGGCTGGGGTATGCAATTTCACGTTCTGTATTTTCAGGCCAACTCAATCTCTTCCTCCTTTTCATGAGAATTCAAACATCTGTACCTTTGCTTCTCTGAGCTGGTAGCTTTGAACAACGATGACACGCCCCTCTTCTTTGTCTGTAGTGTTTTAACAGGCTTAGAAACGTTAACGTAGGAAGTTGTATGTACCTCTGTCTGCTGAAAGAGAGATTATGCATTTCTGGAGTCAGGAAGTGACTCCTCCTTTGTATAGAGAAAATAGTCTCCTATTATAAAAAAGACATTAAGAAGTAATTATTCATTGTTCCTCATCTCGAAGATGTTTATTCAGGAATGAATGTTTGTTTTCAGAGAAGTCTCGCCATGTCTAGGGTGGAGGGTCAGAACTGAGTTAGAGACGGCCAAGGATTTATTTTTCCAGCGGTTCCATTTGACCTGTATTGTTCACTAAGCAAATACAGAATAGCTATAGCTGAAGGTCTCAGGTAATATCAGTATCAAAACTAACAAGCTAAACCTGGTCATTTCAGATAATGTACAACACCATGTTCACAAAGTGCAAGTGAGGGCTTTCTCCTCAGCTTCAGAGTATTGGCACATTCAGCTATAACATGACTTGGTACCTGGGTCACTAGCTGTCCAGCTACAGACACAGCTGAGATGTGGTTAAAAGATCATAGGTGCTCAGCAGTTTCTGAAAATTAGGTACTACCAGATAACTAATTTCCCTATTCTTCTTAAATTTTGAATTTGGCCTGGTTTCCAGAGTCTGTTTTCAAATTTGTTTTGCAGGTGACCTTGTTTTCTGAATACCCAGCAAGTATGAGTGAGGACATGATCAACATTGTTAATCATACTGTTAAAGCTATGGTCACGTATACAATTACCTTTTTAATATTACCTACCTGTTTAGCCTTATTGCAGCTTGCAGGCTGATAAACATCTGTGTTAATGAAGATTGATTGTTGCATTCTAAAAAGTTATAATTTGATTTGCCTTTTCTTTCTATGTGTTGGTATGAAGTTCCTGGCAAGACAGTGGGAATAAGGTTCCATACGCCCCTCGGAAAGAAATCTGAGAAAATAGAAACGGAATTGGTCCCTGTTACTTTATTTGCTCTGCAGGTATATAGTTTGTATGAGGTGAAAATACAGAAGATTCCTGCAAGAGACGCAAGTTTACTTAGTTATTAGCCAGGTTTATATATGAAGAAAACACTTTTTTCTTTGCAGGTTTTCCACTGATCCCTGCCTGCATACATGCCGTTGCTAGAAGTTTATATTATAATGACAAGTAAGTGACATCTCAGCTTGCTTTGCAAAACTGTTATGTTTTCTTTAAGGGAGAAAAAAAAGGAATACAACAGATAATAAAATGCCAAATGTTTTTTTCTTTTCCTGTTTGTTTTCTCTAGTTGTTGGATCAGCTCTGATACTCATCTGCTGTACATCATCCATGGACCTATTTGTGCTGCTCTGCTGGTAGGCATTTTTCAGATAATAATTTGTTTTTCATATTTGTTTTCTGGCTGTTCTTCAGGGACTTCCAAAGTTGGAAAAAGCCTACAGCTAACATGTAGAGGACACTGTCATTCGCAGGACTCTCACTTAACACACTTGGTGCCTTAGATGCATCAGATACATAAGTCCTGGCCTAATTAAGGAGCTGTACCCCTGGTCCTTTGAGAAACTCTGGTTTAGCAATATTGATTATCATCCCACTTAAATGCTAGTGACAAGGAGAGGACTAAATGTTACCTGGAGTACTGGAGGGCCACTTTAAAATTATTCCTTTAGCTGAGAGTGCTTTCTCACTGCCCAGGCCATTTACCAGGTTGACCCTATTACAAGCATCATTGTGTCACTGTGCTAAGGTAGCCGAACAGCTACCAGACTGGACCTCGCTGAGGTTCAGAACAAGGGTTCTTGAATGTCATGACTGACTGCGGGTGGGAACGCAGGATGGAGAGAAACTAGAGCAGGCCCTTGGAAAAGAACCAGTGGAAATAGTTCTGCGAGTAAGTGTGACTGCCCCTGTTCTGATACTAATCTAGCAATGTGTGCTTTGGCCACGCGGGTATTGCAACTCCTCTGCTTTATTAGTCCTCATGAACTCAGAGCACAGTGTTCTGTCTTACACTTGAAGTTAATGCCAGCTCTGTTAGCCAAATGTTTACTACTGAAGACATTAAATTCTAGGTAACTTGCTCAAGACCCCACTGTATAAAAATCAGTGTTGTACTTCAGTTATTCTAGGACTGAATTTAACCTATGAAAGTCGGTTGGTAGATTATTGCTAAATAGAAATAGGTGCATAATAAAAGAAAATACTAATATGTACCTACTTACACAACTATCCAGATAATTAATATCTATGAATGCATAATGTAGAAAATGCTGCTGTGTAGAGGCATTCTATATGTGACCAGAATTAGCTGCTGGCTATATACTACAGTCATCTCTTTTACTGTAGCAGAAGCTTCAAGCTCATCTGGCAAAAGTATTGTATGCATGTCTGCTGACTTTTCTTACAGCTTTTCAGTTCATCCAAGGAAATTCATTAAGAATGAAAACATTGAGTAACTTTTTGGAAATAATTGCACTTTCTGATCTACATGAACTTCCTCTTCTGTTAAACTGTTAATGAATACTTGCAGAGGGCATTCTGTGCATAGCGAATTCTCTCTGAAGACCATTGCATAAATCCTGTGGTTCTTGTGACTCCCATTTTCATTCACAATGAAATTAGCTGGTGAACTTATATTTTGAAGATTGTGTTGCTATTATGACACACCTGAGGCCCTCTGCATGGGAAGCCAGAGGCAGTCCCTGTGAAATTATTAAGATCCATGGCCCATGGGGTGTGAATTATTACTGATAATGTCCTGTTAGTCAGGTCTGCTATATATGTTCATGTAAAGACACTTTAATGAGTGCTCTAATCTGTAAACTTAAAACCATTTCTAAAGCCTTTCTAAATTTTCTTCTCTCTAATTTACACAGAAGGTGAAATCCTGTTTTCACAGAAAGGCATAGGGTTTTTTTGCTCACTTCAGTGGTGCTGTATTTCACCCAGAATATGTATGCTATTCTGCATTGCCTTGTGGATTGTTACTTCCTTTGTCCAGGTGTCTCTTCACAGATATATCACTTAAGTAAAGCTCTTTAAAGCTGAAATATAATTTGTATTAGTGCTTGCTTAAATAACAACAGTAAAAAAAATTGTGTAAAATTATAAGACTGTACCATCTTCCATGAAATGACCTCATTTTAGGATGTAAGATCATTTTCTCCTTCCCAGCAGTAGCCTCTACAAAGTCACATTGAAAACCATGACAAGACTCCTACTGATTTCAAATGTACTGGATCAGCCCCAAACTGTCAAGTGTTCTCCCCATTCAAGGCAACACTAAGAATGTCCTTTGATTTTACTGGAGGCATAATAATCGCCTCTGTGAGGTTGGTTTGGGCAGAATCTGAGTCCATTCTCTTTGCAGTTTACAAATATGTTTACCTTTGACATTCCTGTATTTTTCGTGAGCTGACTGAAGGCGTTTCTCTTGTGTTTTTCTTGCCTCAGTACCATCAGTAAATTTATTTGAAAACCATGTAGGAATAATAAAGATTAAATGCAACTACACATCTTGCCTGTGATGTGAAAATACCTTAAAGGAGTTGCTTTCCTTTCGGACAACAAAAAAATATGTCAATTCAGAAAAGACAAGCCAGGGATAAAGACATTAGATGAGATGCATGTGTTTAGGCTTTGTGAACCCTCATTTGCTTAAGCAGCTTGCTTGCCAGATAAAATTTTCACACTTTACTAAGCATGACCTGCTTTAGTAGACATTTAAGCAACAATATTAAACTGCAAATTAGATAACAAGGGAGAAGACACTGTTTCTACTTTCAGGAGCAAGATCTCAAAAAACATGAAGAGGACTGTCAAGTGGGTGCCAGGGAGAATTGGCAGAAGCCAATGGGAATGTAACTCTTGTACATCACTGAAAAACCTGCAATTACATAAAGTTAACAATAACGCTGCTTTTACAGTCCCTGTTATTACATAACTGTGGTCAGATCCCTGCCAAAGAAACTGGAAGTGGGAGCAGACATAGGTTGAATTTTGATTGGAATTGTCTTCAGTTGACCATTGAATTACAACCATTTACCTAAGCAACCACAATTAAAGAAATAGTGTGGGAATGGAACAGTAGAGTGTGATGGTAGTTTTTACACTAGCCAAATAATGATCAAAATGCAGGAGGTGAAAAAAGCAATGGGTTTGAATTTTAGTGAAAGCAGTAGTGAATTCAGTGTAGATTTCAGATGTGCCAGTGCACTACTGAATTAGTTTGCATTGGTGCCACTGAAAGAGTAGATTTTGATTTAGTTATGCCATTATTTATATAAATAATATTACAGAGATTTTTTTTTTTGCCCTATAATAATGTTATGTATTAGTGTCTTAGGCTGACAGCCTTTTATAGATGCAAATTGTTTTAGCAGAAGAAGTAAGTGTACTCAGTGAACATGTACTAGAAGGAAGTTCAGGAACTCCTAGCTTTGTCACCGACCTATTTAATGATTTCAAGCTGGACTCGGTACAAGACTTGGGAGTTTAGAAGTTGAAGGCTTAGCATACATGTGCCTGGCCTTGGGAACGTCCACAGGCCAGGTACAAAACTTTTCTTCATGAGCACATACGGATGTTCTGCCCAAGCAAGCCAGGCTCAAGCAGGCTAAGATCTGAAGCTGCATAACTATATTAAAAGCCACGCAATGGCTACTAGCTAGTATCTAAGAATATCTGAGTTTCTTGAGCTGAGAATGGTCTGTTTATATCATCCTAAGGAGGAATTTAAACAGAATTTAAACCCACATGCTAATAAGTATTACCATATTGCTTAGCACAAACTCAACATGGAGAGAAGTAGAACTATCAGGGACCTGAGGAGAATTTAATTCAAGAACTGTGGCACCTATTGACTTATAAGCTCAGTTAAGTTCGCAGCCACTCTTAAGGCAGAACCTAAATTCTACTAAGTTCCCAGTACAGGTGCCAACATTTCTTTTTATCTAGGATGGCCTCCTCTGCCTTTGTTTCCATTTTTGTTCATTTGCCCAGTTCACTTTTCAGGTCACTGTGGAGCTGCTGGTATTTTACTCTGTGTTCATACTGCAGCTAGCACAACGGGACTCCTTTGGGGCTTTACAAACCATCGCAGTCAATTTGATGATAATATATATGCGAGTAGTTCCACTGGCCTTCTTTTGCTGAAATGTAAAAATCTACTCACTACTTTGCTAAAGTCAAGGCCTATTTCCATCACTTTAAGAATTCAGTTCATCCTGATCTCACTGTATGTGTGACAGAAGAGATATACATCAAAAATTGGTGCTGCGTACTTTTACCGAGAATCATACTGTTCTTCTCTGTCCTCCGCTTTGCCTCATTTATCTTTTCTGTTTACACTAATACCTATTTGCAAACTCTCTGTGTGCTTATTTTTGTGCTTTTTGGTTTTGGTGGGTAAGTGGAACAATTAGAAAAATTCTGTGCATTTCAGCATGTTGTGAATGAAATAATTTGCTGGGTGGTATTTCACTCCTGGCTGCTGCAACTTTCATCTTCAGTTAGCATTCAAGGACAGTATTATAGGAATTGGCCATGCTACCAAAACACAAGAGGTCTGAAAACTCTGTGTTTGAGACATGCTGATGTTGAACTAGTAGATATGAGAAGGATTAAATTTAGAAATGGAGGAAGGACTTATTGTCTATGTGTACTATAGGAGGTTGGATGAGGATCGTGGGCTGCATAAAATCTAAATAAATCCCTTGAGAAAAAAATCAGAAGAACTTGGTTGCTTAAACAAAGCTTAAAGGTAGCTGGAGACTTCCAGAAGAAATTCATGCAGTAGTTTCCTATGTAAAACAGTTTCCTGTTAAAATGATTTAAATAGCATGTAAGTAGAATATAAATAGCATCACATATCTGTCAGGGGCCTTGTTGCTGTAACAATACGCAGCTGTTTATCATGAAAACCTTAACTGACATGAAAGAATTCTGCCAGGGTTGTGGAGAGCTTGGTGACATACATGGTCTGAAATGGCTTCCCTTTTTGCACATGTCCTACAGCAAGACAGAGACCTCCCCCTAGAACAGGAATTCCTAGTCTTTTGAGAAGGGAGTTGTGTGTCTCTCTGTCTGCTGGCTTCTTCCCTCGCTCCCTACTTTTGTCTCTAGATAGTTGTTGACAAGGACAGACAATTATCTGGAAGAAGAGACAGGACCAGGTCTGTCCCTTCCATAGTGGGTGCCCTAAGCAGCATTGTCTTGCCTCTGTGCCCTTGGGCAAGGTGATGGAACTGGCTGAGCTCTCAAGGTCTCTTATAGCTCTGGTTTCTATAAGAGGCTGCCATTATTGCACAATAGATGAAAATACAGTGTAATCATCCATAACGTTGCTGTTGCTCTGGTTGCTCGCATCCTTAGGCTGTTGGGGGGGTGTGTGCGTATACACACACATATACGCGTGCCTGTGTGTATTAGTTTGGTGGTTGCTTATGATGAGTGCTCACATGTTGAAAGATAAAGTCTGCATAGTTGTGATTTCAGTTTGGGATTTTTTTTGTTTGGTTGGTTTTTTGTTTTGTGAAACTGAATGAACAGCTATGCACCACTGTTAACAAGAAGAGCCTTAACAGCTATGGAAATAATCAAGTTCAGTAGTGCATGAGAATGATGTAGAGCATCATCTCAGTGCTTGCCCCATTTGCAGCTCAAATCAAACATTGGCCACTGTAAGAATGTTAAATCTGCTGTTTGTCTACAGGAGTATACAGTTCCTTGTAGCAGCATTTTGACTGCAATTTTATTTTCTTTTATTTTTTTATTTTTTAAAAATCTCATTTGTTTCTTTTCTATAAATTTGTCCAATTCATATTTGAAAAATAAAAAAGCAGCCTTTTGAAGAACCACATTTAAACACAAAGAGGGAATAGTGTCATTCTCTTTCTTGACCAACCTAAAAAGACATCATCATTGTAAAAAAACCTAATCATTCACCTGTGTGCTGTTATTGTGATAGCAGAGAGAAAGGTGCGTAGATTGTTACAGTGGAAGATGGACATTTATCTAGATGGGCACTTGCTTAATAAGTTAGAGGAATGGACATGGGCAATAGATGTTAGAGCCCACTCTCAGTTACTTAAAGGTGTTTTCAAAGAATTTTAACTCATGCCTATTGTACAATCACCATGCTATCCACGTAGTATGAGTTTTCTTGAGTTTCTGGTTTTAGTATCACAAAACGGTGTGTGGGATTATTTTTCAGACTATCTTCAGTGTCATTTTCTTTTATGACAGGTGAATCTTTTCTTCCTGCTAAATATCGTTCGTGTTCTCATAACCAAGCTGAAAGACACCCACAAGGCAGAATCCAACCTGTACATGAAAGCAGTGAGAGCTACCCTGATTCTTGTTCCACTACTTGGCATTGAATTTGTGCTGTTTCCATGGCGACCAGAAGGCCGGATCGCTGAGGAAGTGTATGACTATGTGATGCACATCCTTATGCACTACCAGGTAGAAAGCATTGAACAGTTTTTGCTCGCTTAAGCTAGATAGCAGTTGGCATCTGAAGCAAATAAAGGAGAAATGATCTTGTTATTTTAATTTTTAAAGACCTTCATGCAATATTCTTATAAATGACTTTAACTTTCTCATTATGCTGAATTTTCATTTCTTAAAGGAAAGAAACATCATGGTAGATAGCTGGACCAATACTTTTTAGTAATGTATTTTTAGAAATAATTCAGCAAGTTTACGTTTGTATTATGTTTTCTTTGCTGTCTATATCTGAACTCTATGAGGAACCTCTAGTTATCTCAAACCTGGAAAAATCCATATGCATGTGAAATAAAGCAGAATTTTTTTATTTTTATTTTACAGGGTCTACTGGTGGCTACAATTTTCTGCTTCTTTAATGGAGAGGTAGAGTAACAGTTTTTAATACATTTATAATACTTTTCCTATTTTATATATTTTGGGGGGGGGGTTCAGCAATTAAAGAGATGGTAATTATTAAATTTTTTTTTAAAAAATTCTAAATCTAAATTTGTCAGGTAAAAATTAATTTAAAAAACTAATCTGGCTGCCAAGAGCAGAGCTTGGGAAAGACTATGCCATCATTCTTGGCATCATTAGGTTCTTTAGGACTGACACTCTTGTGCTGAGCAATATGCATGTCTCTTGATTATATAAGGAATTGAAGACAGTTGTCGCTTTGATATGAGTTCTCAATAAATATCATGTAAAAGTAAAATGTAATTCAGTATCCAGATGGTATATTTGTCTGTCTTAGAAGCTGTACAGCATCTGTTGTCCTGGAGAATCACTGTATTTGGTCTTTCTGCAGCAGGAATAGAGCATATTGCATACATGTTGATGTGCTGGGGTACTGTTGTGTTATGATGGCTCTTTGGGAAAATTTTAGGCTGAAGTTTGGAAAACTGTTTTTTAGCACTGCTGAGAAATACTATTCAAAAAATCAGAACTTAATAGTTTATCGTGCTTGGGTCAGAAATGTGTGTTGAATAAGAAGTGCACTTATAAGGAATCATCATCAGGCAATTCCAAGAACAAACTTCTTTATTCTTATGTTAGAGGATTGTGCCATATTTCAGTAATATATTGTTCTGATTCTGTTGAAGCTAACAAGCTTTGCTGTTATCTTGAATAGATCAAGGTCCTGTAACTCTGGAGCGCACACAGTGACTTTTCTCTAGGAACTCTGGCCCCCAAGCTGTAGAGAGTACACTCAGAGGACCTTACCGTGTCAGAGATCAAAGTGGTAGAGAGGCTAAAAAAATATATATCTACAAAATCGTTAATATGGCTCTTGCTTGCAAAAGAACCCAACAACCCAAAAACTAAAACCACCCCACCAAAAAACTAACTGGTACTTTTCCAACACTTCTGGCAGAGGAACAATTACAGTCCTACACTTATTCCTACATATCTGTTTGTTCATTTGTTCTAC
Organism: Buteo buteo; assembly: GCF_964188355.1. Classification (NCBI taxonomy): domain Eukaryota; kingdom Metazoa; phylum Chordata; class Aves; order Accipitriformes; family Accipitridae; genus Buteo; species Buteo buteo. The sequence continues at coordinate 17,896,749 of NC_134175.1, read as the reverse complement.
ATTTAGTGCAGTTGCAGTATATGGCTGTAAGCAGATGTGTGGGAGTAGCCAGATGTTTTCATGTGACTCAACCCTTATTTTCTTTCATCAGATGTTATAAAATTGTATCAGTGTGCTTATATAATGTTATTGGACAGTAACATTTACGTACAGGTAAATATTTGGCTAATACTAGAATTGATTTATGTGGATCGCCCTTCCTCCTCTTCCTAAGTCCGAAGTTGACTGAATTGCAAAGAAACTACCATGGGGTTTCAAGTTGTTTTTTTTTCCCCCACCCCTGAAATGTAAGCATCTCAATGACTTTTTGCCAAGGAGGCAGAAGATAGGCTTTCTAACAGTTTAGTGGGCATGGAGCAGTGTTTTTGATCTGATCTTAACATAAAGTAGATCCAGGTTCAAGTCCCTGCTTATGTATTTGATTCAAAGCAGAACACATCATTAAGCACTCTGGATCTGATTTGATCACTTGCCCACATTCAGCACTGATATTTCACACACTCTTTCTGTTCTAAATTTTATAGTTCAGAATGCCTTCTAAAAACAGATATTTGGAAGAAATCAAACAGAATTTGTTCTGCTCCAGTGCAAAATAGGGGGGGGACACACGCTTAAAATCTCTGCAGTTTCTATGAAACAACATTGTCTACTTCTCAGCTCAGCCCTTTAATCCTTGTGGATCTTCTGAGGCTACTTTGTTACTTGAACAAGTTGAAACCCTAATTTTAAAATATGATACAATCAGTAAGAATGGTATCTGTTAATATTCCATTGTTACAAACTCATATTTTTTACATGCTCTCTTCTGCTGTGTAAGAAAAGCAAACCTGAGTCATCCCACTAATTCAGTATCCTAAGTTCACCATGGGCTGATCAGTAGTAAAAGATGAGCTCTTCCACAACTCAAAAGATGAGCTCTTCCACACCACAACAAGTGGTGACAGACCCTATGCCTTGACTTTGTCAGTTAAACATACATGTCTGTATTTGCTCTCTATAGAGTGGAATTTTATGCTTTTTAAACCAGTTTTGTGTTCAGTGCTTCAGTGACCACTATTCACTTTTTATTTTTAATTACACCTTGTTCAAGAAGGGACTTATTGCTTTATAAACAACTATATCAGTAAGGAAATCCATGGGGAGAATGACGGTGTAGTTAGGAAAAAACGTCCGCACAGAAAAAAGGGTTTCCTTTCTCTACTTCAAGATTCTGCTCCTGGCATGCGAGCCTGCAGGCACACGTGTGTTCTGTTGCCCTTATAGTCTGTTGCTGTCATACCAAATGCCTGAACAAAGCCTGCAACTGCGGCTTTGCTGTTGTGTAGATGCTGCTGCTTTATCATCACCTGTCATAGCAACAGCTCATTAGAGACTCTGCAAAATGATAGGCGTCAGAGAGTGGTGTTAACACTTGTCTGCAGCAAGTCTATGGTTTAAAGGTGAATGCTGATATTGGAATTGACACTGACAATGGGGCAAAAATTTTCCAGTGGGATATTAGCAATTAAAAATACTAAAAGCACTGCAGCTGTTTGTCCCAAACCTCCTACAGACAAGGGCGTATGTGCAAACCCTTCATCTTTATTTTCTGTGGCAGGGCTTCCCTAAGGACGCTCACATTTTGCTTATGTCCCACCACCCCACAAAGATGCTGTTTGACTACCTCTTCCAGTTCGAGTTAGACTAGAGTGGCCTTGGGGGGTGACAGAGGCTGCAGTCAGAGGAGAAGCTTGTCCCAGATCTCTGATAAATCACTAGAAAGGTTCCTATTGAGCTATGAATAACAGGTGATAATAATGACCTACATTATCCAATGTAAGCTTTGTGTAGTTTGGATTTTTTTTCTTTCCTTCCACTGGTCTATAGATATGTTGCAGTAAAGATTGTGGTCTCAGGTCTGCAGGATTATACAATCCCATTCTCAACAGGTGAGGCCGTGTTGTGGGTTTTTTTTCTCCTTGTTGGCTACTGAGCCTGTTTAGTTAGTGACGTGTTGAACATCAAGCTACTAGTATGTTGAAGAGCTGATTGGAAGGACCCCTTTATGAAAACTCATCAAAAAGAGCCATTATTACCTAATAAGGTGATGTCGTGGTTTAACCCCAGCCAGCAACTAAGCACCGCGCAGCTGCTCACTCACTCCCCCCCATCCAGTGGGATGGGGGAGAAAACCAGGAAAAAAGAAGTAAAACTCGTGGGTTGAGATAAGAATGGTTTAATAGAACAGAAAAGAAGAAACTAATAATGATAGTGATAACACTAATAAAATGAGAACAGTAGTAATGAAAGGATTGGAATGTATAAATGATGCGCAGGGCAATTGCTCACCACCCGCCGACCGACACCCAGCCAGTCCCCCAGCGGCGATTCCCTGCCCTCCCTTCCCAGTTCCTAAACTAGATGGGACGTCACATGGTATGGAATACACCGTTGGCCAGTTTGGGTGAGGTGCCCTGGCTGGGCATGAGAAGCTGAAAAATCCTTGACTATAGTCTAAACACTACTGAGCAACAACTGAAAACATCAGTGTTATCAACATTCTTCACATACTGAACTCAAAACATAGCACTGTACCAGCTACTAGGAAGACAGTTAACTCTATCCCAGCTGAAACCAGGACAGGTGAGAAAGCAACAATATTCCAGCTGGAACGGGCACCTCTATTAATGACTGAGAAATACAATTATATTTATTACATTACTTTCCTTCATTAAATGCATTGTATAATACCCTTTCTTATAACAAAGTAACAAATTGCTGCCCCTCCTAAGTTGAATTTACAGCTCTGTGCAACTGCTCAAAGCTGAGGAAAGAGCACTAAAAGATCTGTTTTCCCTTCGTTGCTAGACATGCATATTGTTAAACAGAGTATAATTAATGGTGAAAATTAGTTGTCACATTGATTTTTTTTTTTCCCCCATCTTCTTCTATAAATGATTTTTGGATGGTTTAGAGAAGACTGAAAGACAGTATTAATTATTGAAAGGATGCAACACCCTACAAGAATAGACATGTAGCAGAACAGAGGTAAATACTGATTCAGCAGTAGCAGAGAGGCTTTGGGAAGAGTGCCAGAAATACATGGCTTAGAAACGCACCGAGAGTGCGCAATGGGCACTGAGGCAAGCATAGAGGAAACGGTGTTTGCCCATACAGGAAACACTATATATAGCAATCTGTCACTGGCCAGAGAGCAAGCTAAACAGACTGTTTTCTCCCTAGAAGTAGCCCAAAGGCACTTGTCTTGCAGGAATACTGATGGCTTTCTTGAGCTATGGGGACTGATATCCTTTAGGACTGGTTTAGAAATATTATTAACAATTGAAAATAAGACAAACAAACAAGTGCTGCTGAAGCAGCCTGGAGGAAGTGTGGGAGAGGACCTGAGTGTAAGGCTTTTTTGTAATTTGGCAAGTCTAGTTTATTCCCCAGCTCTGCCAATAGACTTCTTTGACCTTGGTTAAGCCATTTAGTTGCAGTTGCTGACATTTTCCCATCTCGAGCCTGTGTTGTCTAAAGTGAAAATTACTCAATATGTAATTTTTTGGGGGGGGGTGTACAGTAAAATACTAACCTTATTGATGCAATTGACTATGGAAAGGAGAACAAATGGAGCATAGCTTAGTGATGTGCACAGATTGATTGATATGATTTAAAAATAAATTCCAAGCTTCCTTCTAGGAGTAGATGGAATTTTGAATATGCATCTTCTCTTGGCTTTATGAGTGATTACAGGAAATGGATTCAACCCATATGAAAATTTAAGGCTATATCTTGCTATGCAATGCAGATTAGTTAATCGAACCCTTCCTGTGATGAACAAAGAGCTCTCCATTTGGACTTAGAAGAAATATAGACTTTTGATATGAAGAGTGATAAGATCAGATACTCAGAAGTATTAAGAAACTTGATTTCTCTTCAGGGTTTGTAGATTTGTGTTTAGATGTTTTGAGTGGATTGGAATGGTTTTATGAACAGTAAAAGAGCATCTCCTTTGCCCTAAAATACTAATGTCTTCCGTTACTCAGTTGATCCTTCTTCCCTTACCCTTTTATATTTTCTTTGTAAGGATTTTGAGAAATATGAAGTTCTCCTTTAAACAGAGGATTCTGATACCAGAGTGCAGGAAGTCTAAAAATTACATCCCTTTTCTTCTATTTATTTTTATTTTTCATAATTAAAGCCAGAGTAAAATTAGACAAAAGACTACATTGTGTTAGGGAAATGTAAAGCAAACAAAAAAGAAACCCTGAAGACATATGGAAAATCCTAAAAATATTTACCCATTATATCAACATTTAACTGGGGGAATCACTGTTCGCTGTTCAGTTCTTTTGTATGTAACAAAGTGAAACGAAGGTCATGCTTGTGAATGAGACTTGTGAATTGGGGTGCACTGCTGCATAAATGTGTCGATGTCCCCCTCAGCATTTCTTGAAAGTCAGTGCCTTGCCAGTCAACACAGGAATACTTTGTGTAAAAAGTTTGGCTGAAAAGCAAATTAAATATTCATGATCTGTGAGCAGGTTTTTTAACATTAAAAAAAAAAATCTTGAAAAAGCAACAACAATAGCTATTACCATTCTTAGCATTCCTCACTTGGCATCTGCACTGCGAGAGTAATTCCATGTGAATTTCATGAATGTGGCACTTCATCAATCCAATATGTACAGGTGTTTAACCATATTGTAGGAGAGGAAGGCTATGATAAACATAACATCCTTTCAGTGAAGACATGTAAACCAGCTGGGGCCTTCAGCTATTTTATCATCAGCTTTATTTTTAATACTGGTGGAAATACAGAGTTTGGGAAATTGTTCTTTTACTCATTTGATTAAGGTATGGTCAGAAATTAAGAAAGGCTTTCTTGTTTCAGAACCATAGCAAATGGAAATTATGGTTTGTTGATAGTATAAGAATTTATACCTGCTGAGGATGTGGCTTTTTGAATATAAGGCTAAATAGAAATTACCTTTTTCACCTGTAAATGTGATCTGTCCACACTGGGCTTCAGTCCACAGGGGAGAAAGCAGAAAATTGTGTTGCTGCTGCTCCTCCAGTAACCTGTTCTTTTCCTGAGCAACTAGTACACTACAATTGTAAAATGTAACTATTTCACACCAAATTTGCCAAAGAATAATGCCTACTGAAATTGTAAATCTTTCAGAACCTCCTATGTGACAGATCACATGTAGGTACCCCCACATTCCAGGACTACTGAGCCTTACTCCCTAATTTGCTTAGACACATTTATTATGGCACTCATGCATAAAAAAATGAAGTCCAGTGATATCTTGCCAAGTGTTTTATATGCATTACTTTTTGTTTTCTGGCATAGGTCCAAGCTGTTTTGAGAAGACACTGGAATCAGTACAAAATCCAATTTGAGCACAGCTTCAGCCACTCGGATGCTATGCGCACCGCTTCCTACACCGTATCGTCAATCAGTGATGTTCAAGGCTACAGCTACAATCACGACTGCACCAGTGAACATTTAAATGGGAAGGGCTACCATGACATGGAGAGCGTTGTTTTAAAAACTGAAAAGCTGTATGGTTGACTGCCAAAGGTTCGGCATATGCCAGTGTGCTTACCCTCGTGAACTCCAAGTGTGATTTAATGGCTTCCTGGCCAGAAGATTTTACCTAACCTGGGATATGTTATTCTCCTGAATGATGCAAACTAAACCAATGTGTTTTTTCTTATGTATGTATGTATATATATGCATATATACATATGTTTGTGGTTTTATATCTATATAGTATGGACATCTGTACATATATATATCTCTCTATATATATGTATGTGCATTTATATAAGGATACAAACTTTGCCTCTTCAGTTTCTACTGTGTAGACAAAGTTGGCAATTTTTTGTACAACGGGAATCAATGGAGGATTTCTTATTTTCTTGGAAGTTTGTATAAGACTGTGTTGTGTTGAAGCCACTTCATTTGCCTATAGAATCTTGGAGTGTAAATACCATACTGTATGGTCTTAATTCAACCTAAAATAGAACAAAGGAAAATGGTTACAGTAGGTGCAATAATAACTATAGATTGTCCAGGTTAATTTTGTGTCCAGTATTTGACTGTCAGAAAAGCCTAACAGGTAGTCTGAGATAACAGACTCAAAATATTGATGGTTTGGTTTGGTTTGGTTTGGTCAGGTTGTTTTTTCCACTATTTTAAACCAAGCATAGAGACACCAGTGCAAGTCTGAGACTCTACTTCTGTACTGCAATGTAATATTTTACAGCAAGATTTGAGCAATTTTATTTAAACTATTTTTGCATATACAGGAGTGTCTCCTTCTCCTCAAGTTTATGGAAGTTTCCTATTGGCTTTAACACAGACAAGATCAATGAGGCCTTACTGCCAGAAAGAAAAGTAGTAACCTGTGTAACTGTAAATCCTTCCAGACACTAACACATAGTTGAAGCTGATGGAACTTCACTGTGTGCTTAAGGAATTTACTCAAAGTCATGTATAGAATTTGTTGTAGTCATGTTGTTTTGTTTTATTTTTAAGTATTTCTCTGGCCATATGCTTGATAATTTATTCTTTCATTCTTGGGGCAAAGTTTTGATTAATTTTGTGGTGTTTTTTTTTTTGTCTGAGAAAAGCATGCAAGACTGAACACAATGCAAATGACATACTACATTTAAAGCCAGTGTATGACGTTCAGACTAATCAAGCAAATTAGTAAATGTCAGTATTTGGAACTGACAGTAAATGTCAGTATATGGATTGAGAATTTTAATGTTATTTTGGCGTGCTTGACTCTGAATCTCTATCTATCTATCATCTCAGTTACTTAGCTTAGAACAGTACTTCATAAGTTGTTTCTTTGGTTCTACTGCTGAATAAAGGTCTAACTGAAAATGAGGAGGTTGTCAGGAAGGTCTTGAGAAAATGTGTCTTTATAGCAATCTATGCTTTTGTAAATCTTTATGCTTTACAGAAGGAGTAGTTTTCTTAAGTGAAATGACAAAAATGCTCAAGAATAAGGGCATGATAAAAGGTGAGTTTAGAAAAGTCTTACTAAAAATCACAAAAGTAGAAAAAGGTTTTATTGGTTTACTTTGCAGATAAGTCTACTTCAAGTGGGGAAAAAAACAAAATGTAGTAGAAGAAAAGTAGATGCTGGAGTTGATAGACTATTATGCTAATTAGTGCACATCTGGTGCATGTAAGCTGGTGAAAAAAAATGAAAAACAGTTCTTTCTATGACCATTTCAATATTGTATATGAACAACTTGATTTTAACATTCAACAATTTTTGGCAGTAGCCTTTCTGTAAGCTTCATAGCATCTAGTTAATTTGCTGTCACAGTGGTTATTGGTTTGTGGCTTCATAAGGCTTTAAATGCTTTGTATTTAGAAGGAGGACACTAGGAGGATGCGGTAAGTTCACACCACTTACACCTTTCTGTAGTTTTTCTACAGTTCTTATGTCAGGAGTTTGAATTTAGAAAGTGTTTTATTATCAAGATTTCTGTTCTTCTGCAAGGCTGTCTGGTTGATTGATGGGAATGATTTGAAAAATCAGTTGGATTTTGTACTTTAGAATAGTGTGAAATCTGGCGATCAGATGTCACAATCTCTTAAATTGTAAGAATACAGTAGGGGTATCTGCTACAACATGATTAGAGGTTACTTACAGCTCTGCTTGCTGATCTGTGTAGTGTTACTTAAAATCTGTGCAATGTTCTGAAAATATTAGTGGTGCAGAAAATCCCTGCTCTGCTATAGCAGCTTTACACTTGGGGGACCAGATCTTCAGCTGGTATAAATCTCTCTTGAGTTCCATTTTCAGAATCAATGCATACCAGCTGAGAATCAAAGCCCAGGCAGATATCTGTCCATTCAAAAGTGCTTTGAAGTCCTTTATGGCATATATTCAGACAATTATTTCAATGGTACCTGGTGGGTTGTCGTAATTAAAACCTATGTGACAGTTTAGAGTGTGATACAATATTAGATTTTGAATTAAGCTTCCTTCTCAGCTAGGCAGTTCAAATTTAATAGCCTATAAATTTTTATCATTTAATGCAAAGTACTAGTTGCTAATTGCTCCCTGTCAGAGAAACTTTGTAATGGTAATTTAGAAGGGAAAATTGTTTTTACACAGAAATCATCCTACTTCTAGGTGGACAATCACAGCATGCTTCTAGGCACACATCTGTCTTCACTTTGGAAAAGAAACACACATCCAGCTGGATGTGCAAGAAAATATTTGCGGCTGTGGAGGGTTACATGACATAGGAGAGCTACATTTCCCCCATCCTCAGGAGGCTAGTTCCTATTTTGCGTTGGAAAATAAATATAAATTCCCTGTTTTGTCTTCCTACCTCACCTTTTTCAGTTCCTACAAAACCAAGAGAAGGGTCTGTTTCTTCAAATGTTTTTCTGTCACAATAAAATAAATTCAAATCCTTATGCTGATTTCTCATGGCTGATTTTCTACTTTACAGAATGTTGTAGTCCTTATCTGTATTCTCTGGGATGGAAGTAAACTCTGTTTTGGTGGGGCTGTGAGATTCCTTTGAACATGCAAACAGTTACATGTTATTATTTGCTCTTTATATTTGTTGTTGTTTAGTGAGGATTTATTGTATCAATCTACAGGGGCTACAGCAATACTTGTCTTATATTTGGTATCTGTAATACCAGCATGTTAGCATTCTATGAGAGGGAATGTCTATTTTTCATGCTACTGTCTTCAGTTAATAAAATGCTCCATTGCAGGGTCCTCTCTGTTGTTTGTTTGTTTTAATGTTAGCATTTTTGCTGTGTATTTTTTCCATTGTGATGATCTACTACAGTATTTGGCTGTAGGAATGCTGCAACACTTACTCCTTTTCATGTCATGAAAGTTTTGGGCTGGAAACCAGGCAACATCAAGTATTGTACTATGTAAATAAGATAAATAGAAGCTATAGCATTGTATTTATTGCTTACACTAAGAATGAAAGGGAAAAAATGTGAAATTCTTCGGTTGTGCTTTATTTTCACTTTGTTCATATGAATCATCATGCATTTTAATTGCTGAAAACTATTATGTTTGTGATCAATAAAATATTACTACATTTATTCAGATCTCTTGTGCTGTAACATGGAAACAACTAAGCTGGTCTAAACTAGGCTTTCACAGATGTCTTAACTGTGTTAATTAAATATTAGCCCACAGAGAAGGTCATTACATAGAATTACTAACAAGTATTCAGCTTTTAAGTGTTTTTGTTTAGTTAACGCTTACATTTTTAATGCATAGTAGAGTGTTGCATTTCTGGAGGAAGCTTGCATAGGTGACAATACAAGATGGGCTGCACTTAACATTATTTACTCAAAAGCTTCATATTCCTATTTCTTCTCTCCTGAATCTGCCTTTTAATAATTATACTTACTTATGTTAGGAAGCCAAATTTTCTGTTCCATCATGAGCTGACAGCAGAGTAGAGACTAAAGTAAATGTATCTATATCTTCTTCATTCCATGAGTCTAGGTGGAGTTCCTCTCAACATGGTGTTCAACCAAATCTCAACCAAAGAGACTTTTGTGTGCAGAAGCTGTTTTATTATGTAAGACCTACAAGAAGGCAATAGAAAAAATGAGTGAGATTTCCCCTGCACCTCTCCCCGATAGAATTAATGGCATCTGCTCAAAAGCTATGAATGACAGGTATGTTTTAAATCTGTAGTATTGAGTCTGTTCTTTGAATACTGAAGCCCATCTGACTTCAGAGAGATGCCTACCAGCATGTAATTGCTAAACTTTTGAATGGTATCAGCTGATGATCAAACCACTCTAATACAGATAGGGGAAATGCCAAAGTACGTGGGCATTTAATCTACAACTTAAGTTATCGCTTATCCAGCTTGCCCTTCTGCACAGGCACTAGCCACAGCAATATATGGGTGTAGCAGCTCTACTGGGGAAGTGTAATTGTAGTTACATTGGGCCCACTCTGGTCTCCCTACACTGTTGCAAGTCTGTTTCATAAACTGACCGGGTTAAGTATACTTCTACCTACAGTGATGACACAAGAAATTTAGGCATTTGTTTTCAAGTGCAATCTGCAGGAATTCTGTTTAACTTGCTCATTCATCCAGAACTGGGAAGTTGTTGGTTTTGTATGCCTTTGAGCAAATCCTGTTAAATTATTTAGAGCTGGACTGCTTATACCTGCTTCCTGAGTGAAACACAATGTTTCAATTTTTTTTTTATTAACTCATTTGAGTGAGTTTCTATCATACCTGCTAAAAAAATCTGGCAAAACAACTTTAGAATAACCCATAACCTGTCTGCATTTTTTTCATCTCAGGCTGGTGCTCCTAGACTTCATGTTTGGGTGAACTGAAGGTGTGGATCACAGCTCGAGAAGTGCCAGCAAACTCTGCTCCTTCAGCAGACTTTTATTAAAAGGCATATAGGAAATCTAGAATTGTTAAAAGTCTTAGTTAGGTAAACAAACAAAATGGTTCTTTGCTATATTCATTGCTAGCTTATAGCCATGAAAAGCAGTTCAATACTGCACTTAGCCTGTGTTTCCTCATTTCAGAGATTTGGTTTACAAATGAGCACATATGATGACTCTGTTCACAGTTTCCTTGTGATACAAGATTAAAAGCTAAGATAGCACAAAAAACTTCAACTGAGGGCAAAAAAAACGCCAAACTAACACTTGGTAATTTATTTGCTATTGCTGTGAAAGGCCTTGCTATAGTATGAGTTGCCATGGCCCTACACCCTTAACTTATTTCCAAATGGGAGGTAATATAACTCAGAATAGACAGAAATACAGCTAGAAATGTCACCTTAATTGGTAATTAAATTTTAGTTCTGTTGAGCTGTGATACAATAGTTATAACTGGAATAAGCTATGATTGACTAGTTCAGTTATTTTTTATATAGTTCCAAGTTGCATAAATGACTTCAGTATAGATTATATACCAAAACAGCAAATAAGTGCTGGTAAGTACACTGCACTTTTTATTCTTTTTTTGAAATCTACAGCTTTTCAAACTCTTTACACATAGTAGTAATAATTCATACCTCATTGTCCATGTGAAAAAGCTGAAAGATGGATTAAGGGGTTTAACCAGTGATAATGTTGGGATGTAGCCTGTGTCCAGTTGATGGATTAAAGTTGTGCTTAGGACACAGAATGATGGCTGGACCTCAGCTATTTGGCAGTTCTGCAGGGGTAAAAAAAAAAAAAAAAAAAAAAAGCTACTTTTTTCCTATATTTATTTTTGGGGGAAAATGAAAATATGAGAGGGAATAAGTACTCAAACAGAAGAATAAATAAATGGGTTATTACCATTTTTTAAAAAAACATTAAAGACTACAGAGCTGAAGGGAGTTGTGGGGTAGCGGTTTTAGGAGACAAAGAAAATAATAGAGCTCTGTGTGCAATGAAAATATATTCTCCTTTCCAATCCCTCTAGAAGACAGCAAAGCAAAGGCCACTTTACAATTTAGAAGGGAAGATATGTACAAAACAGAGAATGACTTTTAAAAAATGCTCAAAATAATATGAAAATTGAATTAGGGAAGGTTGTATCAGACTCAATCTATTTCTCGGTAAGCTAAAGAACAGTATTTTTTAAAACCTTAAAAAAAAAAAAAAAAAAAAAGAAGAAAAACTGTGCCTCTGTTTTTGCTTCAAGTGAGACAGAATCCTTTTGAGGTTGGATGTCAGGAAAGGATGTGTGGTAGTGGTTGACGGTGGAGAAGAGGAAGAAATCATTGTCCTGGGCCTTAAAACAACTTCACTCTGAAATTTCATTTCAGCAAAGGTGTATATATAAGCAATCCTGAGCTAAAGAAATGTACTCAAGAAAGAAAGAAAATAAGACTGCCTAATTAAGCCAAGCAATATTTGAACACACAGGGATCTTAATACAGGGTCTTAATACTACTGTATGTATGATACCCATATTTAAATTGTGCTGATGTCCAATCAACAAATGCACAGTCTCCTAGCTCCCATTCCTGACTTTTGAGCAGGAGCTTGTAATTCCAGGTTATTCTGTTGATCTCTAGTTCCTAGGACTGAATGTCAGTCAGTGGAAATTGTTACAAACTCTACTAATACTAATTTATGTCTATTACTCCAGCTAAGCACATGGCTTACTCTTTTCTACCAATACCTACTAATACCACTTACTGCTGCTCAGCAATACAGATTCTCTGTATCTGCATATACTGAGTTCAAACTGTTACATTTAACAATTATTTTATACTTTTATCTAAATAGTAGTAGAAGTAAAGCAAGTCCCCTCAGATCCAAATGTTACTGCCTGCAACATTTTGTCCTTATGCCCACCAGTAGAAAAGTAACACAAATGATACCCACAGTAGCATTTGCAATTGGACTATATGCACCTAAAAGCATGTAAACACAGTATTTTGGTCCTGAAAGAAGAATGAAACATAGCATCCTAACCTCTGTAGATAAGAGTGAACCGCAATTCTTGCGTTTTATACATAATTTTAAAAGAGCAAATGCTCTTACAGCACAAGTAGCCTTGTAACATTTAAATGTGCCAATAAATACACTAGAAAACAAAACAAAACAAAAAAAACCCAACCAATTTCCTATCATCTATTGCCACAGAATACTGTTCCACACTCTGCAAGATACAAAGATTATGTCTTTTGAAAATATTGCAAGTGCTCTACTAGTATATCTTACACAGTCTTGTCATGGCAGTCACCATCAAGTAAAAGTTCCAATCCAAAGTTTTAGCTTGTTATAGTTAGCAATTCTAAAAAAAAAAAAAAAGTGCAAAGAAAATAAAACTAGTACACCAAATACATGCCAAAGTGAATAATTCCCATTGTTAACATTAAGCCTGCAAACTGATCTACTGCACACTAAAGATAAATTAACAGAATTAAAAGTAACAGAATTAAAATTAAAACCCTAGTGAACATGAGTAAGCTCCTTTGTAGCTAGTGTTGGACTGCAGTGTGGGCTCTATTGATTGAGAGTCATTATCAACCTTTTGAGAAGTGACAAGCTGAAACTAAATGCAAAACTCTGCATCATATCACGTTTTGTTTGGGACAACAATTTGTGTTCAAACCCATACTTGAAACTAGAATAGGCAAGTGGAGGACAGCAGAAAGCAGGTGGATGTGCCAACACACACATTCCACAGGCTACAGACGTGTGGCTGCTGAAGGCTGCTGTGAAGATTATGTAGAGCTATGACACTAGCTATTATACCAGGCCAGAAGCAACGAGTTTAGGAACCGCAGGATAATTCTTACTTATACTAAAATAGCAATAATGTACAAAATGCATTTAACACATAAGCAAACACAGGTCTGGACGCTTAGAAAAAAACAATTAGCCCTCTTAAAATCTCCCAGAAAAGCCTGAGTAAAGTCTATTTTTACATATGCTGCTCCTATAAATAATAATCAACAAACAAAGCAAAAGTTTTTTCCCCTGTCACTTCATCCTTATATACTGTGAGCATTCTCTTTTTCAGGAGCCTGTTTCTAAACTGTAACAAGAGCCTGACTGGAAGTTCAGATCTGACAGCCCCCTGTTTATAATTAGAATTATTATCTATCATCCCACAGCTGTATATTTTTAATAACTTTTACAACATACTGCTTAAATGAAGAATTTAGATTCATCCACGTGGGCTTCATGCTTCATTTGAGACAAATGACATATAGGATTGCTTTTTAAATTAAACTTAGTTTTATCACTACCCAAAATAAAAATGTGCACACTAAATTGTAAAGATGTTTGCAACTACCATTCCTAATGACTATTTCAAAGTTTTCTTCCCCTCAACAAACCTCACCACTTTCTAAATGAAAACTGTTACAAAGGGAAAATATCTTCCAATTAGTGCTAACTCACATAAAGCTCAATACAATTTTTAATGTGAATTTAATAGAATATAAATACAGAAAAATCAAAGCCTCTAAAGCATGTTTTCTGAAAAAGTGCTTGCACATCATTGTTAATTCCTGATTTAGGACGATCAGGGTTTTCTGGAAATTCAGGTTCCACAATCAGTGACAAACCAAAAAATGCCACAAAGAGGTGAACACGGGTGCTGGGGTCCCTGGTGCTGTCTGGTTAAAGCAAGTTTTAATGGTAAGTGCAGTCACCTGGGATGCAGGCAATCTAAACCAAGTTTTTCACTGCACAAGCTAGAGTTGCCCACGAATGCAAGCCTCCTGCTTCTTAGTGTAAGGTAACAATGTTCTCTTCTGTCTGACCTAGAAGAGCATACTCTTCTACGTAGAGGAACGGTTTGAAGTTGCCAGTGGGCCTGTGGCCAGAGTTTGGGGCAGAGTTTAGGAACGAATCCTAAAGTTCTACAGCAAATATATACATAAAGACGGCACAAATTCTTGAAGTAGAAAATAAGCTTGAATACAGGTAGGTAGTTGCTTACTTACTTCCTTACCTTGATATTTGCAAATGAAACCTGACAAATGTGCCTGTAGCAGAGAAAGGGCTTCTGAAGGTCCTCCATGCATTGGATAGGGTTTGCTGTTAAACTGGCAGTGTCTTTGACAGAGTGCAGTGAAGTCCATGATCATCAGGTCTATTCCTTCTGAAAAAGGGTAGTCACAGACTGTTGCTCCATGTCGTGACAGTCCATTGTACGTGCAATAGCTTTGCATATAAATATATAAGAAAACAAAATACTGAATTAGTAGGGAACAACAATCTTCTGATGTTACAAAAAGTACATTGCACTGAACAGAAATACCTATCAAAGAAAGAGATTCATTTTAAACACAGTGACAAACATGATGAGAAAAACATTGATGGGTATATTGGATTTAAAGTAAAGAAAAAAAGTAGAATGAATTATTTTGTGCCTATTTTTATAAATGTGCTACAGAAAGGTTTAAAATCAGAGTATTTTTACCTTTCATACCTTTGTAGACTTAGACTAATGATAATGACTTTGTCCCCTAAGTTTCACTGGATGTAAGACCTTAAACATCAGTGAAAAGCTGGGAACACAAATACTCGATCATGCTTTACTTAGCTAACCTTGAATATGAGCTAAATTTGTGCATATAACAGAGCTCAAAAGCGCATTTGGCTAGGTTTCCCAGAAGGATCTGTGGCCATATATTCCACAGAATAGTGTCCATAGCCCAACTTGTTTCTGTTACTCACAAGGGACTCCCATTTTGTGATACCTAATAGACTCCAGGAGCTGTCTTCAAGCACCAGCTTCTTCTGTCACCTTTCGGGCAGATGATGACAGTATGAGTTTCCTTATTCAAGGGTCTCTCAATATTTTGTGGGCAGATAGATAGTCACCATGGATATTTCAGAACCTGCAACAAGAGCAAAATTAACAGTGAGATGACTTGGAAAATCATAATAAAGTTGTATTACTATTCTGTGGTTTGTAATATAGTACAGTGATATTGCCTTGCTTTTCATATTCACATCTCTCTCACAAAAAGTATCTTAGTTTAACGTAATTGTGATACACTTCATCCAGATGATGCAATGGACAAACTACAAGAATTTAGAAAGTTAGAATATCAAGTCCTTCAAAATGTTCATAGCAACTACCTGAGGTAAAACTATTTCAATTTCAGGTAATTTCAAGGTTTGGACTCTGACCTAAACAGTCCTTTCCAGCCCAGGTCTGTATTTGCTACAAGGTATGGAAAATGTTTCCATTTCTTTTTGACAGTGGAAAATGACAGTAGCTATTTTTCGTTTCCATTTAAAGCTAATTACCTCTTTTTTTTTCTTATTATTTGCCACAGGGACTAGTTTATAACAGTCAAGAGTGCTGTAAATAGCCTTCCCTAGCTGTAATTAAAAAGCTGATTAGAATGATCTGTAATTGAAATACAATAAATTGTTAATGAAGAAAGTTGAATCAAGAAACTTTCACAGAAATAAGAAAAATATCAAAAGCAAAATTGGAAACATTTTAGCACCAGAATCCTGGAAACGTTTTTTGTTGCAGACAATAACAGGACTACATAGTTATGTTATTTCACTATATAACAGAAAAAAGATTTTTTTTAAAAGTCATGTAATGTGTTTTTTTTAGAAATAAGAGTGCTTAAAGTGGTAAAATATGGTAAAATACACTTTTTATGTGAGTTCTAGCAAAATATTTTCAGTTTGACACCTTACTCTCTTTCCCACCACCTCAGGCCTCAGTACTTCACTAGCATTGGCATGATGGGGTTTTTTTCTTCTAAATAAAATCCTCCCCTCATTTCTTAGTATTCACCAAAGACCAGCACCCAGCAGGTATCCACAGCCCTGCAAGATACTTTCCCTTCCACCGGCTCTCTCCAAAGGTCTTGGGAACTGGAGGTAATACTGCTTCAGGCTACCATCTTTTTCGCAATCCCACCAGCTGGGCCGGGACCACAGAAGGAGTGCAGTAGGCCAGTCACTAGAACTCTCTGTCTTTCCGTTTCAGTTGAGGTACACTTGGCAGAAGAATGAAGGAAGCAAAACCTCAGAGAGTCTTTGATTCACACCCATTTCCTCAGTAAAGTTGTTCTGGCACTGGGGAATAACTGGCATTGCGCCTTCCTGCAAGGAAGAATGCACTGAGCTGGTTTTCTGGCTGTACTCTCCTCACTGTGCTGTGGAATCTCTGGCCTTCTCCTCAATCACTCCTTGTTTATGCCTTTTTAATGCTGTTGAAACAACTGAATGGAGGAGGAATCCCCATCAATTTCTACATCAAGCAGCAGCTGCAAGTTGAAAGCCAGACAAATCTAAGAATTCATCATATTTCTAATCCAGCAGAAGCATAAAATAAATAAAGCATAGAATTACTAAACATGGATAGATGGTATGAACACTCTGTGAGCCAGTGGCAATACTGCAAATACACAAAGAAAATATTAGCGTGCAAAATCTATCGTGGTGCTACCAAAAAAAAAAAAAAAACCACCACCCAAACAACTTGTGCAGATATGGAGTGTCGGTGATTTAAGAATTCCAAAAAGAGTCTCCTAGCATTGCAAAAGAATTGTACTTCAGAAGAAAATCGCATATCCCTCTATTTACAGATATTCTTCACTTGCTTTCCAGGCACACACATGCTGATGAGAGGAAAAGTTAAAAGGGAGCCTGAGGCTTCTTCCATTAGCATCAGTGGGCATGATCCATACCCTTAAGAGAAGATAGGGTAGCAACTTTACACATTCATCTCTTTTTCCTTTTCCTTCCTTAACTCCCCTGGCCCCTTCTTTTATTTACAACATAAGGCCCTTTCTTTTATTCACAACATAATATCATCTGGCTTTAACTACAGTGATTCTATATGATGAACTCCTTAGCCATCCAGCCCAGTGCCCTACAATGGGTGCCAAGATAAAGAAATCATTCCTATTTCTGTTAAAGCAGTATTTACTGTTGAAGGTATTTACTGTAGAGTTTAAATACTATCTCCTGCTTCTAGGCAAGTTCCCACAGACTTTTAAGTGGTTTAAATAAGATGTCTAGATCAGCCTAACTGTCTAGAAGTGAGCACGATCTTTTTAAAGGTTGAAAATACTTTCTTTTTTAATAATGTCTCCTTTGGTTGCAGCTGAAAACAACAATATAAGAACATAATAAGAACGACTAGTCTAAAAATGGTTCACTCTGAACTGTAACTAAATTGTACATAAGTTGTACGGATTTGGATTAAATACATGTGGATGTGCATCATTAAATAAAAAAAAAAAATCAAGCTTTCCCTGCTTTCTTCCACCTAGCCCTTGAATTAGTACTGCTGTTACATTCACAAATCAGCAACATCTATGTAGTCTACCAATGGAACTCCTTTTTGGCACGTTCCATTCACCAACTTCTTAACAACCACTATGAGACCATAGATTTCAACTAATGCATTCGATTGCATTTGACCAGCTGACCCTGCAGCCTCTGTGTTCTTCATAACTTTCCTATGGGTTCTGCACTATCTTTGTTTGAAGTCCTATATATTTCTTCCAAAGCATTTATTTGGAGTAGCCGCTGAAAGTTTATCATCATCACGTACATGCAGAAAAAACAACAGATTTTAAAACTGACAATAGGAGTGCGTCCTCTAATCAAGGGCATGATAGTTGTGCATACTGATGGACAGGCTGTGTATTTAGCAAGATACACTTAAAGAATCATAGTTTTCTTCCAAGTCACAAATAACTGACATTTACTGGATAATGTGAGTTACCACAAAGGGAGAGAATGTGTTCTGAAGTACATTAAAATACACAATAAAAAAATCAAATTAACAGTGCTTTCAGAAAAAACTAACACCCAAATTATTACCTTTTCCAGGCATATTGTATTATGTTTCCAGGCCCACAATGAACTTCCATCACAATGAAAGATGTGATGTATTAAAATCACTATATGTACATCTGTCTTCAGGGTGCAACTGGAAAGAACAGAGGAGTACCTGGCAAAAATGGGTTCCACTGTTGCTAAAATTACAGGATTTTTATTATTGCTGCCTATTGCAGTCATCTTCAGGATACTGTAGTGAATCTCCTTTTCTGGACCCAGTGTGACTTTGAACTGTCTAGATATTGCACTGCTGCTTGATAATTACAAGTTCAAGATTACACTTCATTGTGCAAGAATGATGTTTAAATTTAAAGGACATTCCTGGCAGATATTGCTGTATCATCATCTTCAAGCTCTATTTTTCAAACAATGCAGTTCAAGGAATATACTAAAGATACATGAAATATGAGCCAGTATGTTCTTTCGAATGCAGAGGAAGGCCAAACAGACTTTTTCTGATGTATAGTATTGCCTTTCAGTATAAAAAGCTGTTTAAAAATTGAGAACATGAGATCTCTTCAGTAACAAATAGATGGTGTGAGCAGCATGTTCTCATCTCAATGATGGCAGAAAGCACAATTCAGCAAAAAAGATCTTGCTTCTCCCCACTTGCTTTGAACTTGTCATTTTATTTCTGCAAGCTTTCTTCATCATCTGTAAATACTTAGCGTGGCCATGTGATAGGGAATTACAATATTATATCCCCTCCAACTATGTGTCATTAAAATTATTCCGCTTTGCTTTGAGATTCAAAGTCAATTTGTCTGCAGATTAGTTTAACTGCCTCTGAAGTCTGGAAACACAAGAAGATGTGAGCCTCAGACCTGAAGCCTGCAATGGGAGTGCAACAGAGGTGCACCTGTCCTGTCAGAGCTCCAGAAAGCTGTAGGCAGGACCTGAACTCTCAGAGCTAAATACTTAGGACAAGATCCATTTTTACCTGTGAAGGTCTGTGACCACCCAGCCATCTTGACAGTAAACTAGTTCAGGTGTCCTTTTTAGCTGACACTGTCTGGTGCTGGATTATCCTCCTATTCTTTCCTGTGAGCCATATAGGAACATTTGCAAGAGAAGAGCTCCTTGAGACTTCCAGCTCTCATGTGAATTTGAACAGGGTCAAACATATTCTGGTCCTCTTTTGTTTAAATATTTAGTTTATCTAGTTTTCTTGCCTCCTTTGAGTCTATCTGTGCTCTCTTCTAAGAGCCAGGATGTTCTTTTCAACATCTAATGTCTTTTTTTAAAAAGTCGCTACGGTACCCATCAGCAAGTGCTTCATACACTGGCAGTTTACCACAACAGCTATTCCAGACTAGTCATTCCAGAGCTCCCCTTGTGGACACCGTTCCTCCAGAATAAGAGAGGGTTGTATGGTTTTTTTCTTAGCTTGCTTTATTCATGTTGGAACAAAACATTTTAACTATAAATAATTTTTCTGGAATATCTACTCTGGCAAATTTCCAAGCACAGTCAGCCCATCAGTAGCTAATAGGGAAGAAAAACATAAGGCTCTCCAAGACTCCAGGTCATATTTTGGATCTATAAATCAGCATACCCTATATTAGGTCCTTGAAGAATCTTTGTTTAATAATTTTGTGCTAAAAATTATTGTTCTTGTACAGTTGCTACATGACTCCATATCTGGTATGGCCCACCATTCAGCAAATAGCCATGAGTGATAGTAAAAATGTATTGTACTAGCTTTTCATTTTTCTAGACAAAGAAAGTGAGGATATCTGGGCTTGCTAAAAGGCACAATGAGAAAAATGTTGCAGAAAGCTTATATTTAAGCCTTCAAGAACTGTGTCACTAAAAATCTGTGTGTAGGTGCATGTGTATTTTACGAATGCACAAAAGCACAGAAATTGCAACCAGTGTTTGCAAGAGCATTAAAGAAGGCTATATACTCAAGCCAATTCCCCAGTAACTTTGGCTTTATTCCCATGTAACTCTTCTGAACTCAATAATCTTCAGTGTATCTATCTGACATCAAAATCTTCACCCAAGAGGCAGCCTACTTGGAGACAAAAAACCCAAACCCATTCTTTTCTCAATTTAGGTCATACTTATTCAACATGATTTTCTATAACAGCAACTGAATGTGTTAATCAACAAGCTTTCAATCAGCAAAAAACTCTAAGCAATTAAATCCGTTGAAATTTTCAATACTGCCTTACCTGTGCAAGCTTCTGGTATATGATGCTTTATCATTTGTCAGGCGTCATCCAGATGAGAGAAATATGTCATATAAGAAGTCTGACAGAAATATGCCAGACCTCCAGTTTGGTAGAAATCAGTGCGCTTCATATGGAACAGGATGCAGAATTGCTGCTGTTTGTTCATTTTGCTGCTGGGGTGTCCATCAGAGGTTTGTTAATACATGAAAGATCAGGTTCTAAATTGAATGGCAATAAAACAAATGTTACAGACTAAACTCCATTTCCATCACTCCAGAAGAAATAGAGGAACTAAACTCCCCTCTAAGAAATTAATCTGTTTAATCTTTTTTAAAGTTATTTACTGCATGACAGTTTCCAAATATTGAGGAAATAGTGAAGGAAAGAATTGTTTACTTTTAGAACAAATTGAAGATATTCATTAAGAAATTATTTTGCCGGGAGAGGTGGTCATTATTTTTAAGACACTATGATAAAATATGGAACACAAAATCAAAATTCATAACACTCATCAAAAAACACAGAACTCAAAAAGCAAAATTCTGAAATGCTAAAATTTCCCATATTCCCTTCTCTCTGGTCTTTTGTTATTATAGCCAACATACCTTGTTTATTTTTCCCTGACATTTTCCTTTTGTCAACGTGTGATATCATTTCAAACTTGGTAGATTAAAGGTATTCTTATCACAGATGCTTTAATTGCTGGTGCAGATCCCTGTTTTTAAATCCCTGATAGCAGTGTAAATCTATCTTATAACACAGCCCTATCTACCATTCATATCTGCTTTAAATGCAGACTCCTACTTTCCTACCAGCTGTTTTACTCATGTTCTAGAGCCATCTTTCAAAGGCTTTGGATAGATTTTCTTTTTCTTAACTTCCTTCAAACCACTATTTAAGCTTTATGATGAGTCTTTAACAGCAGCGTTGAATGAACTCTAAAGAATCTTGCCTCAGTAGTTCATGTTACTGCCCACAGCTCCAGCCCCAGCTGCCCTCACAAAGTTGACTGTCCTCCCACAACACTGGCCTCTCAGCAGCAAAACCATATTATCAGTCTTTCTGTGCTATTCCATTTATGCACTGGATATAACAAGGCAGATCTACTGTGTTGGTTAACTCCTTCTAGTGAGTATCCTGTCCCATTTCAGCTGAAAAGCAGCTAATGCCTACTTTGTAGTTTGTCTCAGTTATTTTAGCATTATACAGTACACAGACTTGCAATTAAACAGGTTATTTAAATGTATCTAATTTCTGATAATAAGGAAGATACACATCTCTTCAATGGCTTTAAACAAACACCTCTCCCAATTTATATAGTACTCTTACTCTGATAACAGTTAACATATATAATGATATGCATGTAACACCCTTCAAGAGATAACAGCAAACTGTCCTAATATCTTTAATAACATCGTGGAGTTTATCACCATGAGCAATATTTTGAGATTTTATCAAAAAATCTTGAATATAGCATTCATATTTTAGGCAAAATAAGACAACTGTGGGATGGTTTCTGATATTTTCTGATGCCACACAAAGCAAACAGGTGCTTTAGGCTTTGTCCTTTTAGCCAGTGCACTCAAATCCTTAAACCACTTCAGGTTTATATTCAATTTGCAAATCATGCTTTTGTATTGAAAACACTCATCTGTCTACTCTCGGAAAGGAGAAGAATTTGCTAGGATAATTTTTGCAATAGAAATTTTTTCCTTTCAGACAGCTTCAAACAACATAGCCCTTCCATGACTCCAGACTTTTTTCCCCCAGCCCAACCCAATCAGATTAAAAATATTTTTCTTTATCTGATCACACCAGCACTAAGATTTGTTAGTGTCTGTGGTGCACAAGCCGCAAAACTCCAGTTTCACTTCTAGCACATCTGTGCCAGTATTCTTCTTGGAAAGGTCTCCAAACAGCTGAAGTTTACTCTTGTTGTCCCAGTAACATAACTACTCAGACTAGTGACTAAGACCTTGGTCCAGATCTCATCCCATTGCAAAGCAGCAGTGTCAGATTGCTGATTCATGCAGCTAGGTTAGGCAAAAAGTCTCCATAAAGATATCCTTCCAAAGGAACCGATACACTCTGTCAGCTATGGCAGGCAGGACGTTTACTTTGACCTACTTATAAATCTTCACGCATTCACCTTCTTCCCGTGATTATTATATCCAGTATCATAAATTACATTATTGTTTAGCTATAGGCTGACATTTCTGTTTCTTTCCACTGTTGTTCTGAGCCTTTGCGATGATCTCCTGTTTCTTCTTTTAGGTGTCTAACTAAATCCCTATACTATTACATTTGCTTTGTGTTTAGCTACATATTTGAAGCGCTGAGAAGTCATCAAATTGTAGCCTGCTGTAATGGAGAGTCCCAAAGGCCACAAGTTTGTATTCTGCCTGTTTCTTTAAATTAACACAGAAAAGTACCAACTGTTGGAAAAATACCTGACATAGCTATCTTTCAAATGATATTTTTTTAAAAGAAGTGAAAATATTCCCTTTCTTATTTATTTAATTATTTTTACTCTGTTCATACAACACAGCCCTTTGGATGTTTTTGTTCTCCCCTACAACAAAGTACCTATTATTGTATCTCTCTATTTCTCCCCAGAATGACAAATATTCAACTATGGACACAGGAGTGCTAGGCTCTGCTTACAGCTTTCTTCACGTTACCTGCAGAATGTATACTTAACAAAACTTGCTGGCACATTGCTGACCACGCATGAAAAGCATATTGGTGAGGCTATGTATTCTTAGTCACAAAAAAAACCAGAAGGTCCCTATACTTTAAATTGATATATATAAAAAAAGAGTTCTTTCCAGCTTCAGAGATACAGGATGAGCTTATCTGTCACACTATTCATAGAGGTTAGGTAGTTGTATGTTGAAGCCATGCATAATACTGAAAGTAGAGTGCAGATGACTTGTCCACCAAAATGAAAATACAGATGAATTTGACACTGGTTTTTTTCAACCCATAGTATGGATATTATTTTTTTTAATTTATATGTGTGAAGTAAAGAAAGTAAAAACTGGAAAAAAAAAATTACCCATAGACATCAGAAGCTTTCTCCAAAGCTAGAATTTCTCTTAAGAAAGATACTTCTGTTGCCTGTCATGTATTTTTGTGAATTCACTCTTTAATGGCTGTTTTCCTTCTCACTGACAGCAAAAGAGTGTGAACTTTGAACAGTGTCTGTAAATTGCTCTGAATGCTCTCCAATTTTTGTCATTACTTCAATTCCTTAAAATGTATTAACAACAATCTTTAGAGGACACATTGCAATTTCAGCAATCCAAATTCAATGTTTGACAAAAAGCAACAGCAGCCCTGGGGGCACTACAGTCCCTAAGCTAGAGATTTTCTGATTGCTTGTCTCAGGATGATCAGGAACAAAGGGTAGAAGGCCCAGGGGCTGGAGGATTTTCCTCCAAACAGATGACTGAGCTACTTCACCTGG
Source organism: Buteo buteo (assembly GCF_964188355.1). Classification (NCBI taxonomy): domain Eukaryota; kingdom Metazoa; phylum Chordata; class Aves; order Accipitriformes; family Accipitridae; genus Buteo; species Buteo buteo. The sequence continues at coordinate 17,872,783 of NC_134175.1, read as the reverse complement.
AAACAGTATCACTGCCTACAACTGAATGATATATTTTAGGTGGTCTTAGAATTTTTCATTCTTCCCTCTGCCTCCCCCATGTCAGATAAACCTTCTAGGGTGAATCATGCTGCATGTAACATAATGAGTTACTAAAGACAAGAAACTGCAAATAAATGTTTTTCTTACATTGAGTTCATATGCATTTTGTTGGAAGAGTTAGAAAAAGGAGTGTTCGATACTTACTATATGTTTGATAATTAGTGTTTCAATTACTGTGTTTCCTTACTGAAGTCACTTCCTGTTAAGCAGCCAAACTAGTTTTCTAAAATAAATGAGAGAACTTGAACAAGTCAGTCAGCTTGGCTGTTCACAACTGGTGCAGTATTGTTCTGACTAAGAAAACTTATGTTATTGCTTTACTCCTAAACAATGTGTACAAGCCAACTAAAAACATTATGAATTTATTGTAGCATTCACATGTCTACATTCAAAGACGTAAAACCATTTACAGCAAACCACTGTCACCTTAACCTTTGTTTTTATTTTCCTCCCCAAAGTGAAGTCCTGCTCAAGTTTGGCAGGTAGTAAATTGTATTTTCATAAAATATGTTTAAAATACATGTACATATAAGAAACCCCAAGAAACCACAACTTCCATCTGAAATTCACAATGAAATAAGCATAAGACTATTCCCACAGAATTTAAAAAGCAGGTTAAATGATGATATCTATAGAATATAAGGCTAAGTAGTGCTAAATATGTTTGTAGGACGTTTTAATACACAAAGAGAACATGCAAACTCCAAACATCTGAAAAAGCTCTTTGGAAGTCCTATTAAAACCATTCCTGATGTTTTATGGAAGTAGTTCTCATCCTCAGTAAAATTCTTTAATGTTCTGCAATCATGTCAATGAACTTTTGTAGTCATGCTTTGTATTCTATAAGAAACCAAGCCAGAGGAAGTAGCTTTCTTTTTTTCACTTTTTTTAGTAACTACTTTTTCAATGTTATGACCTTAATTCAGAACATTTGGTTACATTTTTAAAACGCTCATTGAATTTAGAGCAATAAGCTTGAAAACCTTCTCAAAAGTTCCAATGACTAGAAAGCATTCTCTTTCTGCATATTAGAGTGCTTAGCTACACAAATAGAATTGATAGTCAATCTAATGCTTAAAAGCTATCAATCCTTTATGAGAACACTCTTAAATTAGTTTAAAAACTTCTGTGTTAACTGGAGATGGTAGACTCTCAAGATTTACTAATGTTCTTTATCAAATCTCCCACCCTCTTGACCCTCTCCTGCTGAAGAAAGGCATAATGGCATTTCTAGGCATATCTCATTCACTTTGGCACAAAGTCTGAGTCTCGTTACACAGCTTAAACTACTTTAAACTTACCTTTGTTGAACAAGTGATCAGCCTTTGTAACAAAGTGCTTAAAGAGAGCATCCACATAAGCAGAATGCTCCACAGAGGGACTGCAACAACAGCAATAGCTTTCCAAGCAAATGTCTGTTTGTGAGAGTCCATCATCATATTATTGCTCAGCATATTTCAGTGAAGCATTCTAAAATGTTGGAAAGTCTCACTGTGTAAATGCAGGGCTTTATTAGTGAGAATACAAACATTGTAGAATCCTGTCCACAGCATCAAGCACAGTGATCAGATTGCAGTGAAGACAACTAGAGGTCATTGGTCACCAAAGCCCTCAACTGATTATGACTCAAGCAAATGGTAAAATAACAGTTTTTATAAAAAATATTCCCTAGTAAACAAGAGTTTCCCTGAACTAATAAAGTGATACTCCATGAAAAGAGCTGGTTCACTAGCATCAAACTTTTAGGCAGAAAACTACTTTTAAACCTAAAAATATTTATGCTGTTTGGTATAGTGGACCCAATATCAAACTGTGCATGGAAACAAACACAGACACTGAGTTTTGCACTGGAAACCGAACTATGAAGGAGGCAGCAGTATCAAGTCAAATTTGTTAAGCTTTATCCTAAAATAGCACTTACTTTTTGATGATTACTTTAAACTGGCACAAGGCTGTGTTTCCAGCTTCACCATGGGCTGTATACTGAACCTGACAAGTCCTGTACTGGAAGCAGGAGGCATTGGATATAGAAGCATCTCCGCTGTTGGCACTAATTTCAGGTTGTTCCCAGCTGACTTGTACTGGATGTGTCTTGCTGGTTATGGTGGTAGCCTGTGGACAATTTGTACTGGTTGGAGGAATAGTGTCAGTGAGTTTGAGAGAGATATGATGAGCATATTAGGATGCTGCAAAATAATAAAGTATATTTCAGAAAGCATAAGGTAATGAACAAAACCACTCATAGATTTCATGTACGAATGTCTGTAGAAAATATTTCCTACCTAACCAGATTTGAAAGTGGTAACAATTTCACTGTGCATAAAACTGTGGCATTGCCAGTTATGAAACAGGATGTAAAATATAAAACTAACAGTGAATATCAACAACCTACAATAATGGCATCCAAGATGTATAGGGAATTCTAGAACATAAAAAAAGAAAATATTCTGCAACTAAGTTCAGTCTTTAAAGAAGAGGAGCACTTAACATTACGGCACAACAAAGTGATCATTCTTAAATACATTACCTTCTCACCTAAATTTTAGGCCACACTAAGACACCTTCACAAACCCTATGAATGTAATTGATTTAGACTTCAAAGTAGAAGATTTAAAGACATAAAAAGTACAGATTCTTTATTTCAAATTTTAAATGATTTTTCAGTTCAGTTGAAAGTATAGGGTATAAATTTCTGTTTATAGAATGTAATTTAACCTATGACATCATTAATAGTCTAGCACACCACTCTGTCACTTTGTTTACTGTGGCTAAGAAAAAGGAGCCAACCCAACAACCATACAAACATCCAATGGCAATTTTCAAAATGACACCTACCTGCAATGTCTGAATTATGCTGAGACTATTTATAGAGATTTATTATACACATGTGTCTGAAGGACACAATAATTGCAAGGTAATACTGTGCAATAAGTAATAATTACTGAGCATTGATTCTATTTTCTCCTCCCTCCTTTCGTTTACCCTCTTGCTTCCTAGGGCAAAAGTTCACAAACACAGGACTGTCCCATCTGTTTGCAAGATGACTGTTACCACTTAGGCTCTCAGCAACTTCAGTTTACAAATATTTGGCTGCAGTAACAGATGATGTGCTTTTTATCATTAGGGGGTTTTTTCATCCAGAATGAACTAACACAAAACTGTTATTAACTCCACCTTAATAGTAATAGTCAGTGCTTAAATGAGTAGATTATTATTTATTATCACCATTTATTTTTATTCTGTAATATTCAAAACTCCATAAAGGATCAGGACTACCTGCTATAGGAATCTGGAGAGACAGTGCCTTTATGGTGAAGAGGTTACGGTGTTACCAGAAAGCAAACAAGGAAACAAAAAAACCTCCAAAAGCAAACTGAAAAAAAATCAGGAAAATCAGAAAATTCTACCTGATAATAAGGTAAGTAATTTTTGTTACTGTATTCCAGTTAATAGTAATGAGTTGATAATATGCCTTAGGGGAAAAGCCTGTAGGTATGTTAGCAAAATATATTGAAAAACAGAGTCATTTCAGAGGTTAGAAAGAAAGAAGTGAGAAGAAGAATACTGTCTGATTGATGGGCATAGTAAATGATCTTACTGACAATATTTTGCACAAATTGAACCAGGGTGGCTAGGGCAGCCAGAGTAATCTGTCCATAGGTTTGTGTAGCCACTGCCTTGCAAAGCCTGTGAAATCAACAGAGCAGTACAAAATAACAGCACTGTATGATGGTGAGTTATTTTAACTGGAGTGTCATAAACAACTGATCTCAGTTAGAATGGTAAACACTCAATTATTGAATTTCAAGACAACATGTTAACATGAGAGTATTTAAGAACATATATTGTTCATTTCTTGCGCATTTAGTGGAAACACCATTTGGTGCAGAAATTATCACAGTGTTTACAAACACCAGGATATGAATCACACCAAAATAGCTTCATTGTTATACAATGTCAGTGCAAAAATAAGTTGCTTTGAAATGTCCAGGAAAGTGTCTTTAAAAGCTTTGGATCAAATTTACTGATCAGCTGATCGTACCAACTGACATGTTGTGAAAGGCTAGACATTGTGCCTTTATGTCAACCCTGTTATATTTGCATGTTGATTCCAAAGGATTTGATTCTAAATATATGTAGTGCTCAATATGTCATAAGATATCCAAAATAAGCATGGAATATTTCTGTCAAAGAATGACAAAGAACTGTACACATAATTCTGAGTATCAGTTTCAAAACTGTGTCCCTTGTAACCGTGTTGTGGATAAAACTACTGAACCTTCACAGGCTTTTAGTGACTTTATGGGAAACTCACCAAGTTATCCAATGTAAAAATAGAGCTTTACATGTCATATAAAACACTCAGCCCATTTTTTTCACAAAAGGCAGTAGAGTTTGCTAAATGGACTTTTTAGCAACTGAATTCCAGATTTTTAAATCTCAAGTACTTTAGGTGAATTTTTCCCTAGACATATGACCAACTGAACAAAAGTCAAAATGAGTTTTCATTTGCTATCCTACTTAAACAAGAAAATATAATTTTGTGTGATATCAGTTATGTCTTTGAAAATTTAACCTGGAACATTTTGATATGGTAATGTAATTCTGCTCTACCAACCAATACCTGCATTTCAGAAAGCATCAAATGCAAGCTTTTTTGCTATTTATTCAGGGCATCCAAGACTGATCTTCAATCATCTGACAATTCCCAAGTCGTTCTTCAGAATTCATTTAGAAATGCACTTGATATCAAATACTAAACCAACTGGAAGCCAGCTGTGGAGAAAAAGAGAAGCCAGGAAGGCTGTGCAAAAACCATGATATCTAACCTATCATTTCAGTATTTGCTTTAACAGCAGGATTGTTACATTAATAACATATACTTCTCAAAGTTTGCAATTTAACTTTGGGACTCGTTTCTCTTTGTCAAAAACATTTTGTTTTGTTCAAACTTTGCCTGTTTGGTGAAGAAGAAATTTGTAACATCTCAAGATTTTTATCCAGGAATGAGATGATACTTATGTTTTTTGAAATTCAAAATTATCCAACATATCATTCTCAGGAAAAAGAGATTCTCTTCACTGATTCTCCTGAGTATTCTCCTGCTTTTACTAAGCAATAAATTCCCCAGATCAATACAATTTTTTTCTGATAACAATAAAAGAAAAAATTTATAATCTTAGTTGGTAAGTAATCCAATGAATAAAAAATAAGTACAAGAATAACAGAGGTACAAAAAAGAATTACAGGATTTCATGCACTGTTACCAAGGCATGTCATACATTAATATATGTGTTAATTTACTGTTTAATTAGTTACCATAGATGTAGGGAGAATAGGACTCAGATTAGTAATCTGACTGTCAGGGTAGCTGATGAAAATGGCTTCAAATGCTGGAAGGAAGAAAAGATGGGGTTTGTTTGGAACAACCCACAGTGGTAGACAAGGGATTGGAGTTAAAGATGATCTCATGCTTTGATAGTGGGGACAGGAGTTGTACTCTGACATACACACACACACACAAACACACAAAAAATGTGCAGTGGGTCAAACAGAATATTGTCAGACACCAGAATGAGAAAATTGCTAACAACATCATCTCCAAAAATCAAAGAATTAATCATTGATTATCATTTTAAATGATAAGCACAACATTTTCATTTGAATCATTCATCAAAAAGATTGGGAATTCTATCAGGAAGAAAAATTATACCAGCGCAACTTGTCATTTTTCACCTTTTACTAAATAAGTAATTTACATTCCTTTTTATTTTTCCATATTATGAGATCATTTCCAAAGCTTAAAATAGCTTGGCAGTTCTACAAACATTCTTCTGTTTTCTTAACATTTCCTTGTTTACTTATTACATGCATTAGGTTTTTGAACAGTGTTTTCCTGGCAAATTAGTAAAAGTTTGCAATGTTCTTTAAAGGGAAGACAAGAGAGCTCCCTAGTCACACACATTGCAAGCCAAAGGCCTCAGTTTTGGAACTCTTTATTGAGCATATCCTTAAAATGATTAATCCTATTGACCCCAGCAACAAAACTATTTGCTAAAATGATTACTTACTAGTGTGGAAAAGATTATAAAATTGGGTCCAAAATGCTGAAGATCAAAAAATGTGAACTACTACTAGGATAACAGTAAAACATGAAATTCAATCAAATTAAGGCTCATCCATCTTATTATTTACATTGTTATTGAACATGCATATTTATGAAATATTGCAAATACATGCATGAAAATTGTTTTTTTTAAATATACAAATGTAGTCATTTACTTCAATTCTTCTTTTTTCTTACTTTACAAATCATTTCTGTTTTTAAACCTTTTCTCTACAATCCTGATGTTTACAGCAACTGTTACAACAGATTCATAATATAATTTTGGTAAAGCAACTCAGACACATAAATGCTTCTCTCTCATGAAATCTCTGACTATCTCTGATCACAGATGACCCAATTTCTTTAGCAACAAACCCCTGCTTCTTTCTGCTATAATCTATAATGCCTTTATTAAAGCTCAAGGTATTTTCCACTTGTAAGAAATGTACAGAGCTCTCAGAATATTATCCCTTGAGTAGTGGTAAATTTTGCTTGTTGAAACTGTTCCACTTTTTTGCAAAAATCATGAAAAGAGTTTCCATAAATGTATGAATACTTCTATTTCCAATGGAAGAGAGACCAGATCATAGATATCCAATAAAAGTGTTGAAAGCTGCTCTATATACTTCAGTCAATACATTTCACCTCCCTGCTCAGCGTAAGATGTTCTGGGAGTGACAAGAGTTTATGATGCCATCTCTCAGAACAGCCAAACCTCACTGGTTGGGCTTTGATTTATAGAACTAAAACCAGGAGGGCTTGGAAGCCAGAGCATAAGTTATGGAAATCACCAAAAGATTTACAGCTGGTTTGGGTCAGTGTAGTTCCATTGCAGTTACCTGATTTACATCAGATTAAGAACTTAATCACAAATATTGTGGATAAAAACACCAACGTATTGCAATTCAATCTTTGTCAGTATAAAATAGCATTTACCTGGCTGTTTTGATTTCTTCAGTTCTTTAACTTTTACAGCAGCAGCTCAATGTCCCACTGCACGAGTTGTGTAGGAGGCTTCTTCACATCATCTTTAAGAAAAGTTAAAATTTTAAAATTACTGGAAAACTCATAGGAACTCATATGCTGCTGAAAACAAGAGAATTGTTAAAAAAAAAAAAAAAGAAAAAAAAAGAAAGTAAACAAGCCAAAGGTGACTCCTCCTGCTCATGTTACATATTAATATATACATAAGAGGTAAACGTAACTTGGAACAACAGATATGAACCCTGAAGGTTTGATCACCACTGCTATAAATATAGTACTTAAAGAAATTAATACAGAATGCATGAGGTCTCTTATTACACCTGAAAAATTTGAAAGAACAAGATTTTTTTAATAGCATTGGAAGTAATTTTAAGTATCATAATTTAGGGGATTTCTCCCTGAGGTGCTGTGAAAAGGCTTGGTTTTTTAAGAGGGCTTAGGACATACTTTCAGAATTTCATGATACTTTGCAGCAGACACTGATTGCTGGTACTTGTACTATATTCAGCACAGCACTCACAAATCAGCTGAAGACCATGTGTGCAACCATAATGGAAATGTAAAATAATAATAATAAGGTTTCAGGCTGGATATGCTACAAAGAAGGCACACAGGGTAATTAGTCAATTGTTAAAATATTAACTTCAGTAACAACATGGCTTTGGCATCTATTGGAATTAACTAGTTAAAATCTCATTGAGTTGTGAAGAGAAAAAACCAAACACCTACCACTTCATCAATATTAGCAATCATCTTTGAAGAAATTTCAAACTCAGTGGGAACATCTGAAATTTTTCTGGAATTCAGCACATCTTTCCAGCTCCTTGGAAATGTCTAAAACATCTTGGCTGTATTTTTTAATGAAATCAAATCCCCCAAATCAGAGTTTTGTAAATTTATAAGCAGCAGAAAATGCAATTGTACAGGAAGAGTTATCAGGAAACTTTAATACAATGGGTGGTTCTATCTACCCTTCCTATACTGCAAATTTATCTATGTTTCTATCTTGCAATGAAGCCGCATATGTACTATTTGTAACAAACTAATTTTTATAAAACTTAACTAAAACCAAAAAAAGCTATAGTAGAAAGTCTATTTTTAATAAAGGAAACAAATAAAGCAACTAGACTGGAGCCATTGGTTGACTGAAAAAGAAAAAAAAATGCAAAGGACATATAAAACTTTGCAGATTAAATTTTTCTGCTCAGGGGAGTAATATTCAAGGTGTGGCTGGAAAAAAAAAAGTATACCCATAAAGGTCTTTACTAATTTTTACCATTTTCAGGTCATATAAATAAACTCAAGGTTTTACTGAATAATCCTAAACAATGAAAATACCTATTATTGAACAATAGAGAAAACCTCTTTGAGAAAGAGCTGGTGGCATAGGGGAGAAATTGGACTTACATAACAACTTCATCAAAATTCAACTACTGCAGATACATTTCTAATATGGTCTAAATTCTATACAGTCTGCATGCATGAGAGAGCATTCCTAACTAGTAGCGCTCTGGCTAGCACCATTAGGAAGACCACAGAGAGCAGTTTGCAAAATACTCTTTACACCAGTTCTTCAAACAAATACCCACATCCTCCCTCTCCAGTGCATGAGGACAAACTGGGCAGTACATCAAGGACTCAGCTTTAACAACTTGATGGTCTTCTCCCTCATGTTAGCTGGTTGAGAACCTTCTTCCACATCTGTTTTTTCATTGGTTCCACAACCAAGTATCCAGCTAAACACTGAGTGAAACTTCTGCTGTTATAGGATGACCCTTCCTCTCTCAATGGCAGCGAACATCATGAGGGATGGCCAGAAGTATGTTTTAAGTAGATCGTTTCATTGCAGTAACATTAAATAACATACAGAAGTCTCTCTCCTCTTCATTATCATCATAGTGTAAGCAAAACTTTGCAGTCATAATTAAAATCCATTTATAACATTCTAAGTTGTACCCACCTGCATGTGCACATACAATGTTCAGTTGGCAGTGCTTGGCTGAGAACAGTTGATGAACTAGAAAGAAAGAAAGAAAAAAGAAAGAAAGAAATAAGAAAAAACCAGAACATTCAAAAACAGATTTAGGTATAGACGGTGGTGGTAAGAGCTTCTTTACATATCCTAGTATTTTGAAAATTCAGTTTGCTACCCATAGTCTTGGTACACTTAGACATTAAGCTGATGCCTGACTTGTTCAAAGTTACTTGTTCTGATTTGGGATTTTTTTTCTTAAAGACACAAAGAACTATACAATTAAGAATGTAGTTCCAATACCATATTAAACATTGAATTATTTGTATTAGACAAATATGGTCATACAAAGCCTGGCTAGAAGCCAGGTTTGCTGAAATTCAGTTATTTTACACTTACACAAGAAACTATAAATGGAACTCTTTTTCCTGTCTTACTACAAAATGAGACTACAAATGTTTGGGTTTTTTTTGTTTTTAAGGCAAAGAAATTCCAGATTTTTTTCTAATTTTAAACATTCTAAAAAAGGTCACTACATTGCTGATTTTGACAGAGCTAGAAATCCATTACCAGATATTACTTGTTCATGTTACTTATAATAAGGGCTCCTTCTGCTAAAATATTTCAAAATGACAAATCTAATGCTTTCTCTACAAGATTGACATAAAATGCCACAAAGCCAAAACCAGGTAAGTTCAGCTTCCATATTGGTAGAAATTCTAATTTAGGTTCATAATGCTTTGGAGCAAACTCCAGTAACAGGTTTTGTGGTTTCATATTGAAGCCTGAGAATTTCTCTACATCTAAAAGTTTTTACATGATAATGGGGAAAAAACCCTATTTCAGCAGAAGTTGCTTTGCAATGCTGGGTCACTCAGACATAACCATTAAAATGGGAGTTAGAGGCAACTGGAAACAAACTCAGGAATGAACCCAGGGAAAACTATCCAAATGAATGAGAAGAGAGGTAACCCTTTGCACAAAGCTAATTTTTGGATGGCAGGTGGCCTGACAACATATACAGAAAGTTTCTGAACTCAGCAGTAGCAGAAGGAAGGATTTTTCTCTTTTGAGATAATGTCCTTCAAAGGATATATTAGCTTCATATATCTTATAGTCTGCCCAATGTCCTTCCCAGTGAATTACCATTATGCCACATTTTTATTGCTACAGCACTCCAGAACTTTGCTATGGTTAATGCTGTGCAAACACAAAACAAAAGGACAGCCCCTGCCCCAAAAGGTTTAGTTACCATGCAGATGGAGTCTCTGCTGGAAGTCAGTAGGCCTTAGGAAAATAAATTTATAATCCTTCAAAACCAGGGGTACTTTCCTCCTTTAAAGAACAGTGAGGATTTCCCTTCCTTTCCTTTTATCATACTTAACAATACTTATGTACTAAGTAAAGAAGGTCCCAATTAAATCCCAGTCTCTACATATCTTACAGCTCACCTTTCTATACACTTTCTATGGAATTAGGTAACAAATTTTTTCTCTTCTGTGAGTTCCAGTGTGTTCTAAACATTGTTTAGTTTCATTTTTAATTTTAGGTCTTTTGTTTGTTTGTTTCTGCCTTGGACACACCTTCCTTAAAGTCAGTTGAAAGAGACAGCATTCCAGGCAGGTTTTTCCAAGTTTTGTATCTCTCAGGCTAAAATCTACCCAACTCAGCCTCCAGCAGGGCTGGAATTCTAATTCTAATTCATAATTGGAGAATTTATTCTATAGAGGTAAATTGTAAGAACATTCCTTAGGACATATATTGCTATATCACTGTGGCTGGTTTTAAAGGATGAGTTCTCAGCAGTACACACTAGACAATACTAACTCCAAAAAACCCTGACTTTTGCATCTCTATTCTAAACCATATTAGGTGACAGATTTATTTTCACTCCTTCAGACTTAGACCATGTGTTTCAGGGATAGATGTTAACAAGGGCTGCATAGGAAAGAACATCCTATGCAGCACTTTCTGGTACTTACTCCCTGAAAAATAAATATCAGTGTCTTCTGACATGATACAGTCACTTTGATTAGGAAGAAGTATCATTCCAGCAGTGACACATAGAACCCCAAAATAATTTATCATTAATCAGTTACAACACCAATTCCTTAAAAAAAGACCCCCATTATGATAAAACACAATTCATTAAGCAATATATACAGTGTATATTTCATCAAATCTAGGCTCTTAAACAAGTACCCCTCACCTATTGCTCACAGAGGAGAGAAGGTCAATCTGTTTTAATGCCCTGCCTGTGGAGTCAGGCAGTCTGGATTCTATTCCTAGCTCAGTCCTAAACCATTAGGCAAGTCACTTCATTGCTCTGTTCTTCATCCCATAATCTGAAATGAGATAATAACATTTCTCTTATTATTTGGTCCCTTCAAAATATAAATTCTTCATGGCAGAAGCACTTTCTTACTACATATGTATGTCTAGCTCCCCCATGGCTTTGATTTTAGTTTGGGTTTTCTAAATGTTTGCTTGTTTTACTAATAACAATGGACATATTCATCAGAGTATTCATTTTTTAAGGCTAAAACCTACGACAGATAAAGTTCCTAAATCCTTATTGAATCACCTAAATAAGGAAGAGGTAGAGACCCATGTAAGAGGCATGCAAATTAAAAGAAGACAATTAAAAATTGACCCTCTCGTCATCAAAATAAATCACTGGCAGTTGCAACTTGGCAGTTAGAAACATCAAAAAGGAGGGGAGTAAATCAGTGTAAATTATATTCTTGTTCTTCAGAACAATAAGGAAACAGATATTTACTTTTAAATCTCTGGATTTAGATTTTAAAATTTTTAAATAGACCTCATTTTTTTCTTTTTCCAGGTTCTGCACCTGCTTACCCTTTGTTTCTTTGTTTTAGTTCTTTAGTTGTTTTTTCCTATTCTGCAGTGAGTTTTGCTTTTCCTAACAAAGTACTCATTCAGGCACTCCCTTTTATCCTTTCATGTTTACAGATATTACAAACATAGAGTCAAATTCACTCAAGAACACATTCTCAGAATTGTCTTCATTAGTTGGTTTTCTTCAGAGCATGTCTACTTTTGCTTCATATGAACCCTAAGCAAGACCTTCCTGCCTACACTGAGAACATGAAAAGGATTATGGACCCCTCAGGCTTACTATAGATACATGGGAATCCTGCTTGCTGTTAACATATTTCCATTATGGATCCTGTCAGTAGCCTTAAGAAACATTAGAACAAGCACATTAAAGATACTAGTGTCTTCTGGGGCTAGCACTCCCAATGGGAAATCTCATTAAAATTAAAGGAAGTTCCAATTAACACCTTTCATTAAATCCTTGCTCAGGGGATTAATAGAGGTGTAGACAATAGCTTTTTTTACAATTGACATGCTATTCACAGCAAAAGACAAAGCAGTGGAGTGGTGCCTAATATTTTCTCTGGGCCAGATATTCCCATTAAGGAGTAGCCTTGCAGGGCTTCAGCACAAAGCCACTTCGACCTCAGAAGTACTGTGGCTTTCAGGCAGGAAACATGGCTCATGTTGGTCCCTCTGCATTGACAGAATATTGACTCAGTTCTCTTAGACTGCAAGAGCATGCAGGCAAGAGCTTTTCTTTTGTGCAGAGCCAAAGAAAATAGGGTCAATCCTCATTCACAGCAGGGATTCTCAGATTGCAGTTAGACTGACCTTTGCATACATCTTATTGCTTGCTCTGCTGTCCTACCAATCCAGCTGCTTTCTCACCTGCACCTCTGTGACTATACAAGGTTCCTGCATCACAGGGCACAAGCTTCCCATCATTAGAAACTACAGCTTGGAGTAGGGAAGAATTGACTTATGCCCTCACCTGCAAATCTAAGTACTGCCAATGCAACTTCATTGCCATGCATGAAAAATTTAATAGAAATTGATGTGAGATCAGCATGTAAAATGGCAAGATACTGCCCAATGCAGGAACAAGTGAACTGTGCTAGAAACTGATTTTAAACACATGCACAACAAATTTTCTTCGTCAAATATTGATCTAGGAGAATTTTTTTTTTTTTCCCCTACAAAGCAGTGTTTCCTAACAGGATACTGTGTTTATCCTTTACTACCCCACCTTTCCATAGGATTTGGAGTTATAGCTTACTGTATAGTCCCCCCTCCCACTGTCAAAACTAAATGACAAAGGAAAAAATGGCAAAAGCTAAAACCAGCCACATTGAAATCAAACATGACTGTTGCATAAGAGTTGTTGCAGTTTGTTATTTGCAGCAATAAAATCATTAGATCCTCTTCCAAAACTTAGAAGAGAAATATACAAAGACAAAAATACAAAGAGAGTAAAATAAACACTGCAGAAGAAAGATATATTTCTCGGAAAAAGTATTAATTCTACCTAAAGCAATGAAGAATTTGAAACTAGCACATTTTCTAATAAAAGGATGTAAACTCAGGGTAGCTTGGGTGAACTGCAGTAGAGATTCCAAATTCAATGTCATTTCTAGCCATGGCTGGTCTCATCTTCAGAGTGAGGAAATGGAAGCATAAAAAAGTGGAAAATTATTCTTTGACAATAATTGATGATAAAAGTACTAGCGGTATGGAAAACTATGCTTCTTTTTATATATGAATTCAAGAAATGATAAAAAGCAGTTTAAGAAGGGGCAAGTCATATATGGGGGGGAAGTGGAGAAAGAGCGCATGGAGCAGCATGCAGAAGAACCTTACTTGAGAAATTACTGGAAAAATAAGTTTTGATTAGATGAACTTGCTTAGTATATTTAGAACTCATGCATGTCCTGAATCAAATGCAGAATAAGAATTTAAGTCCAGGTGTAATAACAAATGCTAGAAACAGAAGAATACAAAATCCCAGAAAGTGACTATGAAAAATCCTAATGGTGTGCAGTCCAGTAAACACAAGGAATTGTTAATACCACTGAAAGAGCACTGTACAACTGAAATAGCAGGAAAGGAACTGACACAAGAGGAAAATAAATCAAAGGCTAAACAAACCCTTTAAATAAAAGAAAAAAAGAAATTAATCTAGAAGCTGTCAAGGAACCTGGAGCATGTAATGTACTGAATGAGGCAATGCCACAAGGAAACATATGTGGAAAGAGATAAGAAAAGTGATGAGAATGCAATAGGAAAATCATCAAAGAATGACATAACTGATGAAGTAAAACAAGAAAACATGGGCAATAGGACAAGACATATGTCACTGGTGAGATCATCAGTGAAGGCTAGGTGAGGAAGGATCATCGGTGAGGACCCTGCCAAAACAAAAGCCCAAAACTTTATAATCAAAAGCAAAGAACATTTCCATTGCTTTGCAGCTGAGTATTAGATAGTCAAATACTTTTTATCCATTTGACAAAATATCTGAAAAGTAGTGTTCCTCAATTACTTGACAACTGTAACGCCTTAATGGAAGTGTCCACATTCTGAATAAATGATAAGTTAATTAGGATCAGAAATAACAAGAAAGAGGAAAATTTTAGGATCTGATTTGGGATGAAGAGGTGATATTAATGTATTATAAAGCTGGGAAAAAACCCCAACAAATAATGATCAAGAATGTTATAGGTTTTTTGCCATTTAAAAATTCATATTTATCAGCATATGAAAGGATTGTGGTGGGAGGAGATAGGAGGAAGCAGGGGAATCTGTTCAAGGCATTTTTTAAAAGTGAAGTCGTCCATTGTCCTGAATTGTAGCTATCCCTGGAATAAAATACCCGTCATATGACATCTTTACCTTTTTAGGACTGTATGGTTACTTGGAAGGAAAGCTAAACTTCATAAGTAACTACAATTTTCTAGAGTCATACAAAGGATTAAGGCTAAGCTTACAAAGGCCTAATAAACCCTGTGGAAGAACTGCATGAAACAGTGTCATTCAAATTTCAAACTGACATACCAAACACTCACTTTTGCTGCTGAAACTTAGAGCGGTTTTTGCATTGACACAAGTGAGAGATTTTTGTATCTGCACAGCTCTAGAACATCCACAGTTCAGAGCAGCTTCCTGGTCACTTCCAATGCAGTGTTCACCTAAACCCAATTAGGAATCAGAAATTAAATGTTTGTCCTCTACCTTTTGACATTTGATTCAGTCATCAGATTCAGAACATTGTCTAACATACAACAACAAGATCTGACTCCTGAAAAATATGATTATTGCAAATTCCATTTTCAATGAAGAAAACATGAAGGTGATCAAATATAGAATTTGTATAACAATCAAATCTCTCCTCCAACCATGGGAGTTCAAATATGCATCTCTTCCTTTCAACTTCAGCTTTTACATCATCTGGCATGTCTCCAGCTCTCTTTTTGAGTAAAAAGACTATGTTTTACATGGTAGACTAAGATGATAGCCAATTGACTGTTATAGCCCATTTATATAAACCTTTCATTCTGACCCTTCTTCAAGATGTGTGTATTATACAGTAAATTATCCTGATGTCTAGAGTCTGCTTTGAGGACTTAATTCTTAGGCAAAACTAGCCCCATACTCAGTCTAGCCCTTACACATGTAGCTAACATTAAAAGGGAAAAAAAAAATCTAAATACTTTATACCTTCTCAGAAATATCAATGTAAATTTTTGCTTTGAGCTGTACAGACTGATGTAGAGATGTGAAGACTTGCTTTTGTGGTTTTTTTTTATTTCCAGTAGGATTAACTTTGGTGTGCATATGCATACCCATAATCCTGCAGAATATAGTTTCAGATTAAGCCTGAAGCTTTCCTACCGCATACATAGCAGAAGTGCTACCGTTTGACTTTGTTTAAAAGTTAGAATTAATACCAGACAATTGCCATTGTGTCTAAAGCAAGGTGAGTTCCTTCAGACAAAAAAGTTATGAATAGTAGGTGATAAAGACAGTTGAATTGAAAATCACTAAAAAAGACAGAGTAATGAAAAAAGTGTTTAAAATGTGCAAGTCAAGCACAACAGCAAATTATTTCATGTCATGGAAAACATTTTTTTTCATAATAATTATTTTATACATCAAGCATAAAAATAGTAAACTGAATTGAATTCAGTAAAATATTATACTTTTTTTTTTAGTGCATAGAACTACCTTGAAATTGTCTTGACAACATGTGCAAATGACATGTATGTTCAAGTTGTCTGGCTTACTGGTGAAAACAACACAACTTTTATCCCATAACTGCCAACCCTGCAAATGCCACAAGATCTGAAATTTGGGCTGTGTTCAGTCTTACTTGTTTTGGCAGTAGTAAAGACACTGAAGATAAAAGTCTTTCTACTATAACTACACCCGTATATTCCCAGTGTCTTCTGATTATCCTGTAACTTGCAAACATTGTAGATTTCAATAAAAATAGCAAAAACACAAAACCAAGTATCAGCTAAAATTTGGCACTAGAGTGAGATACACTGGATCAAATATCACATTTGCTACACCTTAGATTACCTTGGCTATACGTAATGTACACTGGTCACCTATGGATGAAAACAGGGAATAACCACGACACAAACAAAGGTTTAATTTCTCATGTCTAACATCATCATTTTGCACAGGTCTACAGTGGAGAAAGGATAATGGGTAAATTTGAAGGACTGAGATGTCAAGTGAAATAAGTTTTTTAAAAGTACAACTACTCTTCCCTGATCTTCAAGGGATGTGGTAGGAGGTCCTAGTGTTAGATCACCAGAGGATGTAATTTCATATAGTTCCACTGATTTACACCAGCAGAGGATCTATTGCACGGACATTAAAGCACTGACCTAAAAATAAGCCTCATAAAAATGTCTTTATTCAAAAGACACGCTCTTAGTACATGTCTTTTGAATAGAATACATCTTTACCAATGATTAAAAGAAAAAACAAGTATTTTACTACATTTATCATCATTTATGCTAGAGAATAAATACACAGCATCTAAGGGAACATGTGATAACTGCTGAAGAGAATAACAAAGGTAAAACTGAAAGATCTTAGTAAAGATTTTTAATAAAGTAGATTTAAAAAAAATAAAGGGCTTGAAAGCTTCATATCCACAAACTCATTTAACTGCCAGGGTAATTTGCTCCAAGTTAAATGTACAATTTAATGTACAAAATCAATATGACGGGAAAATTACTGGATAACAGTACATATAAAAAAAGAAAGTAATATTCTCATATTCACTCCCACACACTTTAATACCTTTCTGAACTGAAAAAAAAACCATAAAAAAACCATTTTATATTTGCAAACTGAATCAGATACAGATTTAATTGTATTACAATGGGTATAATAAATAAAATCCATATATAATCTAATTTCCTAGTAAGCTTGTGTGCAATAACGAAATAAAATGCTAAGATGACCAAAAGAATCTTTAAGAAATCCAATTCCAAGATTCCCATTAGCAATTTCAGAACCTTTTCATGTTCCTTGTTTCAGCAAGAACTATTATTCCTGTAACAGTAGCTCTAATCATTGTGCTGGGTAAGTTACAAAGCATGTATTTCTATATGCCATTGTATTGGGTTTGTGTGGCAAGGTTTTGGTAGCGGGGGTTACAGGGGTGGCTTCTGTGAGAAGCTGCTGGAAGCTTCCCCTGTGTCCGACAGAGCCAATACCAGCCGACTCTAAGACAGACCTGCCACCAGCCAAGGATGAGCCAACCAGCGATAGTGGTAGCGCCTCTGTGATAAGAGATTTAAGAAGGAAAAAAAGTTGCAGGGGACATAGAAACAGCAGCTGGAGAGAGGAGTGAGAACATGTAAGAGAAACAACCCTGCAGACCCCCAGATCAGTGAAGAAGGAGGGGGAGGAGATGCTCCAGGCGCCGGAGTGAAGATTCCCCTGCAGCCCGTGGTGAAGACCGTGGTGAGGCAGGCTGTCCCCCTGCAGCCCATGGAGGTCCACGGTGGAGCAGATCTCCACCTGCAGCCCGTGGAGGACCCCATGCTGGAGCGGGTGAGTGCCCGAAGGAGGCTGTGACCCCGTGGGAAGCCCACGCTGGAGCAGGGTCTTGGCAGGACCGGCAGATCTGTGGAGAGAGGAGCCCACAGAGCAGGTTTTCTGGCAGGACTTGTGACCCTGCGGGGGACCCGCGCTGGAGCAGTCTGTGCCTGAAGGACTGCACGCTGTGGAGGGGACCCATGCTGGAGCAGTTCGTGAAGAACTGCAGCCTGTGGGAAGGACCCACATTGGAGAAGTTCGTGGAGGACTGTCTCGTGGGAGGGACCCCACACTGGAGCAGGAGAAGAGTGTGATGAGTCCTCCCCCTGAGGAGGATGAAGCGGCAGAAAATAACGTGTGATGAACTGACTGTAAACCCCATCCCCATCCCCCTGTGCCACTGGGGGGGGGTTTGGTAGAGAATCCAGGAGTGAAGTTGTGCCCAGGAAGAAGGGAGGTTTGGAGGGAAGGTGTTCTGAGATTTGGTTTTATTTCTCATTACCCTACTCTGGTTGATTGGTAATAAATTGAGTTAATTTTCCCCAAGTTGAGTCTGTTTTGCCCGTGATGGTAATTGGTGAGTGATCTCTCCTGTCCTTATCTCAACCCACAAGCCCTTTTTTATATTTTCTCTCCCCTGTCCAGCTGAGGAAGGGGAGTGATAGAAGGGCTTTGGTGGGCACCTGGCGTTCAGCCAGGGTCAAGCCACCTCAGCCATTTCTGTCCTCAAAGTATCACAGAGTTCAAAATGAGTTTTATTAAGTCATAGTCAAGTGCATCATTTGCAAACTTGCCAGTGCTCCACTTTTTTCTGCATGAAACAATAGTCTAGCAGAACAGCTCTGTGTCAGAGGCTTGTAAAACATGTATCTTCTTATCTATTCACAGAAACACTTATGAAGAGGTTATACAACTTTATTTTCTTTTTCAAAAAAATTAAGTACACTTTACTGCCTGAATACATTTAGTCTTTTTTATTTCATTACAATTTGTTTCCTTACAAGCTGCACAAAGCCAATGGAATTGTTCTTAAGAACATCGGCAGAGTATCTGACCGTATTCTTTTTTCAAAATTGCATAGATGCACTGAAACAAAATGGAACCAAATAATCAGGGGATAACATACTATTCTGACTAGATCCAAAGCAACTTTTAACAAGGAAAGTTTTGTTTGTTTTTTTTAAAGTACACCTACAAGGAACTTGAAGGACATATTTTTCTGCAATGCATACCATAATACCAATCATTTGTCCTTAGTTCAGTTAAACAATTAATTATTTTTGATCTCCAATGGTACTCAAATGAACTCTCCCCTGCATTTTCTAGGAAAGACAAGTGTGTTGGTAAAGAGAGACCAGATTTCAAATACTTGGTCAGTTCTCCTCATTCAGAATGTATTGCAATTAGTATCAGACCATTTAACATTCTTTTTTGTCTATACATCTGAACTTCTAAATGTGGCTGCCATAAATTAACAGGTTACCTAGTAGTGGTATTATATTAATCACTTTGGTGATTCTAAGATTTAGGACAGGGCTAGGGTATCAGTAACTGAGTTTTAGGCCATATAATATTTGCTTTTTCAACAGAAATGTAATTGAGACATCTAGTTAAAAAGAAATATGGCTGAATCTCCTGTATGGCATCTGGATGCAAACAAAATCTGCAATTTCATCTTCATTAAAAAAATAAGTATACTACAATATTTATTAGATGTGTCCCACATGGAAAACAGAGCAATACAATACATTCCTTTCTTATCCTTAAGTTTACATCTGAAAAAATAAATATGTTCTTGTTTTCATTGTCCCATTGTGTCTCTACTAGATCAGATAAAGCGGGTGTGTTCTTGCTTTCTTTGAAGTTGTATCACTGCAGTGATAGTGAGATGTGAGCTGCATATTTAAACAGCATCTAAACAAAAAGCTTGAAAGGCATTGTACGTAGTTTATGCAGTAATATCCACCCTTCATTTGTAAGTACAAGATATGTTGTTCTGTAATGAGAGTACATGAATTATTACAATGATCACTGAAAAGCTCACAATCAAAAGATCTTTACCGTTAGACTACATTGTTTCTTATTGGTACTTTTTTCCTGTTCCATGGAAACACCGTTTAAATTTAAACAACTAGCCATTGAATAACTGTAGTATTCTTTAGGTTTTTTTAAGATACGTTAGAATTCTGTTTCTTCCTAAACATGATAAAATTTTGCTGAGACACAGCACCCTGGAAAAACAAATCTGAATTATTTTATTAAAGAAAAGGCAAGGTTCCAGTGGCTCAATGACTTATCTATCCCTGGTATCAACTGATTCTCAAGTGTTCTTAAAAAAATGTAACACAATTCTGGTCAAAAATAATGTGTGGGAACTCACTCATTTCATAAATATAAGGAAATGAACTATTTTGCTGTACACTTCCTACAGTTCCCCCTTTCTTTCTCCATCCCATTTGTGTCTCCACCTCCTGCACCACCGCCTAAAATAACTTTCCTATGTCTGTGTATAGATTCTGTTGAAAGTCCAATGATGGAAAGACTGTAGGGGTCAAGTACCAGGTGTTGATGCTGTCAGGACATGGAAAAAAATTATTGCACATCCAGGTCAAAAACAACGGGGGAACTGTTTAATTAATTTAATTAATGCAAATTGGGATGTTCTGTCAAATCTGCTTCTGAACAGTACAGAGTCTTGGTGTACATTAAGTGATCTCGGAAAATCCTCACCAAATTCTGATTTTATTTAATAAAAAATTAAGTGAAAGTCCTAAGTATTTAGAATGTCCCTGTTGTCTAAATTACATTCCTGGATTTTTTGTATTTAAGACAAGTTTGTACAAGCTAATGGGAAGTTTAAAAAAATGTAAATGGTAAAATGATCAGTATAACTGCATATACACTCTCTCTGTATGAAATGTGTCAGGGGATAATCATGTTTCTTCTTTTTAATAATCTTTATCATTCTAGCTTGAAATAGATTTGGGCTCCCCAAAACATTTGAAATGCTGAACCTTGTGTGCATGTAAGTACATTCCAAGTATAACTATATTTCTGTTAAAGGAGGGAGGAAGGGAGAAGAAAGCTCCTCTGAAAGTTACGACATAAACCCATAAAAACAATTTTTAAAATAGTAAATTATAACCTACTTTGAAAAGCTAGGGTAACCAACAAAACCATCCACAAAACCAGAAGAAAAATCTTTATGCAGTCTGAGAAATGTGAAATGTACCTGTATCCATTTTATTTTATTTATTTTTAGTTTTTCCATGTTTATTGTCACCAAAAGAATGGCTATGCTCACTATAAGGAAACTAAAACTATCTCTCTGGGTTCAGTCCTCACCTGACTTGGACTTGTATAAGCAGAAACAACTGTAATACATCTCTCCTATCTTAGGATCATGAAGTCTTTAAATCACATATTCCTCATACCTTAGACTAAGGATTTTAATTTAATAAAAAATAAGATTTCTCTTGGTTAACGATTACATGGAGGTCTCAGGAGAGGGAGTGTTGGAAAAAAAAAAAAATCTCTTTTTCCCTACCTTTTCCTTTGATATATTGGAAAATCATAGTATAATTAGAGTGAAATAGACATGATATGTTATCAAGGACTACCTATACTTTCATTTTTATTAGTAAAGCAATTTACAGCAATAAATGAGCAACTGTAGACAGTAACCTATAATAAAAGAAGAAAATTCAAAGACACACTTTAGCAATCCTGCTATCTTGCAACAGTTTTTATAACCTAATTTTATCCTGTGTGAATAAGTATCCTTGCTTTGAAGTATTAACAAGCAAAGTGGTTCTCAAATACGAATATAAAATGTAATGTTTAAAGAACATGGGTTAGAAAGCAGTCTTCAGGAGACATTTTCATTGTTCACTTGTGCATTTTAGAAAATGCTACCCCATTGTAAACATATATCCTGGTTACACCCATTGCAGTTCTAAACCTAAAGGCACCTTGAAGTTCTGGGTTTGTGCCTCTGAGCTGTGCTTGCTAATAGAACAACTGCAATGGCCTATTTGTGTCACTGTATAACTACAGTGAATATGGAGAGTTTGGTCTCTGTGCTAGCTTTGCACTATCCACTTTGTACATTATTTTGATTTCTTTTCACCCTTCACAGTTTTACATGGAATAGAAGCATAATGATCCACTCCACCCGAGCCGGGTATTTCCTGGTAATTAATTAATGGCAGTTAAGGGATTTTAGATTTGCTGTTGGCACTCAACTCAATGAATTGTCAACCATTAGGAAATACCCTCCCTACTTGTAATATCTGCCAAATTACTAATCAAGCATCTAATACTGAAAAGCAAACAATATTTTAATGTTAGTATTTACATCCATTTCAATGAAATTAATCAATTAAATCTTGCACTGCCTAAACTCTGAACAATAGGCAATTTGCATTATATACCAGTGACCAATTTATTGGTGTAAATAGACTATAAAATAAAGAAAAAACATTCATGAAGTAATAAAAGAGATAGGCAACTCTGCCTACAAACCCTGTCCTTATTGAATCGAAGTAACTATTGGGTATTGGTATATATAATATACTCATAAATGTTGCTTATATCCAGCTTCTCATGTTAATTTTACAACTGAGCACAAATACTGGAAGGCCAAAAATTTAGCTGAAAATATTAATGTATTTGATAAATAGGAAGAAAGATGTAAAGAAAAGGAGATAAGAGGAAGAAAGGGGGAGGAGAGGGAGAGAAGGAGGTGAGGGGGGAAAGTGTTGAAATGGGTCTCATTTTGAGGGACTAAATTCACAAAACCAGTTAAAATAATGAAAGCGAAGTGCTACTGTTCACCTTCTACCTTATAATTCAGACCTCAAACAGCACAGCCAGACTATTTGGGAATTAGGGTCAATGCCTCTCTGTGCATGAGTCAGAACACATATTTCAATCAAATGGTCCTTTTGATTCCTTGGTCTCCTACAGTAGACTTTTATATTCTACAGTACCTGTAAAAAAGCAATCCCTCCTGCAGAAATTATTCTGTTTTAGATAAAATACCAAAGCATTAATTACACCACAGAATGAAAGCTTGAGTACTAATGCAGACACTGAATCTCAGGAACCCCAACCATCCCATCAACCGCTTATTTACATTGTTGTAGACAGAAGGAAACGTGCCTGCCCAGTTGGTTTTGAGCAACCTCTTCATTTTTATTACACCTGGCTGAAACTGGCATTAAAAAAAAATATATACAAGTTGAACAAAACATTAAGATTTGTCCAGAAAAAAAATTTACCTCTTTTGTTGCAAATTAAAATAAATTGTTTTCATATTGACTGTTAAGAAAAGAAATCAGTCTGTGTATGAGCTGAATAAAGAAATCATATTCATACAGCCCACTCACTTGAAGGAAATTACTCTCAGGTCTCACTGTTAAAAATGTCCAGCTCACTTTTTATAGTCTGTATATTTATGTCTTCTGCAGAGATCAAACATCGTTTTAATTCTTAAAAGGCATTACAGAGGAGATGTGCTCAGCCATGCTCAAGGACTGGGTAAGAAAATACTCTAAACAACTTTTGACTTTCTTATTACTTTTCAGTCTATTTCACAAATGTAAGACTCGGAAACATTTAACATGAAAAGCGTTAGTGCCCATTATTACCTTACATCATCAGAAGCAGCCAGAACAAGAACAATGGGAGCTGTTTCCAGGAATGATGAGGAAGGCTTTGTTTGGATTATCCCTTGGTACAGTGATTACCATTGGGTAGCATCATAACTGGTAGGCAATTACTCATTTTTTGGCCTCTTCTACAATGTCATTACAAGGAACAAAGCTTTCATCTCCTTAAAACAGATACTGTCTCTTGCTTCTGCAT
This sequence comes from Buteo buteo, assembly GCF_964188355.1. NCBI lineage: Eukaryota > Metazoa > Chordata > Aves > Accipitriformes > Accipitridae > Buteo > Buteo buteo. The sequence continues at coordinate 17,848,874 of NC_134175.1, read as the reverse complement.
AAACTTGACTTACACCAAATTATATGTTTTAAAAGTTAAAGAAAGAGGTACATTTTTCACATTCTTTCTGCAAAAATGAAAAAGAGTAAGATTTATCAAACATGACTTACTTCCTTTAGTTACGTAGCACTTCAAAAAGTGAGATCTCCTGCTAGAAAAACTACATGGTTTTATTCAATTGCTGTAAAGGAAAAACTGAAAGTTGACAAAACATATGATTCCATTTGTTTTAAATAATTTTCCTTTTATCTTTTCAGAGAGATTTTCAAAAGCTGTTGACAAGGGGCTTGCTATGTTTCAGCTGAAATAGAAGACAAACTTCCCCTTAACTTCAGTAGCAGCATATTTTTACAAACCCTAAGTTCTCTTCAAAATTCTTCCTGTAATTTTATATTCGTGCTTTAGTTATAAGACAAAAGATTGTTTTGCCACTGCCATAACAAAACCTCTGAGTCAGTGGAATTAAATCTTTTGGGGACAGCAGGTACTTAACACGTGTACTGTAAAAAGAGGCAATATTACGTTAAGAAACAAAGTTGATATATATGATATACTAATATGTAGACAAATTGGCAGTGTAAAGGCTGACAGGCATAAATGTCAGGTCTGACTGTAGTTGCTTATCCTGTTAGAGTCAATCCTCCGAGAAACTTAAAAACCATGTTTCATTCCAAAGTAACTGACCACAGAAAAATGCTTCTCTCAACACTAGTTGTTAGTGTCAGAAGCCTGCATTCATCTACACTTTTTTAAGGAAGAGACAACACATGTCCTTCTAGAAAAGAAGTATTACCTTTGCAACCACCACGTGAAAGTAAAGCTACAATTAATAGAAGAAATATTTTAAATTATGCCAGAGCTCTACATGCTATTAAGTGAAAATTCTACCTTTCAAATATACCTGAATTCACCTGGGGGGGGACGACCAACTACCTTTTTTTATGAACACTGAGCAGCAAGGTGTTATTCAAAGGAATTTTACAATTAGGTACTCTACTACTCCTGTTATTGTGGTTCAAAGTGTTGCTGCCATTAGAAAGTGGCACCATACAGAATAAAACAAAAGTTTGCATCCCTGTATCTTATGACCACTATCCTTCTACTTCAGTCCCAAGACTGTTCTGATGTACAGCAGCAGTCAATAGCTCCAAAGAACTGAAATGGCACAAAAAGGTGCTGAAATATCCTGGCCACTTTCCTCTGCAGATGCGCTAGGCAAGCAAGAGGAGATAAGGAAAGGAAGTGCCATTGGTGAAGTGCAAAAAAGTCTAATTTGCCTCTGAGGTACGGATACCAAATAAAGAGGACATTTAGCTTCAAGAATCCTCCCATTTACATGAAGGTTGCATCCGCCTCTGCATCTAGAATAGGATTTTATAATAAAATACATCAACATCAGAATTGACATTTAAATACCTATGGTAAGACAACATATCCAAATGTAGACATCTGGATGAATCCAGATTTTCCATCTTCTAATTTTCTTTCATCTCTTTCACCTTTAGGGACAGCTGTAAGAACCCAACGCATTCAAGCATCAGACCTCTCAAGGTTATACATCATACTAGGCCCCAACATTAAAAATTGTAATCTAAAGACAATGGTCTTATAAGGCTTGTACTATCTACACACGGAATACTTGTACCTCAGCTCTCAATCCCTTTCAGGGAGCATTAAGTGCATGTTGACATGACTGCGTACAGACAATCATGTATCCGCTCCACCCAGCTCACCGGGTCTGAAAAAGCTCCAATCCGGAAGCCATGCAGCAGCATTAACTGGATGCTGAGCGGCAAGGTATGTTAACTCAGGCTCGGTGCCACACAAATTAGGTTACACAACTCCTGGCCAGAAGTGCCTCACATCCGGCCCACTTAGAATCAGGGAGAACAGATCTATAACAATATGTTCTTGTACTCTTACATAGGTAGACATACTTCTTATTTTCTCAAAACATACTGTACAATCTCCACATCTTCCTTCTTTGGCTCTGAACCTGATAGGAAGACAGTTTTAGATGGGAAGGAAGTAGTTTTTATAAGTAGTAATCCATTTTCTCATCAATAAAGGACCGCAATACTTTTTAAACTACTTGAGTATCAACCGAAACTTTGCATAGGGAACTTGTGAATAAAAAAATTAAACAAATCCAACAATCGAAATAAAATATCTATTCAAGGGTATCTAAATGTGGTAAAGCACATCAAAAGGTATATAAGTAAATTTTTAATTCAGTTTATTGCCTATAGCATAAGTTCAGCACATGATCTAATTTGTTTGTGGCTGCAATAAACGCATATGAGTTCAAAGCCACTACAACTGCATGATTTTTAGAGAGGCGGAAACACACAAAGTCAGTATAGAAACAAGCAGCAAAGTGGTGGGACCGAAAACTTGTGAAATACAGATGGCTATTTATGCAATATTAGTCGATTATCCAGTTTTTTATAAAACAGCCACACATATACCAAATATAAAACATTTGTAAACAAGAATCATTCAACACCAGAATTCATGAGTTGCTAGCTGGCTGCAAAAATAGTCTACAGCACTGAGCCAAATAATATATGATAAAAAAGTAAAAGCTACACATACACACAAACTTCTTTGCTGAAAAATGTCCTTGTGTTTCCAACCTTTTTAGATGGTAACTTATAAACACAGTGCCTGATCGTTTGGATTGGCCTGCAGGACTCCAAGGTCACAGAAACAAGCTGCAATTAAAAAGGGTGTAATGAGGAAAGGTCATGAAAAATGAATAGGAACATGACCCAGCACTACACAGCCGTGAGGTACAAAAACAAGCGGGATGGGAAGGCGCCAGCCAGCATGCTTTCCTATCTAATCAGCTGTGTCTCTGATAAAGGAGGAAGCAAGTTAAGGGAGGGAGTCTTCAGCAATTAAAACAATCCCCAAGACTCCATTTCTGCACTGGTAATGTAGTGTCTTTAGGATTCAGGCCAAGAGAATAACTAAAAGGAAGCTTAGCAGTCGCTAATTGTCAGCTTCATATTTGTTCATGGATAATAATGACCTGTTTGAACTAGGACAGCAGATACCGCTTTTCACAAGTTACTTTGCACTGTCAACACAATGGTATGTATTTCAGTCTACAAAGCCTCACAAAACAAACCCTGATAGACATCTCTACCATGGCAAGGCTGTATGGGTGCATTGCAAATACCCGGTCCTGTGCTGACTTTCACACATCATTTCTCCTTAAACACCTCAATGACATTCCAAGCTCACTCTTCCTATTCCTTACTTTTTGTAACAATAACATGACCACTGTAGATGGCCTCTGGGAGAAATCTGGCTGAATCTGAGTTTTGAAGAAGTAATGTTTCTTCATATTTCTAAGATGCAACACAATGTGAAGAAATTTCAGATTTAAGTAACTTAAGAGTTCTGATTCATGAACGTTAACTTATGGCAGCTAAGAAGGTTAACCAAGACCTGCCGTCCACCCTCCACAAGGGTGCATAGGCAACAGAGGTCTATGAGAATCAGCTGTTCATTTCCTGTAGGTTATGAACTAGCACTTAAGGCAGACTGATCAGTAACATATTTTCATGGTTGACTACCATGTAGTTTTATTTTTGTAACAAGAAAGAATGAATTCTGCCAGAAAAAAATCCACCAAGTCTTGAATTGAAGAGACTAGGGAATTGAGAAATCATTACTTATATTATAAGCTATTTCATTGCCCATTGCTGTTCATAATTTGCATTTAATTTCTCTTTTAATTTTTCCCTTGTCAAGTACCAGATGTTGGTTTTTGCTACACTTTTCTCCATTATTTTAGAGAGTTTTACCCTCCTCTGCTCCAAACAATCCATGAAGTTACCTGCATACTGTAACCTAGGATATTTACTTTTACCTTCATTGGGCTGTCAGCAGTAAGCATAAACAATGTTCAATGGCAAAGGTCTTCAGGATATTTATTGTATTCTATTACCCATAACATTCATATTTATCTTGACCATTTCTTATTCCAATTATAATGTCATAAATAACACAATCTAGATAAGCCTGCTTATGTGCAACTGAGAAGTTGTGCTTATAGAGCACATTAATTTAAAAAGAAAAGAGCACTGCATGACTGAACAAGTTTGGGTATGTCAAAGACTGAATCCTCCTTGCTTGTGAACATCCTTGTTTTTTTCTGTGTAAGACTAGTTTTAATGTTGTTTCTCTCTTTGAATATTGCTTATAAATCTGAAAATTTATGAACTAATTGCATGCTTTGTTGTTGTGTGTTAGATGTTGAACTAGCTGTGTGCTTTGTGAGAGGTTGATTTCTGTTGTCCAGGAGTAAGCTGTTTTGTTTCTTGTATGGAGAAGCATAGCATTCTATTGCTATAGAAATTAAACAGAGGATTAAATAAAATGGCACAGAAACTTGAGCTGGAAAACTATGAGAGGAGAGCAGTGAAAGAGTCTATTCTACCTGTGTTCCCACCACCTCTTCCTGTCATTTTAAAGACACATATTTGCTAGGGTCCTGTGGATATTATGTGGTTGGATCTGAAGACCATCGATATCCAACAGACATTCATCCCTCACAGTGATGACCTCCTGCCAAAGTTGTCTGAATTCCACACCTAAGGTAATTTTACCTGAATTGTTGCAGTTTGCTCTGCATCCCTTCCGAAGAGGCAGAAAAATCATCAAATGGAGTAGGCAGCAGGAAGCTTTTCCAGCTGCATGGACCTCCAGGATCTCTGCCTCAAGAAACTAAAGGTGACGACCAAAGGAAGAACAGAGCTTGCAAAGAGATGCACAACTTCTGTCCAAATGGCCCTATGCCTATAAGGATTCTCCAGGCAGGCTCCAATTTTTTTTTTTGAGAACTCATTTATTAGTATGTTGCAGTGCTTTGCTGCATTGATTCTGAACAGCACTCCAGAGCAGAAGTGCAACATATTTGCAACAATTGTTTTGGCTTTGATTCAATAATTACTTTAATGAGAAAAGTGAGCTGTTAATATTAAGATATCTTGCTTACATGAGACAAGCTACTTCACCACAGGTAGAATTCATTAGTCATTATTAAAGCTGGTATACAGAAAATTGCAGGCTCCAACTTCCCAGGATTAGATAGTTTTAAAAGACTTTAAAGCAAAGTAGCTCATTTGCATGCAGGCCAAACATGTATGATCATTGATTTAAAAAAGACTAATTAATTTGTATTTACCTCTTCACTGTCTAAAAGCAAAAGTGGTTGAACAAAATATTTGAATATTCCAAATTAAATGGGAATGGTGAATATTCCACTAAATTCCAAATTGTGTTCACATCCCAATAAGTGTCTGCTGTTGTACTCTGGATAAAAACATTCTGAGATGAGTTCTGCAGTTCGCCCTGTTCCATGTGACCAATCATCATCTTTTTATAGTCAAGGGTAAAACATCTGTTTTGAAAAACAACCAACCTAATAGTTTTCCACACTTCAAAATAACTTCAAAGATACTAAAACAACAACAACAAAAAAACCCCCGAACCCCAAACAAAAAAACCTTCAAAGGTTTACAATATCATAAATAAAAAAGTTGAAACTGAGCAACATAAATAGTTCTATTAACAAATTCCAATACCTTCTCAGGTTTCCTAAGTCTCAAGTCTGAATTTTGAGAAGACTTGTTTTCAAGGCTGACCTAAAGTAAGTATTAAGGCAATATTCATATATTATTAGGCTGCATTTGTGGCTGATTAGCCTAGCATTTCTTTCTCTTTCACCAAACTAGCCTCTCCTTTCACAGAGAGGATTACGATCTGGGAATTATCTTGGGAAAGGCTTGCTCATATGTTTTCATTTGTTTCTACAGTCACTTTTCTTTCTTTTTCTTTGCCTTCCCAGCCAAATAAATTACTGCCTTTATATTCTCTGGACTGTTTCGGAACTAGAACTCAAAATATTTCAATAGCACCACTTTTTTTCCTTCTTCATATTACAGGGAAAGGAGAAACCCTCATATCCCTTAGGAACAAAAGAAAAGTTTCATAAAATTGCAAGAGGAAATTTCAGGCTGTAATGACATGTCTATATACATGAGGTTTTAAACTGGACATGAAAGTCTCTACTGTTCTTACTCTGATCTCATTATTTGAAACTAGGATGGAAATCTCACAAGAAATAATAGCTTCTTTCTATGAAACGAGATTCCTGGAAAGTGAAAATCAGGCAGTGAAGAAAGCCAGCTATATTTTCCAAACTTCAAACACATGGCAAAAATCATGCTGGAAAGCCAGCCTCTCCACTCTGCCTGGGCAAGAAGAGGGACAGGCAATGAAACAAAAACTTGTCATGAACCAGGAAATAAACTTGCTTTCTGCCTCTCACTGGACTGGAGGATGGGGTTAACTGTCACCAGAAAATGTGTGGATTCTAAGGCACACCCTCCAGGCCTAAGAAGTTAAGGGAATGACTTGACCAAATAGGGAAGCAAAACAATTAAGTCTGCTTTTATAGCTGCTGTCTTATAGCACATGTGAAGATGAACCCAGACCAAAAGAATAAAGTAGCCTGGATTACTAACCCAATGACTGATGCTGGAGAAATATTTTCACTCTGTTTCTTATTTACTGGAGCACCTCCTTCACCAGTTCCGGCTTCGCAAAAGCTGCAGGGAGACACTTTATTCCAAGAACATTTTCACAGTTTCATTTTAACTTTATGTTATTTTTTTACCAGATTCATTCATACCTACCAATCAACTAATCCTTAAAATATGGATTGCCCCAAACAAAATACGTTTTTAAAAACGTGAATCAGATTCTTGACTAGTAGAAACTGGTGTGGTGTTACAGACTGCTTCTGAATTCCTCTGATGAACATTTCCTCATTTAAAACTTATTGTCACTGTATAAATAGATGTATTTATTCCAAAAGGCAGAAATAATGGCAGCTCTTGGGTTTATAGTTTTAAAAAATTGTGCTCATTAACTTAAGTGGAGTTTTAATGCTTGCAATCAATGCATAAATATGCCAGAATTCCCAAGTATACACAATTATATGCAATTTTTGGAAAAGAAACAAAACCTACTGTCACTTGAGTTATTGCTTCCTTTGATAACCCTTTGCCTATGCAATTAATCACCAGTCATGAAACATTACTACAAACTGCAAAAATATGATGCATACACTGCTCTAAGCATATAAGTCACTTTTCTAATAGTAATTTATTCCTTGATACTATGGTTTTTTGCTCTGCTGAATTAAGATAAAGAAAAAAATAATAGGCACTTACCCTGCTGGCTAAGATACCATAATTAGACAAGCAAAGATGCAGCTGCTCAATTCGCTCTTCATATCTTTCAAAATAAACTTAGTAAAAGAATTTATTAAATAACAGTTTTGTGAGTCTTTTCTACATTATTTTTTTCACACGTGCATTACTTATGAATCCAAAAGGAAACTTTTTTCTCAATAAGAATGCATCTGCTCCAGGGGCTTATTTCTCAGTCAAAATAATACCACAATTAATTGCTATGTAAATGATTCTGTTTTGACAAATATGATTTAATGAGGTAAGTAGTTCTATAGAACTAATTACTTCTTTATAAACAGACACTATTTGTACTCAACCAAACATAAAAAAAAAGAGAATTAAAACAGAATATCTAATTTTGATTTCACATCTAACAACATATCTGCTTAGTATTAGTTATTCTACATCTGACTTGCCTTCTTCAGAGCTGACAGCTAGGCATGGAGAAGCCATCCTAACTTTAAATGATGTGGAAATGGATTTTCAAATTTCTAAAAAGTTGCAACAGCTTTTTACACATCTGGATCACTAAATATTGAAAATGTGCATTGGCAATAACTAGCACACAAAGAATTGGCATATTTCAGAAATTAGGAGGTTTACCTACATAAGGCAAATTAAATTGAAACATTAGGGGGCCACAGCATTTAAATCTAAACCCACATCATCAGATTTTTTAAAATTTGGATAACAATAACAATATGAATAAGGAGGCTTTTACTCTTTTCTCCTTTTTTTTACCTTTGTAATTCCCACAAATTAAATCAGAGTTGGATTCTGAACAGCAACAGGCAAATTCTGGAAAGACTTGTTGAAAGAAAAAACAAAATACATATCAAAAGTTCTAAATATATACAGACCCAAGCATAAAGTTTCAGGTTGGATAAGCGAACTTCTGTTTTCAAATATCCAGGATTTTATGTTAATGACTGGAAACAGAGTCAATTATTCTAACAGGACCCTTCTTAGGGCATTACACACAGTGTAAGGGTCTATTATTATAAAAATACAGTGCTAAGGGTCAAATCCTGATAGGATGTTCTTGAACCATCATAACAGAAAGGTCATCCAGGTCCACCAGTCCTTTAAACACACCCTTTTATGTTCATCATATACAATTATGTATTGCAGGCTGGCATCATATACAACCATGTAATGGGCCTTGTTGGCTATTACCATTAAGGGGTTTTCCTCATAGTAAGAAAAGTCCAGATTGCTTATATGTGAGATTTCTGGATTTTTTGCACTTCCAGGATGGCATGAACAACTGGAAAATCCTACCTTGGCCTTGCACCCTTATCAACATGTTTGTAAACACAAAATACAAGTATTTTTCACTGTATCATAAATCACCCATAAAACCAATAGTCAGCATGTCCACCATCTGCAGCTAGGAGGCACATGCATTTTATCATCTCCCATTTCAGTGTGACTAATTTTTTTTGCAGGTGCCTTCTTACAATTCACTTATATTGAAAAAAAAACCCAACCTCAAAACCAAACAACAAACCTTCTCAGTTACTGGCTTGTATATTTGCAAACGTGGGGCTTTGCAAACCTGATCTCATAGTGGCATAATTATAATATTGGTTTCATGACTCATTCAGTGATTACATGCTAACTGGCCACTCCTTGTCACTCACTATTTGCCAACACAGTTTTTATCTAGTCCAGAATATGCTGGTTTCAATTCTTCTCTGTTACATTTATACCCAGATTTAAGAACAAACCATAAAAAAAGATTTTTAGTGCCTTCAGATGTGCATTGATTTTGGAGCAACAATATATTCCTAAGCCCATCTCTGAAGTCTGTTACCACAAAACTGACCACAAAGGACGAGTTGCTCCCTAGAACTGACATAAAGCTCTACACGCTTCCCATGGTACTACTGAAGGAGAAGGGATGATTGAGAGGGGAGAGAGGCAGAGATTGCTGTGGCCTTTATCAAATCACACCACCCTTGCTCTGCCAGATTTCTACCACATGCCTAGTCCCCACAGGGAGGTGAAGTGGGTTTTCTTTACTGCTATCCATTTTTCCACAAGGTTGTACCATGCAAGTTAGAATGCACATTAGCAAATTAGTACTTTGCCCAGCATCTCTCCCTTCAACAACACTGAGATTGCTCAGTCTTTTCTTGAAGAACAGAACCACACAAAGAAGTCCCAGGCCAAGGCTGTCCCATGGGGCATTTCAGAACCTTCCTTCTGTGTGAAGCCACACAAGTCAGCCCCACAGCATTCACACATTATGGAGATCTTGAAGCTTTCCAAAAGAACTGATTCATGGAAGGAGCACAGAGCAGACATTTCAGAGTTTTATGTAAATAATGATTATCTTTACTTGTTTATCCAAAGGCTTTGAACTTATCTAAAAAACTTGCTCTTTCTCTTTATTTCTATTTCAGACCCTGAAAATTCTGTTAGTACCAGCAATTTATAAAATAAATCACTGTAATTTCAAATGAATAATACAATGCTCAAGATCAGCGTTCTACCATATGAAGCTGAAAGTATTCAATCATAAGAAAGCCAGTACAAGCCTATTCTCACAATGTTTACAGTACAACTATGCAATCTTAAGATACTTGGAAAGTTCAGATAGTGACATAAAGTTCAAATAAACAACAAAGTTGCGTGCTTTTTGGAAATTAAATTCAACTTCCTGTAACTAATAAACCAATGCCAAGTTGGAGAGAGAAGAAAAATTTAAAAATGTTAGAAATATTATTCAAACTATACTTAAATACTGAACATTTTTACCATTGATGCAAATGGGGCAAATGGTTGCCTGCAAGACCATTTAACTTAAGCCAATCTACTGGTTGCATATAGATGCCATACACACAGTTTGACCTACATAGTAGTGTACAACTGCAGAACTAACGCAACTTTGCTACAAATATATGCTGATAGGTACAGAATTGACATTCTTTGTCAAAAGATACATCAATGGTAGACCAACTTCCAATATTTTGTTTAGGTTTAGTTCCTCCTACTCAGCCACTGTGAGGGTGGTCAAGCACTGCAACAGGTTGCCCCAAGAGCTTGTGGAGTCTCCATCCTTGGAGACAGTAAAAGTGGAGATGGCCCTGGACAACCTGCTCTAGTTGGTGCTGCTTTGAGTAGGGGCATTTAACTATATAAGCTCAACAGGTCCCTTGCAACCTCAACCACTCTGTAATTCTAAAAGAGCTCTCTGAAACCCAAGCCAGGGACAATGGAGACTTCTATGTTTTGCTAAGTTCTAATGCTGATGTCAAAGAAATAACCTTTTTTTTTTTTTTTCATTTCCCTTTGGTTCTGCTAGAACTAGAACTTCTAAGGACAACAAAAACTACCCTAGTGAGACCAACCTTTATATCCAAGATGGATACTGTGATGATATTTTTATCTTCACTTACGACCTTAAAATGAGCCAGACTTGCATTACACTATATTTGAAAATAAATGGAGAAAAAAAAAAAAAAGTGTTGGATGTTTGGAAAAAAACAAACCAAGGGAAATGCTTCCTTTTACATTTCTATTTTTAGCACTAAGCTTGACATGACCTTGAATTTCCCATGATATAATCAGTCATAAATATGCATATTTACTGATGAGATTTTACTGATTACTGGGGAGGAGGTGTCATGTACCTTTGTACTCTGATTACACCCTTACAGTTTTCAAGAAACAATTTTTTTAAATCCTCAAAACTGATGCATTCCATACTTAAAAAAGCTCCACATTTAAAAGTACTCCTCATTTATATATATTCAATCAGGATTATATCTAGGATATTAAGGTTAATTTTTGTAAAAATGCATTAAAAAGGAAATATTAACCTACAGAAGACACATGACATGACAGTGCACTAAATGGAGGGACTGATTGTCACTGACAGAAATATTTCACAGCATATGTAACCTCTGATTTATTTTTTCTTTGGTAGATGTCAAGCAGAAAACAAAATCACTTTTCTTCTCTATAGTGAGGTTTCCTCATGCTGAAGGAGCAAACATATAATTATTGCTTGGGAGTATTTATTATTAAAGAAAATTAGAACAAAAGAAAAATTTCCATGTGATACAGTATGCAGAGCAAAACAACTGCCTGTAGATACTGGCAAAATTCTGGTGCTGCTCAAAGAATATTTTTCATTTCACCACTTCAGCCTCTAGCTGGGCTGAAGAATAAGACCTAAGTTCCTGTTTTATGTCTTATGCTTCAGCCCAGCTACAGGCATTTCTCAGCTTTGTATGTAAATAACATATACAAGGTAAGGACTTAAAGGCTCAAAAATGTAAACAAACCCCTGATTCTTCTCCATTCCAAATCTCACCCACAAGTAACCTAGTTTTAAGAGTCATTAACTTTCAATCTGATCTAAAAATATTCTTTAAAAGTCAAAGGAAAGCTCTATTGCCCAGCCCTGCTCACTAATAAGCAAAGTACTAACAAACAGCTAATCATCCAAAAGTCAAAAGCAATTCCAAGTAGTTACAGTGGCAATAATCATTTAGGGATTCTTTCAAAATATTTTTTAAACACAAGTGTCTGGACTGCAAGCAGCTCACAGATTAGCAATTCAAAACTCAGTGTAGCAGCTGATAGTCTATTTTTATTAACATGACCCTAACCATTCCAACACACTGATAGGAAATGTCCTACAGCTTTCTGTCTCTGGTTTTGTGTGTTCAGCTAGATATCTGTAGGGATTCAAGACTGGTTCCTAGTAAGAGGCCAATTTTGCAAACTAACAGGTAATTGTTTAAGCAACTTAAAATACTCAAACCAGAAAACTAATATGTACAACTAAGCATAAATTATCACTACTTTATACAACAAAGCACTTTTTGAAGCTACTTCTTCAGGCATTCTTATTGCCCAGTAAGCCATTTTGTACTAGCAAATGAGCACAACCCAAGGTACAGTACCTACTGGTCTTATGGTCTATTACAAAGGAAATGAGATAGGAAATAAAAATACTCTATTAATGGAGGCTGTCTGTCTGCAGGAAGCTTATTCATGTACATTAAGAACAAAATACTTCTGATACTATCAAAAATAGGATGCTGGACAATAGAATGTGATATTTTGGACATCTCTCCAGGGTCATTCACTTTCATTTGGGCAACTTATGTGGAAGCAGAAAGGTTGAGATTATTTATAAAACTACCTGGTCCTGTTTCTGAGACTCAAGTGGTCACACGCGTTGGAAGAATCATGCCACAACATCAAGAAATCACCCATGCCTCACCTAACTAAGGCTACTTAAAACTCATATATGCTCCCTAACAGGCGACAGGGTGATAAAAGGTAATTCACCCTACCATGATGAATCACCATCATGAATTCTGACATCAGTGAGAGAACCCAGCTCCGTGAGCCACATAAATGAATACCCAGACCACAAGAGCACCTGTACCTGAAGATTTTACTGCAGTTCAAGATCAGAAGTTATTCAAAGACCAGTTCTGGAAGGAATGGTGTAAGACTTAAGCACCAGCATAAGTGGCAATGACTTAACATGCAACAAATAAAAATAAATAATAAAACACTATTAACAAAATGTAGAGCTTAAACCACTCAACTATTCTTAACAAATATTGTGATTCTAGTTTATGCTAGGTCTGCATAATTAAAAGATGCAGAGAAATCTGACCAAAATAAATGTTTTCTCTCTCCCCCACCCATTTTTGTCCAACTGACCATCTTCAACTGATTGTTTCATTTTGAAATGTAGGTGTTTTATATTCCTCAAAGTGTATGTATTTCTACTCTGAGTTTCTGTTCTACAGGCATTGGATACATTGCAGAATTCATTCCTTCCTTGATTGCCCACTTTAATATACTAGAAAAAGGAAAAGAGATAGGATAAGTGCATTTGAAAACTGAATTATCTAGAAATCAGCAAAAAGTGTTGCTATTTTAAGCAACACAGAAGGGTAACAAAGTGAAACCTCAGCTGCCAGCCATTCCATTTTCTTTCAGTTGATGGATGGAAAGAAACCAACTCATCGTTACTTTTCATTTTGCAATTCTTGTCAGGTTTCAACAACTGGTATCAAACATAAAGGAAACCACCCCATCTGGCTATATATTTCCCCATAACCCCTTTCCTCCAAGTATCCTCATTTGCTTCATTATACTTATTTTGTACAATAAGGATATCAAGAGGATGCACTCAGAGTTCCAGGCTCCACTGGGGGAGGCTGATCTGTAAAAAGATGTTATTGTTAGAGGTATTGCAGGAATGGTTTGCCTTTTCCCCACTCTAACTTTTGCCTCCTACCACTCTACTATTGCTGACAACAGCTAACCTTTCCCTGAGCAAAGCCTTGGGTACTCCCTGGCAGACTTTCTCGGACAAAGGTCTGAGCTTAATCTGTTGCAACAAGCTGGAAATTCTGTAGTAACTTTATTTAAATATATCTCCAGGTTTCATAGTTTATGAGTCATTCTGACAGAAATGTAACAGAAAATTCAGAAACCATTGAAAGAGAGGAGAAAGAAAGGTACCTCTTCCTAGCTTCCATATTCCAACTCCCTAGACCTTTCTCATTCTAAGAAGAGACATTTCTAGTAATTTCTAATTCTGCACTAGCCCTATACCACAGCAGTTGGTCCATGGTTGTAGCAACTGAAGCTCAGATCAGAAGCATCCTCTTTATCTAATAATCAGTGCAAATCCTCACCTTTTATTTGTGCAAACCTCTCATACAAAGCCCAGCCTAGAAACCCACGCAAGATCCAGAAGCAAGACGGTTACAATAAGCATTAATCCTGTAACTCCAGGCATCGAAAATAAATTCAACACACATCTGAACAGTGTATTTTTCTTTCCTCATGAGTGCTGTTATAACCTCCCATTTTGCCCTCAGTTTCATACTGAAGATAGGAAAGGTTGGAATGGGGGAATTTTAACATCAGGAAAAAGAAAAAAAACAACCATAAAGTGTCCTTATTTCAATGACACCTCTAGAAGTGGAATCAGGAACAGTAAGTAAAGTATAGTTGAAATGCAAGTCAGGCAAGGTTTGTTTTAAAAATGTCATAACTATTCCAATTTTTTGGAAAGTATAATGTGCTTTAAAATACTCCATATGACAAATTGTCTAAAAATATAACTTTTCCAAATTCTTGAAACAGCAAAACAGTCAGAACCATTCTCCCTTTTGTCTAGATTTACTTGACACAGTGTAAGTCTTCCTTTTAGTGCCCACTTAATTGGGCATTAAAGTGAACATTAACTGAAGAGGTCATTTAAAATACTCCTGAGAATCCTGGAGAAAGAAGAACTGCCCTAAAGTAAAAATTTCACCAGTGGCCTGAAAGACTAATTTACACTGTGAAGGAATGTTTAAAATGATTGTCATTAGTGATTGGCCACAATCTGTCATTTCCCTCTTTCAATTGTGTTTATACAGGTCATGCAGTTTCCACTGAGACATTTATCCAACTCACAAGGTAACTGTCAAACTTGCAGTTACAGAACTCCGCAAGAAAAAAAAAAATAGGCTAACATCAAGACCTCACATTAAAACATTATATTTAGACAACTTAAACACCTGGGTTCTGTTCCATTAATTACGTGCATCAACCTTTTTAGTTACATTCTTCCTCTTTTTAGTGTTAACTACTGAACAAATTATGAAAATTAATAAGTAACTCCCACTACTAGCACACTTTTGCTTTCCAAAACATTACTGAAAGACATATCCATCATTGTAGTTTCCAAGATCATTTCTACAGGCTCTCCTAATAACTGTGCCTTATTGTACAATGGTAACTCACTGATTATGTCGTGAGTTTAGGGCAGTATTTTAGATTCAAGGCCCAGTATGATAAAACAGGCTGTATGTCAAACAGGTGGTGTGGGCTTCACCCAAATATGGCTGTGTTAAACAGTCTATAACCTGTGTATGGAGAAGGCTGCTCTGTGAGGATAACATTGACTTCTCACCTTAAATATCTCGGACTTTGAAACCCAGCAAAGGTACAAAATTTGGACAACAAAATGTAATAATTCTTTAATGAACTACATTCTTTTTACTTCTCTATCTTCATCACATTTCCTTTAAGTATAACACCAGCCACTCTGCAAAGATCACATGTCTAATTTCACATGTTCCCATACAGGGGAAAAAAAATAATTATAATTTAATACAGCAAAAAACCACAGATGCACAGAATGGTTGAGTTTGGAAGGGACCTCTGGAGATCAATTAGTCCAATCCTTCTGTAAAAGCCACATCAGCTATAGTAGGTTGTCCAGGGCCTTGTCCAGTTGGGTTTTGACTGTGTCCAAGGAGTCATATTCTACAGCTTCAAGCTTTTGCCTTACTCAGCTAAACCGATTCGCACTTGCCATAGATTTTGATTTAAGCTTATAGTCAGCATTTTGCTCAGAGAAGTTCAAAGTTATGACAACGGCATAGCTTCACAACCACAGTCTGAGGAAAAAGTCCTGAAGATGAAAAGGAACTTTCTATTGGTATGGCTACTCAGTCCTGCAGTTAAAGCAGGAATTAGAGGAGTTTACTGGTCCAGATTTCCTTTGCTGTGAGGACTCGGTCTGAGACAAGACCATTTGCACAGGTTATCAAATAATAAGTTAACATCTTCAAGTTGCTTTGAGGTTATCAAGTGCTCTGAACAAACTCAAATAAACAATTATTTGTTATTTGGGTAGTGTGTGGGGAGTTGTTAGGTTTTCTGTTTTCTGCAAATGAAACATTACATATGGGGTTAGGATCTGCTCATAGCAACAGTTCCCACAAATACAGAAAGTAGTTGTGTCATCCGAAGTGTTCTGCCCCTACACATTGGGTGGAAAATTTGGAAAAGAAATCTCTTGAACCTGAATGATCAGTGCATTGGGTGGAGCACTCTGCAGCAATGAATATTCACCTCTGGAACCGAGTTCAAATCCAAGTCAAACTAATGCAACAGAAAATTCTCTAAACAGAGCATTAATAATGAAGCTTCTAGTCAGAAATCGTCCCTTTTTTTTTTTTTTTAAATTAGCTGTTGAACCCTATGGTCAGGTTATTCTACAGCTGCAGTCTGAAAGAAAAATCCTTAATACTTCATTTTACTTTTCAAAATTGTAACTGCTAAATTGGTTGCTAAGTTGGTTGAAACCTCAGGTCTTTGTTTAGATCTCTGAAGGATTTATCAACTGCAAGTTCAGCTTCACAGAGAAAAGAACCAAGCCAAAAGGACTAAGAATAAATATTCAAGCCAATTCCTCTAAGACTAAGCTTTGGGGCACAGAAAAACAGATCTGTATCTCATCCTTTTCTGCTCCTAATAATTTTCTCTATCTATAGAAGCCAGTTCTGTCTGAGTGAGACAGAGGACTCTAGTAAAGTCAAAAGGTGGGGAAGTACCACTGAGTGCTACTATATTGTATTTTTTCCATTTTCCTGGATTCAAACAGTATCAGCAGTGCAATGTCTTCAGTGTATGTTTGATTTTACTAGAAAAAAAGAAATTCTAGAAATCCTGCTAAATTCACAACCAGATCTACAGAACCAGAGGTTCTCAATAAGTAGTTGTACTCTTGGGTGTTAATCTGTGATTGAATATGCATTTGACACTCATTCAACAACTCCATAGTTGTAAAACATTTGTTTGTTTGTTTTACTCCTGCTAATAACAATAATGTAAGAGTCACATCATGAAACGGCTTCAGAGTACGCTTGAATGAAGACATTGTATTGTCAATAATGGTGCAGCCACAGGTGACCTAGTTGACTACCAAAATATCTAGAAGCCTCATCACAACAGAACAATTTCTAGCACTACAGAAACATACATTAAGACAGATCACAGACAAATATGCAACATTTAGTCTCTCACTACAGCCTTGAAAAAAGCTTTAAGTCAGCACACTGACAGCTATCAGGCAATACAAAATGAGCCAGTGACTTCAGTGTAACAGGTAAGAGACATACGTATTTCCAAACCCACAGTCAGAATGGGTATAAACCAAGATGTCTTAACAACCACAGTTAATACATCATAGAGCAGTTTCATCAAACCTATGCTGTCCTCACAGTGAAATTTGGTGTTCCTCTTCTCAAATTTAAAGCTCAAAAAGCTCTTCTAAAAAACAGTAGTACTAGCAAAAAGGACTCTTAGCATCACTGTTCATGTTTGGCCTATGGGATGGAGAAATGAAGTACTTTGGTATTAACAACTTGCACATGTGTAAGGGAATGCTCCAGGGAAAAGGTGGACCAGAGAATCCAGTTTCCCCCTACTGTCTATTGTAAAGATTCCCATTAAGATAATTAATCAGAAGCAGTTTAGGAAACATTGCCTCTTTCATCCACCCCATGAATACGTCTGTTTCCATTTGATGCAGAAAAGAAAGACTGCAAGTGAATATTTTTTGACAGACCTTTCTGATAAAATGAAGCATAAGGCAAAGTACTGTTGCAGGTCCGGCATGAAATGAACAAATGCAACTCAGTTGAGTTTGCAGAAGCATGCTTTCCCTTTGATTAATCTTAAGGCTGGCTGTAAGAAGAAGTGCTTACCTTACTGCTGGATTTTGTATGAGGGAACAATGCAAACTTGGGAAGAAAATGCTTCCAATTTCAGAATAAATATTTTACAAGTATATGTATTTTCTTAGGAACAGAAAAATTCTGCCCTTTTTTATCTTATAATCAGCCTCACAGCCTGAATGAAAAGGTAGATATTTCATCAACAAGCTTCAGGCTTATTCCGCCAGCAAAACTCTATATTTGACATTGTATATTCTGACATTTTATTACTAGCTGTTGTCTGACACAATAAAATGGCATGGCACAAACTGATGATTTCAATTCAGTGGAGTATTTGGATAGGACACTTTTTCCTAGCTGCACCATTTCAGATTTATATTAGTGTGAGACGCATTAGAGTTCACAGCAGTGACATAAAAGATGTTTTTAAGCTACGAATTTTCAAAGTAATGTTAAGCAGTGGTAATGAAGAAAATAATGAATTTTAAGGCTCATCTCAACTACCTTTCTTCTGGAAAAGTCTTCTGTATACTTTCACTACACATTCCATTTCTGCCTAGGAGGACAATGAGGAATTAAAGAGAATTCTCAGAAGCTGCAAGTTTTGAAAAATTTTTTACTACCCACATTTGTTTTCCAAAATTGTTACTGATAAAATAAGTTACCTTGGCAGTGGAATTATGCTCTTAATGTCAAAGCTTTCATGTGCAACAAAAGGAGGAATGGAAGCAAAAGTTTTCTTGTTATGTGCTTGTACACTGCCTAACACAAAAGGGTTTGGGCCCATCATAACAGACCTCTACCTCTTGTGTTCTGATTGTAAAAATACTATATGTATACCAAGATATCATATACTTGAGGTGTTATTTTGTTTGATGAGTAATCTTTGAAAAGGATTACAAACACTCAAGTCCACTGGATAGAATCATTCCACTCATTGTTGTGTTTTCCTACTACCCTCCCAAGCATCTCCTAATAACTACCTTCAGAGAAAAGTACTGTAATAGACGTTTGGTCTGACAATTACAACACTTTGTATATTCATACTGAGAATATCTTAAGGTCTGTATTAATTTGGAGTAAATGTTATCACATACAACATGTAAAACTTATACCCTACATATTCAGGTTATGAGGGTCCATAGGTTACCATTTTATTTTTCTGACTTTTATTTAAAATACACATTTTGAAAATAGTGCCTGTCAGAACATTGTAAGATGTACAGTGTTTGCAGAAAGTGTTATTTTGCCCTGTGAAGAGGGCCTTAAGAAATACTGTGTAATTATTTAAACTGCTTAGTACACATAACCACAGACAACAGTCAGTTTGACAGCTCCTGAAATTACCACCAGGAACAGAGTTCAACTCTTTGAAGCTCTGTGAATTATAGTCTAATGGCCTGAATCTATTTGCCTCTTTTTGGTCAATTCTCGCTCTCAATGAATCTACAAATACATCATGAACACTCTTTGACTTATGAAGTCACAGATTAAAACACATTCCTCTCTATGGAAAACAACTTGTCATCTTATGCTACAATAATATCCCTGGATGCACTGTGGAAACAGACTGGGCAAAGCTTGAGATCAACGGGAATTGCTGTTATCTCAATGAAAACAGGATAAAGCCCTAAGGAAAATTTGCTTGTACTGATCATTATAAATCCAAAGAGTAATTACAATGAACCTAGTTATTATAGAGGGCTTTTTTTATGCCTATAAAACTTTATTCTGAACTAAGCGTGTTCCAAGACCTTCCATCTTGCTGACTCAACCTTACCAGATGTTACTGCCTCCTCAGTTGCAGTTGTGCAGCTGCACCCTAAACTGAATAGGCAAATGGTCTGGTTTAAAAACCAAATAAATAAGCCACTCAAGCAAATGATTTTTAGAAAGAGGTTTTTTTTAAGCTCATTTAAGGCTCACTTCACCAATTGGTTTCAGAGCGTTTTCATGCTAACACTCCAGTTTACAGAACTGAGGGGACTGTGACCTCCATCTCAGAAGGCGGGAATAAAATTATCAGGAACATGTGCCAAGAATGTTACAAGATTACCTTTTAAACTGAGTTTGCCTCAAAAAAGTAGCAATGTGTACCATAGCTAAACTCTGTAATATCGCATTTTTATATTTGTTAAGTATGTGCTGGGAAATGCAGACATACAACGGAGAGCAGAATTTGTTACATTTAAAAATGTACCATTGAAGATTTCCAATGTCAAATATGTCTATTAATAGCTGACAAAACCTAACTTTAAAATAGTATTCTTACTTTCAATGAAATCATTTCAATAATACTGTTACTATTCATATTTCACTAAAATAGCAGTGAAGACTCCATATGATGTAGGATTATTTCAAAAGAAATACAGCAAGACAAATAGCTGGATTTATAAGAACTTTTGTTCAGAAAACATGATCAACTGTGATTAGTTGTTTCTAATATATGCAATCTCTACAACCCTTTCCCAACAAAGCTAAATATTACATGAACAAATAACAAACTTCATTGGTACAATGATAATCCCTGCTAAGAACACTTACTACCTAGGAATTAGACACCGTGGGTGAATTAAATAAAAAGTAACCTAACAAAGAATTGGGAGATTTAAACTCAAAATACAACATCTGTATAACTTTGTAATTAAGAGCTATTTTGCAGCAGAACAGTCTGCAATTCAAAATAGACAGAAGCAGTGGTAAGAATTAAAAAAAAAAAAAGAACTAGTCTTTTATCACAAAATGAACACAATATTAATCTGCCCCAAGCTCATTACTGAAACATCAATAATTGTGGGGTTTAGAATATTTAAAATTTCCTTTGAAACTTGATTATCACAAAAACTGGATGGAGAGGAAGAAAAAAAATATGTTGTTTGACTCCCAGAAAAACTAAAAACCTCACAGCATAGCTCTTTACCATATTTTCATAAACAACAGATTTTAGTGCAGCCATTGATTTACAAAAGAATTTCCCAAGTAAGGCAAAACATCTAACTAGTGATTTACGACAATGGTAGGAAGTGCACTCAGAGCTGGAGCTGCTCCCAGAATTTTTGCAAGCATAGCACAAAAAAAAGTCTCTGATATAATTTGCTTATATGTGTGAGCATATGATAAACATAGCATGTTCTGGCTCAGTGAAAAGAGAACAAAGAGCTGGCTTAATCAAACAGAAGTTATTTTAAAACTTTTATACAGGTTCACTAAATACTTAAAATATGCAAAATTACTTAGAAGAGTAGCTAACATTTCTATGGGAAACTAAATGATTCTTAAATGCCATCAGTTTCTGCCAGGCATTCATCTCTTACACTATCATTTTCTTTCTGCTTTTCATTTTTCACGCTTTCCATGGTAAATGTAATTAGCTTAGCTCGCCTACAACTAAAAACTCCATATAATCATACGCAGCTTCTCTCTTTGTTTTTTCAAATCATGAAAGAAACCAATCCTAAGGATTAATTTGGAAGCTTTGAAAGACAACATTCAACTCATATGACGATCTTGCTAATTGCTGTTACTGTTAATCCTGAGATCGCTACGTATAACATTTCTTGGGATCAGAGCCCTAGTGACTGCACAGGGACTGAAATGTATTTGTTATTATTAAAAACAAACATTCAAGTATCAAACAGAAATTAAATAGAAAGGATACCATAAAGAATGCCTATTCAGTTTCCCAATACGTTGAAGACTGTACTAGAAGAGGGGTAGTTTTGGCACATACGACCCATGCAGCACTACAGATAAGGTCTAGGAAGAATTCTCTGAGGATAGAAGCTGTCTTTTTTTCATGTGATTACCCTGAGTATCAAAGTGAATATGTAGTACCCATTCACAAATGTAGATGTTATTACAATAAAACAAACAAGAAGTAATGGCAATAAAAGTTTAAACAGACTATTTTTTAAAAATTCTTTAGGGCAACTAATTGCAAAGGATGTTGTAGCAAATGCATAGCATTTGCGAGATATTTAGAAATGTCCTTTTGTAAATCTGGTATTAAACAGAACACATTTAGGTTTTAGTTGGTATTAAGGATTTCTCCCCTGTGATTCAAAGTGATATCCTCACTTATGAGCCAAAAGATGCATCAGAACCATTCTAATGAAATTAACTTTCTCCAAGACAGAAGTTTACAACTGAAAGACCCAGTCCACAATTGTCTTTCAGGAAAGAAGAAACAGTAATAACATTTAAGTAATTTAGTTCTGATATCAAGTTTTGTAAGATTTTTATAATGTAATAATACAGAAGAAATCTAATCTTGGAACTAAGATAAGATCTATTACTTGACAGGTTATACAGGACTTAAAAATAGCATCACAGAAATATGACATTACTCTTTCTAATGCATGGTCCCAACACAAATTAAGTAATTAAATGGAGATTGCACAGCCAACAAAAAAACCCAATAAATTCTGTTAATGAAATTGTTGTATGCAAGAAAACCTCTGGCATGTTGATTGTTCTAAATCCAAAGTGATGTTTTAAAAGCAATTGCAATAGTCAGTTCTTTATTTTCCTGTTTCACATTAATTCAAAGCAATGTGCTGAGAGTAAATCAGTTGCATTGTAACTTCTTAATGCTATTGTCAGTAACCAAAAGGTAACATATGCTCCCCATCATATGTAGTTAAATCAGTAACTCTTCAGCAGTGAACATTAAAACTTTGAAGGCTTTTATCTCACAAAGGATTTTTAACAAAACAGAGATTTACCAATGGGAGCTGGATGCACAGATACCAGAAAATATACAGAAAAATGGTTACCAGCAAGCTGTTTTTGATTTATCAAGCTTTGTTCAGTGGGTTCTGTATAAAAGTACATCTAGGAGCTGACAACATATGGGGCACAGAAGACTGCAGTTGTCCTCCACAAGCAGTGTGCAGTGCCATGCACTCATGCCTGGCTAGAAGACTGGAGTGCATTAACACAATTGTACAACCCCATGCCTGTTCCTATACCAAAACTTCAGAACAAGCTATTAAGCAACAAACTATAGCAAATTTCATGTCCCTATGAAACACTGAATACAATAGGTATCCAAACTTTGGACTTACCTATCTAACTCTACAGAGTCTTGGTCTTGGAAGGCAACCATGTAAAGCAAAGTAAAAGCAAGGAAGCATGGCCGAACGCTTGGTTTCTGTGACCTATTAATTTCCAACTGAGTCAAAAATATGCCTTATGGTTTCAAAAGTGCTGCTTTGGCAGACTAGAATAAAAATGAAAAGGGGAAAGGCAAAAGACCAGTCAGATTTTTTCCAATTATTTTTAAATCATTCTGTAATTATTCCTTTCTTTCTGAGCCAAATGATTTGGTTCTGATTTTAATTAAGTTTCTCTTTTTTTAGCTGTGCACTTAGGTCAGAAAGGGATTGTTTGGAGGTGCTAGAGTCAGAGGCTAACAGGGCCTCCTTAGCATAAAATACCCTCAACAAGGGACTGGTCCCACAATACGTGCATGGATCTACACAGAGAAGCAATTCAGACTGGGGCCACATATGCTTCTTTCACCCATATTCATAGTTCTACGGGCAGAGGAGAAATAGTACTACTACCAGGAGGCAAAACTGCTAAGAGTGTTTCATGCTTCCTTCATAAAATTCTATCTACAAAGATTGTTTCCCTGAAAATAAACAACAAAAGATAGAGGATTTATTATTCAATGTTCACACCACCCTTTCAGCCTATGAATTACCTGAAAAGCTGCCAGTGTTTCCACAAAATCAGAGCATATTGTCTCTCTGCTATTTTCTTTGAATATGCTCTTGGTTTTTCCAGTAACAAATAAGTATCTCTCCAGCAAAATATTCTAAGTCATTTGCTGCAACTCTGGCTGCAACTTTGGCAGACTTCCAGGGCTATCTATTCAGCAAGTTTCAAAGGAACCGAGAATCAGCAGGCAACTTTAAAAGTTCTCAGCCCCTCCTTGGGCTCACACGTTAGCCTCAAATGGTTATATAAATGTAAACACAATAGCAATTTTTTCCAATGTGCTTCTGGAGCTCGCTTTCTATTACGATTTTGTTTGTTCAGCATTGGCTGCTCTGCAGTGTGAGCCTTTGCTCAGTAAGGGTGAAAAACAGGGAGGTTCACTTCAAAACTGCACTCCTGATCTAAAGCAAAGATCTAGTGAAGATGCACTGTCTTTGTATCTTATTACAGAGATTTAAATACTCATATCAAGTTTTCCTGTTAGAGTTCAGACTATATCTGGATTTTTACTTGATTATTCAGCAAAAGTGAAAAATCACAAAAGATACAGGCTGCCATTCAGTCCACAGACTAGCCAGACAACCAGTTTAAACCTTTTTCTGGAGCTAGCCTTTCAGAGGAATCTCCAAAACTGTCACATGCCTAAGTCAGGGACATCCTCACTGCAGAAAGGGAGCAGAGCATGGTAGCAACTAGTGAAAGAAAGATGAGATTTATAAATAGGGATATAGGTAGAGACAGGTTAAATCCTACCTTTCCACAATAAACTTTTGCCTTACTTTATTTGAAGTACAACATTTTCTCCTCTTTCCTGAGCAGTTTTATATTTCTAGGCATTTGTGAAACTCCTATCAGCTGATCAAAACACCAAGATTCTATTTTTACAATATGCAACAGATGAAATAATGACCTATTTTTATAACATGGACCAAAACAAGAAGCTGAATAGCAGCAAAGTACACATCTTTTGATATTTCAAAGACCTGGTGATATTTACTGTAAGTATTGTGGGTGTTTTGCCTGACTAACTGTTAGCAATGAAACCGCAAATACACACTTTACATTTAGAAAGACTGGGGTACATTTTCCATCATTAAATGAAAGACTCCATAGTTCATTCTCTAGTCTTAGTCTTTAAGTGTGGATAAATTGGTAACAAACCTTATTCCTTAAAACCACGTCTTAAATAGACTGTTAAGCCATTTACAACACTTTATTAAGATTTCACAGTTTAAATACTTTTTAATTCTACTGAATTTCTAAGTTACTAGCATTTACTATGGCCAGGGTAAAATTCCTTTACCAGTGGGAAGTAAAACTATCTCCCATCTAAAGTAATATGCATTAATTTTAAAGTTAAGATCTCCCAAACACAAACAAATAGTCAGATCCTATCATCACCTCCAACCATACTATGTTTTCATGTGCTGGGAAAGCTTCCTCTATTTCTGTCAGCATATACCAACATTTGTTTTACTGCAGTGCAATCTCTTTCTATTGTTTCTCTTCTGCACAATGAAATTATTATTCTGTTTCCTGGATATTTAAAGACAATGAGTTTCTATAGAATTTTAAGGAAAAGATCAACCAATCTATTTTAAAATTAAACAAAAACATCTCTGTTTCTAACAACTATCTGGGTTTTAGCTGATTTCCTAGTTAACATAATAGATTAAAACTCTGTAAGTTAAAGGTTGTGTCCTGTCTGAAAAGACTTCTTGGATTACTTTGACTGTGTTCATAGTTTTCTCAGAGGCTTTGCATCATGCATCTCACATGCTGAGGCTTTTTTTTTTTTTTACTAGTTAAATTTGATCCAAAAAATCTCAGTTCACAAAACACTAGCCAGTGTTGCAAGACTGAGCAATACAGACAATGTTTCTTGAATAGAACAGGTCATATTAAGCAGAAATTCTGATTTTGTACTTGCCTTCAGACACAAGTACACATATTTAATTAACAGATGCTGGATTGCCAGCCACCTTTTCTCTGCAAGAACAAATATGGATTCATATTCATTCTTGCAGGGGCAGTAGTATAAGTTTCAGCCAAATGAAAATTCAGCTTTCATTATCTTCAAGACAAAACAAGGTTCCTCTAATATTGTTGTGCCTATCATAAACTTAAAAATCAAAGTAACTGACTACCATCAATAAAGTTAATGTTTCTTGATGCTCTTCATAGAAATGAATGTTATGTTACCAGGGTGTCTTAAGTATTATACAATGAAAATTTCTAGTGGCTTGGAAAACTTATTTCATCAAAACTTCAGCTTCTATTCTAAAAATTAATCCAACAAAATTTAAGCTGTTTGGTTTTGTTCTAAATGTATTGATTTTCCATTAAAAAGGGAATCTAATTACAGTGTATTTTTAATCTCTAAACGAAAGATCAGCACTGTAATGCAAATATTTCAGATGTAAAAGCTAACCAGAATAATCCAGTTTTCATATAGATGCTTAAACCCCACCCATTTAAAGAACTTTTTTTTAGGCTTTTAAAAACTTAATACTTTGTGAAGAAAGTGCTTTTTGTTTTTAAATGACAGAAACTCTTCTTTTTTCAGAATAATAATTCACAATACCCGAGTTCCTGGAACTCAGGCGACACTTTTAAAACTGCTGTCCAAGCTTTCATCGCTTTACTCTGAGCTTTATTTTACTATAAACCACAGCAAACAAAAGAGAAATATTTGGAGAACACATGCCCAGGGACATACACATGTGCAAAGACCTTCATCTGAACTTCTTGTTAAGGAAGCTTCTAATGAAACAGTTAACAACAACAATAAAGATGATGATGATGACATACATTTATTTATTTATTTATTTAAAATGAAAAATGAGAGAGGTTCTTGATTCTTTGGCCCTGCTGCAAGTGACACTCCCCTTCTCAGTTTATGCAATAAGTGAGTGAACATTATGAAAGTTTCGCCTGTGTTAGGCTGCGAGACTGAGGTCATACCACTATACTGAATCCACAGATTTCCCTTTAAAATGTGTTGCAAACAATGAGAACA
This sequence comes from Buteo buteo, assembly GCF_964188355.1. Lineage (NCBI taxonomy): Eukaryota > Metazoa > Chordata > Aves > Accipitriformes > Accipitridae > Buteo > Buteo buteo. The sequence goes on along the minus strand of NC_134175.1, from coordinate 17,822,358 downwards.
TGCTGAGCATTAGTGAGTTACTCCCTTCACACAGCAGAGCTAATATATGAAGGTGAGTAGTTTGTGACCTTCAACATTTTTTTTTAAAAACAGCAGAAATTTATGTGAATCACAGTCACATGAAGATTGTTTTAAGAAAAGTACCATTTCTGGCACACGCAGCTTCCCAACCAACAATAGTTCTAGTTTTGGCTTTTCATACTCATGAGTCTCTCAGAGCAATGCTGTATTAAGTAGTCCAACCAAAAGAGTGACACTAAACTGCAAAAGAAGCGTTTGATGTCTGTTTGTGTCTGTGATGGAAAAAAAGACTTGTCTGGACTCCATGACCAATACAAAATATTGGCAGAATAGCTTGCAGTTTTCCTAGCTGTAAGGCAGCATGCTTAAAAAACTTAACAGTTTAACAAAGAAGCTCTGCATCTTCTCACATAATTTCACTTTTTTTAGTACTGCTAATTTGCTTTCTCTGACTGAGGGAAAAAACACTTTTTCTCTTTTCTCTTTTCTCTTTGCCCCAAATGAATTACAGTAACTAAACAAAATCAGCCATCTTCAACCATCTTGCTCACCACACACATCCATCAAAGCAAGATCTGAATATGAATTAATCCCATGCTGAATTAGCAGAAAACCAACCACAGATATTCTTAGGACACATAATACAATAAACAATATGTCTGGATATCTATCTAGCATCAGAGATATTAGAAAGCATTCTGGAACAGAAGTGGACATAGTACTGAGGCAGCTCACGAGGTTTCACCAAGGAAGCTGGATTAATTCACAGCAATTGTGAATTTGTTCTCTTGAAGAATCCACATGGAGTATTTCTCAAGTCACGCAACACTTCCTAGCCTTTTCTATCTTTTCATGGCAATTTATTAGGGATTTGCCCGAGGTGCTGCAGCTATAGATTTGAACAGAGTAAAGACAAAACAAAAAAAAAAATCCCAAACCCACAAATAAACAATTTAATCTTTATATTAAAGTTTTATAGCTTGTGTCTCTAAAACCATAGTCTATGATATTTTTTTTTTAACTTCAGCTTTCCTAGATAATGGATTCTATAGTAAAAATTATCCTGTTGGTGTACTACGATACAAGTAAAATTGGAAAGCTAACTCTGTAAATACATTCATCATGGTTAAGAGGGAAAAAAAGCTCTGCAGAAGTAGGAAATACTTGACTACAGAGTAGAAGTGGCGATTTGAGAAACATGATCAGTTTTAAAAATAATTTTGTCCTTTCCATACATTGTGCAGTCACCAGTGGAAAATTCCTACTGTTTATGAGGTTATAAGGCTATAAATCAAACAAAATAGGAAACATCTCAACAAATAGGGTACAGCTGCAATAATAGTATTGCAGAATAAAAGTTTGGAATATTCATTTTAGAAATACCTTAAATCATTAACAATCATCATTCTAATTGTGTTTTATTGTGCAATAATAAAGTACTGTTCTACTTGGCAGCTCCCAGGTTTAAGTTGAGAATTATTCGGTATATTTTAGCATTGTTTACATTTAATTTTAGACTAGCTAAGATTGGTCGTGTGACCCTAGACCCAGGTCAAATAACAGACCTTTTACCATATTATGTGATTTAAAGTAAAGTACCATCTGAGCTAAAATAAGGAAGCTGAAAAGGAAAGAGGAAGCAAGTTCAGGCACCCTCCAACATGACTGATTGTAATAAATCAGCTGAACAGAAAAAGTGAAAAAAATTGTTCATAACATACAGGCAGGATGTTTGTTCGGTTTTACAAAATGATGCTCAGTTACTGCATTTGAAGCTTTAGCCTTGTGCAATTTAATTCTTACTTTTAACGGGTTTATACTTAGTAAAAACAGCAGAGGATTACATCTTTTCCATCAGTGCTTGAAACTGACGATCAAAGACCAAGTGACATGCTTTTGTTATTTTAAACTTAGTCCAGGAATCATCAGTGCTCAGCTGCCACACAAGGAGAACAAAGTCCCATCCCAAAGCCAAACTAAGATTTCCAGTGACTTAATTGGGGAAAGAATGAAAGTTTAGTTCCACAGAGATTTCACCTGGAATGGGGAATAAACAAATGAGAAACACTTAAGAAGAAAGAGGAGAGAGAGAAGAAAAAGGAGACAGACACCAGCTACAGTGTAACTCTCATGGACAAGACTTTAATAATCTTATTGTATCCTTCATCTCAAAAAAGAGAAGCGCTGTGGGTATGCTACTTGGGAGAGATTTTCCTTTTTCTTTTTTTAACTTTACAATTTGTAATTGAAAAATTCTCTATGCCAGAGAAGCTTCTTTCTGCTTACAATGACAAAAGCCATAAACCTAAATTCTAGACTTAGATTTCAAGCCCTCTAATCACACTTCTTTTTTCTTAAAATTAGGTAAAGAACTTTGATACAGGCCCATCTTCAACATCAGGCTGTCACAATATTCTTCTGTTTTCATAAGACTCCTGAAATATACTATAGGAGCATTAAAAAATAAGGCAACTTTTTGACGCAACATACAATTCAAGACTGAACAAGTTAGTCAATTCTATGCTGAAACAACCTAATAATAACCAAGCTACCAAGCACATTGTGCCATAAAGCATGTAAATTAATTAGCATAATCTTTTTTTGACACTCTAATGACCATTCACCTCTACATCTATGGCTCTAGTAATATTATTTGTATTCATTTCATTGCTAATGACATCTCATATGAGACACTATGGACAAAAAAAAATAGCAAAAGCTGATACTTCAGAAATTATCGAATCAAAAAAATAAGTGTGTTTGTGTATTGCTTCAAAGCACAATTTACATTTTTACTACAGGTCTCTAGAGTATTCAGAATGTTCTGAAATGCATGAATCTTATGTAAGTTACTGTCTAGGAAGCAGTTGCCAGATGGGTGGTATATATACATATGTACATTAATCTTTCACATGTCGCAGCCATCTATGATTTCATAAATGCCATAAATCTTTACAAAGTAGGTGCATTGTTTTTATGCCTAGAAGATTGCCACCTCCAGGCTAGATATCCAAAGTAAATGCACATGGAAAACTGTTGGAGATGTCAATCAGGGAAGGCTAATCCCTATGGGTGTTGCTTAAGGGCTCAAAGTCAAAGCGGCAGGTGGTCAAAAATGGGGTTCCTCAGGGTTCATTGTTGGGGTCCAGTAGTATTCAACCTCTTTATAAATTATTAGGATGATGGAATTGACTGCACACTCACTAAGTCTGGGGATGACACCAAGCTAGAAGGAAAGGTAGATACAGCAGAGACAAGAAAGAACCAACTTAGGAAGAGAGAGCTTAGCAGGTTAGAAGACTGGACTAACAAGAAATGGGTGAAGTTTAACAAAGATAAATGTAAAGCCTGGCATGTGGGATGGAATAAACCCATGCAGCCACGCCAGCTGGGATCTCACTAGCTAGGGTGTGGCTTTGGAAGTACTGGTGGACAGTAAGCTGAACATGAGTCGTCAGTCATCCCATTGCAACAATGAAGGCAAACCATGTCCTGGGCTGTGTCGGTAAAAGTATAGTCAACAGATCAAGGGATGTCATGAGTTCACTCTGCCACACCTGGAACACTGTGTCCCATTTGAGTTCCCCATTTCAAGAGAGACATTAACAAACTGAAAATGCCCATAGAGGATCACCAAGATGGTAAGATGGTTGGAGAACTTGAGACATGAAGAAAGGCTGAAGGAACTGGGTTTGCTCAGCCAAAAGAAGAGAAGGTTTGGAGGATCTAATCAGCCTTACAGTACTTAATAGGTAGTTACAGAGAAGACAGAAATACTCTCTTCACAAGGTTAAATGGTGACAGGACAAGAGGAAATGAACACAAGTAACTTCAGGAGGAAATCCCTGTGGGTATAAGAAAAAATTTCCTCATCATGAGAGGAATTTAACATTGCAATAGATTGCACAGAGAAGTGGGGGAATCCCTTCAATTCAAGCTGCACCCTATAGAAAGCTTTTATTTTGTTCCAATTCTCGCCCTTACCAAAATTCTAAATGGTTTTAGGAAAAAAAACACCAAAATTGGAATATGTAATTTCTAAATATTATTTTACTGTTTACTGTGGCTACCTAGACTTTTGGTGAGAATAGGACTGTTAGTTAATTCTGTATTTATGTGTTTAAAATGTAACCTTCTTCTTCATCTGAACAACTACTGTACAGTCCGATTCCATTAATTCCATGGAGTTCTAAATTGCAATTGAAACACAACATTCAAGCATTTCACTAATAAACTTTCTCAAATGGTTTCTATAAGAAACAGTTATGTGAAATTCACTCAGCAAAGAGTTCAAACTGTAAACTGAGCCTTTTTTTCCCCTCAACATACACTCCTAGGCTTTTCAGATATTTACAAGATATCTGTGGGGGTCTTGTTAATGAAAAGCTATTTATGTGCTGGCAAAACTGAAGTGTTTCAGCAGTCAGGCTCACAAATTGAACTGCATGTCATAAAGTCCATCTCTTTTTATCAGCATCCATTAAAATTACATTTATTTAAATCATATAGTAGTGGCTTAACAAGCTGTAATAAATTAACATCAAATCAGAGCCAAACTCTGCTGGAAGCATTCCAAACACACTGTTTGGACATACATATAAAAAGTCCCCTTTGTACTGTGTTCTGGGGGGAGTGCATTACTCAGATGACTTCTGCAACACTGGCCTGACCTATAGCTTATTTAAATCAGTAGAAATCTTTTTATTGACATCTTGGGCTTTGGATTAGCCCTGTATGTATTTCTGTTTACTTTGTCAAACACTCTGGTTTCTCCCTACCTTACCAAGCATCTGGTAGTTACTCAAGGAAATTATACTCAATGTAAAGAAATACTCTGCAACATTTTTCAGGACAGCTGATATGAAAGTACTATAAAATCTGAGCAAGACTTTGCCTTCTTACATAAAACAGCCCTCTAGCATGATCTTTTACTGTATTATAAACAACTTAAAAGTTCAAGAAATATGAGTAGATATTCACCTAGGGAAGACATTAGCGTTCTACTTAGTATTATATTAGTTTATGTTTTAACACTGTTTTTCATATTTCCCTTTGATAATTATCACACTGTATTCTTGACTTTGTCTCTAATATCCATAACAACTTCACTAGTAGAGGCTGAGATTCTTCAAATTTCATTTAACCAGGCTCTGAACTCGCAATGATACCAAGTAACATTTTTCCAAGTCTTTAATTAGGTTTTTCAGAAACTATTTATGGCCTGTCAGATTCATGCTACTTCCAGATTTAGTTTCTATCCAATTCAAATATGAAGAAGAAAAGAGCAGAAATGCAGACTGAAAACAAAGGTGAAAAAAGATAATTTCCAGTGACTGACAACACATCAAAATACACCATTGATTTAAATTGATACAATCTACCTGAAATAGTTAATCTAATATTATTGATAAGTAGCATGAATGATCAAAGTTAAAGCTCTGCATTTAGCAAGATAGGGAGGTGGACTATACAGAGATTCATCAGGTCAATAAGTCTTGTCTCATGTAAACAATCATGAATATATTCCTATTCACAAAGTTTCCATGGTCCATCTTAAAAGCTAGTTGGGAGTTTTTCTCTCCACTATTTAAATGATGGTTAGTGACTTTCTAACTTAGAACCTAAATTTATTCATGGCTAATTCATACGTTTATTTGACTTTGTACCAACATGTAATTTAGTTTAGATAACACTATTCTCAATAGTTATGTGAAGGGAGAAAGAGATGTAGAGTAACAGGGAAAGAGAAACCTCAGCATGCATTTTTTCTAGCTTTAAGCTTTGTTGGTCTCCCTTTGTAAGCTAAAAAAATAGCAGACACCATAAAACTGGAGCCTTAGATCAATTTGTCAAACCCATCAAAAGAATAATGATCACATGGTTTGAATATATGAAATATATGACATAAAAACCTGAATAGCAACCTAAAGGATGGGAGACACTAAAATCTGTAGGAGCAAAATGCAGCTAGTGGAGGAAGGGCTTCCTCTAATAAATATGGAGGACTAATTTCTCTGATGACAGAAGTGGCTCCAGTCCCCAGAAACATTTTTACCAACAGAATATACAGCCCAGACACTTTACATCAGTCAAATTCAAAGACTCTTATTTGCAGAAATAAGGCCTTCAAGCCTTAGTTTACTGAGCTCAGTAACACACAATGAGCTAATACTCCAGGCCATCAATTAGACAATTTTGGAGCAATAAGTGAGAAGGCTAAGGTGACTTCTGCATTAAATATATTTTAAGTGTTCCCTTTAAGCAGCATGTAGAAGTATAACCAAAATTCATTTGAATTTTTAAAACTAACTGAAATAACAGTCTGCAAGCACTATACATTAAACAGTCACGAATCTTTGGCTTGATGTAATCCCAGAAAGCCTGCTGTAAGGTCTCCACAATTCAGTGCTCTTCATCTTGAAAGCTTCTTACAGAAGCATAAGGAAAGTACATAGACCCATACAGATGAACCCTGTTTGTAATTTGATAGCATTCTGGAGAAATTTCTCTGAAGCTGTTTTTTATTTTTATCATAATTATCTCTATAGATTTTTTTTCTTGCCCTGAAGGTATGATATCATTGTGTATTAAATTCTACAGTGTGTCCACAAACAAACAAAAATCTGATAGGGAGGTTTAAAATTTTAGCATTAAGCTCTGTGGGATGTCTCACAAAATAAACATTTTTTCTCCTCTGCTAGGGATGCCAACACAATGCTTTGCAGTTATGCTACAAAATTAGCTTAACACTTTACTGGTGAAACTTCTGTCTGCTTTGAGCAATGGGAGGGAAAATCTCCATTGGAGACTATCAGTCCTTTAAGGAATCCTGCTGGACATCAAGCCTGCCCTTGAACACAGTGCAAACCTGAAAAAATTCCCCTCCCTCACCACTCCCTCCTCTCAAAACCAGAGGAGCGACGAGAAAACCTATGTGATATACCAGACACCCTTCCCAGGAATATAAAGGCTCAACTAAAATAGGGGTGCAGTATTGCTTTCACTTTTTGCGAATCGGAATGCTGGACTGTCAACATCACTTTTGAGTCTGAACTATTCTGATCTACTATTACACTGGATTAACGTTCCTGTCAAGCAGAAACTCTGTGTGACTACTCATGTTAACAGTTTCAACAGATTTAATGACATTTTTAAAAGGCCTTTTATTCTGTCTCACATCTGTCAGATTAAACCACATTCCATTCATAAAAATTAATCTTTCCTCATTCCCAGACTTCAGATTTTTCCTATGCCTTGCTTCCATGCCCAAACACTCCTCTTTTCAAATCTTAACACTGGGATTTCAAGTTATACACTCTCTTTCCAGTTAGAAGCAGCAGAATAGGATTCAACGTGTAAGCAATCAGTAATGTCCTCCAAGAGCAACTGATGCTAAACAACATACGATTTCTACCTCTTGCCAAAGAATCACTGCATATTAATTCCACAGTGTCCCTGCCAACTACATATGTGCATTGCTATCACACTGAAAAAAAAAGCTTCAGTCCTAAAGACCATGCATATGCCATCTTAAAATTCTGAATACAGATCAGGACATAGGGACAGCTCAGAATAATGATTTGAACACTTTTTTATTCAGAGGTGTATAGCCACAATTCAGCGGCTGAAAAATTTGCAACCAACCATTCTGCCACAGAAGAATTGCAGGAATATAACAAAATATAGAATAGGTCATGAAACATAAGCCAGTCATGATTTTAACTATTCATAAACCAGGGATAAAAAGCTCCTCCACATTTGTATTCCTCAAGAAAAAAAGTCCTTTTGCTTTCACTCAAAGAGCTCTCAAATTAGAAAGGTCTTTGTGCCTATACACAATTGCAGAGGTACAGCAGGCCTCCTGTTTGGGCACAATCAGATCTGCTGGCTAAAATGAAGGCCTATGTGCCCCTTTCCTTTTGAAATTACTTGATTCTTTTTGATAAAGCCACTAGAGGCAAGGATCACTGCGGTTTTTTTCTGTTTTCATTTGTAGCTAAATAAAATTTAAAGGAACATGCTGGAATTTTGTATCATCTGCGACATCAAATTATAATCTTTAGGAAAAACTGATTCTATATTATGTTCTATCACTACAATGCTAACTAGGTTACCTTACAGAGTAATAGTCAAGGCTTTTTTAAGAGACTGACTAGCAGTCAATTTAATTTACACTGCCTGTACAGACACCTGTCTGACAGGGCAAGGGCCTTTTCTGCTTCTGAGTAAAGCTAAAGATATTTAAAAAAATGTTTTGCTACACTAATAGTTCAGGGCTTATTTTCCTTGCATGAGCAAATACTCAACAAGTCAAGATATGGAAATCTTCTGATTTTCTAATAGAAATAAGTAGTTACCTGCAAAACATTACATATCAGATATTTACCAGGTAATTGATTCCTTGGGCCAAGTTTTTCAGGCCTTTTGAAAACAGCTCTTTACCACAGAAAACAAATATAGCACCATAAGAAAAGTTATGATTATTCCTAATGGTAGGGAACCATCAGAAACTATCAACTCCTTGTCATTGCCTTAAGTGAAGAGAGACATATATTTCTCTTTGCTGACTATCAACAATTGTAATAAAAATCTCTTGTAGGCCAGACAATTTTCATTGAAGTAAACTGGGAATATCATACACATTTCACACTTATTTAAACCACTTGAAATTCAAATATATTCATCTGCTATGTTTCATCTGATTTTTATAGTTGATAACGCACCATAAAAAAACCACTTTAATTTTACAATTACTTATATGCCTTCATTTTTGTCCTCTCAGTTTAAGGGACTGGTATTATGCTCTAGAATCCCAGACAACAGTCCAAATGATAAAAATAAGCTTCATTTCCTTTATATTTGGAAATACTGTCTTTCATTACATTCAAATGCAATTTCAGACAACACAATGAACAGTGAATAAATCTTTCAGAAAATGGCAACTGCTTTTTTATTTTAGAAACCAAGTTCTTTTGGGGGGACATCTGGCACTTAATTCTGTTTAAATTATCTTTCAAGGCAATAATAATAATAATAATAATAATAATAATAATAATAATAATAATGCATCTGTGTTTGCTAATAGGAATCTTATAATTCCTTCCTGCTGTTGTAGGATGTTTCTGTTAATTCTTCTCTACAGGAGCTCTACTGAAATTTCAAAGGTCTCAGTGTAGTCTGCAGGCAAAAATCAGGCCTGAGATAAGCAGAGAACTTATCAGGGCCCATTTTCATTTATTCTATGAAAAAAAATTATCCTATTTCTCCAGAGAATCAAGAAAGGACATTGAAGCATAATTTTATGCAGTATAATGGAATGATTCCAGAATGATATGGTCTGACTGTATATTCACAAACATGAAAGTTTCAGGCTATAAACTATTTAGTACAATGTATGTGATTTTTTTTGTTCTTCATACTAGGACTTTACACCCTTCTCATTCTGGTGATCCCTTTCCCACCTACTTCTTCCTTTATTCTTCTACTATTATCACTTCACAACAGTCTCCCCCTGATTACATAGAGACCCACTTCTGCTCTGTCAAGTGAAAACCGTATCCATTTGTCCTACACATCATCACTTGTTCAAATCCTCTAATATTTTCCATCTCAACAGCTCACCTGTCACCACCATTATTTGCAAGCTTCTCCTTCTGCCATATCTTGCCTTGGTAAGAATCTCTTAATGTAGCTAATTGCCTCCACACATACTCCTTCAGAGTTATTCTGATAGTTTCATTATCCAAATTCCTAATCATATCACCAAGTAAGCTCTAGATTCCTAATTAATATACTAGATATCCCCATTTACCCCAAGCAGTTGGGAAGCAGCTTTGGGATGAATTTAATCTGTAGTTAAACCTGTGGAGCTAAATGTGGAGCTACCATTTAAACTTAAGGTACAGGCAATGTAATTGTCAAGTATGGTGCCAATTTAGGACAGTACCTTTTAGGTTAAATGGTAGAGGTCAGTTATTTGGTACCAAGAAAACTATCAGTCATAATGTTAATCAAATTGCAAAAAGGAAACAGCATCATACCTAAATATTTCAAGATTTAACTCTGCTGACAATCTGTGGAAGAAATTGTATTCTTGCAAATCAGAGAACAAAGCCTGGGCTTTTATTTGAATGAAAACACATAATAGCAAGTTTGGACATTCTTCACATGAAAAGTTTGTTCTATATTTTGACATCTGCAGAATGATTAATGTGAAAAAGGTGCTGCCTTTATTAATCTATATTTCTAAGGATTACTCGGTTTTGAAACAGTAGAAGAAACAGTATTTCAGTAGAAACGTCATGATCTAACTAGCACTATCAAATCCAAAATAGAGGCTCTGTTTTGCTATTACAAGGCAGAGTCAACAATCAAAAGACAGGAAGGTAATTAAAGATTTGGCTTAAGACCAGGCCTACAGCAGTTTTAGGACTCTCAAGGTATTGTTTTCTTAAGACTATATTAAATAAAACTAAAGCTACACAGGCACGACCAAGAAGCTCCAAACTGAGGCAAACCATTTAACAATCCTGCTATAGTGTCTTGACACCATGGTCCTTCTGCTTTTATGGAACTGACATCCAACAGTTCTCTTGGAAAAGGTATACAAGTGAAGAAGCTGCAGTGTCACAGCTTTTTCCCACCTCCCTGGGAACCAGCTTAAATTCATCTGGAAGGGTTCACCAAGGTCTTCCTTCAGTGTTTATTCTGGAATACGGGAGGTGGGTTAATCCACGTACCAATTGTTCTGCATTGCAGCTGATCAAGTGGATATTCAGGAGAATATCTTATCAGGACTTAATGTGGCCTGAAACAGTGCTAATGCCTGCTGGGCTCCTCCCTGTCTCCTAAATTGCAGGCAGAGTGATCTCACTCAGTATAGCAGTATTGCTTGTAATAAGGCAGGAAAAGGTAGAGGTGGGAGCACAAAAGCAAAATGGAAATAGCACTAGAAAATTCCCTTTCCGACAAATTCTTAGACTTTGCTATTAGCATCTCTTTTCCTACTTCTGATGTCTGCCACCTCCTTGAACAGAAAGAAGCCAAACAAAATTCTTCCACCCTTGGGATAGTTATCTGTAGTTTTTAGAAAGGTGAAAGAATTGCCTTTGCTCCCTACTGTGACTTCTTCACAGAAGGCAGTAATCAAACATGTGATTTGAAAGTTGTCATGAAAATAAGGTAACAGGTGGTGCAGCATTGATTGGAGAGGTGGGAAAAAGAATGACAGGCAAAAAAAAAAAAAATTACTTGCAAAGGAAAAACAGGAGTATAAAAAGAGATGAGAGTGAAAATAAACAAGCAAAGGAAGGTGAAAGCCAAGACAAATATAGGAGAGCAGTCAATAAAGAAAAGTGAGTAAGAGTAAATGAAAGAAGTAAACAGAAGAATACATAGGAAGAGAAACAAATAGGATGCAGGAATACTAAATGAAGTACCACAGGTCTAAAGAAGAGAGAGGAGAATCCCTTCCATGCTCATTGTTAAAGCCTAACATATAAATACAAACTAAATAATATGAGCAATCTAAGTATCTATATCTGAACCCTAAATTAGTAAAAATAACTTCACATACTTCAAAACCAACTGTTTTAATTCAGAAAAATAGTTATTTTCCATACAAAACTGAATTAAACGTTCTTCAGTGACTGCATTTCCCCCATCTGGTTTTATCATGCACTTTTTTTTCAAGCAAAAATAAATAGCCTCTCACTGATGTGCTACAATGTGTTACATCTTCAAAACTGTCAAAATTAAATGCTCAAAATTACCTAGCACTGAAATAGATAAGGCATCATATACAAAAGTGGTGTCAGAGACAAAAATTAAGAAAACAGGGAGTAAGGAATTTTAGGTTTCTTTAATTATTACTAACATTAGTGCCTTTACAGTATTGTTACTTATTAAAGTAATAAGTTAATGTAGTATTTTGGGGAGAGAAGACAATTTCAAATTTTCATTCTGTTAATATTGATGAAGTAATGAATCCAGTCAGAGAAAAAGAAAAACAACAGCTAAATCAATTCAAAACATGAACTTATTTTGTTTGAAAATTCTGCTTCCAAATTAATTTCTTATCCCCACTGTCCTATTTCTACTGGGATTAAATCTATAAATAGAGAAACCTGCCTCAGATTTCACAGAAACTAACAGCAGCAGCTTGTCATTTATGCTTCAATTGTGATGGCATTTACACCTGTGAAAGACTATCTTAATGAAGGGATCCCATTAGATTATCTGCACGCTGGATTTTACCTAACTACACACTTCATAGCTAACATAATAAAATTATCACTTCCTCCAGATAGCTAGGTAAGGAGTAAACTTAGTAATAAAAAGTAATGCCATGTCAACTTTTAAAAAAAAAAAAAAAGAGTTTTTTTGAATCTCCATCTGTTTTGCGAATGTGCCAGTATGGAATCCGCTGCTCATAATGGCAATTTGTTTATGAGGATGTCTGCTTCCAAGTGTTCACAGTCTGACAGAGAAAAAGTGAGCTACGGTGCAGCCAGCAAATACTGAGAATGTAAAAATAAATGCCAAGAAAAATACTGCTCCCTACTGGCTCATCTAGATAAGAACAGAAAGCACTTTCCTTTCATATTTCTCAAAGTAACAAATTATTTTTCCACAAATAAACTCAGTTTTGAACTATAAACCAAATATCCAAATATCAGTAATCAGACATTTATTAAAGAAGTAGTTGATTAGATGAAGCACGCAAACTGTTATGCTTTCTAATGGAAAATTAAGTGAGGAAAACGACAAATATCTCTAAAATAATTATTATTCTTTACCTCTAAGCTTTATAAAGCGAAAAAAAATTTTAAAACCCCTATACAAATAAACAAGATAGGTTATACTAATGATTCCTGTTCAAGAGTAAGGATACCTAAATTCTTAGCAATAGCTAGAATTATTTTACTTATTTTTAATCTGGCAGCTTTGGCTACAGGTAACATTTCACTACCCTCCCTAATTTCAACCAAGATCTGAAAGTGGAATCCTGGAATACTGCCACTGTGCATTAGCACTGATTTGACTATATTTCAAAGGTATTGAATAGAAAAACAACAACAATTTCATGGACTTGACAGTTTGCAAAACCTAACCAAGAGCCGTACCTTGATTCCAGCACATCAAAACAATCTCATACAAGAGCTTGTCTAGCCAGAGAAATGCAAAACAAGCTGGACTGTCAATCTTAAGCCTAATTGCTATTCTTTACTAACTCTCCACAAAGTCACTTTCTGAGAGGTAAATGGGTCATTTTGTGGTTTAGTTGAAACCATTTCCAAAGGCACTGATATTCAACCACATGAAAATGCTTGTACTTAATCACTGCTAAGAAGCTAGTAAGAAATATCAGCTTTTCATTAAGAATTTTGTGCTATTTCCTTATGTAGACTCTACATTGATTTAAATTTTGGAAAAAATCAGAATTTCTGAACATTTACCCAGACCAGGCTTGAGACATTTTAGATGTCTGGCTTGGAAAGGGCTCTTACCTCTGGAACTCAAAGTAAGGCCTGATTTTTGCTTGTCTGCACAGATAGGAGGGTGGATTTTTCTCTCTTTCTGTCCTGCTTCTGGCTGTAGATCTTTTGTTTTTTTCAAAAAGTCTCATCTGTGAATTCTGGGCTAAATTTGCACTGCCATCCAGAATCTCAGTTTATCTCTTGGCATTAATTTTACACTATCAAATAACTCTAAGCCCTAAAAACATGCACATTCAAATCTAAACTGTACTTTACACTAACAGTTTAGTTACCTGGGGATACATTCTCCATAGTAAAAGAGAATTGTTCTTTATTTGCTATTTTCAATGGTAGGCAGCTGAAAGGATTTCAGCTGTGTTTTAGTCTGTGAAATATGATAGCAGATATTTCTCTTACAGTATGTTTTGGACATACACCCAGGCTACCAACTGCATAGCAGTTCAGCAGTGTTTTCAAGCTGCTAAGCAGAACTGGGATAAGGAATGGCTAGGCATCAGATATCCATCTTGACAAGGTGGCAGCTATACTAAATTTAAATCTTACCACGTGGCTTTCAAAGTAAAAGGTACAGAACAGGTTTGCAGAAGAATGGCTGTAAGATTCTGCTTCTACACTTCTATGAATGGAGAGATATATTCAAATTATTGTTGCTCAGTTGGCTGTCCAGTTTAATATGCTGCTGTAAAATTCCATTATCAATGAAGAAGTCACAGCTTATCTTGTCCCCCCCTCCCTCTGGCAACAAATCAGGTAACAAAGGCAATTAAGGGTTCCAGGATCCTGCCTCTTCCCAGCTATAGACATCTTCTTCAGCTTAAGGTAGAACAATTGCAGGAAATGGTGGAATTACAGCCTTTTTTTTTTTTTTTCCTAGAAGGGGACTTTGAAACTTAGAGAAGAAACGCCTATCAGTCCTCTACTTACACAACCATGAATTGGAGGAAACTGGCCACATCAAGTGGATTTAAGCTGACTGACATGACATAGAACTAGATTGTCACTTCCTAAAAGGGATGGGCAAATACACTCCCCGGATACACCTTCCTCTAACATTTCCTGTGCCTTCCCTATTAACCCACTCCCGGTATTCCACAGAAAAGTTTGGTATGTGAACGCTAAAAAAAGCACCCAAAAATCCTTTTCCTCCAAATGCATTCAGTATAATAGCTAACAGCTCTTGCATTGAAATGTTATAAATACAGGAAGAACAGACTTTGAAGAGAGATAGAGAAGTCATCCATCATGAAAATCAGCTGAACTCCAAACAAGCTCGCTGCCTGATGTTGTAAAAATACTACCGAAAACCCCAGGGTGGGGCCAAACTCTTTGGAGTTAACACAGCCCCTCAACTTCACAAATCCTATATATAACTGGAAGCTCATTAAGTGCTAAAGACACAGGGCGGAAATACTATATTTTATTGAAGCCATTAGTTCCTATGGAAAATTAATTATTAACAAGATCTTAAGACACAGTTGAAATCTTAGCAAGAGAACTTTCAGATAAGGAACAGAGAGAGAAGCGCAAGGCATTTCCTGGGGATTAATGACTGACTGGTGAGAGCTGATGGCACCTGGCTGAGCTTCAGACTCTGAATCCAGCTGATCTCTAAGTCCCAGGAAATGTTTTGAACCTCAATCATTATTGTTACTGTAATATGACAATTAAATATGTACATGCACACATGCACAAAGGTCTACGGTGTTTTAACAAGGGACTTGCTGTTTCAGTTGGTATTCTCCAGGACATTGCTGCAGAATTAGAGCACTGTAAATTAGCCAGCTTGAATAATTTCTCAACATGCCATTCATCTTATAATAGATTACATATGGTATTGGCACTTGCCAGGCTACAGCACAGACATTTTGCATCTATTTCTACACATCTTCCTGTTTTAAATGTCTGCTGAGAGAAATAAAATCTCTGGGTCAAAACTAGATTTCCTCTTTTAATCACATTCAGCGAGACATACGCATTCTGAATTTAGCCTGGAAGTTAA
The DNA here is from genome assembly GCF_964188355.1 of Buteo buteo. Classification (NCBI taxonomy): domain Eukaryota; kingdom Metazoa; phylum Chordata; class Aves; order Accipitriformes; family Accipitridae; genus Buteo; species Buteo buteo. The sequence goes on along the minus strand of NC_134175.1, from coordinate 17,806,839 downwards.
GCTGTGTGTATCTTACCTCTCAAATAGTTGTTTCAAATATATATATGAATTTTTTCTTTTTTCTTTTTAAACTTACGCTGGGTCCACAGTAAGATTTTATGCTCCTAATCTTAGTATCTTGCCTTTCCAAACTACAGAGGCTGACACCACTGTGCAGACAACCTACTATGCCCACAACAAGCAATCAGACTATTTCAGACATGTGTATCCTGAATGTGACTTAAGCACACCCTGATATAATGTCAGATGAACTAATCCAAATCCAGGAGCATTAAAACTAACTAATTCTCTTCAGTTGTCCCAGGTTCAGTGCTATGCTGATTTGGCTTCATGATAGAAGTTAGCGTCACAACAGTGCTTTGCATATGCTACTTAAGGGGGAACTTCAATGTTGCACAGCATTATACCATACAAATGCCTCTGCATTCAAGCTCACAAGTGACCCTGAGGGATGTGGGGGGATGAGGGACACACAGTCTATCAGTGCTGTCACTTTTAACCTGATACAATCACCCTAAATTAAGCCGAATAAAGCAAGTAACTTCCTTAAATTTATACAGAAATGTTCTTCTTGAAACAGTAACAGATAATAAAGACAGAATAGTAGACTTCCACCTCATCAATAAACTCCAGGGAGTCAGCAGCAAAACTTCTCCAAAGCTTTTATACAGCTCGGTCATGCTCAGCAACGAAGTGAATATTTGACTACCACAGTTTTATATGCTGAGGGAAATTAACAGGTGAGCTCAGTTTAGTTTTTAATGTTGTGGGGTTTTTTAAGATCACAAAGACATTGGCAAATTTGGCCTATTTATCAATAAAGTCACTTTGCATTTTAGCAGTACTTTCTCATTCCAGTCTCAGGATGAACTCTCATACCCAGAATAGCCCAGAGGAAATCTAACTTTTATGCTTATTCTAAAGAATTTGAAGCTGAGATGCAGAGGTTAAGTCTCAGACAAGGCCACACATTAAGTTAGCAGAAGAACTGGGAGCAGAGGTCAACAGTTCTGATTTTCAGTCCCCTTAGCCTAAACACACAGCTCCTTGAGAACAGCTAGTTCCAGAGGAATTCTCTCAACAGCAACCAATCATAAACTGCTTTTAAAATAAGATTCATAATCTACTGGTTCATTATTAATGTGTAAACAACAGGGAACTGAAAAATGACCGTGACATGAAGACATTTTTGTGAGTTTATGGTTCTGTTTAACAAAAAAAGTGTTCCTCCCACATAGTTAATACTAAAGTTATATCAACGATCCAGCTATTTTTTTCTCCTTAATTTTTCACATCACAATAAACACACATAAAAGGACCCTACAGGGGAACTCCCAACATTCATGTTTCTGCAGAGAGAAGAGGCATCAGCTACACATATTCTTCTATGTGGGTAGCACATTACTCTTCAAGTCCATTAGCAATGCTAGGGCACCTGCGAAATGTGGCCACAGCTACATCCATTTCCCAAAATGCAGGCTGTTTCTTCCCTCCAGTTAATTGCTTCCCCCCCGCCTCTTAGCTAGAGCTTCACAGCCATACATAGTGTAACTCTTGCACCAGGTGTGGCCCTGAATACTGAAAACACATCTGCAGACAACATTTGTCTCCTTTTTATGCCATGAGCAATGAAGTGAAATTTTGCCTTTTTGCTCTCATGAGGAGAGCTCTGGGACTAATTCAATTGCAGATTTTTCCTTTTTCTCCTGCCTAACACAGATCCTGTTCTAATCTAATGACTAATGCTAGGGCCAGAAAAGGAACAAGTTTATCCCAGCAGGAACAAAACCTCAGGATGAAATAAAGGAGCTATTTTGTGCAGTGCTAAGTAACTAAGGATTCAATAAATAAAAAAAAATTTTAAAAAAAACCAAAAAAAAACCACAAAAAACCCCCCACATATTAGCATCACTTCATACACAGTAGTACCATTTTATTTTTGTCCTACTATAGTGTATTAGTTGCTTATGTGTAGAAAGAATCTGAATGGAAATTCCATATGAATTTTAGTTGCCAAGCTTCTGATCTGCTAATATCTCATAAATTATAAACTACAGAAACCTTAAAACATTCTGTGCTTCAAAGAAATTTGAAGAAAAATATTAGATAGGAGAAAATGAAAGAAAAAATGTGAAAACTGAAGGACATCAGAAAATTTTATGGCATTACACCATTTGTCTCTTCTTCATAGACAAGCACTCAAACAAAACTGTTTGGGGATATTCAGGTCCAGATTTGACTTATCTCAGTGGGAAATTCAGAACAGATCCAAACTGAAAAGGAACTAAGAATCAGGGTATTATTGTTGTAGATGGATTTGTCCAGCATGTTATGCCACTCCCTCAGGTTTAAGAGGCAGAAGTGGGAATATTTTGCCACCAGAAACAGCAACTGCCAAACTGACAAGAATAATGAACTGCACTTTACAGAGAAGGTGATGGTTGTCGCCTGTTGTATGCTTAGATACTGGATAATGCAAAACCAGATAGAGTGGCACCTATGCAGTCTAAGTAGTAAAGGATGGTCAAAGCTATCTTGGAAAACAGCTGGCTGGTATTAGAACACATTTGTTTTCTGCTTCATCATTAAGTCTTTGCACAATCATTACTGCCTATAAATTCTTGGAATAAAGTTTTCAATACTATAGCACTATGCTCTCTGTAAACACTAGCAACAGTACATAACAAATACTCTAGCCAAAAGGAGCTACTAAACTGCTGTTAAGAGGGCAGTTTACCCAGAAACTTCACCAGATACAGACATCTACCGCCTGGATGGTAATTACAGGGTTCTACATGTCAACTATCAGCATGAAAACCTCTGAAAAAAACAATTGAAGGTAACTGTGTACACAGTAACATCCACAAAGTTTTGGAGTCACCAGGATTTCTATTTAAGGATTCATTGAGTACTATAAGGCCTTCCTAACTGTTCAGTAAAAATAATAAAGAACAAAATAGGTTGCTGTCTTGTGTGCTTTTTACATTGTAGCCACATCCTCTGCTATTCAAGAACAACAGTATAATGCTCCACAGTTTGTTTTCATATCGCTCTTCCAAAGTACCAGGTATTACATTTTTCTCAGTCAGATAAATCTCACCTCAGTGTTCAGTTATTGAATTTCATCTTTACACTGAAGGAGAAAGTTAATCCATTTTCTGGGGTGTGCAAGCAGCTGTTTAATGAAGCCATCAGCCACTACCTTTTATGAAGGGATATAAACAGAGTGGATTCTATTTATAAGCCTCCAGTCCTGAGCCAACGTTCCTTTCAATTCCTCTGCCAGCCTCAGAAAGGAGACACAAGAATTGAACCAACAAGACACAAAAGTTGGCCTTCAACAGTTGGGGGAATTTGGGATGCAGGTCTGAATTTAAATGCCAGAGCTTTGGGGATTTTTTTTTTTTTTTATCTGATTCACATTTTGCAGCTTGAGATTACTTCTCAGAATAAGGAAGACCTTCAGTTAACAAACCATAATACAGCTACAGATTTTGAATACTAGCAGAGAACTCTGGATATTCACTCAGATTTATCCCAAATGATGCAACCACATGATGATTCCGTGAATATACTTTACGTCCTTTTTTGAAATCCAATATTAGACATTATTTCTCCATGAAATTACATGGATTTCAGCGTAGACTGGGATATTAAGTCAGAACAGAACACTGTCTGAATCAGTTCTATAACTGATTTCTTAACCCTGCATATTTTGAATACTGTTAATTAGAAATAAAGCATTCATTTTCCTGATCAGACCATTCTTCAGCACAGTGAAGTAGCATCGAGCAAAAAAATGACCCCAACCCTGAAATGGTAAACCATACATCAACAACAGTTAACAGTTACAGACTAAGAAAATCATTATGTTTCTAAAGCAAGGCCTTTATTTACCAAAAATTAATGATGCTGCAGGTGAGATATGCTATGAACACCAGGTTGTGTACCTTTCCTAAAAAAAAGAGGACAAATAACAAAGTATAGAAATTATGGATGATAAAACAACTAAAAAAGCAGGGACTAGACAGAAGGGAAAAAAATGACACCCTGTGTATCAGTAAATAATTTCTGCAAGAAAGAGAAGAAATATGACTTATTTTTTAATTCTGTGAGAAAGAGATGAGCTAAGTTCTAATGAGAAGCAGATAACCTGACTCTTACCAGAAGCCTGATAATGTCTGAAGAAACTAACTCTCTTAATATTTTTCTCCATTTATTATTAACTGCAGTGTTCTGAACAGCTGATGTTTTCTGAATCCAAAAGGCAGACACGTCAGCAGGAGATGAACTACAGTACACCCAGTTATGTCAGTATTCTGCAAGGCTTTTATCGCTGGGCGTGAACAGTAACTTCCAGGAGTGTGAAACTCAGAATTAGATGCATTTCTTAGACAATCATGGTAACAAAAATTTCTTATATTTAAAAAGTAACTGGGAGATGGAGGTTTATTACTTTTGGGGGTTTGTTTTTGTTTTGTTTTTTTAAGGAAAATGCAGTACATAACTTCAACCATTATTGCAAGAGAATTCTTTTGATGCTTCTTTGTTAAAAACAGAAATGTTTTATCATGTTGCCCATTGTGTATTCAGGGAAATTTTACATAATGAAGTAACCTTGATTTTTTACCATTGTAATTCTGAAGACATGCTACTGTCCAATGAGAAGATATTTTCAAATTATGGATTTCTGCAATTAATCATAACTTTACTAGAAAGTACTGTAAATTTAAGTTTGAACAATAGATATCCACATTTCAAGATTATTCTTCTTTCTATTTTCACAAAATCAGTATTTAAGTGAGAAGATTTATATTTTTAAGATGGAATAGGCTCTGCAGCATGCACACAGCATAACTAAGCTGTCCTTGGGCAACCTTAGCTATTCTCAAGGATTTGAATTATAATCTCTGTGTCAATGATTCCCAGATTTCTTTCCTCCTCACTTCCCTTTTGTTCACACTTGTAATTCAAACTGCTTCTACAGAATCTTCTCCAGATGTCCTTTTGCCAAATGAAAATCAGCATGTCAAAACCAGCTCCTCTTCTCTCCTCCCTACTCCTTCTCTCCTGTTTTGCTGTAACTGTCAACAATTCCACCTCCCTTCCTATCCCACAAGCCCTTGAGTACGGGTATCATTTTCATCTCTTCTCGACTTGCAAAGGTTCCATGCACCCAATCACATATTTAATGTTAATCCTACTGCCTTCCATATAATCTCTCTGCAGCAAAGTTTCAAAATAGACATCAAATAAACATCAAGTGCCACAGGCTGATTGAATGAAAGGAGGATTTACCAGCCACAGGCAGCCTTACCTAAATCTGACAGATATAAAAAGGAAACTCTTACTCCTGCAAAACAAGTTGTATTTGCTTGCTCACATCAATTATTAATCTTCTATTTTTCTACATAAGGGTACAGAAAAATAAGAACGATACAGAATGCAAAATAATCATTAGCAAATGAACAATAATTTAGCACTTACTAAAAAAGAAAATGCCATCTGTATTAAGCAAGGCTGCCTACTGTGAAAATATTGCACAATACCAGGTCCTACTCCCATTTCAGAGTTTGGGGACGATTATGCCCTTGTTATAAAACATGTAACTAAACCAGCCACCATTACTGGACTTATTTAGTCGCTTATTCATCTTAGTTCTCTTTACTATCCACACAATTTTAATTTATCCATGGGCACAAGCTCTTTGATTACTACCTTTAGATCTAACTTTATAATTAAGATGATGAGTCCTTCTTTCAGCTATGATTTCAAGATCATTTTGTCTTCTGAATGAAAGAAAGAAACCGCAACAGAAACTTCAATAGTTTTTGCATTCCAGTTTAGAGCCCCTGGACTGCATTTCAGTGGCATCTCCTTGAAGCAAACATATTCATAGACAAGAATAACATGCACTCATAATGGAACATGGTAAGCTAAAACAATTACATCATATCCAGCATGAAAAATAAAGGATTTAATCTTTTTTGTTTCCTTTAGTCCATCCTAATTCAACACAAACATGTGAGAAATACTTCCCTCTGTTGAGGTAACCAAAGTGATCCAATATGTTCATTATTATTTAAGAAAATCCCCAAATCAGGCAAGTGTAATGTATATTCTGCATTATCATGCTGAAGTACTAAATTTGAAAGAGAAACTTACCTGTTCTAGTTTTAATAAACATGTAACATTTTCAATTACAGGAGACAGCCCTCTATGTATATTTCAAATCTTAAGCAAGTTGCCTGCAATAAGATGAATAAGGCTTGATACTTAGCAGGATTTTCACTTTATAAAGTCAGAATTTGCTCTTGTCTTTTAACCATGCAACTGGACTGCATGAAGTGGTGCACTTCAGAACCATAGCATGAAACAGAAAGGGCTTTTATGAAACTGACAAACAGAAGATATCAAGAAATCCAGACCCAAACCCACTGATCAGGAAAGTGATGAAGACAAAGCAAAAGAATCCCTGTTAATATCTGGAGCTTACTGCAAGCATTGCTCTGACAGACAGTTACAGCTTATTTAGTTTCAGCAAGAGCCATCAAGCTTATGCTGTGTTTGCCAGAATTCTTAGTTATTTTTATGTAGAGCTAAATGTTATTCACTGGCTGGCAAGAGGATTTGGATATGGTATAGATATTTAACTTTATCTGGTATAAATGGTCAAAATGTTGCCTAATCTTGATATTTCTCAACCAGCGAGCAATATAATTCCCTCAGCACTGACTACAAAAAAATATATACATAAAAATATTTGTGAATTTTAATTAAGAAAATAGTTTCCAGAAGTACCAATTCACATAAAGCTGAAATTCTATGGAAAATAGCACTTTTTTTTGAGGAGGAGGCGAAAAAAAATTCTTGAGAGAGTAAGTGCTGTTTCCATTGTCTTTGAACTTATCGTTTCCTACTTAATGGATGTTTTCATTGTCTGCTGCTCACATCTTTATAAGTATCATCTGAGTTTGTCATTTTGCATGCCGTCTTCCCGTCCATGACTCAGTGATTTCTGTCTATCAGTTTAGCTCATAAACAGGGCAAGCAAGAAAGCACAGAGCCATATGGGAATGTAAGTACAACTGATTACTGACTTGTTTTAGTTTCAGCCAAACTTAGACTTCATCCTAGTACTTTCTTCACATAACCCATTATGTCACATGCTCAGGCAAAGTAAGGGATAATGAAAATTCAATCTAGGTTAAGAAGTCAATAAAATGTTTGCAGAGCATCTATTTCCTAGAGCTTTGGAGGGCCTACTTATGACTTAGCTATCCAGGTCCCCAGATTGCACCACTGATATTAACACCCACATTTCCTACCAGAAAATCCCTTTGAATAAAGCTTCATTATTTGTGATGTGGAAAGGTGATAGGAGAGCCAGTCTCAGTCCAAACCTGTACACAGGCTCCATTTTCCTGGAAACAGACAATGATTTGGAGCAGAGCACACTCCATGTCAGCATAGCCCTGGGCCACAGGTCAGAAACTAATCTTCTTTCAACAGAGAAAAGTCTTCTGTCAGCCACAATTGCTCATTTAGGAGATCCCCACATAGATTTTGCAGCAGAGAAGATGTAACTGGCAACATACTAACTAATCCTACTGAGACGATATGCTTTAAAAAATAGTAGCAGTCCACCAGGAGGAAAGCTCTTATAATTACAGTTTTAAAAACCCATTTGTACACTGTTTTCTGGTTGTTCTTGAAGATTCAAAAGCTAGTTTTCTATTTATTTAGGGGTTTGGGGCAGGAGGGTTGTTTGGTGGTGGTGTGGGTTTTTTTCCCTGTTGTTTTTGGTTCTTTTTTTAAAACAGCTCTTTTGCTTTCCCTGCAAGAGATTAGTACAGAAGTTAAAAGCTTTTTAGAACCTTTGTGCATTTAAAGATCATTTAAAGAAAACACCAAAAAAAGCACCAAAAAAAATCCAAAGACACAGCTGTGAGGAATATGAAGGCAATGTACAAAAAACCACCAAAACACCTGAGACAGCATCAGACATGGTAAAAGTGGAAGAGTACCACAGAGAAAATATACAACTGGAAATTTTTCATCTTGTCATGTCTTTTCTCAAATATAAGAGTCACATGGAATAATTATTCCTTTACTGCTTTGTTCCACTGGGAAGAGAATTTTTATTTTTAAGTGAAGCTCACTTATGCTTGGCTTGGGTTGTTAAATTTTGGTTGCTTCTGCAGGACATTCATATACTGACAAGTTTTTATGGCCTTTTATTAATTCCTCCAACTTAAATAATGGTCCTGTAATTTGAATGCATTTTCATTTATTGTATTTTCATGCTTCATATCCTAACAACACTAGCACCCACTGTTCAGAGGCCATATAACACTTTTGTGAATAATGTATTGGCACATAATTTTCATAACACATGGATTAATTGAGGCACAAAGCCTGTGTATTGAATGGCTAGAACGAGTAGGAAACAAGCATTCTCCTACATTTCAGACTTGCATTCTTTATCTCTTCAGTATTAGCACAAAGAAACAGCCCATCTTTCTCAACATGGCTTATCTGAACAAGCTTATGATTTCACTGTGCACAACAGCATCAATGTTAATAAAAAAAAATCAAATCCCTTCAAACTAAGTACATTACAAAATCAAGTTAAGGAAGAGAATAGCATTTGTGTAGAAACAAACAATTGAACACAATACTTGGCTTTTGTTCCCTTGCTAGATTTATTGAGAAGTTGGATGCCAAAACTGTCGTCTTTTTTTTTGGTTTTGTTTTAATTTAATGCCAATATCTAGAAAAAACATCTGGTTATTCTACACTATATTGTAACTAAAATTGCCAGAGAACAGAACATCTTTTGCAGACAGTACTGAATGTACCTCTCAACTTTCTCAGGTTTTATTTTCAAAATTATAAGGCCTGTTTGCTGCTTTCTTTAATGTCTTTCCATATAGAGGCAATTCTTGTAAAGGATTCAGTCTTCGGTCTAAGTCACCTACTCTTACTGCCTACTCAGTGATACCAAAGACTGTTTTGTTTGAGGAAAGAAATTACTGTTAGTTTACCTGGACTATAGAGAATCATTTAAATATCTGGTCTTTGAGAGACACTGAGATCTGAAAGGTGTTTTTAAGTTTGTTTTATTAGTAGCATATTTTAATATACGTGTCACTGCACAAGGTTGAATAGAAAATGAAAAAAAGCCACAGTCATTCATCCTGGCTTTTCCTACAGGTTACACTCATCATCAGGATCAGTCTACTTTTTGAATGGCAATTGAATTCATCTGGAACATCATACAAGATTTTTGTGTGTAACTCAATTCTTACATGATTTAAATACATATAAATTGTGGCAAATAACTGATGACTTAATCTCAATTATACCACACAATAAAGCTTAAAATTCCACACGAATTAAAAAAAATCACACGCATGACCATTTTTTTCTTTTTGTGGTTATATCAACATAGATACACACTGCAGGTGCTATAACAAGGAATTTGCAGCACAATTTTCAGAATTAACATCAGACAAAAAAAAAAAGGCAAGAAACCTAGATTATGTATTTATTTTGGCCATTTTTTTCCAAAACATTCTGGGTTTTATTATTTGAAACAAATTTTAATCATATTTTGTTATTTTTCCTGACTCATTTTTTCCCTATATTTAGCTCTCCTACCTCAGAAATAATTAAAACAAACAAACAAAACCCCTGAATATTGGCTTTAAGCAGGGGGTTTTTTAGGTTACTTTGAATGTCTGAGTAAAAGTAGTTTAATTCATGAGATGCTTTTCCCAGCTGGTATGCATCATTATAATACTACTGATTACACTGGAGCTATGCCATTGACATCTAACAAGTCCTTGAACTAGGAAAATTCATAACAAGTGAGAAAGCTACCAGATTAACAAGCAGAGTAATTCAGTCAAATATTTAAGAAAATCTGTACAAATGGTCTTGCTATATTTATTTGCAATTTGGCAAAAAGTGTCTGAGAACTTAGAAATATCTGAAATCATGAGATAGAGAAGCAGGGCCAATTTGCCTTAACAAGTAAACCCACTGTATTTTATAATAATTTCTGCAATATTACAAGGATAGCAAAGGCTTTCTGTCCATGTAATCTGTTGCTCCAATATAGCATATACCGAAAACATGCAAATACTCGGATAAAAATGAAACAGTGGCAAGCCAGACAATTACAAAGTCAAAATAGCAGACAAGAAAATTCAAGTAGCTACTGTGTATAGCAAATGGTTTGGAAGCAAGTGTCTGTTTACACACTACAATAACATGGAATCCTTCTGAAACTTAATACCTGTTGACAAAACTTTCAAATAAAATAAAATAATTCTGATGCCTGTTTATTTGGTGGCTGTGGCAAAGTACAAAGCCAACTTTCTTGCAACTATCCTTTCCATCTTGCAACCCAATACTGCAAGTGTTCAGCTGTAAATACAAAAGCAAGCATTTAAAGAGTTTAGGTCTGTTACCAGTAGGACTTGTAGCTATTTGACAGTAACAGAGGGGATTTAAAATTTGCTGAATATTTTTTTGAGCTAATAGCTTCACATTTTTATAATTTTGATTCTAAAGTGACCATTTGATAAATAAGGTAACTTTAACATCAAGTAGCAGATAATTTTGAGTGCTACCTATATAGAAATGCTAGCAAATAAGAGGGAGCAGAAAATACATCCGCTAAGCAAACATGGGTATGATTCTTGTTGGCTAGAATATTACTTCTCCTAAAATAGCAACAGGACAAGGGGAAAGACATACTGTCCTCAGAGCAATCTCTATGGCTTGCCTGTCATCCCTCAGAGTCAGGGAAAGTATGACAGTAGTCTTTGCAAACACTGACAATCAAGGTGGCTCTTCCACTCAATGGCCAAACTTCTTTTACCTTTAACAGCCTAACTTGTCATCTCCTACCTTATCCATATACTGTTCATATGATATATGACACCCACATGATATATGACATAAATTATAAACTACAGTTTACTGTGATTCAACAAAAGTGTCTGAATGCATAATGTTACATAAAAGGTATTTCCATCAAATGTTCTCTCCCTTTATTAATTACTGTATATCATCATAAAGTTTTTACTAGACTGAGGCTTGTTTCAAGTGTAACAGGAAATTATATTCCCCATACCATGCTATAAGTATTTCTGTTTAACAAATTAGTTTTAATGGGAGGAAAAAAAACCCCAAACTCTAAAGATATCCTCTGACAGCCATATTCCACTTTAGCCAGAAAAACTTCTAGGAATGCATACATTACATACTTCAAATATTACATCTTCAGGGGTTTTGCTTCTTTAATCATGTCTGTGTGCTGCCTCTTCTGACAAATACCAGAAACAAAGCTTAGCTGTACTGATTAAATAGCAAGTGCATGATCCATTAAATTGTAGCTCTAGAAGTGGATACAATAACATATATTTGTAATTTGCATAGCTCTTGCTTTATGTGGTTATGTTATTACAGAAATCAAGCAGTCACAGGCCTGGAGTCCTCTCCTATGGTCTTTTTCAAAGGCATCAAGCAAAGTACACAAACTAAGGGACAATTCTCAGGATGGAGAAGGGTCAGGAATGTGCACAAGTGAGTGGGCAGGAGAAGGCAGTTTTATTCATCTGGATCAATGACCTGGAGAAGGGAGAGAGTAATAAATCTCCCAGTCTGTGGATGATATCATGCTCTTTCAGGTAGCCAAATGCCATGCCCTAGCAAGTAACTCAAGTCACCAAACCCCATGAGCAGGGAAAAACACAGCAGAAGAACTTCCATGTAGATAAGTGTAAGAGAACGTACTGGGGTGGGGGTGGGGGTGAGGCAGGAAGCGGGGGGAATCTAAACCATGCCAGCATGACACTGAAATTGGGACTGGCAGTTACAGCTTAAGAAAAGGACACTGGAATCATCACTGGCTGTTCTCTGAAATCAGTGACTCAAACAGGCAGTGGCGGCCAAAAAAGCCAACAGATCATCAGACGTCATTCAGGAAGGGTATGAAAAACAAGACAAAGTGCTTCATTTTGTGACTGTATAAAATCTCGCTGTATCCACACCCGAGTGCTGAGTGCAGGTTTGGTCACCTTGGAAAGGATGGACACCCCTGAAAAGGTTGTGATCAACTTAGAAAAGGCCCATGAAGGGCAACTAAAAATATCAAGTGGATGGATTAGCTGCCTTATAAGGACAGACTAAACAGGCTGGCACTCATCAGGGGGAAAGGGGAAAGCTGAAAGGGGACAACATAATCGAGGTTCAGAGAAAGCTTCAACAAATTAATGATCTGAAACCCAGAAACAGAGACAGGGCAGAGGTATACCCTCTAAGATGCCCAAAACAACAGTTCTGGATGCTGAGGAAGAAGGGTGGGCATGCTGTCACAGGCAACAAAACAGTTGGGGAATTCCAATCAATTTAATTGATTCCCAATTAACAATGGTTCCTCTTCTTTTGCTGCTCCTCAATTCTTACTCCACTGCTCTGTTGTGGGTTCCTCCACTGGCCACTGGCCCTTTGGGGTTTGTACCTTCTATGACTTCTCTGCAGTCCTGTTCAGGCAGCTCTTCATTCCTGCCCCTGCTCAGGCACCTCTCCAACCATCGCATCTCTCCTGTTTCTCCTCCTTTCCTTTGGCATCTCTCTCTTTCTCTACTGTTCCTCCTGCCCAGGTGTGCTGCTTGTTTCTCCTTTGCCCCTGCTCAGGTGTCTCTCCTGCCCTGGCATCGTCTCTTGTATCTCCTGTGTTTCTTCCTTAGTGGCTCCTGCCCTTTCTTAAATATTTTTTTGCAGAAGCACCACAAACTACCCTGACTGGTTCAGTTCTGGTGCACAGTGGGTCCACTGTGGAGCCAGGTGTGCCTGGCACAGGACAGTCCCTGACCTACACACATAGAGGTCTCCTTGCAGTCTCCCTGCTATGAAACTCCTGCCAATTATGCCCAATACACAGGGATAGCAGGAACTGTCCAATCTCACTTTCTTCCTGACTAGCCTCTCCTTTACACTGTTGGAGGCACTGATGGGCTGGACAGACCACTGGCTTTATACAGTATGGCATTTCTTTGGTTTTGACTATGCTGTCAGCCATGAAATACATCAAGGCTCCTTTGAATAAAAACCATGACCTGAAGCAAATACGACTTGGATACACATACTTGTTCAGAGCTTTGACGAAATCTTGATTTCATGTATGAATTTGCTGGAAAACCCATTTATCTACAGATGTCTTTCTTAAATGTGTGTGCTGAGCCAAGAAATAAATCTAAATGGCTGGGGAAATTAGCATTTTAAAATCCAAAAGAAATGGTCATCCAGGTGAAAATCTAGAGAAACAATAGAGTAGTAATATTCCTTATTATCAACTACCTAGTCTTGGACATCTTAATTACTGTGCTCCTAAAAGGAAAAGTCAGTCCCCACCTTTGCAATAAGACTTGTAAAATAGATTAGCTAAAGCCATCTTAGTTGTTTTACCTTTTAACTACCTAATAGTTTAATGGAGCAATTTCTTTCATTCTCTATTTTAAAGTTTATCAAAGCATTTGTGATAGAAGCTCCCCTAGCTATAAATTTCCTTCAGATATTATTTCCAGTAACTTTCTCATCTAAAAGAAAACTTGCAGCTGTTGTGTTTTGAAAAACATTGGCAGGAATGTATTTGTATATTGTGAATGATGTCACCATCTTGTGACAAGCTACAGAATGCTTTTGGCTGGGTCAGCTTTTGTGTAGGCCACAGTTATCTACATTTATTTTAAGCCCTTGATTAAAATATATCTTTAAAACATGCATGCATGCAGACATACAGCAACGAAAAGTAATTCCTTTTGTTTCATTTGTGTAGTTAATTCATTATACCAAACTATACCATATGTTCCTTCTCAATAGAAACACATGGTATCAGATAGATTTACATGGAAGCTGGGTATTCACCTTCACCTCTTGAGAAATATTCTCCCAGCACACATCATATCTCAAATAATTGTTTTATAGTAGGAGAATTTTATTCTAAACAGGGCTGATCCCATGCATCAGTTTTAACAGTCAGCAAAGAAAGCAGTTGCCTAAAGCCTCAAATGGGACAGCAAAATTCATCATAAAAGCTGAGGCTGTGTGAGAAGCTCGGGGGAAAAAGACCATGCAGCTGTCAAGCATCCCTCCAAAAGGGCTGGGCGTAAAGAAGGAGAATTGGAAGCACACAGAAAGGGAGGCTGAATATTGACCAGTCTGCCACCTCCACAGAATTGAATTTTGCTATCCCCAGGCCTGAGGACTAAATAAGTTAATTCAATTTGTTTAATGAGCTGGAAAGCTTCTAACAAGCCCTGCTTTTAAATGTCTGGCCAGGAATACAGAAATCTTTCTGAAGCATTAAATCTACTACTTGCAGAGAAGAGGAAATGTTCCCTTGGGTAACAAATAAGGGTGGTGAGCTACAGAAAAGGATACAGCCCTGTCAGGAACCTTAGCAAAGCAAAGTGTTTTTCATTGGAGCATACAGTCTTCTCAGAAATGTTAATTACCTTTCCCATGTCCAAAACACTCTCTACCCTATTTGGGAGCAATCCAGGTAGGAGGCCGGAAACCAGTTTCCACTTACAAGCATGTTTATGATTTTTTTTTCACAAAGTTTTGATTTATTTTCTTGGAGAAGTAGATGAGGTTTCTGCCTTCAGACTATTTTCTCCCTGAAATATAACCATGAAGGAAGATGGGGAGCAGGGAAATCAATCTGATGTTATTATGCACAAAATATCCCACAGTATTTTTCTCAGGCAAAGTTTGCTTCCTACATTAAAAATTCAAATCTTTTCTACTTAGACATTTACTGTGGGCTTTAAAACTCACTGAGGACACTGAGGGTATATGCTAATCAGACTACTAATAGAAGCCTGGCTTCAACTATATTCTAATTATTCTATGAGCCTTGACAAATATAATTTTGAAAGCACATAGAATTGTAATAAAATGTTCTCAAATGCATTTCCCTTACTTTTTTTTTCCTGCAGTGAGTGACATTTAGACAGCATGTTTGACTCTCAGGAATTTCAGCAAATTACAGTTCCCCAAAAAGATTATTAGATTTCTGTCTAACAGATTATGTTCCTCTGCACATTATCTGTCATTTTGTAAAACAACAAATATTCTTGAAGAACATATTTTAAAATAATACATTTGACTTTCAAAGTTCCAATTTTATTTGTACTGTGGACTCTTTCAACTTGGCATAATAATAGAGAAAAAGCAGACTCCACTATGTCATTCAAAATGAATTATCCATACAAAAGGAAAGCAATAATACAGAACATATTTAGTATTCCAACAAATACTGAACATCTTTGAAACTTGTCTCTAAGACAATTAGTTATTAGTATGAGCTCTGAGTGATGCAAACTCTAACTAAAATAAAGCTGAGATATCTCCCCGCCTCCAATGCTTTGGGTTTTTTCAATGCAGAAGATGCCCAAACACCACCACCCCCCCAAAAAAAAACAAAACAAAACAAAAAACACCAAAAAAAACCAGCTTTCTCCTTTCTTTTGCTTTTCCTTTAAAAATTATGTTATTTCTGGTCTTCATGCACTTGATGAGAAGCAGGGGAAAAAAAAAAAAACAAACCCAAATCCAAGTCAGGTGGTTCTTAAGAAAGAACTCCAAATGCTGTTTCTAGGATGTCAGGATTATGGAAAAACAAGCTTAACTAAAAGTTTTACAATTGATCGACAAGACAGAACACCAGTCCTCTACATCAGTTCTTTATATATGTCAAGTCTGGTTTTATCACTAACCCTAATTTCAGAATTAGCATTTCCCCTTTTGCAAATGTACAAACCACATTCAAAGCTGTCTTTTCTTCCTTTTCAACATTACTAAACCTCTTTTCCTATGACATATGAAATGCTATAATGGATAACAGAGTTGCTCTCAAGTCTTGTAAACAGTGCATATGATCTTTTTTATAAATTAATTTTCACTTTCCTTGACATTACTTTCCTGGGTAACATACTATACCTAGGAACTGGAACACAGCAGGGGTTATAGCAGGACACTGCCCAGTATTTGTCAGCTAATAGAAACTGGGCCACTAGGTAAAATGCCCTCCTGATTGCAGATATAGCACAAAATCTGAAAGGAATTACAATAGGGAATTAAGAATACTGCATGGATATACCTTCTATTAGATATTAGCTGTAAAGATGAGTAGCTGATCTCTGCTGAAGGGACAAGACAAAAATGCTCTACCTTTTTATTAAATGCTTACTGGTATGATAACAGTCCCAATACAACCAACTGAAAAGGTAACAGCCCTTTTTTACTGGCCAGACACAAGAGTAAACGTTCCAGTTGCAGACACAGAGTAAGGCTGTCAACTACTCATCCTTGTTGGTGCTCTAATATACCTGAATTACGATAGCAATATTACCTACAGTAGTAAAAGAAACAGAGAAGAAACAATTGAATTAGGATTCTAAAGCAAGACATTTTAGCTGTGAAAGCTATTACCATTAAGCTTCTGCACACAGAAACGCATTTCTTTATCTATTGACTTTGTGTGACAAGGTTGGGGGGGGGGGGGGTGTACAGGGGTGGCTTCTGTGAGAAGCTGCTAGAAGCTTCCCCTGTGTCTGACAGAGCCAATACCAGCTGGCTCTAAGACAGACCTGCCACCGGCCAAGGATGAGCCAATCAGCAATAGTGGTAGTGCTTCTGTGATAACAGATTTAAGAAGGAAAAAAGGTTGCAAGGGACATAGAAACAGCAGCCAGAGAGAGGAGTGAGAACATGTAAGAGAAACAACCCTGCAGACACCAAGGTCAGTGAAGAAGGAGGGGGAGGAGATGCTCCAGGCGCCGGAGCAGAGATTCCCCTGCAGCAGCCCGTGGTGAAGACCATGGTGAGGCAGGTTCTCCCCCTGCAGCCCATGGAGGTCCACGGTGGAGCAGATCTCCACCTGCAGCCCGTGGAGGACCCCATGCTGGAGCAGGTGGGTTCCCGAAGGAGGCTGTGACCCCGTGGGAACCCTGCACTGGAGCAGGTTCCTGGCAGGACCTGCAGATCTGTGGAGAGAGGAGCCCACGGAGCAGGTTTTCTGGCAGGACTTGTGACCCCGTGGGAAGCCCGCGCTGGAGCAGTGTGCTCCTGAAGGACTGCACGCTGTGGAAAGGACCCATGCTGGAGCAGTTCGCGAAGAACTGCAGCCCATGGGAAGGACGCACATTGGAGAAGTTCATGGAGGACTGTCTCTCGTGGGAGGGATCCCACACTGGAGCAGGAGAAGAGTGTGATGAGTCCTGCCCCTGAAGAGGATGAAGTGGCAGAGACAACGTGTAAACCCAGTTCCCCATCCCCTTACACCACTGGGGCAGGTAGGTAGAGAATCCAGGACTGAAGTTGTGCCTGGGAAGAAGGGAGGGGTTGAGGAAAGGCATTCTGAGATTTGGTTTTATTTTTCATTACCCTACTCTGGTTGATTGGTAATAAATTGAGTTAATTTTCCCCAAGTTGAGTCTGGTTTGCCCGTGATGGTAATTGGTGAGTGATGTCTCCTGTCCTTATCACAATCAACAAGCCCTTTGTTATATTTTCTCTCCCCTGTCCAGCTGAGGAAGGGGAGTGATAGAAGGGCTTTGGTGGGCACCTAGCATTCAGCCAGGGTCAACCCGCCACACTTTATTAATCAGAGAAACAATTGCAATTGATGTCAGTGTTGTCAATGCTGTTTCACTTGTAAGAATTTAGCTACAGAGATTTGATAGAGAAAAATAGAAAATACTGCCATACCCACTAATTTGCTACATTGTTATTTTTTCAAGTTTGACTTCATTCTCTATTTTCCTGTAACCTACAGACTGAAACCACTCTTTTCCCCAATCATTTCCAACTTTTGTCTCATTAAGCTTTCATCAACCAGTATAAAAAAAGGAAAATGCTACATTACTCTATAAGCACCAGCAAGTCTTTGAAGGAAATGAAAGGTATACTACATGAAGGAAGAAAAGGTTCATTCCAGTACAACAGTTCAGAAACTTTAATTTTCTTCTCTCTTTCCATACCAAAAGCAAGGCCTATAATGAAAGACTAGATTTGATAACATAGCCTACTACTACCAAAGGGCAGTACTATGGTAGTAAAACACTTGCTCATAAGAGCATCATTATGAATTGCATCGGACTTGAATACAGTGTTGCATTTAAAAGGTAGGAAAGACCTCCTCTCGGCCACAACAAAAATCATAGAATTTTAATCTGTCTGCTTCCCATCACACACTGCTGTGGCTTTGAAAACAGAGAAAAATTGAAAACAAAAGGCATGTTATTTTGAGTGAAGATGTTTGAAGATGTTGGCTTTAGGTCTATGAAAGTTAAGAGCTGAAATCTCAGTGACCCTAGTCACGGCATCAATGATCATATTTCCTGAAATAAAATTAAAATTTTTAAAAAGGTAAAAATCCCAAACAACCTATACAAAGAGACAAAATACCCATCAAAGCATAAATTCTGCTATGTGCCTCTTGCACCAGCCCTACAAATTCTTCTGTGAGTGTGACAGCTCCTATCTTGACAGAAGCAAAATAAGAACCTGAATTTTAGAATACATCTAAAAGCACAGATCATTGTGGCTTGAAATGAAAGGACTACTTAGCAAGGCAAGACCTACACCATCCTCTGTGGACTAGCAAAGAAATAGAAATTGAGGAAATGACTGTACACAGATATTTTAGTTTCACTGATTTCAGTGGAGCTTTTCCGTGATAAAGCTAGACAGATCTGTCCATCGAGTAGCAGTCAAGACCTAGCAGAGACCCAGTTAAGTCATTATTCATTGGTACAGGTAATGCTACTGTAAGACAGAGATTTTAGAGCTGGACCCTCTGATGGCATATTTAGAATTGCTTTCTTTCTATCTGTTGACTATGTTAGAAGCCTGGACAGATTAGCTGCTTAATTTAGACACTTAAATTATATGCCTATAAGTAGGTGGTGTTAATATCTCCATCTGTGCCTTCTTACTTATACAAACTAACATTATTTACTTCAGAGCACTTTCCAAAATATGTTGACTCTGCTTCAAATCCACTCCAGCAACAATAATTACTTATTATGGAAAAATGACAACTTGATTCTCTCTTTTATATCAAAGTTGGCCCAACTTAGAAAGTTGACCTATGAATCTAACCCCATTTTTTGACTCTGTCCTTTGATGTACAGGTATCCGAATATTTTGGTTTGCCTGTCTTAACTGAAGACAGAAAGACCTAACCATTTGCTATTTACCATAGAAATTAATCAGTGTTTAACAACTGCAATGTTGAGTTCAGTAGGTTCTCTCAGTTCTCTGTAGTGCAACATTAGTTTACCACAAGATTAATTTTCAAGGATTTCGAGCTACTTCACAAAGTTCATTAAAGTTATAATTGTACTGGCTTTTGTTAATGTCTGCCTAACTCACTGCAGAAGTGCAAGATGTTGTATATAATACAACTTCAGTATACCTCTGGAATTACTGCTTTCAATTTAAAAGAATAGGCAATAAAACACGGATTTGAATTGCTTTCCTGTCATTCAAAACCCTAAGCTAATACAGGAAAAGAGAAGCTAAACAGAGAATATTACAATGTTTCCACCCACAATGATTCCATGTGTTTGTTATGCTGCTATCATAGCATATGAGAAATGAGAACACTTTCCAAATTAAATTAATTTACTACTGTATGATCTCTTAAAAGTGTCATGTATTAATATTTTCTCCCAGAAACATGACCTCTGAAGGGTCAAAGCTACCACAACTATCACACACACAAATCTAACTAGATACTTCATAAATTACAAGTGTCCTGTGTATTTATTTTCTTTCCACTTATTTCCATCTCAGACAGAAATCTGTGTGCATTTTTATCATACCATGGTAACTGTGGCTTACTTGTAGACACTTTATCTTTTCCAGCAGATGCCATAATCTACCTTAAAGAAGAACATATGAGAATGAAATAGCACAGGAAGAACAGCACAAGTTCTCAGGAGAAATACCCTACTTTAGGCAAGTTTGAAGCAGAAATTAAGATAGATTTCTACCAACTTCTCCTTAATCAATGGGTCAGTTGCAGGAGAAATTTAACACCACAGTCAGAGCATCTCAGCATGGCTAGATAATTAGAACTCCTGTGGCTACTAGAAGAACTGTAAGTAATTAAAGTGCAACTCTGTTCATCACCTCCAATTCTTCCTTAAAATGTCACATGAAGATAACTCGTTTGCTTCAGCAAGGGACCTGGGAGATACAGAAAGGGTTTAACCTTTCTATTCAGGCAGCTTTATAGCTCATCCACAAATGATTCCTATAGCAAGTTATCCTTAAAAATCAATTTTTTAATAGAAAATAAACCCTTAGCAAACTGATATGACATAAAAAATCTAAAATATTTTGAATGTGAAAATACTATGAAGAAAAAATGCAGCAATTATTTATATTTGTCACCTTTTGCATCTCCTCTTTATTCCCTTGTCTTTTCACTTCGCATGATGCCAAGTGCCGGTATGAGACTTTACAACATTTGCTGTTTTCCACAGAGTTAGCAGCATCACTAGCTTTCAAAGAATTCTACCTTTTTTTTTTCTTTGGGGTATATTAATTTGTCAGATGCCTTAGGAAACCCAGAATAATGGTGTAATACCAGGAGTTTGTCCAGCATTTTTTATTCTAATACAGAGCAAACAGAGCAAATAACAGCTAAAGTATGCAGTTGTCAAACATGATTTTTCACTTAAATTGCTTCACAGTGTTGTTTCTGATCCCTTATTACATGTAGTAAGTAACCTTCTGGATATTACAGCATAAGCAAATTTCTTTAATGTCCATTCCCTTATGGGACTTTCGCCATTGACTTGGCAAAAAAAAAAAAAGAAAGAAACAACCCGTTCCCTTAATCCTTTTGAAAAACATGATCTTGCAAAGGACCTTCATCCTACATGATGTTCTGTGTACGTGGTTTGTAGGGTTCAATTATATGGAACTTAGTTATCGGGCCTGAAAGTAGCTCATGGTCACAAGAGTGTTCCAGACACCTTTAGAAGGCTTTGAACAGACTAAACAAGAAGATAGAAGAAGAAAGATCCCAATTAGAAAAACACAGGTGCACATTCCACGATAAAAGGAACTTGGCACAAACAACCTCAATTCAGGGACTTATCTCGACCAATTGGACTAAGACAAGTCTTGCATGCTCTAATTAATACGGCCAATTATGTCCTATGTTTATGCGCATGTATAACTAACCTTTTCTTACGTCTGTGCGCGTGGACAGTACCGATGTAACCAATCACCGTTTATGCTTGTGCGCGTGGACACCAAATGCTTGCATGCAGCAACCAATTAGAATTTCTAAACAACTTATAGAATTGTATAAAAATGATTGGCTAAGCTCAATAAACTACTACTACTTTGATCATCATATTGGTGCTCTATCGTCCGGACCCCATGGAAATAAACCCTAAACCCTACAGTGGTTTTCAAATCCAATCTAGAATTACATTCCCACAGCAAAGAGTAGAACATGTTCATATGACTATGTCAAAAAGTGACAGGCAGTACGGCGGTGAACGTATATTTGTAGGAGTATCAAATTGAAAAAATAAGATATTCAGGTATGTCTGTAGCCCTGAAAATGTAGAAGGCAATACAGATTTTTCTTTAAAATAATTATTTTGTTTTTATCTCACAAACAATTTACAACTTAATGGTAGAACCACCAAAGTGCAGTTGGTGGAACTGCTTTTTCAAAGATGAGCAAAGAGACAATGGTCTTCTAAGAAAAATGAATCAATCAATATAAAAATGAATTCCCCACACATCTTTCACCTGTTTTTATTTAATGCTTAATCAATTTCTAAATATCACAAAATAAAAACATGTAATTATCACACATCTGTTATATATCAGAACAATTACTGTCACATCTGTTAACATTTATTTTTTCCCCAACTCTTCATCCTATCCACCTAGCTTATGTTTTCTTTGAGACATAGTTCTTGAGACAAGAACTAGTTTGTTATGATGGGTTTTCTTTTTGCAGGTGTTTCTACGATGCCCAGTGCCTTGTTCCAATCTTCTTATAGCAGGCAGGGTTTTGGTCATGAGGAAAGTTCTGGTCACGATGGTCACATGTCTAAAATGCACTAGATTGCTACAGTCAGCTTATCTTTCATATGTATGAAAAAACAGGTCATATGGGGGAGCAATGCCAAGAAAAGCAATCTCAGCTTTTTTACTAAAGTAACAGACATCAAACCCACAATGAGAATCAATAATCTTCTTAAAGTAATGAAAATAACTAACCACTTAATCTCTCCATGCACGTACTTTCCTCTATATTCCCAATATTTCTAAACACATACTAGACTTTCCTTGTTTAAAAAAAAAACAACAAACCAAACCCAAAACAAACACACAAAAAAAACCAATTGGGAAACCAGTAAGAATTCACTGTTTGCCCCTAGTATTTTAGCCCCAGTTCACAATGATTCAGGTAAGCATTATGGAACCACTAGCTATTTTAATGTGCTTAATATAGTGACACATAAGTGGAAATTTTGGTGGGTTTTGCCACTGACTTCAGTGGGAGCAAAATATAGCCAAGTCTAAACTGTACATGCATAAGGCAAGTCCAAATATCATGCAAGAATAATTAGGTTATGCTAGACGTAAATCATTGCAAAACAATTCCTTATGCTTATGATGCCCACTACTTACAGCCTGAGCAGATAACATAAATTACAGTTTGTAAAAGGTGCAGTGATCATTTTTAGAAATGGAGAGCTAAACACTGTGATAAGCAATTTTATTTAAAAACTCATTCTATTTTGAAATCATAAGGCAGATCCCAAAAGCATTTGAATGGTTCCCTTTCATCTACAAGAAATAAAATAATCTGTTTTCATTACAAGCTGTTTATCATATGAAGCCAAAAGGATATTAAGACTGACAAAAGGGAATCAGTTACAGGCCTTGTGCTACAGTGAACTACAAAATCTTATGACATAATACAACTTAATAATGCATAGTTGATAGCCATATAATGTTCTTTTGCTTTTTTCTGATTCTAAGTTCTACATGTAATTCAACAAATGTTCATCTAGAATCCATCCAGGTTCAACACAAGGTTAATGTTGTGAATATAATTAGAGGCAGGCAAACTGGCTTGGAAAAAATAAGTCTCCAACTTCTCCCAGTTTTCCACCCTACATTCATTCTCATTCAAATCTTAGATGTTGCCAAATTTTACAAAATATTTTTCCATTTTATCACACAAACGGTAAACATTAGGGTTTTTTTCTTAGTTATTTTTTGTTTGCTTTTGTATTGTTTTAGTTAATTGCATTCAATAAACAAAATTAAATTCCCATGCTTTTACTGTGAAAGCTGCCTACATAAATCCCATTATCTATGATTTTTCAACTGTTTGTCTAGAATAGTGCTGCTCTTTATGTCTAACAAGAGGTTCAGCCAACACATAGCATTAGGGTGGCTTTCTGAAATTCATTCAACTTTATCCTCACAACATCCCAGCAAGGTCAGAATATACTATCTCTATTTTCAAAGTGGAAAACTGACATTTTGAGTAAGCTGAATTATAGGGAGGCCTAGAATCGACCATAAGATTGCCAGACTGCTCTGCCATTATGCTGCTAGACTAGTAAAGACAAATCTTTTTCATGCTATGTACTATTTTCCATCTTCTGCCCTCTTCAACTCTGGTCCTTACATATTTGGGCCCCATTCACATACTGATGGCCACATGCTTATTCTGGCACATGTGCTGAGATCTGTCACTATGCTAGATCATTCTTCCCATCCCTTATAGTTTGTTATTTTATGCAGCTCCAACGGATATTGCTCAGCTCTAGTCATCTGTGCCTTTATTAAGCAAAGACTTACAAAAAACCTTCTAGATATTACTTTTGCTTTTCTGTACCCTCTCACTGTCTAGTTCTTTTTTTGAGTCAGAATGGTGAGGTACTATGGGAAAGGCTCAAAACTTCCAGTAATTCTAATAGGAGGAAATACTAATGAAAACCTGTTTCTCAGGGGACGCACAACCTGAACATGTGGATCTAAAAAATTGAAAGAGTGTCAAAGAAGCACCTGTTGCTTGGGTGTTCAGCTATACAGGCATTTTTTGAGCACAGTTGTGCCATATATTTGATATCTTGTCATGGTCAAGCCCAGAAGTGGCTTTGACGATTCCTTCAGAATGTCTATTGAAATATAAAGTAAGTATATACATTACGATAAGCAAGATGGTTGCATACTTCTGGTTATATCTCTTCAGAAGGGCTTGCCCACCTGCATCCAAAAGGGAGATGGGGTTGATTATGACAGGTCTTGGAAGATGTTTAATCTTTACTGGTGATAGTACAGATTACTTTTAACATGTAAACTGGATAGAAGTGGGCCAATGGATTCATCTACATTCACATTACATATTACTTTTCATATATTAAAGAAGTCTGGAATGACACTGAGGCTTTTATCTCAAGTGGGTCATTATTCTCTTTACCCTGAACTTCAGGATTACCTCAAGTAGTCTGGGCTTCAGATCTCAGGAGCAACATCTTAACTGTTATTTCTCTAATAACAATACTCTAGTAAAAAAACCAAAATCATTTAGTGCAGAAATGTAAAAAAAATGTACTCTAGTGGTGTCCAAGAATGCTTTGTATTTCATAGATGTCTTTTCCTACAAGAGGCATTTTACTTTTCCATCTAACTCATCTAGCATATCTTAGTTTTCATCTGCCCATTTTCTCAGCTTTATTTTCTTTACTGGCTGGTGGAGATGTATGATAGAAAGCTGAATTTGTAGTTGATCTTAGAAGCAGACATTCAGACTCTACTGTGTAGAAATAGAGTTCCTGGATTATGGTGATATTCATAACCTCTACATTCTTGCTAAAATTCTATATTTACTGTTCAGAACTAGGCAATAAAGGTTGATTTTTTCAGTGAAACATGAAATGTGACCAGAAGAAAGCATAACATAATAGGAGAACAAAACTACAAGATGGTACCGAATTGTTTTCTCTTTTCAATAGAGCCACTTCATGCTACTCCACCTTTATCTTAAGACAGGCATCCTCCAGTTTTTAGTGCTAAATTAAATAGTAAACTATTAACAATAAATATTATACATATTTTGAACTGCAATCAGTCTCAACTCTTTATTCCAGAAATAACTCATCTGACTACAGTAAACTGTAGAAAATTAATTCTGCACATCAAAATGAGAAATGCACAACACAACAATTATTAATTACCAGCTGCTTCCTTAACTGAGAGATGTTTTTTGTTGGCCATTCAAGCCTGGACATTCGCTGTGTCCATACAGATAACTGTCTTTCAAATAGATAAGTTTGCTAGGAAGGAATTTGTTGACAATTTACTCTGATTGAAATGCTTTTCCTTTTCATTGCTCCCCTTCCACCCCAAAAAAGATACAACATGTAAAAAGCTTTTATTTCTTTTACTGTGCACTGTAGAAACAGAGAATATGTTTTCCTCCAGAGATTCAATACAACATTATATTTCAGAATTAAAGAACAAGGATGGAACAATGGCTCTTTCTGAATGTATCCAAATGGATGACTAATGCAATCATGTCCAAGTGAAGAAATAAGTTTAAAATAACTATTTAAAATCTACTGCAATCATGTACATTTTGCTTCATACAATCCAAGTGTATTTCAAGAACTCATGCTGTGGCTTTGCACATGCACTCTCTCCTAGATGACATATAATTTGTCTCTATTCAGGCAATATTCTTCTCCATCAGATACTTCCATAGGATTCTTTTTTTGACCAATATTTATTGTTTTTTTAATTCCATCAACTCCACCTTGAAAGTCTTACCTTTTAAAACTCCTACACTTCTTCCAAATCAATCAGTTAGTCCCTCAACATCTGTTTCTTATTTAGCCATCACTTGGATAAATAATTCTTATTTAGTAATTCAATAATTCACTTGGACCCACGTTAGCAATGGATAATAAAAACCTGTTGTCTTGAATCGGAGAGGGCAATGCCTTGCTGCTATGTATTACTTGGCCTATCTGCTCCCAACAGTGGCAGCCAAAGGCTACATGTGAACTTTATTTTTCAGTTTTTTCAGTTGAAAGTCAACTTCTACCCATTCACATTGGAGAGTTATGAAGCAAATGGCCAATGATAAAGCATGACAATTTGATAATTTTGAACCTACAATTTTCCTCCTTTTTTTTTTTTTAGAAGCAGCAGCAAACTGCCAGAGTAGACATTATCTATAGATGCTAAATAGCTTAAGACAAACTCCTACCATCTAAAAAAAGGCAGTTATACTCAAGATCTGATTAGCTCCAAATACATAATTTTAATTTATTTCATGTACCTTCTGCCGTCAGGAATGAGCAGACACTCACTTTTTTTCCTCTGCATTCTATTCAAGTCTGTTCCCCATGGCATTGCAGCCCCTTTCTTGAGTCCAAGAGAAGCTCCCACTGGTATCTGTAGAGACCAACCCAGTATGTCTGTCACTTATTGATTAGTGCAGTTTCTTGAGACTACTCCAAATGAGGCGGTCTTTCATTTCCTCCCCCCCCTCCAAGAAAAAAAAAGTGTGAAAAATACTTCTATATTCAGGCCAAAGGTGAAAAACTTAGTCGTCTTTACTCAGCCATATTTAGGCATAGAGGGATAAAAAGGGAAAGTTTTTCAAAGTGTAAAGCATAGATGCAAAGCATCTATGTGAGAGAGCTGAAAATTAAGATGTAACACTCATTCAGTTAGCATTTGTCTCCAAGGAGGACTGCAGTTATTTTAGTAAGAGTATAATGCAGCTAGTTTAATGTTTTCTTTGTATTAATCATTTCTAGTTAATAATACTTCTGCCTACACTAATAACAATTTCAGATGTGACCTTTTGCCACTCTTTATCTAGAACTCCTTGCATAGAGGATAAGGAGGGTGATGGACCAGAATCTCTAAAGGCATTATGATTTTTTTTTTTAAAGGCAGACATAGCTTTTTTTACAATGTGTAAAACAAAACAAAACAAAAAAGCATAACTGAAAAAAAAAAAAATCTCTGAGAATGATGGGAGTCTTTCCACTGCCTTTGATAGAAATAGGATTTGTCTTTAAAAGACAGACATGTCAATACATTAGGTGCAACCTCACACTGAAATACTTAAAATTCTACTAAAAACTATGGAAAATTTTGTGTTTCTATAGAAGATACTGGTATAAACAATTCTGCAGGTGCCATCCAAATGACAACAAAGTGGACAAGCAGGGTCCAAGCAGTGAAACAAGATCTGGAAGCCTCAAAAAAATGAAGCTGAGCAGGATGATACATCAACCTTTCTTAAGAGAAAAAGGCAAAGCTTAGACCTGGCTCAAATCACTTAATTGCCATAGTTGGCACTGACAGGAATGGATTTTACTTTTTATTAGGCAACAGCTTATATTACAGAGGTTTTACTGACTACTATCTATAGGAAGCTATTGCAGATTCCAACAGCAGAAGCTGACACAGAGACAGCCTCCAATATTACACTGTTTGCCAGAAGTCAAGAGACATTCGACACCTTCTGACAAACAGCAATTTGAGTATGTGTCTGAGATGGTTTATCTCTTTTGGAAGTATAAGAGAAATTTATGGCTCTTCAAAACAGTACTTTAAAAATTCCAGCAACATATTTGCATGTCATTCTAGATTATATATTTGTGTTAAGAATACAAGCTGGTGATCAACAACGTTTCCTGTATGTATTTATTTAATTCAAATTCACAGAGATCCCTTGTTTGCACATGACTGAGAATCAATTAAGTATTGGACCTCATAACAACAGCAGAAAGAATGGGATTCTTTCCTCAAAGAGGACTTCCTGTCACCAGGAAATTAAATGTTTCTTCTGGCAGACAGTAAAGTACACACAGAAATAAAAATTAATCTGTAGGCTTATACTTACATGCTTTCTCAAAGTTAATTAAGAGAGAAGGTTACCCAAAGTTCAATGAATGAGGCAATACCAACTCAGGAAATTATCTCAAGAGATATGAAAAATACAAAATTCTATTTGTTGAGCAGATTAATATATATATAATAGCTTCTTCTACTGTCTTTTGCCAAGTTCTCTGATTATTTTAAAGTGTGACTCTTTGAAGTCCTCTATGAACAAATGCAGGGCTTACACTAGAGGAACACAGTCTCAAAAATGAAAAAAAAAAACCAACACAAAACCAAAATTACAAAAGATTGGGTAATTAACACAGAACCAGGATAGGTTCTCTCTGCTTAACAGACAGACTTGCCTAGATATCAAGAACACACAGGGAAAAACATGGCCCCAGTTCGTGTAATGGCAATTCAAGAGCTGAACTACACATGTGCAAAAATTCCCCAAGTTTTCTTGTAAGTGAAAAAAAAAAATTAGGTTCATTTGTTTAAGACTATTAGCAATAGGAAAAAAAGGATCTGATAGTTTCTGGGGTGACAGAAGTTTCTCTACCATCCTGGAATTAGTAACTTTGTCAAGGATTTATTTCTGGATGTGTTTTACCTTTTCCCTTGTCATTTTAGCCCCAAGATGAAACTTAGAAGGACTGACACTACAAACCTGGTAGCAGACACCACTTAATTTAAGGCAAGGGCAAGAGGGTAAATTTTTTCTAACAGTCATTCAAACTGTCTGCACTATTATGCTTTGATCTTCAAATTAAATCCAAACCAACATGTTTATCAGCTCTGTGCAATCCCATCTTTGCTGCAGCTACACTGATACTTGGAAAAGTGAAGAACTAGCTTCTCAATGATAGCTTGGACTATGCATCTTAGAACTTGGTCGTACACAAAGAATTTACATTCTGGGAATGAATCTAATCAGGAAATCAGGACTACTTAAATGTAGAGACTCAAAATACCTGGGATGTAGCACTGAGCTCTTCTGAGAACAGTGTGACAAAAGGCTACGGGGGGCACTCTGCTAGATGCTGTCATAAAAACGTAGCCAGAATAAAGATTCTTCGGTATAACATTTACAGTCCTGTTTCAGTTAAAGTGTTTTCCAGATGACAAGAAACACATAAGTACTCATTTTCAAAGATGTCTCTGTCACTATCCAAAAAAAATGGTTTAGGAAAAGCATTTTAAATACATATATTAATTTCACTTAATTCCAATAATCAATGACTAAAAAAGAGGAGCATACACATTCTGGGAAATCTACATTAAAATTATCTTTGACTTTCATACATTCTCAAAAATCTAGGAAATACAGATCACTAGTGATATTTTAGGGTACTTTTTATGATGTTCACATACTTTGGATACTCTATAATTAAGTACCATCCATGTAGAGAGACAGACAAACAGTTCATCACTTTCAAATCTATAGTTAGGGCCCCAACTAGGCAAGGAAACCTTTATAGGCCCTTTTGAAGATTACAGCCCTGGGATCAGGACTGAACTGTTAAGCAAATATCTTAAAAACTTAACTGGCATTGACTCATGACAGAGTTGCACAGCTCATTCTTAGATTCATTTTCTGTTATGTTTTTGTGTAATGCTTAGGCTCTAAAAATACCCCACAAAAGCTGAAAAGCATAAAGCTAGCTAGTCTTTTTGGTAGGACAAATAATTTTTGTGATACACTAACAAAAAGTTTTATGCATGATATAGCAACACAAAATAATTTGCTTTACTGTAATAAAGTTTGAGTTTTTATTTTGACCTTTTAAAATATTTACATAAGGTCAAAACAAAATTAACAGGCAGTAATAACCCTCTCCAACATAGTAAGTCTAAGTAAATCCATACTGCTGCTCCATTAAGAATGGCATATGTCACTGCATACAAGTTTAGGAATTCCAGTGGGTCATTGAATCGCTTGCTAGCTGCAAAAATCAGTTTGGAGCCACTATTATCAAATTCCAGGGATAAGGAGAGAAATCCTTCATGTTTACTCCATGCTGCTCTGGCTGGGAGCCAACAATAGCAAAGGAACATAGAACTGCAGGACTAAATCCCCATTCAGCTCACCCTTGTAGTCATAAAAAGGTTTATGCAGATAAAAGGACTGACAGAATTGTATCAAGTGCCATGCACTGAATTACTAAAAGCTTCCAAACACCCTTTTTATAAAGAGCCTTAAAGGGATGATAAATCAGTTTCTTAACATACCGCATGGAAATTTATGACACTAGTAAAATATAGTGGTTTTGTTGTCATTCTGTGGCAGGGTATGCTTCTGTCTTATTTTGCACAAAAATACAATCTCAGAGAGGTACCAGCCTTATTTTACACAAGGAGAAATATAATCCGGAAGACTTACAGTGTTTGTATCAAGAAAAGAGAAATTATGTATGCCACATGGAGAAAAAAAAAAAGAATGACAGGTGGTAGATTTAACACTGTTGTAACACTTCAGTCATATAGTTAAAGCAAATACCAACTGTTGTGTGAAAGTCTAAAACAAGCAGAGAAGAGAAATGTGAGTTGTTAAACTATCACACTGTTTACATTTGTAAGCAATGCGACAGCAGTCATGTTTAACATATCAGACTAAGTAAAAGCAAAAAATTTCAAAAAGCTAAGTTAGAAGCCTTCCTGTTTCACATGCTTTGATAGCTGCTCTCTATACTGCGACCTTATTGCCTTGAATTAGATTTTTAGAAAGGACTACTGTTATTTAAGATCTTAAGTGGCGACACCAAATTCCCTAAAATTATCAGAATGCAAAAAGTCCCATTTTTCTCCTTTAAGTGTCTACATGAAAGGTATTTCAAAAGTTTAGGTATTCAAGTATTAGTCACATATTACTTCTTGCCTTTGTGTCAGTATACCACAGCATAAACTGAATCACATGCACTAGTAACATCACATCCATCTATGATTCTATGATCTTGATACATATTTTGAAATTTTCTTCCAAACTGACCATGCTTCTTTTCAGAAAAAGCTATAAATTCCCACTAAATAAATATTTTGCCTTTTGCTCTGCTAAAAAGATTAGCTACATTTTAAATTGACCACCAAAGATTGACTAGAGCAAACCCACAAAGCTTTGATTGGTTCTTCACGTTTCTTCTAAACAGAGGGGTTTTCTCACATCAGAAATATTATTAAGAATCTATAACTGGTATCTAATACGGTCTTCCCATGTGCAGCATACAATAAGTGCTTCCATGCTTAATTTGGTGCATTCCAGATATATGGTTTCACAATAGAAATCAGTGGGGAAAATCATCACAAAGGTATTCCTGCTCTCCACATGCTCCATGCTCCCTTTAAGCCAGTTCACTTCCATGGAAGTGTTGGCACACCATGTAACAGAGGAAGCAGGAAGGGCAGAGTTGCAAGATGGAGAGAATACCCTAAACTGGTACTAGCACTAAATGCTTTAAAATTAAAGACTCATGCACCCAGCAGGTAGATAGTTGAAATGCTGGCTTCAGTAACCCTTCCTGATGGTCACAGCCTTCCCACATTCACCCCATTATCTTTCCCCTTCTCATTTATGCCAGAACAAGTCATATAATTAAAAGCCTAAACTGATACAGGGTTAAAAAACCCAAACTCCTCTTCCTTGATGCGTTGCTTTCACCCCAAATTAATAATTAATTCGGACATTCAGTTTGCAAAGTTCTACAAAAACAATTTCTCTGGCAGACCAGAAGCAAGGGGAACTGTGATCACAAAACTTTTAAGACAGCCTTGCTATGAGAAAGGCATCTCATGGAACTAAACACAACATGTGAGAGAAAACAAGCCCTGCATTATGGCTTCATTACTCTGCACAGCTGGTGACATTTTGCACAGATGTCGCTACTTAATATCAATAAAATGGAACAACACAGAATAAACAAAAGATAATTTACATGTGTCATTTGGCATCGGTCATACCTCAGGTGACAATGCTTCAAGTATCAGTGCAACAGCAAAATAATAACAATAAACTTGGAAGAGGTAAAACAGAAGAAAAGAAGCCTTTAACTCCCATGAACATTCATAACATCTGTGGAATTTTGTCAAAGATCTTCAGTGTCCAGTAGTCTGGAAAAATCAAGGTTCTAAATACGATTTAGAAATCTTAATAGGGAATGGAATAAGTAAACATACCAGTGTTCAACAACTCTTAAAAGTTTAAAGACTGCAAAGTGTATGCAAGGGCCCTAAGAGCATCCCCCCTTCTGGACGCTTGTCTACCTGGGCTCAGGGCCAAGTTAGAGAGTGCAGCTGCAGGCTATCCCCCTTCCTTTGCTGACCATGCAGAGAGGCTCCCAGTGTTTAACCCTTTTCCCGTGGGAGCTGCTTTTAAGCTGAGTCTCTACCATTTGCCCCTGCCTGAGCTACACCTCCTGCTGTGATGCAGCTGAACCTATGTCTCCTCAGGGGCCCTGTTGTTCCAGCCCACCTGTGGGCTGATCCTGGCCTGGCCTCGGTTTGTCTTGGTGTCCCTAACCGGCCATCTTGGGGCTGTGTCTGACCCTTTTTCTGCTCGCTGGACCTGCCTTGTTTACCTCACTCAGGTACTGCTGTCTGCATTACCACGCTCAGCTCCTGGTTCACCTTCTCTCGTGGAGCAGCCAGCCCTCACTGCTTCATGACTGTCTAACCTTATGTTTTCTCTCAAGCATTCATAAGGGAATATAAATGGCAGAACATGATTTATAATGGTGTAATTACAACTGAAATAACTCTTACCCAGCTAGCTTGAGAAAATAAAGCTGAGAGGAAGTATAGAATAAAACAATTTTTAGGTCAGTCTGACATTCGTTGCAGGCAAATATTCCTTATGAAAATTAGACTCTATGGTCACATGATCTCAAAAGGAATATGGAAAAGAAGACATCTGTCATCACTGACATGACTGCTAAGATAGCAGAAAAACTTCAGCTGTGCCTAGAAAGTGACATAACTGGCTGGCAATACATATATATGGATAAACTTTTGACTCAGCTGTGGTGGAACAAGAGGGTATAAACCAAAACAATGAAGCTTAAAGGGAGCAAATTCTTTCCAACAGCTATAAACTTTATAAACAGCAAAATAACTTGATAATTGTGAAGATTTAAAACTCTGGGATGAGTATTACACTAATCTGGACAGCCTTCAGGGGAAATGTATTGTTGCTTTGGTAGTTCTACTCATAAATTGTTCAAACCTATTGAAGTCATATAGCTCTTCCTCAAGATATTCTGTCAAGTGAAGGCCCTGCACTCACCATTTCAATTTTCTTGTTTAAAGCCTTTAGTATGGGACCACTTACATTAGATTGTCAGATGCAGTTCCAACAGTTAGAAACGAAAAATCAAGAGCTTGCATGGGATTATGTTCAAGAGTATTTCTGTTCTGCCATCAAGTTATTTTTAACGTACTACATTTCTTAAAAGTTCCTTATCATCAGGGACATAGTTCATTTCACACAGTTCTCCAGAACTGTAATATTATCTTTTCCATAAATACAAGTTACTTGTGCTAGAAAGAATCAACCCCTTCAACTAACAGTTACTGAAAAAACAGAAAAAGAGGAAAAGCATAAAGCAACCTAGTACTTGGCCTAACAAAAGCCTTCCAAAACCAGCAACTATTGTTGGAGTCAGGGAGTAAGAAAGAAAATCATATTTACAATACATAAAAAATTAGCCTTCCACTGAGTATCATTTTATGCATAACCCTAATCTGCAGAAAGTCTGATCTCTCTTCACCACAGAAGGAATTACATATATGTAGGGCCAGGGTATCTGCTGCATCTAATAATTACTGGGGTAACCAGAGACATGGGATTAGAATAGAACTGTTCTGAACTACTGGTACTGGGCTAGTTTCCTGACAAAGCTACATTTCTCATAAACTACACTGGCAGCCAACAGTGCTGGATCCATATACCAGCAGGAATCATAGGAAAACAATGTCACAGCTGTAACTTGTTCTTCCATTAAAAGCAACTGAGGTTCTAGAAAGCTGATCCTGAGCTTTTGCAGAGAGTCAGCACGTGTTATCACGTTAGCAGGGTTCTGATGTAGATAACCATCCGCACCAAGTTACAGCACGAGAAACCAGAGCATGAGGTAAAATGACAGTAAAAAAATGCAACTCTTCTAAGGTTGCTCACTTCTGCAGTAAGACAGAAAAGGTGATAAGTAACTGACTACAGATACAAATAAAGAGAAAAAAGAAGGGTGGGAATATTGAAGGAAACAGAATACAATAGAAAAAGGGTATAAGAGAAAGAAAGAGAGAGAAAAAAAGTTTATGGAGCAAAGACAAGGAAATGGAACGAGCTAAGTGTGCATAAACATTCACCACAGAGAATTCAGATCACTTCAGCTCCAGACTTTTATTATCTGTAATAACAGTGACTGATTCAGTTATAGGTATTAAAAAGGAGCTGAGAATTAATCTGATAAACTCAGACAAAACTAACAAATTCCTGCAGTATGACTGAACTAGGATGAGATTATATAGCTAGTGATCAATTTGGCCCTCTAAACTTTCAATGCTAAACACTTGCAAGAACATCTAGCTTGACAACCTAGGGGTGATCCATGACCCACTTGACTGTCATTCCTTATTTAAATTGACTAACACAAGTGGATATTAAAATATCTGCAGCTTGATAAGTGAAATATGTAGTTTTACATAAAGCTTCCAAGTGATTCAGAAAACATATGTGATTGTTGCCAATAAATTATGCTTTTCATATAGAACCACTAATTGCAATCTTTTGAACCTAAAGTAGAATGCATTTAAGGCCACACACAGAAGGACATCAGTTCAGCAGGCACAATTTCTTAAACACGTAAAACACCCAGTGGATTTAATTTCTGCAGTAACAAACAGGATTTACCCTTGGTTCAGCTAAGGAAAAAAAGCAAACACAATCTCTTGCTAAAGCTAAGCTGGGCAACCCTTACAAAGACACAAAATAAATAGTTAACTCTTAATCCAATGGCTTTAGCAGTACAAAGGGGAGTGATCTGCAGATATGGGCCAGGTTCACAAGCTCTAACTAGCATCTCCTATTTGCCATTCATAGAGAAAGAGTACTGGCCTACACAGACCACAGATGCATTCTATATGTCCTTAAAAACTCATCTTCATAACTACGTTCAAATTCAGAGACTAGAGGAATGACCATCTGCACAAATTCTCACAATTACACCCTCATCTTAGGACACCACTATTAAAAATACTGGGTAACCATAAAGTAAAGAAATAGTAGAGCTAGAGAGGTACTGCAGCACTGTGCTTTTATGACCTTTTTATCTTTATTACTTTTTAGTCCATGGAGATTATTGGTGTTTCACAAAAAGCCTACCAAAAATATACTGCGCACAATCCCATGCAAGCAAACAAACAAAATATGAAGAAATCAAGGTAATAAGAAAACTTCAAAGCTTAGCCCAGTTTTAATTTGGCTAGAAAACCATTGCGGCACATGACACAAGAGAGGTTTGTATATTGTTTTTCTCCAAATAAAAAAAGGCTGAGGAATGGTAAGTTTGTATTCACATCTCTCAAGGTGAGTATGTCTTCCCACAAACAGTATTATTTGAATGTACAAGTTCAATACGCAAAGGTTCATCTACCTAAAAAGCAAGATTAATTTACTGTTTCTGAGCTCTTCCTCATCTTTTCACCACTATGCTACTACACTCCTCACTGTTATATCCTCAAGAATTTTATGAAAATACTAATTGTAATAGCACTAGGCTTGCCATTTATGGAAATATACACAGTCATCTAGACAGAAAAGCAAAGATGGCTGCACCTTTATCTGAAAATTTTTGGGCTGAGCTTTAAGTAAGAATTTACCTTTAGATACTTTACATTTCCTTCTTTAAAAGGAATACTTTCTTTCTAATGGAAGGCAAGCAAAATTATATATTCAAGTTTTTCCAAGGGTTCATTTTGCTCATTTTTACTTCTGCAAAATTTAAAGGGGAAGGGAATGTAGACTAAAGAATTTGTCAAGTTTTGATAACATATGGAGAACTCACTGAAACCCTTCAATCTTTATTTTGAAAAAATGTGTAAAAATAACCATATTAGCTTGTCAATTATTTTGTTATTTTAGAATATTTCTATTTATACCAGTACACACACATACAACACTGATTTATGGCAAAGTCTTACTTTTTTGAGATATGAATACTTGAACAAAAGCTTTGGCATCCCAAGCATTTAGCTCAAAATTTTTACCTCCTTACCAGTGATATCAGTTCACAGATACTGGTACTTTTCTCCTTTTTGTGCCTAGCTCAGCCATTCCCCAACTCCTCCTCCAACAGTGGTTAGTGCTTTTCTCAGCAGGTAATTTGCTGTGAGGGGGAATTTGCAGTGAGATGGAAAACACCTGAGTGGGAAGGACAGCTCTGGGGCTGACTGCAGAATGAAAGGTTCTGGTCTCACCCCACACAGTCAGGGTTCAAATGACAACATCCCAAGATCTCTGTGCTACCTTGGAAAAACTGTAAAATTCTTATTTGAGGCAGGGCTTATAGTATTATAATGCTTCCTCACCTTGTTGCCAGGTAGCCTCTTCCATCTTCAGCCTCTTATTTGAGGACTACACCTTCTCTCTGATGAAGGAGGTGGGGGGCAGGTAGAGTAAAGAAGGTCTCAGCAAGAGGACACTCCTCTGCCCAGTCGACTCGTGCCATTTTACACTTTTCTCAGCATTTTACTCTCTTCCATCTGTGATAAATCTGTTGGGGGGAAAAAGTGGTGTTGAGAGACTGACTCAAATGATTTCGATGTGTTCAGGAGAAAATACAAAATTTAAAACCAAATTATAAATAACATACTGGAAAATAAAGAAAACTGCTCTCTGTTTCAGGAAAATGAATGGCCAACACCTCCTGACCTCAATAGCGTAACATTACAGTCAATATTTGTGTCTCTAACATACTGATTTTTGAATGTTTATTCAGTTTATTTTGGAAAGTTAATGCCAAAAACCAAATCCAGTTCTCCTGCATGTAGCTCAGACAAAGTGTGCTCTACTTCAACGCAGGCACTACAGGTAACCTGGAAAATTTCATTAATCCTGATGATGAAGGAAATGGTACTGGCTCATGATTCTGATTTAAAAAATCCAAGAATTTATTTCTCTCCTCTCACAAATTAAAACTAGAAAATAATCTAAATATAATGCAAAATGGTCTATTTAAATTACTTTAAAGTCCTTAGAAGTATATATTTCTTTTTAATCCATGAATTTATTAAATACCACATTACATGTATTTTTCTTCCTTTTTTTTTGTCATATCAGTACCATCCTTTGTAAATTTAAATGATCTGCAAAGATGAGGAAAAAATAGCAATAAAATACAACTTACAGCCAACAGTAACTGTCAATTCAATACTAACTATAATCTTAGGATTCCAAGAAAAATTTTATTTCTTAATACTGAATTTATTCCACCTTGAGTAGTTAGATCTTCGTTCCCTGAAGCTAAATGTGAAGCTAAGAAACCTGCATTACTGCTCAGCTTCTGTAAAAGGGAGGGAAGGAATTCCATTGTATTTTAAGTCTCAGTCTACGTCAAAGTGTCGCAAGTCTTTTTTTCTTCCTTACGAAAAAAGTGAAATCAGAAATTCTGGTTGACGATTTCATTTCTTACTACTCTGATTGTCTTCTGTATTTCTTTGGACTAACAACTTACACAAAATATTCTCCAGTTTCTCTGTTTTTAACTATGCAAGGTAAGAAGACTTGGAGAAAAAGATTGGATTTAGCACTTCTAAACTATCAGTTGTCATAATCAGTCATAATCTCTTCCTCTAGAAACTAGCATATAGATGAGAAACCAGCTTACTGGCTATTTTAAAGTGAAACTGGTAATATTTAAAAACTTCCAGAGAAACAGATGGGTAAAAGGTTTAGTGAGGAAATATTTAATCAACAGAGATTTGGCAAATCTGTAAATGAATCCTTGCATGTGTGCTCTTTTCATTACAGGAAAGCAATATCCCTGCTGCCGATCATTTCCCAGCATTTTCAGTGCTAAACTGCACCTTACGACACACTGCCCCAACAGACTTAACTGTTTTAGCAACAGCCTCCTCGACTTACAGGCCAGATAATACAATCTTTAACATACACCCCACCCCTCCACCCCCCACCCCCAGATTTCCTATTTGGCCCCCCCCCCGAGGATCCCAGAGGAAGGTTCTACTTCTGGAGATTGTCGACTGGAGAAATCCAGAAATGGAATAATATGGTTACCTAAGCAGGGATTTGGAGTGTGACTTTGGTGTTTCAGAGATGAATGATTTGGGGGTACGGGTCTAATCTTGCAGTTCAGTGAAGCGAGCAAGGAAAAGGAATAAGTACCAGCTTTTCACTGACCCTATTGTTTTCAAAAAAAAACCCCACCAAACTGGTTTTCTCAAACAAGTTTTGTAACAGCCTAAATTCACATAATAGCAATACCTTACAAGCCCTCACCAAAACTTTAGCTTTCAAGTATTCATAGCTCCTGCTCTTTATATCACAGGAAAAGTATGCAGGGTCTTATACTCAGGAGAGCAGAGATGACAGTGTAAGGAAACTCAATAGTCACTTCGTTATAATGCAGTAGCTTCAACAAATAAAACATAAGCCTTAAGCCTTAACAGGGCAAAGCATCTAGTGTGTGAAATGTTTTAATCTATTTTAGAAGAATTATACAACTAAAAGGTAATGATTTCACACTGGCAACTCTTTTTTCTTATTGGCTTCCAGGCACAGTCATAATTTGTATGTAATTTTTAATGGAAATCTATGCCGAAATCACTCCTTGAAACCCTAGACGGCTTTTCTTTCCAGCCCTTCCTGAGCTTCTAAAATGCAACAGGTGTTACAGTAACTGTACTTGTTCCTTTCCCCTTGAGGTAACCGTGTGCCCCAAAGAAACTGAGAAGCTCTTGCCTGCATTTTTCCAAGTATATTAAAAGAGGCCTTACTGTGTAGATATTAATTAGAAATAATTACACTAATTTACTTTCATTTACCACAGCTGCCTTCCATCTACTTCACATTAAACCATAATTATACCTGTGATGTCCCCTTAGGGAAACCTCCATTCACCATACCTATAGCATTAAAATAACAGATTTGGGGAAGTTACAACATAACTATGCCAAAGGCTAGCAGGTGGTTAATATGTCCTAGACAGGATATTGCATTTTACATTATTTGTAACATAGATAACCTAAAAGACCAAGTCCAGGCAACCAGATACCCTGTAATGACAGATATGTGTTCTTGTAGAACCTAGAAATGTGAAAGAACCAATTATTGAAATGAGTAAACATGTTGACCCTTATTCATGCTTTTATCAGCTTCAAAAAACCTGAATAGAAATGGTGTATTTGTGATTACACTCAGGAACACATTGAAATGCTTGGACTTCACAGAGGTTTCCATCCAGATGACTGTCAAAAGAGCAAAATTAAGTTCATAAATATTTGAGGAAAGCAGATTTTTATACTGATGTGTGAGTTCACTGGAGTCCACAGGTCTCTGCTACAAATTATGCTAGAAATTATTTCATGAAATTATAGCAGATGAGGCAGCCAGCTTCAGTTCTGACAGCAAATGCATTATCTCACAAACTCTGGCCCATGATACAAGGGCAATGCATTGGCTTCTACTGTTTCTATCTGTACATCAATCTAGGAAAAAAGTATTTAATGTTGTTTTATGTTCACAAAGCTAATAAAGAATTGTATACCTTATAACAATCTCTCTATTCTAATATTTTTTATGTTACAATGCCTACAGAAATTAGCTCTAAGGTATTGAATGTTGGCTATTCTATAGAGCAAGATGCTGTGATTATTCAAGACATAAAAATCAGGTTTTCATGTAAATTTGAACACTCCATTGTGGCAGTTGCATTTCATTATTTGAGAGGACTACATGAAGAAGGAGTTTTATATTAAAAGTCCAGTTCACAGAGCTCTGTAAGTGGTTATGAAAAAAATTTATATTCTTTCTCAGACTTCCAACTCTTTAGGGAGGAGACCTTTTCTGCCTCTAAAGAATATAATGTGATTATTAAAAATCTTATTAGGATCTGTCTAGACTACCATAAAATTTGGTATGTTGTATACTCCAAACTTGGTATGACTTTTAATATATTAATTTTATTTTTTAACGCCAACTTGAAAGGAAAACTGCAGTGCTGAAAATGGTTGGTATACACTTCAAAAAAAAGAAAAACATTGTTTCTTCTTTTGCCAGTATAGTTGCTGTACTTTCCCTCCCAAAAATTCAGGATATAAATGTAAACGCATGTTAGTGGTGAAGGA
The DNA here is from genome assembly GCF_964188355.1 of Buteo buteo. NCBI lineage: Eukaryota > Metazoa > Chordata > Aves > Accipitriformes > Accipitridae > Buteo > Buteo buteo. The sequence continues at coordinate 17,766,501 of NC_134175.1, read as the reverse complement.
GAATGACTACCATCTATGTGCATTCCTGGTACATGAAGGCTACCAGAGATGTTGCAAACTTGCTGCCAGTTTATCCACATGCTCTTCAGAGAAAGGGAAATATGTAGATCCTCAGCTGGTAGGAATTGTCAAACGTACAGGAGTGAAAGATATTATAATCATTCATGTCAGCCTTTATTCCTGTCCCTCTAGGATCCTTACCACTATCTTTTTTTATTATTAAATTACATTTGCTTCTTAAAGTTGAAGTATGTTCAATGAAGTATTATTATTATTAAAAAAATTATCATACCTACAACCCCCAGATATAGTCCCTAAAATAACAAAGCACAGAGCCAAACAGGCATAAAAATAAACTGTGCTTAATCTTTCTGAATACAGTTTGAGTTCATATGCAGCATAGATGTTCTGGAATTATCTGTTCTTAGCTCTTCTAGAGTATTCTTATTATGTGAAACTAAGAAACTTTAAAGTATTGGTATATCTACTTTAAAATCCAAGAGCCTGAGCAGCTATGAATCACAGTTCTCCATACTGTGGCCAGCTATGGGCTAATAATTTATATATTAACCTCAGTTTGACTTGCTATAGTGACAGCAATGTGGAAAAGCATGATTTATGAGGTAAAGAAAGTTTAATCCATTAGAAGAAAAATACTAAGTCAAGCACACCACACTGTGGGCTAAAAAATAAGAGGCTCTTTCCCACTAGATTTTCATCCCTCTCTAGACTGAACCTTTCTGGCCACCAGATGGCTACCCACAAAGATCATAAAGGGTTGTGTCAGCCTAAATCTTAAGGCAAGTTTAAGAGAGAAAATGGGATGTTCTATGCTGGGTTCTGCATAAGGGCAAATTTCACCCAGAATGTAAATCAGATTTTTTGTATGACTCAGTTTGTTTCAGGCCATTACCTAATAATTTCTACTGCTGTCAGAAAGATTATGGAATAAATAGATTTTGTCAGGGGCATAGCCTAAATGATTTCTTGAGGCCCCTTCCAGCCCTATTTTTCTACGCTCCTGTAATTCTGGAAAGATGTTAAAATTTTCATACTGTAGCTGGAATCTGAAGCATAGTATTGCTTCACTACTCTGGAGGGCAAAAGTGGGGCCTGAACACCAGAGCATCAAAGCTGACCATTAAACTCCATGACATAACAACAGAAGAAATATTCTCTCCAACTCCCTTGCGTCCACACTGGAATTCTTGAAAATCCTGGTGTTGTTTCCTTTTTTAGACAATCCTGTTAACACTAGGAAACCACAAAAGCCCAAAGAACCACACAGCAATATGATTAGTGGTATACTTTGCATGCTGCATGGTGAGTAAAGAAAATAGGACATAGTGAAAACAGTGTTCTAGTATGTATGTCCTTAGGCACAGACAGAGGAGAGGGAACCGAAGTCCCTGGATTCCTGGGGTAACTTTGGGCAAATCACTCAAGTTAGCTCTAAAATGCTAATTTTATTATTTTGGAGTGCTTCTGTGCTCTTAGTCGATATGCCTTCCCCCTCCATGTTCCAAATCCATATCAATGCAAAGTTCACACCTTCTATGCCTTGATCTTTCACAGAACCACAGCCACTAGGAATATCACTGCTCATTCTTTCAGGGCAGCACTGACCAGAGACACTCGAACTCCGAAACTGGAGGTATAATAGATATCTTAATTTGAGAAACAGTGTTAATTAGTCCTATTGTGGTGCTATAACAACACAACTGTATCATTCCCAGGTCTGCAGCTAGTATTTCTAATGGCTTTATGCTGCATATTTCCACAAGACAATTTAGTAGAGCTATCTGGGGATCTCAGAATTGTTCTGCACTATGTAATGTAAATAGATCATTTATAGTCTAGTTCTCCATCAAACATGGGACTAGTACTCTCTACTTCACAAAAATGCAACTGCAGTAAACATTCACTAAAAATATTGCAGCACTTAAGTACTAAATTATTGCAAGTGAAGAGAGATACTCTAGAATGAGAAAACTGGGATAGAGTCATTAAAAAAATACAATTATTTTGCATGGGATAATGGTAGCCATTCCAATATGTTTCTACAAAACAAAACAAAACTAGACCCCAGTAACCACAGGAACTCCATAGCACTAGATATGAGAGAGGTGTTCTCCACAAAAGTATTAAGATTGCCTTCATCAACAGAAGATAAAATGATCACAGAGGGGACACTGATATTATAATATTAAAGGAAATATCACTCACCATAGCCTTTGGTTAGCCAGTCATGGTTCTTTTAGTGCACTATGCAGTATGTTCACAGGTAAAGCTGTGTTTAGTCTACCTTCTGCCTCAGACTCTGGAAAAAAGAGGTGATATTTTCATTCCAGGCTTATGTTTTACCTCTAGGTAAAAAAAGAATGCAGAAAAGATCCTGAAGTTGAGCAAATCTAGAAAATAGCAAATCTAGAAAATGCAACATTTTGATCAAACTAGGCTTCCTCTAAGCAAAGCCATGCAAATTTAAAAAAAAATCTAAGAGCAAAAGAGAGAAAATGCTAATGAAAGAAGGGGATAGGACTTAATAGTAATCCATATGCCTCTAGGGTAAGACACAACATACATCTCTGTTTCCCAAGATTTCACAATGCAATATTAAAACTGTAAGGTTGTGCAATACAGCTCTCCTGGGATCGATTATACTGTGTAAATAAACTGAAATATATCAGAACCTCCTTGTACGTCAAGATGCATTTATCTGTAGTGTAGACAGCTCTAGTAAGTAAAGCAGCCCACCCCAATTGACATACTTCAGGGATTCTAAACCACAATTATCCTTCTGTGTTATCGTTAAGTGCATAAAGAATCTTTTTATAACACTCTTGCAAGACACTAAATACTTCTTCCCAGAAGGGAAACTGTATAGTCAGAACATCTCATTGCTTTTAGAAAGAAGGTAATTATGAATAATATGATGGGAACTTTCAGAACATACCACATCAATCAAGTTCTGCGTGATTAATTATAATAATATTTTATAACGTTATTAATTTTGTCTGCAGGTTTTTTAAATACAAGATTTCTTCCGCAAAGGACAATAGCCCTTGGCATAAGTTCTTGGTAAATTACTGTGACTCTGCTGGGAACATCCGAGTAGTAAAGAAATATTTGTTTTCTGGACTAGGATTTGGATGTTGAGGTCACAGAAGGTATTGTCTGCAAGCTGGCTTTTTTCCTTCTGTGGTAATTGTTGTTTTGAAAGATTTTACAAACGTGTAAGCTGTGTACAAATGTACAAGCTGTTAGGTGTAGGATGGCTCATGTAAGTAAGCATTAAAATTCTTTTTCCTTCAGTGGGAAGCCAGCTCCCGTCTTTTCTCTTTATCACTACTTGAATGAGAATCTGTCCATTTCTTAGGGCTATATCTTCAGATTTCAAGTTAATATTTAATTTTCATTGTAAGTATCATAAAGAAAGGAATTAATAATTTCTTTGCAAAAGTCAACTGGTTGAGAATAGCTTTACTGTTATAAAAACAAGATTAATTTTAAGTAAGGCTTACTTTCAAAGGGCAGAAGTAGGAAAAATGAGGCAAAGAACTAGTTTGTTACAGATCACATAAACTTACAGTAGGTTCAGAAATTATTACAGAGATTCATAGAAGCAATCACCCTTCAAGCATTTCACAAAAATAGTGAGAATAAAAAGGTAAACTTTAAAGAAAGGCCAGAAATTGCACAAATAAGACATGTAGAGGAAAACAGATGCAGAACCAAAATGAGGAAGAGAGGACTAGGAAGGAGATAAGGAACTAATTACTTGAACAGATGACAGGCCTTCCATGGGGAGATACCAGAAATGTGAAATTGTTGTCAGTAACAATATGACCCTAAGATAGGTTTTAAGCAAGACAGTCATGTAATGAAACCCTCAGTTTTCTGAAACAAAACTGCTTCTGTTTACTTTATGCAGGTCTGTCTTACCACACAAGAAGTATGGTCAGGCTGACTAACAGGCTTTCAGGATACTTGTGAAATTAAATTCCTTTTTAATAAGGAGCCATATTAAGTCTTTGTAAATTAAACCATTTTCAGTTAAACCAGCTCTGAATTAACAATTTCAACAGAGTTAACAAGCAACACCTTACAAACCAAGAAATTTTTTTCTTTTTTTTGAAAGACACTGATCTGATTTGAATCCAAACCAAGACAGATCAGATGGAATTCAGTTCAAATATATTTGCTCCCTTGCAAGAAAAGAAAACAATACACAGGATTCTTCTTTTCCTCAAATTTGTATTATTTACTTCCCTTCCCGTCCATTCATACTTGTTTCCTTGTTTCTTTTCTACTATTGCAATATGTCCCAAAGATATACCATGGTGTACACATTTAATTGGTAGTGCATTAGTAGAAGAATGAAATTTTGATACATTTTTAACTTTATTTATTTCAGCCATAAATTTTGCTGATGTCCAGCTTGATGATTTACTAGGCATTTCTCTACTAACTGTGATTTCTATTGCTATCTTTCCACTTGCTGTGTTTCACAGTAGTCCACATTTTCCTTGAGACACTATTAAGATACTAAGGGGTCAATAAAGAAAAGCATCCTTCCATTCTGTATTTCTTCAATCCCTCTATGTATCACAGAGAAATTAAGAAAATAAGGCTCCTATGCAGATGTATAACATTCTTCACAGACCAGCATGTCCTAATAAAAGCTAGTGACATGAAACCTGTTTCTGATGACACGTAAGTCTCCTTTATCCCATGTTCATAAGGAGTTCAGCTGTCTGCCTTTCTTAGGTATATTTAAGTTGTGTGATTACTAGTGCAACATTTTAAAATAATATAAAGGTGCTCTCCTGAATGCAGTGAGTCTCCATAATTCATAATGCCCTTCGATTGCTCTCACTTGAAAAAATGGAATCAATAAAGGCAGCAAATATTATAGCATTTAGATGCCCCTATTATTCTTCTCTTGCTCTGTATGTCATTGATCATCTTACACCAAAATAAGCTATTTTACTCAAATATTTAGACATCAATGAAAGATAAAAATCTCATAAACATTCAGTTTCCAGGTTCTCCATGTCACAGCTGGCCACTAAAATTACACATGGAGGAAAATGTATTTTTATTTCTGCAATACACAACCTTTTCACATTGTTTATCCACTATATCTGAGCATGCATAGATTTGGCATATGTAAAACATGCAGGTGTACTTGTACCACTGTACTGCCCAGCTTTCTGATCACAATCTCTATAAGCATGCAATTTGTGTATAAAATCATTCCCCTAGAATACAAACTGGAAGGCTATACCAAGATTCAAGTGATACTCATTGGATGTAAGCCTAGCATTTTCTTAAGATAATATAAGGCTGAAAAATCCTTTCCTAGATAAGATGACCTCCAGTCTGATGGAACAAGATGAATAGGAGCCTCAGAATATTTACTTCTCAGTATTAGTCCCTGAGAACAATTTCCTTAGGATAAAATTAATTAGAATTTTTTTTTCAGGATTCTTTTCTTTTTGTGGTATTTGTTACTTAATTTTGACTGAAAAAAGTGCCACATTAAGTTTTTAATATTAAAAATTTTAAATAAAACTGTCATTTGCAGGTATTCCAATGATAATCTGCACTTCAGTTTGTAAGCACCTCTTACAGTAGTTTGACTGCAGTTGCCTATGAAAAACTTTCTGAATGAGAAATATTTGTCCATGTCATATGACTATTACCAGAATAATTTAAGAAGAAATAACTGATATTTTCAAAAAGAGTAAAATTTCATATGCTTCTCACTATTTAGCCTTGAAGATACAGTCTCAGAGACTTATATGCAAAACAGAGTAAAACATTTAATCTTATAAAAAAAAAAGTGAAATTTTTTAATGCTGATTATTTTTGGGTGCTTTATTTTTATAAAATTCATTGAAGGTTTTTTTTATCTTTAAAGCAGCTCATAAATCTCAGCAAAAACATAAGAAATAATAAAGGTAAACAGTCATAGGTTTAGGAGGTTTAAGTTTGTAAAACACGACTCACGAGTGGAAGGGGTATGCTGCCTCTCACACAAAGCAGTCAGACATCTAAACATTGCAAGTAACCCTGGTGTTTCTTAGAAAGAAGGTTCCAGTGTTCCCATTTAGTCCATTGGAGTTACAGAAGAAAAAGGCATCATGAGCCCTTTTGGTGAAGTCTGACAAAGGTTCCATAAATCCACATCAGTAGTCCACTAAGGCTTCATGACAATGAAGTGGCAGCTGTAGGGTCAGGCCCAGGATAGGTACTGTGTATAACATCAGTGACTTCAAAATGCATGAAACTGCATACAGCGAAGGCACCCCTCACTCGCTTTTTGAATGAAAAAGATGTGAAGGATGACCTCAGAGACTTGATCACTTTAGCCCATAGTGGACTTGGCCATCCCATCTGGTTAGCCACTGACTAGGCTACTCACCTGAGCATAGAACCATAGAAAAGCCTAGAGTGGGCAGGACACCTGGAAATCATCTGGTTCAACCTTTTGTTGAAAACGAGGCTTTAGATTAGGTTATCCAGGGCTCTGTACATCTAAGTCTTAAATATTTCCTGTGAGAGACAGTCCATCAGTTCTCTGGGTAACCTGTTCCAATGTCTAGTTGTTCTCATGATGAAGAGTGACAAGAAAACCTCCATCTTGTCTATAAATACCTTCCAGTATTGCAAGACTGTGATTAGATTCCCCTGAGCATTCTTTTCTCTAGGCTGAACAAACCAACTTGCTTCAATCTTTCTTCATTTTTCAAGTTGTAGAACTCTCTGATCATCTTGGTAGTTCCCTGCTAGATCCTTCCCAATTTTTCATGTCTGTTGAAGTGGCGAGACCAAAACTGGACACAGTGTTCCATGTGTGGCCTAACAAGTGGTTGAGTAGAATATAATAATCACATCCTTTGATATGCTAGTTATACTTTTGCTGATACAGCCCAGGCCATGGATGTGTAGATGTGTACTCCAGAGACTTAATGTGAAGACATGACACAAGATTGTGCAACAGGACATGGACTATGCTGGTCATTCCAAATATCATATGTGGTTCCACCACTGAACTTCTCCTCTGGGCCCAGACCATCTGGCTGACCACAAGCCTGGAGGGTTGGAGCAGGAAGGATTCCCAGACAGAAATTCTGCCTCTGTTCTGCCTCGGCAAATGGAGGATCCAGGACAAAAGGCAACTGTTCATTCAAGGTGTCCCCCCAGCACAGTAACACAAACTTCAGATCTAATGATCCTAACCCTAATTTCTGCATTCTGCCTAAAATAATAGGAAGGAAAACTTTTGTCAAATCATAAGTCACCCCACAGATAAGCAAAAGCCAATCACACAGCTTATAATGATACTCGTTCTTTTCTAGGTTACTTTAAAAGAATATTAACCTGACACTTGAAATTACATATAACTATGTTTATATATATAAAATTTCCAGAAATGGTACCTTGACATTCCCAGTCTGGCTTATTCCTTACTTGGTCTATGGGAAGCACTTCTATTTTTTGGTCTCCATGGCAATTCAGGTTGTTTTAATTACAAGGTTGTTACAGCATTTCCAGACTGAAGTGTGCAATTGAAAAGGAAATCAACTTTGAAAAAAGAAAATGCTTGTGCTGAGTAGATTAAACAAATAGTTCCTATTTACAAAAAAATAATGTTCTCCCTGCCTCATTTATAGTTGCTCTGGTTCTACTGGTAAGTTACTCTATATGAATTTTAGCGCTCAGTTTTGTAGGCAAACCACAAAGAAAATTACATCAATAAATCTATCCACTGTATATTGAAAAACTTACCCAAGGTTGAATAAAACATATCCACAAAGTCAGGGGGAAAGGTTCTCATTCTTTTAGAACTACTTGTAAGCAATAAACCAATGCTAATTTCACAAATTACACCAGGAAGTGAGGGAGTAGGCCACAGTGTCCTATTTCCAAAGGAGTATTAGCGCTATCATGGTAGTCCTAAGTCATTGTCATTCACACTCAGTGATTAGTTACTGATGTTGTACAAAATGGAACAGCAGCAGCAAAGAAAGTCTAGGAGACTTAGACCAGAATTCAGTACAGGATGATGGTTAGGACATTAAATCAGAAGGTGATCACAACTGGAATTTCTAGTAATTTCTTAGAGTAACCAATTTATAGAAAGCTATTGTCAGCCGAATAACATGGAGAAAAGGAATCACTTCACACAGCCCAGTTAAAAGTATGTACAATTGCGTCCTTGGAACATACAATCCTTTCAATTTCAGTACATCCTGAAGCAGACAGAAGGTCTCCTGATGAGACTTTTCCTTCCTTCCTCTGCGTAGGAGTCCCTCACATCAAAATAGAGTGCTTCTTTCCTGTCACTCATTGTTCCAATCATACAGGGTTAGGAGATCATTTTGCCTAACAGACCACCTCTTTAATTAAAGATATCCTCTTAGGAGATAGCTCTGCAGCATCTTCACAAGGGCTAGACTGGGTGGGGTTTCATCAGATATGGCTGATTTTAAAGAAGCATTTCCCCTTCAGAATAGCACTATGGCATGTAAAATGAATGTATTTCAAGTTATTGCAGTTTTTGTAGGCATGTGATTATTAAAACTACTGACTTGTGAAAGTTTTATTTTGCTGATATTCATACAAATGTTTACTGTAAGTCATATACTTTGACAGGAGGAACCCATGGCAGGAGGCTTTCACTTAAAGATCTGGATTTAAATAAACATAAAAACTGGAACTGTAAATCTAAAAAACCTCTATAGATAATGAAGATGTCTTTTTAAGTACTTGCTCAATCTTTGCCTTTAATATTTGTGCCTAAACCTGCATTCCACAATTTCATAACTATGTCTTTTTCCTATAAATAATTAACAGACTTCCTTTTAAATTAATTAACGTTAAATGGAAGGTAGATTCTACTCATTCACTGGTTTACACTTTTCTGAATTTAAGTGACTGGTTTAAAGAACAGCTGTCTCAGCTGCAGAAACAGGTCAAACAGAACTTTAACATGTACTGCAAGAGACTGATTTTTTTGATGACTCTACTGGAGCTTCTCTGAATAGCTGGTCATGTTCATAATACAAATATGTTCCTGTACTTAAAAGTTAATTTTTGCTGGAGTTTGAGGCAGAATCCTGAATTACTCATGGATTACTCAAAAGACTTCTCACATTCCAAGAAATCTGCTTTTGAATTTTGTGCCTGTATAAAAAAAAAAACCAAACCAAAGCGAAAGACAGCCAGCTCTGGTTGTGGTTGCAAGTATTTTGCAAAGCTGCATTATTTAATTGGGAAATTTAATCAGAAAGAGATTGTGTGGCTTAATATCTATTTGTGCAATAAATAGTGCAGCCCATTTTTTGTTATGTGTTAACATGAAAGTGGCTTGAAAGTGCTGAAGTTTTGCTGAACAACCTAATTGTGTGCCTTCAATAGGGTATGCTAGCTTTGTAATATAGGTCCTCAGGACAAAACCTGTCTTGAAGAATAAATGTATTCTTGTCCTTTATTGAAAACATTAATCAGCCATGTAAGGAATCTGCACAGGATTTAACGTTTAAAATATTGACATCTAATGACACATAATATTTGACACAGTGAAATATGTTGACAGCCACATTGGAAAAGCAGGATGCTATTATAGAAATGATAGACATTATCAAGATAAAATGAGAAAAAAGTTAACAATATTCTGATTCCATTAACTGCTAGGTATAATCTTCTATGCAATAAAAGAGAGAAGCCAGTGGAGAACTTACTGGTGAAAAAGCAAAATGCAGATGTCTGTCATTTAAGTCAAAGACAATTCTTCATTGACTGGATTTCACAAGCAGTATAAACCTATATAGCTAAATAATACTACTACACAGTTCAGAATGAGTGACATTTAAAATTGGCTGTTGTAAGTTAAATAATTCTGATATCCTTGGTGATGGCTTTGCATGTCTAGCTTTGATTTTAAAACACAAATGTGCCTCAGAAAAGTAGGGGGGGAACTACCTGGCATTAGTGTTAGCAGAACAAATAATTTCAATGACCAACACAAATACATTGAAATAATAATGGCCATAGAGCAGCAGAGAGCGGTACTTGATCAAGACTGTAACCTTTTCTATCTGCAATTATTTCACAAAGAGCTGCAGGTATTTTCTTTGGATCAGCTGAGAGTCAATTCTCAGTGTACTCCTGTCTTTGCCCCTCAGTAATTTCAGAAGTCCTCAGACTATTTTTCTTTCTCCCAGGAGAGTGCAAAGGAAAAGCCTATATTCTTGTCTCAGTCACAACAGTAAATCATATACTTGCTGTCAGTCCTTATTAAAGCCTTGGTGAAAATGAAAGCAAAATGGCAGCCCTACACAATAATGAGAACATACATACAAGGTTCTCATAGAAACTAGCATTCTGGGTACATGGCCAAAGAGGGGTGTAAGGAGAAGAGGCTGGCGAAGATCCCCATTCAGAACCAGTCAGCCATGCAAGAACAAATTTTTGGAACTATAAAACATGGTATGTACCCCGAGACTACCAAAGGATTTTGAAGACTCAAACACTTCAAAGAGTGGCATTCACAGCTTGCAGAACTGCACTCTGAATGCACCACTCCTGTCAGAATTCTCCAAAAGAATGGACCAGGAAAATCCCTTTATTGTGGTTCTAACTTACTTTGCAAATTGCATTTTACTGAACAGCAGTTCCAAACCATGGAGGATCAGTGGTGCCATTTTCAATCTCTAATTTAGAAAAAAAAATATCTCCAGGACACAGAATCAAAAAGTAAGCATCATGATCCATACCAACGATTTTGCTACATGTTATTATGCATTTGGTACAAATATCATAAGGTTGCTTAATAAACTGCAGGACAAAAACTGCTACAAAGATTTCCAATGTTAACATTAGACACAAACTCTTCACTTCAAATTGTAACAGGTTTTTTTTAAACACTCCACATGTGCATATGTCTGCAGGGAAGAAAAGAGGGGCAAACACAATCTATGCCCTTTTTTTGATCCTGGAATATCACAACAAAAACAAACATTAAGAAAACAGTACATGTGTCTGGATTATTTCAAAATGTAATTAACCAAGCTTGAATCTCATGGGGGTATATTTTCAAAACTCTTTGAAAAATAAGACAAAGGCTTTAGCGGATATGTTCAAAAACAACCAACAGCTAATGAGAACAACATTTTTGTTCCATTCATAAAGCTCATCAAACTTGTAAATTAGAATAGAGGAATAAATTATTCCTTATGTATTGGTTTAGAGAAACTATAGTTGTTACTGTAAACTTCACATGAAACACATTATTTTAACATAAATTGTTATTAGCTTCCTGGAAATGCCACAAAGTTTATATTTTCTCTCTAGTTTAAGAGAAGATACTAAGAAGGCCGAAGAGAAAATAGATACAATATTAAGTTAATTAACCGTCACAGATAAACTCTCCTTTACGGTATTACAGAGATGCATTTTTATAGGGCACATTAGGGAATTAAAGGCATACTTTGCAGTACTTAGTGATATTAATGTTTGAACTTTACATTGGTAGAGAAAAATGGAAATAAATTAACCAATACAATGTTATAATTATCACACATAGCTGATATAATTATTTATAGGCATGGTTCATTAAGCAAAGAACTTGACATATTAGCTGCTATATTGTCAAGAAGGAAAACAATCCACCAGAAGCAATGCCTTTGAGCTACATTCACCAAACTTACATTGCACTGTATTTGATTCAGGGGCAGAAGCTCTCCATTGGTGCTGATAAATACAACATTTGAAACACAGGATAAACACTTTCTGCACTTTTCTAAAGCAAAATAATTATTTTCAGAAGCCAGCACTTTCTCAGACCATTACTGGCTCCTGGCCCATCTAGCTGCAGTTAAAAGCAAAAGGTGAGTACTCCAGAGCATTTATGTTCGAAGTGACTCCCAGAGTCCCACACAAGGCATGAACAACCTGCTCAAGACTCTGGACAGCCTTCAAGGTAAACCCCGAGTAGACTCCTAAGCAAACAACAGCAAACAAGTTTGGGAGAAAGAGGACAGAGAGGCAACTTAGCATGTATACAGGTCACTGCACAAGCCCATGTATAATAAGCACCTTTTATCCCAAAATTCATCATGCAACTCAACACAAGTCAGTCTGCTGACACTGTTGTTTGTTTCCTCTGCCTTACACACCCTTTTCATGCAAAAACTACTTTAACAAGTTAGGTCGGGGGGTGGTTTCAATCATTTTGAATCTCCAACCAAGATAAATCACTCATTACTTTCAAAGAAAGGATGTTTGAGACTATGCAGGATGTGCATTGAAAAAACCTTATATTACCTATTCAGCCATCTTCAACATTTCTACTTCAATATGCTGAGGACCAACAGAGGAAGAAGCACTACTCTAGGGAGAACACAGGAGCAGGCAAGTGTGGTATGCACATCTCTGTCTTGCCTAGACAGATGTGCTGACAGGCACAAATGACTTTCCAGCAGCAGGGATAATATGTTTGCTTGTATCCACTAGAGATAACATGCCAGCCGCAAAATCTTATTTTGTGTGAGATTTAATGGGCATTATATACAACAGTCCAAATTTATGGAAGTATATTATTTACCCCATTAAAAAAAATCTGAAATCATTTGCCTGCCTTGTAGAATTAGCTAGCTTTGAGGAAAATTCATACAAGCCAGTGGAAAAGAATTCCATCATACACATCACAAATCAACAAGCTGAACCATTGTTTGGCTGATTGTGAGGCAGCTTTTAAGCTGCTCTAGTAGCTCTTGAACAAGAATAACAAGCGGATGTTTGCATTTTCTTTTTTTTTTTTTTTTCTTATTATGGGATATTGGTGTATTCTTATGACACTTGCATTTCCTTTGTGGACTGCTTTTTCTGCTAGTTAGTACTCTAATGAAAAGACGTTAGAATGAAGAGCCGTTGGCAATCAGCATATTACAGATTTCTATATCTAGTATTATAATTCAAATGTGGTATTATGAAGAAAACGCTTAATGAAAAAAATCTGTTTAGAACAATGTTTTGCAGTTGTGTCTAAAAATTAATTTAAAAAAAGATGCACCTGTAGTTTAGAAGTTGCTTTATGTTCATATGTTGACAATCAATAGTCTGTTCTTAAATCAGCTTTAAAATTTCCTTGAACCTCTTGGAAACCATAATGCAAAAACTTTATGTGAAAGACACCCAAATTCATGTGGTCCAACTGTCTTCCACCCAGATTTCTGACTTTTCCCCAGGGAACATCAGGAACAGCTGCTTGAGCAATGAAAGCTCTTCCAAAAGTCAAAAGCCTTCTCTTCTGTCTGTTGTAGCCTAATGCAAACAGTTGCTGCCAGCTGTAGTTGCTGGCAGGAGAAGACAGTCACTGGAAGAAGCAAGTGGTGGTGTGAGAGTGAGATGTTGAGTTCTTATTCAGAAAAATATGTGAAAGGAAGGAAAAGGTGCCCTGGGGAGATGGGAGCAACATCTAGATTTGCCTTTCACTGTGTGAGATTCAAGCACCTTCATCTAAATTGTTGCAGGGCTTTGTTGTACGAATGTTTAGTCGGAAAAGAACTTCCAAAGTGTCTCTCATGACTGTATCCCAGATTCCAGTTTTGCATCATGTATTATGCCAGGCATCCCAGTCTTCTTATAGTAAAGCAAACAATACTAGTGAGGGGACAAACCTAAAAAAATTATTCTGTGATACTCTTTATTCCATGTCTCCAGGAGATTAAGCTGAATCTAATAATAATTCATTCATATAGCTCTCGTCTGTTATATAATTTATTGAACATTTACAGCAAGTTTTCTATCTTAAGAGAAACTGTTATTGATGTTTGCTTAAGTTTGCATTGTAGGCAAAATAGAGGCCTTTTTAACACCCATAAATTGTAGCTGTACTAATCAGGATATAATTAATATTTGCTTGCCTTAAACCCAAATATTGGTATACTAAAATAGCATAACTAACAACAGTATCTAATGAATTTCTAATACTGTGATGGCATAACTGGACATAACGTACAAAACTTTTATACAAATATGTGATCACTGTGACCACCAAACAGGCAAAGACAGGTGAGTGAGTACATGTAGCAGGCATTCAAGTAACCAGAGTTGTCAGGCAAGATAACCAGAACAACCTTACTACACAAGAAGGATGACCAGCAAAGCCAACACCAAGGTAAGCAGCACTGTGACACCCCTTTTGGGAGGGAGTGGGCAATAGCATAAGAACATCACACGCAGTCAAGGAAAATCAGAGAACAAAGAAGAGATCACCTTGATCTCAGAGACTAAGAACCACCAAGAATTTCATCATCAGTCCTAACTACATAGCATCAGTTCTGTAGTCTTGTATGCTCAGTGCTAATATAAGTGTTACCAACAATTTTGTATGATTAATAAAGTGTAAGAATTAATCATTATCAAGAAGTGTGTTGTTGATGAATTGTTTTAGTGAGGTTAATCTTCTAAACACTCATTACAGCAATCTGTAATTCTCTATTCTCTGTCCACATATATCCACCTGCAACAGATGTATTAGGTGAGATTATAGAATACATTGGCTAGTCTTTGGTAAATCACTTAAGTGCACATCAGACTGTAAATAACATGACTAGTCCCAGTAAATGCAATAGAATGACTTATTTTAACATTAGGAAGCAGCATTAGGAAGTTTTGCTTATCGTGGGAAGTTTTGATGTCAGATCTGAAATTCTAATCTTCTAATGTTTTGAATAATCAGAAAAAAATTCACTAGGACCACAAAATTGTAACAGTAACAGCAAAATTCCACCACAGACCCACCTTTCCATCAGTAAAAAATGAATTAACTCTACTCAGTAGAAAAAGCAGCTATAGGATCTATTAATTTGTTATCCTGGATATCTCATGCTACCATAATCTGTGATGGTATACTTTGATGTCTCAGAAGTCTCATAACTGTAGAAGATTTATTCAAAATACCAAGATAAGAATTAAGGAACCAATTCCCAAAATTTATAAGCAAGCTTTCCAACCCAATCCCATGAGAATACTTTTTCATCTTAGATTATCTCTTGCAACTTAATTTTTGGAACAATGTCTTGTTCTAAGCAGGGCCAGCATCATGAACTGATTTGAAGACAAAGTGGGCCATGAACAGGCAAGAGCAAAAGTTATGGTAGCAACAGAGACAAAACCACCAAGCTCTATCCAATCCAGTCTGCACAGGTCACAGTCCTCTTCAGAATTGGGAAGGAAGTTATGGAGAGTGCAGACTACAGCTGGCTGCACGTATTTCCTTTCTCAGTTGTAAGGCCTGTTCTCTAGGTAAGCTCGACATAGGCACTCAATATTAAAAAGAGTTGGGGGACAGGGGCTGAAGAGGCATGAACAGAGAGAGTTACTAACTACAGCCTTAAATATTCCTCAGTCTACAGTAGCTGCAAAATATCAAAACGTAACAGTGTGATTTTGCAAGAAGGTTGAAACAGTAGTTGTGTTCTAAGAATTTAGGGCAGAGAAAATGAAAGACATTATTTTGATTTCTCTTTCTTGCTGCTTTGCTTTTTTTGGAAATTCTCCCAGGACATTTCGGGTTGGTCTCTTTACACTTCCTCAATCGGTCTATGGGGATTTCTAAAATCCAAACTACAAATGAAGATGTGTATTTTATGATCACATCTAACACTGGACACTGTTAATAAAGGAAAACTTGATGTGCTTGTATTAGTCAGAATCACATAATTTACAGAGGCAGGCATGGCAGTTCGAGTGGACTGAAAAACTATATTCTCTGTAGACAGTACATAGATTAAAACACTGAACACTTCTGACATCCTTTCATAGTATTAGGCAGAGGTCTGACTTCATTATTTGAAGACTAAGCAGCAAACTCAATAAAGGCTCCACTCATTCCTTCATATTCCCTCATGCTGTAGTTAAAGAGAGAACACTAAACTAGTATCTAGCTTATTAGCCATGAGAAACTGTTTAAGTGATTGGAGTTTAAAATATATTATTTGTTTCACCAAAATGCTGAACCTTAACAGTTTTCTGTTTTCTGTTCCTGGGAAATTGGGATAAAAGGCACTCTAGGGTTCAAAAGCAAGTTTCTTTATATGTACTTCTACAGGATTTTTTCATCTGTCATCTTGACCGTTTAATTAATTCCTCATCTGTCCCTATCTGTCTGTTATCTCTTCTCTTACATGTAGATTACAAACTTTCTAATGCAGGCAGGGCCAATCACTTGTAGTGTATGCTCCCCTGTGTGGCACAATGGATGCAGGACCCAAGAACTGAGTTCCTAAACACTACAATAATGCCATGAAATACCATTGAAAGTCAACAGTTAAGCTGTGTCTCATTGATGAACACACTATACCAATTTAGCTTATAAAGAATGACAGAACACAGTCAAAATGAAGATAAGATTAGAATCTACATTCAGTGTAGTGCTTTGGGCCTTGATTTAAAAGTTGTGTTGAGTTACATTTTAATGAAGCAGAGCAACTATATACAGGTTTTAGCAGCTTTGCTGTTACCAAAAATCCATTTACAGACCAAGTAACCATGTTTTAATTGTGTGGTTCCCCATCAAGAAAAACATCATTCAGAAGCTTCCTTAGCCAGAATTACAGACTAGCATCAAATATCCTACAGTTGGAGGAGTAGGCAGGAAGGAGGAAGCCCTTTCCTTTCTCTGTCTGGTAATTAAAATGTAAAGCCTTTAGAGCTAGCTCAGCCTTTTCAATAAGCTTTTGGACAGTGCCCAGCACAATGAGCTCCAGAGTCCCCAATTAAAGTGTCTATGCTGCATCACAACAGGAATGAATCTGTATTGAATATATTCAATAGACATTAATTTGTCAAATAGCTCAGGGTGATTTTTCTGTTTCCTAAAGAAGGAGGAGGGCTTGAAAGGAAGTCACTCATGCTGTAAACAGGAGTTTATCATATTCCATTTCCTTCTGAATTGTGTAACAATTTTTCTTTTTATGGCTACCTGATTTATGGCACCATACAGAGCTCAGCTGCTAACTAAAAGTGAATCTTGCCAGCACCAGAGGCTCGTCTCCCAGATTTTGACTGCATTCTCACTATGTCCCACAGCATCCATATAGCAAATGTTTGCAGAAAGCAAACTGGTCTATAGATTAAATAGAGATAATCACAGTACTCAAGTCTGCATTCAGGAGAAAGACATTCGCTTCCCACATTCTGAGGGTGTGCCTTCGCAATGAAACAGGAACAAACTACAGAAGCAGCAACTCTAATCCTTTTCTCACTCAAATTCTATGGTAGGAAGGAAGATATGGCTTATGCCAGTGTATCTAACATCTGAACTTTAAACTCACACCGACGTTAAGGCACCTCTAGCCTGATCATCTGTATTTTTGTCAGATAATAAGAACAGATGGTGATATTTGATACAAAGTAATCAGCTAAGTTAGCAAAGAGTTGGGTATACATTTTCATAACAAGGCATCTGATGAGGCTGATAAATAAAACTTCCCATGGGAACAGAATACTGGAAATAATACCCTTATAATAGAAAAATATAACTAATCCAAAAAAGAGCAACTGAAGGTACACTTAATTATAGAAACCACAGTACTTACAACCTTTATGCAACTGGAATTACATTTGCAAAATATAATTGCGAAAAGGTGACTTTCCCACCACTGATAAGTGCCAGCACACAAACTGCTCAAGTGTCCTATTCTTTACCTAGATAATCATTTTGCAGTAATGCAGGTATTATCAAATAAAATAATTGGAACTAAAGCTGGTCAAGAAATTCTTATCAAGTGCTTTTCTTCAGAAAATATTAATTTTTACTACCATTAATGCCAAATGTTTGGCAGAGAAGGCTTTCATTACTTTTTGATGTCAGAAGAATAGTAATCTTAAAAGCTTTAGGCTAACAATAGTGAGTTTTGCTTGCTGATTTTTCTTTATTCATTTTAGAACTAAAATATATTATGGAGATTATTTTCACCCTTCCTTCTGAATGTATTTTTACTTAGGAAAAGTATTACAGCTATAATGGCATCTCAGCTGTGCTGAAAATGAGGAAAGAAGTTTATTTAACAGAACAAGATACAATAAAACTTGCTTTGTTTTGTCTGATGTCTTGTGTATGAGAAAATACCCATTATTGGCAATGGGTCAACAATGAGTTCAGCTATAAATTGAGTTAGCTGCTAGCTCTGCACATCTTAGAAAACTAAGCCTTTCTCTGTGCAGTCTTTAAATGGGCTTTCTCAAATACACAGTATAGTCTGTGCGATTCATACTGTATGTTTTATTCATATTATATTCCAAAAGAGTTTAGATTGTTCTTACCACAGGATATTCAAGATCACAGGATAACATTGTTTTGGTGTCAATGCAAATTCACTGGATTTTGGTATTCCAGAGCTGAACACTTCATTATGCCACTGTCACTCCATTTGGTTCATTTCTCAGACTGCACACAAATTTCAGCTGAGATTAAAAGGATTCCATGATGCAAGAGCTCTGCCTGTCTGCAGACCACCAAAATGCAACACAAAACCAGTAACTACATAATAGGAGCAACAGCTGATGGGCCCATCTGGTCTTTTACCAGGCTTACCTGTCTAGGATAAATGGATTACTGTTATCATAGAGTAACAGTCACTAACAAAGAATAATAAAGTCATTCAGGCTGCAAAGAACTTACAGTTGTTGTGTAGGCCAACATCCTGCTCAAAGCAGGATCAACAAAGAAATAACTATGTCAGTCAAATATACGTTTGTTTAAAAGATACACAAAAATAGTAAGTTTCCCTATTAACTTTCTCCCTTGGAAGTTCTTTAAAACTTGATATTTTTAATATTAAACACAATAAGAAAAACTAACAGCATCAGTGGAAAAGTCTTCCAAAAAAATGCTATTCTGTTTGGTAGTGTAGTATGACACCTGTTTCTTTGGGCTTATGTACTAATTTCTCAGCAGGAAGACAAGAAGCAGAGGTATGTTTATTTGAACAGCTGAAGAACAGTGCAAAGAGTTTATGATGGGAAGACTGTGACCTAGAAGAATCTTCTCTATTACCAGCTGTTTTTAAAACCTGTATAAATTTGAAACTCTATTACATATAACAAAGAACTAGGAATTTCTTACTTAGTAAAGCAAAAGATCCAAAGTCTCTACTCAATGTTTCAAACAGAAATTAAAAAACTTTAAAAATACATTATTTTTCTTTTGTCTGTATGTGTCTTGTTCTTATAGATAGTAATCCCTGCCAAAATAATAAGGTTTTGTTAGTTTTCTTAACATCTTTTTGGTGGGGACCAACATCAGAACAAATAATTGGCTAGGAAGAAGTAAATGGGGTGCAGTCTACAATTCATGGTCGACAGGCAGTGCCTACCCTCGCATTTTGAATTCTTGGTCACAAGAAAGTAGAGCTGAAGAAAATGTGTGTGTTCAGGCTGTGTTCTAAAGAAAAAATATCATTGGGAAAAGAAAGAAAAAAAAGAATTTGAAAAATTCTTCAGTGGAGAATCAATTGCAAATGTAAGGAAAAGCATTTCTGACCTGAAAGCAAGAGGAGGAAAGAGAGAAAGAGCCTTCATTTTACAGACAGAAACAGGACAGAATTAATGACCGTATCTCTTAGAACTCCAGTTATGAATTTGCATCATATTTGTGTTCAAAACCATGTGTCACATTTTAAATATAAAACACCGTGATGGTCATAAGCAAGCACTATGTAGATTCATTCAAGTGTGGGAAAAAGTGTGGGAAAATGCAAATGGGAGGGGTAATGAAACTTATGCTGACCTTCATTCAAAGTTCCCAAGAGTAAATACAAAGCAAATCGTAGTTCACATTGTGGCAAGTTTTTATGATGCCCTACACTTGATTTCTGAGCTCAGCTGTACTCAATAACAACAGTAGAAAAGAGTGAGGAAATAACCCCACTGTAATTCTTCAGTAATTCTAAGAAAAAACCCACTTAAGTGTAAGATATTTTTTTCACCAGTGTAATGCCCAAGATATTTTTTCTTTTATTCTTTTTTTTTTCCTCTTTATTCCTTTTTTGATTGGGATTTTCAATAGAATGTTGAAGTAAACTAAACAAAGCTGAAAGGAAAAAGCTGTGTTCCATTTCAGAAACAAAAAATGGGCCTCCATAATGCTGTTCCTCACAATGGATGCATATAGTCTTCTGACTATATGCTTTTACATGTGTGAACAATGTTTAAAAGTTACTCTTCCTGACTTTGCATTTGTTAAAGTAGTATTTCTCAAAGTATATGTGCCATTACCTTGAAACCCATTTCTTTCCTAAAAATACTGCATTTTTTTGTATTCTATTACTTTAATTGTAAGAATACTCATGTAATATATATTCTCAGACACTGGAAACATAAAGGCATAAAATAAAAAAGCCACTGCCACAGCCCTGCAAAGCCACTCAGCTACGCACTGAGATCTTCCCAGAGCATTGCTGATGTTTTAAAAATCTTGAATTGCTGCCAGACATGCAAGATATGAAATCAGTTTATTGCTGCATGGTGAGATTTTCTAGAGAAAGGTCCAATCCTCATCATGCTTACTGGCAGTTAATATAGACTATACAACACAATAAAAATACAGAACATGGCTAATGTAGATATGAGTGAAAAAGTTTTTCTAAGAATTACAGGCATATAAACAAATACTTCAAAGAGAAATGACTAAGTTCTTCCCAGAATTAGAAAGAACAAGGAGGTTTAGATTTCCCCACATACAGAAACAGGATTTCTGCATTATCTTTCTTGCATCATAATAATTCACTACCAATTGAAACAAAGTCTTTGCAATCATTTACCATTTGAGACAGCTCTTGTCTTCTTTAAACCTGGAGAATAAATCTTTCCAAACCTTTTCTTCACCAAACATTAAAGACACCATCTTCCCAGTCACATCATCCTATATTCCATTGTGGAAAGTGGAGGCTTAGCCATTTTCATAATACTGACTATACTTTTTCCCAAGCATTTCCAAGAATGTACTCCTCCTCCTGGATCTGCATGCTTAGAAGTGAATGAATGAGTCAAGGATGTATAGAATCCCCTAACCTGTCAGATTCTTTAGACATTATCCAGAAAAAAAACCAAAAAAAACCTTAGAGTTCTATTATTACTTTTTCCAAAACCTGTTCACAGTGAGGATTCTGAAATAGGGCAATGAAATTTGTCACTTTACCACAAAAGAAGAAGAGAGCCTTTATACAGGATGCTGGCATCCTACAAATACCATCATAAACAGGGATAGTGTCTCAGGTGGACAAAGCATCATTATTTCATTTACTTTAGCCTGGTTGCTGATGACTTGGATTCACCTTGAGGTGGTTCCGTAAAGAAATGAAGTTTCTCACAGAGATTTCCTCCCAACTCCTATTCTATGAATTTCACTGCTTAACAGTATGACCATGCCCAAGAATGCTTTTACATTGTAATTTTTACAATTATATATTTGCCTTCAAAGTACAGAATAAAAACCAGCATGGAACAATTGTTTTCTTACTAACTGCCCATTGTTTTGACCTAAGCTTTTCAACAATTTTATAGTCTATTATTTAAAAACAGTACAATCCAACAATAAGACCATAAAGAGGAAGACTTCTTTTATCCTCACAAAATAACCAAAAAACAAACCCACAACCTAAACACCCTCTCCTATGTAAAGCGGAACATCAGCTTTTATAAATTGCAAAGAACTCCAACGCCCTCTTGTGACAAACGATCAGAAAACAAGCACAGTTTCACAATGTGATACTGCACAGTTTGAAAGACTTCCATCCACATAAAATCACTTTAGAAAGATCGTGAGACTTGAATGAAATAACTTAGGTTGCATTACTTTTTGCTGATTTATTCCCAACATCAGAACAGATGTCACATGAAGAAAAGCATCACAGCACAGTGACAGTATTCTGTTCCTGCTTGCTCTCTGGGTAATAGTTACTTGGCTTCCTTCAGTCATGATTGTCTCTGTCTTAACTTAGATAGAAAGGTAGCCATCAGACAAAATTGCACAAGATAAGAACAAGAAGTGTTTACCTGTCAGCTCTTTCCCAAAATGGATAGTTAGGAAAGTGCAGAGTCATCAAATGTGTTTGAAAACCTTGTTTTCTTCAGAGCATCTCCAATACCTCCAGTTTGCATGTATATGCAGTTCAGAGTTCCACTGGAGGGTATAGACATCTGTATTAAGCAATACAAAGCCGTGAATAGGATTGTTAAGAATCAGTCTTCTAGAATATCAGAATTAGAAGTGTTTAAAGCCATTTCTATGACCTGCAGATAGACAAAGATCAAAAGGTTCAGAATACTTAAGATGATCAATTGTACATTCAAACAGCTCACCTACTCAGGCCTTATCTAAACCAAACTACTGAATCTCAGCAGTTCAACTCAAATGAGTCCACTGACTGTCTTTGCTCAAAGGACTGAGCACTCAAAAAAATTCAAAGATTGCAGAAGAAAAATAATACCAGTCGTATTTCATGTAGAACCACAAGCATACTCCTCCAAGTATCTCTTCTTTGAGTGGGCCATCTGCTCTGAATGAGCAGTTTAAATGCCAGCCGAATAAAACGTGTCCTTCAGCCTCATCTCTTCTTTCTCTAGCTTCACCATATGTCTAATTCTGGGCATTTCTTCACTGTCACCTTTCATCTTTTAATCTATCAGTGAGCATAGGTTTTTCGGCATTTGGATTTTAGCTAACAAGAAGGGATGCCAAGTATGACTTATGGATTGCTGTAGTGATGAACATCTCAGTTTGAAATCATGGAAAGGTATATTGGTTTTAGCCAAGCTTAAAGCACAGGTATAATGACACAGCCATACTCTTGGCTAAAACCATAAGTCTCATTTAATTTTTCATTCAATATCCTATCTTCCATTCTGTTGCCTGCCCTTTTTCTCACCTTTAGCCATGCTTGTCACTATGACAGGTACATATCCACCCATTCTGTCTACACAGGCATGAGCTCTGCTATGTCATGTGGTCACACGTCTTTTCCAGCTGGTAGATAATATTTTACTGTTAACAATATACTTCTTCTCCCTTTTCTATCCCCCTCCAGCAAAACACTGACAAACTTTTCTGATGTATTGTAAAAACAGACATTTACACATGCCCAAATGAAGTCTGCAGTAATGATACAGATCATAATATAAAATTATGAAATTGTTCAAGCACCTTCACTCATGAGTAAAACAGAAGAGATTGGCCAGATCATAGCAGGATCGTGAGTAGAAGGCAGCTGTTTATATTTACAGCAGCAACTCTATCGTGGAACACCTACAGTTACTTGCCATGATGGCCTACTTCTCTTAGGTCATGATTGAAATGTCAGTTAAGTATTATTGCAACCTTATTCTCCACCTCAGGGCAGTGACCTAAAGTAGTGCTTAATGCCAGGAGTCTTTGGGGATAACCTCTGACCCCAGCTGGTGCCACCCCTTGGCTTAGATGAAAAGCTTTACCATTGTCTCTGAGCTTCAGTTGCCGTGAACGCACCATTTCTTGCTCTTGGTGTCCTCTGCTAGACATACAGGCAGACTAGGAACTCAGAAGTTTGAGTTTGAGTCGTGACATGGTCCTATTTACTCATGTATCACACGTCTTCACAAGACTTTCATATCTGCTTACTGTTTCCATCCACACAGCACTCCAAAGGGGCAGGATACTGGTACTGGATTCTGGATCTATACTTCTGGATGGCTAAAGCTAACGTGCTGGCTTCACATTTAAAGTAACCTAGTGATCTCAACAGAGGAAGCAAACCATTTTAAGGCCCTTCTGAAAGCACATTAAGCTTTTGACATAGCCACTGAAGGTGTGAAAACAAAGATGTAACAAGTAGAGAGATGGGACAAATTGCAGCAAGAAAGTTCACTGATGCAGTGCTGCACTCACTGGCACTGGCAGTATAACAAAGACCCCATTCCTCACTTCCCTGAAGGCATGGGCAAGTAGTAGGCTTAAGTCTACTTCTGTTGTCCTCTATTCTCACAGATACCTTTATTTGTTATTTATGGTGTGGCCTGGAACTTCCAGGCAGTAGCAGTACATCATAGTAGAGCTTCAGCTAGTCCTTAGAGACAAGAGTTAGAACTCAGTGTGCCTGACCTGATTTGTTCTGTGCTGAGCAAAAGCCAGAGGATAGGAACTAGTATAATGTATTGGGAAGACTTTCCTGAAGCAGTAAACAATGTACCGGAAGCAGAAGACAAGCTGCAAATAGATCCAAATTTAGCACTAATGAACGTGGTTCCAAAATACTGGCTATCAGTGCTAAAAGCATAGAGGTCCTATTAAGCCAATTTCACATTCCAAAATTAGAGAAGTGGAAACCCCACTTTTACCAACACTAAGATGTCATGACCCCCAGCATTTCATTGTATGAGCTTGCTAATATGTTGTACATCATTTTAATCTTGACATACAACATACTGTATGTTAAAATGAGGGAATTGAGAACAAATTTAATGCAACTCGCATCCTGTTTGTTAATTGGCAGTATGAAAATGTATCTGTTCAGATGAACTTCATGTTCAATTAATTATCACTTATTCCCACTGCAGCTTTGCTCTTTACCAAATAAGTAATTATTTTTTCACCATCATGCAGCCCCACCTCAGGAGATGATACCACCTGTAAAAGGTTTTAAATTGATATCTTTACTTAGGCTATAGTAATATTAAACCAATCAACAATAGGTAACCACTCTTCCCTGATACTAAAACATACACAGCATATAGAATAGTATTATTGGGTTAGAGTATTATTAGCTATATACTACCTTAGCAGAGCTCCATCAGCTTTTAGCTAACCTGACGCTCTTCCTGTATTTGTACTTTGTTGAACACAAGCAGGCTCACAGCTTCCTGTGTGATGGTGATAACATATGTCTGACTTTGTTGTTGGCAGCTGGAGTGAAGGGGAAGACAATGCCCTTTGACCTGTGAAAAGGAGTATAAAGCTTATCAGATCCTTTCCAGATATCACTGAAGGAAATGGGCTGGAAGAGTTGGCCCCACATAGGAAATATATATAAAAAAACTGTCAGTACTAATCTTTTTGTAATGCCATTAAAAACACACTTGCAAATCTGAGTCCCAACTGGACAATATCATTTGTACAAACTGAACTGAAGTAAAAGTGGAGAGGAAGAATTATATACCACACATTAAACTTAGGTTCACATCACTTGAAATGACTCAGTAATCAGTAGTATCAAGACTGCTGTACTTTATGGTGCCAAAATAAATTTTTCTTAGCGATTATTTCTCTGCTCCACTTCTGAAGTAGACCTTTAAAGGTCACATATTGTATAAAACATTATACACAACTTTTCCCACTAAACAGTTAATTTGGGGGTGTTATCTGCAAGGCCTTCTAGACAAACTATGGTAAAGTAAGATCATGGACTGACCCCCACAAAAACCCCATATATAATGAAAAATATATTTGCGGGTTAGTGTTACGGTAAGGTACTTACTGCCCTGCCAGATATTGTGTGCAGCATAAGTATATTAAGCTTTTAACAAGAATTACATTGTTTTAAATTGGTAAAATAGCAATCTGATTTACCTTGCACTATATAGTTACAAAACCAGTTAAACAGCACCAACACAAAAGTTAAAAAGAAAAAAAAAATAATTTAAAAATCACTCGGACTTTGTTATATGATTGTTGGAAAAAAAACCCCAATCAAACAAAACAGTAACAACAAACACAAGGTTGAAAAAATTATGAGCAGAGATTCAGGAAACCAAATTCTTCCTTTTGATGTGCTCACTTTGTGGATATGATACCACCAGTTAAAAAGTAATTTTTCAGCATCTCCACTGACATAACAGGGAACATTTATAGTTTTTTCAACTGGAGATGGATGCAAGGGTGGGGGGGGAGTCTAATCTATCATCCTCACATTAGGCAACTGAAAGAAAAAACCCAAATCTGCAGTTGTCAGGTGAGGCATCAGCAACTGTAGTACTTCAAAATCTTTTCATGGAAAAGACTTTAATTTGTTGGGTTTTTTTGTTGCCCCTATACCAGCATCAATAGGCAGTAGTAAAGTTTTGTGTTTCACGCTCAGAACCCTAGTCCTCTTAAACAATGGTATATTAACAATGGTTAAATCATTTAGGAGTCAGGAAATCACACTGGAGATCATGCTGGTGGTGTCAATGTAATAATGTAAGCAAGAGTAAACATTATTCCCATATTATTTAAAATATATTTTAAAATAACATCCAGGCAAGATTATTGGCAAGACTGAACACACAATGTTTCACTGCAGATCTGCCCCAATTTATCAATGCTGTGCTCCATTCCAGATATCTGTCAGAATCCAAGCTTCATACTTCTGGTAGAGAGGAAGAGAGGAATTAGGTTTTTCTGATTTGGGGTCTTTGTTGTTTTTTCTTATATGCATAGCTTCTGAAATGATGCAGAATGAATGAATGCAGTTAGCTGATGTCTGCCAGAGATCAGTACCTGTGTGGTTTTACTCAGAAACTATTGTTCTGTTCTGGGAGCTCACAGAAGTCAGTGTTCTATTGAACAAATTCAAATCCCAAACTTATGATCATTGCTTAATGATAATTAGGTAAAGCAGAAAGTAGCTGATCAGGACTCCACTGTGTCACTGTCAATATATACTGACTAAACTCATTGAATATATACTGAGAGCCCTGAACTCTCTCTCCTTAAGAGGGGGCATCAGTCTAAACAGACAAGGCAGGGAAGAGGAGGAAGGAAACATTCCTGATAGAAAACTGAGGCATTTGAGCAATTTGCTCAAGGTAACTCAGGAAGTCTATAAAAGAACCAGGATGATTAGATTGTCCTTAGTCCTGGTCTACCATTAAGCCACAAGGTCATCCTACTTTTTAAGTCTTACAATACATAGTTTTTCTACCACTAAGTCAGTACCTCTGATAGGAGGTACTCCCTATTTTCATGACTTGCAGGAGATTTCAGAAATCTAATAATTCTTTTTGATCCCCCAAATCTTTGATCCTATATTTCAGTGGGGTTTTTTTTTGTTTTGTTTTGTTTGTTTTTTTTTAAGAGCTTCTTTGGAATAAAATTTCTTACTGTCCTGCTCCCCAGTATTTAGAGGTTCCTGGGATAAAGCAGTTGCAAAACACTCTTTGGAAATAGATACAATTAATTCTCAACCAAGGCAGGGAGCACCTGTCAGACTTAAGTCCACAGGAAAAGAAGTATGTATCCTGCAAATCCTGTGGGCTTAAGCACAACATAGGTATACATGTATAGAACAGGAACAAGGTATATAAAAGAGAATACCTAACCCCGAAGAGGGTACAGAAACCCTCTTATCCGCAGAAATGGGAAGTTCAGTACTTCACAATGAGTTTCAAGGGGATGAAGGGGGAAAGGGAGCAGTGGTAGAGGCATCCCCCACCCTCTGTATCCAACAGCTGCCAGCACATGGAAAAGATGACAAAATTTGCTTGGAGAACATAATGAATAAAGCATAAAATTTGTAATGAGGATACTTACCTGGAGGAGGAAATATTTAAGATTACATATCTGTCTTCTACTTGCTCATATTTTGTTCAATGATGTTTAATACAGAGGCATTACCAAAAAAAAACATGTGCACAGACTAGTATATAAACTAGCAAGATAAAAAGTCACTTTTCTGCTCTCTGGCCCAAAAAACCTTGACTTACAAAAGCACAGTTTCAACAAGAGAGAGGCAGAGTTCCCTTTCCTGTATGATTTCACATAGCTTAAACTCTGCAAATCAGAGACTTCCCAAATAGACAGAAAATGGAGATTTATCCTTCCACAGAGATGGGAACTGAAATTTTCTTCAATATTCCACTTCATATTTAAATTCAGAACTGGGATCCAGCAGTATTCAAAATTGCATCCCATAAGGGTGAAATAATCCACCGTTGTCTGGACACTTCACGGTAACAGTTTAGAGAGATGAAGACAGATGGATGATACCACATATCTGTACCTCTTACAAAGCCAACAAAACTTAGGAGTTCAAGAAGCTTTTATGCACTGACATTAAAGACAAAGCTCCCATTGCCTTAAAATAGAATAAAACAAATCAAGAGGCACATGCCATCTCAAAGAACATTGGAAAAAAGGTACTATTACACAACAGTTATTTCTAAAGACCATTAATACAGCTAGATCCTGCCACACAGCATGAGGCTTCTCATACTAGGAATACGTTATTCAAGCTGCTAGGCATGTTGACAAAGATCTATACTGGCTGATCTGCTTTGAGGGTGAAGAAAACAGTGCCATTTTGCATTCTGTAACATTTCAAGAGGATGAGGATTGAGAACACTTGTACTCTGAGGCTAGTAAGCTGGACAGAACAGAAGCTGAGTAACTGCCAGACCAGTTCTAGAACAGGAAGGGTTCAAAAGACAATCAGTTTGTAAGAGCAAAATGACACATCTTGCATCACATCATGGAACAGTTTGTAACTGCAAATGGGAATGGTCTGTCATGTGTTATATATAATAACCAAATATAACAATATTCCCCATTTGCTCACTAGAAGGAGTCCGTATAAACTGTGGGTCCGAAATATGCACAATGTAGCTGTTAATGTGTAACACTTACTGCAACATTTTCTTTTCTGAAGCTCTTTCTCTGAAAAGTTCAACAAAATCTGAAACTTTGTCCTTTATATATGTTTGCAATCCTACCCTTCAAAAGTTTAGCAAGGTATGTGCATTGCTAGGTACCTTTCTCAAACCTAGCATCGAGAATTGTATAAATCACAAGACCATGGGCTGGTCTTAGCTATTATTAAAATTCCTCTTCCCTCAGAGCAGATACTATACATTTCTGTATGGCTGTTAACACTATGGCATCTATGTCTAGTGGGAAAGAAAAAAAAAGTGAAATACAATTTTTTATTTCCTAAAACATCATTCAGAAGAGATGACACAGTGGCGAAAACAAGGAAAAGGACATGAACAACCTGGTCTGCAATACCTAGCTAAAAATTACACCCTGAGGACTTTGCTGAAGAATGTTGCACCAAGGGACTTTGTCTATTGATCCTCTTCCAGCTCCCTACCCTTTAGCCTCGGCCTGCTGACAGGGGCTTTATGAATTGGTTGGAAGAATAAACTCTGAGGATTATTTGACACATCACTTAGTTAAAAACAGCCACTTCAATCCTTCCAGTTTGACTTGTCCACTTGAGTTGACTCAAGTCACTCTTGTGACCAGCTCACCTGAGTTGCTGTATCATGTTGCTATATCAAGTCCCTATGTAGTTAGTGCCTTCCACACTACTCGACAGTTCTTTCCAACCCAGGCACCAGGGTCCCCACCTGTTTCTTTTGTGAACATAGCATTCAAAAACCCCCCTCTCTGTCTAACCTTGTTCTCAGTTCTGCACAGATCTGGATCAGGGTCCTGCAGCTAGATCAGCTTTTCTTCATCAACACTTTTCCTCCACCACCTGGCATGGGGGGGGGGCATCCATTTTGACATGGCACAGCACCAGGTCCCAGACTCCCGCTGCCTTCCCATAACCTCATCTCAATTCCTCCGGCATTGCCAGGGGCCCCTCTGCTGACTGTTACTGCCTTTCTGGGAGCTCTGCCCCATCTCTGTCACTTCCCAGCAGGGCTCAGTCACTTCTGAAATGAAAAGGCACTTCAGAGAAGCCTAGCACAGGACAAAAAGTCTTTCCTATGCCTTTAAAAAACATATACGGGAGTTAGACCCTCATTACTAAGTTATATCTGTTCGTATTCCGGTAAAGACTACACAAATAACTTTTATATTATCAAAAGACTGGTAACTATCAATTGTTTGAAGAATTGATACAAATATTTAAGCAAAAGTGAAAATAAACACTTTTTTACGGTCTCCAGGGAGTGCAACAGTTCCCCCTAGCGACTACGACGCAAAACAGAATCCCGCCCACCTTTCTGGTAAATGTTTTCAGAACTGTCTTTGCCTTACAGAAAGCACGTAATAAATCACGCATAATTCAAGTGCGTTAAAAAAGAACGGGGGAGTGCCGAGGGAAGAGAACAAAACTGGGTGAGGAGACGACCCTTCGCTTTCTGAAAAGATCCTACCGATAACGCGAAGTAAAAATACCAGCCGCGCACCGGGCATCTTCAGGGCTTTACGAGGCCAGCGCTGAGACACGCTGCAGGCAGCCGGCGGGAGCAACCGCGAGGCCCGCAGGAGCCCGGGCTTGGGCACGGGCACAGCGACGGCGGCAGAGGCCGCCTCAGGAAGCGGCGGGCACCGGCCGCGGCTGCCGCCGGTCGGCTGTGCCCGGCGGCCCGCCGGCTGCGCCCCTGAGGCGGGCGGGAGTCCGCGGAGCTCGGCCTGCGAGGCGAGGCGGCCTCCGCCGAGGGGGCCCCTGGTAACGGCGGCCGTGCCGTTGCCATGGGGACCGGCCGGCGAGGCGGTTGCAGCCTCGCGGCGGGAGCGCCGACCCGAGGCGGCAGCAGGACCGGGCGCCGAGCAGCACCGCGCGCGTCCTGCGGCAGCTGGGGCACGCCGCCTTCCTGCTGCGGGAGGAGGGCCGGCACGGCCCGCCGCCGCGGGGCAGCTTGCCCGGCGGGGCCCGTGTCCTCGCTGGGCCGAGCTGGAGCTGCCAGGCCGCGCTTCCACAGCCTGCCCGTCCCGCCTCGTCTTTCGCGGGCGCTTCTCGCTGTCTGCGGCAGGTGCTGCTGGCAGCGCCGCACTCGTGCAATCTGGGCCGCCTCCCTGGCGGGGAGCGGCCCCCGCGGGCACCTCTGCCGGTGAGGGGAGGCGAGGCGAGGCGAGGCGGGACGGGGCGGGCGGCGGGGCCGGCTCCCGGCCGTCAGAAGCGCCGCCGGCAGGCCCGTCTGCCAGGTTTCCCCGTCGGCTTGAGGGCGGCGTGGAGGCGGCCGGGGCCGAAGACCTCGGCGCCCGCGTACGCGGTCCAGCTTCAACGTGAGGCGCAGCAGTTACTTCTGCAAAGGAAAACAGACTGGCAGCGGGGCAACGTATACTTACACCGGTATCTTCTTCATAGTGTTTTGGCGTTACCGACAGGGAGCTGTTTGGTTTTAGTACCAGCAGGGCGTAGCGGTGAGTAAATAGGTTTATATATCAGAGCAGGGGGGTTCCTGGCAGAGCAAAGACAAACCTGGTGTCAAAAACAGTCACACGAGATCCATTTCAGACTTCAGGAGAAACCCAGGCAGCTTCCACCAAAGCCCCTGATCCACTCCAAATGGAGTCACAAACCACTGCCCCAACCTGGAGCGTCACACAGAAATCAGCAAAAGGGTTTCCTGCTGCCACAGGAGTTGTCCCATTCTCTCCTCGCTGTTAGGGATGTATTACTTGTCTCGGGATTTGACAGGCTGAATCAAAACCCACTAAATGAACAGAAAATTACCGGGTTTGGGTAGGGTAGTTTTTTTGGCAGTCTGGAGAATGAAACCAGGTCAGTTAAGAAATCAGTGACAGGAATATAAGCTAGGAGTGGGACTACACCCTTAATTTAAATTAATTTTTGAAAAATGATTTAAATTTATTAAGCTGAATTTACCACAGTTGAGATTACTCAGCTTCTCTCACCTCACCCCACAATTAATACTTCCTCTGTTAAGACTACATAAGATTCTTAAAAGGCTGCTACCTTCAAATTGTAAAGCTAAACTAACAACTAACTTCACATTGATATTTTTACATATCAGATATTTTGATAATAAATTGTAGGATACTGCTGAAATAGTATCCATTACCAAGAGATCATGAATGTAAATATTAGCCTCTTTTCTATGGATTGCATGTAGAGTTTATGAACTTTAAATGAGTGAAGCAACGTCTTCTGGAGTTTTGATAAAATTTCTTTATAAATGTCCATCTTGTTCCTCCTCTCCCTCTTTGTCCTGGTTTCGGCTGGGACAGAGATAATTTTCTTCCTAGTAGCTGGTACAGTGCTATATTTTGGATTTACTATGAGAATAACACTGATGGTGTAGCTGTTATTTAATGCTTATCCTAAGTCAAGGATTTTTACCTTTCCCACGCTCTGCAAATGAGGAGGTGCACAAGAAGCTGGGAAGGAGTATAGCCAGGACAGCTGACCCAAACTAGGCAAAAGGATATTCCATAACATATGACATCATGTCCAGTATATAAACTGGGGGGAGTTGGCAGGGACAGGCAGATCACTGCTCAGGGTCTGGCTGGGCATCTGGCAGCAGGTGGTGAGCAATTGTATTGTGCATCACTTCTCTGTCTTCAGTTTTGTCTCTGTTTTTGTTATCTTCCTTTTCATTACAATTACTATTATAATTTATTTTATTTCAATTATTAAATTCTTCTTACCTCAACCCACAAATTTTACTTCCCCCCCCCCCCCCAATTCTCCTTCCCCTCACACCTGGGGCAGGGGGAAGAGTAAGTGAGCAGCTATGTGGTGCTTAGTTGCCAGCTGGGGTTAAACTATGACACTCTGCCACTTGAAAAAAATTTAGCGCTCTCAGGCATTTTCCAATTTGTTTCATTTTTTCCCCGATACTGAACACTTTGTGTTATATCACTGATTACAACTGCAGTTTCAAAAAAATGAAAATGCAGAAAAAACAACTATTTCAAATATATACAGTAAAAGCTATTTGTTTATAAAAACACCTTGTACTGAAGTTAATCTAGCGCTCTCAAGATATTCTTAGTGGGAAGACACTGACAAATTTGCTGCTTCATTTAATAAGAAATTAGCTATAGAACTACAGTTCATCTTTTATCACTTTTGTGTAGCAAGTCCTTCAGCATAAACTAATATAGCTGCCATGACTTTTCTAGCTCAGGGTGATATTTTTACTTTCATATCATGTAAACTGAATGCTGCTGGCGTTACGGAGATTCTCCTTCAAACTTATGGGTATGTGAAGAAAGTAAGCTGTGCAAAATGAAATCCTTTACTGATTTTTGACAGTTGTGGCTTTCTGTCACCAAACCCACAAACCTTTACAATCCAGAGGGTATAATCTGTATAGCCAGGTTAATTTTCTGACATGAGGCAGGATTTTAGGCTACTATAAGCCAGATTCTCAGCTGGTTTGTTAGATTTCCTTTCCTAGAACCTTAGGAACTCAAAAAAACAGAAATAGTGTAAACATCCTGCAAAATAATTAGTCTGAAGATAGTTTCCCAAGTAGTAACAAAGTAGCTAAATACAAACCACCCTTAAAGAACAGCCACCATTGAAGAAGTTACTTTAAAAAAAATATTTACAAACCGAAACATCTTGTATATAGTCAGAACCTAGCTTGTATTTTTCTATCTGAATTAGATTTTAGGACGTCTTACTTTCTGAAGTTTTGTACAGGCAAAATAACTTTTGTAGAAACCAGTGAACTGGTTTTCATCCTAACTCATCACTAGAATTTGTAGTTTCTGGCTATGGAATATAGTGATGTGTGGTATCAAAACTGTACCCACACTGACGGAGTTTCAGAGAACAGATTAATTTGCCAAAGCTGGCTGTTCACAATTTTCTACCTTGCATCATTTTCTCCTTGTGAAAATAAGGAAACTTCAAGGAAGGCCCTTCAGTGTTTTACTGAAATGTCAGCATTTGATTATAAGATTGGCCTCTTGAATCTTGGACGAGAAGCAAAATACATTCCATTGTCAAGCATCATGAATTATATTATGGAAATACTGTTTATGTCTTTATTATTCCATGTTTCAAAGATGGTGCAAGGCTTAATTCTTTGGGGTTTGAAAAGCATTTTTAGATTTTATGTTTGGTTTGGGGGGGGGGGCAGGTTTGGTGGTTTTGGTTGGTTTTTGGTTTTGGTTTTTTTTTTGGAACAGAGGTTACTAGAGATGAAAACTCTATGCTGTTAGTTTTTCCAAGAAATAATATTCCCAGAAAATCCTCCACAGTTTTTCACCTCCAGTACTTAGAAGCAAAAACTTTTTTACGCTGACTTAAACTTATCTATAAAGGTCTTTTGGGATGAAATGCTTCTTTGACCAGTAGATTTAGTGAACCAAATTTAACTTACTGATAAATTATTGAAAACTTCACAGATTAGAAACATTTTTGATTCATTTTTGATTCATTTTTGCCCTGGACACCATTTTAGATAGGGATTTGCACAAGCAATACTCTTAACAGTTTCTGTGCAAGTTATAAAAACAATTACAACTTTTTGGGGGCTGAAACGTACTGCATTTATTTGACAGAGAGAGTACCTCCTGCATTTCATAGACAGAGAACTACCACAAGTGAGGCAAGTGCAGAGTTCTGCCAAAAAACTTAATTTTTGTGTTTAATTTTGCTAGATGCTTTTAAGTTGGGTCTTCTGGAAAGAGAAATTGAGGATATGCTTCAGCAATTGCATCAAGAACGGACACAAAATCCAGAGGAAACCTCTCACAAACTTTGTATCTGAAAAATGACAGATGCACTGATGAGAAAGAAATTGATGAAGAGGATGTTTGTCCCATTTGTCAGGAGGAGTTAGTAAAGAAAACGCTTCCCATCACTTACTGCAGGTTTAATACACAATTTGTTCTTTGCCTTGCTACATTTCTAATTATAGAATAAATGTTAGAAGATCTGCTAATACAGCTAGCTTCAATACACAAGGAAAAATACCTGACAGTTGTTACAGCCCTTTTCCTATCTGGAAAACTCAGCAACTCTACAAGTTAAAATGTGGGTGGAGGGAAAGGGGGAAATGAAAAGGGTAGACTACTTAGTATTTTTCTTGTATGCTTCTAAAGAGATTACAGAAACTGGAGTTCGTTTTCTGTAGATAGAGCTGTGGTAACAACGTTCACAAAAAATGTATAAAAATTTGGGCTGACCACCAAGATGAACTGGAGAATGACTCTGTAGTGAAGTGTCCACTTCACAGAGAAAACTTTGCACCTCTAAGGCTCATTCTAGAAGAGTTTAAAAACTCTAAACAACTTGTGACTGCAACAGAGAAAACAAGACCGGACAGGGACCTTGGAATCCCTTGTAATAACTGCAGAGTATTTTAAATTATAGGAAATTGCTACAAGTATTTTTAAACTAAGATTTCGACAGTGTTATGTCTTTGAGTATATCTTACAGCTTGTCGCTTATTTCTCTGCCTTTATGAAAACTAATTTCACCTACAGAGTAAACAATATATGCTTTGTAAACAAACATACCCCCATGGTAAACAAAGCAAAGGTTTTTGTTTTTAACTTGCTTTTAGTGCAGTACATCTCCAAACAATTCTGCAGTATGTATTTGGGATTATCTTTTTCCAAATAATAAATCTAGCTACTACTTTATGATAAAGTGCTAACTGCTTGTTAACCTAGCTCCTTATTCTGTTGATGTGTTTTTGTTTTTCCTTTTAGGTGTACTGAGTGTGTTGAGTATCACCTGTGTCATGAATGTTTCACTGGCTTTTGCCATTCTCCACATTTTTATTTTTAGACAGGTACCAAGCAGGTTTTCTTTTGTTACATCAATAATAATTGATCTCAATTCCCTTTACACAAATCATTCAGACCTTGCATTGAAGCTAAAGATAATTGAGATAAGCAAAAATAACACCACAAACTAAGACAGCTTGATCATCCTTTGCCTGTATACATTGCACCATGGCACCCTTATAGGGATGGCAAATGCAAATACATCCTCGCTTACTCAACCTACCTTTCTTGTTTCTTTATGTAGATAAGCCCTTACAGTTGACAATGTGATGCAAAAAAAGGGCCATAGTACCAAACATAAAATGAGAAGATTTTGGACCTTCTTTGAACTCTGCTTGCCCAGGGCATAGCATAATGCATCAGTGCCAGAATCTTCCCCAATTAAATTTAACTGTACCTTATTAACTTCTCAATTGTGTTATCCAGGATACCAATCACCTTCTGTGAGAGATGTACCTGAGACTATTAGAGGCTGGGGGAAGTTCTGTCAGCACATTTTTTTCCAAATAAGTGCCAGAAGAAATTTACTAAGAGTCCAGGCCTAGAACTAGAGCACAGAAACCACAAAATTAAGAAGTTGTGAAAATTAGTATGTGCAGTTCTACAGATAGCTGATTCTTTTATACCATTAATTCACTGTGTAGACTCAAAGCAGTGGGGAAAAAATAATAAGTGAATTCAGATTACTGTAACAACCACAAATGGATATACTTATGTCTTAGAAGCTAATTTTGCTGCTACTTTTTCTCTAGATATCCAGAAATACCAGCATTTCAAGTTTGAGACAGTTGTCTTACAAACAATGAGAATGTCTCCAAGTCATAGCTGAAAACTTCAAGTAGATATTCTTTGTTCCAGGCTTTGCAAAAGTAAGAGATTTCACTTAAGATGGTTAATTGTATTTGCCACACCAAAAATAGTTAGGAAATAGATTTGTTGAATTGTTCTCAGCCCCGCTTTTCATCATTTACAAGAGTGTTTATCCTCTCTATCTTGAGTTCATTTTGTCTCAATTACTTTTGCATGTTACAGAAGAGAAATAAAAAATGGAGAGCTCTTCAACAGCTTCCAGAATTAACAGCCCAAGGACGAACATTTAAAAGCTTTAAGCCAGGAAATAATACTGAAGAAGAGATATTGTATCTTCAGGAGAAGTAAGATGCTTGTCTTTTTCCATACTATCTATTATGACAAACATGAAATATTCTTTTAACAGTTTCTTTACTTTAACAGTATCTGAAGAAAGGGCAATAAAAATATTTTGAATAAGAACATAGAGTAATTAACACTTCTAATAAAATATCAAGTCACCTTAATGTGGTTAAAATTAAATATATCTAGAAAACTAAGTAATTCTCTTCATGTAGTTTAGGAACTCACAGTAAAAATATCAGAACAATATTTTGAATTTTCATAGTGAAAATATCACATGGTTAATAGTATTTTAAAAAAATGTTAGCAGTTTTTCACTCAAATATTTGGCATAACAAATACAACAATCAAAACTTAACTGACAGCTTTATTGTACAGAAATGAAACAGATGATACAGAGAGAAACAAAAGCTTTTGTTCATCTTTGTATCTGCCACATCAGTGCACAAGGACTCTCATCAGAAAAACAGTACTACCTGATGTAGGTGCTGCATGCATAAAAGATCAACATTTAAGAAACATTCAGAAAGGATTACAGGTTCACATTCCAAGATCATCTCAGAAATGAACTGGTACTATCCAAAGCAAAGACTGAAGCTATTTCTGTACCCATGTGCCATGAACATATGGTTATAACATAAGTAATAAGGTAGTCATTCTTCTATACCATATAGAATCATAGAATCATTTAGATTGGAAAAGACCTTCAAGATCATCGAGTCCAACCATTAACCATGCCCACTAAACCATGTCCTGAAGTACCCTGTCCACTCACTTTTTTAATACCTCCAGGGATGGTGACTCAACCACTTCCCTGGGGAGCCCATTCCAATGTTTGACAACCCTCTCAGTAAAAAAATGTTGCCTAATATCTAACCTAAATCTCCCTTGCCTCAACTTGAGGCCATTTCCTCTTGTCCTATCTCCAGCCACCTGACAGAAGAGACCAACACCCACCTCACTACAACCCCCCTTCAGGTAGTCATAGAGAGTGATAAGGTCTCCCCTCAGCCTCCTCTTTTCTAGACTAAACAGCCCCAGCTCCCTCAGCTGCTCCTCATAAGACTTGTGCTCCAGGCCCCTCACCAACTTGGTTGCCCTCCTCTGAACACGCTCCAGCAACTCAAATTCTTGTAGCGAGGGGCCCAAAACTGAACACAGTACTCGAGGTGCGGCCTCATCAGTGCCGAGTAAAGGGGAACAACCACCTCCCTGCTCCTGCTGGCCATGCTACTTCTGATACAGGCCAGGATGCCGTTGGCCTTCTTGGCCACCTGGGCACACTGCTGGCTCATATCCAGCCAGCTGTCTACCAGCACCCCCAGCTCTTTCTCTGCCAGGCAGCTTTCCAGCCCCTCTTCCCCAAGCCTGTAGCGCTGCATGGGGTTGCTGTGACTGAAGTGCAGGACCTGGCACTTGGCCTTATTGAACTTTATACAATTGGCCTCAGCCCATCGACCCAGCCTGTCCAGATCTCTCTGTAGAGCCTCCCTACCCTCAAGCAGATCGACCCTGCCTCCCAACTTGGTGTCATCTGAAAACTTGCTGAGGGTGCACTCAATCCCCTCATCCAAATCATCGATAAAGATATTAAAAAGAACAGGGCCCAACACCGAGCCCTGGGGAACACCACTTGTGACCTGCCGCCAACTGGATTTCACCCCATTCACCACTACCCTCTGGGCTCGGCCATCCAGCCAGTTTTTCACCCAGTGAAGAGTGCACTTATCCAGGCCACGAGACACCAGTTTCTCAAGGAGTATGCTGTGAGAGACAGTGTCAAAGGCCTTGCTGAAGTCGAGGTAGATAACATCCACAGCCTTTCCCTCATCCACTAGGCGGGTCACCTGGTCATAGAAGGAGATCAGGTTGGTCAAGCAGGACCTGCCTTTCGTGAACCCATGCTGACTGGGCCTGATCCCCTTCTTATCCTGGACTTGCCATGTGAGTGCTAAAAAAATATCACCACTATTAGCTGATCAGGCTTTTATCCTTACCTCATGCTTTTATCAAAAAAACCCAAAACAAACCACTGCTGAAAAGAATGACTGAGATAATTACTCAAACATCAATCACTTCTCTAGAAAGAGTATCTATGACTACCCAAACCAGACTACAGAATTAGGTTCAGAGTCTATAACCCAAGACAGAGCAAGATATCACCCCACAATTTCAAACCTAAGGTAGCTTTGCAAAAGATCACAATATTTGGGTTATGAATTCTGAGCTTGGGTTTCAAAAGGTCATGAAAACTTTTGTAGCTTTTGTTCAGAGAAATTGGTGTAGAAAGTATTGTGTAAAATTCAATGGCTTATATCATGCAACTGTTCAGGCTAAATGAACATACTAGTTTCTTTTTCTGAGAGGGGTGTGTGTCTGTTTCTGACTGTCACAGTAAGATCAACATCACTGGAATGACTTTCACAGCAGCTCTGGTTTAACAAACTGGTTAGCCCATCCAATAATTTAAGGTACTACTGAAGAGAAACTTCTGTCGAAAGACAACTTAGCATTCTGAAGCATTCAGCTTTAGTTGCTGTTTCTCCAAATTTACTGGGTTTTGTTTTCTTTTAGGACTAGTTGTACCCCAAAGAACACTGTAAAACCTTTACGCATTGTTTTAATTAGTAAACATAGTAATTACAGGTATTCAGTGTAGACTTTGAAGAGCTTTCAACTCGGTCAGCATGTAAGAATCCTACCATGTAATCACAAGGTAAGAGAAAAAACAGCATTCTAAACATTAAAGAGCTAAATCTTCACATAGCCTGTTAATTTGTAGCACATTGGACTTTCTAATGCTGACACCCTCCAGCACGTGGTGTGTTGGAACTCTTGAGGCATGACTGATACGAGTGTTCATGTCACCAGTCTGAAAGTTCGCATCCTTGCTTAACTGTATGGCTCAGCCTAAAACCTGCTTTAAGGCACAGGAAGCATAGTGGTTAGGAATGGCAGCTACAATTATTTTTTACAAACCAATGGCAAGGAGCAGCATAATCAAATGGTCTGATACATAACTCTGCTAGTAATGAATCAGATTGTTCCTATGTCTGCATTCTTATTCCTGGAGCTTAGACAAGGTAAATAACATTAGAAACAAAAATTGCATCAGGGATATGTATGTTTTATGGCCATTAGTGACAATTCCAATGCTCTTCACCATTATCTACTGTTACTGATGTTTACTTCTCTACAGAACAAATTCTGAATAAAGTGGTACCTTTCTTTAGGAGCCTGGTTCACTATTCATATTCTTCCAATTCTGATACATTCTGCCAGAACTCAGTAGCATCTCTCCGAGTATACAACCTTGAATGAACTTAATTTTAAAAAAAAATTAAAACAGATTATTTTGAAAAGATTTAGACCTTCTGGGATATTGAAATGCTGAAATATTTCCTGTTCAGTCTTGCTGGTTTATCAACTGAAGCCACAACAAGACTCTTTCCATGTTTCTTAGTGTCAGTTAGCACCTTCCCATATTTGGA
Source organism: Buteo buteo (assembly GCF_964188355.1). NCBI lineage: Eukaryota > Metazoa > Chordata > Aves > Accipitriformes > Accipitridae > Buteo > Buteo buteo. The sequence continues at coordinate 17,726,382 of NC_134175.1, read as the reverse complement.
GAGGTACATTTACATCCTCTGAGCAGTTTATAATTTCAAACACTTAGCAGTGGAGCTTTGATCTGTCTCAGTATACTTCTTGCAAAAAGGAGCAGAGTTTGCCTTAAAGTTGGGGAGCCTTTTGCAATCCTGCAGCAAGTTTCATAATTTGGAAATACATTATTACTCAGCCAACTTGTGAAGTTCATCTTTGCTACTTTGTACCAGCACACTTAACCAAGTTCACGGAAGAGAGCCCTTTGTTAGATTTAACTCAAGCTAGCTTACCTGACCAGCAGTATTTCTTCACTGACAACACAACAGTAGTTAATATAAATTCCAACTCCTTGCTCACTTGTAGGGTCTTGGTTACGATCTCAGTAGTTAGTGCCCTTTAAGTACAGAATTGATATGGAACAGAATCAAAAGGGGAATTACGCTGAAAGGGAAGGCTAGCAGAGTCATCACTGATTCCTCATAGCAAATATATGTGTAATTATATTATCTGTTACAGTTAAGTAAGTTACTATTAGCAGCACTTTTAAAAATGGGATTTAAATATCCAGTTTACAGCAGTCAGGAGACTTTTAACTAACTTTCTTTAGCTTGCCAGTGCCCAAAACATAGAATCTATTCATTCTCTACATAACCAACATAGCCCCCTAGCGATCAGTGAAGTTCCTGTGGGTTTGCACTTCTAACACCAGAGAAAAGGCTTCTTGGAATTAATTATATGCAAGAACAATTGCTTAGTCCATATTTAGCTAAGAAATATTACGCAACAGCTGACCTTCCTACCTTTTCAGTTTCATAGGAAATATATTGACAGTTGGCTACTGCAGCAAAGAATCACATCCTATTAATGAACATGTTGTATACAGTGCAATGACGTGGAAGGATATGCCAGCCAAACATGGAAACTACCCAACAGGTTCTCATGCAAATCTTGACAAACTTACACAAATTTCTGGTTCCACCTGCTTTGCATCTGGAAATGGATTACTTCTCAAGCAAACATCATCTGAACATGCATCAGAACGTTCTCAAAGTATCTTCAGAAAACTTTCTAACAAATATGTGCCAAAGTCCCAAAAGGATTTAAGATTTTTTAGCAACATCCATTTAGAAGAATCTGATCAGAACAGCAGTAGAAACCTAAGTGATTTCTCCAGGCACAGTAAGGAATACTCTCTAAGCTCTTTTGAAACAGCATCTTCTGGGAAGCTCGGTACCATTAGAAAGGATGACATTCATAACACTTTGAGAAGCCAGCATCAGTTTGACTGTGGCAATACAAAGTAGTTACTTTTAAAAAAGATGGCTGTAATAATTACACAATTCTAAGATATCCCAGGGAGTTGAACTTTGAAATCAATTTGTGCGCAGCAAGCCATTCCTCAAAAAATGGCAATAAGCATGTCGGAAACACCAGCCATCAACAGAGACTCCTAGCAAGACAACCACCTAAACATAATAATCTGAACTTTAAAACAAGAAAAATAGATTTATTATTGGAAGGAATTCCACTGCATACCAGCTCATGGTTGTCTCATTTTAGGTAACATAGCTATATTCTTACTTTCATTCTCCACACACAGGATTTCTTAGAGACCAAGAAACAAATTAGTAAGTGAATAATCAGATGTCATGAACTGTAGGTACTACAAAAATTAACTCAATGCTTCTCAATGTTGTGAGAAATGTTCATATTATATTAAATCTCCTCAAATAAACAGAAGAACTGATTTGGCTAGTGTAGATGTATTTCAGAAAATAGCCATATACTTGTAAAATTGTCACTATTTCTTATTTGCAAGTTTTTAACCTTCAGTCAAGTAAATTACTCAAATGTGAAATGCAGTCAGCTTTTATATTCTTGAAAGACCAGTTAGGTAACAGTTCTTATTTGGAGGTGTAATAAATTAAGCCAGACTCATTTTAACATTATTGCTGAAAGAAATGATATAAAATGTGCTATTTTCAAATGTGCAACAGTAAAAGCAAGATGGAAGAAACCTATTTATAGTATCAGGTATATTCTGTAAGATCTGCTATGGTTTCCTGATAGTTAATGCTCAAAAGAGGAGCTAAGCCTCCAAGTAGTATACAGGAACCACCCACTTAGCCATTTTCAATCATGTACAGATGGCCAAGCCAAAGAATTCCTGAGTCTAAGAAGTATTTTCTAAATGGTAATATAACAAATAAATTTAAATTTTAGTAATTTTAGTTTTATTTAAGGTCTAGATTTCCAATAAGGTAATGAAGATTTAAACCTCAATACCTGCAATAAATGTAAATATAAAGCCGGATGGCATGAGAAATACCTTTCTTTCAACCCAGTTGCCAGCTGTTGATTAAATAGAACCAAGAGAGGTGCAATAAGAACCTACCATTTTTTAAGTTTTATTCTGAGAATCTAAGAAAAATGGGAATATTTTGTTGGATCTTAGCCAGATTTGCGACTTGACTTTCCACTTACCTTTCCTTATGTTTTAATAGAAATCAAAACGTGATAGCATGTCTAACTTATTTAGAATAAATAAAACACTATCATCTACTCACACATACTTTATTTAAATGAGTAATCTGTATAGTTTGGATTTTGTATTTCCTGATGACATAGAACCAAGCTGAACTTCAGTCAATTTTGACAGATCAGCTGATGACCCAGATATCTGATTTTTACATAGAAGTGAAATATGACAGAAAATACTGTTCTTTTATTGGAAATAAAATTCCTCTGATTTCTTTAGCTTCTTGTAAAGAGAAAGTTCACTCCATCTATTTTAAAGTATCTAATGGATTTGCAATGGTTAAAAAAAAAATTACTTCCTAGCAAAGTTGAAAACAAAAAAGTTATTCTGTGAGAGTAAGAAGAAAAGCAGTAGTTTACTGGAAGACTGTAGCTTCTCAGAGCATTAAAGGAGTGATCATAGAACACATGCAAGTGCCCCCCATGGTAGGAAAACCTTTGCAATGTGCTTGCCTGCAGTCTTGCAGGGTTTCTGAACAATGGTGAAAATACCGAAATGTGGCTTTTGTAAAGCTTAGAAAAGAAAAAGGCTTGAGAAATACTAGTGTTAAATACAATTAAGAATAGGACATTATATCCTGAAGTTTAGCTTAAGCTCTTCTATGTCACAATATTGTCTTGTTCTTCTACCTGGACTTAAGTATTTTGAGCTTATTCATAGCTGGAATCGATGCCTCTGTCTTATGCACTGTGCAGACATACAGAAATAATCTTTTATTTGTTCTTGGAGCCACAGAAAATCTCTAAATGAAAGAATGCAGAAGAGAGATATTAGACATAAGAACAAAACCTGAAATAATATTCTTCTCTGGGTACCCCTTTCAATTGCAACAACATCAGTTTACACAAGGAATAATCTTAGCTGCACTAACCAAGAAACAGGAATCAGGTTTCAGGCAGATATAGAAGTCTTGCTTCAGTAGAAATAGAACAGAGAATGTGACTGAATTAGAATTGGTAAACTTAAGGATAACATTGTCATTAGAATTATGATGATGACAGAAATACACATTTTTTTAGTGATATTTAGCAAAAAAGTGTTAAGTGAGAGAGGTATGTTCCTAAAAAACTTATGACTTTGAAGACATTCAAATAAAAGTTAAGGCACTGATGTCTTTTTAAAACTTTTATTATATTGCATAAGCTATAACATTTTACAAATCTTAGTTACATTTTCAGCAACAGATACACTGATACTGTAGTAAATACAGAGATGAAAAGACACCTCTGACAACATATAAAAAGGTAGAAATACTTAAAACCAGGATGCTGAATATCAAGAATGTTTTACATAAACAATATCTACACTAGAGTGTTTTTGAAAATGATTGCCAAGGTAATGAAGTGTTTGTTGAATGTAAGGCTCCAACGTGCAAGGTGGTGAGCACAGTCAGTTCACCTACCTTTCAGCATCTCAGAGCCAGGCTTTTTATGAACTCCATGCTCTAATGAGCACTAAAAAGTGTCATTCTACACAATAAGATGTAAAATTACTGTTCTAACATGGACTGAAGTGCAACAAGTGCTTCAAAGGAACTGAATCGGTTAACTGGGGAATAAAGTACCAGTACATTTTGAGGAGGGGGAATATAGGAATGTTCAGTAAGTCTTAAACTGACTGAAAAAAAATAATTTGGTAAAATAATTTTCAAGCTGAGTGCTAATACTAGAAGTGACACAGTTTTCCCCTGCCAGTCTAAAAAAAAATCTGAAGCCATTTTTTTTTTGGTAATCAGAACACACTGAATACTGCTTTTCAAAGAAAAAGAAGCTCAAATTAAAGTAATTTAAACCACCTTTCATATAAATTCTTTAACACAAATGTAGCTGCCTACTGTTAGCAGTGTGGCACAAATAAGTGCAAACTACTATAATAGAATGCTCACTTTTAACTCTGTCAGTATAGTACTGTGTTTTGCATAATTCCACTAAATTAAAAAAAAAAAGCAGAAGCTTGGGTTATATAAACAATGCAGTTAGGCTCAAAATGGAGATAAAAATTGGTTCTAGGAAGTAAGAATTAAGTACCTATCTCCACACCCTTTCTGCTTCTACTGGCAAGGAAGGTTAGCAGCTGAAAAAAGGATTTTTATCATTATAATAGTTTTCATATATAAACATATATTAATTTAATTTTTGAAGTTAAAATCCCAGTTTCATACCTGTAAAACCGGTGACTTCAAGATGCTTACTCTTGACTTATGAAGTTGAATCAGATCCCACATGTGCATTTTTAAAAGATACTACTGTTCAGATTGCTAAAGATATATTTTTAAAATTTCTTTTCAAACATAAAATACAAAACCCCAGGGTTTACAGCAATTACCATCATCATAAACATGCAGGAGTCAGTATCCCAACAAAAAAACCACTAGATCTGCCTTTTAAAATATTATAAAACCTACATAATTGTAAGTATGAATTGAGGTTTTTTTGGCTAACAGAAAAAAACCCATAATGTGCTTTTCAGATAGTCAGGTGTCCCACTGATAAAATAAGTCTGATGAAAGAGAAAGGCACTTCAGCAGGCTAATTTTTCTTCAGATTTTCCTAATATGCAGTACTAGACAATGGATGTAGTGTACTGCCTTTTAATTTGCACAGTGTTAGATTAGTAATATTGTTAACCTGTTTCACTTTTTAACTAACAAGTAGAGTTTAGACTGGTGCCTATTCATTTCATCCTCTTTGGTACAAATTACTGCATAAAAACAAAGCAGACAACTAAACATTCCTACATCCTGCATTACTTTTTGTGCATCATCTCTAGCTCTACATTGGTAAATAATGTCCCTAAACATCAAATGAGTTTTGGTTTCAGGTTTGTAAGATACAAGAGTTTTTTTATTTTTCTGACAGTTCTATCAAGATTTTTCCTGTTAATCAAAAGGAATTTTTAAGTGATTCCCCCCCCTTTTAAAAAAGATTTCTATAATTTGTGGTATTTGGTGACAATCTGAAAGTTACTGTCAATTAGCTTATTCTAGGTAACACAGCCAGATTAATGTAAACACAGCTGCATTCTATTTAGCCTGATCACTTCCCTTATATTTATGATACATCAAAGCACTGACATAAGCCACATGAATTAATCTGCAGAAACAAGCCTTGGCTGACTCCATTAACCACCTTATCAAAAGTATGTAAGACCTGGAACTGTATACCCTTCTGCAAGAAGAATACCAACATCACGTATTGCAACCATGGTGGGGAAACTGTCCTGAAGTTTATTAACCACCTTTCACCCTAAGTATATGACAAAATTTGGTGCTGAGTGTTCTGTATCTACCTAATACCCTTCACTTTAAACTCTACTTATATCTATGTGGCTTTTTGCAGAAGCTGACAGCTCAAGAAGCATCTTGTGAAAAACTGAGAAATAATTCTTGCAAACATTTGTGTTCTTCAGAAAGAATCGATTCCACCGAAGCACAAATACTTACCAGTTTGGAAACAAGCATCACAAAGAAGCTATATCCTTTCCAATTTTCCCCACTCATTCCCTCTTCTTAGAGGGGGGCTTCCTATAAAGGTACTTCAGGCATGTCCCACTTCTTATTCTCAAGGTAATCAACCTCCAGATGCGAATAAGTGAAAACCTCTGAATGTTTCCCTGGCCTTTAGAAGAGCAGTGTGCCACAAATCCTTGCTGCTTCTTGCATAGATCTAATGTTAGCACTAGCATTTTAGCGCTCTGTTAGTGCTGCAACACTAAGCCAACAGAGGAAAATCTTAAAAAATAAATTCAGTGATTCCTATAAATTTGTGTGTGGAAATCATATATATAAATATAGAAAAGCATTAGTTTGACCACAAAGACAAGTTTCATGATAACATTTTGTCTTTTCCACATATGTTACACATCATGTACGGTTATCTCTGGAATTAAAATTTTTAGAACTCATTGTAGTCAAACTCCTTTTTTTAATGATCTAAAACCAAAAAGAATTCTAGTCACTAATAGGTAATACAGGTTTCCAATGCATAAATTCCAACATACAGCTGCAACATGAAGACTCCAATAATATATTCTGTAAGTACTGAATATAAATATGATGTATAATTCTAATAATTTTAGAGTTACAGAGAGTTTTTAAAATCCAAGATTTAATGCTTATGATAGGGCCAAGGAAGAATTCCCTGTCATTGTGTGCTTACGGGCATCAGCTGTTTTCATGTAGCATTTATCTTTGCAGATACAACTGCAACAATAATTGCTTTCTACAGAATAGTTTTCTCATATTCTGACACAGAAAACAAGTTCTGTATTTATTTTTAATATAAAACTTGACTTTAGAAAAGCCTTTTCAAGTGTAACCAGCAGCATAAGACATTTGTGATAAACGCTAGCAAGTTACATGCAGAAAAGTTGGTGTATGGGATCTACAAAGCAAGCAAAGATAGCTGTGGCTTGACTAGCATGGATAGAAGCAACAGCTGAAGACAGCCTTGAAAATGGTATTACCAGAATTGCAGCATGTGCACTCCAGAAAAGAATTTAAATACTCCACAAAAAGTCCACACCCTCATTAAACAAGGGAGGAGCTACTATTTAGTAGAGATACCAATCCTATATATGATGAGATGCCTATTTTTCAGAAAACTTTGTTCTATCTTTCTTCCTACTACTAAGAAGCCTAGCAGCAAGAAACTCCTGCAAGAAGATCTGTTCCACTCTGACTTGCTTTGTTGGCTAAAAGCTGAAATGCATCATTGATGCACAGCCTTTAACGGGGCCATTTTGCACTAGCATACATGCAGGGTAAAATTGTGACTAATCCAGATAGCCAAAAGCGCCTTTAGAATGATGGTACAGAACCAAACTCCTCTCTTTGCTCTTGATCAGCTAGCAGAGCAGATGAGAATCTGTACTACCTAAGCACATTTTTAGGCACTGTTACTTTGAAGTCCCAAAGTTATAACTGATCTTTTCAACATTTCTAATCCTTCTTTGGTGACCAGATACCTAGTCTGATGCAGAACAAGAACACTGGAGTGCAAAACTTAGTTCCTTTGAACTCACATGAATAAAGCCATTTATAGTAGTTTGTATTTTTTAACAATACAGGTAAAGTTTGAGGAATTAGGTCTTTTTGGTATATACAATGAAAAAATGCATTGAAAAAATCTGCAATATATTTAAGTTACTGTAGGTGAACAAAATTTCCAGTGGAGACATATCAATTTAATATTAACACCTCAAAACCATTAGCTTGTCAGATTTTGTGTTATGTTCAACAGAATACATAATATTCTCTTTTTGAAAAGGGAGCCATCAGAACTGATGCAACTTAAGAGCAGGGCAATATTAAACCTCAGAAGTCAAAGCAGCTTTCAGAAGAAATGTACATCTACACAAAATATATAAATTGATTCCTACTAACATATATAAGAAAGCAAAGGATGAAAATGTCAGTATTTGGGGCTACAGAGTTAGCCATATACAAAATCCAGTGGAACTGCACATAGGGGAAAAAAATATTATGAAAATGTATTCAGTATAGGAAAATTGAATTACAGTTACCTAAAAAGAGTACCAAAAGCATGCTAATATGACAAGCCATCTTCACCTCTGAAGTAAATGAATCGTATAATTAAACCAGATTGTTTTGTCCAATTTAATTATAGACTTATTTGCACACCTATCTCCAACTTATTTTGCACTTTCATACTTGTGAACTCAACAAGAACATCATACTTTGTTCATGAAGCAACTGCACACCAGAAGTTGGATTGATGTATTGCTTGTACCATTCTGGTTACCTTGCGTATTCTTCTAGAAACAGGACCAGACAACTGACAATCCCCACATAACAGACATACTTCACAGTAATGTTTCCTGAGTAAATATTCCCAGAAGCCCAGCTGCATAGGATATTTCCCAAATCTTGAGTGTACTACAGGGCAGACAACCAAATGCACCTCACCCCACAATTCCAATATAGGCATTGTATGTTTGGGTCTTGGTACAGAACCTTAACCAAGCTCTAAGGGAAATATTTATAAAGCTTTTTTAGGATGATTTATAATCAAACTGCCAAAGCCAAAATGCTGGAACTTATTTCATCAGAGAAACAGCTTCAAAGCCACAGAAAGACATTCTATATGCTATATGAAGCACATTAAGGGATGTATCTACTTTTCTGTTAGCCAAAGTTGAAACGATCACTTTGACAAGATGAACATTAAAAATAAAGAATATTCTGATGGCCTTTTCCTTCCTCTATACATATCTTAGTTACATTTCATGCATTCATGACTTTTGGTAAATTTAACTCTAAGATGAGTCATAAGTAGTATTTATATTGCATTATAGACCAAATTTTGCAATCTGCTCTCTCATGCTCGTAAAACCCCCCAACTTTTAAAGCCTGTTTAACCCCTCTGCGATGCACAACCTAAACAAAAGCAGCTCAGGCTGGCAAAATGTAGGCACATAAACCTCTGATGATCTTCCATTTTTTAAAACATAAAATGAAAAGCAACAGTACCCAACTTTCCTGCTGAAGGAAACTCTTTCAAAGGCATAATTTGTCTAAACTTGCACACTGGGCCAAACTTAATAAATATGCAGAGATTCAAGACTATGTTGTGGAGCACAACTGGCCCAACAACATGCAGAAGAGAAGACTAACTGACAACGAAGCCAAAACAAGACACTGGGATCAGTAGCAGCAGCAGCTTCGAATGCTACCAGAACCAGTCCTTTTCTGCTGGATGCGGACACTTCATCACAGATGTCAGTCTTCAACATCCACAGTTCGTAATAAAGCAGATTAAAACAAAGCAAATGGGCAACATCTTAAGACAGCAGGGACCATGAACTGCAGCGGCCACAGAGCTTGTACACTTTCCCCTTCTGCCACTGCTATATGGAATGGCAAACTTTTGCACATGGATGGGCATAAAGGGAGGGCAGTAATACTATAGAGCTCTGCTGATAAATCCAACAGAGCTCATCTGCTGGTGTCATGGGACTAACTGATGAAACATTTTACATTATACGAAGAAGTAGTAACAGATCCCTAGAAAAGTTCACGTATAAAATACTGTACAGATGGTCACAATGATTAGGAACAAGGCTGAGGAATGGCTTTAAACTAGTCTACCAATGCATTAGCAACAAGTACAAAAAAACTGAAACATGTGCCTACATTTCTAACCGCGCATTCCCAGAGGTGTGTCCAAGAATGACAGGCTAATTAAAATGTGGGCCTTCCCTACACTGCCAGTAAAACTAGGAACTGGAAAATTGTAATAGTAGCATTTCCCTGTTTTCAATTCACATTGAGTATCAATTGCCTGGTTGAAGTTTAGTAACTCAAATCTGTATATTAAAAAAAATTTAACTTTTCTTGATACTAGAAAACAACCTTTCCCTTGTAAACCCAACACTGCAGAATTACAGAAGTAGCCAAGAGATCAATAACCAGCAGGGAGAGCAACAAGACAAAGCACATTGTGTTTTAATTTATAGGAATAAGTGGCCTCTCCTCTCTTTTCTTCCAGATACTGGTTTTGCTATCTCTTCTCATGATAGATGGTCTATCCCTTTTTTTAGCAGAAGGGATACCAGATTCGTGACTTCCTGATACAGTTTTTCTTCTTAGACCTTCTTCATCATGCTGTTCTACGACTGGCCCATTCCCTCCATCCAAAATATGCCTCACAGCCTGGTCCTCTGGAGTGCAAACAGTGGTCCCACTTTCACTGCTACTTAGATCCAGATCTTCCAAGTAAAGGATCTTAGAATGCGGCATAGTTTTTATGAAAGTTTTCTCTCTCTCCAGTTTCCTACTAGGATGATGCTCATTCATGTCCACACCAGAGTCCAGACTGGTATCATTACTCTCTGTTTTTCTGCCCTTTTTCAGATCTATGAAAGAATGCCTCACTTGAGCGATCGGCTTTCCATCCAGGGATACAAACCATGCTCGAGGGTGCGGAGATGGTTTTCCTTTAGAGAGTTCCAATAATGTTTGTTCTGAAATACCTTGAAGTTCAGATGAAAATGGAGTCATTACGACTGCTTCATTCAATGTCCCAGGAACAGAGACAGACTCCAGTAAGCTATTAGTGTACCGGCCCCAGTTTGATGTTTGAGAAGGTAAGCCCTCTTCGCTATCTAATGTACTGTTTTCATCTCTGCAGACAGAAGGCTGTGGATGAGAGTGCACTGGCATTTTTGGTAATGTTTGCATGTAACTGTCACGATTCATGGGTTCCATCATGGGGCTATATACTAACTGCCCTTTTCTTGGCAAAGTTGCTGATTTTGCAGGATGCAATTGTTCTGGGGAGTGGAAAAGGTCAGAGGTTTGAAGAATAGCAATAGGTTGATTGTAAAGATGCATTAGATGTTCTGGGATATGGGAAAGCCCATACATCTCCTCTTTCAGTGAAAGGTACCTGTTTTGGTCTTGAATGTCCCTAGGAGCCTGGGAAACAGTAGTGTTACTATGTTTCGGCGGCTGTAAATGCCTAACTCCAGCATTAGGCTCCAATGAATTGGCTGAATTTCTTGACTGACCAGTCTGACATGATGACTGATAAGAAGCATCCTCTGTGTAGATTTTAAAATTGTCTCGTGATTTTCCCTCTTCTGTGTCTATGGACATCCTTCTTTGAGGGCTGTATGAAGAAATCTTCGGTGTATATAACTGTGACTTATCCTCCAACTGTAAAGACCCTTTGACAGCATTGACGTGATTTATGTGAGTTGTTGACGTTGTCTGGTCTTTTTTTATGACCTCCAGTCTAGTTGAATTTTTTTCCTTCTTTTGCGTCCGACCACATTTATCCCTATGCAAAAGAGATGCAAGGTGACTGTAGAGCATACTAGGAAATAATAGACTGTTGAAGAGCTGAAGACTAGATTTTTGTTAGGAAGTTGCAGTGTAATGTGACATCACAAACTTAAAATGAAGTTCTATAATAACTGTAATTTTTGAAGAAATATTAGGCTACGCATTATAGTTTAGCTAAGGAAACAAGTCTTAACTTCAAGAGACTATTTTATCAACCTTAAATTCTATTCATGCTGAGCCTCTCTTTTTGCTTACCTGCAGTAACAAAGAAGAACAGAAAAAAATCCAATGATAATGACAACAGTACCTCCCAGTATGGCCGTAAGGAAGACTGTGTGATAGGCTGTTATGTCCTTGGAAACAGCACTAATAATGGATTCTAGATTGTCGAACAAAACCAGACAAGAATTAGTTCTCAAAAACAAATAATTCCACTTGATATGCAGAGCTGTAGCTAATAAATTAAACTGTACTTTTCCAGTGATTTTGTGTTCCTATGGCACTACGTTCATCCTTCCCTTTTCCCCTTGCTATTTCAGCAAACTAGAAAATACACAAACAGTGGTTACAATATAATGGATCTTCAAAGGTTCATCTCAAGTACTAAAGCCTTACCATGACACCTACTCAATTCCTGTCAAATTACACTTGTATTAGTTGTCCAAACTGACCTAGAAACAGTCTACGTTTTCTATTTAGTGCTTCTATCACAAAGTGCTGTCTTTAAATTTTGACATCATATTTCTCCAATAAGAATCCCTTCATACGAATTTGCAAAACATGCAACAAGTCTACATAAAACAGAATCCACTCTGACCGTTTTACCCAAGACTAATTTTCTTCTTGTATTTCCTCCTGTCATACATCATCCTCAACAGTAAGGGATACAGTCCTGCTGATTTTTAGATCTCCATAGTCACAGTTCCCTTGCAGGCTTCTTTCAAAAGATGGAGACAATATAAATATACAGGTTCAAATACAGTCTGGACTTTTCCCCCTATAGCATTTGAAGTTCTAGGAAACTGTTATATGCACAAAGGCATTGAAACAAAAGTTTTCTAACTGTTGAAATTGCATGTCTTTCCTCCCTTTCTGTTGTTAAATAAAGCCATCAAACTGACAGCCTTAGATACTTTGTTACTTAGGTTACTCAGTAATTTCTTTGCCAGTCATTGCAATACCTCTTGTTCCAGGCAGTGGAGCTGCTATCCAGTAGCCTAAGTGTTGAGCAGTATATGTCCATACTAATTGACCATCTGCTTCCTTTACCATTCCTAGCCCACGGCTTACCCAAGCACCTGAAAAAAAAAAAAACCAGACAAAATATTGCACATGCCATGCAGGATTCTTCTTTATCTCAAACCATTAGCAATTAAGCTATTACCAAAAATATACAAGGTCACAAGAAAAACTGAAACTTCTGACCTATATACTATTTATTACACAGCTTTCACTAAACATGCAAACTTTCTCTCTTGACAATTTCATTTCAAATATACCTGTGTGGACGTTTACTTTGAAACAAAACACCAAAATTACTTACCAGAATTAATTTAATATAATTCATTTTCTATTAACAAATGTTTTTCATAGATATGCACACAAATAATTTGAAAAATCCTATTATATGAGCTTAAGCATGTATGAAGGCCAAGACTAAAAAAACCAACAAAAAACTACTATGGAGCAGGTAATCTAAGCTTACGAATACAAGTTTAATATTAGCTAGCAGCACTGAGTGGCAAAGCATTATTGTAGCATAATAAGTTACAATAGGATAAACAGTGTCTTGAATGTTTCTCTCCTTCTCCCTGCCCCAAGGCAGTAACAGTTCAGTTTGCCCAAGGAAGGTCTATTGTTAGGACACAGATTCCACACCATCTGTTCGGCAACACAAAGGACAGGTATTATGGTATGCCAGCTTCTACAATTAATAAAGCATGCAGTAGAAGAGACAGAATTCTACTGAACGCACTTCAACACACTTATTATTGTGGTCCATCTGTTAAATTCTAAGGACAGAAAACAAGCTTATATAAACAACCTTGTATTTTCAAACTGCAAATACTGAGAAGGAGAGAGAACCACCAGCTTTTTTAAAACAACAATAACCAAAGCATGCAAAAAGTATAATTCATATAAGCCCTACAATTTCAATTTTTCTCCAGAACACTTCTTTCACCAAAGCAAAAGGAAATATCAACCAGACAGGAGGTAAAGATGAGAACTCACACATGCCACAATGTGCGTATGCACAGACACGCACACGCACGGTATCATTCGGCAGTAAAACTTGCAGCCTTTTCCTAGTACTTGTGATGGCTGGCAGAGGGGAATAGCAGCAGCAACCAGCCACCTAGAACCCTGAAAGACATGGTTTCTCAGTTACCTGGAAAACCTCTTGTCCAGACTCAGGAGCAAAACCAGCCAGAAGAATCTTCCATCCCTAACTCTCATATTAGAGGCAACAACAACAGGTCCTCAAATTCTCTGTCCTGTCAACTCTAAGGCAAGATATCACTATAAGGCAAAACTATTGTTTTACAAGTATAGAGGGTGGGTTACTTACAGGCAGATAAAAACCAACACAAACCACCACATATAAAGGGCAAAAAAAATTCTAGGTCTCCAGAAGTTCTATCTTGACAGAACAAATCTGTAAGAAGCTATATAATCTCTGCTGTCCTCTTTAGTAAATTATATCTCCCCCCGATATACTCCATAGAACATAGTACATATTAAGAAAAACATGAAAATGTGATTTATGAGTAAGCACATATTCTCTTATGACTTACTGCAATCCAAACAGAAAGATATGATTCTCAATTTAATGTTGCAATGCAAGCTTTTTTTTTTTTCTAAATTCTATTATAATCTATAAAGTACTTTTGGTACTAATGAGGAAAAATATTTAGTAAGAAGGAAGCCAAGTTCAATATACATCAACAAATTCTGCATTTACAGCAGCTGGAATATAATTACAAAAGCTCATTTTCCAGGAACAGCCTCAGTACTATTACACATTGAGTAACACCAGGGAACACTGCATGAGCAGACATGTAAAAGCAGTTTCTATCTTCTTCCTGGCATGTATGGATCAGTCTACACAATATCAAACACAGACCTGTTCCCTTACTGCTATCAATACTGATACGGAAGCTCTGATTACCATTATGACATATTCCCCAAGGACTTGAGAGTTTAAAAGTGTGTGTCAACATCTTGCTGGGGACAACCTGCATGCAACATCTTTGGATGCCAGAGTCTCCTTATTCAGTGCAGTGGTAGCTCACCATTCAGCTCAGATGGGGGCCTGCTGCTACTTATGGACCCTCATGAATGCTTGCTGGAGAGCCTATGCATTCAGCTGTCCTCAGTTACCAGAACCTTGACTAAGGAACACCTTGCTGTTACTCAGTTACTGTAGAAATGAGTCATTTTGCACATGTCAGATCAAAGGTAAAAATAAAAGAAATGTATTTAAGAATTAACATCCAGAGCAGTGAATACAGTTGCAATTTTGACTGTAGAGAAGAGATGAGGAAGTGGAAGAAAAAGTAGAAGAGTTATGCACAAAAAGTCTCTATGCTTGTCCACAGTCCTCCTTGTCCTCTCTCAGCAAGCAGCAGCGAAGGCTCCACGCGAACACTACACCTCAGTGAGCACCCATCACAAACAATTTACCTTTACAGAATGTCTATCAGAGTATACCCCATCTGACAGGAAAAAACCCAACGGTTTTAATAGTTTTTATTGGGTCAGCATACCACACTCCTACTCTTGCTCTACCCCTAAGGCCAACATGCCTAAGTAGGCATGTTGAGTAGGCCCCTCAACACCCACATACACACCTTACACTGGTTTATATTCTAGCCTGACCCTGTGCCCAGTTGCTCTAGCTCTGTCAACTTTTTGGTTTAGTACCATTGTTGACCTAGTTTTCTGTTTAGTGAGTTAAAACAGTTCGGCATAGGTACAGATGAGCACAGGAGCTGGCAAAAGTGGCTGTGGCAGCAAGAAATCAAACCCCTTTGTGCTATTTTACCACGTCAGACTAAAACCCTTTCTTTGATGAAGAATGTTAACCCTTATCACTGGTTACCCTTCTGAAATCTTCTAGGTGTATAGACAGACTTAATCTTCTATGCCAAAACTTATTCTATTCACTCTTTTCCCAAGAGACAACCTAGCCAATTTTTTATTAGCATATTCTTCATTCAAATTAATGTTCTTTGGTTGTTCTTCATTAAGATGAACAGTTTGTTTCTTGAACATGTAAACAATGCTTTGCTGGAGTTGGTGTCCTCTCCTGTACTTTCAACAGTTAAATAACAGCTTTTTGCCTTAATAAGGAGTAAGATGCTTACCTCTTCACTCGCACGCGTATTTCAAGACCAAGTGTGATGGAAAGTATAAAGTACAATTTAAGACAATCAGTACACTAATGGACACACACCTAATACAGGACATCTAAATGGGATAAGTGTATGTAGCTCATTACTCACTCCTGACTAAAATTAGACAGGAAGGGATGACAAAAGGTTTAGAATGTCTAATCCCCAGCCTCCTCTTCCCACATATACTGTAAGAACTATGTTGTTCCCTTTGATAACTCTTATTTCACCTTCATTTCACTTTCTGAATTGCTTTTGTTAACTGAAGTAATATCTATCCAGGTGTAGGACCTTTAGAGCTATACTCTAGGAAACAAAGCATCCAAGTCTTCAATTCTGATTTTTCAAGAAGGCATTCACAAAATTACCAGGCTTAAAATTTAACATCACCTAAAACATATGTTCCCTGAATCCTTAGCCTCCTCTGAAAATAAAAATCCATCACATGTAAAATTTGTTCAACAGGAATGCTAATGGATTTTACTAAAGCTTTTTGAACTCATGTAAGCAGGGAAATTCCTTTGAACAATTCAAGTTAACCAATCAAAAATAATACAGAACCCCTAATAAAATTTGTGGCTATTTACCACTACCTCATATATTACTGCAATCACTGTCCCATGACATAGTGTCATGTGCCCAAAACTATACACATATGCTAAAAGGTAGAACAACATATAACTCAGCCCACTTACCAGTTTTCATATCGAATGTCCATGCAGGTATAGCATCTCCTGATTTTACAGTACTTGTGGGAAGAGGAAGTGTAATCTGAATGGGACCATTTACTTTCAGTTCTTTCCCAGTCAAAAGAACGTTTACGCATATTGCAGCAAGAGGAGCTAATTCCATGCTTTTGAAACCTGAATGTAAGAAATATCTTGTCTGTAATTTTCCATTCATAGTCTATTTCTTAAAAAAAATATTTAGAATTAATATACTTATTATAACTAAAGTCAAGCCTTCATTCGCATCCAGTTAAACAGTCAGTTGTCACCAACTTGGTCAAATAAAAATAAACATTTCTTCTTTTCTGGACTTTTAAAATCTTGTGATCAAAATAAAAACCAGTCATTTCTACACCATATCTGTAAAAGAGAAACAGACTTTTGACACATAGGTCCAATGCTGACTGTAGAACCAATGATTAGGCAAAACTTGGCTTGGGGGTGGTGGAAGAAGGGTTTTTCCCCTCAGATAATTTGATTACAAAATAGCTAACCTATGTGAAATATAGACAATATAAGAATTTTTGTATAATTGCAATATATATAACATTGAATCAAACTGAAGACTTATGTAGATATATGACTGCTGCATTTCTCCTTAGTTGAACAGTCCTCTTAAACTCTCCTGTAAGGATTAACTTTCTAATTTGGCAGTTATAATCAACTGAATAGTTAATCATGAGTCTTGTCAAAGCACTCAAAGGAAACATTGCATATACAAAACTTTACAATGCAGGCTGAAAGTTTGTTTCCTTTGTTTTCCTTACACTAAATTGCAAATACTTCAGAACGCACAATATGACAGGATGGTGAAAGAAGCTGAAACAGAATTAGTAAGTACCAGAAAAATGTTAAATCTATGCAAGCTGTTAGAAGCTGGTTGTGAGAAAACTCCTGATGCATCAGATATCAATTAGCTTCCATCTGCCTTAAAAGGAAGTCCGTTCCTTTAGGAGTATATGAATAATTTAAAACATATGCCAGACATTGAAAGGAAAACTCAAAGGGGAGAAACACTGCTTATTCTCTTATGCTTTACATTTAAAGAGGTGAACTATAGATAAGAAAGGTTTTAAAATGTGTAAGTCAAGATATCAATATATATGATGATTTTAATTCAGTGGAAATTAAAGGAGAGCATGACAAGTTCAAATATGCCATGTAGTGGCCACCTCCTGTGCTGCAATGAATTTAAGAGCCTCATGGCTTCAGGTCCACTGGGAATAGTAAGAAAAGAACAAAAGAAACAGAACTGTACACAGTACAATCTACCAGAGATTACTGTATTTATGCAAATAAAAAAAATTTGACAGAATAACAAATACTAAAAGATCCAACTGCATATGAGCAGAGTTATAATGACTCACAAACCCACTTACTGCTTCTCCAGTGAAAAGGATGCACAGAAAACATGATTACAGTTGTGCTCAGTATACTTAGTGACTACTTGGTTTCAAACAGGCTTACATAGATTAACTGTCTGTGAGCCAAACTAGAGCTTCCATACAATCTTTATGCTAGGTGTAAAGCTCCTAGAGCCAACCATTCTAGTAAAAATGCAGAAAACCCCTCAGCTGAAGTTAATCGCTGCAGTTTTACTGATTTCTTTAGGTTCACCTAGTTTACACTCTGGCCATAACCATATTTTTAAGGTGCTTACTAAACCAGTTCCACAGTCTCATGAGATCCTGAACATAACCTATACACATACACACACATGTGTATAAAAAGCAGACTGAAGGAGTATTTTGGTGTAGTAAGACATGTTATGTTCTCATACTACATGGAACAAGACAGAGTGACATCAGTTACTTACCTGATGTGTTCATAGCTTACTCCTATAGAACAAAGCTTTGTGATTTAATGCAACAGAAGCAGGTTCTGGCCCTTTTAATTTAAAGCATATGTTTTTCTGAAACACTGTGCACTCATATGCATTATAATTTGAAGATTTCTTCTTTCAAAAAAAATCTTAAACAACATATTTACATACCAGATTTATTTAGAAGAATTCCTGTCGTGTAGAGAAAGCTGTCCACTTTCAAAAATTGCTCTGGCACTGTCAGATAGGCTGTAACATTTGTAATATGGTGATTTGTTGGAAGCTTTATTAAAAATTTTGGAAACTGAACACTTGGTTGAGATTTGGCATCTGTAAAAGAGTAATATTTTGTCTTAGCAATGGTAAAACATACAGTGTTTTTATTACTGTTCAGAAATCCATTTAGCATAACAACTTGGTTTCACCCATTTTCTCCATGGTTTGTGTGTTTCTAGTCTAGCACTTGTCACAGCCACACATACAGCTACACAATTAAGTGAAAATCTGGCTTTAAGTAAATAGGTATTATAAAAGTATATGAACATGCCAAATTTTTTTTTTGTATGTGTACACATGTTTATCACAAAGTGTTTAGATTATGGTCTGCAAACACTGAACTTACCAGACAGTTTTCCAGTAATTAAGACAGTATCTTCAAACAGCCATATATTAGCTTGACTTTGTGGGAATAATGAAAGCGTCACAGAGGAGTATACTGTAGAAAGTGATAATATCTGTTACACTGTGCAACCAAAAAAATGCTGTTAAGATCTCCAGTTCTGAGGGAATACTGAATAGAGCAGTTAAAAAAAAAGAGAGTATATGAAGACTGGATAAATAAATTACTCCTGTTGTCCAGAGCAGGAATTTCAGTGGTTAGGCAGGAAGATCTCTCTTGTATGTTTGCTACTGTTTTGTGCGTTCTATGGATAAACAAGCAGCTAGAACTCTTAAAGAGTCCATCTCTTTTAAAATCAAAAAATCCCCACCTCATATAACTTTAAGAGCATGCAATAGTGAAACAGGAAAACTTGTGAGGAAACACTGCTGAGAGGAAACTATAACAACAGGTTATACCTGTTATACAGGACTCAAAGCATCCAGGATCACTAAAGGACTCCAGGATCACTAAAGACAATGTGATTTTTTGTCAAAACACATTACCAGCCCTTTGCTAAGTCTAGGTAAACAACTTCTCAGAATACACTCACGGTATTGCAATATAACCTACTTTAAAAGGGCTATTTTCTGTTTTACAACAATAAGAACTTTGACAAGTCTAATGGATCATTCACCCTTACATCTGCATTGACAGGCACCACCTCCCTTGACTGACTTCATTCAGTCTTTTTCAGTTGATAGTAACTACCCAGCCTGCTGAAGAAGAGAGAAATTTAATTACCGACAGATACAGTTTAATAATAGGACTTTAAGACGCTTACGTACTTGGCATTCTCCCAGTCTTCCAAGGCAAAGGTGTTAACATGTAGCCATCCTTGTACGATAGGATAGTTAAGCTTAATCCTAATTTGTAGGGAACTTTTATTAATACTGCTCCATTGTTACCAGTAAGAGTAGAATTTGTCTTCGTGTAGTTAACAAACACTTCTACAACCGCTTGTCGCAGGTACTGATGACTGATGATGTCATTTACTTGAACTTTTAGTGTAAAAACAGATCCTATTAACAGAATGAAAAAACAGGAGGTCATAATACATCATAACTTAAGGACCATAACTTAAATTTGTAAAGAAGTCCTAGAGTTTATGCTTATCTATTGATCCACTGTATGGTGGATCTCTATCTCAACAGAGGGTAAGATCTGGCCAAAGCAAGGGGTACTCATACAATTGTACACCACAGAGAAGAAGGAAGCAAAAAACCTTGAGATGGGGCACAAAGACGCCAAAAAGTGTTTACCAAACTCAGCAAATATAATACCTAACCAGTTAAAACCAAAAAAACAACAAACCAAAATTACAAAGTAATTCTTCCCCTTTTCATTTCATCTTGAACAATGCATCTGGGACAATGGGAGATTCAATGTGCCTTGCAAGTGCTCTGCAATATCACACTGATAATAGATGGTCTTCTTATCCAAGTATAACCCATGGCTTGGGTCACACATTTAAAGAAGCACCTTGAGTTTCTAAACACAGAGAACCTAAGGTCTACAGACTGTGGGATAACACATTTATTTTTACATGTGTGAAATTTTATACAGTAACCAAATGCATCCAGACACTTCGACTGGTTTAATATATCATGTCCCATCAGATTTACACTTCTGGTCTAGTTTTCAATTTTCTGCATTGCAGCTTCTAAGTAATATTTGTCTATGTGTAATTAGAGGATCTGACATTCCTTTACAACACCTAGCATCTTGCAGAGATCATAATTACAGTGATTGAGCAGTATCCTGAAAACAGTAAGTCCACTTGAGTAACAGTCTCAAGATACTCTGAATTATGTTAAGTTTCTCTCCCACCTTGATTGTAAATAATCTATCAGGGAGTCTTTTCATAGACAGCAGGTACATGAAAACAGACAAAATTCCATGTTATTTCCGTGTGAAATTAAGTTACTATCATTAATTAAAATATCTATGGACCACTGTTAAAAATATTTCAAACAACATCAATTTTCCAATAGTTTGGTTACAGACATACTACTATTGAACACCACTGCACTACTTCATACCCCAGTATTTTCAAATAAAATAATTATGAACATGCATTTCTATTTAGGTCAAATGTCAGGCTAAGTTTGTTTGAAATTTATCTTCCTAAAATCGTAGTTCAATTTTATTATGTTCTCTGCTCTATAATTGAGATTGACATTGCACCAAGAGATTACTACCATTGACCTTGATTTGAATGAAAAGGCCTTGAAAAGCCGAGTGCAATCCATCAAAAAACCCAGCACGTAGTGAAGACATCCAAGTTAGGCCTCTCTGAAATAAGTATTTATTTAGATCTATTGTATGCATGGAGCATACCATATATTCAAGCAAAAAATGACCTGCACACAACAAAAGCTACACTGGCCTCAATTTATTACTATTTATTGCATACACAGCAAAAACTTACCAGCTGTGCCAGTTTGATTCTCTCCAGTGTTATAGAAAAATCTACATCTTCTTGTGCAATTAATATATACTTTCAAAAAAAGAAAAAAGATCCCAATTGTACTCAAACATATTTGATTGAATTAAACAGAAAATGAACAATAATCTTGGAACAATGTAATCTGTCTTTTTTTTCTTATGTGTGATATTTCTAGAATAAAATTGCTTTTGAATTGCTGTTGCTAGAGGGTTTTTAAATCACATGATTAAAAAAATTATGTCATGTAAGCAAATTATGGCTACTAAACAGATCTTCAAGGCATTGATCCAGTTACACATATACAAAACTGGGAAGACAGGTCATTTGCCCTTGGTCAATGACTATTTAAAAGGCTACTAAATAGGGAAAACAGACTGTGTACAATGTTCTCAATCTGTAATCACTTGGAAGCCAGGAATATCTCGTGAAATGGTATTTAAAATTAAGAAATTCAGTACTACAAAATCCAAGCTCATGCCAGTAGGAACCAATCCCAGAAATGCCTGGTATGAACTAGTATTTTAACAGCTGGAATCAAGTCAGGAGAAAAAGAGCCTAATATTAACAGCTGAAATAAGTCATAAACCAATGAAAACCTAGAATGTACTCAGAAAGACACTTTCTTTCAATCATTTCACACTTTTCATGTGTATTTTTCCATTTCCTGCTAACAATAAGCCTAATGAAAACACAGGTGGGGGAGTCACTACATTCCTCCTCCAGCTGTTAGTAAATTCAAAGGTTAATTGTGCAAAAATATTTCTTCCTCTCATCTCCTTCAGCTACATCCATATTAAAACCTGCTTTTTTACAAGCTTTTGGTTAAAAAGAAAAAAAGACTGCAAAAATGTAGAAAGCTATACTATTTTCACTCTTTCTCATCATGACCTGACAAATATCATTGGCTGCCTTTAGCCACACTCAACTTCCATTACCTCTTTCTCATATGGATTCAGAAATTGCCACAGCAATTTTCAAAACTGATACTCTGCCTGAAATGGTGTTGAGAAGATGCAGAAGCATAGTTGTAAATGCAGACTGAAATCCTAGGGTGTTAATAAGACAAAGGTCTCCCATGTGAAAACAGACAGGGTCTTATATAATGCAAGCTCTGAAAGAGTAATTACCTGCATATTACTGTTATCTACGTAAGTAGCACTTACTCAAGTGAAAAATGCTCACTTCACACCCACTAATATTAAGACAAAGATTAAAGGACACTGAATTCCTAGGTCTCATTGCTTTTGGCCTTATCTTTTGTGCTAACACAAGACTCTTCCTGAAGAGAGAAAGTATGCCAATCAGCTGGAAGTTGTTCCCTCCCTGCAAATAATATACACAAGCAAAACATTTACATTTTCTAGTATCAACCAGAATATACTCTGCCAACAAGTCACTTGAAGTTTGTGTGCAGTGATTTTGGGAAGACATTTTTAAAAAAAGAAAAAAGTAATCGTCTTTTAATCCCTCAACAGTAACAGCGCAGAAAACACAGGCACACAATATTATGCCTCTGAATCAAAATGTTAGTGAAATGACAATACGTAAAAAATCCTAGTTAAAAAAGCCAGCATCCAACAGTAACAACAATTTTCCTCCCCCACAGCCAGGTTTCACTATTGTTTTGTATAAAACAGAGTGTACCAGAGCATCCTACAGCAGGCCAGCTGTAACAGCCTAGCTAAAAGCAAACCAATCATAAGGTCCTAAGAGCTCAGACTGTGTGTGCAGTAGTGGCCCAACATGTATGACTGATCTGTATCTTTCCAAACTTGATATCCCTTGACCAACCCCCTCACATGACTCGCATGCATTTAATGTGCAAATTTATCAGACACATTTAATGGCATTGAGTTATGAACAATGTCATATTAACACTCATGACAACTAATTTGCAAAGAAAATCCTGGGGTTTTTTTTCCTCTTTTTATAAAGATCTTAATGCACAAGTCTTTAAGGACACTTTTAAGTCTCAAATATAATGCAGACTGCAGCAGCATTTTTTAATCACAATAAAACGTACTTAAAAACATTTCAGATGCAGAGATGAACTGTTGGTTAACTGTTTAACAAAACCAAAGCTGATAAATTAAACAATAGATGAAACTTGTGCTTTTTTCCGGTCACTAACACTTGCCAAACACAAGTGGGTCAGCTGTATCTCAATATTAAACAGATTTGACAGAACTCCTACAATTAGAAGAAAGAACTCAGTCTTAGCTAATTTGATTTGTGCTGCCTCAGAGGAAGGGAGATTTGTCTCTTGGCAAGTCCACTGGAAATGCCAGTTTTCACAACATTTAAATGTTTGCTGATAAATGATCATAAAAATGCAGCAGTTACTTAGACAAACAGGGCCTTCTACCACATTTAGCTACTTCAGATACATCACAGCCAGTAAAATGACATCTCATTTCTGCAAGCAACAACATCTAATGCCTGGAATTTGGCTTCACATCACTGTCCTAACTTGGAAATCGTATCACAGAATTAAGCCAAAGAACTGCTTGGAATTGCAAGCCAGGTACAAAGCAGTGCAAAAAATTCTCTCTTTATAACACCCCTATGTAATTTGCTCTTAATTCTTTACCTGCAGATAAGCAGTCATCTGGTTACCACATTTATCTGAGATTTAATTAACATGGTCAAGGCCACAGACCTTACAGGCACCAATATATTTCAAACTACATTTATCATTAACTGTGAGATACAGCAGTGAACACAGACATGCAGGGCACTGCCCAGGAAGTATTCCTATACATTCGGCGACCCAGACGCAAGCCCCTTTTCCTATTTGTCACCAAGGTCCTATAGCAAAAGAGGTTCTATACCTCGAAGGAGGCGGTTACTCTTCTTAAAACACAGACAACTACCCAATTAACCAACTATCTTACAGAGTGGAGGGAACAGTAACCAGAACTAAATTATTCATTAGTACCTTCCCTCGGAGAAGACTTTTCTCATCCTTGCCCAGAGATGTTTAAACCCATGCCAGAAAAGGCACATGCTTACCTGTGTTCTATGGAAACTGCCTACACTGTATTACCATGCTCCCAGCTAACTAAACAGATGAAACGTGTGCTGTGCAATTTGCTTGGTCTTAGCTGACTGAACAATCATTTTTTTCCATCTTTTCCATTCATAGAACACCGTATTTTTTGGTTTAATATAATTAGGAACATGAAAGGTGCACTGATCCGTAAAGAAGAAATCACATGTTCTAAGAATATCAGGTTTTACTACACATGCAGTATTGCAATGGATTTTGCCATTATGGGATGGGGGCAGGGAAGATCAATGAAATACATAATCTACACAGTCGACACACATCTGGCTTTAGTAAAACAACATCATATAAAAGCAATCCTCCTGCCCACAAAACCCAATCATTACTACTTAAAATGTCCTTAAAACTACAGTAATGCTAGTGACAAACTACAAAAGTGTATCTATAAAAAGTAAAAGCCTATTATACCTTTAAAGCTCATTAAAAATCCATGTACATGAAGGTGAGTTGTGGCAGCAACTAACTGACACGGGAATGATTTAATGCTGAAGTAAGCCCTCCTCACCACAGTGCACCATCAGCCTGCGGTTACCTTTTGTTCTTTATTAAGGTACAATGCATTGACACAGTACAGATTTTTCTGCCTTGCATAGTGCATTAAAATGACATAATAGGTGATCCCTAAACTCCAGTAACTATTTAATGGCTATATTCTGACAGTTATTCTCAGATACTCAGATAAGCTCTCTGACCAGCTTACAATTATGCTTCTCATAGCTATCAAATAACCTGAAAATCTCATTAATAAGCCGTACATCCTAATGTAGTCTTCATTTGCCAACTATCAGTGTTCTTTTATGCTGTCTTACTCCATGCAGTCATTTACAGACCCTACATACAGATGGGCATGTACATGTATAAAGATATTTCTAACGCTACACAAATAATTCTATATATTCCAAATTGGTAATGGAATATCTCATTTAAAAACTAATTATGTGATTCTTTATAAAGATATTTATATGCTATTTATATGCTGCTCCTCTGATTTAAAATAATAGCATAAATGCAGAAAATTATTTTTCCTCCCTAAAATGACACAGGAATACTACTAAAATACAAAACACACTGCAAACATTTCACCCTGTGCAATTTTAACTTTGTCTTTTATTAATTAGTTACAAGTACAATCTACACATTTTATTTTCAATGCATTAAAACTGAACTGAGAAGCAAAGAACCTCACATGGTTCACAAAAGGTCTGTGGAAATTCAGCAAATACCTAATCAGCTGTAAAAATCAGTTTCTCTGGAAAAGAGAATGTTAGAGTTAGATAAGACACACACAGGATAACAAATATAATCGTTCTACCTGCCTGAAAAGAAAAAACACCTGAAAATTGAGAACTAGCTGACACAGTTCCATTCTTGCACTTAGCGCAAGGTTAAAAGTTGTACCACCCCTCTCCAGAATCACTCTGGGAGTTAAAACCTTGATCTAGTTAGCAAACAGCCATGTAACTATTACCATGAAGTGACTGGTAAAGAACATGGGTGCATAAGGACAGACCCAAGTTACAGTGGCAGCTAAAACTTGCCCTTGTTTAGGTTGATCTTAAACAAAATGGCAGCACAATTACTCTCATTTTAAAGCAAGTATGGACTGCTCCTTGAAATGCACTTTGGAAAAAGAAGATATTGACATTTTACTGCCATATGTCAGGGATGCTGTTCAATAGTGTTCAACTGTAGAGACTTACAGAGAACTGCTTTTAGGCAATGCAAAGATACTGTAAAAAATTAAATATTAAATAAATTGGAGCCCAGAGCTAATCAACATTTGCTCCATTTGTATATGAACAACCAATCCTGTGGAGGTAATACCACCACATAAGCTATACAGCACAGTTCTGCAGCTTAGCACTCTCTTAAAATATTTGAATGCAAAATTGAACATTAAGATATATATTTAGAGGAACAGCTTTGGCAAAAATTTCTGCAGTGGTACAGAATACATTACCGACTTCCAGGGACAAAGCCACAAAACGGGGTCTGGGAAAGTAGGACACCACAGTATTCCCACTCACTGCCTTATTTCTGGTCAACCAATTTCCACAGAAACCATCAACAAAATCCCAATTATGAAGGGGCTAAGGCTAGATCCTGAGGGGGGGGCAACCAGTGCCTTTTACACAGAGAAAGGCTATTACAGTCATTTTACAGGAGACAGTTTAACCCAATCTAGTCCAATCTAGATATCTCCAACAAGCACTTGCTTCATATTCAAGAGAAACTGTAACAGATTACAAATTAGAAAAAATTTGAACATACCATTACCTAAGTAGGGGATTTGTCACCCTACTCTGGTGAGCTTTTGTTGGAAAAAAAAAAATATTGTATTCTAACTCTGAGAGCTTTTCAAACATTTTCTTTTACATTTGCTTCAAACAAAGCATTATTTCAGATACAGAGAAACACTTCCTTACTTCAGTATCATGTGCTGTGATAGGCACATGCAGACCACAGTGCCAGAGTCCTTAAGCATCTGTACATTAGTAAGAAAAAAATGGAAATTATTTACTAGAAGCTCATTCATATTGATAAATGCATTATTCCAGCACATACTACAGTCTTCAGGTGGCCCTTCTTCCCACCTTGCTGGGAAAAAAACAAAAATAGTACTTCAGAAAACATTTCACACACTATCCTGATAACTCAGTTCCAAATCAAGACTAGGCTGCATCTCTTGAAACAACTAGATACGTTTGCTTTTAAGAGCTGAACAAAACAGCCATGTAAGAAAGATGTAAACCCAACATTCTACTGTAATCTCAAATAAAAACATCTCATCCTTGCTCCCATGGCTTTCTGTTCATCCATTGCTTTCTGAAAACTATCTTTCCCAGTTGCTATTTCTCCATGCCTTTCATACTGTCCTCTTTTCTTGGCAGAACTCTGCTTGGTCTCCTTCCTCCCGGCATTCATTCCATCCTGGAGTAATCTCTGTGATGACAACTCCCCATAATATTTTAGCCTGTGAGATTGCTGATCATGAAGATCAATACTTCTATAAAGATGAGGGGTTTTGCAAGCTTCATAAACTAAAAAGAGAGTGATAAATGTATTACATAAAGTTAAATGCATTGAATCCAATCTATCAGGATGTGCACTTTAAAAGGAGACTTCGAATCTAGCAGACTGAAAAACTACAGGGGACTGCCTGTGGCAAATTAGCACATGATACAGAGCAAACTTCAAGGTTCTAAGTAAATTGGTAGGTCAAAGACTAATTATTCATTTAGTTCAAAACAGACCCAAAATTCAGTGTCATGTTACAATAAAACCATATTAAACCATACAGAAAAGCTGACCATCTACCAAAATGCTAGAAAAAAGTGTTATATATTTTACAGATAAGAACAAGGCCTCTTTCCCTTCTACAAGGGATTTTGGTAGCAAAGAGAAGTAAATGAAAAAACAAACAAACAAAAACAACCAAAAAAAACAACCCCCAAACCACACTACTTTAGAAACAGACTGGCTCAGTCATACATTCTAGGGTTTTTTTCCAGCAAAAATATTTATGGACTTAGGAGCATTTCTTCACATAGAATTAATATTGAATTTTTACTAGTGCTTTTACAAAAAAAGTTGTTCATTGAATTTATTTACTTAAAATAATTTTATTTCACTTAAACAGAATAATTATTTTCCTTTTAAACCAACATAATTCAGGGGTTTATATTTTGTATATATGTGTGTGCATATATAATCATAAATCTTAAGCAAACAAGAGGAAAGGGAGGTTTGTTTTTTAAAGAGGGAGGTAAAGAAAATTACAAAACATTCTTAATAGAAATCTTGCCCTCAAATATTAGTTTAAATTTATGCCTTATTAGTACTTGGGCACTGAAATGATTTCCAAAGTAGTGAACAGTCATTAGGTCAGTGTAAATCAATAAACTGATTTTCTCGCAACTATTGGAATCAGTTCCTCCAAATTCAGAAGCAACTTAAAAGAAAGATTAAATCTAATCAGGACTAAATATGGCCAACATTCGCTATCACATTTTGATAGAGGATGTACTTGCCTAGCGTGAGCTAATTTTTCAGAGAAGTTAAAGAGTTCAGAAACTCCTAGTATTTTTCAAATAGATATTACATAACATGACAGCTATCTACTTCCATGACACACTTGTACAGATATAGACTGCAACACTACCTTGAGTTCATATTTTAAAAAAACAAAACTACCACACTTCACAAACATGCAAACTTTTAGTGCTTGTAATTATTTTATTGGATTTGGATTATGTTATGATCTGGAGGGCCCTAGAGTTTGAAATTTGTACTACTGCACAGGTAAATTAACATTTCAGCTTTTTCAATTTTAAGATCTGTTGTATATAAGAGCTGATTGATTTAATGAGTTATTTAAATAAATAAAAACAACAAAACAACCCTCTTCTACAACCAACAGCTGAGTAATACCATTGTAAATGGTTATACTTCCAACCAAGATCTCAGACGAGATGGATAAAGAAACTAAGTAAGCATGATACTCATTCCACAAATGTTGACATGAACCAAATGCTGATGAAATTTAGGTCCTGCAAAATCAATAAAACAAACCACATCATTATAGGCTGTATCCTTCATGATTACTACTGTATAATCAATAATACACCTTCCTGGAATGATCATGCTTGTAAGAACTACACAAGAATGTCACCAGGTTAATCCAGAAAGCTGCTAAATCCACTTACCTATCCAGTGGGAACATACCCCCAAACACTTTCAAGTGCACCTAGTAAAATACATAAAATACAAAGAAAAGAAGAATTCCCCTTTAAAAATTTTTATGGGCTACCTAAGAAAGAGAAGAGATACCTAAGAAATTTAGAAGAGATTTTTTTTTCCCTGTATTCCTTTAACACTGCAGGGTATAAATATGTCATTAAAAAAAAATCCCATGGAATATTTTTAAGTGCATGTCATTTACTGCTGTTAAAGTACTCATTTGGTAAGTAGTTGCATGATGTTTTTCACCATTAGATGCCTTCTTCATTCAACTCACATATTAAAATCAGAATGTGTCACCACCCAAGACAGAACACAAGAACTCACAGCATACAATAAACCAGAATTTTCATTACAGAATTATATTTCACACATCTTGCTGTATTGTTATAAATAATAAGAATTTCAATAAAATTCAAAATTGACACCTGTTAGTGTAGCTATGACAATTACAATTACCATAGCAACTCTTCATTTTTATTTGCTGCTATTTTGTTGCATCAGCCAGCCTGGTTCTCAGAACTCTGGTTACTATGAAAGATGGAAGCTGGGTAATTCACCTTCCTGGAGCAAGGGAGATATGCAGCAGACAAGATGAAATGCTGCGGTCTGCAGAGCTTCACTTATTTAGGATTCATTTATTTTAAATATCATCTTCTGTAACCTTAGATAAGTGAGATAAATGGTTGGTATTACAAGACCAAAAATCTTTAATAAAACTTATATATCAAATAAAGATAAATTTTCAAGTGAAAGATTTAAATAAGCAAGTAAATACTAGTAATAGAGTTCCTGAAGCCTACAAAATAGAACACCTTTGCCCAGGCATTTCAGAGGCCATTGTAAGATTATTTTTTTCATTTCAGTTTACTCACTGGCTAATACTAAACCTGTAATGCTGCTCTTTCATTTTTTTAGGTGACTGCCTGTATCATTCTACCTTGTATCAGAGTTGAGGGAATGAAAAAAATTAATATTAAAATTTCACACTTTGTTACAGAATACTGGGAAAAAATGTACATAAGGGAAACATCAAAATCTGCATAATACTCTATTTTAAATATGCTATCTTAAATACCCACATTATATTATAAACCCTGAAGAAAAATGGGCAAGTGCCTATTAGGTGATAAGCAAACAACATGCATTTCCCACTCATGAAATTTACAATCAAACCTTCATTATGTAAACAGAAAAAAATAAATCATTCAGCATCATCTCCTTGACAAAATGAGACCATTTCTTATAGAGAATTTCTAATGATTTGTCAAACCTGCCCTTTAATGGTGAATATACTTGGACAGAGGAGGAATATTCCAGTAACCCTGTAGCATTATTCATCTTTTTTCAACCTAATGGGTCAGGTACAGAATTTGTCTCATGTAATTCTTAGTGGTGGGTAGTGAGTGGAAAAAAAAAAAATTGTGCAAATTCAAACATCCCCTTAATTTGGCAGGGGGTGGGGGAGAAAGAAATCACAGGAAAAAAAGCAGTACCCTCTTCAAATATGACATTTAATGCCATGAAGGTTTTAGCCTTAAGACAGATATGCCTGTATAAACCCACAGTGGCATAATATAACCTACAAACTTTAATTCAAACATCAGTGCATGTTACTCGCTAATGACAAAGGAAAACTACTGATGCATTCAGTGACATTATTCAATAACATGCTGGTCACTATTCTTTGCTGAAAATACTTTTCTTCCCCAAAAGCTGCAAAATCTCATACTACTGCTTAAAGAAAGGTATTTGCAAAGTTCCAGCAATGTTTATCTTTCACTTATAGGCAATGATCCTCTAACCCCCTGAAGAAGGCCAGTGTGTAAAGACATATATGGAGAAAATAGAATTCAAAGTTTGCAGGCCAACACTTCCTAACTGTAATCCTGTACACGCAGGAGGGGAATTTTTTTATGTCCTAGTTAGGAAATCCATATTGCTGCAACAAACAAGAGCACCCAACAAGCTACTATCTCTTTCATATATAAGTCTTTATTAAAGTTGAGTTTCATAAAGTGAATGATCAAAAAAAAAATCACAAACCATCAATAAATATGACATTAGTTTTTAGAAAAATTATTGCAGATACCTACCAATTTTAATTAAAAGTAAAATTCCACAGATGCCATAAAACGAGTTTAAAAAAAGAGAAATATCTGTCAAATCAGATGACAGGATAAAGCAAAACAATTGAATCATTATTGTCCCCACAATAATATAACTCTTCGGCATACATGGATGCCATCAAGGTAAATGGTAATACTGAATATTGCCTCTACAGCTCCACACAGGATAAAGTGCTCCAGGATCCAGCTAAGGGACAGTTGTTCAAGATGAACACGCTGCCCACCAACTGTGTCTCCAACACAAACAGAACCAACACAGACACACAAGTTCTCTCTTCACAGCAAGTGGCCAATATTCCTGTAGGGAATATTTCAAAAACAACTTAATACCATGGAAACCTTTCTAGGATGATGGAAATATTTTTATTGACACCAAGACTGAAAATGGGACAGTAAACACTTTTCTCCCCCAAAATACTCAGATTCATTCAGCACCTCTGACATTGTACCAACTGGACTGGGGGGAAACAAATCCACTTAATTATTTCTGAGACAATGTGTTCCATGAAACATTGAAGAATCCAGGAGACAGAATCAGAGAGGGACAGGTTTTCTATAATGTGCTTAGGGACACCCCCCCCCCCCAAAAAAAAATCAAACCAAAACCCCAAAAAACAAACACCAAACACAAAAGGGGGAGAAGGAAAAGGAACCTGACAACTAAGAGGCAAACAGCTGTGACATATTTTTTGCCCAGCACTGCACCAAAACTATGCAGTATCTCACAAATGTTTTGCTGGTTATCTATTCAAGTCAACATAATTAGAGGATTTTCTCAACATTGGTGGTCCATATCCAAAGAAAATCTCTTCATCAGCCTAGTGAGAGTAAGTTTTCTCCCTTGCTCTCACAAACAATGAAATAAGCTCCTGTGATATTTATCACAAGGCATAATTCAGGTTATTAACAGCTTTTATTGTTCCAAACACACACTCTACTGATGTCCTGCATTTACCCAACATAAAACCAGTCATTTCTCCTGTTCAGTCACTTAATGAAAGGCTTCAGAACAAAGGAAAAATATTTTCCACAATGACCTGAAAAAACTTTACAATTCCATTAGTGTCTATAATAGTTGGAGGAGGCAAGCACCTCCCTATTCATTCCAGCAAAATGGCCTATATTTTCAAATATCTTGACATCATTGACCTTTTTTCTAGTTTAGCTCACATTAGAACAGACAAATTATCAACCAGATTTGCTACCTCATAGAAAATACCTTATACAAGAATGTTCCAATCAGTTTCATTTGGGAGCCTTGCCCATATAAATTCATTAATAATAAATAATTAATAATAAATAAATTTGGTGTCTTGCCAAATTTCATAACTGGAAGTCCATGCAATGCACTAATATCTATTTCGATAGACTGAGCCAACTGTATACACCATATTTATAAAACAGCCCCAATCTGCAGCAGAGGATATAATTTGACTTTCTTCTAATGTACATGCACTAGAGGAAAACAGTCTACCCAAAATGAATTGCAGAAGTTTTAAGAGAAACATTAGCACCTGACACCACCATAGTCATGTAAAAGTCCAAGTCAGTGATTTGAGACAGGGACAAAACACCCTTCAAGTCTGTAGATAGTAACGAGCTGAGGATGCAGTCAATATGCTCCAAGGGACCTAGACAGAGATAGGGGCCAACAAGAGCCTCATGAAATTCAGCAGGGACAAATACAAAATGATGCATCTGACCCCTTCCAGCAGTACCTGCAAGAGATTGACTGGCAGGGCAGTAGCTCTGCTGAGAACATCAGGGAGTCCTAGTGAACAAAAAGATAAACACGTCAGGAGTGCACCCTGGAATCAATGAAGGCTAACAGCACACTGCACTGCATCAACAGAAGCATAGCAAACAGAGCAAGTAATTAATGCCTTTCACTTAGCACTCGCTAGACTGCATCTGGAAAACTGCATTCAGTTTTGGACCCACAGAAAGAAGTGAGCCTTGTTTAACCTTGCAAAGGAAAGGCTTTGGGGCACCTAAACAATAGCCTTCCAATACCCATGAGTTTACCAAGAACACAGAGCCGAGTGCTCTGTTGAGATGCATGGCAGGATAACGAAAGGCAAGACTCACAAATTGCAGGGAAGGATCTGACTGGACATGAGGAATTTTTCTTCTCTCTGAGGATAAACAATCACTGGAACAGGTTGTCCAGAGAGGTTCTCCATTCTTGGAGGCTTTCACGGCTTAACAGGAAAGAGGTCCCAGGTCTGACTGAATTCAGTGTCAACCCTGTGCTACGCAGGTTGGACTAGAGTGCTCCTGATATCCCCTCCAGCCTGAATACTTCCACAATTCCAGATCCTCATAGTTACTTCCAAATCACAGAAAACACTGGAAGAAAAACCCACAAACATAATCTTCACTTGATTGTGGTTTATTCCAGCTGCTAATTGTAATACACTTTGCAAATCTGGCTGGATGTTTTAGTAGGAGTACAGCATCCTATGATAATTTGGGGCTCATAACCTAATGCAAATACTATGCTTTATTAAGGAAATAGGATGAAAAGATATACTTTTATCTTGCATGGCCTTACTTGGTTACACTTGCAGTCAATGAAAACAGAAACACTGACGATTCTGAAAGTAAAATCCGTTCAACTAATCAAAGGGTTGCTCAGGCTTGCAACTAAAATCACCTACAGCACATAACCTGAAAGCTACATGCACGCTCCAGTGGGAAAGCTTAATCATTGAATACGGGTAAAAGATTGATGAGAAATAAAGAAATGAAAGTATGTCCACCAGAAGAAAACATTTCAGAAGAGGCAGCTGAACTATTAGTGACCATCTAGAAACTAAAAAAAAAAAAAAAAAAACAAAACAAAACCCCAACCCCTAAATTAAACTCTTTCCTCCAAAATAACCTGGATGATAATGGGTCAGTGCTCCAATTTATCTGGCTATAACTACACTGTGTTTAGTAAAAGTGCTCAAGCAAACACTCAGTTGTACAGGCTAAAGCACTCATTAATCGAACAACACTCTACAGACCTTAGAGCGCTTTTGGGGTGCAGTGGTCATATCAATAATGCATTTCAGCAGGAGTATGCTGGGGACATGTTGAAGCGGTTCTGAGATTCTCTGTATTTTGCTGCTTCATGACCTCCTAATGTACATGGCTCAATATGGGTCTCACACTCATACCTATAAACACTGTATCATATTCAACACAAAAAACCACGCCCCACCACAGCTATTCAGCCACTTGGAGGTTAATCTGCTATAGCTGCCAGTAGTTCAGGTAAGACCCACACCAAAACCATCACATTTTCCAAAATGGGACAAGGAAAATCAGAAGGTAGAGGGCCAAGTTTTTTTTTTTTCTTCTCTCTAACCCACCAAGAGCTACTATTTATTTCCATGTAATCTCAATGAAAGGCCACCTCTTGCCTCTTCCACTAGTAAGACTGCACTGTCTTACGTACCTGGCACTATGAACAGTAAATGCAGAATGCTGAAATAAGAAGGTTCATGTGGAAGGTCCAGCAGGAGGACCTGACCCTGTAATCCATCTCCTTCAACTGCCTCATTTCCACATTGTAAACAGTAGCAACTGTGCCCTGAAGTCTGACTTACGTCTTTCAGTTAGTGGAGACTCTCTCTGAGCCCACATGATGAAGCATAATCACAACCTCAGGGAAGAGAAAGAAGAACAAGAATTTGAGGAGGGGAAAGAATAAGGATAGAATGGGAACCTGACAGGATTCATACTTGCACTTGGTGAGCCTTAAGGGGCTTATGCATGCATGGACAGGAAAGAACATCACTCCCTAGCCCTGTCAATCCCAGCAAGTCACACAGGATGGCTCTCAGGAGCTACATCAGACAAGAACACACATCACCAGGGTAGTGCCATGCATGTACCACAAACTGCAGACCTGTCAGTATTTTGTTTACAAGAATGCATAATATGCTTACAGTCAGAGGGCAAGCAGAATGATTTGGAAAGTTACAGCAGCTGGTCCAACTGGGACTGGAGGAGGAGATTTTCTTCACATCATCTACAGACAGCTGACAACTGCTCGTGAAATTCATAGCATATGATACAGTTTTTTACCTGACAGAACTGGTGGTGCCACATGTTAGTCCTGTGTTCTGCCCACGAAGCTGTGTTTAAGGCAACTGGTGCTTTTGGAGTGTCCTCCACACACACTGGACTATGCCTGTTGATGTTTATCTCCTAGTCACAAGAACCTGCTCACACTACAGTATATGTGTGCTCTCTCACAGGTCTAAGCATCATCCCTTCCCAATCTACGTACCTCCCAAAATGACAGGGCAATACATTCACCAAAGGGGACCCTCTGCACAGACTGTCTCTTCTGTAGGTGTGAAAGGGAGATGTGGGGCTGTATGAACATATGCTCTATCTGTGCTGCAGCCTCAGACATGGTTTGGAAGGAATGCTCTTTCCCAGGCACCCAGCTCCTCTACTGGATGGATCTGGAGTGCCTATTCCAACTGAAAAGATGAGTTACAGCTTGAGCGGAATCTCCCCTACTAAACAGCTGGCTTAGGGACAGAGGGCACTCCTAAAGATTAATTCATTCTCTTGAGCTTTCTAACTTTACGTTCTCTAGCACAGGTTGTTTCAGCAAATACACTTTCATATTGCTGATTGTAAAGTTGTGCACACGCACATCCTCCCCTCAAGCATGTGCTAGCATGACAATTGCTTTTGAACCTCACGTTTTCTCTACAACAACTAGTGCCAGAAAAGCAAAGCAAGAAATGCAATAGCTGCTTTGCAGCCTGCTGAATACAGCTTCTTGTAGACATGTGTGGAAGATGACAGTTCAGGAGCACACATGAGGTGTGCTATACCACCTCTGGCAAGCTAGGATTAGGTAGGAGGAGCTAGATCTGGTAGTTTCATCCTAGTGAGCACAGAAGCATTATTCAAGTGTATGCTAACCCCTATGGTGCAATGGAAATTCTTGTTCACAGGGTCTGGGTGCTCCTACAGGACACCAGATTGCTATATCTGTGAATTAGGAATTAAAAGCAATACTGGGAGTAATACAGAGGACTCATCTGCTCTGTCACATTGTGCCTCAAATCCACATTCATATAGAAGGATATAGTGAATATAAAAATATGCAACTTTCAAGATGACAAAGTAACCTGTGCTATTTTTCAAAGTTTGACATGCCATAAAGTAAGTTTATTTTGAATAAGCTTTCCTCTCAGATCTTTGCCTCTGTCTTCAAAGACTTCATCTACTGAGCTAGTTCACAGAGAAAGCATGCTATAGATCCCCAGTGACCCAGATAGTTGCATTACAAATCCTGAAACTACCTTTTTCTCAGCCTGACAGCAATTCTGTGAATGTTTTTACATATCAATTAGCCTTTGATGACATATCATCTGCCAAAAGTTTGACAGAAGTAATGAAATTTTAACAAAACAAGTAAGAACTGCAAAAGCTACCATCTTGCAACAGGTAGCTTCCTGCCATCATCGATCACTCTTGCTTCCTGCCACTTCTCAGCATGTAACTGTGGGTCCTGTTTCTGTGAAAGCTAAAATGCACTTCTGTGCTTGTCTCTCTCAGTTCTTTATAGTGAAAGTTACTGGCAACGCAAGTTTCCTGAAATCAAGTTTTCTGAAGTATAGAGCATGATGCTTCATAATATATTACAAGCTTCAATAAAAGCAAGCTTTCAACTCAGGAGAGCGCCCTACCTCTTCAAAACTCCTCAGTACCTTTTTGTTTATAGGAGTTCTCTTTCTGAAAAACAGAAAAGTACATCTTTTTTCATCTGTGCTTGACCACGGAAAATCCCAAACTCCTCTTTTTCTTGTGTTAGCAATTGAATGACCTAAATCATGGAACACATAGACATGCAAATGAAACGATCTGTGAATATTTCTTTTTCATTACTCATTTCTGTCTGGAAGTGCAAATGCTTTATCACCTCTCAGTGTCCTAATGCCCCTCCTGATATTTTGTTGCACTACTAAGTCTTAGATCAGCACAAAAAGCTAAGTCACTTAAGAACATCAGCTCCAATAAACCAGGACAAGTCTAAGTCTTACATTCTTTGTCTACTTTCTCACCTAGGTGAGAAACCATTGTTGCAAATCCCAGAGGCTGAGAATGCTGAGAAGACCGAAGAACAAATCAAAGGACGTTTTCCGAGCTTATTTCCATAGGTGGAGTTAGTTGCTTGCATTAAGCCATTTTACATGTGTGTGCATGTAATACTTCAGGAGTTCTATTTCATAAAGAAAGACTTATTTTTCACCAGATCGAAAGTCAGCTTTCCAAAGTTTCATTAAGGTTCTTCATGTAAGGAGCAGATAGATTCCCAAGAAATGTATACATCTGATACATCTAAAACAAATCAAGAGTCTTATTTTAAAGACTGCAAACCATCTCCCCCATGTCCAAATAGAAAACAATTACTATAATTTAACCCATAAGCTTTGACAAGTTAAAAATAAACCTTTCCCCTGACACCGATTATATTCCAATACCTACTGGATAAGAAGGTTGTGTTCCTGGCTGTATAAAACAATTAACCCCAGTGCTGATCAGAAGTCCCTAGTTAGACAGCCCTGACTTCTTGAGCAGGAACCGTATCCTACGTAATCACTCAGTTATGAAAATTACTGAATTTCCTTCTTTATACGAATGCTCCAGAATCTCCTACACAGCTTTTAACTCCTCACTCATTTTCTTGGGGTCTGTGTCTGACCACAACAGAAGGTCCAACACAGAACTGGATTTACTGCTACCTTACTAATCCCCTATCCAGTGACTATAGAGAGACTAAACCGCAAAAGTTGTTCCATCAAGCAACAAACAAGCCAGTCACACAGCACTATGTAAGCTGGTTTTTTTTAAGTGCATCATTATGTATTACCACCCAAATTCAAACCCAGATTAACAGAACAAACTATCAAAACCAAATGCTCCTCTAAATACCTAAGTACCACCTACACACCAATATACAAGTCATTAGGAAAAATATTTCACTAACATTGAAAAGAAAGATTAGAAAAGCAGTCACACAAGGATACGTCCAAGAAATATTTCTGTTCCACTATCTCAAATAAAGAAGCATGAGAAAGTTACCTCCTCCTTGAATGATTGGGAAGAATAAGACAACATACAAAAGAGTTTAGGAAAATCTTCACTAGGTAACTCTTGTCTAGAACACTGCTTCACATTAGGTAGCAACTCATCATCACATGCAAGCAGATAGTACTGAGAAACGGGCACAGAATCAAATTCCGCAGGCAGCATCCAGACAGCATAATTGACTCCAATAGGTACAAAAGTAATCTCTTATTTTCTTCTGGGTTTGCCAACAATCACATATTTATCTCATCAGTCTCAACAACCAGAATTAACTGCATAAATACGCACAGTGATTCCAATTCTCTCCTCTCCTTTGTTCAAGACCACTATTTGCTGCTACTGCTTTTTAATTTCACCCTACAAAAATCAAACTAATCTTCCCATCGTATGCAAAACCACCTGCCTAAAAAAAAATATAAAACTTCTTTTTCTCTGAATTCTGGAATGCGAGGCAGATTGGGAATGGTCTATAATAAATACCATGGCAAGTATTTTCTTGTTTGTGCTGGGATTACAAAAGGTATGGACAGTACCCACAGCATAGAACATGCAGCTATATGACAGGAACTTGAAGAAATAACACCTATTTTAAAACATACTTCAAGTCTAATTTAAGATCTCAATGTGGAACAAAAATTCCAACATTAAGATGCTGTATGTCATCCTATGCGCTGCCTATACATAGTGTGACAGCTTCTATTTGCACAACTGCTGTTTCTTCCAGAAGAATCTTGTTCATTCAGTATAAGTCAGATCTGCCATAGAACTGATGGAGTTAAGTATCACTTAATCAATTAACAGTCTCTGCTCTGTTTACTGCCCAATATCTGCATTATAGAGAATAACAATGCACCGCATCCAGAATATCCAAAGCATCCATGAACTTCAAAGAACACAACCCTTACCTCCTGTAAAGAATGCATCTCAATAAAAATAAACAAAAGTGAACAAGGAAAACAAAACCAGACTTGCCTGGATCAAAGCCAGGACTATAATATACTGAATTCTGTGCTCAAGCTCGCTGGCCTCAATGCTGCGCATTCAAAGCTGCCTGTGACTTCTCTTCAATTGTTTCTGCACACCAGAGTCCAGATTTCTAAACTACCACGCAGAAAATGGAAAAACTCACTAAGAATAACAAGGAACCAAGACAGGTTCTCCACTTCAGCAATCACCACCCTAACCAGAGAGGCCCATCTCTCTCTCCCCAAATATTTTTTTTTTCTAATATTTGGAAGAATAGCTACATCTATTAGATAACATGAGTCAGAGTAACTCGATGAACCGAGTCCCTCTTATGCATGTCTTCTCTGCCTTGTCTTTAGAGTTTACTTAGTTCTTTTGGCAGTGGTAAGTTTTTTGTTGTTTTTAGGGGAGAAGAAAGAAGGGATGAACAAAAAATCCTATTCAGTCATGATTCAGTCATTCGGCAACTCCCTTCTCCCTGCTACATTTACATGTCAGCAACAGAATACGCATCCCAAACCTTTATACACAGCTGTGCTGACTTTAGCATCTCTTCTCAGACAGCATAATAACTACACTGGCAGAAGTCTGTTAATCCAGGAGGGAATTGATCTGTAAAACTGTATAATTAGCTTCGACAGAACAGGGACATTGATACTGGAACGTCAAATGAGAAAAGGTTACAAACTCCAACCTTGGCTCTGCACCTTCCCTGTTTAGGAAGATAAAGCTCCTTTGCTCTAGCAACACTGGGGTCACAAACACACAGCATAAATCCAAATTCAGCCAGACTCCTCCTTACCTCCAGAAGCCAATGCCTGCCTGGCAGTTCCCAGCACAGGACCTGCAGCTGCTGCAGGAGTGGCCTCTTCAAAGCATTCCCCCTAGGGATTACTCTGCTGCCAGTCTTCTGCTGGAAAGGCAACAGCCATTTATCCTGCCTACCTTTCAGCTGTAAACCATCAAAAGATAATTTCATGGAAAAAACCATTGGTATCTGATAAATATATGCCTGGAATCAGGTTCTTGTTTTTAAAACTTCAAAAATATCGATACAGGAAAAATTACTTACATGCTTTACTGAAAGGAAATACCACACAAACCCCCAAAAGTGCTTAGCAGCTTCTTCAGAATAATAAAAGTTTCGTAGCAGTGATTACCTTGTCTTTTAAAAAGATTAATCACTGTTGGCTTTTTTCAATTTTTTATGAAAGAAAAAATTAATCAAGATCATTTAGAAAGCCAGCCAAGAAGTGAAATAAAGCTTTAATTGTATTTAAACATACCATAAAGAAATGCTGAGGATCAGCTCAAATGATAGTTTTTAACATTCATAAACTGGGATTGATCATGAAAGCTGCGTACTATAAGACACTTTCAGGACTCTCATACCTCAAAACCTATGAAGCATAATAAGCAAATAAAAGAAAGCAACAGCAACAACATCAAACCAGTAGTATCAGCATCAAATTGTTTGGTACCAACAAAGATTTTGGCCAGGGCTGAAGGCAATAAGGTAATGGAGCTTACTGAAAAGAAATCAATACCTAAAACCAAAGAGGTTCATTGAATTACAAAACCTGCCATGTCCCCACCCTTTTTTTTTTTTTTGGCCACACAATTTTTCATGAGCAGAATGTTCACTGCACAAGTTAGAAATGCTGCCAATGCCTTTTAGTGGGGTTTACTGGTGATTAATGGTATATTCCTCTAAAGGCATAAGAAACAAAATAATGAAAAATCATCAGTTCAAAAGGAAAAACAAGAACCAAGCTGTTCATCAAATATCCTTTTTTAAAGTCCTATAATTTGAACATTTGGAAAAGGAAAAAAACCAAAAAAACAACAAAAATACCCAACCACACAAACACAAACCCACACAAGAAAGAAACCAAAAAGCAAACCAAGACATTTCAAGAGTATATCAGGAGAATTTAAGTGTGTGTTCATATTCTACCAACCAAATCTAGTTTCTTATTCTACATCTTCAAGAAGTTACAAGTAAAGACTATAATTCAAGATCTTTGCTTATATTTCCTAATTAACATAGATATTTTGGCAGCTTTGTAAATTGGCTTCACTTCCTCAAAATATTAACCATATACCTGAAACCAAGAACGTTTTATACCTTCTCGAAGTCAACTGGAAATAGAAACAGGAATATATGTTAAAAATGAAACATATGCTCTAGTGATATGCCCAAACGGAGCCTTGGTGCTAAAAGGTCTTAAATAATTCATGTTTGAAACCATTTTGAAATTCTTTGGTGAAAGGCAATATGTCAAGAAAAATACTGGTTTTATCCTAATTTAAGCCACTAAGACTTCAGAATATACACATATTTTTTAAACCTTATCACTTGCCCCAGTTCTGCAAAGGGGTAACCTCATACATTTGACTGTTAATGGCAAGGCCTAATACTGAAATCAGCACATTATTTTCATACTCTCAGCTGTTGGATAAACGACATATTTCCTCATTCTGCAGAGGAGATGCAAAAACTAATGAGCTCACCAGCCCCATCACTCATGTGACAGACTTAAGACACTTGCATATGTATGAGCTGCTTTTTATTTATTTTTATATTGCTATAAATATATACAGAAATAAATATATGGTTTTTGGTTTTTTTATGTCTATTACACACATATCTTGCTCTGGTGACTCCTGCCAGCAAACAGGGAGTTCACAGAGCCATGCTTCCCCAGAGATCATTAGCCTGGCACTTGAGGGACCATCTCCAGCTAGGTCAGAAACAGGCTACACGATGACTGGGTTGTATTTTTCACCACGCCAGCAACACGCTACAGCAGCTGCATACAGATCTTCTGACACTAAAGATGGATCCTCCTCGCCTCGTAGCGGCCGCCACGGCTCCGCTACCTGCTTCATTAAAAACGTAGAGGCTTATTTTTCCTTTCGGCAACGCCGCCCGTCCCTCGCAGGGTACCACGACACCCCTGTTTCGCAGGCTAGCAGCCACTAGGCAGCCCCGGGTTCAGCCGACGCGGCCCTCTGCAGCCCGGCGGGGAGCAGCTGAGGGGGACGCCGACCCCCCGCCCCGGGAGGAGAGGGACGCGGCGGGGCCGAGGGGACCCCGACGGCGCAGCCCTGGGGAGGAGAGAGGAGAGAGGAGAGACCTCCACAGGGAAAGCGGGAAATAGGGGTACCCGCCCGGCGGCGGGGAGGGGGGGATGGGGGAATCGGTACCTGAGGCCGCCGCGGCGGCGGGGACGCCCCCCGGCAGCGCCGCCCGCTGCTGCTGCGGGCGGGTGGCGGCGGCTGCGGCGTCGACGGGAAGCGGCCGCCCCATCAGCAACAGCAGCAGCTGCAGCATCGCGGCCGCCAGCCCCAGGAACAGGGAGGAGAGGCGCCCGCAGGTCCCCGGCATGGCGAGCAGCCCGAGAGCAGCGGAGGCATATTGCGGGCGACGACGCGGGCGGGAGGCCGGGACCAGCGGCTCCGGCGGCGGCGGCGCGACTGCGGCAGCAAGCGGCCGCCTCCACGCGCGGCAGCCGCCGGCCTGGGAGCCCTGCGCCCGCCCCGCCCCCCGCACGTGACGGGGGTGGGGCCCCAGCGCCAGGCGGGGCCACGGTGTCGCTGAGGCGAGGGCCGGGCCGGGGGCAGCGGGAGGGCGGCCAGGCGGGCCCTTCTCGGTAGCGGTGAGCGAGCGCCCCGGCGGCGGGGAAGGGGGGGGGGCGTCCCCGCCGCCTCCGGTCCGGCCTGGCCTCGAGGCCTCTGCGGAGAACGCGGAGGTGCGGGCCAAGGGCTTTCCTGAGGAGCCTCGCCGTTAACGCCTGACGGCGACGGCTGAGGTGTGCCGCGCGCCCCGCGGCCGGCCGCCTGGCAGAGGGGCGAGGGTGAGCCGGGCCGGTGAGGGGAGAGCGCGGGGCCTGCCGGCGCTGTGGCCTTCAACCGAGTTACCGAGGAAATCCAGCCGCGCCGCGTTCGCTTTCTTTCAGCCCTGCGAACTGGCAGCACTTCGATCGATTCTAACGCCTCTTGCCGAGAGTATTAAAACGCATTTGGCAACCCCTGCGCAGCACGTCACGCTACGGG
The DNA here is from genome assembly GCF_964188355.1 of Buteo buteo. Lineage (NCBI taxonomy): Eukaryota > Metazoa > Chordata > Aves > Accipitriformes > Accipitridae > Buteo > Buteo buteo. The sequence continues at coordinate 17,682,941 of NC_134175.1, read as the reverse complement.
GCAGACACTTAAGATTGCCTTGTGGCAACTCGAAAGTCGCCTTCGCTCAGGCGCTGGTAAGCGGCAGTCAGTGCAGCGATCATCGTATATGAGTACTATCTCCTAAAGCTTTGATTCTACGCACGGGCGTGTCTTTGCCTTACTTACGTGTTGATTCACATTAACAGTCCCGATGCCAAGCATTACACATTTTTTAGAAGTAAGGATACACATAACAGGTAAAATTGGAATGCAGGTACAGACACAACCCAGGGTGGCATCATGGAAAAATTACTAAAGTTGTTCACAGCAGGTAAGACTGCTACACCTGAGCAAAGGCAGCACATCTGCACAAATCAAACTCGCCCACAGCACACAGGCATCTGCATGGTTGAGAGCTAAACACGTACTGGGAGCACCTTGCAGTGAATTTCACACTAGTGTTGATGAGCGTGCCCAAGCCGTGATTTCATTGAGGCAAACATCTCATTTGCTAAGTGTTACTGTAAGTCAGCACCTCAGAAACACTCTGAGACTCAGTTCTGGAGTTTTAGAAAGAAGGCATTCTTTATTGCAGCACTGATTGTTCTGCCTATCGTGCATACCAATTCTTTCAACAGTTGAGATTATATACAAAATGGATATACATATTCATGATTTTTCCTGGAAATAATTAACATATTCATCTGAATTCTAGGATCTCATTAATATATGTAAATGTCCTTGGTGCAGGCACACTCGAGATTGAGATCGTTGGTGGTCTTCAGGGGGTCCTCTGGTGGTCTTCAATAGTCTTCCTCACTTGTCTGCTAGTTGACCCTGTTCTAGTAATTCCAGGCAGTGGGACACGTTACATGTTTGATACAAATTATCCTACAGAATGTTCGTTAGTAACTCTACTACTGTATCTTTTCTTGACTTACATTCTTTTGTCGCAAACCATATTGACACTCTAAGCTATCTGAAAAAGGCCTAAGGTTTTTGTCTTCTCAGGGAATTTGCAAAGTCGGCCAGAAGTCATTTTCTCTGGTCTCTTATACATTTTGCAACATACAGGATTTCTTATACACCATTCTTATCCATTTCTTATCCACTACCTTACAGTCAATAAACAAAGCCACTGTGTTCTTTTCTTAACACAAGATGTAAAACATCTTGTGTCATAAGGACTTTCAGAACTGGATGATACTACATTTTCAAGGTGTGTTTGAGTAGTGAATATAAATTTCTTTGAAAAGTATAAAAACACTTTATTTGCCTTTTAATAAAATAAAGATGACCCAAATAAAAATCTTTACTTAAGACATAACAACATATTTGGCCAAATTCTGTAGTTTTCAGCTCAGAAAATGTCTTCAATGCAAGGGGAAAAGGAAAGAAATAGAGTTACAAACTATAGAGAAGTAGAAATTTTCCCATACTGAAATGAGGAACTGCTAGGTTACAGTGCACATTTTCAACAGATCTCTTAGAAAATCTAAAGAAAATACAGTATATTTTTCCTTTTGATTTAATGTCATTCCATACAGACCAGTGTAATTAATTCATTGCCATTAACAATGACTTCAAACAGATTTTGGATTGGCATAAAAAATACAATTTACTTTTATCACAGTTGCTGATAGTTGGTTGGCACCTTTTGGGACCGCCCAAGAATGGACGGACTTCACCCCCTCATGCATTATGAATGATTGCTGCCTGCCAAATAATGGTGCAGTGGGAAACATACACTCTCCTCAGCAGGTACTCTGCAATACTTTTCTTGAGAATAGCTTGTCAGTCTCCCTCTTCTTCATCAGCATCAAAAAAAAGCCCATGCCATGAAAACGTTATTTCATTTGACAGGACCTTTCTTTTAAGTAAGCAAAAGAGCACAAAAACCCCAGACAAATAATCATTTACTTGATGTGGAACTCTGCTCCAGCAACTCACAAGGAGGAGAAATTCTCTCTTTTGTTTAGAAAAGATTTGTTCAGTGCCTACTTGCCTAGTTAACATCTTCTCACCCAGCTTCCTATTTCAACCTTTTATTTGGGCACTGCAAAGAAAAAGAGGCTGCTTCTGCACAGCCTCTATTAAAAGTTGAATTCATTTTGGAATCCCTGCAACATTGTGTGTTCTCAGATGGAAGAAAGGGGTGTACAAAAAGCTAGTTAATGCTTTAAGCAATTTGCTTCCTTTGTTAATGAATTTGTCTGATGAATGAGTATGTGGTATTGAGGAAGTGTGGATCACATACATGTTAATTTCCAAATGTTTGTAGACTTGGCTTTTAGAAAGATAGAAATCAAGTTTATTTGGGGAGGAGTAGTTGAACCAACTTGGCAGGTGCAACTTTTTAAACTAATGTTGATGATGTGAATATGCACAATTACTTACTTATAAAGTTCTGAAACAAATCTGTTAAATGTGTGATATAAAAGTTTTACTGAAAACGGCTCCAAAAAGGGAATAACACGTGTTTTGAATTGTTTGTACTGCATTTAGATAAGTTACTGAGAATGGATTAGAGTACACAATAACATCCATTTCAGAAAAAAAAAATCATAATCAGGATTATGTTTTCTTAACCAAGTTTTCTTTGAAAAGAGCTAAAAGCTGATAATAAGTAATTTATTTCAACTACCTGAGTATTTACTAGAGGAAATATGTCCAGCAGTAACTCCTGCAGTTGCTCACACGCTATTCGAACTTGAAACAAGTTACAACCATCGTCATTAACCACTGAAGGTATGTAACACATGGCATCTGATATTTTTTCGGAGACTCAAAAGCGTGTACACAAACAACACAGAAATATAAATGTAGATAGATTCTGCAAAACTCTCTGAAAACAGTAACACAGATATGTTCTGCATGTGAATTGTAAAGACTAGTAATGTGGTATTTTACTGTCTTTTTGTTTTTTGGGTTTTTTTGCTTCTCACATTTGGCGGGTGCGTGTTGTGCATTTGTGTCCCGCAAGCTTAGTCTTAGCACATCCTGTATGTCTGTGAAGACAGGTAATGATTCAGCACCAAACTTTTAGAAGGTTTATCAGAAAGATGCAGTAAAACAGACTGATTGTAAAACACCTTGTGAGAAGATGGGCTGCTGACAGTACTATTCCTAATTCTTTATGTATATGAGAATATATTGATGAGATTTTTCATACAAATACTTAAAAAAAACCTTCAATTTTTCACCATATTCTTAAAATGACTTGAACTGAATTTAATTCAAGTAAAATTACTTGAATTTAAAAATATATTAATGTACTAATATGTAATAAAATATTAATATATTAGTAATTTACAAACTCACTAATGATAAAAGCATACAATGAAATATCATACATGCATGCAAAGAGTCTGAAACCTAGACAATGTAAAGCAGGATAACTCAAGTGGAAGCAGTGCAGCTCTGTTGATGTAAATGACCTCAAGAAATGGACCATTATTTTGTTTAAGTTGGTTATGGCATAAGATGGGAATTTGAAAAAACACTCTGTTGCCTTGTTGCTGTAATGAGACAGCTGTTGTCACTAATTTCTCAATAATGCATTAATTTGCAACTGCTAAACAGATGTAGTGATCACTGTACTGATCACTAAATGAAGGTATCTTATTTAACAAAAACTAAGCCTGTGCTGGCTGCAGTGTGTATTGAACAAATGGTAAGAGTCACATTTTGACTGCTGCTGTGATGTTTCTTATGCACATTAGGTGTAGCTACTGTGAGGTCAGTGAAAGCTGTTAATTAGAACACATATCAGTTTTTCATCCTTTCAGTATCCTTTTTTTTATTATTTTCTTTAGGCTAATACATTCTCCACTAGTAATCCAGGGAACTCAGTAGTTCAGAGTTTTTCTAAAGGGTTTACAAGGACCAACATTTATTTCTAAATAGGTGTTCCAGCAGTGCAAAATAAATGTGTATGCCTTTACTGTGACACAAATATTTACTGTCACCACACTCGCAAAGATGAGTATGACTGTTAATCAGGAAAAATGTAATACTAAGATAAAATTAGTCTAATAATACAAGAAAAGAAACACCACATCTCTGAGAACTTTCCTAACCAAAGGACAAGAATTAATTTCCTACAGTGATATGGCAGCCACAAAATCTGAAATACTATTGTTGTTACAGAAAAATTTTTGTAGGATATCAGTTTTCTGGTGACAGAATATAATTTGTGACTAGATCCTCTTTCTTGCTTAACAAAATTTTTTGACTCAAGGTTTAATATGTGTCACTTTAGCCGAGAATGTAAAAGTTGTATAAATGTGACCTTTTCATATTTAGTTGATAACTGTGGATTACAAACACATACAATGAATTTTTTTCAGATGAATTAAATGCATTATAAAAAATAGCTACAGGATTTAAAAAAAAAAAAATCCAACCAAAAAAACACCCCAGAATTTCTGTTAACTAAGAGGTATTTTATTCCAAAATTCTAAGTATCAGAATCAACACAATACTTACGTTTTTCAGTTTATCCAATCATAATATTTTGAAATTGTATACATATATAGAAAAATACAACCTAATAAAATCAATCAGATTTGAATTAGGATGAAAAGAATGAGTTGAAAAGAAAACCATAGCTTAACGGCTATATATTTGTTATCAGTACAAAATTACTGTGCCACAATACCCATTTTTTTTGCAAGATCTATAATTTATTAAAAATAAGGTGACTTCAAATGTATATTGCTTTCCTTATATGTACTGAAGACCTTTGAAACAGGTTCAGTTACAGAAAATATTCCCATTTATGTTACAAGTATTTACTACATGACTAAGAAACCCAAAATGCAGCACTCCCGTTAGTACATTAACTTTCTGCTCATGCAAACAATGCTCTACTGATTTAATGCACGAGCAAAAACAAAGAAGGCAAAAACATTATATTACAAAGAAATAAAATGTTACATTTTCAACATATTTGTATCATAGCAAATACAGGTTTCCTTCATGGACTAGAAAGATCCACCTAAACCTGTAAAAGTTTTTTGAAGATTCAAATACTACATTAAATCTTCATTTACTTCGCAAAAGCCAAGGGTCAAGTTATTCAACCTCGATGCAGCATATTTGGAGAAGGTCATTGCATGAAAGGTTAGATTTCCCGTGTTATATTAAAATTCTACACACTGGAAAAAAATAGACCAAAATACTAAATACCATAATCACATGAAACAGTAGTAGTACTACAGACTCAAACCCATTATTGTATAGTCTCTACTCAAATTTTCCACAGTGGACTTAAAGAATATTGTACCAATTCTCAATAACTCAAGAGTTAGTAATGGATACACTTTAGAATAATACATCGTTTCACCCAATGTGGGTGATCAAAAACTTTCTATACCATTCATTTATCACCTCAATTTAACACACTGGTTTTGTTAATGTCCTTAAAAATATTGACCACTGCAAGTCAACAAATGCTACATCCCTTCTTAGGCAAACAAAAATAAACGGACAACTTGGCAGTGAACTAGACCTGATCATGTTATATTGCACTCGGGAATTAGAAGCTAGAGATTCAGTACCTAAGAGTTCAGATCCCACTCAAGTCAATGAGAATTATTAGAGCTCAGCATATAATCATGATCCAAACCATGGGATTTGTGATAGAAGGCCAACAGAGAACTAATGGGTTCTTCCCATCTCAGAAATAGACAAGCAAACAAAAAAATCATCTCTGCTTTAAGGCTCATCTGTGGTCTGCCACCACGTTTTTATTTTTTGGATTTCCATTTTCCTTTTATGAAATCCTATTTTTCTTTTTTTTTTTCCTCATTAACAGCCAGCAGCATTGAACACAAAGGGTCACATTCAGAGCCAGTTGCAATGAATGTCAGGTTTTCTGTGACTGCATTAGACTGTGGAATAGGCCTTAGTCTGGACTGAAGACAAAATCTGACTAGATTTCCACCAGGGTAATGCTGCTCTGTGACTATTTGTGAGGGTGTAGGAAAAAATACCGCAGGGCCTATGCCAGGGTAACCAACAGCAAAACTGAATGTTGCAAAAATCTAAGTGCAACATGAATCCTTCAAATCACCAAGAACATACTGATTATAGCTGAAGTATTTTCAAAAATACCCGTGAAAGTTTACATTAAAGACTATTTAAGCATAGACACAAGTTTAGAAACAACTAAATATTAAAAATCTTTGCTTCGAATAAATGTTTTATAAAGGAAGAGCATATATCATAAACTTTTGTAAAGTTTCTGCAAGCATTATGTGAATCAAAGGTCAACGTGTAAGTCAAAATTTAAAACAGAAAAATGGGACAAATAAAATTACAAACTTGATACCAATAGCTGCGAACATTTCCTCAAAGATTTCAACTTATGTTGAAACGTATCCCATATTTGACTTTGCAGTCATGCTTAAACAAAAGCTATCTCCACAATTTGATAGTTTCTTGAAAGAAATGTAAACGTATAAATTAGGTTCCTTGCTTTATGTTTTCTAAATATTGTCAAATACAGTAATAGTTAATATGCATTTTGTAATGTAATTCACTTTTTGATATTGATCGTGAGATGCTGCAATAATTGCAAACTGGAGTACTTAGAGAATTTCATATTTCATTATAAAAGATACAGCTCTTTTAGACAATGAAAACATTTTAAATAATTACATAGCTGTTGATTTTATACTCAAAAAATATGCTTTTGAAACATAACTCTCAAAAGAGGACTAATTCTCTGTTAATGTACTTGTATTTTTTTAGTGCTTGCAGTACGTATTTTATGCACATCAATTTTGACTGAAGGGCATTAATTTCATTCCAAAATACATTTTTTTTTAAATTTCTTTGAAAGTTTTAGCATCATTTTACAATATTTGCTATAAGAATACATCAATGCCTGTAAGTCAGTATGAAATTTATACTGGCACAAGTACATATATAACCTGTAATCTTATTGCTGAATCTAGAATGTGATATCAAATGTCTCTCCTGCACCCCCATTCAGGATAACATCCTGTTCAGAATCTTCCTGAAACACAATGGTACTTTAAACTGAATCTGGGGTGTTACATCTATGTTCACTAAGAAACCTGTATACTCCATTTACATATGCTACTGGTTTGGGGGTTTTTTTTGTTTGTTTGTTTGTTTCGGTTTGTTTTGTTTTTTTTAACCAAACTGGAAATTAGTGGACATGGGAGAAGCAACTATTTGCTTTTACTCTCCAGGAGAATGCAAGAAAATAAAAATCACTTAAATAAGTCTTACTTTATGTAACTTCAATAAATGGAAGAAACTTTCCATAGCTACAGTAGTTGTACCAATAAAATGTACCTTTTCATCCTGAAAATCAGCAAAATGAGTTTCCAGTTGCCACAGTAAAATTAAGATGCATTTAGCACTGACATTGGTATCCCTTCCACGTGAGTTGAAGAGATCTTGATCGTGCGCTGCTTTTAAAATTTTCATCTCTTTATAATGCCTAGACATGCAAGTAGTCTAATAAATTTCAAGTCAACACAGTGTGTACATGTAATGAAAACACACATGTAAGAATTAGAGCTATAATCTGTCTGACAGTCTCTTAAACCTCTTAACCTACTAAGATTAAGACTGGGTAAAAACAATCTCCTTGCATAGAGATAATCAGCTGACAAAGTGTGTGAACTAGAAGCCTGCATAAGTAACTGAAACTGTGTTTTATAGAAGTCACATTCTGAGGCCAGGATCAAAGCCCAACTCCTGATTCTTTACTATACTACTAGTAACAATACTAGAAGTAAAGACAAAAATAGAATGTTGGCCACACTGAAGACCTTGAAAATTCAGTGAGAGGGGAATTATGCCCTATGACCTCTCATATAAACTAATTATATCTAAACAAATTGTCTAAACCAAAAACATGTAAATGGATAAATATGCAAGCCTATATCTGCTATACATACTGGCCCCCACAGACTTTGTGCTGTCTCTCTTAATGACTCAAATGCCATCACGGTTCAGTGAGTAAGAATGGACTTAACAATGAAAGCCTTTTGTGAATTTTAAATCTCAGAAAGGATGCAGAAATGAGAGTTGAATCAAACTGTTAATTTCAGATACTTCTGGGTTTACTAGGCATTGCAGTATTTATGGGGGAGATGCAGCTTTGAACAAAAACCCCAAGATACAGAACCAAACCAAACCAGAGATTTTGTCCTTTTAAGAGCTTGTCTGCATAGAAATCTCACTGGTATAGTTACAGTAGAAGTCTTCCTTTCTGGATGTGGCTGCATACAGGGAGTTTATAGTGTAATTTATTCCCTTTTCGAAATAAAGAATAAACAAATCTCATATAAGGCACCTTTGTAATAGTTTAAGTATGTCCACTCTAAGATTTGTGCAACACAGCTACACGTGGTTGCAAGCCAAATGACCTCCTAATTTGCAGTTACGTGTCTACTGAAATGCATATAGAAAATGTTCTTTTGTTCTCTTGTAACAATAAGAAGCTTAATTTTACCACACCAATGCTGAGGGAAATAAGAATGACATAAACCCATGGCTTTAAACCACTGAACTTTTGGTATGTTTAAAAAACAACAATGAAACAAAATATTTAGTGTCTTTTCTGGTAATGAAATGTATTGAACACAATGAAATGTCTTGTGCAATGAAATGAAACAAGCCAAAATCAACCTTCTCTTTTCAAACCTTTTTGCATTGCCAGCTATACTCTGCTTCATTTGATAAACTCACTGTTCTCTTAGGGCAGGTGGCAAGGCAGGCATGAGTGTGGTTAAAGTACTGATGTAATCTAGATAACATTTGGCTGGCAGATAGTCCAGTTTAAACAGTCCCTGTATTACTCCATCCTGCACTTGGACATAGTCAACCACAGAATGTGAGAATTAACAAGAGCTTCCTTACAATACTTCAGGTAACCTGTCACAAAGTATTGCCTCCATTGTTTTGCCAGAAACTGAAATTCAGCCCAAGCAGTATGCAGCCTTAACTTCAAACCCTGTGGAGGTTTGACTTGTGGACATACAGGCCATGGCTTTTCTCAGCAGACATGTCTGTTGGCAGCCACAGTCCAACACCTTGTCCCTGGCAGTACCTGAATGGATCCATGGTGCCAAGAATTCTGTGGAACACCTGGATCCTGCTCCATGGAAATACATGCCAGAGTCTTTGGATCTTGCCCAGAATCTTTTCACTATGTCCCATAAAGTATATAATCCCCAGTTTTCTACCGTTCATTTCCATTTCTGTAGGCTCAGTCCCTACAGTAAGAGATCTAGGGCCTGGAGAACAAATATTTGTCTCCCTCCAAAGTCTAGAGGGAAACCACTGGACAGATAAGTGAGCAGGAAGGGGAACAGGCATGCAGAGTAGCTATCAGATATGAATGATTCCACCAAATAATCTCTTCCATATTTTTTCAGCAGAAGGAAAATCATCAGCAGAGTTAATGAGTCAAAGAATATTCTTCAGTTTTGTAAAACAAGCCATGTTCATTTTTTTGTACAACTAGCTTTCAAGAGCTAGGAAATGAAACGTAGTGTACTCCAACAAAAATCAACTGAAACTAAACGTGTAATCCAGCAAATATCTATGCAGGCTATTGGCCTCAAGAGCAAACAGAGAATCTGTGTAGCAATTCATATAAATTCGGTCTGTGAATCAAAAAAAGATGTCTCCTGTATCCCAATAAGCAAAATCACAGCACTACATATTACTTAATTTTTTCACACACAAATCAGTGCAGATACGTTAGTCACATGTATGAACATAACCAATACAAAAAGGAGGATTTAAATATATTGCTCTTATTTTGTACATGCTGATACCTTCTGAGACCAGCAGCTTTGCAGTCATGAGTGTTTTTTGCTTAAGGGGGAAGCCAATAATCGTAACCCAGATGAAGGCATTTTAAAATTTCAGAATGTCTTACAGATAAAACTCTGCTTAAGCTTCTGATGTTCCTTCCCCGTTCTCATGTGGCTGCAGTTGTTCTCTTTCTTGTTCTTCCTGAGGTGGTCTCACACGTTTGAAAAAGCCCATCTGTGATTCAGAGAACAATAAAGAAATTGCACTGTGATCTTCAAAACATACACACATCCTTTCTCTCTCCTCCTTGATGAGATCTTAACTGATTAGGGTTTTTTCCCCTCCTCTCTTTTTCCTTCAAAATCCAATAAATACCAGCTGAAAAATTGAACTGAGTTGAAAATTGAATTGAACAGCACAATCACAGACATCCTCTTTTATTCAACTTCCTCCTGACAAAGCTGAAAAGTTTTGCAGTTATCCAAAAAATTAACTCATTCAGATGATTAGGGGACCAAAGTATTTCTGCAAGCTGCTGGTATTTGAAGTAATACATCACTAGTAAGGAAAAGAAAATTATACAAAAAAAACCCAAATACAGTACTTACCCTGTACATAACAAACACTAGAACAGCCAAGAGCAATAATCCTGCTAGAACAGCCAAAATTATAACCCACACTGGCACAGGCATAGGCTGTGGTTGAATGCCCCATGTAATATTTGTAGTAACCTAATAGAAAAACACAATAAATCACACTTTGCACAGCAGTGACATACCAAGTTCATTCATGCAGTTTGAGTCTTGTATATCTTTATTCCATAGCATTTAAAACAATCTTAACCCAGCATAAATTACTTATTCTCTCCAGTGTCAGTAAACGGCTACAGATTAATAGTGACATAAAGGCTTCACTGACCTAAATTTAATAGGATTTTAAATTTAAATAAAAACAGGGGTTTGGGTTTTTTTGGTTGGTTGGTTGGTTTTGGTTTTTTGCAATCAGTGGTACCATGGCAACATGTATTCTGTAATGCTTGATGATTTTCAGTAAAACTGTAGGAATTCGGAAATATTTTGGAATTAGAGAAAAATAATTCAGGGCTTTTGCTTTTTTTTCTTGAAAGGCAGTATTACTTGAAAAAAATATCAACTCCACAAGGTTTAGGAGAGAAAAAACAGTTAATAATAGCCATTAGAAACCATATTCAACACAAATCAATCACAATCCTTTTCAACCCCTTTCTTAAGATCTTTTATGCTATAGTGCCTACCAAAAACTTTTAATTGGGCAGCCCAAATAAATGGCCTATATCTTCCTTTCTGTTTGCACCCTGTCTCCTTTCTCTTTGAAACCCTCTAGGGCACAGATGATCTTTTTGTTCCACATTCACACAATACTTCATATAATATAATAAAGGTCTGTTATTCAAGCTCTAAGTGCTACTACAGTAGAAGATAATTTTCAAGTAAATTATTTCTCTAACAACAATGGCATTAACAAGAACATTAGGACTGTTCACCATCTTTTTTTTTTTCATTTTCAGTTAAGTCTTTAAAGCTACAAATATCGTTAACTCTAGTTGTAGGACAAAAATTTTTGTTTTATCCTCAGTTGTGTGAGCATAACTGAAATTAATACATGAATCAAATATTTGATAAAACTACAATTATAGCAAGCTACAAAAAAGCTACTCAACAATCATTAGTTTTGTATTAATTTCAAAGTAACTATGTATGGTAACTCAAGCTGGATGTAAATGACTTACTACTGTAGAATTGTGGATATCTTCAAAGGAAAGGTTCTTATAAGGGAACTCTATAACACTGAAAGAAGCAGATGATTTGAGAGAATAGGAGTGATTCTGATTTTCTTTCTGTGTAAGAAAAAACAAATTTAGTATTGCATGTGGATACCAAAACCACTTTTTTATGTTTCAGAAGCAGGGACAGAATATTCACACTCACATTCATGAAAGTTTGGGTCCAAAGGCGTGATTTTAAATACAATATTGCACTTTTTCCCCTTTCCAGATGGCCAACTTGACAGACTATCTTTAAACAGTCAGCAGTTCCACAGCCCTGCATATAAAAGTAGATAGGATATTCCAAATATGAACATATTTGAAAAGTTGTTAATGGCATTACTTTACTCATACACATACTTTAAATAGTCTTCTTTTCCTGGCAAAGCACAATAAACTATTCAAATATATTAAATAACCCCCAATATTGAATAATTACTTATAGTGTCCCATAAGTATGTACTGAGAAAAATATTATGTGAGCCACTTGGATCCCAAAAGTGAAACAGCTGGCAGTAGCTTTAAGGTATGTACTTTATCTACATATGTAGGAAAAAATGGGGGGGGGGGGGGCAGGGGGAGAGCAGTTTCTGGTCAATTCACATTACACGCATGTTTTTTGATAGGAAAACTCATGGCAGTTAACTGTACTTGGTGCCAACAAAATACGCGTTGTTGCATTCAACGGAAGTCTTCAAACTTGATTGACTGACCTAATCTATAAGCCATACTTATGACTACAGAAGTTCAACTGGCCTTTCTCAAGCACATTTCCATTAAAATCCATCAGACAATATTGATGCTAAACCATCAGTATTTCAAGAAGAAAGCAGAGCAAAACAAGGCTTCATTTTATGATTGTGATTTTAGCTGTACTATAGATAAAGGTACATCTGTACAGTGTAGGTACATCTGCCAGTGTAAGTACAACTCAGTGAAATTATTACGAATACTGGACATTAGTCTCTGGGGTGAAATCCTGCTAAGTCACTGGGAAGATCTGGCAAAACCCAAGCCTTTAAAAAAACCATAAAATACAAACCACAAACCCAACATTCAGAACTGCATTTATAGATACTAAAGAATATTTGTAGCTTATATTTAAAAAAATAAAGTAACTTTTCTCCCCATAAAATAAGAAATTAATTCCTATTTTCACTTTCTTTGCTCAGCCCTTTTTTTGTCCTCTCCCAAGTCTAAACATTTCTGGCATTGGGGTGTACTGCCTTAGTCCTGTTGGTCCACCCTAAACTCCCAAGCATTTCTCTCAGCTGCCTGCCTGTCTTGCCTTGCCCAGAGCAGGTACAGGTGCATGTCTGCAAGCGCAGTTACAAAGACAGTGATACAGTACTATATTTACTTCATATTACAGATTATTTCCAATCTTGTTTAGAAAGGACAGGTCCTCCATGTGTCTGACTGCAGAAAGTCCACTGATCAGCTATGAAACACATCATGTGAAATCAACTGTAATTTGTAGCAAAGGTGATGACTGCAGCACTCGCCTGCTTCCTCTCAGTTATCCTATTTTACCAGCCTTCCTCCTATAAAGTACTGATTTTTCGAATTCAGAGAGCAGCACAATATAGAAGACTGACAGGAAGTGCCCAACTTGACCTTTGTTTTTAAGGACTTCAACCATAACAGCACAAAACTGTAAGCATATGCCTCACTGGCTGACCACCCTGAAGAAAACTGATGCACATTGGAAAACCAAAACAAAACAGCTCCAGAGCATATGGCTCTTTCATCTGTTAACCATTTAAATACAGAACACAGCTTTCTGAAATGATTCTTCATCTCCTGGAGCTTTCATCTCCATCTTCATTAAAAAAACCTGAAAATATTACCAACATATCAATGCTGAGAGCTTACCAAAGTATGCACATCTCCTTCAATGGCTGTTATATCCCTTCGACTGATATGATGATCCCGATTATCTTCCCTGCTAAGAGTTTCATTCTTATCATCATCTTTAGAAGCAGAAATCTAGGATACACCAAGGAAACACAAACAATAAATAATTCTCACATTTAGATATTTGCAGTCTTCAAAGTTAAGATCAAGAAAATATGTAACTGATCAGGTTTCTCTCTCTCTGCCCCCTAGCTATTCTTCAGAACCTAGCTTTATCTACAGGTGTAATTAAAATGTTACTCCTGCCTTTTCTAGAAATTTCTACTAAGAACAAACATAGAGCCTTGAGTGTCTTAATTCTTCAACTCAAAACTCTTTCATGCATAGAAAAAAAATACTCTTAGACTGCAATAAATAATTCCATTTTGCAATCTTGTATTAAAAGTTTTTCCTCAACATTTCAGTTTTTAACTCTGAAAAAGCAGCACTAGTATGGTACCGGTGTACCACATACCACTGTACATGCATACACATATCCAGACATACACAAAACAACTTTTTTAGGAGGGGCTTGAAAAAGTACACAGTAGGTTTGATAAATTATTTCAGTAATCCCTTAGAAATTCCCAATGTAAAATTGCAAGTTTACATATGGTACTAGGCAGAGCCATGCTATTTGTCCTCTACATAACAAATTTGTATGAGGAAACTTTACAAGAGAGTTGTGAAAAATATATTATTACAAATGGTACAGCAAAAGCACAGGAAATTCGTATTTATATATTCACTAAAGTTCTTTCTGATTATCAGATACATGAGTATTCTTTGTTGTTCTATACATTGAATATCTTCCCTTATTCTTTTCATACGTATGTCTGCTTAAATTCTTCTAGAACCAATATATTGATTCTTACTACTTGTTCTAAATTGTCCTAGAATTCAGCTCTCTACTCTCAAACTTGCTGGTTTTTATCTGGTGTTTCTTTGTCTGGTCCAACCTAGGAAAAAGGAGTTCCTTCTGCTCTGTGCTCTCCAAACTGCATGTTTTGCTGGCAGTTGTAGCATACTTTTAAGCACCACTGAAGCACCCTTATTGACCTCTGTGGCATTTGGATGAGGGCCTAGATAAATAAGCTAGTAATAGAAAAAACAGTGCCATTTTCTTCCAAGAAATAAAACCCAGAAAATTTACATAAACAGCCCAGAAGCATCTGGAATGTTTTTTTTATGACCACATTCAATATAATTCCATTACTTTAGACTTAGAACTCATACAGTCTTCAAGAGAAAAAAAACCCACAAAAAGAAACAAGACAAATTTACCTTTGGGTTGACAATCTATTGTCTACCTTTTATTTCACCTGCTATACACATTGACAAGTACTATCAAACAGTGCAGCCTTGTTCCTCAGCAACAGATGAAAACTTAATTCAGACAGTGTTAGATATTCTCAGGGATTTGGGTATTTTGAGTGTTTCCAGAAGAAACAAACATACCTCATTCCACTCAAACAAAAAGAAAGTCCTGCTTACCTTAATTTTCAATGGATTGATTTCCATATCAGAAGTGCAGTTCATGGGACCATCAATTTCATACTGAACAATATACAACAGTGTGTAGTTTTTATATTTGTAAGGCCACTGCAGAGTCATCATCACCTTGCTGAATGCACTTGGACCATTGTTTCTCAGCTGATTATGAAAGTAAAGTTAACAGATGTAAAAAAACCCCAAACAATGCCACCTTCTTTGTTAATGTGCATATAGTTGTTATTTTACATTTGAGCCATAAATGATACTGCCACTATCCTTACCCCCAACCACTTCTGGTAATAGCATCAACAACTTTACCTAAAAATGGCAGCTGAACTTCAAGCCCCAACAGGCAAAACTTAAAATTCTGTAATTTGATAAAAATTACCTCAAAGAAAAGCTATATGGCATTAGGTTTTTTGCCTTGAAGAAATGTAACTTTTTTCCTTGAAAAAATCGGGGGGTTTTGGTAGTTTTTTGGTAGTGGCATGAGTCACAGCCACTGTATGTGACTCAGCCAAGATACTCTGAACACAGATACATACACCCATCAATTTCATTAGATAAATGGTCTCTTAAGTTCTAGAACATCTTTCAACTATTCTTACTCACAAAGCTCTCTCAGTAAAGTTTTATTTAATTAAACAATCTAGATTAAAGCTGTAATAATTCTTTTAAGGCAACTTTAAATACTTAAAATTTTTCAAGGCAAAAGACTTTACAATAATGATTCAGAACAGATGGAATACAAATGAGGATGCTGAATAATTTACAGCCATGAGTCATTTTCTGAGTTCAAGTTACTTCAAATGTTTTATCTAGATCTCGAAGGGCTAGAAAATACAGTATGTGTAATGATATAAAATTGAGATGCTTCTATTTGGCCACTCCTGTTACACTAATAGCAGGTATTCTGTCTCTTCTCGCAGATACCAGTTATTGACGCAGCATTAAAAAAAAAATAAAATAAAAAATCTTTGTTTCCATGCAAGAACAAAATGGAGAAAAAAATTTGTAATTTACTCCAGAGAAAAGCTACACCAAATGATTTCTTTTCATTTATCACAGAACTGTGTCACTGAAATTAGTAGTAATCACATACCTCATAGATATGCTGTACTAGAGGCCCAATATCATCTTCTGTTTCTGGATTCTCCTTCGGCTGCCAATTTGCAATAGGAAGGAATATGTGATCAGGAGACGACACACTAAACAGCAGAGCAAACAAGTCATTATTATGAAGTATGAAACGATAAATGTAATTCTCTAGAATATCTCAAAAAATCAACACGCTTAAAATACAATCTTCAATTTTTCAACCTCTGTATATAAAAATAGAAAGAACAGAGGTTGAGTGGCTTACATATTAAATGTTCAATTTTCTTCTGTACATGAAAAGCTGAACCTTGTATTTAGAATCATTTTTTTCCTGTCCTAAACTTTGGATTCATCCTACAACATCTAGTAAACCATTAAGAGAATTAAGACACACACATATAAGCCAAAAACCACAAGTGTGAAATACTTCGATAATAAGAAATATTGATGATGTAGAGACTTATCAGTACACTCATAAGAATAATTCAGCACGCAGTGAAAACAGTGAAGCTAGCAATAATGTTTTTCAGTCGTACCATCCCCGCACCTCTCAGATATCAACAAAATTAGATCACAATAATGAATGTAGTGGGTATTTTAAAAAATTATGACTCAGGAATCTGAGTTAACTGTCTAAGCAAAAGGATTGTACAGCTTTTAGGTGTGAAGTATAGATTTCTGGTAAGCAAAAGTAATAGAGGTAATGGAGTCATTACAATATTAATACTATGCTTAAGACTGAAGAAGGTGAGGGCATTGTAGGGCATTATCTTCAATAGGTTTTTCAACTTTGGTTTTAGAAAAGGTTTCAGGGGTTTTCAAATGAAAACCCAGTCAGTTGTAGAGGAGGAAAGTGTCAGGGAGAAATGTGTGTAACTGCAAAAATAAGAGTCTTTTTTTTTTTTTTTACTTATTCTAAAAAAACCATTAGTAATAGAGGTACAACATTCCTTTTTGGAATTAATTTTGTAATTATTTAGAATTATTTAAGATCTGAAAGCCCAAAGGGTGGCTAGAGAGAACCATATTTTCTTTAAGATTAAAAATTCCCTAAGGCTTCCTGAAAACTTATGCAGACCTGAAAGAAAGTTCGGTGAATATAAAGAAACAAACATTCAAAGCTCATTTGAGAAAGATGTCTATTAAAATAGTATCAATGCTTACCCTCTGATTTCAACTGCTGCTAAAATAGCAAGGTCAGCCTGATAGAATGCTACTGGACTTAGATTGTCATACAGGTTGGAACTGCAAAGAAAATGTTAATTTCTTAAATGAAATAAGCTAAGTATTAAAAAAAACCCAAACAACCCACACCTTAAAATAATTGTAATGTAACATCATAGCATGGCTCCCGAGCCACTGCAGGAAAGCATAATTGCTAAAAAATAAGGAGCAGATTCCAGCAAGTTCTCACTTAAATGCATGACCATCCCACCCTCAGCACAGTTAGGAGGTCCCTCGGCAGGGAGAAGTCAATAAAGGACACAAAGCTAATGCTGACTCTGTTCTTTAGCTGCCGCATGTAAGAAAATTCAAATGCCAGTGCTGTGGGATAACATCAACTATATAGCTACCAGAGCCTTAAATTCCACTTTAGGACATCTGTTTTGCTCAGGGACTTGTTGGCTTCAAACTAGTCCCAGGGCAGAGAAGTATGCTAGGACTACTCTTGCTTACCCCTCTTCACAGTGTTTAAACCAGTAAATGAATGCAGTTAACATCTGATTCCTACACTTCAGATACACCAAGAGATGACATATATTAAGGCATGTAGAGCCATTCATACATAAAATTTCTTTGGACTTTCTTTGTAAACAGAGAAAAAGAAATACAGAGACCACTCCTATTCCCCTCAAAGCGGAGCTGGGAACAGTATTCTGATCTCCTCAGACACATCTGATTATTCTGTGTACCTTACTAAACAATTTCCTTCAGAAAGATCTCCTTGAATCCTCCAATTATTCTTCACTGCTACTGTAATCAAAAAATACATCCAACAGTGTTTTCTTCCCAACCTGTAAATACCTCATTCTTTCAGAGACTAGAGTTGTTCTGATAGGAATTGTGCCAGCTTCAGAAATCTAACTTTGTGAGTTTAAAGATAACTAATGTGATATTTAAAGCCTTTTAAAGATACTACTTTGATAATGCCTGTCATGATGAACTTTGATTACCATGTTCAATTGCATCACTGTTCTTGCATCCATAAGTCGTATAAGGAAATTCCTTCCATAAAACATGTAAAACGTTACAGGAACTTCCTTACTCTTCCATCTGAAGAGAACCATGACTTAAGCAACCTCAGTCAATGAGGTTTTTTCTCCCAGTGAAAGGTAGTTAGTGACTGCTGTTAGCCCAAGGAAGACAACAGACACCCCAGAGAAGATCACTTTCTGCAAAGAACTAGAGTCACATGCCACTGGCATTGCTTACTAACTGATGGAGAAGAGGGAAAAAAATTGGACAGCAATGCGAGATCAAAGAGATATTAATGCTGCCAAGGCCTTTGATCAGTATGGCAAACTACTGTAACATTAAAATAGAATGGCAGGTTTAAACTTATTTAACTCTTGTAGATGGAAAACGCATATGTGGATGAGAATAATTTATTCACTGCATTAAAAAAAATGAAGCCCTTAAATGGAAAAAAAAAAAGCAAGCTTCTGGTCCAACATGGTGGGGGTGGGAGGGAAGGCAGCTGTATTTGTACTGTCCATTAAGCAACATAAAACTATATTGGGTAAAGAGAGTCCTATTGATCACATATACAAACTCTTAAATATCACCTACAGAAAGTATAAATTCAGATTTATATATCATATTTATATGAAAGCACTGTGCTCATCTTATAATTAACAGGAACACTAATGTTTTGTTCCATTTAATTTTTAGGCTCTCTTATGCTGGCTACTGTAAAACACTTCAAATGGTTCACTGCATGTTGCTTCTGCTCAGACCATCACATGCATTGCCTTTTCTGAAAGACTTACAACTCTCATCCTCAAAACACATGAAATTTGAAATTCTGGCTTTACATCAGAAGGAATTCATGAGTTCAAACATCATTTTTAAAATAGGGCTAGAAACCCAAAGACACAAGTCATTCTGTCGCACTACGCAAGTGTCAGGAGATGACAATGGTATGCAGGTACAAAGCCACAAACTTTTTCTTGAAACATTTTAAATGGTTTTGTTCCTCATTAGTGTTTCACTTGTGCCATGGCCTATCTAAAAGCTGTAAGTAAAAGAAACTGCATTCAAACAGAAAACTGTGTTTTCTTACATTTTTTTCCTCTATTTTAGAAAACATAATTCATTAAAAAAATTTGTTTATTTTTTAAACAATTACGAGGCAAATGCCAGAGAATTAGTCCAGAGTGAAAGTAACTGCTAAGTTCACAGTCTATTTACTCAGCATGTTATCTACCAGGTGAGGTACATACTCATAGATTTCCATACCTTCGGATTTGCAAGTCAAACTTCACAGAGGTATCCATTTCAGACTGCTGGTGCACACTGAAACGCAGGCCAGCTAATAGCTTTAGAAAAAAAGCATCGTGGTTCAGTAGAAGCACAAAAAAATACATGATAACAGCTTCTTAATACTATTACAATACAACAAAATTGCTTGAGGCTTGTGGTCATAAGACAACACACAGAGAACTGTCAAATAAAACTTGTCCAGTTCATCAAGACTAGAAACGTACTGCGCTCTCTGTAGATTTCAGCTGATGCATCACTGCCGCAAAATAGAAATGTAAGGTTTACATCATGCTAACCCCTTTTGGTTCAGCCATTTTTACACGTAACTAAGCCTCCTTATGTGTTGCAAAAAGTACTGTAGTCTAAGGAACAGGGCACGCTTTAATGATTCTAAATTCAGTTCCCAAGGTTTGTTCTAAGTCAGTGCATGATAGCTGCTTCAACATCTGTATAGTTCAGCTTGACAGACTTAGAAAGACTTTGGAAATAACATTTATTCAGCTATACAACAAGTCGCTTGGAAGAAAAGCCCCATCAAAGTGTCTGTAATTGTGACTGATTTTCACTTTATTTCCTCAGAAAAAAAGACTTATTATGTCAAACCATCTTAGTAACTGCCAGGTCCCACTAAGAGTTTTTTAATTCTTCCAATTTCAGCTACATTTGGTGGAATTGCAGAGGTCTGAATTAGACAAAACTCTCAAACTTCACAAAACTAGGCAGAATAGAGAAGGACTATTAGGTTTCCACTAAGAGAAAGGTGTATTATGAGCTAGCTCTTTATTAGATACTAAAAAATAAATATCAGATAAACCTAAAGACCAACTCATGAGGGACCAGAGTTCATTAATTCCATTGTTTAATGAACTACTCCTTTTGAGTTGCATCATAAAACTCATGAACACTCCTTTCAGCCTTTGATTTAGCTGAAAACTTGAAACCAATTACCACTGAGCTAACTAAACGTGGACAGCTAAATGTGAGCTAGATCTAATCTTACATTCCTGTGAGTGAAATCCTGCCCAAACACTGCTGTGATTAAGAAAAATGCCAACTGCACTCCTGTTTCAGTTACCAGACACCTGTTGGACCAAGCCTTACCTTAGTTCCTGCTTTCATGGGATTTCCCAGGTCACAAACTACCATGCGAGTTTGATTCTCTGTTTTAAATGCACATGATAGTCTTGCTAAAGCCTGCAGTAAACCAGAAAGCAATATTAAGGAATGTCATTCTTCACATTTGGACACCTGGATGAAAGTCTGGAGAAAAGTTCTAGATATGCTGCATTAATTTTAATATAATTTCTCAGTCCTAACACAGTCAAGCACTACAATTAAATAAAATCTGAGTATAAAAGTCTCCATGGAGACAAGTATTTTTGATACAAGATAGATGCTCTTTCCAAGGTTATAAAAAAAGACACTTGTAGCGCTGATGATTTTTGTGACCTAAAGCATTTCTTCATCTGATTCTTTAAAACTTATGTGAGGAAACTTTGGCAATTGGACAAACTCTCCATAGGAAGATAAAGACTGGAAAGCAAAATAACATTAATATTTACTAGCTTACTCAAAAAGAGCTCTCAGAGGAGCTATCAGATTTTGGATAAAGCCACAACACAAAGCTCTAGAGTAGCAGAGGCAAACTGGAGAACGAAACCAAGGCACAGTCCAATGTCTATGAAGGATCTGGTATCAAAGTTGGAATCCTTTGATATAGGGGGAAAATAGTTTTCACCTTAACATTCTGCAACTTCACAGATATATTGACTGATCATAGATTATACCAAATAAAAACAAGGATGAAGAAAATCTGAAAGTATGTTACTTATAAATAGCTATAATGGGCTAAACCAAAATTTGGACTATACCAACATGTCTTCAAAGAAACAGAAGTTATACAGACATTTTATAATACAAGGGAAAGTCAGGAAATAAATTTAATGTTTTGTGTAGTCAGGATAACTGACACCCAAGACTTTCTACATACTTAGGTATGTATTTAGGAAGAGAATAATAATACCCAACATCACTTTTTGCCTCACAGATGCCCAGCTCTTTACCTAGCATACCACATGCTAAGTCTAAATTTAAATAAATTAACAAGGGCACTGTTCAAATAAAGACTTGTAGCAGATAAACTCTGTGTGTCAAGCTCCATCACACATGATTCTCCTCTGTTGCTAGGAGTACGCTCAAACTGGAACCATTCAGCAAGGGGTTATATAGCATTAGGGCTTGGAAGAACCTTTTAATTTTTTCAGTGCTGTGCTTTTAAGATTGAAGCATAAAAAGCACCACTGACAGACCCTCTCCCACAGACTTCCATAGCAGTACCTGAAGTATGACTACTCAAAGAAGATAGATAGTTGGAATTTTACCTCATTGTTACGAACAACACCGATGAAATCTGCTTGGGGTGGAACGATGACAAAGAGTTCTGCTTCATAGGCTCCTTCCCCTTGATTCTGAGCACTGACAATTAGTGTCAAGGGATTGTCATCACCAATATATATCTGCTTCTGATCACTACAAAAAACAAGTGTAAAAAATGAACTCTGCATTCAGGTTTTGAAGTGTATGGAACTGGTTGAACTTAGAGAAACGAGACATTTTGAAATTGCACAAAGACATCAGAGAAATCTAGAGGCAGTACCTATGCTTCAGGAATATCAGGAGAGCTCTACACTGTGTTTAAAACAAAAACGTGTATATAATCACAAAAATGGAGCAAATATTACATGTTGTTTTGTAAGAATCTTTTTTATAAAATTTACAATAAACCACAAAACCACCGACGCTTTTTTTTTACAAAGAACAACAAACTATGAATAGCTAAATCACTGTGTACATTTTTAATTACAAGCCTACTTAGTAGAG
The DNA here is from genome assembly GCF_964188355.1 of Buteo buteo. Taxonomy (NCBI): domain Eukaryota; kingdom Metazoa; phylum Chordata; class Aves; order Accipitriformes; family Accipitridae; genus Buteo; species Buteo buteo. Next base: position 17,660,518 of record NC_134175.1, on the reverse strand, counting down.
ATACAAACATACATTTGTAACAAAACTGATGGAAGTCTCAACTACAGAATACAGCCAAGACCTCTGTAATACATTTGTTCCAGATACAAAAAGAGTATCTTTCCAAACAATGTATTTTCATTTCACCAACTACAAGGAAACCAAACTGTGCCTGTACTGATGTAAAATGTTTCTGGAAGCATCTGCATGAATCAGTATGCTTGTGAACTGTACTACCTACATACATGTGCATATGCTATACCTCTTCACTAAGGGCATAAAAAACCCCCACAGATGACATTTATGAGTAAAGATAATACACTAAGAATGGCTTTCAGGCATACAAAGCACAAAAAGCCCAAGGCTCATGGAATAATTATGAGTTAAAAATTGTTTCTTTTTTCCAGGTTTAATAAGAGATATTACCAATATCAACAATTTTTTTTTCATACATGTGACAAAAGAGTCCTACTCCACCCCTTGCTGGATTAAATCAAGCTTGTTCACATCTTCACGTGTCTGTCTAGTATTAAATAACTGAACAGTGGTACAATTGCAACTAACATTATTTTATGCTTGCTATGCATGTCCAGCCTAGCAAATATACAAATAAATACTGTATACTTATAGTGGGGGCTGGGGTGGGGGTGGTGGCGTGTGCTCTCCCTGTATTACCTGCTGAAGACATTAGGTTACAAAGCAGAAAATGGGTTTTCCTCATATAAGCATGAGTTTAGATTGTGTACATGGAGGAGTCCTACTTACTTCAATCCTCTTAACAAAAGTATTACAAGCTCTTGAAGTTCAGAATTCAAGTAGGGAAGTTACTTTTCCCTGTAGCATTTTTCTCATGTATTTACCTTTCTACTGAAACCTCCAGTTTTGGTTTGCAGACATTATCATCACCACAATCCAGCAGAATATGTGCCTATGCAAAAATCAAATGCATATTGTTGTAATAATTCCTGCATCTGTTCTATCATACATTTCCAATAATACTGTTTCATCACCAAATAAAAATTTTCTAAATAGCTCATAATGAGGTATCTTTATCTTATTAGTCTCAGAAGAGAACAAATGAATTTTTATATATGGAGGGCACTGTGCTCATCCTCCCACACTGCAATTCTAGGACTGATGTCTACATATCATAATCTTCCTTCCATACTCTGAATAATCTGTTCATCTTGAGTTGCATCTCCACTACCCTCTTTACAAACAAGTGTAAAAATTTGTATTAAGGGCAGAAATAGAAAAACTATGTTTATTAGCTTAAAAGAACTATAGGGATAAACATAATATACATAGAGCAGCATAGTATGAGCAAAGGATGTAACACACCGATCCTTTGAGATTAACACCTTCAATACTACTCTAACTGCTTTTCTCCAGTTAATTAGTATGCATGAAAAGGAAGTCCGGCACTAAGGAATAACATGTCAAAAAAGAAATTTGACAGAGAGAAGGAAAAAAAGAGAAGACAAACATACAATAACCATTAATATTTCCATAACTCAAAGACTAAAACCTACATGTATATTTTGGTATCTTAATTTTTCAGAAGTCCTAAGATGAACATAAGTATTGAATAAGTACTGAAAGCTGAAAATACATTCTGGGTTCTCTCATCACAGATTGTGTAAGAAGTGTACCTGTCTGCTCATATTAGCAGGAGTGAACTGGTTGAGGATAGGGTGCAACCCTGTTGCATCTGCAGCTGTTCTGTAATCCAGGCGATATTCCATAAAAATAGTAATAGGAGTTAGTTTGTCTCTAAATTCAGATTCATCCTGAGGAAACCAGAGATTTGAATTACAATTAAAACATGTGAAGAAAACAACAACAAAAACATGTCCTTCAAAAGTCTCTATAGGCAACAAACAGTCATCCCCAAGAGCAATACTAAGCAGTTGGGTTTTTTTTATTGTTCACGCTGTAGTAGGCATGAGGAAGCCAAAACACCATTAAAACTTCTTAGCTCTTTTCAAACTAGATGATCTCTTTTCAGAAAACCTGCAGTGTAGACTTTGAAGACTGACAATTTTAGTAGCAACACGCCCGTTTTACAAATGGAAAACTGGAGCATATGGAAGTATTAAGTCATAGAACTAAAACAGCGAGAAGCCTAAAGGGCTATACAATTCCACTCTTTCCTGTCAAACAAAATTCAGTATGCTTCTAAGAGCCCTCATAGATACTCATCTTTGGACTTGTGATTCTTCCTTCCTAAAATTACTACTTGGAGTTGCTGACTTTCATATTGTTCATTTCAAATCATTCTGTTTATCAAATGTAAATCCTGCCTTTCAGAGTACTTGCAAACCACCTCTTAGCTTTACGTTAGCCACAGATTTTATCAACGTAAACTCTGCTTCATTATTCTAATTTCTGAGAATAATGGAAATTACTGAATCTAGAACAGCTCATTGCAGGATCTTTCTTCAGAAGTTATCTCCTGTGGGCAGAAACCTATTGATAACTTAGTTTTAACTGGTTTTGCATCTACTTTAAGGTAATTTCATCTAGGTCATGTGTCAGTACTTTCTTTATGAGAATGTTGGGTGGACAAGTGTTAAAGCTTTACTAATACTGAGATCTGGGATGTCTATTTCCATATAGTTCTCACTTACAAGGCCAGTCAAAGAAAAGTATTACCTATCCTCTATGAAACCTTAATGATTACTAGTGTTTTTATTGGGTTGGGGGTTTTTTTGGAGAGCAGAGTAAGCATTGTTTATGTTTGATTTATAAGTACTCAGAGACAGATCTGAGCTGCATCTAGCTTACATAGCTACACTTTCATATGTCTGTCTTCACTTCAGCCAGCGTTTCTTCTACTAGGTTACACTTTTTAATTGTGTTAGCATCTGCCCACATTTGTGGGGACTGAAACAAAAAGACTGAGAAAAAGAAAACTTAATATTTCAGCCTTCTCCATCTCCTCTGTTATTTGCTGATCTTTGCTTTTTAGTTGCAGACCCGTATTCTTCTTTATTCTTTTACCTCCAAAGTAGAAGCACAACCTCTGCTTATTGACTGTCATGTTCCTTGGAAATTGTAACTAATTTTATGCCTAGATGTCTTGTCCAAGAAGTCCATAACAAAGTTCAGAATTGAATTTCCAATCCATTTAGTGACCAGAACCTTAGTCACAATAAATATCCATCATTCATCCTCTGACAGCAGTGATATCCCAGGACAGACATATGGTTTTAGTAACTTTAAGTCTATCCATTTGGCATGAAGTTTCCCTAGCATTTCTTTTTTCTATTTTTTTTTTTAAACACTTAACACAGGGAACTTGTAATAAACAATGCACCAAAAATTATTTGCCTAAAACATAAATGGCTACTTACCCTCAAAAAGGCATCAAGTTCTTCACAATTCATTTTGCCCCCCTTTGTAATAGTCATGTTCTTAGAGTGGCTAGGCTGTTTGCTGTGGAGAAAGAGAGCTCTCCTTATAGCTCCTTTCTGCTTAAGTTTATCCAACAGCAGCTCCACTTGGAAATCTGTCCAATCCAAAGAGTTTAGGTTAGGGATGTTTCATTCAATTAAACATAGTGCAGACTCCCATCAGAAATGGAGCTGAACACTGGTTTCAGCTATAATGAAAACCTAGTACTTGGAACTTTTAAAACTTCCAGTTCTTCCAATACAAAATTTGTTACTACATTAGTTCTCAAACTAGTAACAAGCACTGTTGTTGTCCTAATTGGACTCTGCTTTTTCCTTAAAAACTGGAAACATAGAAGAGCACTGATAAATTTGTAATTTATAATTGCTATAGAACTGCAAGAACAAAAGTTAAATTTCTTTTCCCCTAGAAAATTGTAAAGCAATTTTGCACATAACATTTACATTATTTAACTGTATGCTAATCTAATAACTTCAAATATTTGATATAATGAAAATTAACATTATCTAACAGCTATTTATGAATCTTCCCAGATCATACCACCTCCATACAAATCTTCCCATGCCATACAGAAAATAAGGAAAAGCTTTTATAATCAGTAGACAAAACCTGATTCTAGCAGGCTGTCTGCCACACTAGCAAATCCCTTAGAGACAACTTAAAAACCTGTTTGAAACAATCTTTTCCCATTCTGATCCAAAGAATGTGATGAAAAAAATCAGTAATATCAATCAGAAGGTCAGGATTTTAATGTGACAAGTCCCTTGTGGCTTGTCTTTATTTTTCAGGCCTAACAACGCACACACTTCAATATTCTTGTCTAGAACTCCCCTCAATGAGAGTTGATCTCAATTCTGTAAAATACAAAAGATTTTCCAAGACTAGTTCCACCAAGTGGTTAAACATATGCTTAAATCCCAAGTATGCTCAAATCCCACTGACTTCAACATAATTTCAGCAAAAAAACTGCTGAAGACAGTCATGTAGGCAGTTACTGAACTGTTAGGTTGTGCTGTAAAGGGTAGACAACTGTTTCAATAATGAAAAAGAACAGTGACAGGTGTGCATGTCTGCAAGCAATATAAAAAGACTTTAAAGTTTTTAAACTAGTAGAACTTACTGAGTGAATTAGGGAGCTTTCCTTTCCCATCAGCTTTTAAGCAGAACTTTACTTTGAAGCTGTTGTGGAGGAAAAGAAAATATTTATTTCAAACACTTTTTTTCTCATTTTCTTCTGAAATCCTTTACTGTTTTTCTCAGTTTAAAGGTGTTCTCTTTTGAGACCACCCCAAAAAGTTATTCCCAAAAAGCTCACTCCCAAAAGCTATTATCTACTGGTGGGAGAGAAACTATAACCTATTAATAAGTAGACAGCAATGCAAGCAATGCAAAGCTTTGGAGTCTTGATTCATGTAGTAGTCATCACCTGTAAAGCAGAGTGTTTATTCGTGAAATCAAATGTGGCTAATTTATTTCTAAAGCTAGAAGGAACTGGCATACTGAGTTGAAAAGGAAGTTAGCACTAGAAAGGAAAAGTGAGTTTAGATAATCATCCAGGAACAAGAACCAAAACCAGAGCAGAGCAGATAATTTCCCAAGTGTTTTCCATATGCCCACCTAAAAAGCAAGTTAATGGGTAAAAACATTGCAAAAGCTGTGTGATCCATTACCATCTTGGGAAGATCTTGCTCTACTCAACACTGACAACTGGCAATCTATACAGGTAGGATGTAACTTAGGAGTCAGTCTAGCATCTATTGAAGACAACATTGGTCCTCCCATTGTTGTCAAAGAGTTCTTATTTTGTATTGTCTGTTCTTTCAGAAAAATCTGTGTTTGATTGCCTTTTTTTAATTAGCTAACTAGACTTCCTGAATCCTTTCAAAAGTGAAAGCTTTTGAAAATAAAACCCAAAAAAGTCCCTCCCCTCAAAAGGGAAACAAAGATACCCTGCTTACCAAGAAACTTTTACATCTGACAGTGAACAGGCTTTGTTTTCTGGGTTTAGAATGGTTGGGTTAACTTCCAGGGCAGCATTTACTCTAATAACTGGTCTAGCCCTGCAAAGAAAACACGCTCTTGAGCAGCATTCAACACCATGTTAGACAATACCCTCCCCATCAAATTGTGTAATATACACATACACACTTAGACAATATTTAGTGAAACTGCAAGAATAACAAATAATCACTGTGTTGATTAAGGAAAAGCAGGAAGCTTTTCTGGGCTCTTTCATTACCATCAGAGTCAGAACATGGACAATTGAGTTAAGAGGAAGTCCTATCGATTTCTAGCACAGAGAAATAAGGTATTTTCCCAAAATGAGCAAGTTTGGATGAGAATATCAGGATTGCAGAGCAATAGCTAGCAGCACCCTCTATGTGTCTGAATCTAGAAAACTGTCACTCAGAAAGTCGTGAAGACAGCTTATTTATATCTTAACTATAGATTACTGAGAAAGATAAATAACAGATAGCAGATTGTAGATTTACTCAGTGAAAACAACAGCATAACATTTTTTTACCTCCAGCAGCTTGAAAGGTGGAGTAGCAGAATTTCAGACTTCTCTGGTCCTGCTTTCTTTAGTAACTCAAGAATGCCACTGAGCTTTCATTCTGCTTGCACTTACGTAAAACCATAGAGGGATTCTTACCTATACAAAACAGCTGTGTCAACACCAAAGGCTCCAACAATCAAGTCTAGGAAGAAAGGAGAAATATTACACCTTACAATTTATTTTTTAAAATATGCTGTTAGTCAGAGGTGGGGCTACTATTAAGTTATTCTAAAGTGACATTTAGAGCAAAGGACCTGGATATCCATTTTTGTCCACATCTGTGGCTCCTTTCAGTGAGTACCCAAAACTGGGTGGCATAGCGCGAGCGGCCCACCGCCCTTCAAGAATTTGAGATGGGACTGCATTCAAACCATTTGCTCTTCCATTATAGATATAGACAAGTCCTCTCTTGTCCTCTCCACCATACGGTGCAGCAACTGCAATATCTGTAAACCAAAAGAACAATCGTCAACATCTCCAAACACAGACTAGGAGAACATCAATCAATAATTTCTGGTATTAGTTTCAATGTGTATCAGTAGGGAGGAGATGCTGAACCAGCCTTGAAAATGCTCATCAACAACCTTTGTTTTTTAATTGGATGCTGCTTTTTGTAGAAAGTATAAATGTTTAACAAGAACATGTATCATAGATGTATAATGGGGGGAGGGGAGAGAAAGGAATAGTTCTGCAAACACTTCTGCCCTTCAGTAACTGACTTGGAGCCAAATCATATGGATTTGAGATGCTTTTTAGAGTATGAAACACTGAGAATTACTCACTGTTGGCGCCAAATCGCAAAACTAAGTGGGACTATCTGCTCATTTCATTAACACACACATGTTTCTCCAAAGGGTGTGACATTTTAATAATTCTGGAAAATTTAAATCAGCCTAGAACAATGGCATCAAATTCCAGTCTATCCTGATCATGGCCTGGCAACATGTTTTATGGAGAACTTCCAGTTAGTGCAATTATGCTATCTTTTAAAGCTTAATAAATTTAAGAGTACTTATTATCAATGACTAAAACAGTAATAAACAAAATGCTAATTGGACTATCTTTAAGGACAGCTTTAGAAGTGTACATATGATCTAAATTCAACATCTCTCCAATTGGTTCAAAGACCAAACATGAAATGCTACAGATATTAATTATACTATCCCCTCCTCTTTCCTTAAATTTCAGAAAGTTTCATGAAAAAAACAAGGACTCAAAAGTTTACCATTTTGTATTTTTGACTCATCTTTACAAACTTTATGAAAGCAGCAGAAATTCCAATCTTGCACCGTACTGTGATGGAAAGCATTTTAATTAATGGTCCCAAAATGAAACAAAGCAGGAAAAAAAAAGACTAAAAAACCAGACTAAATAATGGCAAAGTAATTAAGAAGAAGCAGCTTTTGCTACGATTTTCTCATCTACAGTGTATATCAGACAGAAATATGATGGAATCAAAACATTTTTGGATCATCTCATCAAGTGACTGGATTTTTGGCTATTAGCTGTAACCTTTCTGATGTCTTCTGTGAATAGTTGCACACTAATTCTGTATACCGTTAGCGACTAAACATGTCCCTTCCAGCCCAAACTATTCTATGATTCTATGATTTCATTAAAAAAAAAAATTAGCGCTATCTGGGAATATTAGCCTATTACAATTTTTGATCTTTCAGAAAATACTTAGCTTGCAAGCAGAATGGAAAAACCAAAAATGAGCATTTTTTGAGGAACTCAAACTCCTACCACTCTTTAGGAAACACTGGAGTAAAACTTGCAAAACAAAATGTTCTCCCTAGGATTCCTGGAAGCCTCCATCTCAAAACTGTATGATTCTTGTCTGCTACATTGCTCTCCATTCCTAAGTGAAAGTAACAAGAAGTACTGGCAACAGATTTGAGAGTCCACAGCTTCAGTTCTATCAGACTTGGACTTCTCATCCAAATACTTGCTCGAGACACTCTGCTCTTAGTACAGCTGGCTGTAGTTATTATGGGATATTTTCACTAGATTCTTCCATTTTGAAATAAATAAATAAAAAAATCTAGACTTTTCTCAGGAAAATCTCTTCTATCAGAACATTTTTAACCAGCTCTCTGAAACAAAACCTTCTTTTTGGTCATCATTGTGTTTCTGGAGAGGAAAATTGGCTTTAAGCAATGGAAACAGGAAAATTATACTGAAGGTGTCCTAACAAGTCACAGTGGAGAGTCAGGTATTTCATTGAAGTTTCTACTGTACTTATGACTTAGAAAGTAATGAACTGACCAGTGTAACAGCTAAAATAATCCATGCTGTAGTTTAAATGGTATAGTCTCTGCTCGATGCATCCATGTAACTCCTGTTAGCATTCTTGGGAGTAGCATACAAGCATCGAAAGGAGTCTAGACCTTAGTGTCCAACATTCAGTCATGGTTAGAATGCCTAATGTTTGCGTGCAGAATCCACATTCAGTGTGCTGTCTAGATTTCATCTACAAACAGAAAATACTGATCAATAAATGATGTCTTACCATTGAAGCCATCCTGATCTAAATCCCCCAGAGGGGCAACAGAACTGCTGAATCTTGCAAATATCTCAAAACCATTCAGCTTTGTGATCTGAAACCCTCCAGAGGCTCGTTGAAGGCAAATGGAAACTTGGCCAACCTCTTGAAGTTTCCCATCAGAACCTCGATCCATAAAAAGAGGGGCTCCAATAAACAAATCTGTGTAACTGGAACAAAGAAGGATAAGGTTCTTCAGTAACAGCATGAATATTCAGTTTCATTCTCGTAAGCATCAGTTAGTAGGACTAACTCAGCACTGAAGTCAGTATTAAGATGAAAGTTACCTATCTTCAAATTGCAACTGAAGGCAAATATCTATTGACAAAGTAAGCATAAATATACCAGAATTTAACATGTTTAAAGCATGTGAGTGCACATGTGTATTTATGTAAATAAACACAAAAACAAATCTACAATTGTTAAAACAAAAGTTGAGTGCTAGCAAGAAAGTGTGTTGCGCAGACATGTTAAACCAGTAATGAAGACAGAAATCTATATTGTATGAAAGAGGTTTTAATAAAAGCTTTTTTTCTTTCTAGAAACAAGTTGGGTGGCAGTGGGGAGAGGAGGACACTTACTTGTCCCCATTGATATCTGTGGCAGCCACTGAATACCCAAAATAGGCAGCCATCTGGAAAACAAAATTCAAACCAAACTTGAGTTGTAGTGATACAAACACACAAACAAGTTTATAGAAAGCTGTATGGAAAAGACATTAGTGGAAAAGGCATTAGGGAGATGATAATGTATACCACAAAATTTTTTGATCCTTTCTCCTTGTATTTTCCTTTCTCTTCCTTAGTTTGTTGAAAAGTAAACTGATCAGTTACCTTCCCCATTCCCCCTTTCATGATCCAGTCCTCTTTACCAATTCTCAAAATAGGAAGCATTTCCTTCATTTAATTAAGATTGTTTTTCTAAGTAGTACTACAAAACTGGAACTCACAGAACATACATTTTTAGGATACCTACAGACTGTATAAAATTTTTCTTTGGCACATCAGCTAGTAACATACAGAAAATTATATGTTCTAGTACCCTAAATACTGTCTCAACACGTCATCTTTCTATAGCCTCCTGGTCACACATCACACTGAATAAAGCTACATACCTGCTCTCCTGTGAAGTTGTACATGGAAGACATGTTTTTCCCATTGTAAATTGACACCTGCACACAAAGAAATACACATTACAGCATACCAACAATATTGATCATTTTACTTATTGTAGAGTTTAATGTTTCAAATTTCCTACCATGCCCAGAGTTCTTGCTGCTCTTGGGACTCCTGATACAAAGTCTGAAATGTAAAGCAAGACACCCAGATAACATTCAGGTCCCAAAGCACAGTGACTTTGCTTGAACAGAGTAGCTCATTCCTAGTGCTTTACACATTTTTCTTGTGCACTGTATCATTTGTTCTATACCATTTATTTGAAAGACCTGTCCAGCCTATTAACATGATTTTTTTACTGAAGCAAGGGTCTTACCTTCTATGCCATCACCATTGAAGTCTCCAACAGCCACCGAATAACCTGATGCAACAGACAAAATTAGTAAATCATTTTAAAAACCTTATTAAACCTTTCACCTCTCTTTACATTCTTCATAGGTCTCTAAGCACAGTCCTCTCACTTCATTTTAAAATGCAATGGAATAAATATTGCCTTTAAGTAGCTTAGGCTATAAACAGCTACGGGAGTTGACAGTAATACATCAGCATCCATGAATTTGACATCAGAAGATGAAAATTTTAGAATTATCATCCTGGGAACTGTTATGGTCTATCCTTGCTTTCTTCTGAACACAGTTAGACATACATGAAGCTAGATGATGATTTCCCACTCTTCTAAGGGACTCTCTTTATTTGCTCTCTTCATTACTTTTCTTCCCAAACATGATTCTTCTACATTTTATTTTGTTTTGGTAGATTATTTAGAAACAGCTGCTTTTCTAAAAAAATAGGTACACAACTAACTTCTCACATAAAAATCATACCTTGCCCATTCCCATATTCATCCTGAATCACAGAGCACAAAAATTCATGGAAATATTTCCATTTATTTTGTCATCAGGTGCTTTTTGAATCAAGCCTATGGCAAGGTAACCAAGCTTCCATCATACATAAACTACTGCATTTTCAAGTATGTAGCTCTTTAGTTATCTGTCAAATGTTGAATTACTAGTAGTGTGACTTAGACTTAGGTATGAATAGCGCAAGGGAGTTTTTCAAGTACAGCTAGGTTTTCTTCCTTTTCAAACTACGCACCCAAGTAGCTGTCATCAAAAGCAGCACTAGCAGGTCTGGTTGCTAGCTGGTCATCATACTTTGTACTGTAGACTTTGGAGTCATATTTAGCCACAATCTCTGTCACTCGATCAGAAATAAGTTGGCCTAAAGAGAAAGAAAACAGCTTAAAACCACAAATAAAATATGTGTGCACTCATTCAATAAGCAACAGGACTCTAAGAATGCTTGCTTCTAAAGCAACAACTCTTCCACAATACTGACCAGAAAATAGCCAACAGCAGCAGCACCAGAAAAGATACAAGTGAAAATTTGGATCCTACTTCAGCAAATAATTATGCACATATTTAATCAAAAGCACACAAAGAGTTCTCACTGAAAATGGAAGCTGCTCCTACACGTAAGCCAGGACTTAAATGGGACTGCCCAGTTAGGTTAACAGTAAGCATATGCTTATGGTATTGCAGAAATGAGTCGTTGCTCCTTATCTAAATACATGAGAGCTTAATATGGCAGACAAAAAACTAATATGAGCATAGTGTATTACCGTGTTCTCTGTTTTCACTTCACTAGCCACTAGGTGGTGACTTCATTACATTCTTTTGAGTATAAATTAAATCTTTAATCACAAAAAAATTTTTTTCAGAAGAGCATGTACTTCACATACATATTCATATATGTATGAAGCATAGGGAAAACTACTCCTCCAGCATCTCAGAAAGTAGAATAAAACTTTGGGGTGAAAAAATCTAGTTTTTAGAAGTATACTATTGTCTTCTATTCAGAGGTAAGTTTTTTTTTTTTTTTTTTGTAGTAGTAGAGAAGAATAAGGTTGTTTCAGCAGATGAGACATCACTTTTGCCAAAAAGCAATAAAATTAATACAGAAACAAAATCTATAGTATACTGTATCTGCAATTTAGTTGCAATCACTCCACTTTGTTCAGAATTTAAAACATGGGACTGGAAACGAGCCTCCTGTGCTGCTTCATCTACACATAGGCTGGCATGATACTGAAAATCTTTCATAAACATTAGTATTTACATTCAAAAACAGGCAGCAGAGTTTGGCAGCTATGTCCTTATTGTAGCAGCACCATCTTTTGAACAGAGAGCTATAGCTAAATGATGAATGATCCTGCAAACAAATACTGATTGAATCCCACATTAGCAAAATACATACATAATGTTCTGTGTAAACAGCGCAGTTAAGAAGTAAAATGTGCACCACAGCACAAAACAGATCAACGTAAACAAACGCAATAATGATAGTTCTCTTTGCAGGGTACATCTCTCATTGAAAATATATGCTTCATATATATGTCAGAAATTACAAAGCATGTAGATTTTCAAACAAGCAAAATATCCTAGAGGAAACTTAGCCTGCTGGTGGAAACAAATACTACATTCCTGGGAAAATACCTTTAAAACAATTCGAGTTATTTAAAAGACAAAAGACACATCTACACAATTATTACTTCAGGTTTAATCTGTGGTTGCCTTAATTATTCAGGAAATACTTTGAAGGAGAAGGAAGAATTATTTCTGTTAGTTTTCTTACTGATGAAGACTTTGACCGTAGTTGGAGGAGTATGGATAGAAATGACTAGGAGGATAAAGAGAAAAATAAAAGAGGTCAACTTCTCTGTGTCTTAAATGATATATCTCACCTTGCCAGTAAAAACTTCCAGGTCCTCCAAGCAGCACTCTGTCTCCCTTGGTGGGGGACGGGATGGGACAGGGATGGGGAGAAAGAAAAATAAAAAAAGAAAAAACACATTAAGCATATCTAAAAATAAGAGAACATGTCCTATGTTTATGGGAAGTAATCCCATGCACATATACCACAGTAGCTTCACTGACCCCAATACATTTTATTTTTTGAAGGAATGATTAATTAAAAGTGCATCCCGTAAAATGCTAAGATAACAAACAATATGCCTTCTGTGACTTGCTTCTCTATTTCACCCATTTAAAATTCTAGGCAGAATTGTGCTTTTATTGTAGGAGACCATTCTACCCACATACATCTAAGACAACAGAAATACAATTAGGAGAAAACATAAGACTGCTATAAGGCAATCAAAAACATGTTTTTAGGTCAGTACACAAAACTAGTTTCATCTTCTGCCCCTGCCACTTTCTGTAACTTATCTTTAGGAAAGTTTAATTCAGAAAAGCTGTGATGTAATTCCCCCACTTTGTATTCCTTGGTACAACTGCAATCCACAAACCATTTTATGAAACTTTAACCACATTAGCTATCCCAGTCCTGGGAGTTTGCTCTCTAAGTAGTGAATTGGGCCATAGGCTTTGCTGCATAATTAAGCCACTTATTCAGGTTTTAATCTTAAAAACTCCCATATTCACCACTCAGAAAAATCTAGGTCAGCGGTTTGAAGATACCTTATACCCAGGCTTGCCCACCCTGCTAGGGTTTTGGATTAGAGCCAAGGTTGGTTTTAACAGGGGCCAGAGTCTGCACAGTAAGCTTCAGGTGTGCATGCAAAGTAACTCAAACCCTTACAGTCCTATACGGCACTTGGCAGTTTCCTCTGGAGGAAAAACAAAGAGTGTCCTCAGGCAAAGAGTGAAGGGCTATGACCCAACCATAAGATGTGAAGAACCCAAAAAATTGCCACATCACAAACAGGACTTGCACGGTCTTAACGTGTCCGGACCATGCTAAACAATTTAAATGTACAATATAAAAAAACCTACAGTTAGTTTGCATATTTGTGCACAGTTTTATTGTGCTTAGATTTAAAAAGTAATTCTGAATTTAAATTAAAAAAAAGAACTATAAAAGGCAGGGAGAACATAAAAGTAGAAGAAACACAAGACAGACCGCAAAAAAAGAAAGTCTGATGAGAAAAACAAAACATAAAATTGACAAGAACACTGTTTACCAGTTCCCTTTAGCAGTTATTCTTCCTCAAGAAGTAACACTAGCTGTGCACTCATGCCTTCATAATAATTATCTCAAAAAATCTGACTACTAGTTTATTTCACTTGAGGACCAGCTACAGCAGAGGTTTATGGCATGAGGCTGGGAAAGCAGACTATTTTTTCAGCACGTGATTCCTACAAGAGGTGAAAGCATCCCACTGTGAAGATGTAGGGAGAAACTGGTTTATAATACCAGAGTGGTTTGAAGTTATTTTTGTTTTACAAGAATGTGTTTGGTTGGGTTTTTTCCCCCCAGGAATGGTAGTTTACATTTAGTTTCATAATAGCTGTGCTTGTATGTGGTCTGTATCAGGGTTGTTGTCAACTTGCAACTGTCTGCTGACTCGTAGGAATTGAAAAAGATTCACATACCTTTGTAAAGTCAATACTAAATCCACCTTGACAAAATCCCTGTCCATCTGCATCAATAGTGGCTACAAAAAAGAACGGATAGAAAAGAGAAAAATAAATAAAATAAATATTATCAGTACCAGATCAGATGATTCTGTGGATACTTTCCAACGCATCTTCCTAAGTAACCATGCACTCCTGAACTTGAACCTTGAAATTTTTTTTCTCCTCAGTTAGTGTTTTCTCTTCATTAACAACTCACAACCAAATGCTGTAACAACTTTAGAGCTGGCCTAACATACATATAACATCAACATATGCTCTGGCCTAACACAGTCAAAGTAAACAGCAACTCCATAGCCCTTTGTATTTAATCTTAATTTAAGTTTTGGGGAAAAACACTTGCAATTTTTCTTCAAGAAAAAAGGTATCCAGAAACTAGTAAGTTTTTCTTTTGGTATGGAATAAAAATCTGGAAGGCACATAACCGGAAGTTGTTTCAAGTATTGGCTTAAAACACAAAAAAAGCAGCATACCTGGCTGAAAAAATCTCTACGTACTGAGACTCATCCCAGCAAGAATTGTTATGGCTGAGTTAATCTTATGATCATACAGCAACAAGGTAGAAAAGTTGAGACCCCCTTATCTGGAAGTATGACTACTACTTAACTAGCATGCTTTAGTTTAATACATGCTTATTTAACTTCTTTTTATGTTGGGACACACTGGATTTCATTCCTGCTGTTCACCAATGATTTTCAGCAAGTAAAAAAAAAAAAATCCTAGCCTGAATGTTCAACTTTTAGGCTTCTGTATTTTAGAAAAGGTTATTAAGCCTCTGAATAATCTACCAACTCAACTACACAATATGGATGCAAAGCGTTTGGAATATAAGACTCAATATGTTCAGCAATGAATTAAAACAGTGCATCGCTATGTACGTACACGTACATGGAAATCAGAACCTACTTGTACAAAACCTTGTCTTCTAAAATGAGCTTTCTCTTTAAATTACTTGAATAACAATAATTAGGCTTCAGAAAATTCTAGAGTTGGTCTTTGAAAAAGCACTTGCTACATAACTTTGCTCGAGTGATTACCACAGAAGTAGTCCTTTCAAAAACTGAAGTCCTCAGTTCCAGTGATATTTGGATCTAAGATTTTCCCCTGGCCTACAGTAGAGAAAGCAAGGTCTGCATCCTGAACATCAACTGGAAGAGAATTCAGATGTCTGGATCTAGTTTAGTTTTTTTTCGAATTGCTATGAGCCTATACGTGGAAGGGGGTAATATCTATAAAACGTCCCGCTTCTAAAGTACACAAAAATATAACACAAGGGAAAATCCAAACAGAAAAGCAATGACATGTTCTACACTTACTTGACCTGCAGGGTGCATATTCCACAGATTTAGATCCAGCAAGGAGGTAACAAGTTCCTACAGGCTCCCTCTCTTGTTTTGTTTCAGTCCTCCAGTGGTACAATGGGGCACAGGCCTAAGGAAGAAAACATGGCAGTGAGAAAAACTCCTCTTCAGAATGCTGGGGGGTATAGAATAATACAATGGAATGACAATTTTCTACAGAATAGTAACCGAAAAAAGTTTTGGTGGATGTACCACATGTTATTAGAGAAGATTTATACTATCAGCACTGGGCTGGAAGTATCACCAGTTTCTATTTTTAGAAATAGCTGGTTTATCACAAGAATTTTAGAAATAATAATTTCTTAAAGCAACAGTTGTCAAGAGCTCATCAAGAATTTATAACACATTCTAACTTCAGGAAAACTATTTCTACTCCTTTCTTCAAAACCAGACAAAAATACTACAACCTTTGTTTATAAAGGGTTAAAAAAGGCTAGCCAATAAACTCTGAGAAAACACAAACCATACTGATTACTGGGATTGTGTTTAAATTCTGAGTTACCCAGATCTTTTCACTTTTTTTTTTTCCACTATGGTATCCCAGTACTAAGGCATTTGAAGGGCATCAAAAACCTACCAGAATTTTATCATTTTTGGATCTCACAGAGGCTCCAAACCACTGATGAGACTTAAATTCTAATGGATCATCAGGAGCAAAATCTCTGTTGCCTACAAAGAAAATGAAAAAGAAGCATAATTTCACAGCAAACCGTATAGCAAGAATTAAAAAAAAAAAACAAACAAAAAACAAACACCAAAAAACTAAGTCATTGGTTTTGATGTATACAGAGAAAAACAGAAAACAGTAACATTGGAGGATATCGCCCTTTCATGGAAACAGAATTTTAAAAGGATTTTTTGTTACTATTCATTATTACATATGGGGCCTAACATAGCTATATTTACATACCAAGCATTTGTACAACACTGATTCCTTGTAAAAGCACAAAGTTTATAGCATCTTTGACAGCAACACAGTGAATAGCTCATACTTGAGATATTTGACTTCCAAGTCAGATTACAGCACTGCTCAAGAATCAGTGTCAAAGCCAAGTTAGGACTAATGCTTCTAGAAGAAATATTGCCCTGATTAAATTATGTGAATTTTGCCTTTGGCTATAATTGGGACAGAAGTTCTTCTACTACTCTATCAAGTGTTAACATCTCCATTCTGAATGTCACTGCAGTGTACAAAGCATGGCAACTAGCACGCTCACAAGCTTATGAGTAAAGTGAAAGGGTATTCAGTAACAAAAATGTTAAAGAGTTTTCCATGCAGAAGGGTAAATTAAATTAATGATAATCTGCACTGTTGTCTGTGTTAACTGTTTGGTGATGAAGGTTGGTGGAAGCAACTCAATTAGTGGTATTTCTGCAAGCATGAAGGTTAGAATTCTTTATATCATTAATGTTTCTTACGTACTTTCACTGGAACAACAATGGAAACTTTGCCAGCCTAATGAGAAAATGGATGTAACGCTCTGGAAAAATATATCTTTTAAAAAGTCACCTAGATCCCTGGTTTACAGTGCCTAAAGTTGAAGGAGTCATGGAGGTCAACAGCCATACATCACTTCTACAGGCTGCTGGGGGGAAATCCCCAAACCCAACCCTGCTATGAATCAGAGACCTGTGACCACTTGAATCAAAACTTCCATGCTTGTCTCACACCTTGTAAAGAATGTTCTGTCTCAAGAGACTGTTACTTCCATTAGGAAAATCCCATGAAAAGGAGAACAAATGTGATTCTAATCTGCAGAGTCAGCCAAAACATGTAAGTATCTGGACTATGTTTGCTCTTAGATTAGAACTATGTAGAAATCAATGCCAAGCACATAGCACCAGAGAACTAGTGTGGGTTTTTCTAATTTCATCAACGGTAATTAAAAAAACCCACTTCCTTCTGTCACCCCCTCCTCCACTCTCTTATTGAACAGGTGCTAAATACATGGAGGGCCTGATGATTAGCACATCTGGGCAGTTTTATGTACACTTCAACATTCATACTATCACCCTTGCACAGACAGAAATGTAGTTTGGAGATCTGCATGTCACCTCCTCATGGTACAGAAAACCAAACCCAGATCAAGACGTTTTCCAAATAGGGAATTCTCCTTAGCACACTTCTAAAAATCCCTGGTTTATCACCATCTTTTCCCTTCCTTGCCTTTAATTCATGTAAATCCACCCACGGACAGTTTTGCTCAAAGGATGCAGTTACATGACTGAGTTAGTTTCAGATGAAGCTGCCACCAAAAGGGGTAGCAGTTCCCATCTGCTCCCGTCCACATGTTCCTGCTGCCAGCCTCTGTCTTGGCACTATTACCTTCTGGTCACACAGTCACAACATGAACCACCTAAAAACAAACCTTACTCAAAAAATATTCAACAGGAGCAGGGACCAGCCCAACTGACTGCACAGGGAGGAAAGTAGTGCTAACCTGCTGGGGAGAAGACAGAAACATATGACTGGGAACTATTATCTTTTTGGCAACATCAGGGACCTAAAATTGGTTTATTCTGCTTGTAGTCACACCCAAGGTTATGCAGCCTAGAAAGACAGATTTGGCTTCTATCCGCTATTTGTCCAGCTACTCTCAAATACAAAGAAACCTCTCTGCTTTACTTGCCAAACAAAGCTTTAAACAAAAGAAACTTGAGAATAGTTATGGCATGGCATTTTACAACTTTCTCTACTCTTGGATACTCATGCAATGCTATATATGTATGACTAAAATGAAAGATAGTATAGTAGTTTTATAGTGTAAAGCAGAATCCTATTGTGCTAGGTACTACAAAAGTGTCTAGGATGAAAACTTGCCATTTAAGTTTAAAACAATAGGCAGCAAGCAAAAGGAATGGTCGCATTGCAATAGCAAGTAGGCAGCAATTCAGCATTACCACCAATGTGATTTTATCACACGTGTTAAGGAAATCAGTTCCTTCAAGTTTCAGCTGAATGCATCAGCTGAGACAGCATAAAGAAATTTAAAAAATAAAAAAAAAAAAAAAAAAGGCAGTACTGGTTACTGGTGCCATCTACCCATAGTCTATGTTGATTGGACTGAAGAAGAAGGGAACCAAGTAGTTTAACCAGCAGATGCTGCCAAAACAGCTCCTCTCTGCCTTTTCCCTGGGCATTCTTGAGGTGCAGGCACTGCACCCCTCAAGGAAGAATCAGTGTCCAGGACAGCAGCTACAAAAACTTCCCTCTCCCTTGATCTTTAGGGGACAAAATTATTTTTTCTACAGTACTGAAAAACCCCCGATTCAGCTCTCAAATGAGGGTAGTATTAGAAACCACTCTTCAGTTTTATTTTAATAGGTAAACATCTAGGCTTTGAGATATAGTCAGAAGCTAGCATATAAAAAACCCTAAAATCTCCAAATCAGAAAACAAATGAACACAATCCCAAGTTTACTATGTTCCAAATGTAGTTTTTTATGTTCCAAATGTCATAACTTCAGAAGCCAGCATAATAATTTCTGAAGGCCTAAGTAACAAATCAGGAATTCTAATGCTTAAAAAAAGCCTCACCACATAGTAAAATGTGCTCCACTAGGTAATTTGGCTAAATAAATTTTATTTATAGCATGCTACTATTGCAAAAATAATTTACAAACATCTTGGTCAAATTGTCTAATGTCAGTGCAGATGCACATTACATAAAACAACATCTGCTACAACTTGAAGATGCCTTACATTGAGTTTATCCTGTATTCAAAGCTTCTTTAGGTTCTCTAAAACTAAGTGGGGGGTCTTGGGGAGAAGGGATTGCTGTTTCAGCTCGAGACTGGCTTTAGCACAAGAAAGTGTGTTAAGACACAAAAACTACATCAAGTAGAAAGTACGTGCATTGGAAACACAGACTTTTCAGATAAAAAAATTGCAAACGCCCAATACAAGCCAAATCTGATGTAAACTCTCCATTAAAGAACAGTAACCTTTATTTACTCACACTCATTCAAAATTCTGCCCAGGAAAACGCTGTGTAAATAGATTATGAGCCTTTCCCTCAGGTCCAGAAGAAAAACTAGTTTTATGAGGAACTCTGGAAAACACCCTGTCATCAAAAATCCCCTTGCTTTAAATGAGAAACCATTTGGGTTCCTGACTGGGGAAAACAAACATAAAGAACACTTAAATGTGAGCACCCACTGAAGCAAATCAGAGTTAAATCAGGTGTTTTAGCTATACCATAAAGTAGATTCGTCATGGGAAGATACAGGACTGACTTCAGCATTTCTGTGTTTTAGTATAAAGAGTCTGACTTTATTATTATTTTATCATGATATAACTTTTCAGTGGTGGTTATTTTAAAAAAAAAAAAAAAAAGCCTTCCCCACACCCTTTAAAAACAGTACCTACATTAAATGAAGCAAACTGTAATACAGGTAGGATTTAAACATACAGGGATTTATAAATCCAGACCGACGTTTTGATGTATTATAGTCAGCCATACTACTATAATGGTTCTTACAGCCACTGCTGGTTTTCTTGTATTTCTAAATTCATGTAGACTGTCTCAAGAATACCTTAGAAATGTCTTTAAACCAATGATGTACATTTAAAAAAAGGCATTCAAACAAATGTATCTAGGCAATACAAACTATATTCTGACTAGACTTACTCAACAAAGTATTCAGAGTTTTTACACAATGCTATTTGTCAGACTAAAATGCAGCCGCTACAGGGACTTCGACTCGATGGGTCACTAATTCCAGGATTATGTCATTTTACCATAGAGTATTATTTTGTATCTGTAAAGGCAGCTTATGAGGTGTTTTTTCCTTTGCTCCCTTGCACTGTAGTAGACATCAGATGATGATTTTACATAACTCTTTCATTAGGGGAAAAGGGCTGACATGGAGAGTCAACAGTGCTTTGTCTCACAAAGTACTTTCCAGGTGGGGTGATGGGGTTGTCAAGGCAGGGACAGAATTGCTTTAAAAATCCACTACATAGGTGCGTTGTTGCTGCTGTACCAATGGAACTTTGTCACTTTACTGTGTAACACAGGATTTAAATTTATAAATAGAAACTAACATGGAGAGATGCTGAGTAGAAATCGCAGAAAAAGGAGAAAACAAAACAGTTTAAGCCATCCTCCAACTCTAATAAAAAGATCAAAAGTTCTTTCAGTGCTGGATTTCTTTTGGCTATCAGCTTGGGATAGTTGGGGCCTTCTTTTTCCAATGTAAATGTTGTCAGTTACAGAAACAATGGTGTTAGTACAAAATGATTGCAGTTGAGTAAGTGGATCGAGTTGTAACTTGCAGCCCGCCTGTTTGCATGGTAATGAGAAAACTGAACTAAAACATTTGCCCCTGATCTTGAGTGCCAGACTTAACTGAGATAATCATGAGTCAAGAGGCAGTGCACTGATGAAGCCTGGTTCAGTGTTGTCATACTATGAATACTTACGAAGTTGCAAAATTTCAAGTCACCCAATTCATAGAATTTCCATTAAAATAAATCTCTTCGTTAACTATGCCAATTCAACACAAATTATGTTGCCCCTTCAGATAAAGGGAAAACTTTATGCAGCTAGCCAAAAGAAAGACAAACTTGTATATTTTATAAGAGCACTGTTTTTATAATAGGAGAACTTTATGTACTATAAAGCTAGCCATCTTCCACCCAAAATCTCAGCAATTTCAACCTCAGTTAATGAGGCAAGAGTGAGTACAAGCTTATCTTTACTTGAAACTCCCCATGCTGTGAGGCAGATGATGGTTTAGCAACCTTGGTTTAGCCACAGTGTTTTGTTAATGACTCACGGAGACGGGAATACAGAGCTTCCCCCTATTCCACTTCCCTCTTCTGAGGTATGAATCCTGCTTCTTCACCCAGGCAGTGCTGGAACAAAAGCATCTTTTCCCTTTGCCTAACATAAGACAGACACTTTTTTTTTCCCCAACTAGTCATACAGTTGAGATCCAGCTACACACACGCAGAGAGCCAACAGTATTCGTGCCGGAGCCTACCTAATCACAAAAGCATGAGCATTTTTCCACTGTCAGCTATAACAACATGCAGAGGAGGCCTTACACATTCTGCCGCCCTCCTTTGTATTCCGAGCAGTACACAGAGCCCAACGCAGACTTCAGTTACACCAGCACACACGATAAGGGTAACAACCAAACTTCAATGGGACTGAGGTAATGATAGATTTAGCAAGACAAAAATCAATCCATTTTACTACAAACAAATGAATGGTCTTCACACGATTTACTGCTTTATTGTTGATTAAATAGACAGCCTTTGAGATTGAAATCCCCATACCGATTGCACCCTAATACCAATAAAACCATCACCTAAAAATAAAACAGTACTTTGTTAAAGCACGCTATTTGCACAAAATACCAACCTATCCCACGCTTCCTTATCCATCTCCTTATTCTGTAAGTGGAAAGGATGGAGTTATGAACAATTGACTTATTTGCACCAATGATCAAAATCTCCAAAAGGCAAATATAAACTCATGACACCCACTCCAGTCATAACGTCCCAACATCAGCAGATCTTACGCTGTGCAATGCTACAGCACAAAGCTGCACAAGGCAGTAAAAATACCCACTTCAAACTAAATAGGTCACAGATAGATACAGCCATGCCAAACCAGTGGTTTAGGCTTCCAAACAAAGACTCCTATTGTCTAGAATCACCCACTTGGGGATAGAAAAAAAACCAAATGTGGAAACCTAAGGAGGAATCGGGAGAGCTTTTTTTATAAGTATTTTCCTCTTCAAAAGCTTCTTTCTCCTCTCTTAGGACAGACCAAGATAACCAGTCTTAAAAGAATTTAATCCAAAAATATTTAAGAACAAACCATTTCTCTAAAATTACTCTGATGGTCAAAACACATGGGAAGGGGGAGAAAAGGAGGGACAGTACAACTGTCAAAGTGACAAAACTTTTTGCAGCCAGAGGCTACACTGACTTCTTTTTCCAAAGCAATAAAAACACACCACACAGAGCTGAAAACATTTGAGATGCTCTTAGGTTTTAGTATTCAACAGCTTCTGTAAGTTTCCCCAATCTTGAATTCTGAGATCTGATATAGAGAACAAAAGCCATAGGGAAAGCTTTTACCAAAAGAAGGAATGACAACTTACCAGAAGAGCAAAACAATACATTGAGCAAGCAGATCTTTCTGCGCTAAAAATGAAATCTGCTCAAGAAATCTGCAATTCATTAGCATAGAAGTTCAAAGTTGTTTTATGAGCATATTTTCCTTTGTAACAGTTCATAGAGCTGTCTGCATTTCATCAGATTATTCTAAATGCAGAAGCTCTTGAAACACTCTCAGTACTGCACTTTTTGATGTTGACAAAGAGCTGCATGCTGTACTGGAGCAAGTACGTTTCTCAATTAAAGTTTTCTTTTAAAAAATGGCAGATTTTTGCAAGAGAAACTTCATCATCACAAAACTGTTTTGTTACATTTTTTATGAAAAGCCATGGGAGCATGAAGAAATGCTATTTGTACCAAACCATTTCCCACTATTCTTGACTGATGAAGAGCTAGGACCACAAAGATGAAAAGTAAAATAATATGAATAATTATGAAGATTGTTTCCTTTTGGAAAACAAGCACATAGGAAACTCACTTGGTTTACATTAATTTGCTACATATTGCTCACATGTGTACAGTCTGATTAACTCCAACTGGTTACAGGGATCCCTGAACAACTTTTTGTTTGTCAGAATGAAAATTCAGAGTGATCCTGCTCTCTAAAATTCCATGGCCAAATAATGGAGGTATTTATCTAGATGTCAGACAATTAGCTAAGTGTATCCACCCTGCTATTCCACGTATGCCAAACTATAAAATACATAAAGATCACTTGCTGGTTTTCCTAAAAAGCATGTTTGACCACACCTCTGCTCACTGGTTTTGTTGTCTGGCTCAAAAGTGAGCTTTTGATCCTCCTCCTGCACAGAAAAACATGTTTAATTTTATATACAAAAAATGGACAACTATACGAAATAATTATAACTCTCAGAAAAACCTTAAACTTTTGAAGAATCTTCTCCCTGAGCAAGACTATGGAAATACTTTCAGTAATATTTGGTACTATCTATGCAAGCTTTGCTATGCTAGTCTGTGAAGGCTGTGGAAGGAGAAAAGGAGACGGAGAATAGATGTGTCTTTAAAACAAATGGGTTTGGACCTTTGTCTCAAAACTGATCAGAAACAGAAAATGGACTGCTATATTACATGCATTCCTTTCACAGTGTACCTACAAGAAATATGTTTTTCCTGGAAAAAGCTGCTAAGCAGCTGGCAGATGAAGCCAACTGTTCAGCGTTCTAAGAGAGGAACCACCTCTAGTACTAGGGCTCAGCAAGCTGTAAAAGCAGGTTTTCCACCATTTGCTTTCCCAGATTCTTTCTTCTTTGTAAGATTCAGAATATTCCCCTATTGTTATGGATTAGAGGAAAAAAAAAACCCTAAATTTTCAGTCACAAAATTATCTGGTGTGGAGAATGGATAAGAATGAAGACAAATATTTACCCACCTTGACCTGTAACTTGTGGGTTTTGGTAATTTGAACATGAAATGTAAAATGTCTTGCAAAGGAAAGGATTTACTAACATTGTTTACGCTTATGACAATTTTGAAGTATACATTATCTTGCGAATGTGAATTTCCCCCTGGTGCTGGTCCTGAAAAACTACAGCCTCCTACACATTCTGAAACTCTGAAAGTTAACTGAGGGGAAAAAATCCCAAATATTTTTCGTAACAATTCAATCGAAATTGTGGTAATGCTGTGGCAACTGTAGTAAGAAGTCAAGATATACAAGAATACAAATACCAGAAACTTCAGTTTTGTGACAGTGGCACATTTAGCTACTGAATTAACAAGGTAAACAGGAATAAGGCAAAAAAAGTTCATCACTTACATAGCACTTTTTAATCAGATCTATTTCTATCTAGATTTGCAGGATAATCTGTTAAAGCAAGAGATACAAGCACTGCTTCCTATTTCAGTTTTGCAACAGCGTCAATGAAAGCATGCATGTGAGGAAGCTTGCTCTGGTGGTTGGTTCCTTTTTAACTTTAACCTTTATGTGCTTCTAAGAGCACGAGCCAGCCAGAAATGCATGCCTAATGATACTTGAAAGCCTTTAATAAAAAAAAAAAAAAAACCAACCCTAACTTTCTGGCCATGTACACACAAGCACATGCAGCACAGCTATACACACCCCTGAATTTGAGGGCATGTTCTACCACACATGTTTGTTATGCAATTTTCACATAGTCATAACTATGTTAAATCAAAGCCAACTGATGTCAATGCTAAAATGCTCAGAAGCCCCACAGCGAAGCATCTTTACATTTGGGAAGTGTTAATGTGCGATATAAACATTTTCCCTTCCAAAGCCACCATGTATACCAGAACGTCAAAAGCAATTATTATAATATGCACAGAAACACACACACACAGACATATATACAGAATATTCTCTACTGGATTTTTACATGAGTGTAACCATTGTACTGGGAGATCTAGAACAAGGGGAGATCCCTCTTCCCCTTTGCAAATATATTGCTGTTTTAAATGAGAAAATACGCTGTGTAAGAACAGTGAAAGAACATTTCTTTTCAGCCAGCAGTTTAAAAATTGTAATATGCACTTTAATAAGGGGTTTTTTTATGTTACAGGATGGTGGGGAGGGCATGAAAGGGAGGGAAATACATATATTTTCAGCATGAGAGCTATGCGAGTTCCATGAGTGGACTGCTATTGCCCAGCTCCCCTCCTGAAAGAGCCAAGTTGTCATGCACAGGAAGGAATAAACAAAAGTAGTACATTTGGTACTACCAGGAACTATCAGCTTAACAACTTATTGCTTTCCTCCAGAGTAGCTGGGGTGAACGTAAATGCAAGTAACAAGCAATACTGGTATAAGGTAAGGGCTTAAATGACTCCTCCTGCAAAGATTAACATAAAGCAGCCAGTACCTTCTCTCTTGGGCAACCTAATAGCTGTGGCATTTGTCTCATGGAAATGGCCACACTCCTGTGCTAATATGATATTAAAGCCAAAAGCAAGTGTTAGAAAATAAAACCCAACTCTGTGCAGTCACTGCTGTGCAGCTGAGCTCAGTGTGGCCTTTGTATGGATGGGGAAGAAAAAAAGGACCCATAAAACTTGAGGAAAACTTAACTAAAAAACAAGGAATGTTTAAGAAGAAAAAATAATAATAATTGAGAGAGAAAAAAAAAACCTTGCTTGGTGGATCTCTGTAAAACGCTACTCTCAAATTCATTTGTGATACAACCACGAGACAAGCGGACAAGCACAACCTCACACCGTCAGAACAAGACTCGCTCTTTCCTCCGTTCCCTTGCTACATTCACAGCACAGAAACATGGCCTCTTCCTTGCTCTCAGATGCTGCGTGCAAGACACAGTGGCTTGGCCTCGTCCAGGATCTGCTAGCTACGCTATCTGGCACAAGGAAGCAGGAGGAGGAACAGGAGCATGAGTTTTTTACAACCCCACGTAGGCAGTTTGGCACCAACAGGTAAACAGAAAAAAGCCACAAGTAGAGATGTTCTCATTATTTTCACAGGTCAGATTTCTCACTAGCTGTAAACAATTAGAAAAGAACTCTGAAGAAACCCATCTAATTAATTACGCAGAACCTGTGCTGCTTTTTCCATTAAAAAAAACAGCTAAACAATCTTGGGGGCAGGAATAAAAGTCTGCCTTGAATTGCAGGGCTAAGCAATACCTCTGGAGTTACAAATCATATTTATGCAAATGTTGAAGTAGCGATGGATGAACCTGAATTCTTGCAGAGGTTGAGTCATCTACAAAAAGCACCTTTGCATTAGCACCACAAGTCAGTGGTCAAATCTTCTGCTTCCTATTTCCTGCAAATGGAATCACAAGTCTTCCCTAACTCCTGCTACCTTATGAGGTAGGGGCAGGCAGGAGTGGGGGGTTACACTGTGTTGGCAGTAAGACATTGTCATCGTAACATAGGGAATCAACCATTGTATTATGCACAAAGAAAAAGACATTTTATTTTGTCTCAGTGCATTTATTATTTTATTATGCTGAAATACAATGCCCCTTTTCACCCAGGGAATAATGGACAAATGCATTATTTCCCAATTCATTGCCAGAAAGCTAGGATGAGTTAAAATGTGCCCGAAAAAAATCCTGCTATTTCTACTGTTAAATTTCAAGCGATTAACATGCCCATTACTTAAAGGCCAATTATAAGCAAAACACTATTTGTTTGCCCAGTAGCATATACCTTAAGCACAGACACACAGAAAAGCAGCAGAGCCTCTGTATCTATTTATGCTGCCAGGCATACAGAAAAGCCTATTGCAAATGTTCACAGTATAAACACATAAATGCACTGCAATTCCCATTGGAAGATGCAACTAGAACCTACCCAGGTGGTTCATCTTTCCCTACCGGAAGTTTTTTGGCTATTATATTACTGGTGATTATTAATTAGGGACATCTAGATTCTTTCTTTTAAAATAAAACCCAAACAAACAAAAACCACATTTGTATTCTAGTAAACAATAAGCCCAAAGTAAAAACAAAACAAAACCAAAAAACCACCACACCACAATTTTTGCTGTCTTACACTGATGCAGACATGTCACACTTTGCAGCTTACTAGAGATCTTAAATAATCAGGCAGAAACATTCCTGTAGAGTGAAGTAAAGAGACTGATAATGACTTGGGTTTTGCGTGTACCATTATGTACGTCATTCTTTATTTCACAAGAGAACTGGTAACGTAGTAGTTTTTAGAAAAACATGTGGAGACTTCAGAAATATGAACACCAACAACATTTTGTGGTATACCTTGACAATGGAATTGGAAGAACAGCTTCTCCGCTGTATCGTACATGATTTATGAAGGCTGCATAAACCTAACAGCCTTTAGACTGCTGAGTCAAAATACCAGCAGAGGTAAGAATGAATTATAACCAAACAGACCTTAAAAGCACAGGTGTTTCCTCTGCCCTACCACATGGGTCTTGCTAATCCACTCCCATGCCACGGAAAGGTTTTTCCACTGGTCTGAAACACGCTGTGGAAAACAGGATTCAACGCTGAATGGCTCAAGCAGAAAAGCACATGCAGCGCGTTCTCATATGACCTGCCACAGCTTGTGGAAATCACTATGTGTACCAGAGCATGAAGAGTGAGTGAAATGTTTAATGTCAGTATTGTCGCTGATCGACCTTAGTATACTTCAGAAATGGGTAAGTAATGCCTCTGACCTGAGGCACCCTAAGTGCTGCTATCATAAATGTCACAAATTCTGTGAAGCTACATCTGAGAGGAAAAATAAAAAAAGAAATTTCTTCCACAGTTTGAAGTTTATACTCCCAGTTTTAGATTAAACTTGTGAGTATTTCTGCCTATACCGCCTTTGCTGGTATTAAAAAGTATCTTTCCTCACATGCCATATTCTTAACAGGCAATAAACCCTTTGAGGTTTGTTGGGAATTAGGTTGCTAAATGTTTCTGCATTGCTGGGAAGTACAGAAGAAAAACAGAAATAGGTTAAAACAAACGAAGGATAATGTATGCTCACTCAGGCTTTCAGCACATACCAAGGACAACAGAATTGTAAAAGAGAGGGGAAAAAAACCCAAAAAACTACACACCACAGCAAACCAAGCCTTGACTAGTTGCCAGTCCAAAATCAGCTGCATTCACATTGACCATCGAGAAACCCCAAGTGAATCTGAATCCCTTCTGCTTCCTCACACTAGGATTAGAGCAGGGACACCCCATCGCCCCTTATCATGAAGTACATGTTACCTGTGGAGTCAAATACAATCGGCTGGCAGTTTCTGTTTGAATTCCAGTTACATTTGAGCACCTGGCCTCCTTCTACGATGTTGTGCTGGGTAGTGTTTGCCTTTGGAGCTCCCACCAGAAGAAATATCCTGCAGTAAAAAGAAGGAAAACAACAAAGGTTTCGCCACCTAAGGCACAGATGTTGTTACTTTATGACGCCCAAAGAGTTAATAAAGCAAAACCCTTGCCCATTCAAATCTAAATCTGACTAGAACTACTTTGAGTTTCAGAGACTTTCATATTAGGTTTTAGTCCTGAGTCCCTCTTTTCTGCAAGCAAAAGCAGGCAAAAAAACCACATTTACCAAAAAGAAGAGACAAAAGAAGAGAGAGAAAATAATTCTGTCCTACTTAAAAAGACATTTAAAATGAGATAAATACCTTTTATAGTATTTTTTTTTTCCTTTCAAAAATATGTATGTATGCAGCAGAACAGGAAATCATGTACTTCTGTAATTTAGGAAAGTCATCAGCTGTCATAATTTCTGGTTAATTTTGTACATCAGAGTAATTCAAGGAAGTCAGTCAAAAATGGAAACAATACATAAACAAAACAGTAGTGTTTCTGAGCTCAGAAGGCACCAAGCGGTGAGTCAGCCTAGTATTAGCAAACGTTCTTTTAAAAAGAATGTCCAAGTACCCAAGTGAGTGTCAACCATAGGTCTGTACATTAATGAAACTTTACTGAAATTCATTACACAGTAATCATTTTCTTATTAATATCTGTTGTGCTTTTACAAATCTCTGCTCATATGAACACGTTAAGTGCACTCTATGTACAAACTGCTACGAGATTACGCCTGTGCAGCTGGTAAAATTCAGAAGTTGCAAAGTAAGAAACAGACCGAATAAAAAGCCAGACCAAACAAGGTTCTTAGCAACTTCCAACAAGGTTATTAACATCTTCCAGGAACTCTGACACCTCTGAGACACACTTGACTCATCAGTGCTTTCCCGAGGAAGTCCATTTGAAGTATAGACAAAGACATATAGAAGACTAAATGCTTCCTTTCATCCGAATCTGCTCTGTTGTTTCCGTTTAGACTGCTGAAGAGAGAATATAGCTTGCAAGAGCAAGTCTTATCATCCCGTATCAGGCATTACGGTTATTTAGTTTTGAAATCAGGTTAGCTGAAGAAGCTGCAAGACTGGTTGGAGAGAATGTCTACAGGTAGGCAGATCCAGACTTACCAAACTTGCTCTGGTTTTCACAGCCATCTTCCAGACTTCACTTTAGCACAGAGCTAAGTTTGTATTTCTTAACGTGTAAATACCAGGTATAAATATGTAACACCTCATCAATGCTCAATTCATATGAAGACCAACATAAGCTACTAGTGTTCAACTCATGTGACTTTCCAGAACTTCAAAAATTTCCTGGTGTGGACCCTGATAGAAAATTAATCTATTTGTTTTCCTTAGTTGCCATTCCTAGACTCTCTAGATTCCAAGAACAAGAATTCGGAATGCTTTAATCAACTTAAAATGTTCTCTCTGGGCGTAACAGAAATGCTTAAAAATAAACACCCTAATGTCAAGTAAAGAAACACCTTAATTACTATAATTACAATCTATTAAACAAGTGGTAGCTTGCCTCCCACTTCACTCTTGCATCACTAGCTTTTTGAGAAGCCCCCCAAATTAAATACTTGTTTAAAAAAAAATTAAATCATTCCCATTCTTTCATGTATTTAAAATCTTTCTTAAGATAATCTTTGTGATGAAATTTATTAACAAGATTACCAATAAAGGAATCATTATGGGACTCCACAAAGGTTTAGTCACCTCTTCTCCCAAAGCAAAAAAATGCATTTTTATCATCATAGACCAAATAAGCAGATTTTGTCATAGGTCTGATAATAATATACAAATTACCTAAATACAAAAAAGTCTCTAGTCCACATACTTTGAGAAAGGGGGAGTACAGGGAAAATTGTTATTTCTATGGGAATACACCATCTATGCTTTGATGCTGCCTATCTCTTACATGATGCAACCATCTGCCCCAACACGGTGCTGTGGACAAGTCTGGGAGTGTATTGACATTCTCAGAAGTTCAACTTTGGTAGCTGTACTTACAGGAATAATCACTTGTCGGTGCTTTGCCACGGGCCGATAAAGAGAAACTGGTATTTCCATGTACTTGTATCCTGGAAGACTGACTATCAAATGCAAGTCTTTTAAAACCATGGCATGCATGAGAAACCTTTTTCAGTTTTTATGAAGTTATGTTCAGTCACTTCCTATAGTTATGCCCTGTCAGGCACCAATAGCACCCTGATACAAGACTACCACTTTGACTCCTGGAATAGGTCTTTCATACTGGACTTCTAAATATGCTTTATTTTGGTATCCAGCAGGTGAAAATAGACTATGAAACAGCAGCTTGAGCATTCAAGAATAAATAACACTCCTTTGTTGTCAGGCTAGTCAATCCAAATAGCTTTAGCTCAACTAAATTTACTTAATCTCTACTACTCATGTAAAGAGCAGGTGATAAATAAAAATTCAATGAAGCAACAACAAAGGTGTAGGAACCAAGTGACACACGTGACACTCAATAGAAACCATGTAACAAGGCTCATTTTACTAAATGCCTTTTGTTAATCATGCTGCAAAACAGTTCACTCAGTTTTTTTACTTAAGATTTAACTGCAGACATTGCTGCGCTCGCTGCTGTTCATCACCACCTTTCTTTCCCCTCCAACAGCTCGAGGGCACCTGCAGGCATTACAGTCTGTGGGGTGTGTGCGTTGATCCTTCTTGAAGGATGGGGAAGACATGGGCCCATGTCTGGAGGAAACTGTATACAAGTATCTCTGACTATTTCAGGAGGCAAAGTATCAGCCTCCGTAGGCATAAATTCAAAATTTAACACTACTAGTGCCTCTTCCTGTGAAAGTTGCATAGGTACTTAGTTTCAACTATGAGCTTAAATTTAAGATTAAGTGCAGTACTAGGGTTTGGCTTCGCAGATACAGACTAACTTCTAGTCACACCAAAAAATTGAGAACAGTCCCTTAAAAACAGGAAGGAATCTTCCACGCTGTCTGAAAACCACTAATGTTCAAAGTTAAAAAAAAAAAAGCCAACACTGTCTTCTTTTACAGCCACGTGCTTTTTGGTCAATAGTTATTATAAAAATAACGGAAAGGTTCCAAATAGTGATTTCAATGAGAGCTGGGTCATGTTTTTCCTTATCAGAAAGCAAGGAAGAAAGTTTACTACATGTATTTACCAGTCTCCTGATAACTTTGCATCCACACATGCTGACTTAAACATAAAGGGAGGAACACAAATAGAACGTTTTTTCTTTTAGTGCTGAGACTTAAAAGATTAAGATAGCACAGAAAGACGTTGCAACACGCAAGTTAAGACAGGATGACTTCTAGTATTTGTAGGCAATAAAGAAATGCAAACAATGCTAGCTTATGTACTGCAAAAAGACTTGCTCAATAGCTACAGAATTTGTTTATAAAGTTCTACGAGAAAGAGAAAATCCCCTCAGCGTGACAAAGGCCAGCAGCTCTTCCAACTTTACAGCCCTTTCTTAAGGTGGGAAAGGAAGGCAAAAAAAGTGGCAAAAACCAGGTCTTAATGTAGCCTGCACTTGAGAAACACAGACTAAATTCATTACGGCAACACCACGACTTTGAAGTTAGTGACACGACTATCCAAAAGTCTGAAATGCAGCAGCTACTGCACGTTGCTTAGTTTTCATTTAACGTGAAAGGAGAACATATTCAGGAAGCAGTCGTGGAGAGCATTTACACGGAACTTTTTCTTCCCCAGACTCCCCACCAGCTTTGTGACCCGCACAGACGGAGCGCAAGTCAAACGCAGCACTTCTGCACAGAGCAGTCAAAAAAAGAGCACAGCAGAACTTACGGGACAAAAACCTCCGAGGCGAGACGTAACGAGGCAAACCACCACACCTTCGCCTTGCTGCACCGTATTTATTCACACCATTATTTGCATAAACCGCGGACCGACAAGGCTATTCAGAACACCCAGCGGTGCAAAGTTTATGCCGCGTTAAGAGACCCTTACCCACCGTACAGAACCAAATCTTGCTTCCCGCTGAAAGGGTCCCAGCGGCCGGAGCCGTCCCCGGAGGGGGGCTCCGCCGCCGCGGTACCCACCCGCGCCCGCGCACGCCGGGGAGCGGGGGGGTCCCGCTGCAGAGACCCGCCCTCGGTGCGGGTCCAGCTGCGGTCCGGGCACCGCGGCCGCCAGCCCGGCCGGGGGCAGGCGCGGCTCCGCCACTGCGCTCCCGGGCCGGAGCGCAGGGCTCCCGCCGATTACCCGCTGCCCTTCCGAGAGCCGCGCTGCCGTCGGCTCTCCGCCCGGCCCGCGCTGCGAGCCAGCGGTAGCGGCTCGGCTGCTGACGCGGGGGAGCTTCTCCCGGTCCCCGCACCGCCCTCCTCATCCTCGCCCTCACCCTCCTCCGGGCCGCCCGGGCTCTCGCACCTCGCCGGGACAACGCCGCCCACGCACCGCAAGCGGAGCGGAACCAGGCAGGGGGCCGCCAGCACGGGCCCCCCGCCCCGGGGAGCGGCAGCCCCGGCAGACGCCGGCCGCCCGGGGACGGGACCGGGGACGGGAGCGGCCCCGCGGGGCACTTACGAGGATGGGTCGGGAGCGAAGAAGTCCACGGCGAAGCCGAAGTAGCTGCCCTCCGGGCCCGAGTAGACGGCCGGGTGCTCCACGTCCAGGTTGAAGGCGCTGCCCGGCGCCAGCTCGCCGCCCAGCAGCACCAGCAGCCACGGCCACAGCCGCGCCATCGCCCGGCGCCGCGCTGCCTCCGCGGGGCGCCCACAGCTGCGCGGCTCCGCTGGGACGCGGCCGGCCCCGCGCTGCCCGGCGCCGGTGAAAGGGGGCGGGGGGGCCGCGCGTTTCCCGCGGCCGGCGGCGGGGCGGGGAGCGGAATCACTTCCTCCCGCCCTGCGCCCAGTTCCCTTTTCTCCTCGGGACAGGGGCGGCAGGAAGGAGAAGCGGCATCATGTGGTGCCGGAGGCGGGCCCTGCTCCGTACCGGGCCGCCGCCGCGCCGCTCCCTTCCGCCAGCAGCCGGCGGACCCGGCCCCGCCGGGGGAGCGCAGCCGCGCGGTCAGGGAGAGGCCCTCCCCGCGGCGGAGAGGCTGGAGCTTCAGGGCGATTAAATTTCAGCTGCGGGGCGGTGGGGGGGAGGACTTGCCCTGCGATCTGCCGTGGGTGAAGGAAGGCATCTGGGTCTCGCAGCCGTTGCGAAGGCTGGGAGAGGTCAAGTGCCATTGAGAAGCGCTAGAAATAAGAAGGGGGGACACATCCATACTTGGTCTTACGGAGTCTGTCCTGGTAAGACGTGCCCCGTAAAGCCTTTCTCACCAAGTCTTGGGGACGATCTGTTTCAGGAAAGCTGCTAATACAAGCAGGGAGGGAAGTAACTGCCTGTGTGGGCCCATCCACGGAGGACAAACCCAACGATTTTCCAAATGATACGATATTAAATGAAGTAATTTGAAATCCCGGGGCCCGGGCAGAGCCCTGCTGCACCGCCACCAGCGAGAGGCACGCCGAGCAGCAGGTGTGGGGCTGCGAAGAGCTGGGTCTGTAAAACCTCCCTGATGGGTCTCACCTCCCGTTTTACCACGGCACTACCCATCTGGGGAAGGGGTGTCGGGCGTTCGGCTTGGACATCTTCGGTCACGGTTCGCGGCCCTTGGATCACCTGTCACTCATGAGATTTTAGCACTGTCATCGTGGTAGCTCAGGCAGTTGTAGCCTTGCCCGCATCAGCCTACAGCAGAGTTTAACATCTGCTCGGTATAGCAGCATTTCAGGAAAAAACAAACATGCTGGAGCACCTATAAAGTGGAATTACTTCATATTAATTCAGAATATTAATCCATAAAACCCAATACTGTTTGCAGGTAATCAGTTTCATGCTGTTGCCACCAAGTCTAAACTTCTGGCTTTGGTTTTCTCATGTGAGCATGACAGAAAGTCAAGGAACAAATAATGATGTTTCAAACCCTAAGTACAAGTTAAAAATATCCCATACATACTTACCAAGATTCAGAGGTAAGAGAATCCTGAGAGAAAATCATTTATAAAATAAGCATATGAAAACCCACAAAGCTATACAAGAAAAAGCCTCACAAAACACACCCGGTTGTAGAGACATTATGCTGAGGCCTCTTGAACAGAAGTGATGAATTCTAACACAATGGCTGCAACAAAAAATTGAAAAATCCTGCCTTAAAGGGCTTGTTTAATTTCAAGAACAGAAATTACATCAGTTAGAGTGCCTTTCTAAAATACTGCTATAACTCCCCCCCAAACTTTTGAACTGGTGAAATTTTGGACTTAGATTCTACAGGAGATCATTTTAGTTTGAAATCTGTTAAATTGACAGTAAGTGGACTTTTACAGGCTCAGTTCTAAAAAACATCAGGTGCCTTAGGTAGAGCCAACAAGATTCAGAGTGAGCAAAATTAGAAGCCACTTATTGAGAATGTTTTCAATAGAGAGCAATCACCATGGCAGAAAATAATTAAAATGATCAGGAATACTGGCAGGCAGCCTAATACAGTCAGAAGCATAATGTTTGCAAACGAACTTCTAGTTAACCTACTGAAGACAGACATGATTTAATAATCATTAAGTATTCCTGAAGTTTTGATGCAGTTGGCTTAATTCAGTGTACACAAAGTAGTATATTAAAACTTTGAACTAGGTGCATTAAACACTGTGTCTTCCTTTTCATGAATTATTCCTTCAAATAACCCAAGGGCCTTTCACAAAAACAACAACAAAAAAGTGCTTTCTTCATCACCAACTAATGAATCATATTCAGTATCAGTTTCCTGTTTTCCCTTGGAGTGCAAATTTACAGTCACTGTTTGGTTTTTGGTTTTGTTTTGGTTTTTTTAAGCAATGTCCAATCAGCCTAGGTTCACTGATACCATGGTATTTAGGCTTACAAGAAAAAAAAGTGTAATATAGAAAGGATTCCAAGGGGAAGAACTGAACTTTGATATTGGGTGATCATTTCAATTTCTCACTAAATGAATAAAGAAAGTTGCTTTAAATTAAAAACTTCAATGTTGTTCTATCTTAATCCAGTCAGATTTTATGTTAACATGCAAGCTAAATTAAGTAGTCTTGAAACCAACAGAAAATACAATAGACTAAGAGAAAGAGGCTGAGCAATGGCAACCTTTTAAAAGCTGGATGTAAAATATGTAAGCTGTATCATACACCATGGATTCTGGACAAGCCTACTGCTACTTACCTACTGTTAAAATTTTTTTGCAAGTTCATTTGGAAAAATTACCAATATAAGGGGAAAAAAAGAAAAGAAGGCTAGAAAGCGAGAGGATTTTGCAACAAATTGTTTTTGTTGAAAAGGCATTGTGAGTTAAGAGTTTTGGATTTTAAAAATGCTTTATGACTGAACCGTTTCCTCCCATCTAGAAATACTTGCCTTAATATTTGCGCAACCCTGCAGCACTGTTGCTCCACTCTAAGCAGTAAATAATACATATTTTTCATACTTACACTTTTAAAAACATATAATTTAAACGTAGGTTTTTCAGCAGTCTCATGGTTTACCAAGGAAGAACCCCGCCAAACATTTCCATTGAGTCATTCTCCCAACTTCCCTGTCTGCAGTAAAGTATATCACAGCTTGACAAACAGCAGCACATAGAAGATAAGTGGTTTGTTGAAGTAAAACCATGGCAGAGCCAGAAAAGAGAACAAGGTAATCCTGTGTTCCAGTCACTTGTTCTTGTTACCAAGTGATAATAATAATTCCTGAAGGAAGCCAACTCAAAAATTCTTATTCTGTCAAGAAAAAGAGGAGAGTTCCCATACCTAGACTTGATCCTTGTTGCTAATTTTCCTAACTTCGCTGCCTCTTCATAGGTAAAAAAACCAAAACCCCAAAAACATTAATAAAGATTAACTGTTATTGTTATTTACTGACTTCTCTCACAGCTGTTGTACTACAGACCTGATCAAAGCAAAACTGCAGATAAGTTAATAAGTTCCCGAATTCTAGCAAATAGGGCAATAAACGAAAAGAAAACAATGGTTTATGTGTACTTTGATCAGTAACTAAGTAGCTTAGGGAAAAGGAGGATTTATTTTCTCTACTTGATTGTGTAACTTTACAACATTAGACAAGCAGTGAAGGATAAGGTATTTTACCAAATGATAAATTTTGGCTTCCTAAGGATTGGTTGTGCAGCACTACTCCTTGTTGT
This sequence comes from Buteo buteo, assembly GCF_964188355.1. Lineage (NCBI taxonomy): Eukaryota > Metazoa > Chordata > Aves > Accipitriformes > Accipitridae > Buteo > Buteo buteo. The sequence continues at coordinate 17,623,940 of NC_134175.1, read as the reverse complement.
CAGTGAATTGTTGAAGGACAGGCCAAATGAATAAGCCAGACTTTACATAGAGTCAGAGGTTACTCATCGCTAAGGAAATCTTTTTTTCCAACCGTTTCCTTTCTTCAAGAAGGTAATTGCTTTTTCAACAGCTGTTTTGTGCATATCTGCTTTCTCCCATCATTTGGGCTGAGAAAGGTGAAGCCGCCTATTATTTTCCTGACTCAGCACCGAGCACCCTGCTCCGCTCCCACCGAGTTGAGTCACCAGTTGCGAGCGGAAGCAGTGGCGTCACTGCTGTCTGGCCTTAATTCAGAGCACAATCACAGTCAATCGGTCTAGACAGCCTGAGAGCATAGCCACATCTCCCTATATGGTATTATACCCCCCAGCCTCAACATGGGAAAAAACTGAAATGTACAGCTCGGGATTCTACTTCTAATCAAAGCTAAGCTTACTGTAAATGAAGGAAAGGATTTTCTGTTGCAGAAGAGGCCGAGTGACTGATTCCATTGCTTGCATTGAGCTACTATGACCGAATCATGGACAGAGGAATGAAAACCTAAACCAGACTTTGCTCTTAATGTAAAGCAGGATAATACCCTTCCAGTGGAGATGTGATTTTTCTTTACAAGCTTGTTTAGTTCTCAGCATGACTAACAAATAGATAAACAACAGCTACCGAGATCATATTACAGAATGTAAACAAATGAATTACATGTTTCTGTATTTACTCTCCTGTTATCTCTAGTTTTCAATGTACAGGCTACTGACTGACTGAGATATTCAGTGGTGAAAATTTACCACTAAGAAGTGGGCAGTAGGACTGGGATTCCTTTTAACAAGATACCAAAATTTCTGTCTGTATTTATAATTGAATAAAATTATTTTTAATTTCTTCAGAGACTGAAGAACCACTTTCCATTATTCAATAGATAAAACTAAATTTCATCTTACAAGTTGTTAGTCTTGTTAGTTTTTACTCACACAACTAGTTATTAACACAGCTGAATAAAACTTTGCAAGATGCAAAGCACTTTTGGTAGACAGGGACTCACTTTTTTTTTTTTTTTTTTTTTTTTTTTGCTGTTCCTGAGTCTCCAGCCTATAACATGGATGGAGTATTCCAGAATATTCTTCCTTTGCAATTACATCTCCTCCCATGACATGACATTCATCAACAAGAAATGGACAAAGTCCTGTAATCTGGTAGAAATTGCAAATGTGCAAGCCACCATGGTCCTAGTTCAAAGGCTCAGCAAGGTGTCCTGCGTGTAAGTGATAAGCTTCAGCCTCTTAGCAGATACAGTGCTTTACAGTATCAGTAGTATTAATGTCTGGAGCAAAAAAAGGATTAGCACCGATTTGTTCATCGGTACTACTATTAGTCTCCCGGAAAAGCTTTTCTCAATATGAGAGTTTTAGTACGTATTATGCTCTTGTGCCATCCAGACGTTTCAACTTGTAAAGAGGCTTAGCTGCCCTGGACAGATCTTTTAAGAAATAACTCCATTTCTAACAAGGCAGTAGAAAGCAAGCCTAACTCGACCAAAAAGATGGACTGTACATATTATTTTGGTTTGGTCAGTTGATGCCTTTCATTTCTATTTTGTTTAATATTAATGTTTAATGTTCATTTTCCTGAAAGAAACATTAAATCTGAAAACTATGGAAGCATTACCGGGTGAGAAATACCAGGAAACCACTACAGCAATGTTGAAAGCTTGATTTGCCTTATTGCTCCTATGAGCAATTCACCACATTAGCAAAAATCTCATTCAGTTGTTACGCAAAAGCTGTCCTTCGCCCAAGGCTATAGGGCAATGTTTTCTTTAGGACAATGAGGGTATGACCATGTTTTTAAAATCAGCTTCTAGCTGATGAACAACTCTCAGCCTAGAGTTTGAAATCTTCCACTTCGAAAGGAAGTGAGTCGTACCAGGATTTTTTTTCTGATTTGTTCAGTACTGATAGCTGCATTACTTCAGTATTAGTCGGTGTCTTTCCACCATCCCCTTTTTGTGTTTTATAGAATGCTCATTACTCACCAGGCCTTTTTTTACATTAGGATATTACAGCATCAAATTCAGGGACAGCTATGCTTGATTTACAAAAGTATTCATGTTTCTTCAGTCTGACAAAATTCATCATTATAAAATCATGTGTGTGTCCGACTTTGCTTCACAGAGCACTTCACTTCTGCATATCTAACAAATGTATCCTCATGTTGCTCAGTAACGCCCCCCAAAACTTAAATATTTTTAAAAGATATTTTTAAACAGTATTTTTACTCTAGAGAAACGGATGGACTAGAAATAACATAATAAAGGAGAAAAGGATTGGGAAAAAACCCAACCTCTGTAACATTGTCTACACAATCTCAATAAAAATGTTCTCACAATATCTGGGCATATGTAAGACATAGTGAAGTTAAATACCACTGTACCCCGTTAAGGGACAGGGTGTGGGAAAACACCAGCCCGGGGGAGAAAGACTGAGAAGTCGCTACACCTACCTCCCAAATTGGCGCGGTGCCCTCAGCTAACCATGGTGAAGGAGCTTTCAGGAGACAGGCAGGGAGAGACGGAGCTCTCCCGTCTTCTGGTGGGAAAGGTCTCAGCAGAGCTTTCTAGAAGGGGATGGGGAGAGTTTGCTAATCTAGAGAGTGTAATGGAACTGGCTTTCCACTTCGAAAGTAGGAAGAGAAAACAAGTGAAAGGAAACATCGAAATCACAGGCTTTCTTTGCTCTTTCCTCTCGTGGAATATGCGTATTGTGTACCGAAGGTGTTTCTGCTTCTCTGACCCTACAGAAATGGCTGACCTTACATAGCATCTGTGTAGCCCGCTAGATGAAAAAGCTCCAGCTTCCTATGCTAGTTACTACTGCCATGACAGCTCCTTCACAGGCTGATTCAGTCAGACCAAACTGTGCTTCAACCTGTGCTTCTTCCTAATCCACCCTTCTGTTTTTATCCTGCAGAGCTAGTAAATACACAGCAGGCACAATTAATACTATTATTCTTGAATAAAGAATCGTCCCTACTATCTCTTCACCACTCTCTTCTCCACCTTTTTTTCCTTCCTCTCCAGCAAAAGTAAATTGCTCGCTCTACGTCATGAATTTAACTCTGCCTTTTTACATTAACAAAAGATGCTCTAGAACATACTGCTTTCATGCAGTTCCCCAGAGGTGAGGAAGAAGTCATTATTTGTCCATCATCTTATTTTCTTAGTTGCATCTAAATTTCTTTCCTAAAAACCTTTCCTTTCTTTTGCCTGTCACTGTTTTCATACAATTTTAAGTACTGTCCTTTCTGACAAGTCCATCAGTCATAACAAGCACATACAGAACACGTTACTAGAACACGCACACAGTTTTTATTTAGAAAGTAGAAGTGGCAATGCCTGGCAAAAGTACTTGTGAAACACTATTCTGCCAGGAGCAAAGAGAAACAGAACACTTCCCTGCAGTCAGGATCTATAGGCACAGAAGACAGGGGTCACATTGTAGTCGATTTCATTTATGGAGAATTTCCAGAAGACAAGACGCATTTTCTAGTTTTCGCACATTCTTGCCTGCTTCTGGTTATACAGAAATACCGGAAGTCAGTGCTTCCTGTTATAGAGATATTGCCATTCCTGTCTTTAGTGCAAACAATCTTCAATTTAGTAAGAGTGTGATAGTTCATGTACAACTTCCTTTCTATTTCCTAGTTCTTGAGAATTTTTCAATGATTTTTTTCATCATGCATTTTCAAAGTAGTCTAATAAAGCTCAGTCTCAAAAAGCAGTCATCTTTGCTTTTTAATTTACTACTCCAGAAACATAATGCCACGTCTTGCCTCGAAGCATCTGTCCTCTAGTGCTCCTGTACTACAGCAACACTTGTATGTTCCTGCTAAAGGATTTGGAACAAAACCAAGTTTAAAACCTACAAAGAATTCCCTGGTTAGCAATAGGGAAAAAATTTCTTCAGACTGCTCCATGCTTGGTAATGAGTTCAGACTTTAAACGCGTTTAAGAATTACAGGGCAAAATAACAACAGGATGCAGAGCAAGTAGAATTGAAAGCCAATGGAGTAGAGCCAAGCTCCTTTCTATCTGATATTCTGAATATTCTTTTACACTAAAATATGAAAGCACTAAAAGATTGCAGCAAGACAAACTGACATAGAAAAATATTATTTCCCTCCACCTCTCTCAAAAAGTATTTAAAGTGTTTGAGCCCAGGCATCCCAGACCTTGATAAACCAGCTTAGCCATCAGCTCCAGCCTCTTGACTTCAGAGGACGCGATACCGTCTTACAGAATGCCCCCGAATTCAAACTTCCTCCTTCTTCCCCAGGCAAAAAATCCCCTTTCTCCCAAAGCAAACCAAAAGCCCCAACTCACCCTCACTTTGAAAGTCATTACGTTTTGAGTCTCTGCATCAAGGGAATACTGTCTTGTCTGGTATGAATATTAAACAAAAGCATGCTGTTATCTACAAAACATTATACCGGTGACTATGTCCTCACTGGGTTGAAGAATAAGTGTTTATGTCAAGGAATAAAGCTAAAGAAAATGGATCAATACAGAATCAGATCCTGAACCATTCTAACAGAGGGTTTGGCCAGGGGGGTGGCATTTGGTGTTGGTTTGTTTTGTTTTAAAAGTTTTTATTGTTTGCTTGTAAGATATTAGCCTGCAATTGCCAGGTTGTTCCAATAGACTCCCAGTTGGGTGCTGCTGGTGAAAAAACTTTTTTTGGATCTATCAAAAAGAAGTCTGCCAGTTAATGCTGACAACAGTTATCAGTGACAGAAATTGCAGACACTTCTGTGCTTTGAACAAAGAGCACATTTAGAAGATTTTTCCTTTTTGCTATCTTGGGGGAAGATTCCTCATTCCACTTCTCCCTGCCTACCCATACATACAAAGAATGGGCAATTATTTATGTATAGCACGTATTCTGTAGAACTGTAACTTGATATTTCTGTGGAAGACACTGTGTGGGACAAAAACTAGAATCACTATTTAAAGAATACAAGGTTTTTGTATTGACAAGACTGAAGAGCTTGTAGTGCCAGGCTGATACTACTGACACAAAGTGTAGTTCTGACACCTACTACATTCTTAGTCAAGGAAAAAGTTCACAAAGGTGGGATGACAGCAGTTAAACAAACTCCTTTTGATCCCTTATAGTTTATCGCCTCTTATTTTGATGCTAGTCTGACAGACATTTGGAGAGATAAGATCTTTGCTACGTCCTCTCTGACCAACTTGACTAATCCTTCTTCTCTCCATTTTATGAGCAAAACCCTCAAGTGTTTAGAGCCACCTTAGCAGAGGACACTGCTGGGCAACATTGTGCTTTGCTCCTTGCCCATGGAGGGAGCCCAAAGGGAGAAGGCAGCCAGCGGGCTTACATGACAGTCTTTAAACTGGTTGATACGGATTAGAGGGGTCAGTCAGAAGAGCCTCCCTTATGTAGTATTTATACTCAGAAGAGAGAGAAGACAACAAAAAGAAAGTGATGAAGAGTGAAAATTAAAGGTTTCTTGACTTGAAACTTCACCATCATCTATTTTAAGAAGGCATTAAGCTGCAGCTATAGAATTTTTCAAGTGGAGGTCAATTAATCTTTTTCTTAAGTAGTCTACTGTTCCCAAACCACGACAATTAAACTACTTGACACATCAAACATGACTAAGATTGGGAGAAAACATTGACTGAGAGCTTACAATGGATTCGTATTATTGTATAGAGACCAAGCTACCAAGTGATGCCTTAGATCCAATCTTCAAATGCAGTGTTCAGAGCACAAAATGGACAGCCTCAGTGTCAGAAGATAAACCAAGGAATAAAACAGGAATGGAGATGAAACATGAACAGGACAAAAGGTCTCCTAGAATAGCAAGCCTGTTCAAATTTATTAGAGGCCTGAAAAATAGAAGGTTTTAACTGATTTTCTACAACTACAAAAGATGCACTACACCCGTATTATATGCTGACAAGACAGTTTCATTCCAGCACAAGTCCAAGGACACAACAACGTAGAACACATTTCCCCAACGGCTGACTGCACAAAGAATATTGTTTTGCTTTGTAAACCTACAATAATTAGCTCCTCTTCCCTTCAGGAATGCTTCTGCTTCTTCCCATGCTGCTGCCTTTTTTTTTTTTTTTTTTTTTTTTTAAAAAAAAAGGAAGGCTATGATGCTTTCTTTTGCATTGTATCTTGCTTTAATTTAGGAGTCCATCTCATTTTTGAAGTCTGATTTGGTATACTTTGGGAACACCTTTTCAGTTTTACACCAAAGTTGCTCAAATTTATGTCCAAATTTATTACAACACTCTGCAAACACTTTCAGTCAAAAACATAAAGAGATTACCTCTGAAGTCTCTTCCACTAAACACAAATGAAATGCTGTTATTCTATAATTGAAAGAACTGATTATTTTTGCCATTCATTTCAATAGTGTGCTATGAAGGAGCATACTGTGGTCACATATTAGGGCTATAACATCATAAATGAATAAAACATCTTGGCCTTATTGCTGATACCAGCAACAGCCACTCTCCATAAAAAGACAGAGCATCTATTGAAATGGAAGAACTAAAAGTAATAGCCTAAGCCAAGGTCACTTCTAAGCCTCTAATACTAGAGTGAGGGGAAAAAGCAAAGGGTGATTTGCAGATACCACTATAAAAGCACTTAAGGTGGTCATAGCTACATAAAATACATCTGGTACATAACTGGGAACAAAGACTATTTGCTTCATTAAAGATTTTGCTGATTAAGGCCCATTCGTAGCAAAGAATCAAGCACATTAAGAGAAATAAAAGTTTCTAATTTTGTAAAAAAAAAAGTTTCTAGCACTGAAATATGTCAAGAGATTGTGTTCTTCACAACTGAAATACATCAACTCCTTTTTTTATATCCACTTTCTCTACTTGGCATCAATTCAAAGCAAAGGCAGGCATAGGATATCACTTCCTCTATTTTTCCCTAGAGATCTAATAATACAAGCTAGGAGGAGTCATGTTCAAAACAAGATGTGGCAAAGCTGTGGAATTGCTGGGTTTCCAAAACAGGCTAAAAATGTATAGGGATTCAAAGGAGAAACAGGGAATGTACTTGGAAGAAAAAGCCATCATGGGCTACATCTAGTAGAGGAAATCGCCTAGATTAAGAATTGTTGGAAGCTACATATGATGAGCGCTCCCAAGAAGTACACGGGCTTGTCCTTTTCTTAACTCTCTCTTCCCCACATGTCTGGTTTTCAGAGTGTGATGAACAGTCTCTTGGTCTGATGCAGTGTGGCTACTCTTACAAGGTTTTTTTGTGGCTCCTCTGGCCTTCCCAGAGCTCAGTTTTCCAATTCTCTTCCTATTCTTACTGATGTTACTCAGGGGGTATTTCTCCTGAGATACTTCAGGTGAATATATATGAGAGATATTTGCATATGAAAGCAATCTCATTCTCTCAACTTCGGGCTGTAATAATTTCACTGTGAGGGAAACAAAGATCTAACCTTGTCAGATTTTTAATTTAGTCACTTAATCACTCTATGGTTTCAGTAAGTTATTAAAAAGCAGCACATGGAACAACAACAAATACTGTTTATGAAACTTCCAAGTACATTAATTGCAAGATATATAAACTTACAAAATATTTAAGCCTGCATTGCTTATTATATTCAGGTAATTTTTAAAAAGGGGCATAAACATTGCAAAATAAGTAGAAATCAGCATTCAGAATGTCTGAGACATACTTTTTTGACACTTGTTATTCTACACATCTGACTAAAGAACTGTAAAAGAAAATATTAATGAAAATATACTAATTTGTATGTGTAAGTTCTTTCTGTACAAACAATTTGCTAAATGAACACAATCTATTATGACAATACTGAATTGCCAAGAAAAGTACTACTGCTTCGTCCAAAGTTTATCCATAGTAAAACCTCCCCTTGCTAAAAAGCAGTTGGGGAGCGTTGTCCATTTAGAAATGGCAACATTTCTGCTACAAACAACTAATAGATAATGTAATACTTAAGGTCAGTCTTAATATTTAATTTCTCTCCAGATTTTTTCCAAGCCTTTATCAACAGTGTTCATTATAAAACAAGTACGGAACTCTGAGTAACAAAGCAGTGGCGAGCATAAAATTCAGTCACACAGCTCTCAAAAAAAAAAATCCTATGAGAATTTAAAGCCAGTTGAAGCAGTTTTTGTGTGACGGAAACAGGACTTTAACACCTCAAAACTTAAAGCCCAGCATATACTCTAGTCCCACAACAGCAAACACGAGGAAGGAAAGGCATGGGTTTTCCGCAGCATTTTTTAAATTGTTTTTGTCCATGCAGGTGTCCAGTAACAAAGGTGCTGCAAAGGCAGAGTGCTACGCTAGTGTATTTCCTCAAGAAATGTTAAAGCCACAGCTACATTACACTTCTCACACAGTACTCATTTAAGTTATGAGAAAAACAAGATGACACAGAGTGGGGCAGGCTGCAAGGAATAGGAATGAAGTTCATTGCAGAGGTGTTTCTTCCGTGGCTTATGATCCTTTACACCCTGACCTCGAGCCAGTAAGTGTCTCAGACCAAGCCCTCCTGCTCCTGTAACAGTGAAATCCTGTATTTTGGACCCATACAAACTGGATGGTCACTGAAGTGAAAATACTGCTATTTTAGGATGCAGATTGTATCTCCTTTTCCCATAAGTGACTCATTCACTTAACATCAAATTAATTTGAGGAAATTTGCATCAATAGGAACAACTCAGTGGTAAAGTCACATTCAGGTGGACTCCATGCTATCACAGTGCTCATTTCCAAAATATTAATAATTCATCTACCCTAAGGCCTTTGCATTCATTTTTAGTTGGGCATTTATTGACTGAAACTCCCCATCACCTGCAAATTTAGGCTTCTTTAACTCACAAGATGAAGAACTTTTAACAGGTTCAAACCTATCTTCAGGCAGAAAGAACAAGTAGCAGCATATTGCTACTAATCCTCAAAAGTATGCCTGAATGCCACACTAACAAAGACTTCTTCAAAAGCAGTCACCCTGCTTTCATGGTTAGAAATCTAGACAAACCAACCCAGCCAAGAGGCTAGAACAAGTCTAGTCAGAAGGAGTGTCAGCATAAGTTGAAAGGAAAGGGTGAAAACCAAAAAGGGATAGCAACTATTGTTTCCTGACCACGTGAAGTAATCTGTCAATAACTACTGCCTATGAAAATAAGTTGTTCTTCAACTAACTTACAGATATTCAACATATTTAAGTAGTATGCAAGGCAACTGTCCTAATGTTTAAATGATGCAAGCACAACAGAGTTACACACCACAGCTGAGCCCTTTAGACTCAAAAGGGCACACACGCACTCTCTGCCCATCTATCTCAGTGTTTTATTAGCTGAAATTAATGTTACCCTGCCATTCCTCCACTGTAAAATGCAAATCATTAACAACATAAACACAATTGTGACAAAGATGGGACCTATTTAGATCAGTGAAACAGATCAGTATCATAGAAATCAGTATTATATACAATATACCAGCCGCTAAGAGACAACATATAGAAAGCCATTGTCATCCTTGATAACGATTAAATTACTTTTATTCCCATTTAAAATATACAACTTTGAAAAATTATGCATCATACATTCAAATATGAATTGCATTCTTAAGTGTCCTGATATCCAGGTATCCTATTGCTGGCCAGTATAATACAATAATCTGTCAACACTGTTTATTTATGGCCATGGGAGAAAATCTCCATAAATAAATATTTATATCTGATATTGCAGCTTTTCCTTAAACACTTACATTTAGACGTCAATTTCAGTAGGCCTCTTTCTCTTAAACACTGCTTCTTGTTCCTATAGGAGAAAAATTCCACAAAGATCCGAAAAAAGGCAAAAAATGTCTAAGTCAGCTATTTTAGAAATAGCATTCAAGATACAAAAGTCAATTTAGCAGTGTCAGAAATAACCATTAAAGCTACTATTACCACCCAAAAGCATTTCAAGTAAAGCTCGCTAACAATGCCATGAATCGTAATGGTCTTCAAGTAGTTAATTTAAAAGCCTTAGAAAAATCGATACAAACAGTATCATTAGTACAGCTATACTGTTGCAGATACTATTAGTGGTACCACAAGGAGGCATAACCTACAGCCCCCTTGAAAAAGCACCATTACTGAGAAATCCTTATGGCAGATGGATTCAGTAAGTTTTAAAAGGACATGTTGACTTCATTTAACGCCTGACAATAAGTGCCCCCTGCAGGGTTCAAGGCTGCTCCGCTCTGAGGCCACTTACTACTGCGTAACTTTGTGTTATTTATAGAACACTGAAGATATGACAGGCATTTTTTAGGACCGTAACATCCCTGCTCTTCAGAGCTTGAAGTCTTCCCTAACATACAAAACAGTGGGGAAAGAATGAGACTCAAATAGCAATGAGTAATTTATAGCATGTATTAAAGCAGGATGGCTAGGAGATAACAATGGGGGGGGGGGGGGGAAGTCAGCTGCTGAATTTTACACTGCATGAAGTGTATAAAAAAACCTGTAATTTCAGTTAGCCCTAATTTAACTGAAGCTGACATCATCACCTCTGTATCAGGACTGGAGAGAAAAATGTATTAGAAAATGAAGTTATTAACAGTTTGGTATGATATCATAACTTAACAGAGAAAAATCAACACAGGTATTTTAAAGTTGATAGTTTTTATTTACAGTTTGTTGGCAAAAGGTGGTGGGAAAGTTTAAAACATTTTAAACAGAGGGCACCATATTGTATTGTATGATGTATCAGTTCACAATCTTCAGTATCCAGCTGATCAAATAAAGCTAATCACCACTTAAAGAAGCATAACCTGCATCAGCTCCATTAGAGTATACTGCCTAAAAACACTTCAGGCAGTTTCTAAACACAATCACTAATAAAAATGCAGTTCTGGTGAAGAATGTATACTTTGATTTATCTACTGCATGTGGTATCAAATTGCCCACTTATACTTGCATACTGGCAAAGCAGTTACACTTCCTACTTTTAGTTGAAAGTTATAATCTCATTTTCTGCAAATTCAGCTGTCAGGTAATTCTGAACTACTCTGAATATTTTACTGTGAGCATAGTCAAGATTGGAGTAGATGAGATTGAAGGAAAATATTCCTGGTATATGATGTGCCCATCAGAATCAGCTGGGTAACCATAAACATCCTGTTTAAGAATTCTATTCAAAAAGGAGAAAAAAACATAGTCAGTTTTCACTTTGTCACATAGATTTAACTCCTCACTTGATCTTTTTAATTCATTCTTCTAAATCAAGAGTGTTTAGTTCTTCTTCTAGTTCATCCAAGTCCTCTCCAGTAAAAAGATTTTCATCAACTGGAACTGCATCAATTACTCCATTTTCCAACTCCCCATCACCATCATTATCTTCCTCTAAATCATTTTGCTCACTGCTGTTAATATCACCACCAGAAGCTTCATTTAATTTATTATCTGAAAATAAAAATAATTCTTACACATTTCAGTGTCACAAGTTTCTTAATCACTAATCACAATCCTACTAAACAGGCTTTAAAATTTTGAAACTATAAAGAAGTTACTTCATTTGAAATTTATGTAGACTTATATTGGTTAAATTACATGTACCTGATTAATATGCAGGTTTGGATCATTAGTTATTAAAACAGGTTGAAAAAAATAACTCAAAATTCCCAACTCCTCAAACTCCTATTTTCATAACTGGGTCAAATTTAATGAGCTACTCCTACTCAATGTCTGCACTTAAAAGACTCAGGGTCTTTAAAGATCAGGGTATGCATTCCACAAGCGCACCAAGATCAAGACTTCACTCTAAGAAATTACAAGCTAACTTAAGTTAGCTAGAACATATGAAGAAAAGCTAGCAGTTTTGTTGATATTATTCACTCAATCATTTACTAAATCTGAAGTGAAAAAAAAAGAATCTACTAAAACATCTTAATGATTTACTTGAAGTGGCCATAAACACTATCTTTTATTTAAACTTTAAGAAAACAAGAAGTGCATAGCATTTACTACAAGCTTTTTCTTTAGTAACTACATGTATCATTGATGGTAATTTCACTCCCCTGCCCTTTTTAAACAAATACTTACTTTCAGCAGATCAATAATTCATTTCTATCTACCTTTTTGGAAGCTCTTAACAATTCAATCCCATATTAGTGATGCCTAAATAGTGAGCTTACCATCTTTTTCTATTGAACTGTATGTGCTGAATCGCTCAGGACTAGCCACAGTAATACCAGTCTCATCTACAGCCTTTGGTACATAGAGGTTCAAGTCGACATCATTTATGCACACGGGGTCTTCCATCTGAAAAATAAACCAAGATGCTCTGCATGAATTACTTATCTACAGAAATTCTCATTTCTGCAGGATTTCTACAAGTTGTTTTTTTTTTCCTTCCTTTTCATATCAAAATTTTGACAAAACATGGTCTGTAGCAGTGTTAAAGAACCAAGCTTATTAATTGCACCGTAAGAGCTCTCAAATTAAAGGTTTTCAAATTTGAATGTAACTTGAAATATTATTTGAGTTACTGTTCTTTACCTCATCATCATCTCCCGTTCCTTGAATATAATGAGTGTCATCTGCTTCTTCATCATCTGCATCAACCAACTCTGGTCGGAACTCGAATACTTCACGTCCACTAATCTAGTCACAGAAAAAGAAATCTTAATTTATCACTTCATAGTACTTATACTGCTGAAAAAAAAAAAGAGAATAACAGAAAGAAAAAAAATACGAAAGAGCAAAGCGATTCCAGGCCAGCTACCTCATTACAAAAAGTTATTTACTCTTTCTTCTTATATTAAGAATTGGACTGTAAAACATACCACCAACGCTTTGCCAGCTTTAAAATCTGCTTTCCTCCTCTCCATATCTTGCTCAGCCTTATCAATTTTTTCTTGTCTTTTTCTTCTCTTCCATGCAATAAAACACTCTAGAGTAATTTTGGTAACATTTGGTCCTAAGGCAGCACGCTGTCAAGTAAAGAGACCAATTAACGCCAGAAATTGTTTCCAAAGGCTGTAACAAATTAGAGATTTAATTACTCTTTTCCAGAAACTAAGTGAAAACATTTATTTCCAATTTCTTCTTCACTCTTGCCACTGTTGCACATGTGCCATCAACTTAAAGTTTGACTCAACAGGTATTCCAGTTAGGTGAATTGACATGTAAATTAACATGAGAAGTGGAGAAGGAAAGAAACCAATGATAAAAGCTCAGGTTCTCCTGAAATTGACACTGCCAGGCAATGGTGACAAATAAGAACAGCAGCAACGTAATGCCTTCAGAAGGCCCCCTTCTTTTGGTGTTGCTTCCTCATTAGAGAGTTCTGCGAAAAATAAGCAGGCAGTGAGCTGGGGATGAGAAAGGCCCACAGAAGCAGTTGTAATAGATAAAGCAAAAATAGCAGGAAAAAATAGAAGCCTCCTAAAAAAGGAGTAGCAGCACCTGCACTAAGTATGCAGCTACAGTTTAATCTATTCACCAAGTAACAGTTTCTAAACAAAAACATGAGTCAAATACTACACATCCTTCACACTAGCTCATACAGCTCCAAAAACATTTTATACTTTTTCATTATGAATTAGAAAGTTATTTACAACTGTCCCTTCAGAATAATGAAAACAAATACCACCAAAAGGTACCTGTCTGACAACTTTACCTCTTTTTCTATTAGATCTTCTAAAGAAATTTCATCTTGTTTTTCCTCCTTCTTTTTGTCTTTTTTTAATACAAAACCTGGAGGGAGAGCATGGCGATACATGCAGTTGTCTCCTCCGCCTGGACAGACCCAAAACCATCCATATTTGTTGTTTTCAATAGCATCAAGGAAGTATTTGCAGACCTGTATAAAACAATAAAATGGTTGTTAGCACTGCGTTCTCTTCATCCCCAGCAATTTACACTACATGTGTATCTACTACATGTCAGAAGTACAGTAATTCAAAGCCAGTTGTAGTCAAAACTGAACAAACATGTGAAATGCATTGCCACTAAAAATGTAGACAAAAGAAGTGCAACTAATTATCTAAAACTCATGTAGTCAACAGCATTTTCCCGTTAACATAATCCTAATTTAAAAAAAGACAGGATGACTCAGAAGACTGGCAACGGTGTACAACTGTAAAGCCAGCAGCACATGTAAAAGCATGCTGACAGTCTTTAAAGCACCACCATCTTCTTCCTGCTCACCAGCATCAGTGTAGTCTTAATCAAAATAAATTGAAACTGCCTCAGATGTTAAAGCTTCCAGCTCATGATCCTTAGGTAAAGATGCCATTCTGGAACTTGTTCACACTTAGCCATATCAAAGTTCAACTTTTGCAAATTTAGGCAGTATCAACAAAATATTTAATTATTTGGTAATGAAAACAAAGTGAGATAGTTCTGAAGAACGAAAAAGGGATTAAGATATTATGCCATTTAGTGCACAAACTAAAGAATATTCTTGAAGTCGGAGGTCAGGAACTACTAATGACTCTCAATTAGTAAATTTCAGCTTACAGGAGAAAATTTAAACTTACATGCTTATATGTCACCCAGTACATAAATAAGCCAAGATATACAGCAGTCACTAGAATGAGATGATAGACCTAACTAATCACAATACCTGAATCTCCTAAGCAAGTAGGATGCATTAGATATATTACTGATCCCTTCAGCATTTCTATTCTGAAAGCACTTCATCTACTATCCATTTGTATTTCACATGAGAAAATACCTTATGATGACTGAAAGAGCTTCAGGGTGGGGTTTTTTTGGTTTTTTTAAATACATTTTTAGAAATACTATCAGCCCAACTGTATACTCAGAATGTTGTTATAATATTCCATTCAAAATCTTTAGATAACAAGAAACATATCTAATACCAGTCCCCAGTTAATTCTCTCTACTACAGCTCAATTAAAAAAAAAAAAAGAAAAAAGAACATACTATTTGAGTTTTGGGTTTTTTCTTTTCTGCCTCACCATGCTTCTTGTTCACCACTTCTTCCAGCTTCTTCTCATCCCAGTTATCCATTGTATCTAGAAAAAGACAACAGATGGTTTCACAAAAATTCCAAATACTAAACAATGCTGTCAAGTTGCTTTTCTCCCTAGTAACAGTTTTCATATGTGATTCTTACATTTTAGTTAGTTTATAGAATGGAAAACAAATTCAGGCTTTTATAATAAAGTTTTCAAACTCTCCTATGCTGCTCAAGACAATTTCCTCAAAAGCCTTAGAAATTTGTATTTTGAGATGCATAAAGTATGTTTCAGTTAAAGACTAAAAAATGTGTCATTCCATCTGTACACTACTGAGCACAGACAAGGGAAAAGAAGAAAAGGAAGACAGCTTGAGTAAAAGAGAAGGTTGGAGGCTAATGTCCAGAAATACAGATAATGTAACTGGAGGATTGAAAGAGAGAATACCAAATTTTCGGTGTTAAAGTTAAAAGAAGGTTCCATCAAAAGAAGCAAGATCACCAATGGTAACAGTAGTAGTGAATCTATGGGATCCTATCGTATTCATTTAGGAAGACAGAGGCTAAAATTCCAATAAAGACTGAGATGTGATGAATTGTGGAAAAACAAAAGAAATTATTTCGACCATAAAATCTCTAACCCCTGCTAAGTAAAAGTGAAATCCAGAGTACTCAGCCAACAAATGATTTGGGGAAAGGAGATTAAGTCACAGAAGAAATTCTAAAGTATCATGGATTCTAGAACTGTGCACATTTGGGTAAACACTAGTAATAGTTCTGGAAAGCAAGTATGGTTGCTCATTACACCTCCTCCTTTTGCACTTCCATTTTGTAGAACTTGGAAGAAACTAACAACTCTAAGACAAAATACTGTATTACTCGCTACTTGTATGACATAATACATTACACAGCAGAATTAAAAAAACCACCATCCAAGTTCACTATGTCATACTTTTTCTAAACAAGGTCTAAAGAATACTTGTGAGCATGCGTTTTAAAGTGAGTTTCACTGTTGTTCATAATTTTGAACGGTGGTATGTGTTGTCTTGGTCATTGACCAGGCTCTTCAAGATCTTAACCACAACACAAGATGACTCAATCTTAAAAATCCAGTTTCAGAATCAGAATACTTTAGTAGTCATTTTCTACGAGTATTATACCTTTTTCAAGGTCTTCATCTCTTGCATCAATGTAGACACTTCGCTTTTCACACTTCCTTTCCAAAGACAAATCATGAGAAAACTTGCACTTGTCTCCTTTAGTGCATTGTCCTTGCTTGAAGAAAGCACAAACTACAGATTTGGGGTCAGCACCTGAGTAAAAAAGGTTTTTACATTTTTATACTATTTTCAAGCTAAAGCTGTATATTAAAAGCTCTGAAAACAATGCCTAGGATCATACAAACTTTAGGACCTGTACAGAATGAAAACACATTTTTAAAAGTTAAAGTTATTTGATGTGAAGTTCATCACAAGTAAATACTCCATGTCCTGAACATGTCGTATTTACTTTGTACAGCATGGTATTTACATTAAGTATCAAAGCTGGCACTTGACTATTTAAAGAAATATGGATAGACGTGTGCCTGAGTGAATTATTCATTCATATAATAATACATACAAGATATCTCTCTGTGCAAGTTCTTCCCTATAAGCTATTTTTGTCTCTAATACACAGTAAAGCATCTTCTAGATGTCAGCCTTTCCTTAACAGATGAAAAACACACTAGAATAAATTATAATAATCTAAGCTGCACTCATTCAGACCACTTTCTTTAATAATAATATAAATAAAATAATATAAATAAGATGGCTGCTGGTAGCCCCCAAAATAAGCAACTATTGTTATAGTATGAACTACTCAATCAACCTAACTACGGTTTAAGTAAGTATCATAGAATCATATATCATTTAGGTTGGAAAAGACCTTCAAGATCATTGAGTCCAACCATCAACCATGCCCACTAAACCACGTCCTGAAGTATCCCGTCCACTCGCTTTTTGAATACCTCCAGAAATGGTGACTCAACCACTTCCCTGGGCAGCCCATTCCATTCATCCCATTAAAGGAATTATTTCACCATTAGGAAGTGAGAAAAGAAATGAAAGCAGGTAGAAACGTATTTATGAGACACAACTAAATCAGAAATACTTTACTTGTAATATTCATTAAGTGCTCATGTAAGATTAAGCCCAAGTTTTAGCCTTGTGATTTTATGCTTGGTGCAAGTCACCAGTGACTAGAGTACATTTAAAATCTTAACTAAAAATCAGTTTTTAAACAGTGAGTGGATCCCTAAAAGAACTTCAGGTAATAGAGCTCTCCTTGTCGGCAATCTCAATAGAAAGCAAAAGCTTTAATTAGGACACTATTAGTCTTCCGAAATAAAGTAGGTCTTGACTTAAAGTTATTTGGAGAAAGCTGACCACTGCAAATCATAAACAGAAAACCAGCTTTTGCTGCTGCTAAGTGCCAAAATGAGCAAATATCAGGTTTGCTTTAAAGACATGCACAGAAACCACACTTGTTTAGTCAAAAATTATTGCAATCTCACTAGTTCCAGAAGATTAATTAAGGCAGAGAGTTGATAACATTTAGTTCATTCTAAAAAGTACGATTTTTTTTTTTCTTTCCCACATGGCAGCCAATTCCTAGAAGTATCAAACACTCTCAAACTTACATTTCATCACAAAACTAGTTTGTTGAATAACTTGAGTTCAAGTAAGACCACACTTCCAAAACAAAGTCCTACTGTTAATGGTGAGGTAGGACAGAAGTAATTCCAAAATTTTTAGTGTTCTAATTTGAATACAAGTTTTCTGTGAAGACAATAGTTGTCATATTATATCCCTTGTAATACCTGGACGTTCACATTTCCCTGGGGAGGCAGGCTGCTTTAAACAAATACCGTCACACACACACACAAAATCAAGCCACTCACCCAGAAGCATCTAATTAACGAACCTGGATATAGCAAAGTATCTACAGCTGCCCCATCAGTATCAATGCAGCTTTTGATATGATGATCTAGTAACCCTAGATGACTTCCTAAAAAAATGTCAAATCATTACTGACAAACTACTTGGTACACTAGATACAGAAAGAAACAGATATATCTGCTTTATTAAAAAAAATGAATTGGTGTTTTTAAAGAGTTATTTTACCTGAAGTAGATATATGAATAAGAGAACATAAATGAAGAGAATTCAGTTACTCATACCTTTGCTAATTTTCTGTGCAGCAACCACAGGCTTGAAGAGTTCATTTAGTTCTTGTAATTCTTTTTTCTTATCTTCTTTTTTTAATTTCTTCTCACTTTCTGTTTGAGCAGCCTATAATGACCCCAAATTTGAAGTCATTAATATAAAATTATAATGACATTACTCACTTCACATCAACTGTACACTGTAATAGCAAATCACTCTAAATTAGTTTATAAGGGGAGGAGGGAAATAACCAATAATAATTTCTGAATTTCTCAGAATTCCTGCCCATGAGTGCATAGCCAGTGCCATCTAGTGGTACTGACTGACCCTTCAAACAGAAGGAATTTCAAATGCAATTTGTCAGTGATGCGAGATGCTGGTAGGTACCATTAGATGACAGTTTCCTCTAATTCCACCTTTACAGGCTAGGAAATCAAATGAAGGATATTGAGACTAGGAGAAGAAGAGTTAGTTGCTCTTTTGTCTTACATTAGCAGTGCAAATATTCAATGCAGTTACTCCAAGATCTGCACAAAAGCCTCTCTGACTCTAGTCCCCTACATGCTACGCTGCATTGCTCCTCCTCTTCATGCATGCCGGTAGCAATTCAGGAAATCTGTCTGTAGAAGTTGGGAACTGCTTTTAGAACACTATTTGTCTGAATTTATAACAATTCAATATATCAATGTTTCATTGATAACCAGTGGTTTGTAAGACAAGAACATTAATTTTATAGGTACTAGGGACCAAGGACTGAAAACCAAGCTCACCTGAGAAACAAAAAGTTTTTGTGTAAAAAAAAAAAAAAAAAAAGGCAAAAAAGCACCACACCCGACTCTGCCTTACCCTTTTTCGATAAGCCAGAAAAGACGTGTATCTATACCAGAGTAGCAGAGAGGGATGAAGACAGATGAAAGAGGACACAGGAAAAACTATTAAGATTATTTGACTCTTACCCTTAAAGAAAGCTAGTGAGACTAACACCACTATACAAATAGGTGGGGTACTTTACTGGTAAAATGCAGTGCAATATTAAAAAAGGAGCTTTGTTCTTATGGTGAATTTGGCAAAAATACACCAAATTGTTTTAAAAGGGAATTGATTAGTTTGGTCAGTTTTCATACTGAAAGTTCACAAATCCTATTTTCTATAACATGCAGACCCACGTGTCAACTACAAAAAGTAGTACTAGGGTTCTAAAAGCATGAAGATGAAGCTTGCTTTTCAAAAACAAAAAAACAAAAAACCCACACCAAACCTCAAGAACTACCCCCCTCACCCCCACCCCAAAACCAACAACAAAACCAAAACAAACAACAAAACCTTGATAGAATTTCCTTCTGTATCTCAGGACACAAGAAAAATTGCTTTTAAGTGTTCTTTCTTCCTCAGGGACAACCCTAAATGAAAACTATTTTACACGGTAATGAAGGTATAATCAGGTCTGAAAATTAGCTTCTGACACCCAACAGTCAATAGCTACAAGCATTTGAGAAAAATTATTTTAGGTGGGCTAATTTGCATACTGGTATTCCTATACATGTACAGATTCAGGGATTTCATATAGAAATTTCAGGACTGTAACACCAATGTTTTTGAAGTGACATCAAGTAGCCCTTTCCACTACAAGAAATTATTAGATTGGATCTAATAAGCCAAATAGCAACTTTAAAAGTAAACTTGTACTTCACTATTGTTAGTTCATCCTTATGTTATGTAAAGAATTTAACATAAATTATGACATCATGAATTTAGCTGACACAAATGTCATTATTTTACAGGCTTATTCACAGAACAGGAAGCTGTGTAAACACTTAACTAGCTTCCCTAGCACTGTAGGAATAAGAACCCTGGCTCACTTCATGAAAATATTATTATAACGGAAATCAGTGCTTTCTGATTAAGTATAATCTAAACGTTGTACCTCAGCCACATCACATTTTACTTCATCATGCAAAAGAAGAGCATAGTAGACAACACTGGCTCAAAATTTCAGTTTCTTTGACCAGTTCAACAAATAGCTGCAGACTTCTTATAATTTAAAGTTGAAAAAAGTCTGACAAGTACTCCCATAAGTAGAACAACAAGCACATATGGGCTTAAACTTTTTTAATCTTCCCCCAACTTCAGTTTTGAGATTAGTAACAACTATTCTTATTTTTAACTGCTCACTATTTCTTAGATTAGGTGGGAATTAAAGAGAAAAAAGGAGAAGGAATGTACAACTATACTTTGCTGATAGCCAGTTTCTAAAATTTAATTTCGGGTATACCTTAAACTTAGTTGCATTACTATTAGAATACTATGTAAACAAAAAAAGCACGCTTATTAGTTGAGTTTAATTTGGGTGGGGGTAAAGGGGTGGGGTTGTTGGGGGTTTTGGTTTTTTTTTGTTTTTAAACAAAGACAACCAAACAACAAAACCCCATACTCTGTACTACCTTTACATAATTCTCAGCTAGACAATAGATTACAATAGATTTAACTATCTGTGCTAGTCACAATACATTAGGCAAATAACACCTCAACTTTTTTCTACTTCAGTATCATGTGACATATATCTATACAAATAGTGAAAGATGATTTGACTATACAGTGGAGAAACATTACAGAATAAATGCTTACCTGACGTGGATTTTGCTGACCAAATTTTACCTGGTGAGTGACAGCCTTGATAAATTTCTGTTGTTTTGCACCTTTTTTATTCTTCAGGCCAAATGTTTTGTCCTGAATCAAGAGATAAATACAGCCACATTAATTGAAAAAAGTTTAAGTTGTTACCAAAAAAACCCCTGAAAAGCAAACCACCGCCACTCCTCTCAGGTTTTCAGTTAAACACAGGCTATTTCCTCTAGCAACACAAACAATCCAAGAAACAGTTATCAATAATATTTAGACCCCTCACATGGTCTTTAAAACTTGGTTTTCAAAAGAACCTACTGAATGCTGCTTTTATCACCAGACCTATTTGTGTCCAAGTATTAGTGTGAGCACATACACAAAGCGTTTTGAGGCCTCCCATGGCAAAAGGACAAGATATTTTTGGTGACTATCCAAGTAACATCTGAAGAAAATATGAAGCATGAATAGCCATAAATACTGCTTTTTTTTCATTATCTACCTGAAATCACTTATTACTTTTATCTTCAAGCACTCATATATACGTGTTATATATTTGTTATGCAGATGAATACTGCCATATGTAACATATTACTTTTTATTTTCAAGTATTTTAAGCTTTTCATTTTCTAACCGTATTACTTTGAAGAGAACTCTTTCCCCTGTCAAGTCCAGAGAGGTGTTTGTACTTCCTCAACTACACTGCAAGAAGTTTCTGTTTACTGCCCAAACCAATTCTTCCTCCACGTCTCCAATTTTATTGTTAGAGACAAGTTTCTATACCACACCTATAAAAAATTTCATTTAAAAAAAGCTTACTTTCACATGAGTATCTGAAGCAGAAATTATTTTTTTTAACTGAAATACCTACATCAAAAACCTATCCATGCCTTGGATTTGATACCAACATTTTTTTCCTTCCAGTAACAAGTAACAGATGTTCACCCAGTGATAATACCTCAGTTCAAACATACTTTTAGAAACCCTAACAATACAAAAATATATTATAGAAGAATTGTAAAATAAAAGAGTTCCAAATTTCCCGAGTCACTCTATTTTCATTTACAATGTATCCCATACCAACAGCAACTTGTCCTCTGTTACATCCATAATTTCTCAAAATAACTAGTTGGGAAAAAAAAAATATCATTCACACACTTGATTTTTGTGGCAAATGCCACAAGGAACACATAACCTCTGTGTATTTGAATTATGTAATAAATTATTGTTAATAGTCAATGCAAGTTTTTCCCCTTTCAGCTGCTTTTTTTTGTAATGAAAAGGAGAATTTTCCTATACAGCTGGATTCAGCAAGAACATCAGAAACACTGAGGCCAACAGAGAGTGAGAACAACCACTCTCACCTAACGTTTCCAAAGAACATAGAAACAATATTCTGGAGTCCTAGATTTAAAAAAACACCTGCATTACACAGATACTCTGCCTAAACAGCTGAGCAGCTATTATCTTTCATGCTGAACAGATGCAGGCAAACAATTTTGTATAACTGTCTTAATAACTAAAACACACCTCTAGCAGTGTTTTTAAGTCTGGTTTTATCATAGAATTGAGCCTCAAAAGTTTAAATAGAATGTGAGATACAACTGATTAATCTTCAAATTATTTTGCATTCAACTACAACGAAAGATTTACTAAGCTGTTGTTCCAGGAAATGCCTCCTCAGCCACACAGGTCAATTTGTATTACCCCCCCCCCCCAAACAAACCACACACGTGTTTTAAACAGAGGGAGAAACACAAACCTACACCCCAAAGAGCTGGACTCAGAAAATACAGGTACATGTAGAACACAGAAATGGAGAAAAAAAAGGGTGAGAAAGAAAAAAACGAAGAGCACTCTTGACACATCACCTCCAGTTCAAAGACAGCTCTGGCCTAAAACCGTCCAGGCTGAAGCCCCAAATCCCGGCCCAAAAAGCGCAGCGGCCACCAGCACAACGTGAAGGGCGACGGTCAGTGATTTGACAGATCTGGGCAGCGCCGGGGCCGCGAGGGGAACGAACCAGCGTCCCCCGGAACGGCGCTCCGGGCTGGGCCGCCGCACCCACCAGGCGTGCGTGCTCACACCCCTCGGCGCACACAAAAGTTTTCGGCTTTACGACCGTTTCGTCGGCCGCTTCAGCCCAAGAGGCGGCCCGCCGGCCCGGCCGCCCGCGGGCCGTGACGGCGGGCCTTCCATGCCCCCGCGGCCGTGGGAGGCGGCAGAAGGAGCTGCCCGCCTGCGAAGGGAAACGGCAGGCCCCAGCAGGGGCAGGGAGAAGGCCGCGGCGGGAGAGCGGCCCGCCCGCCGTGGGCCGCGGCCCCCTGGGCCCGGCGCGGCCCCGCTCGGCTCGCCTCACCTCGATGATCTTCTCCTTCTTCTTCTGGTCCGCCTTCTTGCTGCCCCCCGCCGGCTGTTGCTGCTTCTTGGGGGGCATGGCGGGGAGGGCGGAGCGGCCTCAGCTCTCGCTCGGGGGCTCTCAGGGCCGCGGGGAGGGCGGGGCGGAGCGGACCGGGACGGGACGGGACGGGACGGGACGGGACGGGACGGGACAGCGCCGGCGCCGCCGCCGTCGGGGAGGCGCAACGGATCCCGGCCGCGGGGCACGCTGGGAACGCAACGCGGGGCGCGCCGCGCGTTCGAAGCGAGGCAGCGCGCGAGGGCCCGATTGCCTCCCGGCAGGCAGCGCGCGGCGGAGCGACGGCCGGGCGCTCCGCCGACGTCACGGAGGGGCGGGGCCTACGCTCGCTGGGGGTGCCCCGCCCCGCGGCGGGCGGCCGCTCCCCGCGGTGGGTGGGGCTGCGTGGAGTCCGTCTGCCTGCGGAGCCTGGAGAGGCTGGGGGGGCGGCTGTTGGCAGTAAGGGGGGCGCAGACCGCCCTCTGCGGGGGTCGTGCCTCGCCGGCCGGGGAAACGGTTAGGTGAGGGGGGATGGCGGTCACCGGGGGCGCTCCCGGGCCGAATCCGTGTCCGCGCTGGGAAAGCCGGCTTTCGGCGGTGAGGGCGTGGTTCCCCAGCGGGAAGGGTAGCCGGTTCCCCTCCGGCGCCGTGGCTGGGGGAAAGGTGAGCTTCCTGCCACCCCCTTGGGAGGCAGCGACCTGCCAGCGAGCAGGCGACCTGCCCTGAAAGGCCCGAACCCCGCTCAGCACCGGCAGCCCTTCCGGGCAGCCTGCTCCTGCCTCTGCCAGCTCCAAGGCTTCAAGGAAGCAGTCCGGAAAGCAGCAGGTTTAATTGCTGCCTGAAGGGATGCGGAATGACGGCTGGGGACGCGTTCGTGTGACCCGCAGAGGCGTGAGGGAAAACCCAGGACAGGACTGTGGGGTCGGGCAGCCTTACGTAAGGGTGCCCCTGCACAGCCCTCCTAAGGCCAAAGGGGCTGGGAAGGCGGCAGGCGGTGAACAGCCTGCCAGCGGGTTTCTGAGCGGCTGGGCGTAGGACGATGGCCGGCACCCACCATGGTGGTGGTGGTGGTCGCGCTGGCTCACCCTTGGCCCGTATGGGATATATATTCTATGGAGGGGGTGGGGATGGGTACGGTGATAGTGCAATTGTGCGTGTACATAGCTGTTATTTTTTTACTGCGGTCTCTTTGCCAGAGGAGGGAATGCAACTGCCATATGAGGACATAGGGGACTCTGCTGCTTATTAACGGCAATGATTTCCTTAGGATCAGTTACAAAATAGCATGCTAGAGAACCTACAAACTAGACAGGCAAATGTCAGGGAGAAAAACAGACTCTCCCAGGCTACTTCAACAGTTAAATATAACTCAAGTCAGCTGCTTGCGCGGTCGTCTTTTTCCCTCTGAGTTCCACTTGACAAATGCATCTTTCTCTAAAGACTTCCTCCAAAAAGCAACTACTGTGCTGAACTCTGATTCTGTGTTGGGTGCACTGACACATTCTTGCTAGGGATTAATGGGAGACAATTTGGTACTGCAAAGGGCTCAGCTGTTTGAACATTAGCTGCCTACTGCCCAGGGCAACTCTGCTAATCAACCGTCCCTTGTAAATAAGCAGTCTTTCTGTTTGCAGGAGGTATGCTGTACTTTAAAAGAAGTGGGTCAGGTGTGAGCACGTGAAGCAATGGTAGTCTGCCTGAAGGAAGATAAAATTCCCATTTATCCTCTTCATTTTCATTCAAAGAGCCAAGGTTGGGTCTGGGTTCCACCAAAAATGGCACAAATCTTTCTGTAGAAAGGGTGGAACAATCCCAAATTGAATCCAAATGCCTAATAGGATCAGTGGTACATAAATCTCATGGAGTTTCTTAGCCTTGATATGTACTGCTGCTTTCTCATGCTATGGCTTCCATGCCTGTTCTCTGACCACACCAGAAGTGTACTTTTTAGGTTGGTTTCATGAGATGGGCTTTCATAGCTCTTTCCTTCCCACGTGTGGAAGAGTTTCTGCAACAGGAAGAAACGCAAAACTTTGGTACTACACTTGCTGTTTGTGAGTGGTACCTGTTCCCTCTAAAACAACTAGAAAAAAATGCTTTGAAAAAAGTGGAATGTATAGGGGGACATATGTTATCCAGATTTGCCAACTTCCGATTTCTGAAAAATGTTCCAATATCAAAATACCAGTTGCTGATAACAGATTTTAAGATCCGTCTGTTTCAGCCACTAAAGCACAAATTTCCATTGTCGTTTTGAGTAAGGTACCTAAGGCTTGCTGTGATGTAGTTTCATACTTTGTATTGTAAGTAAAAATTCTGCTGTTCCTCACCAAGTTTAGTACTTTCTGGTACAATGCACATCCAAAAAATATTTTAATAACAAGGCATGTTTTTAAAATGATCTCATGGGCCAGAGGTAAAAATCCAGGCTGTTCTGTAAGCAAACAGCAAGCTGTTCTTACCAGACTTTGAGCACCTACAGATCCACAACACAAGAGATCCAAATAGTCCAATAAAATATTTTAATTTTCAGAGTGCTTAGCTAAATAACTGTACCAGCCATTTGTTACACATGACACTACTTCTGTGCTCTGAAAGGATGGAATATTTTGGTTTTACAATTTTGGTTGTACATAGCCTGAAAAATACAGGAGAACAATTTCAGATTTTGGTTTTAATATCAGAATCACAAAGTAGCATGAGACAGTGAAAGGTCTAACAGGCTAACATGCAAACTTTATTATATTGGGTAAGATTTGTAATAACTAATGATTTCTTGATCCATCAGAAAATATATACCAGCACAAAATAATTGGAACCTAACACAGGAGGACTTCAGTCTGGAAATGAGTGTATTTTGTTTGAGCTATTGGGACAAATTGCTGCCTTAAGTCAGTCAAGCTCCCACTCATGTCATTGCAATTCCACTGTATGAGGAGCCAGGCCATAATGTTTTCCTCTCCTGTGAAATGGATTGCACTTGCAGCAAAATTCATTATATCTTCCAACTTAAAGGAAAAAATACTCCCATTTTGCCGCCTCCTCTCATCATGATCTGAAAGAATTAGTGGAAATGAAGATTATCATCAGTATTTTATTTGATAGAGATGATAAAAGCCTGCTTTGTGGTCTGAGTAGCTTCAACCATTCATTTAATTAGTTCATGTCCTTCATTGTTGCAAGTTCACATGATCAATTTTGTATTTTGATCTCTTGTTCAGCTAAGAAATAATTAAGCCAGTTCTGAGACTCAGAATCAAAGAAAAAAACCCCAAAACTTGACAATCATTAAGGCTCAATTCAGTAGTAATATATACAGAACTGCCATAAATTTTGATGCAAGTTCCTTTTTAGGAGAGGCTGCAGATCCCTACATGCCAACTGGTTCTTCAGATAAATGTGAAGAGCAGAAAGAACTTATTGCCAATGATATCTGGTATATTGAGAGCTGAATGTCTGAAAAATGCTATTAAAAAGAAAATTGCTATATCCTAAATATTGGAGAGGGGAAAAAATAGTATAAATTGATCTAAAATATATTGTAGGAACCAATCATATCCAGAACTTTCAGTGTTGAGCAGGCGATCTTGAGCAATCTTTGTTGAGATTGTACTTCTTCATAACACATACTTAAAAGATTTATCCATCCAAAATTTATCAAAGCCTGAAGAACAGTATTTTGTTTCTAGGAATTCATGCAACTTGGCTCTAGTTTACATCCAGCATTAGATTTAGAACTAGCTGAGGCTGGAGTTACAAGCAAATATAAGTCAACACTATCTACAATATTTCATTTAAAAAATCCTAAACAATGGAAATATCAGGCTTAACATGACTTGAGCTTCTTTATTTTCTCCACATTCTTTGCTGTACCTTAAAATTGAGACCATTGCTGTAGTTCTTATTAATCGCTTTATGAATAATTGAATGAATGAGAAGTGAATAATTAACCTTTAGGTGTTTATGGGTAGTCTAAAAGCCCATTGTACTTCACTATTCTGTTTCACTGTTATACATGCATCTTTCACAATTAAAAAAATAAGCCAAGCTTAATACATGATACTGCTCTTTCCACAGAAATAAAAATCTTGCCATATGTTTCTAAGTGAGAAAGTTAAGTGAATATGAACTTACAAAAGTACAGCTAAAGAACTACAGTTTGCATCCAAATTGGAAGAAGGAGCAGCTTTCAGATCCTTCCTTCTCTGTAAAAAACTAGCTGTAGGCTTGTAACTCCTGCTCACCTAAGTATTTCTTTTGCATTTGAATAATCCACACCCACCAACAAAAACACTAATTTAATCCTCTTAGATCTCCCCAGCTACCTATTTTCACAACATTTGTGCTAAAACAACATCTTAAGCCTCTATCCCTCCAACAGACTTTATAGAAACTAAGTAATAGATTCTAAAGCCATCAGAAAGAGCCTGACAAAGACAACAGAAATGTTGCTTCTCCTTTTAAGAGACCCTCCTCTAACATAACCAAGACAGAGACCTGTTCAAACCACCACACCACATCTTTCCTTGCCAGCCTCCCATGGAGGGTTTTATAAGATAAAACCTGACTTAATTGGTTAAGACAGCTGGAGATGTTCTGGCTAATGGTGAAAGCCACTTAGATAATATTATCTATCAGTTCATATCCTGAGGGAAGGGCAGGGTATATATAGTATTTTGAGGGGAGTAGTAACTGGTTTAGAATCCCTGCTAGAAATTTAGTAAAAAGTGAGTAGTTATGATTTTTTGTATTGTAATGTATGTATAATCTATTTTTGCTTATTTGGAAATCTGAGGAGGGGCTGGGATGGACTTCTGTGAGCCCTGGGTGAAGGGTGTGTGGAGGTGCTAGGCAAATGGGACTGCTTATTTGTGTTAGTGTGGTAATAATAGATCAACTATGGCATTTTCTTGTGATGTCACTCATCAGGAGACAGCTCTCCTGGATATATTTGGGGGTGACAGCCTGTTACCATTCACTTGTGCTAGGAGTTAGCCATAACAGCCTTGTTGCTGAGTGCTCTTCCAGTGGTACAAACAAAGGCCTGAGGAGGCACTTCGGGTACAAAACCTGCTGCCCCAGAGGAACTCCTTCTGCGAACCGGGCTTTGGCAGTGGGTGAGTTACTTATATCCTGTAACCAAACAAGAATTTAGAACTCCTAAGTCTATACTTTCCATCTTTCTACCCTTAAAGTGTTGACTGTTTTTCCCAGTAAGGTCAGATATTTCTCCTGAAATGGGTTCCCAAGTCTTGAGTTCTTCAGGAAGAAGAGGGAAAGGGAAGAAAGCAAACAGTCGCCAACGATTTCTTAGTATCTCAAAATGAGAGGTTGGTGTGACAAAAGGGCAAGCCACACACCAGCAAGGTTAGTGGAACAGACGTAGTAAAACCCCATCCTGCTGCACCTCAGGCGTGTTGGACTTGGCTCAATTTAAAATAACATATTGTGTAGAGAGAGGCTTGTGCTCAGCAAGAGCTGCTGTCAGCGGTCTCCACGGGGGAGTGCAGAGCCTGATGGGGCAGCATGGCTGCAAAGCTGTTAGGGTGCACCGGTAAGCATATGTGTGCCATTTTGCTGTGCCTTTGTCTTTGTTCACTTGCATTTGGTTTCCTGTGTGGCCTGGAAGAGGGAAACTTTGCTTTCTCTGGGGCTGGGCTACTGCCACAGGATTGCTGGATATTGAGATTGAAATCCTGGTGAGGGTGAGACATTGCTGAGCCTGGAGAGAAATGCTGTGAAAGCAGGTTGTCAACAACTCTCCTCTGAGAAGGCCGGTTCACTGGTTGTTCTGAGGGAAACTGTCTTATAGTTACTGTATCACACAGTTAGGCATTTATAAACAAACAACCTAAGACAAAGATACCAATCATCTGATTTTTCAAGACAAATAATTTTCATCTGTGCTTACTTTTGTTTATTATGTTAGAATGTATTGGCTTTGTGTGGCAAGGTTTTGGTAGCAGGGGGGGGTTACAGGGGTGGCTTCTGTAAGAAGCTGCTGGAAGCTTCCCCTGTGTCTGACAGAGCCAATACCAGCCGACTCTAAGTCGGACCTGCCACCAGCCAAGGATGAGCCAATCAGCAATAGTGGTAGTGCCTCTCTGATAACAGATTTAAGAAGGAAAAAAGTTGGGACAGACAAAAATGGCAGCCAGAGAGAGTAGTGAGAACATGTAAGAGAAACAACCCTGCAGACCCCCAGATCAGTGAAGAAGGAGGGGGAGGAGATGCTCCAAGCACCGGAGCAGAGATTCCCCTGTAGCAGCCCATGGTGAAGACCATGGTGAGGCAGGTTGTCCCCCTGCAGTCCATGGAGGTCCATGGTGGAGCAGATATCCACCTGCAGCCCGTGGAGGACCCCATGCTGGAGCGGGTGGGTGCCCAAAGGAGGCTGTGACCCTGTGGGAAGCCCACGCTGGAGCAGGGTCTTGGCAGGACCGGCAGATCTGTGGAGAGAGGAGCCCACGCTGGAGCAGGTTTTCTGGCAGGACTTGTGACCCCGTGGGGGACCCACACTGGAGCAGTGTGCTCCTGAAGGACTGTACACCGTGGAAAGGACCCATGCTGGAGCAGTTCGTGAAGAACTGCATCCCGTGGGAAGGACCCACGTTGGAGAAGTTTGTGGAGGACTGTCTCCCGTGGGAGGGACCCCATGTTGGAGCAGGAGAAGAGTGTGATGAGTCCTGCCCCTGAGGAGGATGAAGTGGCAGAAGATAATGTGTGATGAACTGACCGTAAACCCCCTTCCCCGTCCCCCTGTGCCACTGGGGGGATTAGTAGAGAATCCAGGAGTGAAGTTGTGCCTGGGAAGAAGGGAGGGGTGTAGGGAAGGTGTTCTGAGATTTGGTTTTATTTCTCATTACCCTACTCTGGTTGATTTGTAATAAATTGAGTTAATTTTCCCCAAGCTGAGTCTGTTTTGCCTGTGATGGTAATTGGTGAGTGATCTCTCCTGTCCTTATCTCGACGCACAAGCTCTTTGTTATATTTTCTCTCCCCTGTCCAGCTGAGGAGGGGGAGTGATAGAATGGCTTTGGTGGGCACCTGGCCTTCAGCCAGGGTCAACCCACCACATAGAATAATACCTTTTGTGTGGAATTACACAGCTGAATAGAGACATTCATTTACACAAAGAGGGTGAGGGAAAAGAGAATTAGAGGCCTGAGAAGTAGTTGAGATCAACAGGTGTCTCTCTTACTGCAGGCCTGTTCTTAAATCCTATTACTTAATAAGATCATGGCATTTTTCATTTTCCCCACAGCAAAATTCTTAGAAATTGGAGTCAGGACTTAAAAGAACATCTTTTCCTACATTATGCCAAAGTGCTGTACCATTGCAATGAGCCATACATGTTAGAATACCCTCCTTTCTTCATTGTTAGACCAATATTATTTTTACTGCAATAGCAGATAACCAAAGAGTGAATCTCTGAAAAATAGTGTTATAGAAATAAATTGCTTTCATGGTATATTGCACTTTATAAATGACATTTCAAGTACTTCAATGACATTTTTTTTCTGAAGTGTTTTTTTAGCTTTCTTGTAGGTGGAAATAAAGTGGAAGTAGTCTTTCAGGTGGAATGAAATCCTGTAAAAAGATGGTGCTGGGTATAGACAAGCTTGACTTTGGTCAAGAGTGCATTCCAGCCTAGGATGTGTGATAATTAATAGCATTTGTTATTTTTATTTCATTTCTGAAACATGCAATAGGCTCACTTAAAGAGTCTCCAGCAACACACAGTTAAGATATAGCATTTGTATAAATATAGATTTTTAGTATTATGTCTGTCATTGTTTGCAGTCATCTGGTTCTGTTCATTAAGCCCAACTAGAAATGAAAAGTCTATAAATGCACTGGCTTTAACTATGCTTGAATAAGTCTTATTATTTTTTTCCCCAAATATTGTGCTTGTACCTTCTTCACTTCAAACGAGCTCTGGTTTTCTTCACTGAACTTCCCTATTGGAAAGTTTTGTGATAGCTTGTCACATATGTAGTAAAGTCTGAACCTAGATCACTGCAGGAAGACATTATTCCCTAGTTATTCAGGATCCATTTTAGGAAGGTGTAATCTCATGGTATCAATACTAATTGCATTATTAAGCAAAATGCTGTTGGAAAGACCATGCCTTGCTACACAAGTAATGGAATTATTTTTATGTCTACTAACAGCCATTTCTCAACCATGCAGTTGCTGGAGCTAATTCAAGGGAAGGCATTAGGGAGAAATAACTTCACTGTTAGTAACCTATTGTTGGACCAATTTATGCTGATTATGAACTCGCAGCTAAATTTCTTCTTTAGCACCTAGAGTTACCTACTTACATCCCCATTTGCATGGTTTTATAAACAGAGATTTGCATCTCCTGGGGTTTACTTTGTACTCTCCATTTCTCAGTATGGGCTTTTGTAAATCCACAAGGCCTTCCAATTAAATACTGTCAGAGTATTCCCCTGTCTTTAAATCTAGGTGACAGTATTTTTTTTTTTTTCCTAACTTCTGTCTGTTGGGATGCCCTCTTACCTGTCCCATCAACACTTGTGCCTTTTAGCTAAGTCTTAGAACCCAAAACACCTGCTTAAATTAACTATGCCTTGTGATGTGAAAAAGTATTTTTTTCCTACATTTCAGCTTTTCATTAGAAAGTCTTTTACTTTCTCAGTGCTTACTTTTTTATGATCCACCGAGCAGGTAGTAGTTGCCTTTACAAACAATCTAGTCCATTGTCTCCATGAAATGGGAGAAATGAGGACCATGTGGTGTTCTGGAAAGCTGTGAGGTTAACATATTGGCCTTTACCATGAAAAATACTTTATTCATGTATTGTTAGGTGAAATGCACTATTTTACGTTTATATACAAATCTAGACCTTTTTGGAAGCAGGACTGAGTGTATGCCAGCTTTCTGGGGAGGAACTGCACAGCTACGTGACTCTGTTTCAACAATGGACCATGTGTTACACTAACCCTTTGTTCATTTATTTCCGTTTCCCCAGGTAATTGCAGCTAACTGAGGGGAGAAGAAGTCTCAGAAGTTTTCAGAGGAGTTTTGGCCGTTTTGCTGAAGAGCACAGTCCTGCACAATGAGCACTGTGAGATCAGGCAAAAGTTGATATGGAAAAGGATGCTGGAATTGTGAGTATAAGCTTAAGCACTGTTTTAATTCTGTGGTGGAAAACTGGTAAGTCAGCTATCCTGTATCCATTGGTCATCTGCTAGCAATTGACTTTAGAATAAGCAAAGTATGCTCAACAATTATTTAAAGTACTAGTGAGAGATGCTTGTGCCTTGTGCAGATATGTGGTTAGATCTCATGTACTATAGATGCACTCGCCATATCTGCTGACTTGATTTGGAATGGCTGTGATGAAACAGGTGCGAATTAACAGAAGGCACTGTTTGTCATTGCTGCTGGTCAATCTGGTGTGTTAGAAATAGTGAATGAGGACAGTTATAGGTGAATCAAGAAGGGGGACAGAAAGGATCATAAAACTTCTATCTTAAGCAGAAAGACACTGAGATAATTTTATTTGAGCATCAAGGGACTCTCTGCCAAGTGTGTGAAAGTGTAAGGTAACTTACAGGAATCCACGTAGCATTTAAGCTGGTCATTTTTCTTCTGCTAACTCTGGGGCCATGTTTATTAAGGATTTATCATAGGTCATATACAAGAACAGCCATAAGGTGTCAGAATTCCCCCATGTTCAAAGTAAATTGCCCAGAAAACTGTGTAGCTTGTACCATCAAATTCTGCTGCCATTTACAGAATAATTACAATGGTTCACAGGTTGCAAGTCAAATTCCTGAGAAGTCATGTGGTTGCCATAGTTATATTAATCCTTTAAGTAAATTTTACCTTTAAAAAAGGTCTTTTCACACCAGGAATGAGGGACAGAAAATAAATGACAATGGATAGCTTCTTGTTATATAACAAAAGGAGTGAGAATTCAACAAAGTAATCTCAAAGACTGCAAGATTCAGAGACAGGTTTAGTGGGAAAGATCCAAAGGGATGTAAACCTGCACATTATTCCTTTTTTTTTTTTTTCATGTTCATCTTGGAACCACATATACTGTACTGGCAACATGACCAGTATTAATACAGGGATGTGAAGGAGAGGGGAGGTGTCTCCACATGCAGCAGCACTGTTTTCTCTGGATTTGCACTAGGGTAGCATCAACCCCATGTCTGGAATAACCATGTTATGTACTGGATGGTGTTGCCTTTCCAAGGTTTGTGCTCTGGGAAGTATGCTGTAACCCTTGTGTTTCATGTTTGTACATCTTCCTAACTACGGCTGTGGAATTCTAAGTGTTCTCTTTAGGATTCTCAGAGCTTGCACTCTCTATAGAAGAATCCTAGAAAATTATCTCTCTACAGAATTGTATATTAAATTCAAAATTCTATTAGAGGATAACATTCCCTAAACATGAAAGAATAAATAATTAAGGAGGTACTTTTAATCAGAGTTTAAAATATGAATCAATTTTAAGAATTAAATGGTAGCTTTTGTCTAGGGTTCATGTATTACAAATTACGTTTGTCAGCTCCTGATACCATAGCGATTTTGAGACATCTGGTTTAAGTGTCATTTGAGATGGCAAAATCAAATGCTTTCAAAATTATGGTGATCCAGTGTCTGTGGTATTGGGTTTATAAGCTCTTTGGAGGACTACCCTTTATAAGCTAATGAATATTAGAGATAGTAACAGCATTTGGTGTTGCAGAGAAGGGAGTTTTATGAACATGGTGGACTTAGGGGGAAAAAATTCTGATATTTAAAGGTTAAACTGTTTCATAAATTTCCCTAAAGTCTAAATAATATGTGAATTCCTAATTTACAAAGCTGAAACTACTCTGGTACTTTTACTATACTTTTATTAAATGGTGTTAAGAACTGACTAAGAAGGGATCATGAAAGTAGGTGTCTGTGGGGAAACATGATCATCTGCAAAGACCAGCAGAAGACCTCTCTGAATGTTTTCATTGTTGAACTGGAAAGAATTATAACGTTTTATGATAAATATTATGGATGACAAAAATAAATGGTTTGGTAAATGAGAAAGATGAAGCAGTTATGCAGAGTAATTGCACAATTTAGTGAGCTGTGCTAATATAAAATGTTTTCTTACTGCCTGGTATAATTTTTTTTTTTTGAAACAAGAAAACTGGTTATGAAAAATGGCTTTCTTTGGTCACAAGCTACTTTCTGAGCAATGCTTAAAAATTCCACATGAATATTTGGTGTGACACTTTGGCAAATATGACCCAAGTGATGCTAAATGCATAAGCAGGGGAGAACTCAGTTGTAGCAGGGAGGACATTTTTGATACCAGTATTGGTGACATCCCAATTAAATAGTTAAATCACTATAAAAGGATTTTGAAAAAAATGGGAAGAGTATCAAGGGGAGAGAGAGTGAACAGTCAAGAAATGGAGGAAATGTGACTTTCTGAAGAACATATCTGCAATGGTCACAAAGTTGGCGTCTATTTTTTAATTTTAGTATATAAAAATGAAGGGAACTGAATGCATTATATACTTATTTTTACATCCTATGTATAAACCTAAGATGGAAATCCTGAGTGTAAATGGAACTCTACTTTGAAAAGGCTGGACATTGGAGCTAAATCAGAGTCTCAATTTATAACTAATGTGCAGCTGGGAAAAAACCATAACATTTATAGTAGAGATGCAGTAAATTGTTTTCCATTAAATCTGGATATCATTTGGGAAATTGTAAGTTGGTTATATGCAAGTTATTTGGATTCAAGATGGGAATAAACTATACTAGCATGACATTCTTTACATCACAGGCTAATTGCTTTTTTTTCCTAGCCAAAAGCTGAGAATCACTTGTAAGCCTAGGAGCCAGACTTTGTCCTACAGAGTGTCAGGCTCCTGAAATGAGCTCCAATGCGTAAAGTGCAGCCATTAACTCTTATCCATAATCTATGTAGTTACTGTTTGTGTTCCTGGCCCTCTTCCTGCAATTGTTCTTGCCATAGCAAGAAATTAGTCAAGAGCTGTGCCTCTTTTAGCTCTGCCTAAGTGAGCTGTCACAAATCTGGAGTGCATCAATATGGAATTGCTCAGGCAGTTGTCTTTAGTTGCTGTTGTTCAACTAAGTTTACTTGAATTTTTTTATGTCACATTAACCCACTCTTGTGCTACTGATGCCTGTATTGGTGACATCCATATTGGACACCAAACTTCCTCTAAAAGCATTCAGAAAAAGTAGTAAGAAATCATAAACATGTTTCAAAATTCTGGAGACTAATTTGTTAATTGGAATGCATAAAATGTAATGTATAATTATATGTGTGATTAGTGTATACACACTTAGCTGCCAGTATAAATTAATAATTGCCCATAGGAATTAGAATTCTGCTGGTCTCACATTGAGACCTGGGGGAGCTCCTATATTTGAGCTTATTAGCAGTTACTAAAAATATAATAGGACATCCTTCCTCTACTTTGATTTATTTTCTTAGTCACTTGCAACTTTTTTTCATTTCTTTTAAAAGAATATGAAAAAACAAATAGTAAAACATTTTGTTGCTTTTTCTTGCAAGATACACTGCTTGCAATTAAGCAAGGATTCTTCATTCTCTGCTTCTATGCACCTTCTGCACTCAGTAACCCTTGTATGGTATAGATGCTAACTGGGAAAAAATGTGGTGCAATCTTATATGAGATTTTACTTCTACCTTGTATGGCATAAGTGGCTCTCTTTAATGATTTTTTTTTTTTTCTTTTTAGTGCAGCAGAAATAGTTCTTACTGCATATGTAGAATGAAAGTATTCAAGATTTCTTTTTCAGCACATTTGTGGACTAAATTTCTGTCAGAAAATTCTGCTGAGCAGGATGCTGTTTTGTGTATAAGGTCAAAGTTTTATTGTCTTAAAAAAGTGAATCTCAACTGTATTAGAGGTCAGGCTGGCTTAAGAAATGTCATAAGTACTGTACTGTGTTGCGGAGGATCCACAGGGGACATCACACACAGACCAATGTGATCAAGTGAAGCCCATTTACTACAACTTTTAACACAGTTATATACCTTATGCGCTTGTGCACGCGCCTTATACAATACTCTAATTGGTACAATACCCCGTTTCACGCGACGCTATCTTATCCTCTATTGTCTGTGCAAGCTTCTTCACGAGGTGTCCAGCAGTTACTTTTATCTCATTCTTCGGCATCTAGGAGTTGTTTGTCAGGCTCTTCTTATCTTCCTTTTTCCCAGTGTACAAGGACACAGCGTCCTTGTCCGCTCCAGCACTTTGTAAACTTATGCTTCGTTCCCACCTAACGGCTGGATTGCTCACACGCCCTCGCCCAGCCAAGAAATCCTCAACAGTACTGGAGTCAGTGCTCTTTCTTATGAAGTTTCTGACATTCCTGTATTTTGACTGTATTGGAAATAATAGTGTCTGTATAATTGACTTCAAAATGAAAAATGTTTTCAGTTCTTTAAATCTTTGGTGTAATTCCATGAAGTTTGATCTTGGTTTTATATCAGAAATGCTTCACCTAGGTCTAGTTAGCAAGGAGAAAAAAGGTATTGTTAGCTTTGTTTTTATTGTACCTTTGGTAGAGGACACTTGATTCCCTCCATCTTTGGTAATGGCTCTGTCCATACTATAAAGAACAATCTGTTGTAGGTTAGGACAAATGGGCACTCCTGAAGATGGCAGTAAACAGCTTTTCTGTAAGTGAAAGAAAAGTTTAGAGCTAGTGCAAGATGATACTGCAGTTACTGTCTACTTTATTCTGTCAGTATAAGGATACCAGTAATATAAGAATGGAAACTGAATTTGTGGATACAGACATGGCCATGCTTTAAATATTTCTTGAAATGCTCTGTAGAATCTTTCTATGTCGCTATGTATAGTGACATACCTGACACATCCTCTCTCTGACTATATATAGTGTCCTAAGGTGTTCTATTTTTATCTTGGTTAAGTTCCAATTTAGTAGCTACAGGAGTAGAAAAGCTAAGGAATTGTAATAATAACAAAATGTCTACATCTGAGAAAATCTTAGCATGGCAATGCTCTGTTTCTTATGTGAGACGCATTTTTAAGACAGTATCAATTGATCTGCCAGTGCTTTACAATACAAGGCAGCAGAGATGTCCCAATTCTACAAGTACAGAAAGGTGAAGTAACCTGTGCATTGTCATCTAGCTGGGCAATGGATGAGCATGCAATAAAAAAAACCCAAAAAAACAAAACAGAAACAACAAAACCAACTGATCAAACAGAACACCAACAAAAGATGTTTTGTCTCATAATCTAATGAAATATTGACCATGCCATGCTGCTCTACCTTTAAAACAATCTAGTTTTGTGTACATCTGGGCATGTCTAAATTACAGCTTTATCAGGACCTCTTGGGTATCTTTTGTAAAGGGAGGAGCTCGATATTTGTTGAAGAAGCACTGCTGTAACTTGGGAGTGATGTAGTCATGAGAATTTCAGTGTCATAAATAGCATCTGAGATTTGATCTGATCTTCATAGAAATGAAGATGATTCTTTTAACTTTAAATGAAGAAAAATACCATTAAACAGAAGTATATCCATGAATGAAGCTCAAGGTTAACCTGAATTCTTATACATAGAAAGATAAGGGGAACTTTTTGCTTGACCCTAGAGATGTTCCTATATTACACGTGTCTCATTTAAGAAAATGAGCAGCGTCTCCAGTAACACAATATAGACATACATTCACATTGAGTACTCTGCAATCTCTTAAGCATTATATCTAGTTGGAATGAATCTGGATGTTTTTGTAGCTGATTTAAAAGGAAATAAAAGAATATATTTTACTTTGATATACTTTTGAACCATGTTATCAAATACTATTGTTGACTGGGTGTTTTAAGAATAAGACTTGAGATGTAAGATCAAAGCATTAGTAATTCTGTCTGCTTTTGGTACACTTTTTATGGGTTCATCCAGTTTACAGCATTTTGTGTGTTATAACTTAATACATATAGGTACATGCTGTGTGTGTATATATATATATATACGTATTCTGAACTATATTGGAAAATAAAGGGAAATATGTACACTTTCCCTTAATGTATTTAAACTTTTTTTCCTTAATGATAACAGAAGTTTTTCACATGCATACTTTTAAACACTGGAATAAGCCACTAGACTCTCATTTCAGATGTGTTTTATTTTGAAGCATTTGTGAGAACCAGCTTGTTTGAGAGTATGAATTAGAGTAACTACTTACTCAGTAACCACCTTCTGAAGTGAGTTGCATTGTCTCTTATTGGAATTAAATAAACCAGGTGACAATAAAGCATGAGTTGTTCTACTGAAATTAGGTCTGAAGATGCTCCAACTGAATGAGGATCCATCCCTTTTTTCCTTGATACAGAAAAAGAAAATGAGGTTGGTAGAGGAGTGTCCAAAGAGTAATGAAGAGATTCAGAGGAAGTTGGTAGCAGAAAAAGAAGAGTGTGGGTTTTGATTTAGTCTTCATTTTTGCTACCAGGGGTTTTGTTTAGGTCCAAGATGAACCAAGGTCAATTCAAACTGACTGTGAGAGGGAGTTCAAAAGACTTTTGCTGCAGGTGAACGATTGGGCATTCTTGGGAAAACTCTGATCCTAAGAGATCCTAAAAGACAGAACTTGCAATAATGTCTAAATCTGCAACATATTATCTTTTTTGCATTGGAGTAAGAGTAATTGTAGTCAGAAATCCTACTGTATTCAGCAAAGACTATTTGAATGTGTTATCTGGAAAAAAATCTATCATGCCTTCCTGAATAAGCAAACTGTAGCTCAGATGTCTCACACTTTTGGTGGCATTTGGGAGTATGGAAGAACTTCCGAGGAAGGCTGGGGAAACTTGTGGTTTCTAGAAAATATAAGCCAAAATTTTTTTTCAGGCAAAGTCTGCTCCTGGTACACTTGTCTTGAAACATAAAGCTGTAGATGGCATCCAAACTATGCAGAGTCCCAGAAATGTGTATTGGGTTTGGTATTTGGACCTCCTCGTAGCAATTTAGGAAATGTTGGTAGATATCTAAAGGTGTTTTCTGTGTGCAACTTTCCCCTGCCCATGGTGCTTCCAGGTGGCTGGCTTGAGGTCAGGTCTGAACCAGAAGTTGAGGAGCTGTTGTTGGTGCAGCACCTAGGTTGAGTTGCTAAGCCTGTTGAAGCCAGACATGTTAGGTTAAGTCCACCTCTGTGGCTCTGGCTTTTTGGTGGATACAAACTGTCAGACTTTGTCCAGTTGCAGAAGGTCTTCAGTCACTGCAATTCCTATAAGTTCTTGGCAGCACAGTTAGATACAGAAGTTCCTATCTGTACCCAAAGTTATGTCATTTACAGAAGTATATTACTAGTTTATATTATTATAAAGTAGATCCAGGCAAGTTTTATATCTGCATACTGGCAAAAAGGATCTGCTGATATCACTTAAATGTGAATTCAGAGTATGTGAAGTTCTTTGGAGTTGTTTTTCTTAAACCAACATTAAAGCAATATTAATGTTAATTTAGGCAGCTTTATTTTGATTTCCATGAGTTGCAGTTAATGACTGATATCAGAGTGATAATAATAAAACCAGGACAACTTTAAAAGAAAATTCTGTAGTTAGTATTATGCTGCAGAGTTGAGCAGGCATACTGTGAGACATTGATATACCGAACTATTTGGTTTTTGCCCGATGAAGCAGGGCAGTGTGATACTAGTCTATTACAAAAAAATACTTGTAAATATTATATATGATAAACAGTTTTTCATTTGCTCAGTACTGCTAAATGTCTAATTTTCTACTGTAATTGGAAACTTCTACTGTAATTACAGTATATTCAGATTCTCCATGCAATCATTTAAATGGAATTTTACATATGGAGTACTTTTCTAAACAGCATCTCATAACAAATGTCTTGGTCTGTGACATCTTTTAATGAAAGTAATACAGAGATGGCAGGTAGCTTCTCTGTGAGGCTGCGTTTTGAATTTTCTTTCATTCCTGGTTGTCTTGCTGCTGCTGCCTGCTTTTACAGTTAAGAATACTGTGCTGGTCATTCTGCTCAAAGAAGTGTGGTGTTCATGATCTCAGAAGTCAAAGGCATTTCCTGTGGACTCTTGGATGTATGCAAACATTAGGTATTGTCATGTTCTATCTAATACCACTGTGGCATGGTATTTGTAGCAGACAGGATCTGCGGTAGTACATGTGGCAGGACTGCAATTTTGTCTTTGGGGTGGGAAACTCTTAGAACATGCGTTTCTTACCTCACAGTGATTTAGAAAACTTGTATCTTTTTGTTAGAGAATTGAACTTCATAAAATTTATGAATCTGAAATTTTGGATCTCCCTTTGTTTTCTTAGATTTAATTTTGAATATGGAATTGCCTGCCTTCTTTCTTTCTGTGATCCTAGTCCTCTGTTCAATAGGAATTTCAAAGGCTGATGGCAAAAAGCTAATAGTTTATGGGTGTGTTGCTTTCTAAACTTTTTTTTTCTTCTCCTTGTCATAGTTTATTTAGAGAAGGTATGCCTCACTTCATACTGTGTTTCTCAGTTGGGTCATGTAAAAGTGACATTAAATATCCTTATGAAAGAGGGAAAAAATTAGTATTCTCAACCAGTTCTGTCAGCATGTTATTTTATTCCATTAGTGAAAGGAGAATGCATCAGAGTTCACTAACCTGCCTAGATGCTGATATGGTAGATTAATTAACCTTTTAAATCAGCAGTCATTCTCTGAAGTCATCCAATTGTAGCTTTTCTTTGTTTTGGTACAAATTGCATGGCATGACAGCATGTGTAGAAACATGTATTGGAAACATAAATAACGTGTGTGGTCTTGCAGTGACAATGTGTATTTGCCTTCAAAAATTTACATTTTGAGCATGTATTCTATGTATGACTTAACAGGTGCTACAGGTACCTCCCACGCTTGCTCAGTTCTGCCTGCCATAGCATGTCCAAGCAGGTCACGAATCCACAAGTCATGAATGCCATTATGTCTTACATAGGGCAATGGAACCTGTGTAGATCATGCTGGTTTCTTAAAAGGATTGTAATCGGCTCTTGATGAAAAGAGAAAATAATGCTTGTTTCTAGTTATTGCTTTTAATTTTGTTTGCATTATCTTGCATAGTCTGAACTAAATTGTTTCCTTCAGAGAGTCAGTTTTTCATTTATTATTGCTGTGTCTGATCTATGTATATGTGGATTCTTGATGGATAGTTATTTAAACGTATATCTGAAAACTGAAAAATACTGAGGAAGCTGTTGAAAGATTTTTATTAACTTATACTGATGTGTAAGTGAAAGATTGCCTTTCTTAGTACAAATACTTTGTGCCTAGGCATGAACGTTTTCATGCCTGCTTTGCCAGGTTTGGTATGCATGAAGTAATCTGGAATGTATTAAGTGGTTTTATTTGCATATAGCTCTTAGGAAAAATTTGTGCTCTCCTTTTGCTTAGCCATTTACAATATAAAGCTTAGTTTGCGAGGTTTTTTAGCAAGAATAAATGAAGAATTAGCAAGGACTCTTCATCTTTGAAAACAGATGTGATTGTTTTTGCTGTTTTTGAGTGCTAAAAAGCATCAGATAAAGCTGCTGGTAAACAATTCAGTTTTGAAGGTCATCAAGGTCTAAATAATGCTGCAGTCTTAAGTGTTAGCCATGTGAGCAAAAGATTTGATGAGTTTTCTTCTATAATTTTGTATTGCCCCATCTGGTAATAGAGACCAGATGCAGCAACAATGTACATATCTTTTTACATCTGTGCTGAAAAGCTCACTTAGGTATGTGTTTTAAAGTTTGGTTTGGTTTGGTTTTTTTCCAGCATAATCGTAGACTTGCAAGTCCTGCATGTTCAGTCAGTGAGGCATATGTGGTCTACATGTGCCTGGCTGTAAGCATATGAATACTATAGTTACTTAAATCAGTAAGCTTATTCAAATATTAAATGTCTTAATCACTTTGAACTGAAATATTTCTTAGAAGGAGGAGCATCAGCTGAGAAGAATAACTCCCATAATTTTCTCCTGTTGGGGGGGGAGTTGCACACATTTCTTAATCCCATTTCATAATACAATGCACACTGCAAAATGAACAGTTGTGCTGTGCTTATGTATCTATAGTTTATCATTTAAAATTTATAGGGAAATAATTTTATTTCTAAATTAACTAGCAGGCATACTGAGTAATGTAACTTAAAATTGATTTCGTTTATCAGTCTAACCAGAAAGTATTAAGACTGTCAGGCTGATGTATAGCACCTAATCAAAGGAAGAACACCCAGTTTCAGATTAATATCATTAACACTTTGATGTTTCATATGACAATAAATCTTCAATGCATCCTAAATTCTTTGATATTGCAGTGCAACAATAATCCTCCAGTGGATTTATTATGATAATTTTAAGATGCTTTTCTTCTCAAAGATTGTTTGAAAAGCAAATTGTAATGCCAGCATTCATAGTAATTATACTTAAAAAAAAAAAAGTTCTGAAATATAACACCATTTTGATGTTATAAGTTGTTTCACATTGAGATCAAAAGGGAAGAAAGCCAAAGCAGTATGAGGGGCTGGGGACTTCTTACTTCAACGAATAAATTTCAACCCCTGGATTGTGGATACACTTAATTTTTTTGTTTATTTGTTCTTTTAGCATAGATTAACTTTTCTGTGGTTAGATTTCTGTACTTGAAACATTTAAGTTGGCACAAAGTGTACTAGCTTTTGATGTTTTTCTCTATTCTTAAGGACACACTGTACCCCTGGTTTTCAGGATTTTGCAGTTCTAATTTCAGCCATAAAGTCAGAAATTTTTAGGCAACATAGGGTAACTCAGGCCCAGTAAAAACAGGACTACTGTGTAAAGACATAAAAGGGCCACTTTCTTCCTCCTTCAAAAAAGGATATCGAGAATCTTCCCTGCTTGGCTCTAGTCCTTACTATATGCTGAGTGAGTATG
Source organism: Buteo buteo (assembly GCF_964188355.1). Taxonomy (NCBI): domain Eukaryota; kingdom Metazoa; phylum Chordata; class Aves; order Accipitriformes; family Accipitridae; genus Buteo; species Buteo buteo. The sequence continues at coordinate 17,580,737 of NC_134175.1, read as the reverse complement.
AAATCCTAGAAGGACTATATGGGGAAAAATACTGAGATTAGAGATGCTCCTGATAACCTGCGGTTTGCTGGAGTGCATAATGCAGCCCAAGGTTTAACATTCACTTACAGTAACTATCTCTCACCACTGCATTGGTGAAAGCCTCAGTTCAAGTCTGTATAGAAATAGTTTTCCTAGTAAAAATATTCTGCTGTGAATCTAGAAGAAAAGGAATTATTATAGTTTCTGGTTTAGAGCCATTTAAAATATTCATAAATATTTTTCCATTTTTGGTCTCTTTTTATTTTCCATTGAAGTTACTTTGAGTTCTGAGAAGAGAATGTCATACAGTTTTTAAAAAAAAAAAAAAAAAAAAAGGCTTCTAGTCCATCAAGAGGTGAAATTTTGAGTGCAAAATAGACTTCAGCATAGGGTTCAGCTTTTGGTAATATGCTTAATTTTACAGTTCTGCCACCAATGACCATAGCTATCTATTTTTAGAGGCTCACTTGTGACAAAGGTAAATAAATACAAGTCTTAGATGGAATGCTATTTTCCAAATTTCCCTTTACATGTGCTGATGCAAAGTATATTTGATATCTTATTCCATACTTCCAAGGCTGGAGAACCTGGATGTGAAATGTTATATTAAAAATGGAATATGAACTTAGACAAAATCTGAAGGTTTAGATTTTATGTACAAAGCATGTTGTTTTCTAGTACATCTTGCACACAACAGTAATCTTCAAATTATTTTCTTAAGAGTACATATAGCTTGTTCAAAGAAAAAAAAGTGGAGAGGTGAAAGAAAAATGCTTAAGAAGTTTGCATGTTTTGAGCTGAGTGGACATGTAGTAGCATCTTTAGCAAGGAAAGATAATTTGAAATTCTTTTCTCCTCAAACTATCCTGATTTCTTTTCACGTTTTGTTTTAGGTCAGAGAAATGTTTTATGAAAATACACATACTCTTTGGTTGGTTAAGTCAGCATGACTCTGAAACAGTTGAAGGGAGAAATATTAAGCTTTGACTGCTTGTGCACTGCTAAAGGATGTCCAAGGGGTGTACTCAACATGGTGCTGATGTAGTCAGCTACTACAAATCTATAAGTCCCTTGGCACAACACATTCATGTATTTTTACTTGTTTATCAATGTACAGATGGTCAAGTTATGCGGAGGTGTTACGGAGGGAATAAAAAGTCTTTTATTGCCCCAATTTATTTTTTTTCCCATTAAAGATATTAATGTGCTGTATCATAATACCACTCAAATGTTTATAGACTGTTTTTCCCACGGTCTTTTTTCTCTAATCTCTTAATGAATTTTTACTATAGTGGAATAAAAAGTAGCATTAAATGTGTCCTTCAGAGTGTCTTACACTTCCATACTCCTAGGTGCACAGATGTTGATGAAGCAGCTGGTAAAACAGGATGTTATCTGCAAAGGCCACATTCAGTTTTGGAAGTTTTGGGTTGATTTTTTTTTTTTCCTTTGATCCATCTTGTTTGTCAAAATTAAACTGAAGGTGGGGAAGCTGGAAGAGGATGTGCCTTTAAAATCAGTTAATGGTAAAATATAGCACATTTCTTTAAACACCACCCCCACCCCCCATCTTAATGATGCAGGCTAGTAAACCCCCACACACTCTTTTTAAGGGAGGATGAAATAAAAATGTGTTGAGGCATAATGAGAGAATGAGAATGTCTTCGATGGGAAATGGGGACTCTGTCCTTTTATTGCTCCCCACAGCCCTCTTTCTTATTTCCTATTTTTCATTTGTTTTCTAGAGGAGAGAGTTTTGGTGTTTAACTGCTTGAACAAAAAAGTGCAGAGCAAAATATTGGGTGCTGTACACTCAAGGAGAGAGATGAAAGTTTTTTTAATGCAGTTCAGGTTGCCATTTTCCATCTGAAAGAATATACCTGTCCTCATGAAGGATTAGCGTAGGATTAAGATTGAGCTATGCATTTTTAAGGCTCGGGTAGCCATCTTCTGTCACTGCAGTTCTCATAGCAAAGTTGACCTGGATGATGTTCATTCTGTTGTTGGTTTTGGGGAAAATGGTGAGCGAAGAGGAAAAGGAACAACTTTATTTTGATGACAAGACCAGAGGTACTGCAAGGAGAGGAGTGAGGAAAGCACATGCACTTTCCTTTCTATGCTGCTGGTTACAAAAGAAAGGATGTCTCTCTCTTTTCCTTAGCTAGCTTTCACATAATGACTTAGTTAAAACCTCAGTCTTGATGTTTTGTTTGCTAAAATACTTGGGATAACTAGCTTTAAAACAAATCTTAGGAGAGCAACGGAAGACGTTAGGAAATAAATTCATTAACTAGAAGCCGAAATAAAAAAAGTTGATTCCATGACACAGGAGTAATGACAGCAGACAAATTATAACATTAAAAAAAGCTTTTGTATTATAGAATTCAGCTTCATTGAGGACTTGGAATGTGATCATTCACTGATGAATGCACTGTTTTTCTCTTATGGGGACTTTATATGGAGTATAAGACCATGTGCAATGAATGATGGTCAGAGGTGGAAGGAGGACTGTGGAGAAAGATAATTGATGATAGGAATAAAAAAGAAAAAACCACCAAGCATAACTTTTTAAAAGGTATGATGTTGCAAGCTTTGATCTAAGGTGTTATTTGGTTAAGTCCTATTAAAACATCTAGTTTGTAAGTATAAAGTAAACACAATTCATTCATAGTTACCATTCTTACGATAGTGAATCAAGCTATTTTTCATTCATCAATAAGAGTAGCTCTTTGTTTACTCTCCTTTCCTCTAATGCTTTTCTTTGATTCTTGTTTAATTTTTGCACTTCAGAATATTGCAGTTAAAAGGGGAATGAAGATCATATTTTCAGCCTTTTTAAAGAACATGATAGTGTCCAACAGTTAATTTTAGTAACTAATAATGATAGCATTTCATGTATCCAGTGGGAATGAAAAGATTGCTTTGTGATTTGTGTAGCATGAGGCCATGTGGAAAACAACTAAAGCACGGTTCTTCAGATATTTTCAAAAGGAAGACTGCAATCTTAGAACTGTCAAACACTGTAGAATTCCTTAAGGATCTTATCCTGTCTAAAGCTGAGTTAAGGTGCAGTATTTAGTGAAGCTAGTAGAAATTGGAGGCCTTTGCTAGCTTTCAAGCTTGTGCCCATTGCAATTAGATGAGTAATGAGACTTTAGTTAAGCAAAATATATGTTTCATTTCAGTTTGGACTTGTACTGTTGAGACTTGGTAAACTAATCATGTTCACAAAAATAATGGATGCAAGATTGTAAATTTTTATAAGCCTAAGCATATTTCCTACCTTTGACTTTTAAGAAATACCATACACAATATGAATAATTCTGTAGTCTAATTGGAGGCAGTCAGAATAATTCATAGCCTTTAGAGTAAATCTTACAGTTCTCATTGGATCAGAACTAAAAAGTCCTATCACCTATCTTCTCTGTTTCTTAATTACTGTTGTTTAGAGCTTTTTAAATTAAGGATGACTTAAAAACTGAAGAGTAATAGAATAGGTATGATGATGACACAGCAGTATCTTGCTTGATAATGGGTTAACTGTGCTCCATGACATTAGAAAGGAAAATTTGTAAATAACTCAATCATATTCTTTAATTAAATCTTGAAAAAATACATTAAAATACTGCAATGGCAACAGTCATGGCCACAGTTTATGAACCATAGGCCAAATACCAAATGCTTTACAGTTAAAAGATTTTTGGTAGGCTATACATTAGTTGGGCTGTAGTGACTCTGCTCACCCCATCTCAATTTTCTCTGAAATCCTTTTGTAACACTACTGACACCAAATACAGGGGAAGCTGTGGGGGTTTGCAATCCATCAGCAATATTTCCTGCTTTCTGTGATTTGACAAAGAAGAGACAGCTCTGTTGAAAAGACTGTAATGGACTAGGAGTTGTCCAGATGTGGATTTCATAGCACATTTGATCCTACTTTGTTCTCTTTTTATATACCTCTTCTTTGTACAGCCCTTACGGTGAAATGATGCTGGTTTCATGACTGAGAAAGAATAGCAGTTCTCCCTTATATCTGGTACTTCATCATATTCACAGGAGAGTCAGTGGCAAAGTTTGTATTCACTTCCAATGGGAACAGAATGAGCCATAAAAAGCTGATCCAGCAAAGAAACTTCTATTGATCCCCCCACAAATGGTACCTGAGCAGACTCTCGATAAGCATCATCTTGAACTCAAATATCCCTTAAATAAATAAAAAAAAAATTCTCACTTTTTCTAAGGTATCTTCTCATGAGTATGTTCCATACCAAAGCTTGTCCTGCAGATGATAAACTTTTGATGTGCAAATAATTCAGGGCTGGTCCTGTTAGAGATGGCCATTGTAAGTTGGAAAATAATTATGTATTGCTAACAATATAACCTCCAGCTGTTTTTGACAGACCCAGATGTCCTCACAGTATAGAGCTTTGTCACCAAGTACTTAACAAATAGTATACACTTCCAACTGCATTCTTATTTCATTTGTCAAATGGAGCAAATCTTTGTGCAAAATAGGTTGGAAGCCTCTTCTTCCGTCAACAGCAATGGTGTAATCTTTATAAATAGCAGCAATAAAAAAGCTAAAGATTCTCATGGTTTACATAACTAGGCAAAGAGTCATATTAATGTGCTAGGAACTAAATGGTAAATATAATAGCATCATTTTAAAGATTATAAGAAAAACTGAGGTGTCTTGGCTATCTACAGCCATTTGAGAAGCCCTAGGATATCCAAGACGTCTGCATGGAATTGGCAGATAGACCACAAACTTCAGGAGACCTGCATGTCTCTGGAATGGCAAGTGAATGTGAGACAGGACTTGGCCACAACAGCACTAGACGCTGATGCCTGCACACCTGTATTGCTTTTTCAGACCCACTCATATTGTGTACGGACAACAGATTTTTTTTTTTTTTTTTTTATTTTTTTTTACATATGACTCTATTGGCTGATAGAAAGTGGAGAGGTAGGTGGCACAAAATTTCTCTTTTGCCAATGATGATGTGTAAGCTTATTTTATTATTTTTCTGTGCATGCCTATTCCATTTTATTTTGCTTGAACAGACTCTACTTCTACAAAGTATGATTTAAAAGTTAATCATTATGTCAGGTCATAAAAATAATTTAGAGATCAGAAAACAAGAGTACTTTTAAGAAATATGAGAAGTATTGAAGTACATTTGAAAAAATAATTTATTTAGATTCTGTTTATCACTCATAATTAGCAATCAAGAAGATACTCCATATTTTATAGTACTCTTCACTTAATTGAAATTGTAACATGGTCAGAAAAATATGTAAGAAGATAGAATGATTCTGTATCAAACTCAGTATGAAAATTGGGAAATTCCTCAAGTAGATACTAATTGAAATAATTGATAATTGAAAATACAGACAGAAAAAATGCTGCAATTTCCCAAGTTATTTAAGAACACATCTAAGTCTTTTGAATATGTAGAAATTGAAATGCATCTCTTCAGATGCGTCTGTAACTAAAAGTGCACCTAACGTCTTAAGAAATTAAAATCAAAATGACATTTGAATAAGGAGCCAAGTAATCAATTGTTTAAACAATTACAGAAAGTAAGAGCGTGCAAACTTCACGCAAACACAAGACAGTGGAGAGGCATTCGTTTATGAAATGAATAGCCAGAGTTTGAGGTGGGAGATCAGCACCTGCAAAACAGACCTAGATCATAAAGTCCACTTATAAATTTTAAAGTCTGCTTCCTGGATTTAGTCAACTCTTTCCATGGTTTGCCAGGAAACCTGCACAGCCTTACATGTTGCTTGTGGGGTTATTTAGTCATCTGCTTGTTAGATGTAAAGATGCCAAAAGATTCTGATATGAGTTCTTCTAGAGAATAAAGTCACCTTCCTGTCCTTGACTTCAATTGTATGAAATAAATTTAATTTGTATTTCTTGTTTTTTTAGTACCAGGCTTGGTTCCACTTTTTTAAATTTTGGAGGAAAACAATTCCTAGCTTTCAGTCACATGAGCAGGAAGCACTTCTTAAGTTCTCTGAATTTACCTGTTTAAGATCAGTAGTTTGTATGCTTTATCCTGGGTGAACTGCTAAGGCCTAAGATTAGCTTCTTGAACCCTCTTCAGCATTCCTCTTGTGCTTAGTATTTAGTAAGTGTATCTAGTGAAAAAATTTCCCATGACTTTCACTAGGTAAAAACTGGTTCGTTAAAAGAAAGATGCTGTACTCCAACATGAAATTATGGATTTGAAGGAGAAATATTGATTGAAAAATTACAGTTAATATTGTGTAGATTGTCATAACATCATAAGCTTCATGATCATAGTATGATCTTATGGAATTAATATTCAGTAAGTCTATTAATCTTGCATTTTTAGCGTAGACTGCTTTTAAGCCTGAGTGGGTTCTTGCTTCAGAGCCACTTGACTTTCTAAATTAATTACTATTTAAAACATTAATGTATTTCATTTACTGCTGGAATATAGGACAGTAAGATATTAAAAATTTGCATTTTTAAGGGGCAAATATTTTTATTTAGTTTTGACAAATGACTGTCTACTGTATGTGAACGATGGTGAGACTGTATTATCCTGCTGAGGAAAAAACCTCTTCATCTAACTGTCTATGTGAAAAGGGCCAGTAGTTATATATTCAAGATGCATGTGCCTGCAAATGGCAGACTGAATAGTTCTATTTCTATTAAAAGATGTGAGTTTGCATATGTGTAAATAATCTTCAACATTATAAAAATTGAAGTAGTTTCTTCCTTAATTGTTCAGTTTCTCTCCAAATCTGCTAGAAATAATTTCTGAACATAGTAGAAAGTATATCATGTACTTCAGATCTGTATATTTTTCTTTATAATTATCTTTGCAATAATTTTTGTAGGGTGTCTAGGTTACTTATGTGCAAAAGTCACCTGTGAAGGGATTAACACAACTATGGGATGTAGACCTGTGTCTTGAGTATAAGACTCCAAATATATTAAAAATAGCAAGAATATTCTTCAATAATACCACATAAAAAGCTGAGCTATCAAACAGATGTTATCTGAATTCACTATTTAAAATAAACCCGCCCTGCCTTATAAAATACAAAAGCCAAATATAAATTCTGTTAGCTGGATAAGAAAATTCTATGTAATCAACCTTTCCTCAAGCTCTTCCAGGAAATTTATAACACTCAAATGTCATTAATGTTTCTCTGTTATTTAAGAAGTCATGATGCAGCTCTGGTTTATAATCATAGCTCAAGAATTATCTTAGTAATTTTGTCATTGACTTTGGTGGATGTTGAACCTGGCCTGTATTGTATTACTCAAACAATGTATAACCTTGTGTAGATAATGATTGTGGGCTAATTCTTCAAATACTACATAATAAATTTAAAAGTTACACTAGTAATAATGCTTTGGATGACTATTTCCTTGCCTATTACATGAATAGACCAATTATGCATTTTACATTTGAGAATTGATACTTGAGTGGAATATTGCTGTTTTGGTGGATACCCAGCTGTAATTTTAAAGCAGGTGGGGCAGAGAGGAAGCATTTAACAAGAGCTGTTCACGAAGTTGACTGTATCTTCTGTGTATTGATAATTTATACTTTGCCATTTCATGGCTTGTAGCTCTAGTGATAAGATGGTCAAAACAGTCATGCAAATAAGGGATTCTTCTCCAATTTCCTCCAAGGTACATCAAGTAAATGTTGGAAGATGACACTTATTAGTAAGTAACCTTTTACCTTCAAAAAACTTAGGGATGAAAATAAATTGTGCATCTTCATGCTTAAATAATGATTTAGTAGTACTTTGGACTTGCTATAGACTCAACAATATACAGTAGATGTTTACATGGAATTATAAAGGTAATGGAGGCTTCTGAAATGTAATTTTATTGGATATGTCATAGAATAGGGTTGTCAGAGAATAGCAGGCTTCATTTGTGGGCAATAATCCTTCTAGGTGATCAAAATCCTGGAGGCAATTTCACAGAGATGAGTGAGTTACTTAACTGACAAGAAGCTTGCTAAACACCACAAGAAAGAACACTCTTTTACAACAAATTGGTCAGTTAGGACATCAAACCAGTAGTTAATCTAAAACTGGTAGTGGAACACATAAATTACTGTAGCTGTGAGGAATAAATTTCCACATAGGTCACACACTTTTTCCTTGTTTACACTAATAAGAAATCTGTTCTATTTTCTTAGGGTATGTATAAGGAGCTTTTCTATATATGCAAGCAAATGATTCAGATATTCAATGTGTGAATGGCGATTGTTGATAATTCTTTGCGTGCTTAATTAAAGGTATTATTTTCTATGTATAGGAAGGTATCTTGAAAGTTTCCTGGATGAGCGTGATAAAATTCTGTAATAGTTATTTCACATAAGGTTTTATCAACCATGTCATGTAGCTACTATCGACATAAATAGTTGTTAACCACTGCGTTTTTGAATGCAAAGCAGAGTAAAGCTCACTCAAAATTTAGATTGCCTATATTGTAATAACTTATAGATTTCATAGCAAAATTCCTGCAGTACACATTTGATGGCTACCCAGAATAACCACCATATTAGACTGTTTAAAATAACAAAAGAAGGCCTGCAGATTAGCTTTGTGTGGGCACCAGTCAGCATTCATTGAATAAACAAACAGGTCATGGTTGAACACAATGAAAAGTTATATTTTTTGTTATATATATATATGTATATATGCAAGTATATAAAAACTTTGGCTTTTAGGTAAATTTCTGTCTCATTTTTTTGTTTAACTGATGACATATAGTACAAAAGTATTTTTCCAGAGAAGTGGCATTGTGAGGAGATAAGAGCCTTGTAGAACTGCACTTTTATTTGCTTTTTAAATGTAAATAATTCTATATTAGAGACTTTGTTTGTAGATAAGTTGTTTGCAGTTTTATTTAGCAGCTGCATTGGCTGATTTCTAGTATCTCTTGAAATTGAAGGAGAAATGTCTACATAATTTGTGACTAATTTCAAGTGTGCTATCTCTAAGGGTTAAAGGGAATAGAGATGTCATTTACTGTAATTCCTTGCTGATTATATGGACACCATTTGGCATTGCAGCCTTATGCTAGCTTGTAAATTAAGGAGGGTCAAGCTTGTTCTGACTTGCATACAAGGTCAGTAAGGGACACTGAGAGTGCCACTGGCAAAGATGTCAGTGACTCAGTAGGTGGCACTTTTCCTTATGAGTCAGCAATGAACCAGTGCCTCCACAGAGAGCTGGAAGGCAGAGTGCTTCTGACTGTACCATATTTTAGGCAGGAAGTAAAGCTTTGGTCTTGGCCTGCTGCAGTCTTTAAAGGCTCTCTGATTTACTATGGGACGGGTGTTTGCCCAGAGGTCATCGTGAAATCACAACATCAGGTAACAGTAATTACAACTTATTTACCTCAGATGTCCCTGGAATTTTTTAATATATTCTAATTCCCCAATCATTGCCAGTTTTATTTTCCTGTCCAGTACAGAGTACCTGCTGCAGCTTATGAAATGGCGTGCCCAATATTCTCTTCTTCACCTCCTATCTTGTATTTTTTCTTATGATATGGAGATTAGGAGGTTCACATAATTACCTAAGGCGAAACTGCAACAAGTATTCCTAAAGTCTCAATAAATTGGGTTACAAATGGCAGCCTGTGATCCACTTGAATCTCTTAGATCCCCTAACAGGTAGTTCTTTGTGCATTGGGAGGGATTAGAGTAGGCAAAATTCTCAATAATATGAAGAGTTGTTTGTAGTCTTGATGGGTGACTTGTTAAAGTCACTATCCAGATGAGGGAGTAGGTGTAGGATCCAGGATGCCTTCTGTAAATAATTTCTTCCTATCTGCCGATGTTTTCTAATTCTGCAGTTCTCCAGAATGGGACAGGAGAATATATGTCCTTAGCAGCTTCTTCAAGCATACTGGAAATGCTAAAATACCTTGCATGCAAAAAAGTTTTCCAGACACTTGTATACATAAGGCATTTGATTTATAAATATTGATTTTACAACTTACATGCAAAACAAGAAAATATTACTATCCTTTTAATAAGCTGAGAGAAATTATGGTTCAAATCTGAATGGTGTAGCTGGGATTAGGTGTGTGGATTCAACTATGTGATGTGGAAATCCTCTACTACTTGGCTGTTTACCCATGCTAGTTGCCAAACTCAATGAATAAGTATGCAGTGTAATTGAATGAAAATCTCAAGTCTTTTCCTAGGTAGATCTCATTGAAACCCACATTGCGTTCTCCCTTGCCTGTGAAATATGCTAATAGACTGGCTCCAGAAGATAGTCGGACTGCAGTTTATTAAATAACTGGGTTTGCTATTTGAGCTGTACACAAAAGGTGTTGTAGCACTGCATGAAGCTGGATTTTAATTGAATCCTAGCTCTTAATCCCCTCAGATTCTCTCAAACCTTTCCCCTGCCCTTTGAGTATAATTCTCAAAACTTCCTCTGCTGATCTTATACTGAGATCCATAGGTAGTAACCACATCAACAGGAATTATGCTGGGATGCTAAGGGCTGTTACTTCAGCAAGGAGATGGAATCTGTGTGTGCATGATTATACAGAAATTAAAATTCCACTAATTTTTCTCTTTACTTAAATAAAATATTTGGACTGAGAATTGTAGTGAGTTTGTTGAAATGACAGTAGAAAGAATAGATGGGATTTTGTATATTACCTGCCATTTGTTTCATGAAAAAACAGAATGAAGCTTATTTCAATAAAGGAAAAAAATCAAACAGTTGTCAAGTGCATATCTAATTCATGTTTCTTTTTTGCAAGAACGTATAAAAGATTTTGGGTTTGAAACACATTGGAAAGAAGAGTGCTAGGTCTTACCAATGTTTCACTCTTCCTCTCCTTCTCACTAAGGTACATTTTCTGAAACTCAGTGCAGTAAGATGCAGATATTGTCATGGGTTTAGGAGCTGATTATTTACTTCTCTTTGTTGCCAGGTATCTTTGTACTGTGATTCTGTACCTGAGTGTAATAATAGGTTTTTACTTTTTCACTTCTTTGTGCTAAGGTTAAAGAAGATAGTCGTATTAAAAACATCAGGTTTCTGAAGTCAAACAAGTATTAAAAAATGCCATGCATATATACCATAATGAGAAACTTCTTGTACTGTCAGGGGACAACTGTTTTTTTTCTTTATGTTTTTCTACTCAGTTTTGGTATCAAAAAAGTATGTTTTTAATCTTTAGAATATTGACTGTAAATTCTACTTCTAATTAATTGACTGCCAGTTTAATTACATTCAGCACAGCTATGGGCTTGTGTTCAGCCTTGTTATGTTTTTAAGTGAATAAATTAAGTCTAGCAAGTAGAGAAAAACTAATGAGGAAGCATTCACAGAATGCAGAAATTTTAACTAATATGAAGTAAACAAGTATAGGCCCTAGAGCAGAGATTCCCCTGTAGCAGCCCATGGTGAAGACCATGGTGAGGCAGGTTGTCCCCCTGCAGTCCATGGAGGTCCACGGTGGAGCAGATCTCCACCTGCAGCCTGTGGAGGACCCCACGCTGGAGCAGGTGGGTGCCCAAAGGAGGCTGTGACCCTGTGGGAAGCCCATGCTGGAGCAGGCTCCTGGCAGGACCTGCGGATCTGTGGAGAGAGGAGCCCACGGAGCAGGTTTTCTGGCAGGACTTGTGACCCCGTGGGGGACCCATGCTGGAGCAGTGTGCTCCTGAACGGCTGCATGCTGTGGAAGGGACCCATGCTGGAGCAGTTTGTTGAGGATGGTTTCCCATGGGAGGGACCCCACGCTGGAGCAGGGGAAGAGTGTGATGAGTCCTGCCCCTGAAGAGGATGAAACAGCAGAAAAAAACGTGTGATGAACTGACCTCAACTCTCATTCCCCTTGCCCCTGCATGGCTCGGGGGTAGGAGGTAGAGAAAATCAGGAGTAAAGTTGTGCCTGGGAAGAAGGGAGGGGAGTAGGGAAGGTGTTCTGAGATTTGGTTTTATTTCTCATTACCCTACTCTGGTTGATTTGTAATAAATTGAGTTAATTTTCCCCAAGCTGAGTCTGTTTTGCCCGTGATGGTAATTGGTGAGTGATCTCTCCTGTCCTTATCTCAACCCACAAGCCCTTTTTTTATATTTTCTCTCCCCTGTCCAGCTGAGGAGGGGGAGTGACAGAATGGCTTTGGTGGGCACCTGGCCTTCAGCCAGGGTCAACCCGCCACATATGGCTATTAAATATTAGGTCGCAAATAATTTTAATAACCACAGGAGATTATTATCTATAGAATATTGCCAAGGGGTGTTTGCTACCCTCATTGGTTGGAATGGAGAAAGATTACTGTAACAGTACAGGAAATGGTTTTCAATGTGTGACCTTTCAATGTGCTTGCTAAAGAGTGTTCCATTTTTCTCCTGAAATATTCCAAAGTTGTCTGGTTTTTTTTTATGGTGCATATTTATTTGTTTGGATTTATCATTTAAAACAGAGAAGGAAATTATTTTCAACTTCTGCTTACGGAGAGAGATCCAGCTTGGAAAATTTTAGGCCTCAAAATTTTGTGTGGAGAGTTAAAGTGAAAAGTGTTTTTTCAAATTTAACTCTAATGTTGGTGGCTCCTATAATTTTGTAGACTCCACCCATTTGCCCAGTGCAATGTTTTGGAGGATACATGTCTAGCATCTAAACAATTCTGGATCTTCTTTTAGTTGTTCTGACTCTTTTGCTGAGTGAGAAACAGTTCTGGACAAGCATTATGTTTTAGTGCTGTGCTGGTTTTTAGAACTTTTCTCTAGTAGCTCTCCATGATGTCCACTATTCCCAGAAGACCAGGGAAAATAAAAAGTCTTTTTATAGGCAGTGTTTCCTGAAGTAAATGTCTTTTTATCACATACTGGTCAAGCAGACCTGGATTTTATTAGCTGGAATAACCTGCTTGGTTTACCTAATAGCCTGGAGGATAATAAAAGTGAATAACTTGCATCTCTGTTTAACAAACCTCTGATAACTCTAAATTTAGTTACCTTAACATAATGAGATGAGAAAAGGTTAGAGGGTTAAAGAACTGACTGAAAGAAACGCTGACCTACTTGATGTACTTGTGAAATTAGGAGAGATGGAAAGGAGGCAGCTCTTAGGAACAGAACTATTCCCATTATTGTGTATATGCCTGTTTAAGCACTGACTTCTCTTACTTGGGGAGATATCTCAAGCAAAGAGTATATTGCATGACATTGTATTTTCACAGATGATTTAGAGATTGCTGCCCATTTGTAGTGATTCTGTTCAGAAATTATTTTAAATGCACAATAATGTAGAAAGAAAGCTAAGCTGAAGGGCATGGATGCTGTAACAGAGTAACTTCATAGTTTGTTAGCATCCTCAGAATGTAATGAACTGAACAGCTTAAAATTTAATTCAATTGCCTAAGGAATCTGTTAAGGGGCAGGATATGATAGCTAGAGAAAAGTTCTCTCATCTTTTGTGAATACATCCTGTTAGATGTAAGAACTGTTTGGTATGCTGAGGTGAATTGCATCGGACTTTTACAAGGCGCAGGGATCATCCATCCATCTGCCTGTCCTTCTAAAGAAAAGAATTCTGGGCAGGGGGCACTTGGACTCTGTGGTGGAAACTTATTATTAAAGCAAGTTTATCCGAACAAAGATTTTGACTAAAAGACTTTCCCAGAAGAAGGTTACTTTATGGAAATGTTCAGGTGTTCAGTGCTGTGATTGTTCTTGTATTTGAACACCAAATTAGAAAAAAGGGGAAAAAATAGGATTGTAGTAATATACATGAACTGGATTAAAAAGTAGATTAAAGGAAAAGTTCAGAAGTCAAAGATGAAGAGAAGTTCAGAGTAACCTGAAATTGCTATCCAAGATTTTTGGGAGAAGAGTCTTAATCTTTTTGGAAGATTACTGTTCATATATTCCCTAACTAATGCATTGGGTCTGTTAGACATAATCAGTCAATTTTTAACACAAAAGGACTTTGAGGAGAACCCTCTGACACAAAGAGGAAAGAAAAGGTTCTGTGGAAACTTTGCATTCTAGAATCGCTGCTAGAATAGATGTGCTATTTTGTTAGCTAGAAACATCAGTGAAATTTAAAACATTGTGATTTCTTGAGAAGTGCCGCTATGATTAATTCCCTTTGTGAAACACTTAAGTCACAGGTCGAATTTTGCACTATGCAGTAATCCATTTCTTTAATACTTAAACTTTTTAGGGAATGATCCACATAAGGGGCAACAATTTGGTGGTAGCAAAGAAGGATGACGTTTGTATCATCCAGATAGAGGAAAAAGGAAAGCAAGAAATGCTGTGAAATAGGTACATCGTGTTTGCACACACCTGAAAAGATTTTCATGTGATCATAAGACACACAGACAAATATCTGCTTTAAATTATATTTAGCCACATAACATCAGTACTAACATATGAATCTTTTATCTCTAAACCTGAATTCAGCCTTTATACGTTTTCATATCTATTTGCTTCAGTTAGCAGCATGAGATACAAGCCTGAGGCTATGCAGTCTGGTTCCTTTTTGTACCCTCACATTTGTGGTGACTATTCTATATAGAAAGCAGGTATATCTGGGAAATACTGAGCCTTCTAGTGTAGGGACTCCTGGTGCATATGTTGATACATCTGTTACATGGCATGGAGATACTCAACCCTCTTGATTTGATAAATTGCTTCTAAGAGTCTAATTTTTCTAAGAAAATAGTATTGTCTCAGAACATATATACTGTTACTCTATGGCTATAGCTGCAAGCATTGTTTTATCTGAATAGCGTTTATACGATTTATTGTCTACTGCTCCCTCCGACTTTGTGGAGCACAAGTAGACCTAACTGTCTTAATAATCATTTATTGCTAGGTAATTAATCAGCATCTCCTGGTTCAGACAATTGCCTCCTGGAACTTACCATAATTCACCTCCGTCAGCCAATACATATAGACTTTAATTGCCTCATAATAATTGTCAAGAATACATCAGCTAATATTGAGAAGGTCTGATTGCATCTCTTAGAGGTAAGCAACATATACTAGTGTTCTGCCCCTCTTCTCATTCTACACACTTATCTTACCAATGTCATGAGCTGGTTTGAGGACACATCATCAGGGTGCAATCAGGAGCAGGTTTGTCAAAGTGAATAGTAATTTCAGACTTCCAGTGTGAAAAGAATAACTCCCCACAAGGCAAGTTGCATAAACTACTGGGTACTGACAGCTAGGGCAGTAGAAATTCTCCTTACAGTGGAATTATTTTTAAACACCAAGACGAAAGTATAACTATAATGCTTTGCATGCTTAAAAGGTGCAAATAAATCTCTACTGTCGTTTCACTCAGTAAAATTCACTTAGCTTCATTTTGGGGCATTGGAAACATTTTTGAATTTCAAAGTATATCTGATTATTTACACAATATTTGTGGAAATTATTCAGATTTGTTTAATGTAGATGTTGTTTCTATTCTAGACCTGAGACTCTTCCATATTATTTGTTATTTTGATTAGTGTATTGAAGTTCAGTGACACTAAAAAATGCAATCCTATTTCTTCAATTAATAATACCATAGTAATTGCATTTTTATTAGTCTTTATTTGGATGCATACCCGTCCCCATGGAAAAATGTTTTTGAAGATACAGTGAGGTGGAACATTTCAAGTAAAAGGCCAGACTTAAATCTTCATTGAAATGAATAAGACTCTTTCCCTTGACTTCAAAGAAAAAAGGAGCATAATAATTAAACACAATTGAGGGAAAGAAGAAAAAATGAGAAGCCTTGATTTGAACACACTTTGTAGCAGAGCATAAAGAGAGAATGAGTTCTGTGAGGTAAGAATAGGGCAGAGGAGGTAGCAATATTGTTCAGACCAGATAGCTAGTACTGCAGTATAGGCAGATCTCGTAAGTTTAGGAGGCAGATCTCATAAGTGTAGGAAGATAAGAAAATATGCTAGAAAGGACAATATTTGAAGACTTAGGTAGGTTGATCACCTGGTGGTTCAAGGAAGTCTCTGTCAAGGTCTTGTGGGAACAGTTTGAAGTGAAGGGAGCACATGAACCATTAACACAGTGAAGTTCCCTGATTTATTCTAAATACAGTAAGGAATTGGCCCCTTCATCATGATGATTTGTACCTAAAGAGAATCTCTACAGAAAGAGATTGTGGATTGTGGCCATACTTAATGAATGATGTCAAAGGCATCTAAAAGCTGTAGTAGCTGGTGTCTGTATGGCTTCCCTCCTCCTGGTATTTTCAGTTAGGCACTTCCCTGCCTTTATTGGCAGGGGAGACATTCTTTGAAGTGTCTAACTCATTCATGGGGACTCCCTGTTTCTTGGCAAAACAGGAGAAGCAGTTGTAAATGGCAGTGATCCACAAATCCATGATATTTGCCAGGTCATCACCATCCATCATTTGAGGAGGAAGGGCAAATCACACTTCCATCCTTCTCAAGGTTTGTAACATTGTATATTCCCTTTAGATATTTATTACCTCTGCTGAGAAAGAGTGAGCTTATAGGGAAAATAGAATATAAAAGCTGTAAGGATTTGCTGAATACTGATTCATAAAAAATATTTTGTGTACATATAAAGTAAGAGTTTCACATGAGTTACATAGATTTAGCATTATAGTTTTCTATAGTATTTCTCCCTGTGGTAGGTATTGTCATGCCATGAGATTGTCACAATTCACATAGCACTTCTGAAGCACCACTAGTAAATAATATGTGCAACACAGGCAATTTTGGATCTCTGTATTCTTTTATTTTCACAGTAAGATTTCCTAGAAAACTCCTTGATCTTCATCTTAAAGAAAAGGCTGAATATTGTTGGGGGATGTTGTAAGGTTGGAATGAATGTGTAGTCAAGAGAATCTCTTTGTTTATAAAGCAGTGTTAGCTAATTGTGAGAACATATATTAAACATTTAAAACAGCTTTGGCATATGAAGATATGACTTAAACTAAACTAGTTTTACTGTAATAAAACAGCTGAAGACTGTTGTTGATACTTGTAGAGGAGCCTGTTTTTCCCTAAACCAATGGGGAATATTTTACTTTTGAAAGAAAAATAGCTTTTTAAAATGGCAAGTTCTTAGTTCTACTGGATGACAAACTTTCTTTAAAAACGTTTTTTGGGGTGGTTATTCAAGCAAGTATTACATATAAAATATGTAAATAAATGCACATTGATTTTTAGCAATCCATTAAGAACTAGAGACTAGTCTTCAAGCAGTATCAACTTCTATATGGGACTGTCATCTTCAGATACTCTTCTAAATTAGCTGCAGCTGTCCCACATTTGGCATGGGAGGGAGTCCTCTGGGTCCTGGCTTCCATGAGTAACACCTGTGGTGTTTTCCCCGGGTGTTTTTGGCAGCTGACTCTTAAAAAGGTAGTTTAGTAACTGTGCTTCTACCTTAGGGATCCCCAAAAGGTCTCTGTCTACCACATACCTGGATGTTGTAAGATTATTTTTATTTTCTGTTTCAATACAGGCTTGTCTTTTTTGTCCATGATTAGTCTTTGTGAAGCATAAAAAATAAAGGTTTTTTTAATGCCTGTTTGTTACTTAATTTAATGGAGAACAGATGGATGTAGTTATACAAATAATTTCTTTTAGCTTTTCTAGGAACTTCTATTTCAATTATGTGATCTTTACTGTCACGAGGGAGTTTATCAGACTTGTGGTGAGCCAAGACGTTTGGTTTTTTAGTTCTTGTTTAGACCATGCTTGCCCTTCTTTCTCCTCTTTATCCATTTCGGTTTAGCCCCTACAGGGCTAAAATTGGAAGAAATACTAAGTCACAGCGCAAGAAAACCTCATGTTGAAACAAATGAGGCACAGGCAATAATCAATTAAGCTTTTATATTATAAAGATGAAACACCTGCAATGAAGAAGTGGATTCACAACAACAAAGTTTCAGATATGCTTCAGTATACCACCTTTACACTTCATGGTAGGAGAGGTCTGATAAAATGAGTATCAGGTAATGGTATGTGAGCTTTTTGGGTCTGTGGCTGAGCAAAACTTGATATTACTTTTGTTGTTTTACGAAACAAATTATTGTAGCTGTTCTATCAAAGACAGAAGGTTAGAAGCAGGGGCCTGGAAACTATTCTTCAGGAAGAAGTGGTACATAAAACAGGGAAAAAAAAAAAAATTGTGAGCTGGTTGTAGAAGATTCATAACAGATTTTTTTTTTTCTCAGTGTGTTGTGGTAGTAAGTCCATGTGGTATATTTTTAATGCTCTTGAGTTTCGGTTGCTATACAGGTATGAAGTTTGTCTTGCTGTCTTCTTCTTGGGCAGGTTTGTAGCATGCTACCTATGCTACTCAGTAAACATTAAGTTTTTATATTGCTATTTATAGTGTTGGTTTTTTTTTTTTCTCCTGCTTGGGGTCTAAGCCATTAGCAAATAAACATGTGATAGAGACTTCTTCGTTGTGCGTATTTATCTGAAGTTGGAGAAAGCCTATCATATTGCTTGTGTTACTTGTACTAAAACAGATATAAATAATACAATTGTGTATTTGCTTCTTGAATGGCTCTTGGTTTCTGTGGGTTACTGTTTGGCAAGTGCTTGGCTGAAGAATGCTTTGTGTGTTTTGTGATGGTCAGGGAAGTAAAACAATAACTGGTGAAAAAAGCTCTGGGGTATCTTTCACTGGTAATGACAATTTTGGGTTGTTTTGTGTTTTGTTTTTGTGGGGTTTTTTTGACTTAAAAATAGCTCATTTATGACTTTAGCTTTTTCTTCTTATTGTGAAGAGTATTTTTTCCTTACTGGAGGTATTTTCTTACTCCAGAACCATAAAAAGGAACATTTTCTTGAAACTGGATTTAATCTCTATAGTACTAATAGCTATTTATTATTAGGCGAAACCTCTCTTCTAGGTATAGAAGAAATGTCACAAGTCCTCTGAACCCTATATTTGTCTCCTATTAAAAGAGTACAGGGAGTCACTTAGGATATGTCTATAAGTATATATATTTGCCTAAAGTTATCTCACAGAAGATGTTTTAATGTTTATTGGCCTAAAACCCACAAAGGTTTAAGGATTGGTGGTGGATCCTGGGTTTGGAGGAGTCCAGGAGTGCTCCCTAATGATGTGCAGGTGGATGAGACAGTGAGCAGCTCTTTCCCTTAGTTGTCATCTATTTCTTTCTGGCCTTTCTTAATGTTATAAAAATACTGTATGTGCTAGAGAGATGAAATGCCACATCCTACAAATGCTTGGAATTTGGTGTTTGTCAGCTCACCTTCAGTTTTGTATGGTAACTCTTGGATGAGAGACTGGAGTAGATGGGCTTTTACCTGATGGTAAGCTGAAAATGTGTTGCATTGTATTGGAGGTGCTAGTTTCAGTCTCTTTTGAGTGCACTGGTTTCTATCTGAATTTAAAAATACTGAGACCTGGTCTATCTGAATAAATAAAAAAATTCTGCAACCCTGTATGCAGGTATTTATATAGACATAAACTGATTAGTACACTTTAATATAACACTAAAAAAATCAGTGTCCTACTGGGTCACATTGAGGCTTCACCTAAAACAGTGTTCGGTCTTTGACAGTGGCCCCCACCAGATACTTAAAGAAAAATATAAACCCCCCCCAAGTATGACAATTTCCAAGTACTCTAACAGTGTCCAACATCTGTAGCTCAGGGACTTCCTGAGATGGTTTGTTTGTGCAGATACAGTACATCTCAATGGATTTTTCTTCTATGGAGCAGTCCAACGTCTCCCTGAACTTTCATAGACTTTTCACATTTGTGTAGTGTATTCACACAACAGAAACAAGAGGAGAATGTGTATCTTTCAGAGATGAAGGACTATCAGTTAGAAATGACATGATAAACTGAAATTTACTGTGGGATGCTGAAATGTGATTACAGTAACCTTGGTTTTCTACACTGATCAATAGCTACTCCTTGAGCATCAGGCACTTCGTGGCTATTTAGGACAGAGGATAAATGTAATTTTGATGAAGAATAGTGAACAACAACAAAGGTAGTTCAAAGTTTTTATATTTTAAAAGTGCTTTAGTCATCTAGATTTCTTCTAATTAAAACTTTGGTCTTCAATTTATAAAGAGTTTTAAACTGTTGATCATGCTTAGGTTTTCTTTATGCTATCTTTTGGGAAAAGTACCAACCACTCTGTTCAGGATAAAACCAAGATGCAATAACTATTTATAGAGTAGGCATATTTTTCTTCTGATATTTCCCTGTAAAGAACTGATCAAAAGTAAGCTGTCTTAGCTTTCGACATTCTTAAAAGTTGCTTTTTTACTTCTTTTTTAAACTTAGCCTGCAGTGAGAAAGATATATATATATATAAACTTTAAAAGATATAGTTATACAGAGATTTATCATCTAAAAATATGACTCTGTTTGAGGGGACACTGTCAAGATATCAAGCCCACATAAGGGTGGGGAAGGGTAGCAGTTAAAGCAATTTTAATGTAAAAAAAGCCCTTCAAAATGCAACAGAATTTTCACTTTTCTCAGTGTTGATTTTTCTGACCTGCCTTTTACTTGGCAGTAAAATATACCTTTTTCAGGTCCTGGGCCAAAATATCATCTGCTGCTTGTGAGTTAGGTACCTTCAAATTACATAAGCAAAAGATGTGGCTTTCAGTGTCTTCTGTTTTATTTTGGATTTCATCCCTGGTCTGTGCTTTTAATTTTGAGTTCAACATAGGAAAAAGTGCAGCAGTTGGAAGAGAGGAAGTCCTACCTTGAGAAACTTTGGTGTGCTCAGGGAAATAAGTGGTTGGGGTTTTGATTATTTTTTCCACTTCCTTCCCTCATCTGGAGTATTTGTATTTTGCATGAAGTATTTGTGTTTTAATCATTTAACAGAATGTTAAAAATGTTGAAATAGAGCTTAGTATGATACTTGGATGTAAACTATTCAGCTGGTATCATTTAATCCATCTGTTATTGCTGTGTCCCAAGAACAGTGCTTACCAGGTGTTGATGTGTTTACTTACTTGGCTTAGTGGCAACAGTTTCATGTAGCAATCTTTTAAATGAAACAATTTCAAAATGGTTTAATCTGCCAGTTATAGTCTTAATTGCATGGCAAGTGATAAATCTGAGTATGTGTCCCTTTTTTTACCACCTTTATTGCTTGGAACTACCTCCTCCTTCAATCTACAGTTGTCTCTTCCAGTAAGAGTGTTACAAATTTTTATGTAGACTATGCTATCTGTTGTAAATACCATCAGGGATGTGAAAATAAGTTTGTTTATTCTCACTGCCTAATCTCTGTTAGACTTTTGTTTAATAGGCTGTGGGTTTCCATACAAAGCTGATGGACGTTTTGAGTAGTTGCCCAAACTTATCACTTGACAATTTCTGCTAGAAACATTTGCTTAGCCTTGGAAATTACACCTGGGGAAATAAAACTAGCTGCATGGCTTGGAAAGTGTTTCCTGTTTCAGGGCTGGCTTTGTTTCACATAAAGCTGCCAAGGAAAGATTGTTCCAGAAATAGCTCCTCTTTTTGGCACAGATGCTTGTATCAGAGCTCTGATTTAATAGTAAGTAGCTCTAGGATGGGGAGAGGAAAATTAAAAGGCAACCACGGCAGACTTTACATGGCACTGCAGGGTCCTGAATCAGCAGGGCATGAAGGATTGCTTTTCTTTGTTTTTGGAAATAGGTCTTATAACTACCAGTCTCTTTGATGTATATAATAACTTGTATCTCGTGGACATTTCAGACCCATCTCAATTGGCAAACTTCTCTGTACAACGTGTCTTTCAGAGGATGCGAGCAAGCCAGAGCTGCTTGAGTGCTAGTTTGTTTTGTGTGTGGTTTTTTGTGTGCGTGCACTTTGGATGTGTTTTTCACTCTTGTATAGCAAGTGTTCTGGAGGCTTGTGTGGCTCAGCAGTTACGCCCATTCCCTTTGTTTTAAGGTAAAGTGTATTTTGGCTCTTCTCTGAAAGTGTAATCTAAATTCTTTAGTGAAAACAGACAGGAAACCTATGATGTCACTACCCCAGAATAATATAATTATTTAGTTGTAGGAATGAATTAATGCTTTACAAGCTTAATGTGTCACAGTGGCTTAAGTTTTCTATTGTCAGACTGCCATGTGTCACTGATGCAGCAATGTGCTTACTTAAAACATTGGTGCACCAGCTTTTTCTCTCATTGCTTTCCATATAATTTCTGATAGATGTCAAAGTGATAAATCTTGAGTGTGTTTCCTTTTTTTACCACCTTTAGTCATCTTATGCCTTTTCCTATTTCTCCTAATGAGGAGAAACATGCCTGTTAACTTGCTATGAGTGGGGTACCTTCTTCCACTGCTACTAAGAATGAAAAAGATTACTTTCAATCTTGAAATGCAGCATATGGCTGTGGCCTGCGTTGTGGCTGTGAACACTGAGTCTCTTCAGAAGGTGTGCTGTTTGGTAAAGCATAGAAAAGAGAATTTACCTTACTACTAAATGCCTGTAAACTGGAGTTATTTGTTCAGCTGGCTGGCTGGAAAATGCCAGTGTCTTAGCAGTAACTAAGAAAGCAGGGCTTGCATTTAAAACAAAGGGGGAAGGGAGAAGGAAATGCAAACAGAATGCAAAACTAGAAATTAATAAATCGCCCTTCCAATTGCATTTGTTTTGGGGGTGGGTGACTCATTTCTTGAACACTTTAGTTTTAAAAGTTTGACTTGGTTAATGTCTCCTTTCAGAACCTAGTTTTTCTATTTTGTCTTGTATTTTCCCTGTTGATTTTAATTATCATAGTGTCAAAAAGTCAATATGCCTTTGTAGTACTAAGCAGAAGCTTCCTAAGGTATTTTTTGAAGTGCCTGACTCCAGGGGGAGGGAGGGAAGAAAACAAGTAAATACTGTCATAATTTGTCTACTTAAAAGCGCTTCTAATATCTCTTTCGCTGTGTTGATTTCTGAATTTAATCAGAATCCAAACACATTTCAAACCTTCTCTCTAGTCTTAAACCTGGAGATGGCCAATTCAAAATTATGTAGTGTTGTTTACACAGTTTCTTTCCACAAAGCCCTAATGGTGCATCAGAATCCACTTTGGTTTTCCAGAAGAATCAGTACTTTATGGTATTGTGGAAAACTTCAAGTCATTACTGTGCCAACACATTGCAGTTAATATTTTGGCAAAATGAATGCATTACACCAAACAATTTCAGTGGATTTCTTATGCAAATTCTGCTGCAGATGGTCAGATGTGTTGATTAGCTTGGCCTGTTGGAAGAGTGGAGACTGCACATTTATTATAGTCATCCTCCTTTGGGACAGTCATGTCCGGATTATGTCTTTGTAGCTATTAGCTCACAGCAAAAACCTGTTTCAGCTCTTATTCTGACTTGTTTCAGCTTGAACTCAGGTATGGCATAATATTTTAATTTTCTATCCTGAATATATTTGTATAGCCATACTGCTGGTACACAAATTCATAAGACAACTTTATGAAATGCCTAGCATAGTTGTGGAAAGTGAAGTTTACAGACATGGATGGATATAATTGCAATTTACATTGCAATATATTTTAGTTGTGTTTGTGAATAACTTTCCCCACTACTCAGCTGGCTGTAATACATATGAGTACCTAACTGAAAAGTTATTTACCAGTGGTAAGTCTGACATACTCAGGAGATGGTAAATCTCCTGGCTCTGTTTACCTTTATCTTAGTCTATAAAATATTCATGCTGATAATCTTTGCAGCTCACAGACACTGAAAGATGAGCCAAAAAAAGAGGGAATAGTTCCTCTGAACTCAACTGAGACACTTGGGAGTCATTCTGATTCATGTCTGGGGATTTCACAAGGATTTGACATGCTTGATCTTTAGCTTGTAATTAATTGTCAGAGCTGCTATCAGCTTTAGAAATCGGTTTCTACTAACTAGCCAAAAATAGCAGTGTTGGTCTTTCAAACCATTGCCTTTTATGTGTGAAATCAATTGCACTAAGAGCATGTTCTTTTCACAAGTAACAAAAAGAAGCATGTTCTATAATGTCATCTGATTTGTTTGAAAATGTTAGCACTTCTCATTTCACAATGCCTTCTGTGTGTGGTGAGGGTGCATTGAATTTAGTCTCATAAAAAAGAAAGAAATTTGTGTTTGGATACTCCTTGTAAAATTACTAGATATACGTGATTTCTCCTTAAAATTTGTTTTAATGCAGTATGTTCTATTAAGCCAGTTAAATAAAGAGAGGACTTTTTCTACTACTGAAAGTGCTGTTTTAAAGATTGTCATCTTGTATCTTGCTGTCAGTGCATGCCTGACAATAAAAGCTTGGAACTGGTACAGTTTTTCTCTGGTTTCCCTCTTTGCTGCAATAAAAACAATAGGTTCAATTAGGTAAGTGTTTGTCCCTGCAGGTAATACTTTCTTTTTAATGAAGAGAAAACATATGGAAATGGTGGAAACATAACGAAGCTTCCTGCAACTGCTGCAGTGCTAGTCACTGCAGCGTATCTGTAATTCAGATGTTGCCTGCCAGTGATACTCTGTATTGAATGAGTGTGGATGTACCATGGTGGAAAGGTGTACTGCAGCTTCACCTTGATCAGTGAGGAAAGAGCATTGGTGGCGGAAGTGTGTTTCATCAGGATGTGTGCTTCATGCTCTACTCCCCTGCATGTGCCTTTGTTTTCAGCCCGACTCAGTGCATGTTATCTTTTGGTCCTGCTTCAACCACTGGGAATGACCCTTAGGAAGTCTGTGAAGCTGCCCCCTTCTTACTTAGCCGAAGGGATTTGACAAATTAAGAACAGGACTAAAACATAGCAATATGTCTGTCACAAAGATATGTGGTAGACCTTATTAGACCTAGCAGACATGTTCCTGTCCTGTCTCTTCTACTCTGAATATGAGAACAAGAAAGATACTGGTACTACTACAGTGCATATCCTCAGAGAAGAAAAAGGTAATTTGAAATTTGACAGCTTACTTTCAGTTAACTGTTTTCAATGATGTTGACATTTTCATCATCTGGTTTTTGAGAATGTGGCTTCTTGCATTGAAAACTAAGACTTTTTGCAGTAAATGTGAATATTATTTTCAGCTAAGGTTAGAAGAGAAATATATTTGAACATGTCCAATGGTAACATTAATTTGTTTTATCAAAGACTTATTTGTAATCTTTGAAAAGGTGAAAACTTTATTAAGCATTATTAAAGGTAGGAAGAAGTGTTATTCTTTCAAGTATTAAATTATATGTTTCATTTTTAGGTATCAGTATTTTCAGAGATACCAGGCTGTATTTTTTTTCTTTAGCCATAGGAAGTACTAGTGCCTGTCTCAAGACAAGCCAAAAAAGGAAGGATGAGAGCTGTTCAGATGAGACAATTCACACTTCTGTCAGTTTTCAGTGGCTGGTGATCCAAATGAGGAGCTCTGCAAAACTTAAACAAGCAAATCTTCCCCTGGCCCTGTCCCCCAAGTCTAAGAAATCCTCTAAATGCCCTCAAGCTGGTTTTTGTGAGGGGAAACCTACCCTTTTCTGTTGAGTGGAAGTTTATAAGATGTTTAGTTGTACTGATTATGTTACAGCGGTCTTTGTTTTGCAAGACTGAAATTCATCTGGCTGTCCTGTTCTGTATAATTACCTGTCACAAGAGAATATATTAAGATGGAAAACTGAGATTGATGTAAAATTCTGTCTTAACTGATCTGTTAGGTTTATTGACAATGTATTTCATGAAACTTTATTGTATCCAACAGTTTTCAGGAGGCTCCTGGTATTATGTGGGAATACTTCTTTAAAGAAAGAGTAATTAGTCTTTTCCTATTTGTATTGATGAATCAACAATACTATTTTTGTTGCTTCCTATAGCAAGCAAACTGTGAAATGTTCATGTAACAGTACTGCTTGAGCCTCTTGGGTAGTTTCATACGGGAATCTCCTTTTTAATACTGTTTTGTATGACTACAGCATTTTACTGGCAAGCTGTCAGGCATCTATGTATGCCATGTTATTTTGAAGCCGATGGATATGCCTTGATCTGGCTTATCTTTTCTTGTAAACATGGATATCTGTTACTACAAGAGATACAAACAATGCATTCAAGGAGTGTTGACATCTGGGAAACTTTATCTTGCTTCTGGAGAAAAAAGTCAAGCTTTTTATGGTAAGTTTCTCTTAAATAGCAGTAAAACCCAGAATGGGCAAAACATCATTTGACCTCGTTAAAATACACTGATACAAATCTAACATAGCTGTGGGGTTTTAGTTGTGTGTATAAATATATAGCTGTAAATGTATATTTAAATATTCAGTGTGTAAATGTAACTATACATATGCATACTTCTAGGCATACATATGCATGTATATATCTGCATAGAAAATGCATAGCAGCCAAATTACTTTCTAGCTGGTACAATAAAATTAATAGCTTTTAAAGTCTTAGTCCCTCATAAAAAAAAAACATTGAAAAATAGAAGAATTTGTACTCAAGTATTAACTTGAGGCTTCATGTGATGTATATGGATAGGCAAATGTGAACCAAATTCTTGAACAGAGGATTCTCTACAGAGATCGGTTGAACTGTGTTAATATATATGACCAGGTTGTCTGCCCCAAGTTTTTATCAGGTTTGTCGTGCAGTTTTAGAATGGTTAATATTTTGTGCAATTTAGGGGTCTTAAAGAATATAATTGTTTTATTTAAAGAGCTATTTTCCCTTGTTTTAAGAATAGGAAAAAAAATAATCTTGAGTCAACCCTATGGACTCTTTTCCTTCCCCTTCAACATTCAGTGATTTTCCTTCTAAATTTTTCTGAATAATATGCATATGAACTTTGTCTTTTCAAGTAAGTAATACATATTTTTTGAGTTTTTGCTGAATTCTGCTTTTAAATTGTTCTTTAAGCTTCTGTTGACTGGGACTGCATACACAAGTGAATGAACTGAACTGTTATTGTTAGCCAGTGCTTTTTCAGTTACTCCCCTTCTACTGTTTGTGGCCTCTACCTCTTGCTTGCCTACTGTCTTTGCAAAAGAGATGTTTTTTTGCAGAGTCACTTTAAATCACCCAGCATAACAAACCTAAGTGTATATAAATGCATGCACTAAGAAATGTGTAATGTTATTTACAGCCATCAAAATAAGTTTCACACATGTTAGAAATTAGACAGTATGGCTACAGCTCTGAAATCTTCCTTTTGCTCTGTGTCCTTGAGGTCAGTTTTTAAAAGTCAGAATGAGCTACTGACTGGTTGACATTTGATAAATATGGCCCTTTATATTTGCAGGCCACTACAGAGTTTACTTCAATAAATACCTAGCAAAACACCCCCATTACTCATTCTTCAAGAAATAAAATGTGACACTGGGCACTGGCTATTATTTCCCACCCACGCTTCTTCCTTTGAGAGAAACCCTGATCGGTTTATTCATTAAACTGGTATATGTTTTATAGAAGTCTTAAGGTTCTCTCATTTTAATTTAAAATTATGAAGATGTTCTGTATTCTATGAATTATATGGTTTGGCACTACTCCAGAAGAAAGCTTAGTTGTTGAAATACTTCTTGAATTCCTTTTTTCCCTGTTTTCTTGAATAGTCTGTACTAAGCCTTAAACAGAAACCTGCAGTGGAACTGAAGAAAGGGAGAGCAGAGTTGACCCAAAGGAAGGTTCCTTTGGGAAATCCTATTATAGTTAAGGAAGTACAGCACATATTGAGTAATGCCATTTGGTCCATTTGTTCATATATGGGGATCACAGGGTGTGTAAGATTGTACCTGGGAGTATCATGAATACAGTCAGGAGAGCCAGGAATTGGGAGCCAAGATCTTAGAGAAGTGTCTGTAAGAGAAGCCAAATGTAAGCTGTTGGTTTCCAGTGACTTGTAAAGGTAACTGGATCAGTATTAGTCCTGCCTTGCGTTGGTGCAGAAAATTATTGATCAGTTGGCCAACAACATGTTGCTGCTTTGAAGGAATTCTTCCAGGTTCCCCAACCTTAGTCTTATTTAGAAAATAGTGGGACTGTCATTAACGAAGTGAGATGCAGTGTACTGTTGCAAGATCTCTATTTCTTGCTTTAAGTCTTGTTGAGTTAATATTTTTGTTTCTTTAATGTTAAGAGTAGGAGAGCTTCACATAACTGTATCTTGAAACTGCCTGTGGTTTGGGGTTTTTTATTATTTTCATTTAATCAGGGCAGTATATTTTACAAAATTGATAGCAAAGAGATCAGCTCTGGATTTTTTTTATACTAGAGATCAACATGCTGCAGTACTGTTGGGAGAAAGTAAAGATGTCTGAGTATAGGTGCCTAGATGGTGTTGAAAAAGTAGGGTGGCAGGCAGACCTTTTGTGAACCAATGGAGAATTACCCTTGGAATAAAGCCTCTCAGTTGCAGTTTTTTTCTTTGCTCCACCTTGTTCTCTTAATGCAACGGTGTGTGCTAAATCTGGGTAAAGGGATCTGTAACCAGGAGAGAAGGAAATGTTGATGTCTCATTGGGGTTTTTTTGGGTTGGGGTTTGTTTTGTTTTTTGAAATAAAATAAAACTTTCAGTGGCTTTGAGGGGCTGAAGCTGGCACTCTTTAGTTATATATCCTTATATACATTTAATACACACTTTGAATTTATCATTGGAGAAGAATGGAAATCTTGACTATAAAATGCAAATGCAAAACAATGTATGCTGTGCATATAATCATCTGTTTTCTTAAAAATAATGCTTCAGAGCCTGTCCCTCCTACAGATGTTGGCAGAGATAGCAGAACCTCTCTGCCTTTAAAGGAGCTGGGGTTCAACTGTGGAGGGATAAATGCAGTGTTTTCCTGTGGCCTACAAAAAAGATGGAGTGATGAATATACTGAATTGCATAAAATAGCATTTACAAAACTTGCAAAGAACAGTTGAAGTTGTTCAAACTTCCTTCCATGAAGGGTTTGTGATTTGGTCTCTCTTCTCTGAAGAGTGCTTATGTAATTTTTCTCCTGTGTGGGGAAAGGTGTTGAAGAAGGAAGCAGATATGAAGAGGGCAAATTGAACAGCCAGTATTGCTAGTGGTAAATAACACCTTCAAAGTTTGCTTGCAGCTTATAAATTAAGGATGCCAACTCTTCCTTGTGCTGCAGTTAAGAAAACAGCCACAAAACATAAGAAGCCTAGTGACTGTAAGGAGAGATGGTAGGCATTTTAATTGGTACCTCTTTCCAGAGGTCTAGAATTAACATACTTCCCCAAATGATCCAAGCAGGAGCACTTGTACAGAAATCCTGAAGGCAATCTGTGGTTGCTTAAACTATTTCCAGTGTTTTTCTCTACTGCAGCTCCAAGTTGGTTGGAACCCATTTTTGTTTGCTTTTGGGAAAGATGTAGTAGACTCCAGCACAAATTAAATTTCTCTATGGAAATATTAGTCGGAAAATTAAGAGTTGAAAACTGTCAGAGTCAATTGTGATTGAAACTCAGTCACAGCTTGAACAATTGGTAATGTACTGGATTATTCATATTTAAATAGAATCTTGTACTGTAGTGCTTGAAACACATCTGATAACATTTTAGGGAAGACTTAAATGGATATAAAGTATTAGATGCACCTGTGTGGTGAATGACTTTATTTTGAGGGGTTTTTAACCTCTCCTAGCACCACTGTTGCCTTAGTACAGTTTCTGCAGTCAGTGATCTTATTTCAAATGCATCAGTTTCTTCTGCAATACAAAATATAAAGCAATTTACTCTGGAGAGAGGTATGGATATAGTTTGATATGTTAGTCTTCTATTTCTGGAAGATAAGTGTTATGCTGGGGGGGATGGGACACAAAAAGAACTGTTAGGCAATATCATTCCTTATTTTCAGGATCTAAGTGTGGATTTTGGTGTTGCTAACTAAGGGTTCTCTCACTGTTGATGTAAGCAGATTTTTCCAAATAACATGTAACAGGCAAGATTATTTTGATGCTGAACTGCACTCTTACTGCAGTAGCCTTCAGGACACAGTGCTGACAGATCATCTATATGATCTTTGTAGCCTGTGATTGAGAATCCAGGTTACTCGTGTGCAAGTGATTGCTAGAGAAAGTGTGCCTGAATTTTTTTTAAATCCTCCTCATGACCAGTAGTTAAAGTGGAGACTGTGTGCATCTAAAATGAAAAGCTGAAGATGGTCAGTGGTATGTAGGTCGTGAGAGGGTGTTGTGAATATGCAACAGTTGTGGATTGCAATAAGTCATTGGCAAAAAGACTAGGTTCTCTGACATATGAACCCAAACTTAGTTTTTATTTCTAATTTTCTAGCTTGGGCCAGCTGTTTTTTAACTGTCCTGTAAACTTCCTTAGAGGGTGTAGGAGCAGGTTATAACTGTGTGTGTGTGTGTGGGGGGTGTCTTGGTAAGAGCGAAGGGGGATGATGCCGCAGTTGCTGTGTTGTTGCTCTTAAGCATTGGAAATGATATAAACCTTGTGCTATTAGAAAGATGTAATCCTATGTGTTTTGTTTTATTTAGAGCAAAGACAAGATAAATGAAGATAAATCTGCAAGCAATTTTAAGAAAGTTGCTGACTACCAACATTGCTTTAAGCAGGTTCAGGTGGGGCAGGAATAATGTTCAGATATGTTTTGGAAGAAGGGCAAAGATGGCACTGATAACAAAGGATGAAACAGCGATGTTATGTATGGTGAAGTGCAGAGAAGGTAAAACTGACATGTAAGAAGTGCTTTACCATTTACAGCTCTACAAAATGACATGGGCTGGGTGTAGGTCCATCAGTCTTGCAGCTGTTATTACATTAATGATTTTTCAATTGCATTGCTCTACATTTAAGTCAATGAGATAAAAACTATGCTGGGGCAGGTGATGCACATGCCATAAATGTGCTTCACTGCTTTACAAGCTTGTGCTTTAGAGAGCAACTATAGAAAGTTTTGAATCAATTTTTGGCAAGGAGCTATGTTGTCCAAGCATCTCCTATCACTTTCTCAAAAATTATACAAAGATTATATGCCTCTTTACTCTGCCCTTCCTTCCTCTTCATTTTTCTTCAGGCTGTTTTAATACATACATGCAAAACCATAAATTGCATAATGTGTATATATGTGGTATACAAGTGATATGAATGTCTTGGGTTCCTGCCAGTAAACGGAATTATTGGACATCTTGTAAAATGTGTGTATAAATGTACACAATCCCACAGCTTCTCCAGCAACTTTGTTATAGTGTATTCACCTATCTATATTTACAAGAGAGGTCAAGCGATTTGATGAAGGTCTAAATTATGCATGAACGTAGAAATGGGAGTACAGCTGTTGCAAGGAAACTGTGGAAAGGAACATGATATGCTTCAGAAGTCTCTTGGGCTGAGTGATACTTTTTTCATTTGCCTCCTAGCAAAGGGTTTTTACTCATATTTTAAATGAGAACTTAATTTGGGTGTCTGAAAAATCAGTGTATTATAGACTCTAACCTTCTTCAAGGCAGTACTAATAAGAATGGCAGACTGCAGTGTGTGTCCACTCTGAAGCAGCTGAAGTTTAATGCTAGTCTGTTACACTTGAGTGTACTGCTCCACAAATTCACTCGAGCTGTGGTGACTCCAGTGCAAGTATGTCCTCTTCAGACTTGGCTGATTTCAGTGGTACTTTGAACCGGGCTGATCAAGAGCAATTACTAATCTGCTGGAGTATTTTTTTATTCTTTCTGTGTGTGTTTTTTTATGCTTTTTTCTCCCAAGGGCTAGTAAATATGGGCCATCCTTGCTAAATTATAAACATGCAATACAAATGCTTGTGAACTTGTAAACTCGTATTAACTGAAGGGCAAAAGGGTGTTTAAAAGTCATTGTCTTAACTTTTTCTGTATCCTTCATTGACCATTAAATTCTTTAAGAATTTTGTGGTCCTGTACTAGGAACACAGATATTCTGACTGTTACATATACATACAAACTTGCATAAGAAAATACTTTTAAAAGGGTTTGATCTGTGTTGATCCTGTACTTACTGAAATGAGTGAGGATCTGAACTATGATTTGTTGGCACAGTCTGTAGGTGTGGAGGAATTTGAGATTTGTTTGCTTTTTGACAGTTCAAGAGAATCCGAGTCCTACCTTCTGCCATTTTTTGTGTAAGAAAATAACCAAACAGTGAAACTTTGTGGTTAAGAGATGTGCGGCACAATATGTTTTGTGGCTTGGTTTCTTTTTGTTTTAAACTTACTGAATTCCACTGCTCCAACAGAGGTCACAAATGTGCATGCAGGGATGTGTCAATTGGGAAAACTCTCTATGCTAAAGAAATTGATATTATATACAAATATGGAACCTGGAACTTGAAAGCAAACAGAAGTACTGCACAAGTGTTAAATGTTGGGAGTATTTGGAACATGTGAAGGCATCCTGGAGTTAGGAGCAGTGGAAAATGTCCTCGTGGTCTGCAAGTGGTAGTGAATTGAAGAGCCTTCTGAATGGACAGAGAGGAAGGTTGTTTAGGGGACTACTGGAAATAATGAGTGGTGGAAAAGGGGGAAAATATTGCACCCTGTGTGGTTTTTTTTGATAGTAATGAGAACAGTATCAACACTAAGGAAATTTTAAAGTTGGAATAGCTATTCTCCCTCCCTTTAATGGAATTAGGCCTAATTTCAAAGGAAGTTACAGCTGAAAGTAAAAAGCAAACTCAAAAAAATGGAGTAGCATCAGAATGAGTAGTTAGAACATCTGTGTTTTAACCTTTCAAATCACATTTCTTTCTATGATACCTCTTTAGATGGGAATGTTTAAAAATTACTGTTAAGTACACAGGAGTAAGAAAACCTCCCCAAACCAGCCACCTCCATGTTCTTTTATGAAAAACAAAATAAAAAGACGCCTCCTGTCAAAGGGGCAAAAAAGTTAGTACAAAGAAACTAATTTTCCCCATGTTGAATAGCATCTCCAGTAACAAAACCTAATTGCTTAGAGCACCAAACAAAAAATTAGTTTATAGTCAGAATCCAGAAATGCAGGTAATTATGTGATGTTATCTTTGAAGTAGAGTGATGTTTTCTTCTGATCATTAAAAGCAGACATGCAAGCTATTTATACAGATGGTACTAGTGAGTTAACCTAAAGCTCTAATCAGACTTCTTTCTTTGGCAGTGTATCAGGTTTAAGGATAAACGAGTATAGGTGGTTGTCATAGCTTCTAGAGTGAGAACTGAAACAGCAGAGCATTACTAAGTGTTCAGCTGCTTTTGATTGAGGCACAAAGGTCAAGAACAAAAGACCCCTGTGACTAATTACACAAATATTATTTCATATTGATTTCTTCTATATTCACAAAATAAATTCTAATTCTGAAAGCTAGACCATGCTTAATTGTTTACAGTAACATAGAATTGGCTTTGTAGTCAGTGATTGCTTAAAATAAAATATAACCCAGAATCTTTATAAAGCTTAAATTTTTGTAGATTGTGAGCTCTGTAAACCTTGCATTTGTGGGTCAGTTTGAGATATGCCTCCTTAGATGGTGATAAGGTTTGTCCTGATTGTACAAAGGACAGTATTACACTTAAGCATTCACATAAATGATACTTGCAGTAGATCCTTAACTCTGATATTTTGGTAGTATGTGAAAAACCATATGAAAGTGTGTGGGATTTCTTTTTAGCAATGGTAATTAAGGGTGCATTTGGTCAGAGTGCATTTTATCTGGAGAATGATGTCTCTTGTTTACTGATGGAGCTACTGCTTAATAAGCAGTTTTAGAACAAGTTTTCTTGCAGCGTCTGTCTTGAAATGACAGTATTTCTAGATGACAGGGGAGAGAAGGCTGTTTCACTATACATCCTAAACTGCGCTCATCAGCAGTATGGTAAACTGAGGAGACTAGTGTTTAGGAGCTTGAAAGCTAATAAATATTTAGGAATAATAGTGTTCAGTCACTAATGTCTAAACTTTTATTATGTACCTAACAATCGTTTACACTGGGAGTGAGATTCACTGTTTACAGGAGTTAGTGGTAGGATCCAAGTGGTACTTAATGGACTTTTGTCAGAGCTATACAGAGACTTTTGGCACCCTCCCTGCCTTCCTGCCTCTTTTCAGTCTTTCAACTGCAGACTGTCACCCTAGTAGCAAAGTTAAATTCTTCCGTAAGGTGTCCTTTCTGTGCTGTTCCTCCATTTCCATGTGCTCTGGATCAAGTCCTGTGTGTATTTGTTCCACCAGTCTGTAAAGTAAGAAGTGTTATGTTCTTCAGGGATAATAATTCTTCTGAGCAGCCTATGTTCCCCTTTAATTATTGATTTATATTTTTAAGTCTTCAGAACTCTCCTTTCTCTCTTCATTGAGGACATTCCATCTCTATCCTAGGTCCAGTGAGAAATCAGAAAATGTTAAATGTCGAAGAACTGAAAACCAAAGAAAAAACGACAAATAAAAATCCTTCTGGACAGGTCTAACCCCTGCAATTCTTAAGCAGAAGATGATGCTGTAGTTGCAGTTTTGTTTTGAATGAGAGTAGAAATGATGTGGATGAAAATTTGCCATATTCCAAAATAGTGGCTTAGTCTCCTACTGATAAAATGAGTTTGGGGGTACAAAAGGTGCTTGAATAATGGAGTTGTTCTTTCTGATTTTTATCTCTGAATTTTTCTATGGCTGGAAATAGGAGCGATGGTATATGTTTGCCAGATTACTTCCTTCAGTTTCCTTTGGTCTCTTAAAAATACACCACCACCCCCCAAACAAACAAACCCCAAAACAAAAAACAACCCACAAACACAACTTGTAGAAGAGTCAAATCAGTCTGTTCATGTGGTGAAGAGACTCTGCCTCTGCCTCACTTCAAGAGAAATACTGAAATATGTGGCCTTGCTGTCTTTGTATCTGAGGATGGTTTGTATGTAATAGTTGTTGTAAGATAGAAAAATGTACCTTTTTAGTCTAGATAATGTCTTTGAGTAGACCGAAGCATCACATAATCCATGAACTACTTGTGGTGATTGACAACAAGAGTGACCATTAATTCTAAATGTGTCTGTGGTTTTGTGAAATTGATACATTCTTGCTAAAGACTAGAATGAGATCATCTGCTTATTTTCTTAGGCTTTCTAATAGTAAAAACTAAAGGTCAGTATGGAGCTGGATTGTGTTTGAGTCATTCGTGATCTCATGCTCTGCATCTAATTACCAAAAAACTTTGTGTAGGAATAAAGCTGGTTTTTGTGCTAGTCTCCTTGCCAGTAAGGTAGTCCCCAGTTCTGCTTTATGACCCCATATTTCAGGGGTGTGTTAAACCTAAGTGGCTATTAGAAGGGGACAACCAGATGTTCAGAAGGGCATTAACTTCACCTAATACTGTTGATCACTTAAAATTTTAACTCTTGTAAATTCATTAGTCATCCTGTTCCTGCAGCTGTTCCTTTTGGGTTGTTGGTAGGCATCTATAGTATCAGTGTCTCTCTGCTGAAATACTGGTACACTGTTTTCTCAGGAGTAGAGTTCTTTTAGCCCAAAACCCAATCAGCAACATCAAAGAACTTAAACTGCATCTTGCCAGAAGATGTCAGCCTTGTTTATGTAATGTAAGCAAGAAATACAGTGACAGTAATCTTCCCACAGGTTTGCTGTCTGTCTCCTAATCCCACTAAATTTCCTCTAGTGCTCTGTGAAAGAAAACACTTTAATGAAGCTTTGTCTTTAGGCTGACAGGCACTGGAAAATTACTGCAGGCACTGGCCTAGATGTCGCTCACAGTGCTACCTCTGTGTGCTACTTCAAACAGAAAATGCAAGCAAACTGACAAGCTACCTAGATAAGTGGCCTCATATGATCCTAACAGTGAGCTAATCATCTGGTACAAAATCTGTTTTATGTGTACCAGTCTGTTGTGTATCACTAGTAACCTTTTAATAATGGTAATCTAAGGGAAATCAAGCCATTCCTCCTGAGCACCTGCAGTTGGGTAATAATTTCTCATAAAGCAAAGACGGAAACATGCAACAAATGACTTATTTTTTCAAGAGTGAAACTGATGCTGCCAGTAAAATTCTTCTTGAAGGGAGGGTACTATGTTCTTCAGTGTCCTTGTCAGATTGGGTGAGAAAGCTGGCATTCATGTAAAGAAGGTGATTTTTAAAAAGTCACAAATATTTAACCTAGTGGAGGTTCATCACTACAATAGTATTATTTTATGATACTGTGTCTGAAGAAGTTCATTTTTTCGTTATCCAATGATTGTGGGATTGCTTAATATGAACTTGACATAGGGGATAAAACAATTTCTCTTCCTCCTGAAAAACACATTTGCCTGTGCAGACTCATTCTCTCTCTCTGCCTGTAATAGTAAATTGAAGGTCATTTTACAGCAGCATGGTTCATATCTTTGATCTTCACATTTTCTTGTAATGACAGATTGAGAGGGGTGGCTGTCAATTCATGGCAGGGTGAACAAAATGGGTATGTACCACGTGATTTGGCAAAAATGTGGCTACAAAAGCATCTATTGACCTCTGAGTTAAGTAGGTTCTGTATTTTATGACCTATGCAATCATTACCTTTAAAAATGCATTATAGTATGAAGAGGCACTTTAGAATATTAACCACTAGGACTGAGGATATTATACATTGTCCTGTAGTCCTCTTGATATACGAGTGACTCGGGAGAGCATTAGCAGTTGCATGCTTGCATTTAGGGGAGAATGAGAAGAAGGCATGCTGAGGAAAACAGAGCATCTTAAAAACTCATGGGCTGCTTTTTTTTTTTATCCTTGACCCCTAAGATGTGTTTTCTTTGGTTGCTTATGTAATGAACTCCAGACTGATAAATGTTTCAATGACTTGAGATGACTTTGAGGGGGAAAGGGAGGGAGAGAGAGGGGGAAGAGAGTCAAAACCTCTTGGTTGTTTTCTCATTGTTAATGTTTTCTGCATGTGTGCATATGCTGAGGGAGCGTGGAGGGGTCTGTGCAGCTAACTAAAATGAACTGAAACACAGCCTAACCTCCCTAAAGGGAAATGGGAGACCCTTATTTCAGATTTGTTAGTATATTCATTTAAAAGCAGAGACCTGTAATAAGAAGAAAGTGAAGGTAGATTTTGTGGCAGCTCTGGTCTGAAGTTCAAATTAGAAGCTCTTGCATTACATTTTAAGCACTCAAGAACTATGATTTAGCAGTAACAAGAGCAGGGGAGGAGAGGAAAAGGAAGAGAAATTATTCTGTTTCCTTTTTCCTCTTGTTTCTAAGATTATTCCTTGTTGGATACAAGGCAGTAGGTCAAAGTTGCCAGCTGGGAAATCTAGGCTGAGCTTGCATTGCAAAAGTCTTGCTCTTGTGTCTGTGCTGTCAAAACCTTCTTTGAGCATATCTACTGTGTGATTGGGATAACTACATTTGTGCTAGGCATCCAGCTGGAAAAGTTACTGAAGAAAAAACCAAAACCAGATACTAACAAAGTGGATGTTCCTCTCGGGCACTCTGTGGTGATTATCACAGTGTAATTACAGCTTTTTCATAGAAAGGATGTCATTTGAGGATGACAATCTCATCTAAAGTTTCTTAAGAACTTTAATTTCAATATAAGCTTTAAACAAGAGCAGAGAAACTTTGGAGAGCTGGGAAACTCATCACCCAGAATTTTCATAGTGATCTTCTTTACTAGTAACCTTTCCTTCCCAACGTGAGCATACCCAATCTGGATTGCTATTATATGCTGCCTCCACATGAGAGCCTTATATTGTATCCCATTTTCTGAAAATTATTTTTTTCCTCTTCATCATGTGTCAGTGATTACATTTTACCTCTAGTTTCCAGTATTAGCATTCTACTATTTATTGTTAAAGGACCTAAGGACTAAAATGTGTGTCCATGTGAGCTAAAGCCAGTACCTTGTTGCAGTAGTTGTTTTAAAGGGTAAGTGAAGCAGCAATTCTGTAGGATCTGTTAAAATTCTGCTACCAGTTGAAATGTGAAGTTATGCTGCCTCTAGATTTCACCCCTTCTGTATTTGAATGCTTCCATATAATATCTGTCAGAGATTACACTACGTTTCTGGAGGCTGTATCAGTACTTCTGCAAAACAAATGTTTTTTCTCCAAAATACACCAATTGTACCTAGGCTTATGGCTCACTGTTGCCCATAAAAAGCCATAGGGATGCTACACGGCTTGCAGTTCTTAAGTTGCTTAATGTTGTATTGTTGTTTTCCGAAGTGAGCCATGTAACAGATGAACTGTCCTTTTAATTAGAATCAATGTGGTACATTCTCATCTGCTGTATTGGCTGAATTCACTGTGGTGTAAACATGAATGTGGTTTGTATTAGGAAGAAGACTTGCCATAATGGATTAGACCACTAGGCTTCTCTGTAAGATCACCATGCCTCCAACCATAGCCAGTATCTCACAGGATAACGATATCAGACAGGTCCTTTAAACCATTCTGCAACCCAAATGCATCCATTACTACCATCTGAAAAAAAAAAAATGGGGCTAGAGAAAAGGGAAGAGCCAGTAGTTCAGACTTGGCAGGAAAGAAAAATCTCTTCTGGAGAAGTAGATGACAGTGAGAAATCCTTTTGTCCGAGATATGGGGGGGGGGGGGAAGCTTTTTACTTAATAGTCTCAAAGATTTACTTGAATAAAACTTACTTATCAGAGCCTACGTAGAGCTATAATAAAGCTACTAGCCATTTCTAGCAACTTTGGAAAAACCTCAAATTTTTGATTTCTTGCTATCTCACTAATGTAGCTGGAATGTACTGAATTTACTAATTTAGTGGATTATTCTGGGTATTATTCTGCACTGGCAACTTGGTACTTTCCACAGTGAACTTGTCCAATTTACCTTAATTACATTCTCTAATGAAATGTTCTTTTGTTTTGTTAGAGGAACAGGATTATGAAAACCTCTGTAGAATAATTCTGATTGCAAAAGATACTGCTTGGATTTGTAGAGAGAATTTTCAGTACAGTTTTCAAAAATGGATTTTTCTTTAAATCAGTTCATGTAAAGTAATCCATCTGGTTTGAAATATCTGCCCTGTTATGGCTAGACTTCTTGTGAATGTGTTCTTAATTTTGAAGTGAATAGAAATGTGTACACAAATACCTCTATAAAAATGTATAGTTAAGTGCAAGGTTACTAGTTTCTATGGGGGATGATGGTTACACCCAAACATAGATGCTACTTGGGTTGTCATGGGAACATAAGCATCATTTTGGAGCAAAATAAATGCAGATTAATTGATTTTGTTTTCTTTCTTCATGTAGTAATTGGATATATTGCGCTTTCATAGGATGAATGTAATTATTCAGTGTAAGCTGGGGCTTATCCAAGCAAAATTACTTAGACAAAGTAGCCATATCATGCAGTTTTAAGTAGTTTGTTACATGGATATAGTTTATACAAACACAGAGTTAGAGAAGTACTATTATTCCAATTGCTCTTTTAAATTAGAACTGAAGCATCTTCTATTGGGTATAAATCAATTACTCTTTAGTCCCACCAGTAGTGTAGAAGGGTGAGCAGCTATGTGAATTGAGAGCAGTCACAGAAGTATTGTGAAACTAATGGAACAGTAGGAAGCACTTTTAAAGTAGGAATAAAATTTTTGGCAAATAAACTTGCAGAAAAGTACCATTTCCAGTAGAGAGACTATTTGAAAAAATGAATATATTCAGTTGGGTTTTGAGTGCCTAGTGGTAATTTTCCTTTCTGTTTGGATACTCTGTAGTTGTCCCTAGCAAATCTGCTTCATGAGTTGGCTGAACAGCAAGCCATTGCTTCAGAAAATGCATTGTATTTGAAACATGAGGAGGGAAAATAAAATTTGAAATGATGCTACTTTAATGGATGGTTCAACTATTCCTGTTTCCAGCACTCTTCCAGCACATTTCACTGAAAGGAGTGATACTGAAAAGATGTTGGGTTGCTGCTGCTGAAATAAAGATGCTAGTTTCCATGCAGTCAGTAGTAGCAATCCTATTTCTTTTTCATTTTACTTTGTCCTTTGTAGTTCCCTTGCTGTCATCAAGAATGAAAGGCCTGGGGACAAACGTTTGGGTGTGGGGTTGTTTTGGGTTTTTTTTGAGACTTAAGTTTGATGTGCAAATAAGTTAAAGCTTGAATTTTTTAACTCACCTTTGGACTTTTGTGCTTACTTTAGGTTGCTCTTAAACAGAAAACATTAAATAAAAAAAAAATCACCATGTAAAATATGAAACAAATCTTTGAATGATAATAATAAAAAAGAACCAGACAGTTGGTGTAAAATCTTAATAGCTCTGCTGAACTTAGAGAATAAGCTGGTTAACATAAGCTGGCAAGCTGGCCCAAGGAATGTACAATAACTTGACTGTAATTTCTCTATGTGTGTATGCAAAGGTGAAAGTGTGTTGAAGTCATTATAGAAAGACTGGGTAAATAATCATTAATGAATACCCCTTTTTTCCTGTTTGACTTGTTCAAGGATACCATTGTATTTTTTTCCTTGAATTCATTTATTACCTTGAAATTGTTGACTAAGCTTCTGTGAAAATCTTGCAATCTAGAGCTTGTTGTGATCAGTCAGCTGGGACTATTCCTTATGCAGTACTCACTCTTGTGATTAAAGATGTCGTATGGCCTGACTATTATTGATTATGAAACTCTCACCAGAAACCTGATTCTAAGAATTGCTGTCTGCAGAGCCAGTAGACTTCCAGTAGTAAAAAGGTGCTTTAATCAAGTTGACAGAAGTGTAGCATATCAAACACAGCTTGTTATGATGCTAAACAAATGCAGCCCTTTGAATACTTAATAAGTAGGGTTACCTACTTAAGACAGCTTTTCTACTGGACATGACTGGAACATGCCTGCTTCACACCTTGTTGTGGAAAATACAGATCTTTAATCAAGAAAACAGTTTTAACTTTATTTCACAAGTGCTGCTTCAGTGCAGTATCAGGCATGAGGCAGCAACTCATCACTTTGTGCTCACTTGCTCCTCTGTGAGGTAGGGTGCATACTTTAGGATCCATCATTGTAGGTTTTTTCTGCCCATAATGTAAAAGAAAAAACTAACACACACACACACCCAATTACTAGAATTTGCAATGTCTTGCATATTCTCAGAGGAGAATGGCATAAACTATCTGGCCTAAAATTTAGAGTTTGAGTGTAATCTCTTGTTTGGGCTGCCCATGCTTGGACAGTTTCTTATTTTATTTTTGTTGACTTTTTGACAAAAAAAACCCAAAACCTAATTTTTTGTATGAAAGCAGAGAAGACAACCTTCAAACTGGCTAATAAGCCTTAATCCTGTCCTGCTTTCCCCTTGATCACCAGTGTAAACACTAACCACAATCATTTCACCTACTGAGCAGATTAAGGAGAACATCTTCAGAAAGAAAATTCTTGTGAGGTAAAAATCTTCCTGGGATAAATTATGTCATAGCTAATGGAACAGACAGCTGAAAAAAGTGAGTAAATCTTCAACAAAATGCCACAGATTTACATCTCGGAAATAGTCTGGAGGGACTTGAACCATGCAAGGTTTTTTGCAGGAGAAAGGGAGAGCTGTGGCAAATATTCTGACAAATTCTGTTTTGCCTTTTTACCACTTTTTCTGATTTCTTTAAATTTGAAATTATTCAAGACAAAATGGGAGGGCAAAATAGTTCCTTTCAGTTATGTTAAAAGGTTGTTACACTTCACAATGTATGTGCTATTTTTTCTGTATTTAAATCCTTGGCTGAATGGGTTTTAGTAAGCACTGTTCTGTATCAGTCCTCAGCTAGGGTACTTTGAAGTTTGTTCGTTATTCTTTGTACTGCAGAATAAATAATTCAGTGTAAGAATTGGTGACGGGAAAGAATTGTTCATTTACGCTAACCTACCCCCTCTGCTTTTAATCTTTTTTTGTCTTCTGTTGCAGTGATCCTCAGTATTGTTTCCAATAATCCTCTTGCCAATGGAAGAGTATTATTTTCAGTATCAGAGTACAACGCTGAGTATCTGTATATGGTCAGGTATAGGCTTCCCATTATTTTCTATGACTATCCACACTGTTCAAAAAACGTACTGATGGTGTGTACTTATTCATGCATGTAGGCAAGAAGAAAAATACCATTTGCTAAGCCTTATGTTTTATGGCAACAGGTTACTCAGTTGAACTTAATAGTTGTAATAGAATGATTGAACATATTGCAGGTAAAGATACTTTGGTTTGAGGAGTTATGCCATTAAATGAATAAAACATGACATTGCCGTATGTCTAACATGATGAAAGCTTGAGAGCTTTTTTTTAATATGGACCTAATGAAACCAGTAAGACTTTGTTCGCTACAGCAAAAAGTTTATTGGGCAGACCCTGTCAAAATTATTATGATTTGCCAC
Organism: Buteo buteo; assembly: GCF_964188355.1. Classification (NCBI taxonomy): domain Eukaryota; kingdom Metazoa; phylum Chordata; class Aves; order Accipitriformes; family Accipitridae; genus Buteo; species Buteo buteo. Next base: position 17,538,401 of record NC_134175.1, on the reverse strand, counting down.
TACTTCTATCCATTGACTTTTACAATAAATGTAAAAAGAAAGTGGGTGCTATCATTCTGAATGCTATAAATGGAAATGACAGCAACTTGGCAGGTCTAAGCATTTATTGTTCTAAAATAGTGGAAATAAATTTAAACCCTATTACAGATTTAATTACCAGACAAATAGTGGGCAAAGTGAAACAAAGTTGTCATGAGATTTTTTTTTTATAGTTCCTTAAAGTCTAATCAAGTTGCAGGTAGGTCTGGTTTCTTCTAGCCAAAGAACAGTCAATAAGGAAAAATGAATTATTTGCTTTATTTAGAGTTATGCAGGTTAAGAGAAAACCATTGTCATTAGAAAAATGTGAATTCCTGACTATTGTTGACTTGTCCACATGCTCTTGCAGTGTTCTGGTAATGTAGCATTTAGCTAGTTGAAGGTAATGACTCTGTTCTGCTCTATCTGCAAGCTCAGAGCTTTCCAAAACAACTTCTAAATACACACCCTTCTAGTCCTCCTTGCTGACTCACTAATTCAAATTTACTCAAACTTCTGTGGGCTGGCAAAACCCACAAATGACTAACACAGTAAGTGAGAACAGCCAGGCTCAAACGAGTGTCTGCTTCGCTCCCTAATCTGCCTTTAAGCTAATTATAGTATTTTTTTCCCTTTTGAATCCTTTCACTATTCTAAAACCCATTCTCTAGCAAGCTGACCACTTCGTTAATGATTATATTGGCACTAAGGCTCTCTTGTTGCAGCAATGATTTAAAAAGTCTTTAGAGCATCAAGTAACTTTTTTTCTCCACCTTCTCAAGTGTTTCAGAAAACATGTTGACCAAAGCACTTTAAATTTTCTGCTATCAGTGAGACAGGAGAGACAATGACATGCTTATAAAGGAAAACGATGTTCAAATTATGTAGTTTTCAGTAGGTGCTTTCCACAATTCATTTCTTCTTGCAAGTGGCCAAGGGTCAGAAGAGAGTTCCCAATCTTCTTCAGTTTTTAAATTCATGTGTGTCAAGCATGACTTAGGATTTTAGAATGAAATGGTTTGAGTTTACTAAGTTGTAACTGAGCTGTTAGACTTTATTCACTAAACACAGTATGGGCAAACAACTAACCAGACCTTTGGTTGGGTATTTGATGTTCTGAAAAATAACCTGCCTTGTGAAATAGAAAATTGAGGTCAAGCCTCATTCAAAGGAGTTTTTCTCTCAAAATCACTTGAATTGAGCCACATCTTGATACTCTGGGCAGTTTGTCTAGAGCAAAAGATTGTGGTTAATAGTTTTTCAAACTTATTTCAAATACTTTTTCCTGTTGCAATGTCCCTATGAATATCCTAATCTGAAAGTATGTGTAGTGGTGATACTTACTGTAAAATTTCTATTTCTTGTTCAAAAGACCTGTCTGAACATCTCTACCTCTCATGCAGGAAGTTTGCCTTCTCTGTCTGAAGAGACCAGGTAACGCTTCCTTGACAGCATTTGGTTAGGTGTCATGTCTCTGCCCCATTCCCCTTGAGCACCAAATACAAAGTTGCAAAAACACTGATCTAGTGGATGTTTTCTTGATAAAGGTTCTCTATCCTCTGTTGAGGAAAATGGGTTCTTGTGATCCAGATGCTGATAGCACTATAACTTCAATTGCTTACCTTTTGGAGGTAAGATTTTCTTGGGAGCTCTAAGAAAATGGTCCACATAATTTTTGTCTCTTAGAAGACTGGAATGGAGACAAACATTTCAACCATGTTTCAAGAAAGAGTCACTAAAGCCACATGCTTAAGGTATTAGTGGCAGTTTATGCTATAAATTCATGCAGGTTATGCCAAACCATGCATGCTGTATTGGTAGCATTCATCCCATTGCCTGTTTTAAAAATTGTTTGGATTTCTGCATAAACAAATGGCTTCCATGAAAATTGATTCAGCTGTTTTAGAAAAGTTGTTTTGCTTCCTTTTATATTCATTGGGATGTGCTAGAAGCCCTTACAAAGGGCTAAGGTACAAACTGATCATACTTAAACATAAGTTGTCAGTGTACTTCAAGTATAGAGTTTGGGGAATCGGTTGTCTCTGGAGAGTTCATCTGGTTTTGCATCAGTAGGCAGAAATGTTCTGAAGAGTGTGTTTCTTGTTTGAAATGAAGTGTATAGCCCTGTAATGGAAAGATTCCTGTTAAAAAGTCTGAAGACTGGCTTTCTGTATTTCTGGAGAATAAGGTAAAGCAATTTTACAATGATTTATGCACCTTGAGGGAAAGCAGAAGTTTATAAGGTAGTATTAATATCATGTTACCTAGCAACCAGCAGTAATAAGGTTCAAAACCAATTTGTGTATCATTTTGTGCTCAAAATTTTTGCAGATGAGCCTTCTGTAGCAGAACTAGTTAAAGCATTTCTGCTAGTGTCTTGGACTTAAGATTTGTGTAGTTTTATCCTTGGCGTGTTGAGTTATTGTTTTCTTACTGTCTCTGGCAATTTTTATTGTGATCCTAGGGAAGCACTTTATTCTAAATGCTAGCACACCTTTGAAGAATTACAGTAAAACGAATTTAATCAAACCTTTCAATTTTTATTTGTATGCCCACCATTCACTAAAAAAAAAAGTCTTAGTAATTAAGTGCTTTTTCTAATCCACAGGCTGTTAGTCTTGTGCCAGACAGTGGATCGATATATGCCTTACTTGTTTACAAATCAGTATATTAATGACGCTCAATTGTATATTTATTTTCACTGGTGCAGTGACTATCACTACAGAAATACCTGTGAGAAATATCTAGCATTGAGCAAGCAAGATCGAATGTCACTAGTCAGAAAGGGGGAATGCTTGAGAAACTACTTAAGGCATTTTCTCTTCTGTGCCTTAGAGCATTGGAGCTGCCCTCATGTCCTTTCATGAGTTTCCTTGACTGTTTCAGGTGTTTATTGAAATTGCTGCTTTTAGACTGTGCGACGAGTGATGGATTTAAACCCTTTGCAAACTAAAGCTAAATGCTAGCTCCTCAGATAATGCAAATAACAAAGTTGGAGAGCAAAGCAAGTGAATACTAGGGACAGTCTCAAACTGCTTATGTCCACCAATTGAACTAGCCAGAGGCAAAACATTCCTAACTACTACTGCTAAATAAATAAATAGCCCTTAAATCTTAAAGGGGAAAACATTGTCAGAGAGGGTAAAGCCAGTCTTTGAGATATGACAGTCGCTAAGATGCTCCACAGAACCTGCCTTAAAAATCGTTTTCTGATGTAGCAATGGTACTTTCAGAAGAAACTGCTTTCTATCCTTTCTGACAAAATACTGAATGTAGGAGAAACAGGGAAATTAAACATAAAAATTAGAAGTTAATCACCTTACCAAAGACAGAATATTCTACACCCAAATAGAGGGATTTGCAATTCTGCATGAAATCCATGAGGGACTTTGCCACTGATTCTTCCCCTTTTTAGAAAGGAAGCAGATATTCAGCAGTACAGGCATGTAAAATACTTATTGGATAAATCAAGTCATATCCTACACAGACAAGTTACTGTGTATCAGTTGCCTCGTGGGAAGTGTCAATGACATGCTATTACCCTATGTTACCTGCAGTTTCTGTGCTGTGGAACTGCTTATGTGCAGTTACGCTTGTCTAATTTTCTCTGAAATGCTTTGGATTTTACAAACCTGGACCTAGTCTTTATTTGGATTACAAAAACAACTTACTCCATAATGCTGTGGCACAGTTGATTTTAAACTTTACTACTATCCTACATTTACAGGAGATAACATTAATATCTTGATAAGGAAGCTGTATAGAGTACACGCAGCATCCAGAAATGACATCCAGCTACCAGTGCCATTGTTTATGTCAAATGTCATACATATTCAGATGTATAAAGACAGTACAGCAGTAAATTTTCTATCTTGCTTTTCTATGGTATGTAAAATTATTACAATTGCCATGTGTGACTGTCAGACTTTCCAGTCACATGTGTGATTATTGGAAATGAACAGCAGCTTTAATGATTAAGCTACATGGGTACTTGCTGGCTGGCAGAGTTGTATAAATAAATACAAAAAAATAATTAGATTGAGTCCACTTCTCTTCATGGGGGGTTGGAAGGGAGAGTAGGGTGGGAATACCAAAAGTAAAAATTGATTATACTGTTTTTTCTCTAAGCTGAGGAAGTAATTCAAGAGGAGTTCAGAAATCAAGCACAACTAAAAGTCAAAGAAGCTTTGACAATTGTGCCATCAAACACTGAATAGTTGTCAGGAAGTTAGAAAAGTTTGAGACAGCCTGGCAGGGTGTTTGGAAGTTTAATAGGAAATGATATCTAACTCTTGTAAGATTCATGTTAAAAAGAACTAGTGCTTCAATTGGGTGCTTCAGTGTTCCTACGCATTTCAAAAGGACCAAACTTTTACCTGTAATCAAAGTAGACTAAACCACAGTGAGGTGTTTGAAGAGGGTGGAATTTTTTTTCCTCATGCTTGTAATCATCATGAGAAACCTTGTTTATTTTTACCTGATATCAGGGAGCTGAAACTGAACCTATGAAGCCTTCTGTATTAGAGTGCCTTTTTAAAAAACCAGACATTTAATACTTAATAATGACCCCTCATAGCATATGCTTAGTTTATTTTGAAGCTGTTGGACTAGGTGGAACAAATGATGATCACACCTGAACTTAGACTTGCATGGAGAAACTTACTGGCTTGACTTTTGTTTTTAAAAATAAGTAGTAAGATTTGAAAATCAATTTGAAATTTTGGTTTTCATGAAGTTTAATTAGGAAGAACTTACAAACCTTTAAGAGAGATAAAGGTGATTAAAATTCAGTTCTACATTTTTAAGGAAAAATAATTCTGGCAAATGAAAAACTTCAGTCAGGAACTGTAGAGAAAAGCTTTCCTAATAATGTAACTTTCGTATGTAGAAGACCTGTGGGAAGTTAGTCCAAAGTAATGTGAAAAGCTTGCACATTCAGTGTCTCCTCAGTAAATGCTTTCTACAAGCATCAAAGCAGTTGGAAAACATAACAGTGCTTGTTTGTGTATGTCACAGTTTAGTCCACGGTTTGTCATATTGCAGTAATATTATCTAATTTTAGAATTAAAAGCACAAATCAACTTTCCTGTTTAAGGAACTCTTGCTCATTTAGGCAGAGGAATGTTGCAGCTGGAGTACGAAGTAGCTATGTGTGCTGGTAAATTAGTGTGTCATCTTCAAAAGAGGGCAATTGGCTCTGTCACTAGTTATAATTTATCATTAATACTTGAGCACTGTGTCATCCTTAAGTTGTGTCTCTGATACTATTTAGAAAGTGTTCATTAGTGGACATAGAAGAGAGAAGCAGGACAGACTGCATACGTTGGAGGATGCGGCCATCATTTAACTGAAGGTGAACAGTTTTTACTCTAGCATGCAAGTCTGCTTAACATTACCAGACCTAAGAACTATAGGTACAAATATACAGTTATAAATAAGCCCCTTCTAAGTAACTGCAAATTCCACTGCAGAAGTTGTTCTGTATCGCCAAGTCTGTGCTTTACTGTCCTACTACTTGTAACAAGATGATGTGCTTTGTTCTTTGAATAAAAACATTTGTGAAATGGATTTAGAAGAGATCCCTTATCACTAAATCGATATTTTCTCCTAAAGCTTTTGATCTTCAGAACTGCTGTTTTATTAAAGGGGAACATGCTTTTCCAGTAGACATGATCTCTTTAATGGAAGCACAGTATTTATGTGGCTGTACATACAAGGGAATAATAGCCTGGTGTGGACACTTGTTTCTGTTCTGCAGGTGTCCTGTTAGCTTAGCTATTTCATTATCCTTCAACTGTATCACTGATTCTTCTCATTGACTAGATGGTTCCTTCCCCTCAAACACCTTTCACCATCCTTGAAGATGTTGCTATGCTTCCAACCACTGTGCTTGAGTCTCTGTGTTATGTTTAACAGTCTGTAGCTAGCCCAGTCACTTGAAATCTGAGTTCTCTGGGGTAACATGATTTTGATGATGAAGATGCATAATAATTCTGCCTCAGCTGTATGCTCTTAGTGCTCTCTGATCCTGAAACTCAAACAAGAGTATATGTCGTGGTTTAACCCCAGCCAGCAACTAAGCACCACGCAGCCGCTCACTCACTCCCCCCCCCATCCAGTGGGATGGGGGAGAAAATCGGGAAAAAAGAAGTAAAACTCGTGGGTTGAGATAAGAATGGTTTAATAGAACAGAAAAGAAGAAACTAATAATGATAATGATAAGACTAATAAAATGACAACAGTAGTAATAAAAGGATTGGAATGTACAAATGATGCGCAGGGCAATTGCTCACCACCTGCCGACCAACACCCAGCCAGTCCCCGAGCATCGATTCCCTGCCCCCACTTCCCAGTTCCTAAACTAGATGGGACGTCCCATGGCATGGGATACCCCATTGGCCAGTTTGGGTTAGGTGCCTTGGCTGTGTCCTGTGCCAACTTCTTGTGCCCCTCCAGCTTTCTCACTGGCTGGGCATGAGAAGCTGAAAAATCCTTGACTGTAGTCTAAACACTACTGAGCAACAACTGAAAACATCAGTGTTATCAACATTCTTCTCATACTGAACTCAAAACACAGCACTATACCAGCTACTAGGAAGACAGTTAACTCTATCCCAGCTGAAACAAGGACAGTACACCACTTAGCTTTATTTTCCTGGTCATTTTGCTTGATTATCGAGTGATCTGATTTCCTCCATAATAACTTTTGCATGCAAGTATACTTGGGTTTATAGTTTAAAGGCAGGAGTGGTGGTGACTTATATTACTGTCAACATGTTTTATTCTCTTTGAAAGTCTAGATAGACTAATCAAATATATGGTTGTCACATTTTTCCTGCTGTGATGATTATTCCAGTCAAGACACACATCTTTTTTTTTAAAGATGCGGTTCTATTTTGCAGGAACTTCTTGGATTACTCCTCCATAAAGCTATTAAAACATCTGATTTATGGCTTTTAGTGTCTTTCTGTTATATTGACAGTTAATGGACAAGCAGGCAAAGAGTATTAAAAGATTTGGGTTCTAATGTAAAAATGGCATCAAAACCAGTCTTTCCTGAATACCATGATAAGGTTCTATAGCATTGTTTAAAAAAACCCCAACAAATAAAGTCTAAAACAAAATCCCCCCAATAAGTTACAAATACATGTAGAAAATAGATGTGAGGGAAAATAATATTTGGGAAAGCCAGTGAATGCAACACAAGGAGGATGACAAAACCTTACAGGCAATCAGGTGGATGTGAGAAATAAATTTGTTCCATTGATGTTATTATACTCCTTGTTTCCTGGATGAACTTTAAAAGAAAGCATGTATTGTGGTTGGGAAATGTAAATTGTTCTATTTTCTTCCTCTCCAAGGGAAAACTTGTCTCTTCAGGAATTCCCCATTCACAATATATATGGCTGATTCTATGACTCCTGAGTAAAGTTACTTTCCAAATTATTTTAATATTAAATCATCTTTCTAATAACATTGACTTTTTTCCATAGTAATTCAAAATGTAACACTTTTTTTTTTTTCCTGTTCATAGTCGGGGAGAGTTATGTTTGTACTAGAAATCACTCGATTCATTTGCAAGGAAAACTTGTTACAAGAGAATTTGTGAGTGAAATAATTATTTAAAACTACTTGCCACAAGATGACTTAGAGATTAACCTGGTGGAGCAAGACTCTTTCATTTCCATTTACATCTCAATTTTATTATTCCATACTTGTTTTACATGTATTCTGGAGAATGCTTTTTTTGTGTGCTTGCAGAAGACAGTAACTCATCTGAATTCTCTGTAAAACACTTACCCTGCTTTATCAAAGTGTTAGAAGGAAAGATAAAGTTATCTTGTTCCATTAAATATTGTAAGGCTGATGAAGAGGGAACAGTGGATACACTGTATTGAGTTTTTTATTTGTATTTTGTTGTTTTAGTTTGGTTTTGATATTCACTGATTGAAGGTGGACTAGAGAGTTTAGACTGAATGTTCTGGGAAATGCATGCCCAAAAGAAAAATAGGCAAGTAAATGTTGTACTTTGTTTCTGTCTGTAGTAGTGGCTTATAAATACACCAGTATAATGGTGGGAAGACAGTAGACTACTAAAACACTTTAAACAATACTTAATTATATAGTTCACTCTTTGTTATTTAGCTTTTATGGAGATACACTAAAACTGAATTTTGAGGAAGCAATCCAAAACCTTAGTAGTTTTAGAATAGCTTTGCTGGGTGATTTTTAAGCTTTGTCAGGTTCAGTATTTTTTATTCAGAAATATTTATTTGTAAAGCTTTATGTATGATATTTCTAAACCAGAGTCTCCTTTGTAAGAAATGCTTCCAAACCTGTTTCTATTTACAGTGAACATCAGTTTCTAGCTATATAAACTGATAATAGCTTATGTGAGGGTGGTACTTAAACAGGCTTCTGGGTGTTACTTTGTTCAGCTAACAAATCGGTTTTGCCTTATGCTCCTGATTGCCCTGATGACCTCTTATGATGCAGTTAACACTTAATCAGGTGAACATGGTAGGATATGATATTCTCTGTTCTTGCTCTGTTGCTGATGGAATACTTGTGCTGTAGTTAAGCCATTGAAACAGCTGGCCATGTTGTTTCTGTGGGCCATCTGTTCTCTGCATTTTCATGTATGTGTTGCAATGCAGCTGTGAAAAATAACTATATATTAATTTTTTAAATCAATTACTTTTTAATAAGATGAGGTAAAAGTGAATTCTTAGGTCATACGTTTGAGTGATAGTTTGATTGCTGTAAGTACCTAGTACTGATTACTTGGCTACTCTGTCTAACTTTGAATGGGTTTCTGTACCATTTCATGTAAATAGGTAAAGCTGTGGGTACCATGGTATGTCTGGAATGCCACTGAAAGTAAACAGGCTTGGCTCATAGCTTTTATGATCTGAAGGGAGTTATTATTTTCCTTAAGTGCCCAGTCCCATTTTAGAAGTGACGTAAGCACCTGGGAGCCCAAGTTTGATCAAAATTCACAGGACCTAACACTGTGGGAAGACCAGGTTCCTTTGAAAGTTCAGTTCTTAAATGTGGTACTGAAATGAGCATTTGTATGCTTCAAAATGTTTCTCTCTTTGATTTATTTTTCTGTGTTTTAGGAACTTTTCTTGTTTTGCCTTTAGTCCACACAACACAGTATTTTGTGGGTTATGTGCTTCTGCTATCGGACTCTCATGTTATTGTCTTGAATGCATTGTACTTAATGAAATAAAGCATCTGGCTTTCAGCAGTAATTTCAAGAACAAATAGTATATATAAAGAAATTTTTTTGAAATGTCTCTCTGAAAGTAGATGTTCATAAATATTTTGGAGGACCTTACATTCTTTGTAACTAGTTTTCAAACTATTTAAAAAACTGATTCAAATGCTCTGTAATGAATGGTGGTTATGGAGGTAAATACAACTAATTCCCTGCCTAAAAGTGATAATACTGCTTGGTTTTCTGTCTTTTCCTTTCCTACTAATGCTTTTTGTGTTAGTGTTGAAACTAGAGGTAGGTGGTTTACAGATAAAATAGAGCCTCTTTTATAAAATTGCTGCAGTGGGGAGATTCCAGGATAGATCCAGTTTGGAAACAACAATTTGACTGTTAACAAGACCAAATGAAGTGTGTGACTTATGCAGTACAGCTGGTGATAGGTCTCAGTAATTATGTAGCTATTTTCCCAACAGTGATAACCCTGGCAGTAGGGCTGTAGCACATTTTTGGTGTTCATTTCCTACGGGCACATTTTAATGTTGGAGACTGTGCATAAGCTGCTGTGTGGACATCAAATTATTCTATTGGTTTGAGGATTAATGAGGTTAAATTAGCTCAGTCATTTACTGTACATTTTATTGAGGTTCAAGCTGTTCAGGCTGTTGCAGTTAATATAAGTAGCCTAGAATGTTGCCAGTTAAATTTAAGTTACTCATCGGGGATCCAGAGTTCATTATTGGAAGGAATAGGACAACTTTACTTAGTGATAAAGTTGAACTTGAGGGGAATACTCTTCCCTGTGTTATTTGAAAGGCAAAACGAGAAAGATTCATTGCACAGCATGATACCTTGATAATACATTTAAGGGGTTGTATTGCTCTCTTTATACTTGTTCTACAAATGGAAGTACTGGTGATTAAAAGACTCCTTCAGGCCTTTGATTTGCATAAAAATAGTCTCCTGTTCATTAATGAAAAAAAGAAGTTTGACTCTAAAGAGGAAAGTGAAGAGCTAGGAGGAGTATCTCTGCTTAAAAACTAAACCCACTGCAGAGGAGAATTGCTGTGAAGACACCTGCTGTATCTTTGTTTCCTCTTGAATCAGAAGTTGTTGCACACAGAATGGTCCATAATATAGATGTTTTCTCTGAGGGTCTCAAGTCTATCGTATACAAAAAGTTCTTTGATATAGGTAGTACATTTACATGTGCTTCAGAAATTGTAGAAATGTTTGGAAACACCCACTGAAGCCCCAGTTTATGAGATGTTAGGGAAGAAAATCAGAAGTTTAACTTTTGATCTAGAATAAAGTCTTGGTTTTTATTTTGGGTTACAAAAAGACTATCTAACTTTCAATAGATTTTTGTACCCTTTCATGGGGAAAGGTAATGCTGTGTGTACCATGGTATGTGTGGAATGTTACTGAAGGTAATACTAATGTAAATAGGCTTGGCTCATAGCTTTCATGATCTGAAGGGAGCCTGTTTTTACCTCTCTAGTTTTCAGTGCTCTCCAGGTTAAAGCAGTATTGCCCTATTGCTGGTGGGAGGTAATGCAAATTTTTTGGGGGAGGGAAGTCTTCTCACTGAGGAAAACTTCAGTGGGCTGTGAATCTTTCAGCAGTACTAAAGATGGACCTGTTGGGAAGTGCAGGGAAAAATCAGGTCTAACTCTAGTTAAGACAGACAAGTAGTTATGAAATAGTAGTCTAAGACAAACGATTAATTTCTTTTCAAGTCATCAGATGCTTTTAAATCATCTTGGTTAACTGAACAAAATACTTGTGAGATAAACTGAAGTGCCGTCTTAATCCCAGAGGCTGATTATGTATCGTTTGTAAAAAATCAAATGCAATGTGTCAACAGCTTCTTTTCTGGGGGAGAAGGCAAGGGGGGAGCCAGCACAAAAGTGGAGTAGGATGCCAAGTCTGGTAGGGTAGCACTTTCCAAAACTGTAGACAAAACTAGATTTTGCTGAAACTTGCCCTCGTCCTGAATGCAGACATGACCTCATGTTCTTTGTGCGTTACACAAGCAGTGACTTTGATTAGTATCTAGACAGTAGGGTAAGGCTGCTATTTCTGTCATCATAGCTGTAAACAAGGAATCTGTAAGTGCCTTGCTAATTGAAATTGTCAGAAAACTCTAATCACGTTTCCTAATACAAGAAAATATAAGAAGGAATTATTTTGATGTTAGCTAGTCTGTAAAGGTGTTTAACCACCATAAAATGTTTTTATCAGGCTATCAAGCTAAACGAACTTCTGATAATTAGAAATAACAAAATTGTTGGGACTGTTGTATGCAGCCAAATCTAGTTAGTTTTACTGTTGTCTGCAATCCTGTACACTTCAGTAGGGGCAATCATTTCAAGTGAGGAAGATTTGACTTATTAGATATAAGGTAAAATGAAAATATAAAGTATGACCCCATAGCAATCAAGATTATATGAAAAAACGAGTTTGAAAGAGCAGGACATTGTTATAAGATATTTTGTTGTACTTAGCTTGATAGTGACTGCAAGTCTAGAATACTTGTTCCTTTGTCTTTTCTGGGTACGGTGTTTCATTTTTACCCTATTCTTGTTAGTTAGGATAGCTTGAGGGATTTTTTTTTTTTCTTGTGTTATGCTAGCTGAAAAATACCTTACCCCCAGGTTTCACAGTTACATTTTCAGTCGTTTGACACTTGCTGCCTGACTCTGGAGAGCTTCAGGATCTCTTCCCTTGCATGTTTTTGTGCTCAAGGCAGCCAGTTGCAGTGTCTGTCAGAAGAGCTGGTTCCTCTTTGGGAAGGCCTGAAAGAGATATTCTTTTTGTCTTTATCTTAGATGAAAATGTTTTGCTTCAAAGTAGAATGGATTTCTCTCTTTTCCCCTCAGATCTTTTCAGGAATACTACTTTTACAACTTTGCTTATAACACTTTTTAAGCAAAGGTGCACTATATAATACATTGCATAAATAAAACATAGATGGTGGAATGTGCTCAATATTAAGGAGAGATTCCTGAACATCCCACATTGGGCAATTCTGTCTTTCCTGGACCCTTGTCTGCTGTGAAATGGCACAGTACAGTGGAATTCCACAGTTCAGTGGAATTGCGTTGGATATGTCAACCTGACTCTTTGACCCTTTTAAGGCTGTATTTAGGTCTAAAACAGAAAGCCAGAATAATCTTCTATTTAAGACTTTATAAATTTTCCTAGAAATCACCTCTGTGGCATTTTGAGTGCTTGCTATCTTTTTTACATCAATTTTGTTTAATTTTCTTTCGTTTCTTGAAAGCCCAAAGAAAATCTCCAGTATCTGCTTCTTTAGTGTAGCATATTTGCTTTTCCACTTACATGTATGTAAAATACAAAGCATTCAGAACATTTTATTTGTTCTCCTTGGGAGCATATCACTCCACAGGATAGTTGATGCAGCTAGTGTCAACAACAAAACAAGTACATTGGCAGGTCAGTTCAGATAAAGTGAGTTCAGGAAGGGAACTTCAGCACAAAGCATCATTATGACAAAAATTGTTATGTCAATGAGACTGGGCTAAGAGGCTAAGTCTGCTGAAGACTCTTTTCTCATGGACTATGCCTTTGTCACTTCTTGGGTGATGCTCATGTTGAAGCTGCTGTGAGCTATGTCTAACTTCATTTTCAAATAGGGTGGTGTGGGGGGTCCTACTCTAGTAAATCTTCAGGCTCTTTTCTCTTACCTGTTACACCTTATCATCTCAGAGCGCTTCTGCACTAGGACAAGCAGATGTCCCACAGAACAGAGATACTAAAAGAGCTGATCAGGAGCTTTCTCATTAAACAGGATTTATCTGGGGAGTGGGTAACGTGATTTTATCAAAATGGGAGCTTCTTTCATATGCTCTGTTTCAGTGAAACTTCAAACAGGGAAACCCTGCACCCCTCCTAATCCCAAACTCTCAAAGTTTGAATGAGGAACAAAAGGGGAAGAAATAAAAAGCCTTGGATGTTAGATCTCCAGTTAATGTTCTCACTTACTAAACTGGATTCTTGAACTTTATTCCTGGATATACATAAGGAGCAACTTAGCCTATGAACTCTTAGCTGTCTTATAGTGGGACTTTCTCTGCCTTTTAAAACAGCCTCTGAATTTCATTGATTTTATCCCATATAAGTCAGGAAAAGTTTATATCTGGAAAAAAAATAGGGAATGATAGAGCAGCTCTGTCAAAAGCTCAGGAACGCTTTAGAACTTTTGCTACATGTTTCCAAAGTTGTTCAACACTGTTCCATTTTAATTTATCATGACTTTGAAGGAAACCTTAGATGTTTTCTGAATAAAAATCAGCAATGTTCGTTGTTTTGCAAAATGAGTATGCTGCACAAATTTTTCCCCCTAAAATTCTTGTAAATTTTTTTTGTTTCTGTTTTAATGTTAGGGAGATGGCTCTTTGTTTATCTGAGTGGGGATGTTGAAATAACTTTATGGTACACTTCTGTGCTAAAGGTCCTAAGAATATGCAATTGCCTGGAACAGTTTGAAATTGTGAGTAATAGGGCTAGTGTGTCTTCCCAGTGTTTGAAGCCTGACAGAAATTTTCTTCTGCACATGTTCCAAGCCAAGCAGATGTCATTTATATGCAGTTAATTAGTGCAATATCAAGCCTAAGGTGACATTTCGGCAGTGCTTTCTAGCTCAGAATCAGAATTGTGCTTTCAGTGTTCATGTGAGTCCTGACTGGCTTAGGGTATAGACAATGTTCATGTTTTGCCTGCTAGTTTAATGCTGTCCTGTCAGTTTGACTAAAATTCACGGCCTCTGCAAGGCTAGTATGGTAGTTGTACTCTGCTAAAAAAAAAAATGCAAGATGGGTAAGGGTTCAAAAGCGTGTAGAAATTTGGAGCACAGGAAAGGTCATCTCTGGGAAAACTTGCATTACTCTTCAATACAGCAGGTCCGGACAACTGCCAAGTCTCATGGTGTTCTTGCTTGCCTGTTGGTGTGAAAATTGAGCTAGTTTTAGAGACTATCCATCCCTAAATATGGAGTCACTGTCAATCTGTAATGCCTGGCTGTTTACATCAATAGCTTGAAGCAGATTTCAAAACTAATTGTAGCTTGCTGAGAAAGGGCCTAGAGTAAAGAAAAAGATGCACTACTACTTTAGCGGTCCTTACCATGTGCTGTTTATTCTCCCTCAAAGCTTGTTTGCTTATCTGCAAATGAGGACTCAGAATTGCAGAGGTGCTGTACTGTGTTTCTGAAATTTTCACTTTGGGCAGTGGCTTATAGCAAGCATGCAAAATAAGTTCGTAGTTTTGTAGCAAGTTGTTTTTCCATGCATCAAAATTAATTTAGAAAAAGATGCAATAAAATCTACAGAAGAAACTTTTAATACTTGACTTGTCAATTATTACCTTCAAACAAGGTTTCCCATTTCTGACATCAATTAAAATTCCTTATACTTGGAAAGATTCTGTAGTGGATTTGAAGGCAGAGAAAGCCAGGTTCTAAGCAAGTTGAAATTTGTAATAGTGTTGTTTGGTTTTTTTTTTCTATAATAGAGAAAAAGCAATGAGATGTGATTTGTTACTGTCATTGTGTTAGCACATAGAAATCATCCAGCTTCTCATGTACTGTACAAACTTTTATTCTTGACCACTGGGAAAGGCCATCTAAGAGTTTGGTTCGAATTTCATTGCATTTTTACAGTCGGTGACCTGTGTATAGTGTCAATCACATGTCAGGATGCAGAATTAGGTTTGTGAGTTGTAAGGTGCTCTCTCTGAAGCTGCCTACAAATTTGATGCTGTTGTGCATCCACAATATGTTTTTGCTATTTGTCTGTAATCACGTGCATTGGTGTTGTGGAAAATACACTTTTTTTTAAATTAAATACCTCATCAAAATGACTATATGTCTATAGCAGGCTTGCTTGTTTCTTGAACAGAGAAGAAGGTTCAGTCCTTGATCAGCAGCGATCACCCTTTGGAGAAGGACGAGGCGGAAAAATAATCAAATCCATCACACACATTTTTAGAAATCAACATAACTCTGTAGTATTCATTCACATGTTTTTGTCAGAATAAATTAGCTACTCTTCACCTAATGACAAGGGGGTTTTCTGCAGATGCTTAAATGTGGTGACAGGAAGTTTCTCCAAGTGATGTCTGATGCATAAGGGTCCTCATGCATGCCAGATGTGGGGGGCAAAAAGCATCAAGCAAGTGTATGAGCCTGACAATGTGGTAGTAAAAGGAGTGGTTGGAGTAAGCAGCACATGCCAAGTAAGAAAGGGTTAGCAGTGAAGGCTAAGTAGGAGCAGATGGTGAAAGATGGACAGTAATTGTGGAACTAGAAAAGTAATTGTTTTCTACAGAGAGATGTGAGGTGACCTGGGACTAGGCACTTGTGGCATTAGAAGATGGAGCTGCAACGGACTGGAATGAAAGTTGTAGGTGTGGAACTAGGGAGAAAGGATTTTGTTGAATGGTGTTTTCTTTCAGAGGAAAATGTTGAAGAAATTTATGAAGAGGGTAGCAAACAAGCCTTGCTCCTATTTTTAACCTCATCAAATAGTTCTGTGACATCAAACATACTTCAAGAGATAAAAATAATTTTAGCCAGAAATAGAAGTGAAAAAGTTTCCAGATAGCAGTAACATGGAATCTCTAAAAATGAGCTATTCACTGTACACAGGAAGACATGAATGCTCTATTTAGGTAAAAGTTCTGGTTTTTGCCACAGATTTTGGGGTGACTTATCTGCTTTACCTTTACATTAAAAATAGAGAATTGGACAGCTGGTAAATCAGCAGAAAAAATCTTCAGCTGGTACTTTCTAACACTGCACAAAATTCTGTACCTTATGCAAGGTGTCAATTCTTCATCGTGTTCGCTTAACGTATAGCTCTCCTTAGTGTTGTGCTTTGAGTATTGTTAGTTGGCTGTTAACTTACTTCAATATGCTTGCTTATCCTTTTCCACTCCAAACTGAGCTGGATTAATGTTATTCTGTGTTTACCTGCAGTTGTTTGTTTTTAATGTGTAGACACTCATAACATCTCAAAAGAATGAGTCGCTTAAGTAAGGTGGTGGATGGTTATGAAAGGGTTTTCTTCCATGCCACAAACCTGTGTTTTCAGATGCAAATATAAATGTTAAGTAAAATAGTTTCCACAAAAAGTGGAAAGTTGAAGCTATCTAGAGAAGCTTTTATTTGCATCTTCTATTGGTTGAGAATTTTCCCTTTTCTCTACTTTTGTATTGATCTCCATTGAAACTCAGATGTAATCCTTCAGATACACTGTAACAGGATATTTTAATGCCCTCTGGATTAGACACTTGTGCCTTGATATTGATCTCTGTAGCTTTGAATAATCATTATAGATGTGATCTAATACATTGTTTGATGCTAGGTGATAATGCCTCTCTTGAGGTTAGATGAATCACCTTTGGTTTCACTAGGAGATTAGAAAAGGTGAAGAGTGGCAATGAATAATGTGAAATGTTTTGCTTAGTTGTGAAAATTATTAAAACACTTTCTATTGGGTTTTCAAAAAACAGAATTATTATTTTGTTTTTCTTACATTGTTTGGTTTATGGTTTTGGGTACTCAAGAATGAAGTAACACACTATTGTAGAACTGAAAAACTACATACTAGAAAAAAAACTAGAACTAAAATCATGTATAAGGAACTCATTACTTTTCAGTCTTAACAGTGTTCTCTTAATCTTGTTGACTTTATTTTCCCCCCTTAATGTGCAGTGGTGTGTATGTAAAGAGTGTTTTTCATAATGTGGGGATTTTTTACACTTGGTGGGGTTTTTTTTTTGCTTGTGCTTTATTCATATGTCTGAAATACTTCAAAGTTCCTAGCTTTGGGCTTTGCCTGCAAAAGCACAATTTTCCCAGCTCTGCTAAACTGCAACTAAAAATGGTTGAAGGCCTTTTTGTTGTGTTTATGATGTTTATTTGATATTCCAAACCTCTTTTTTTGTTGTTATGACTACTAAAGAACAGTTGAACAATGTCTGCTTTAAGGTAATGCTTTTTCCAGACTACCACTTAAGCAGAAAGGCATGAATCTGAGAGTAAATGTGAATAAATGAAGAGAAAACTACAATTTTAAAGAGAACTCGGCACACAGTGATGAAAAAGTATGTGAACACTGCTAGGGATGTACAGGTATGGTTCAGAAAAAAAACCCCAGAATAACAGTGGAGAGGGATTACTAGGTTAACTTCCATAAAAAAGAGTTTTGGGTGGCCAGGTTGTTTAAAAGGCCAGTGCTGTGACTTGAATCAGTATTTTTTAGCCCGGTTATAGTCACTGTAGAAACCAATACTGAAAACGATCACCAAAGATCTAGGAAGGGTGAACAGGACAAAAATGGTCATAGCAGTTCTAATCTTTAAAAGAGGCTTTACAGCTGTTTGTAGGATGGACAGTGGAGTGTAAGCTTAAATAAATTTGTCCTGCACTTCCTTTCAGGATGGCAGTGAATAAAACTGGCCTAGAAGAAATTCTGCGAAGGTAGCCATCTCCAAGGTCATAAAGGGCTGATAGCATTGGAGGTTGATAGCAATTGAGGTTGGAAGAGACCCATAGTGCCCTGGTCAAAGCAGGTGCAGTGAGATCAGGTTGCTTAGGGCCTTGTCCAGTTGAGTCTTGAACACTTGCCACAATGTCTCTGGGCAGCCTGTACTTAACCTTTCTCATGGTGTTTGAAAATAATAATAATAAAATCTAATATCTAGTCAGAATTGTTTGTGTTCCAGCTTGTTTTGTGCTTTTCTTATGACAGTGCAAATGATGGTCAACTTACTCTCCAGCTGGATATTTTCCTACAAGGCTGCTTCCTAGATATATGTGTATATAGATAGATAAAGGTATAGCTATATATGTATTTCACTAGATCATATGAACTTGGGATAGTCTGGCTTTATGAGCTGAGGATCAAAGAAAACAGGCTAGAATGACAGGTTTAAAATGTACATGTAGACAGATACTATAGAGTTGAATATTTAGTCCAAAAGAAAAAGTTCCTTGTGATCCACAGCATCTGCACAGGAACGTGGAACCACCTGAAATAAGCCACGAGACAGGCAGAGAGATAAATATCTCTAGGTCATGTAATTCTTTTTGATGTCTTGATCTATCCTGTTTTGTCATCCTTTTTGCCTTTGTGTGCATTGACCAGAACAGAAATTGTTCCAAGATGTGATACCTGCCACAAAGCCATGTGGACAACACACCGCCAACTATCCAAGATTTCTGTTCTGTGTGTTGGCATGTACTCACTGCTTAAAATAAGTCTGACTAAAGCTTTAGATAATATCCTAATAGCAGGATCTTTCTAGCTCCCTTCCACATTTGCTCTGGAAGCAGAGGACAATGTAGCAATACTTCAGAACTGCTGAGAAAATTAAACTGAATTAGCACCTTCCCACTGTTCATAGACTCTGGCTTTCACTGTCAGTTCAAAATTTCTTTCTTGACTTTTTATTTCTTTTTGGTTTTGGATCTAGAAACAAATACATCTTTAGAGATTCTGATATTTCTCTTTTTATTTGCAGTTTTAGAATTCAGAGCCCAAATACAAGAAGTTTCTCGTGTACTATTGGCAATTTGCAGTCCTACAATTTTCTTTAAAGGGAACAATTTAAGGTTGTATAGGCTTCGCTTATGTTTTCAGCATTGTCCTAATATTTTTCAGATGATTGTGCTTACCTGTTAGTAAAACAAATGACAGACTTGGCATTTAGAGTTCTGTCAAAACCATGTTTGTCAACTTTAGGATTTATCCTTTGATGAAGGACTGTATTTGAAAAGCATGATAGTTTCCAGGCCTGTAGAGACTTATCAGATAAAACTGCCCTATATGCCTTAGATGTCCACTAGGAAATCATACTTTTTGTTACAGATGAATTAGAACTTTTTGAGATTTACTATCAGTGCTTTCAATAGATTCAAAGTAATATTCTGGATGTGGTAATATGTTGTTCTTCGCAGGTTTGCTTTGTTGTTGTGCTTAATGATATTCTGAAGACATGAGAGCTGTCAATAGGAATTGAGAAATCTTATTTCAGAATCTCATTTCAAGAAAACATCTCCAGGGATAAAGGAGCAGACCGAAAGGATTTGGTGTACAGTACTTCAGTTGTTTGCATATCTGGATAAATAATTGGACAAATACTTAAACAATTGGCAACATAGAAATAGTTTTTTCATTTTTGTATTGAAACAAAATTAATTATTTAAGCAACCAGGTTTGGCTATAAGTTTACTTTTTTCTGACTCCTGTGTATCCTTTCTAACAGGTGTTTTTTCATTTTTCTTTTAGGGCAGCTGCTTCTTAGCATTTAATTGTAGTATGTCCCTTATTTTGCAATATTTTCTTCAGGGGCGACTTTGCAGGCTGAAGGAGCTTGCTCATGAAAGTTGCATGACTTCTTTAGAAAGAAAGAAAGAAATAACAAGCATCACTCTAAAATGCATGTGAGTAAGCAGAGTTATTTCTGTTAACATGTCCTCTATGATATACTTATGGAAAGCCAGTTTTGTGCAGCAAACTCAACAGGTCAGAGTTGTGATGATTTATTCCTCATGCAAATATAATGAGAATAATAAATTTGGTTCAAAAGTTCTTATTAAAAAACCTTATGAAAATAATATTTGTATTCAGTCTCTGAAAAAAACCAGTTTCATATAACTGGTTTAGGATGGCCATTGTAAAATTGGACAAAACTTCGAATACTGGAATTCGGAATTATAGTGATTGTCACAACATATACCAAAGAAAGAGGTATAGGGATTCCACTCTGCACACAGGGTATAGGATGTTCTTCAAGTCATGAAGTAGTCAAGGAGTGCAGGATATTTTTCAAGCTGTAAATTCAGAGAATTACATTATTTCATTCTACTACTAAAAAGATAATGTTTCTCCTGTAGCAGTGAGGTTTCTTGGGAATTGGGATGCTGAATATCAAAACCACTTTAGTATTCTTATGTATAATAATATTTTTACTTGGAAGGGGCCAAATTAGGACTGCAAGGAGCTGTTTTACTCCAGGACATCTTAATTTCTTATCTGATATGTGCAGAAGTGTACTTGTGCGGGGGGGGGTGTTCTGTATGGGGGAAAAGAGGGAAGAGAAAAGGAAAGGGAAAAGCAAAGGAGTATGTGAACGTCCATAAATGTGTAGGAGGTGACCTGAAGTAAAGGGAGATTAAACTAACCAAATAAGTATATTTAATTCCCTGTTTTAGACAGATCACTTAAGAGAAATTTTTATATCTACCTCTGCTTCTCCTTACTCATGAACCAAACCTGTAGGGACCTGTTCAATCTATTGGCAAATACCATGACTACATTCTAAGAAGAATAAAAGGATACGTAAAAGGAAAAAAAAAGGGAGGGGGGGTTGAGTGCAAAAGAGTTAGTCTCACCTTAAGAGGATGGATGACTTTTTAGAGCACATTTTGAAGGAAAAATTATTGACAAATTTGGCAGCAAACAGCACATGTATGAGAGGTGTTTTTCCAAAGTGCTTCATGCGAGGTGTATCTTGTCCTTTTACTTGATAAAATAATTCTTTGGTTTAGATGCAGGTAATCGGGTTATCTGAACTTCGTAAACAAGTTTTTGTAAAACTCTGTGGGGAAAATGCTCGATAACGTGTTGAAGTGGTGGTTGATGAACTGGACAAGGAACTACTTAAAGGGGAGAGCAAGAAGCTGTACTGAGAAGGGAAGCATTAGTCTGTTAATGCAGATGCTCAAGGTTGGTCTTGAGACTGTTCTCCATTATGAAGGAAATGTTATGATACAAAATTGGGAGACTTTGGTAGCATGGAAGACTAGATGATTGTGTTTGAAGAACTGGATGGCCTTAATGGCCAGAATGTAAGATGGGGCAAAATTCTGTAATATGTAATGAAGTTTGTACTAATGAGAATTGCTGTTATAAGAAGCTCTTTTCAAAAACAAAAACCTAAACAAACAAACAAACAAAACCACAAAAAGACCCAGCTCTGGTTTCATCATTGACTCTCAGACCAGGCTGGCCGTAAACAATGAATGTGTTGAGGCTGTGAAAAAGGTTTGGTTTCAGTGCAAAGGAAAACATAGACTGTTATAAGATGGGGATTTGACAACACTGCAGTCCGTAAGTCACATGTGGGATTGGCAGTTAAATGCTAGGTTTGGCTGTGTTACTGATGTTGGTTTTCTCCTGAAGTATCTTATTTACCAAAGTTTTATGGCTGCTAGAAGGTTCAGGAAAAAATTTCCCAGAACTACTGTATTTAAAGTCCTGGTGGTTTAAGCTTAAGAAAATCATATTTGTAGTAGTTCTGAAAAGATTTTGTTTCACTCTGGATCATAAATTTCAGTGTCACCAATGTGACATTTACAATAAACTTGAAAGTGAAGAAACAGCATGGAGTCATTCTGAAGCAGGAATGGCATGATCAAGTGAGAGATCAGTAGCAACCTGTTGCTTAGAACACCTTGGATGCATAAATTAATGTCTTGGAGGCAGTTACCAAGAGGGATTTCACTTGTAGATATTTCCATGTAACTATGACATGTGGAAGAGTTTCTGAAGTGAATTTTCTCTCATGCCTTAGGAATTCAACATAGGTGTCTTTATAAGAAAAGTGGATTACTAACTTAGTTTGGGATTATCTAGCAGCCATTTAACAAAGGTGCCCTGGAGGCTCCTCTGAAGTGTGTGAGAAATTAGGTTGTCTACCTGCTCCTTTTCCCTTCTTGTTTACTTCTGTCCAGAGTTTTCATTTTGGGGCCAGGGGGAAACTTATTGTGGCAACTGGACCACGTATATTCACATCTGTTACAGAAGAGACAAGAACTTCAATTTTACTCTTGTCCTGGTGCGTATAAAATAGGCTAGAAGGCTGTATTTTTCTTTAATAGCTGCATTCCACTTCCTGTAACCCTTCATCTCCAAATCTGAGTAGATCAAACCAGATCTTTTCCTGTTTCATCATATCTGCTTTATTGATTTTTATTTTTTTCCAAAAGTATCTTGGAAAAAAAATATTGTCCCTGTAAAATCAAGAAGAGGTAAAATGAAAAATCATTCCCTTCCTTTTAATATAGCTATCATTGCTTTGGACAGAAGATTGAAAATATGAGAAAGGGAGAGGGTTTTTGACTCCAAGATGTGTCTTGGTTGTCTCTATGCCAGTCTGATCTAAATATGGCAGGTGTTCTAGATAAATCCCAGTTAGCCTAGTATTGGATCACTAGTTAAAATCCCCAAACCAAATAATAAAATAGGAAAAAGCTTTAAAATCCTTATTGTAGCATGTGTGCACAGGGGAGTATTGACATCTTTCTTCTAAACAGAAGGTTTAAGTATCAGTAGAACATGTCAGGCTCAACTATGTTTCACATAGAAGTAATAATACAATGTGAAAAGTGTGGATACTTTAAAGGAATCTATTTTACTTACCTTTCATGCAAAATACAATCCCGAAGGAATTTATTTTCTTTCTATGTTTTGATTTAAATTTCACTTATCTGTTTCTCTCGGATAAACTGTGGGAGATCTCTGAGGAAATTTGAGAATGCAGTTCTTGGATTCTGTAGACAGTGTCATTTTCTTTCCTTGAGGGAAGGAAGGGAAAGCAGCAAGGCATAATGTCATAAAGCAGATTAAGCTCATCCTTACACAGACCTTCTTAAAACATTAAAAAAATCAAAGCCAAAACAAGCCTACTACTGTATTTTTCACTGATTTCTATCATTTTCCATGATTTAGTGCTATTTGATCATATTAACCTAAATCACTCTGCATGTAATACATAATGCTACTATAACAATAATAAAAATACACAGTGGGGTTGTTCCCAAAGGGATCTTGTGCCAGTAGGTGAGCTTACAAACTTGACGCAGATCTGACTATCAAAATGAGGTCTAGCAGAGGTGCTGGGGTTTCTCGGGTTCTTGTACCAAACTACACGATAATACCTCTGTTTCCATTCCCTGCCTTTTCATACATGCTCACTTTGACAGGCATCAGGGGAATCACAAAGGCAGCAGATGGTCTGTGCATAGTTCCCTCAAGCATAAAACAACATTTCTGTACTTGTTGTCAGGACCTTAAATTGCACAGTGTTCTATTTGATTATTTTCAAACTCTGGATTGGCCATAGGGGCTCAGATGAGAAATATTTGCATATCACAAAGTGGGAGCAAGGGCTGAATTAAAGTGGCAAGCAACTGAATTGTAACTAAATTTTAAGTAGAAGTCATATGGGCTCATTTTTAACTAGGTTTGATGTTGTTACTTTCAATGAAAGCAACGACCTCTACTAAAACTTAATAAGACACAGGTTCTTGTGTACAGTATGTGTATGGAGGTTTTTTCCCATTTCCTCCTCAGTCACCAAATATACTGGAGTTGTTTGTTTATGCATAAAAAACTAGAAATCAGGAAAAAACCCCAAAATAACACTGTAGCATGTAAATGTAAAACATGTATTCAAATGTAGGTGAAAGCATATAAATTTGAAATGAGTTTATTATCCTTCATGTTATTCTGCTGCAATTCAAGTGAAAACAATGTATTAGTTCCTTATTGAATGCAATGCCTTTTTTTAAAAACTCAATTTGCTGTGCAGGGATTTTCCCAAGATACATTAGATAATGTCAATTTAAAATCTGTGTGTGAGTCTACAGAGATCTGCATGCAGATGGAGCTGTGGAAAGCCAAGGGAAAGATTTTCATAAACACACTGGGCTTAAACAAATTTGTTTAATTTATGTTTTCCTCCTAGCTCCAGTTTTCAACAACTGTAACTGCTTACATATTCAAAGTTATTTTGGGAGTGTTTAACTCACAGAAAGTGGAAATGCAGCCTGAACAAAAGGACTGTTATTTCAAGGGAAGAAGAAAGTGATGGAGAAAATGTTTTGCATATGGTGGGAACAAGTATGTAACAGGGCTGTGGAAAAACAAGGGTGTAAGTTCATTATAATGTGAATTCAGTCTCAGACTGAATGATTTTCCTCTGAGCACGAATCCATACTATGTCAAAGAGCTTGCTTTTTCCAATTTGTCCTCCCCTTGCTGCATGAGGAAATTACAGTAATAAAACACAGGATCTTGTGCATCTTCATTGGTTTTGGTGCATCACAGCAGTTTAAATGCCTTGATTTTTTTATAATTTAGTCAGCAGAAGAGATGGAGAAGGTAAAAATTTTGATTCAGATGACTCCTTGATTATTTTTTTTAATAGGTCGTAGCTGTAGTATTGGTCACTAGTGAGTGTTAATTGGTGTCAGAGGAAATTTCTTGCATTTTAGTAATTCTCTCTAGAACAGTGTACTTGAGGACACTTTCTAAATGCTTGGGCTGAGATTTGCCAGCTATTGCTATCTGTGTGTAGTCCTGTTGCCACAACACAAGGAATTAATGAATAAAGGGTCAAGATAGTACACTGCAAAGTTTTGAATGCTTTGGCAGATGTATATGGACAACATGCATTTGAGTTCATCCAAGCACTGATGAAAAGTGGGACCTGAGTTCATCCCTTGCTAGCAGAAACCAATTCTTGTGTTTTACAAAGATATTTTCTTAAGGTTAAAAAAAAAAAATAAATCTGGCCTTTTTGAAGGGGATTAAAATGGTACTAAATGCATCAATAGATATTTGTGTAGGTTATTTTTTGAAATAGCTTTTACAGATCATCCTGAATCTTGTTAATTCATCTGAGCCTTCCTTAATTATTCAGCATTTCAGCATGGCAGGCTGTAAAGTATGTGAACAGGCAAAACAAAGTTCCTGCAGTCAGTTTTGCAAATATATGAATAAACTTGCTTGGGGAAGAGTCACACCCCACTAGTGTTTAAAACCTGTGAGTGTTACAATGAATGAGAACAAGCAGGAACATTTGTAGAAACAAGGAATTTTAAGCAAACATAATTGTCATTCTAAATATGGGTTTAAGGGGCAATGCAGTGCTTATACAGCCAGGACACATATGGTATGTTAATGTGGGGGGTTTGGTGGTTGTTTTTTCTTGCAAATTTTTTTCTTTCTTTCTTTCTTTTTCTTTCTTTCTTTAAAATTAGTGACATGGTTCCAATTCTGAATAGCACATCTATTAGGTACTGGAGATACTTTAATATCTCATAATAAACATATGCCTGTAGTAGAACATGTTGCTTTACGTAAGTATTTATGTCTTCTGAAGCTCAACTATGTATGCTTTTTGTTCAATTCTGAAAGATTGCAACCACAATTGAAGTGAAATTGGTTATTTCAAGTGAACTGTTACAACTTCATCTGTTTACTCAGCTGTAATTTACAGCAAGAAATAAGCATGGAGTTTGGACTGAGGTCTGTTCCACTAATAAAGGGACATTTGAAATGATGTATCACAAGCAAACATCATAAGCATATATGAAATTCAAGTTATAGATTACTTGCTATGATTTCTTTTGTGGACTTTTATTAACTGACTTGTAACTTCCAAATCCTTTTAAGATCTTTAGCCACAATATGAATAGATTAGAATTAGGAATAAGTGGCAAACTCCATGCTGTCATTATGAATTTGCATGCTGTGCAGGATTGCCTCCCCCCCCCCCCCCAATTCCCCTCTTTAGTTGCTATTTCTCCACTCGTCAAAGACTGAGGAAGCTTCAGTAAACCCCAAATAGTGTGTTTTGTGGTTGTGATGCAACTACACTTGCTGGTTTTTTTGTGTGTGTGTGTGTGTGTGTACACTCATATATAAATATGTATTAAAATGGTACCAAATGATCTTGTGAAAGAAATTGACTTGGGTGGTTTCCTCTGGGTGGGTAGGAGTATCAGGTGCAGCCTGATAATAGGGTTGTGGATCATGTGAATAATCAGTGAATGATGTCAGTTACAAAACATCAGTCTGGGTGCATTTAGTCTGCTTTGGTCTTATCTGAAATCCCTGCTGTACAAGTAGCTACAACACCATGATTTATAAATTCACTTAAAGTATTTTAAATCTAGTACTGATGTGAGACTGCTCCTCGAAGGAAATATTTATTAAACAATCTTAAATGAGAAGGCTGCAGAGAAGAGATACATTTTGTCATACTTGCATGACAATACCTATGGGAATGTTGGAAACACTGGATCTTGTTTTCTTGTAACCTCTGTGTTGGAGGAATGATAAGGATTGAATCCTGCAAAGTTTTCATAAGTAAAGAGTCTTGAGAAGCTCTTGGAAGAGAGAGGACTGAGTACCAGACAGATTCTCCCTTTAGAAAAGGAACCCCCTGTCTGGTGGATGGCTAGAATGTTTTTTTAGTAATGTTGCTAAACAAAATAGAATTTATAATTTTTAAAACAAATAGACTTGTGTTCCACTAGATTTCCTGTATAATAATTCCTGGGTGTTAATGGTATGGATTAAATGTGAATATATGCAAGTGCAGTTGCTTTTATTTAACAAGTTTCAGTCCCAGTTCTCCGTTGCTGGCTTTTATAGCAATTGGGAAAAGCCAAGTGGCAGAGCAGTTTTCTGTGGATGGATGCTGAAAATGTCTAAGAACAGTGTGGTTAGTCAGTGGTGTTTGAATTATTTTTTTTATTCTCTAGCAGTAATCTCCTTTGAAAAATGCAGCTGGATGTGTGGAGCTGCTCCAGAGGAAGCTGGACTGGGCTTAGGCTGTGCATCATTGCTTCACACCTGTTCCCCCCACCCTGACAACAGAGGACACTTCTAGAAATCTGGGTACAGTACAACATAGTTTTTTACCTTTTTCTCTATGCATAACTAAATTTCAAAACAGAGTCTAAACAAACCTTTCTTGTCTAGAGCTTTTACAGGATAAGTGCAATTGGCAATGTCTTTAGGAAGTCACCCAAACTTTTCTCCCCTTGTTTCTTTTTTGTTTACTTAATGAATGAGGAAAGTAGCCAGTGAAGTGAGATAATTGAACTTAATGTTTGATCATGTGGGGAAGCTGTTTTGAAAAAAGGGTGTACAACACTTAAATGGAGTAGTTACTTGCAGCTAACTCTCCAGTGGGTTCAGATGCATTGCTTTTTTTGTAGCGTAGCTAAAGCTGTGCAAGCATTCTGGTCATGTCAGTACACCTAATCTTGGCTGCACTTGTTAACTCAGCAACCATTTTATGCTGACACAGCTGTGTGAATTTTGTATAGGACCTGCCTTATGTCTGTCTACTTTGAATGTATACGAGACCAATATGAAATCATCTTCTCGGTGTGTCCTTGGCATGAAATAAGAATGTCCTTGGGAGATTTCTTGTAAGCTAGCCAATTCTTGCTAGTTTTCTGTCAATACACAAAAATAAATTAGTCTCCTCTGGATAGGGCTCAGGGTGTACGTATGGCGGTATGTAGATCCTTTGGGGAGGACTGGAGCAAGCTACTGGTATTTTGTAATCTTCTGTCTGATGGTTTGGGTGTTGAGTTTTCAGGCCTCTCCTGATCTGAAGATGATCTTTGAGTATAAAAAAATAGTAGTAGGGCACTTTGCACCGTTGGTAATACTTATCTGCTTCTCCACTTTATTGCAGTGAGCACATAAAGCTGTTCGTTAGATATCTTTGCTATTACAGTTCATATTAGGCCAAGATCTGTTTATTCATTGATATTGGTAGAGGTTTTTTGTTTTGTTTGGAGAACAACTATTGTCCTTAATTACAGATGAAAAACAAAAAATAAAGCCTCCCACAAACTTCACCTCTTCACTAGCTCCCAGATTTGGAATACAGAAGTTAAGCAAACAAAACAAAACCCACAACAACAACGAAAAACCCAACATAAAAATACCCCCCAAGCCTTCCAAAATTCAGTTGGAGAACCTAATATTCTGCCAAATGCTTGTCAGTCTTCCTTTAAGACACAAGGGCAATATGAATGCCACTTTTTGTGTGTTTTGTTCTACACTGCAGATCAGCTCTTGGTTCATCCTATTAGTTGATGGGCTGTTTGAAGCTAGGAGTGCATTCCTGAGGTTTATTTTCTATTTTGGCTTCATCCATAAGAAGTCAGCTTAATTTAATGTGCATCTTGTCTAAAATATTAGTCTAGATAAAGCCTCAGATGAAAGGCAGGTCACTTTTTTTTTTTTCTCCCCCAAAACAAAATCTGAGCTCGTCCTGGTATTATCTCGTAATTAATCTTTTGTATCTGAAGTTTCAAAGTATATTCTCTATGCGTATGTATATCTATCGATATCTATACAGACACTTTCTCTCTAGGTACATTAACTCAATTTTTTATCTGGCAGAGTTTTGTAAAACTTTTCTGTAAGTTCTCTGTAAAGGAGATTAATTTTTTTTCCTTAACTTTTCTATGTATCTTTATGGTTCCTATTTTAAGGATAGTCATGTGTTACTACTATAAAATTGTTGGAGCTTTACCATCGTGTGATTTTTTTCAAGTACGTGTGTAAGTGTTCATTCTTTCCAGGTGCTTGTATTGAAAGTTAAATTGAGAAAAACATAGTAAGTTATCTGACCTACTGACCTCTATTTCACTGTATCATCAGATATGTTTTCAGGACTTACCGTTTCTACTGCACTTAAAACTTGAATAAACATTTTTTGTTTTTTTCTTGGATATTCTGAAATATTTGGTACAAATGTATGCTTCTAAGGTGAATGCCTGTTAGAAAGTGGTGGGAACATGGAGAATTTGAGTCAGTAGCGAAGGACAAGGAGCTTGGGAACCAGTATAAAAGTAAAAAAGGGGTGTTTTATGTTTTTTCCATGTAATTAAAGTTTTTTTTTTACTTGCCCCCTTCTTAAAGGGGATATTTATGCCACTTATCCCTTCAATTTAGTACACCAGTGTTGAATATTAAACAGCACTGAGCATTGAGGTCTACTGTAAAATATGACCGAGACTGTAAGAAAAGCTTAGTGGTAATAGTCTCATTGGTTCAGTGTTCTCTCCTTTTGATTCTGCATGCACTTCTTTTTTGCCAGATCAAGGACAACTGTTGGCAGTAATTTTATGCAACTATGACACCTTTGTTAGATATTTGTGGGTTGCAATATCTCTTAATATAGCAACAGATTAGAATTTCAGTGAGCTGTGTTCATTAGATGTTGCACATGTATGAGTAAGATCTGAATATTTGTTCAATAGAGTAAAAGGGTGGGGGAGAAATGAAGATATGGTAATGTCAAAGCACAATGTTTGTGTTCATTCTGTGTGTGGACATCACACAAAGTAGATACAGGAATTATTTTTCTGCTCCTTTTCAAAGGATCAGTGTATACCACATACCTACATTGGCAGCACATGTTATATGCTTGCTGTGTCTAAAAGTCTAGAAAACTACAAACAAGGCTCTGTTTTATAAAAGATAACATAGATTAGAAGTCCAGGTGTATTAAACCTCAAGTACTCAATGATTAAGTCTGCTAAATGTGCTACTGAAGAATTCAATTTCATTCCCTTATTTGTTGCGTGTTGCAAAATGTTGCTTCGTAAAGATTGAGCTGTCTCTATGACCCCTTTCAGATTAGTTTCATAAGTGTCATAGCCATGTTAACAATCTCAGCAGGGATAATTGGGGTAAAGCATGACAATAATATGGCTGTGCTGCTGGTAGAAGTTCTGTGAGATCAGTTGTGCTATATGGTATTGCATTGTGCTGTAAAGACTCAGTCTATTTTGCTATACACTAGGTTTACACAACATGTACTTGGCTTGTTTGTCTTGCCATGCTGTCATCTGATTTACCTGAAGATTTCCCTTCCTATAGGAGAAAATCGTAATGCATGCCTTAAGAAATCAGAAATGAAGGGCAAAGAAATGGAAAGAATTTAGGGAGAGTTATCATTTGGGGTAATAAAAGAGATCAAATCTTACATAACATATGAATATAGGTTAGCAGAACACCTTCCCAAATCAGTCTTCTAATGGTTGGACCACATATTTTAAATAAACACACTGGAAATACTGTTTATTCCCACCAAAACCACTTCATGTAACTTTGTGTGTAATTACTGAAATTAGGTTATCATAGAAAACCTTATCATTGTAATATCAACCTGGGTACCTTGTGTAATAAATTTTGTAAGAGTATTTTCATTGTTAATCCAGTATGAGCCCTCTACGTTTTTTCTTCTTACTTTTTCACTTTTAAACTTGGCTCCTATGCTACCTTTAGCTTCATGCATTTTATAAGTTATCTATCTTGTAGGTGATAAGATCACGTGCAACTCTAACAGAACTATGAAATACAGTGATTACTGCTAGTGCTGCTTACTCAGTGACCTGTGTGAAAGCTGACATGTGGATGCTGGCTCATTGGGAAAAGCCTTGCCCAAAGTGTATTGGGAGTCATGGGAAAGTTCTAGGGGGTTAAATGTTTTTTCCAGTAATGTCGATTTCTTTAGTCTTTGTAGGATATGGGAGGCTTATGTTGTCAGATGCATTTAACTGTGCTAATCTGCTCTGGCTGGAACAATTAGGCTCTGAGAATCCCAAATGGTGAATGATATGGGTTACTGTGATTATAAAGTACAGCACTGTCTACATCAGGTACATAGTGAAGAATTACAGGAACTAGAAAAGTGAAGCTTCTTTGCGTTCCTATTTCTGTCTATTGCAGATGTTTCTGTAGATTTGACAGTGTTCTGATGAGGCCAGAAAGCTGTATTTCCACACTGTCCCCCCCAGTGTATGTGGTTGTGTTTTGTTATAAAATTAGATATTGATTTCACTATTTGCATTAGTACTTGTTAGCTAGGAATAGAACCATCCTTAGTATATGAATTTCATTGCTTGTATAAACATTCTTCTACAGGAATTTACTTGGTGTATTATCTTTGTGTTTTATTCAATGACGATGAAATGATAAAATTGAATTTAGTAATATTGAGGAAGGAGGAGAATTTGCCTAATGCAATCCCCTTTTCTTAAAATGGTTCTTGGACATATTTGCAATGGCATTTTTTAAGTATTTTCTGGATAAAACGTGGTACTAGGGAGGCAGCATGGTGCTGTATGTAGCAGTGTCACAAACTCACAAAAGAAAAAAATAATCTAAAGTTGAGGGAAAGAGTCTGGAAATAATAGGCAGGCTGAAATATCAAAGTTCATTGCTTATCCCTTTGATCTCACCAAAATCAGTTAGGGTTTTTCTATGTATGTAATTAGTACCAGGAGTTTGCTTTAGCTAGATAAAATTAGCTGTTCCTCTGAAAACAGCTCCTGGCAATGGTGATAACCTGGTGAAGTGAACTAAAAATGGTAGTGAACAGTTTTGGTTCAAGAAAGAGGGGTGGGTGGGAGAGGGAAATGGAATGCCCTTCATATGTTCTTTTTGAAAAGTGTTTTTTTCATTGGTAGGGCAAATGCTTTACCTTAAGATATGACCATTGCTGTGAGCAGTTTTCTGAAACGTTTCTTATATGATGTGCCCAGTGACACTGGCAATGGACAATACAATGTATTTTTAAATGCTATTAAAATGCAAGCTGCTAGAACACTTCTTTGAAAGCATCTTACCTTCAGTTCACCATAATTTTCCAATTTTAACAGTCAGTTGTACTGTATTTCTGTTCCTTCTTAGTCTTTTTATTTCTTAAAGCTGAAAATCCATTTGAAAGCATTCTGTATTGTTCAATAATTGTTAGTATTCCTCAAATGTCATAGTCTCTGTGTAGGAAGCAAGAAAAGAAATGGCTTAACTGTAGATAACTTGTCTAATACATAGCAACAGATTTATCTCCCTAACTCAGTATGTGTCCTTCACATACTTGGCTCATTTTTGTTCCTCTCATTCTGCTGACTTGTGCAGTTGCTGCTTTAGGTGTTGTCAGGTTACTGTGGTCAAGATCCTTATTTGTTTAGAGGTAACCTGGTTGCCTAGCATCAAAGCAATTTTATTTTAGTATTTTGGCTTTTCTTTTTTTAAATATGCAAAATACCAAGCTGTGTATTAGCCCCACAAAAGTGAGCTGCTTTGCAATGCTGCATTGAATCCTGATCATGTAGACATACATACGTGCACACAATTTCATCTCCTTTCATTCAGAAGCATTGATTATGTAGGGGTGTTCTGGCTGGTATTCTGAATACTTATAGTAAAATTGTTGGCCAAAGTTAAGGACTCTTTATAAAAAGCTTTTTTTTCTAAAGTTAAAGTGAACTCCATAATAGAGATGAGTACAATGAAAGCTTTTCATGATTAGTCAAGTGCTTGTTTGCTTAAAAACTTATCCTTCATAAAAGGAGGGAAGTAATATCTAATATTATATTTAGCTTTCTGTTCCCAGACCTCAAGTCTATAGACTTTCAATGACATGAAAATCAATCAATATCTGTTAGGAGTGCTGTGAAATAAACTCGAAACTAAGAACTATAAAAAAAACAGTAAAAATATTTAAAACCCACACATAATCAATGTACACACAGAAATTATTTAGCACTTCAGACATTTTTTTCTCGAGGTAGGTGGTTGGTGTCTACATTATTTGAGTTCAGCAAAGCTGCTTCTGTGGTCTGGGGAGTATATCCAACATGCAATAAAATGGGATATGGAATGTGTTTAAACTCTGGTTTCCTGATCTAATAGAAACTTGATATTTTAAAATTTGGTTAGTGGTTGTGATTTGCAGTAAGACTTCCCTTTGTGTATATATTCTACTGTGAAACTGTACTGCTATGAGCAGTAAAACTATTGTTAATGTTTGCCATCCATTTGCTGGTTATGGTCCCTCTGTCCTCCCTTCTGGCTGTGCTCCAAAAGGCCTTTTGGGGGGGCGTTTCAGGTTTTTGAGTTTTTGTTAATTCGGAACTACTAACTTTTCATTAGGTTATCTCACCTTTTCTTTATTCATTTTGTCCAACTACTCTTTTATGTATTTTTACATTTATGTTCTTATATATATATATGTTTTTCCACACAAATCATATTGCACTTGTACCTGTTTCATGCAACCAAAATGTGTCAAGGTTTCCAGGTGTCTTTGTTTTGGCTCTCCTTGCAGGAAAATAATTCTTGGAAAATTGCTCTCTGTGGGCCACATCAAAGAGAAGACTTTATAAGGACAAATAAGGGTCTAATTGCCAAAGATACTCCATGCAATCTATCAGTTACACTTTATAATGAATGTTCATAATGCTTTTGTGACAGTGTTAAAGTTAATTACTTAATTATCTACTACCAAAGAATTATGCAAATTTTAAGTGGCTGCTTAAGTGTTTTGTTCTATAATTTCTTAAATGTTGGTTGATAGTGTTGAGTGTGGAATAATATGCTAGCTACCATGTTCTATCTGTTGGAGGCAGTAATTCTACAATGTGGAAGACAACAATGATTGTGATGATCTAATACAGAGTAATTAGCTGTGAAAAACTGTTAAAGGCAGAGCTGCTTTTCTTTTTCTTCTAATTACCTACTTAAAATACAGCTTTCTATTCCGATGTAGTATAATAAAAATGGGCAATATTTTAGACTGTGCATAGCAGTTATTTTAAAGCTGAAGAATTACTGAATAAATAACCTTCATAGCCTCACAGTTGCACAATTTCCTCCCTTTCTGAGTATTTCTGCCCACTCAACTTTAGTTAGCTACCCTCAGTCTCTTCAAAGGCTCTGTGAATGCGTGGTCATGTTGTTACACCAATAAAATAAATGTACAAATCTAGCTTAAATGTACACCTTTACACAATTTTTGTTTTTCAAGAAGTAAATCAATGAACTCATTTGTATTGGAAAGTTTCACCTCCAGGCTCTGAAAGCATGGCAAAATTAGTGGCCAATGGGTAGCGTGCCCCCAGTGATAAGCTGAGCTGTGTTGCGCAATCCTTATGCCAGAGTAGTTTGCTGGAATGTTTTCTAGTCATAACAACATACACTGTGATATTTTTAATATGCTAAAAGCAAACCTGTTCACATAAAGGCAGATTTAAGATCTACAAATCAAAGTTAAAAGCCCCACAATTAATTGGCCATGATCCTGATTTTGTATTAACTTAATGCATGTGAGACCATCCAGCAGGTATGATGCTAAGCACTCTGTATCTTTTTGATATTTCTATCAATCTATAGCTCTTGGTAAAGTGAGCATCTGATAGTAAAAGAATGATGATCTGAATTCTGCTTTGTGAGTGTTGGTGGAGTTCATCTTTTCTGGATGTTAGTGTGGCTTTGAAAAACTTTTAATTAGTGGGAATTTTACAGTCTGTGGCTTGTGAACTGTTAACAGGGCAATCAATGTACCATCACAATTGAATAACCGTATTACATTATCACTGAATGATGTAATGGATTTTATTTTGTTAGCCTGCACATTAATTGTAAAGATGCCCTCATCTGTTATCTAATGAGAACAAGCTGAAACCTGAGGAAATTCCTCAGAGGATGTCTAAGGGCTGCAAAAACATTTGTTTTGCAAGCAGAAAAGCTCTTTCCTGTCACCAGCAGCAGGGCTGTGAGACCAATCAAATGGTAACTGCAGTGGGACAACGAAATGTGGGGAAAGAGGGTGGCATTGCAGAACTTGCTACAAAACTCATGCTTTTTGATATTTGGGTTTTGACATCTATTTTAAGAATTAAAATATTTTTAAAAATCTGATTGGGGCAAAGTAGAACCCTAGACCTGTGACACTTTTTTCTGGTAGGTGGGCAGATTATAGGGTCCTACTGGCAAGGAAAAGCGTAGCAAATGAACCTCTCTGCTTTTTAGAGACCCAACCTAAGGAGAATTTCAGCAAGCAATCATTACACATTTCAACAAAGTTTTAAAAGACTTAAGAGGCAATGACTGGGTACAATTACTGTCTTTGTGTTTTAGAAAAAAACATGCTAGTGTTGGGCTATGTATCTACTTATTTAAAAGGAGTGGTATGTCATTTGTGTTCTGTATAGATTAAAAAAGCTATATGTCTTATAGTAAACCCTAGTAAAACGTGGCTTTCAAAATACCATTTCCCTGTATCCAAGGTATTTATTGGACTATTCTGAAACCTCTGACAGTTTTTCAAACTGTGTGTGCAGGTGAGCTGTGGGACTAGTGTGGCCTGGATTATGGTGGTGCAGATCTTACGTTAAGCAGTACTGGAGTGCTTGACTTTGCCTGTTTTGCCTCTATGGGTTCTGTTGTCATAGACATCATGATCTTCAACTCAAATAAATCATCATGATTTGAGTGAATGGAGAAGCTTCTTCAAAGATATGACCTGTTAGAATTTAGATAATTGTCCTGGTTTCAGCTGGGATAGAGTTGATAACACACTGATGTTTTCAGTTGTTGCTAAGTAATGTTTAGTCTAAAGTCAAGGACTTTTCAGCTTCTCATGCCCAGCATTGGTCAGTGAGTGGTGAGCAATTGCATTGTGCATTACTTGTATATTCCAATCCTTTTATTATTACTATTGCCATTTTATTAGTGTTATTATCATTATTAGTTTCTTCTTTTCTGTTCTATTAAACTGTGCTTACCTCAACCCATGAGTTTTACTTTTTTTTTTCCTGATTCTCTCCCCCATCCCACTGGGTCGGGGGGAGTTAGTGAGTGGCTGTGTGGTGCTTAGTTGCTGGCTGGGGTTAAACCACAACTATAATACTAAATACTTTTTTTCCTTACCCTTTCTGCACCTCTTGAGAGAGTGTCATGAATTCTACTGCTTGCAAGTGCTGTTTCATGTGCTAGTTTTAACAAATAGCTGCATCCTTAGTAGAGGTCTCTGCAGAAGCTCATGAGTTTTGTGCCCTGCAGCCAGCTGGTTATTGTGGGACAGTCTGGAAGATCTTGGATGAATTTCCTGGCAGCAAGCAGAAGCAGATTGTGGGGGGGGGGGGGGGGGAGGGGGATGTGGACTGGGGAGGAAATCCCTTGTTCTATTAGGCAACTTTGTAAGGCATTACTTAAAACAATTTCGTTTGTCTAATGTAATTAAATTGCTAAGCATTGTAGAGAAGTAGCCAAAGATATTTAACACGCAAGGATTAATGATGTTTAAACACATCAATAAATGACTTGCATTAGCTGCAAATTATTTCAGATGACATAGTGTGAGTTATGACAGGATTGTGGATTTGTCATAATAGACAAAACTATGTTATCAGATCTACCACACCTTTATTTTCAGTATGTCGACCTTACTTAAATACTACTTTTCTTTTGATTAGGTCATTCAGTCTCATCCACAGCATGCTTTAGTGTAATCAAAACTTAGCTGACTAATACCACAAATTAGATGGGGTATGGGGGAACATCTGAGTTTGGAACAAATTAATATGACCTATGACAAGACAGGTCAAATTCAGTACCTTAATCTGTTTAAGTTAAATAGTGGCCATAGATTCTATTACTCTAATGTGGTGTTAGACTAATTTCTGAGAATGATGTTATTTCAAAAGTAATTTAGGTTATTTGGGATATAAAGACATTGATTTCTAGCACATCAGTGAAGTAGTGGTATTTGTATGGTCATGGTCCATGTCAAATAAATCATTATACTAACTAAAAAAATATAGAAGTCTAAACTGTTTCTTCTAATTTAACTTATGTTATAACTTGGCACATCTCGGAGATCTTCATCATGTTGTCAGTAAATGAGACGTGAACTCCATAGTTAAAGATACCTAGTCATTCAGGGGTTCTTGAAAATTATCTTGAAAAATGTTTGTACATCACCATTTTGAAATAATTTGTTGGTAGCAAACTGAGACCATCAGAATTCTAGGTTTTAATTTAACAAATGTATATGCAGTCTCACTGTGTTGAAACTGGAATGGTAACAGTTACGTTTCTGCAAGTTTAGTAGGTGAGTTGGATAACGGACAACTCACTGCCAACTACAACTACCAATGGACAGTAGGCTGTAGAAGATAGAGTGCATCAGTTAGATTACATAGGGTACATTAGGTATTTCACTTGTGCTGCTCAAATTTAGTTTATACTCCTTATTCTTCAGTATTTATTTTTTTAAATTTTTGTTTAGTAGGTGTGAAGACAATACTGTGTATGAAATCCATGAGAAATATTTTGGTTTTATCACTAACATTTGCATCAGGAAACTTATTGTAAATGTGTTTATGTATTATATCTCACAACAGGTGCCTAAGAGCTTTTGTTCCAAAGCATTACTGTTCCAAAACTGCAAGTTCCAAATACTTGCTGCTACTTGCTATTGAACAATTTTTATTCATAGAAACAAGAACATATTTTAGAGAACTTCAGCCTACATATAGGCCAATCACAAAAAGAAAACCAAAAGCTGGAGATGATCACTCATTTGATTAATTATCAAATATTTTGTTAGCTCTGACACTGTGAATTTTTCAGACATGGTAAATGTTGTGGTTTAACCCCAGGCAGCAACTAAGCACCATGCAGCTGCTCACCCGCTTCCCCCCACCCAGTGGGATGGGGGAGAGAATTGGCGGGGGGGGGGGGGGTGTGTGTGTAAAACTCATGGGTTGAGATAAAAACAATTTAATAGAACAGAAAGGAAGAAATTCCCCCCCCTCCCAGGCCAACTTCCCCCAGTTTATATACTGGCCGTGATGTCCCATGGTATGGAATAGCCTGTTGGCCACTTTGGGTCAGCTCTCCTGGCTGTGTCCTGTGCCAACTTCTTGTGCCCCTCCAGCCTTCTTGCTGGCTGGGCACCAGAAGCTGAAGAGTCCTTGTCTTTGTCTAAAAGCTGCTTAGCAACTCCTGAAAACATCAGTGTGTTATCAACATTCTCCTCATACTGAACCCAAAACATAGCACTGTACCAGCTACTAGGAAGACAATTAACTCTATCCCGGCTGAAACCAGGACAGTGAATTAACAGAGAAAATGGATTTTGTATGGAATAAAGCCATAAGAATAGAAACGAGAATTCTTAAGAAAATATGCTATGCCTCAGAGTAGTACAAGATCTTGCTAGAAACTCTGGAGGAAATAATTCACCATTCCATTTGGAAAAAAATCATAAATAAAACAACTAGCACTTTACCTGAATTGCTCACTATAGGAACATGTTTTGAACATCATCTAATTTAAGTAACTAGATGTATTTTCACTACTTTGATATTCATCTTGCTCATCTCCTAGGAAAGAGAGGAGAATTGATCTTACTTATGTGTTTACTTTTTTTTTCGTAAACTGCTTCTAAGCTGACTACCTTCATATACTTTCTGCCACAGCAGATTTAGTATTTCATTAAAAAAGCATTAATGAGAGCATTCCACTGAATTTCCCTTTTAGACAGGCTTGCAGAACTATAGCAGTCCCCCAAATAAATACCTTCTGGGAGATGCTGTGGAAAACAAAGCCAAATGAATTGTGGGCCATGTGTTACTAATGTTCTATGTCATGTTCACAGGTGCAGTCACATAATCTGCATGAGCTGCTCTTGCTCTTAGGTGGTACATGCAGAAGTAAGATGGGATCTGTTTGGGTTTTTTTAATTGTAATGATACAAATGTGATAAGAAGACCTTGATGCAGGTTTTACACAAAATGAATATTATTTTTTTTAAAATCCCATTCATTTGGGGGATATTTATCAAATATAATTACTAGATAAAAATCAAACAGGTCTTGCTCTTGAACCATGCCATTCTATTTCCCCTTATGTAAAAAAAAAAAAAAATCACATGCAGCAATTTGGTGTGGATGCATTTCTGGCTTTCCTTTTCTTTTGCTGTACTTGTACTCAGCCTTCTCTTTGACCAGAAGCGAAACTTGTTTTGAGGAGAAATGGAAGGTATGTATGTATTCTCCAAATTAATACGGATGATTTTTTTTTACATAAACTGAGTCTTTTCACTATTGAAGCCTTATGACAACAGCAGCATTACAAATAATACATCAATAAAGGGTGACATAAGGCTTGCATATGTTTAGATTTGTCCTTTGAAAATATAAGCACAGACGTGGTAGAAGAGAATTCATCTTCTGTTACCCAGTTCTCCTTGTTAAAAGCAAAGGGTGTGGTGAGTAGTGGAAGAATAGAACATCCCTGGGTAAGGAACAGCTCTCTTGTGACTGGTTGGGGCCTGTCAAAATGAGAGAAACTCTGAAAGAGAATATACTGTCAGTGAATAGCACTGCAGTACTGATATCTAAAAGCTGTCAAAAATTTGCTGTGAGAATTCTTCCAGAACAAAGTGGGGATGTTCACCCAGCATCTTATGGTGAGGGGTCCTAAAAGCTGGATTATTCCAAGTGGAGAGGACAGTTAGATTGGTGGCATGGGAAAAAATTGGCAAAGTTTGGTTTTATGCCTGGAGGAATTAACAATGTTAAAAAATACTTACCATAATTTAAACCCACTGAATCATGCTTAAAATGATACAAATGTGTGTTGTGGACTTCATAAATAATGTTGAGGGCTTTCTACAATTTCCTAAATTGTAAGATTCTGATAGTAAAACAATGAATAAAGCAGAAAAAAAAAATATTATGAGAGCCTACATAGGCTAAGCTTCTTCATCTCTACTTTTGGTATTCCAGTCAAAACTAGTTTTCTTTTCTCTCCTTCCCATTGCTGTATTGCTTGATGAAAGCCTGCTCTAGTTAAATTCCTTTTTCTCACCCCACAGCCTTACAGAAGATCCTAGTTTGGATGAATTCAGGAAGGGTCAAAAAATCTTATTAAAACCAAAGAATTTATTTTGTGATTGGTTGTAAAACACTATTTAAGAGTGAAATTGCAATTCATTCTGAGTGATAAATACTAGAAAGCATAACTGTACATTTATTTTTTCCTATTTCTTTTATTTCTAGCTAATGTCTAAACTGTAAACACTCTTCTAATACTCCAAGTTGCCACACAAACCCGGCTTAGCTTTCTATAGACAGCATGATTAAGTATGTCACATTCCCTTTCCTAATTTTCTTGTTATTATGTCCAGTAATGTCTGCCTGTTGAATAAAAAGAAAAAAAACCCATACCACAAAACCAACCAAAAAAACCCCAACAAAACCCAAACCATGTAGGTAGTTTGTCTTGTTACAAGTTTAGGTATATAAAAGTACAACAGATATGCAAGTACAACAGTGAGCCCATTTCTGATATTTGTGTTCTTGTTGGATTCAGTAGTGTTCACATTTATTGCTTTATGTTGTACAAGCCTATTCATTGCATTCCTCCCACT
Organism: Buteo buteo; assembly: GCF_964188355.1. NCBI lineage: Eukaryota > Metazoa > Chordata > Aves > Accipitriformes > Accipitridae > Buteo > Buteo buteo. The sequence continues at coordinate 17,498,083 of NC_134175.1, read as the reverse complement.
AATGTCCGATACATGGAAGCTATTTGGGAGTGAGAGGGAACCTGCTTTGATTAATCTTTGCTGTGCTTATAACCCCTTTTAGTACCTCTGCTTTACATTGCCCAGTTATCATCCTCTTTTTCTCCTTTCCACTATGGTTGTCCTGTGGTTTCTTTGCTTCTATTCCTTCTAAAGCAAAAGCCCTACTTGCACATCATCAATCTTGTTTTCTTCTTGGTTGATTGTTTTCCTCAACTGCTTTCTTCCAAGTCTGCTCTGGTAGCTCTTTTCTAACTTGACTGGTGTTAAATTAGTGCTGTTCTAGGTGTCAGTGGAACTGTAACTATTTTCATCTGTTGATATTGTTGCTTTTACTTAATTATGGTATAACCAAATTGGGAGGGGTTTATTTTTTTTGTATCTGAGTTGAATGAATACAAGTCTTCCATACTTAGAAATTATTCACATCTCCTTAGGGAAATAAGTTTCCTAATCTAGTTTTCTGCTCTTTATCATTAACTTTATAATTCCTGGAATTAGAGTAGACTGTAGGGAGAGCTGTAGTTAAATTTGAAACTTTGTATCAACATATTTGGGCATGTCTGTATGGACATATTTGATCTACCTTTAAATTACCTAGTTTAGTTGCCATAACTATGTAACTGTGTACAGCTGTGAAGCTATGCTTCAACCTTCAAATATTGCTCAGGTTTCTGAAACAATCTGTCTTGCTTGTTGCTGTAACTGGATTTGATAGCTTGGAGCCTGGTAAAGGTACTGTAAAGCTAATTTGAATGTTTTGCATGCGCTGTAGCCACCTTTTGGCTTGTACCTGTAAGTATTGCTTAGGGAAGTTATCCAAAGTCTGATGATCATTACAACTTTGTAAATTAGGCATTAATGAGATTAATCCTTGTCTGTGGCTGCAAAATTTAATTTGGGCAGTTTTTCTGGTGTTACTGAGACAGGTTCCCAAACTATGATACCATTTACAATAAAAAATCCGAACAAAACCAACACAAAACCCCTGCTTCAATGTAGCAAGTAGCATTCCTGGCTTCTTGTGCAGGTGCTGAGTTCAACATCAAGGAGAACGTTTCCACCCATGAGCTTACCAGTGGTTTTTTCAATAACTTGACTGTGTGCAGGCCTTAGCAAGGCAAGTATATGGGCAGAGAGAAATCTTGGTGATCACTGATTGGTGTTAGTATCCTATACATGGTTACAGTTAGTGAGAGCTTCACTGCTCTTGACATAGTTCTTGTTGCAACAATATGAACACTTCCAAAACTTGCACAAGTGGAGGCACAGAGTAAAGCAGGTAGCATAAGGTACAGTCTAGGGGTGTAGTAGTGGGTTCTGAATGAGTCCAGAGCTGGGAAGCCAGTAACAACTTCTGGATTTCCAACTGAACAATGAATTTATCTAACAGTTGCTTCATATTTTATGAGAACTTGTTAAAAATATAAAATTCTCCATGTATGTCTGATACATATGCAGTTCCTCAGAGCAGTAAAGAGAAACTCTTCCTTTTCAAACAAAGCTGATTTTTTTTTTTGATCATCTGAGGTCACTGAAAATTAAATTGAATGTTTTGAAATTGTGAAGGCATCTGCCTATTCAGTTATCCAATTTCCCTAGGAAAGCCCTTCAGAAGTTGTGTATACTTTCTCTCTTCCTTTATTTTTTTAATAAGCTGTAGTAAAAGAATTACATCTTTGCTTTCAAAATTCATCCAAATTGCCCTAGTGGAAGTGCAATTACAAACCAATGCAACTGCTTAGAGAGTGTCTTTGGTTATTTTGACACTGAAACTAGCTAGTTGAGAGACCTGAGAATGTTGGAAGTTGGCTGGACTGTGATATCGAACAGCTTGGTTAAAGATGCCATGTAATTAAAAACTTTATTCCACACAAAAAGACTAAAAGAATTAGTGTTTACTTAGAGGGGGCACATGGGCGGACAATGACAATGGGGGACCTTTTCTAGATCAGAACTTTAGTGTTTCCACTATTGTTAACCCATGTTCCCATAAATCATTGAAGGACAAGAATAGTGAAGTAGATAAACATGCAATAGCTGGTTATTAGTATGATATTAGTTGTGCTTCCTTTGAGCTAGTTGTTTGCAATGGCAGAGACAGATTCCCAATAATAGCATTGGAAATAGTGGTGCAGTTAAAGTAGTATCCATTGTAAGAATTTTGTTTTAGATTTCATTTTGTAGTCAGGAACAGTAGTCTCAAAGTTTTGATGTTGTCTACTTCTGTTTCACTGGTAAAAATCTGTTTTAAAAAAAGGATAGATGCCAGCTGAACTGAATGATAGAAAATTTTACTTGAGACAGTATTTTATAATAAATACTATAGAACCTAGGCAGAGAACTCCAAGGAGCCCTAGTCTTTGAATGGTTTATTAAGTTTTGCTTTAGGTATTGTCAAACTGCTACTCAAATAACTGGAAATTTTAAAAATTACTATCCATAATAGTACAGAAGTGATCCATAATACAGATAATACAGCATTCTCTGGTATTATGTGATACAGGGAGATACTATATTACTATGTTCAAGATCATTTGATTGTAGAATTTAATAGAGCTCTTGCCTCTACAGTGCTAATTTATAGTCATCATCTGTGGTGAAATAGAAAGTCATCACGGACATTAAGTGCAGCATATGGTTCTGTATAATAAAATTCATGTTGTGCTATACCCTTTAGCCTCTACCATATGGTTTTGATTTAATTTGTAGCCATTTGTTAAACCAGATAAGTTTAAAAAAGAAAAAGTTATATAGTGATTTACTATTGGAAGTGCAAGAAAACTACTGTGCTTCCTACACTGTCATTGATCAACTGTTTTTATCAGCTTTGGTCAATTGTTTTTCACTCAGTCTTAAATAGATTTTTGGATTTACCTACTAGCTGTTAAAGGGTTCTGTTAAAGGTGATACTGGGGCAAACAGGCATATAGTTTAACTAGTAAGAGTGAATGTGATGTAGGAAATTTTGGATTTGATGATTGTTGTGACAGGATGAAAGGATAACAAGGAGTTTAAAATTGGTAGAAAAAAACACTTACTATTTTGTAGATAAACTGTATGGCAGTTGTGTGTAAATACATATACATATTAATATGTATATGTATTTACTGTCAAAATCAAAGCATCAGACTTTTTTCTCCAAGCCTTTGAACAAGATTCAGTTAATAGTTATACATTTTTATACAATCTTAATTTGACTGCATGGGTCCAAGTAAATCACTCAGTTCTGCAACACAAGCAGTGATATTTGAATATATTTTTTTAAGTTTCAGAAACAAACCCGCGATATTGTAGGAGTAAAAGGTCAAAATATGGAGTTAATTGGTCCAGCTGAATTTCTGTATTTATGAAATACAGGAAATGTAGTTTATTTTTTTTCTCCTATTAACAGGCAGTGCTGTCAGTGATACCTTCCTGGCTCTCTAGAAAGTGTATATATTCCTGACTCTGTCTTAGAAGTTCACTTGTTTTGGTTTTTCTCTTCGTGGAGGATTGAAGTGGAAGATATCATGGTGTATTAGATTGTACTTGGTGAGAACTTCTAGAGGATGACTATTAATTTGGAAAAAAGTGCTTTCCGTGAGTATATAGAAGTTGGGATGCCTATTTAAAGTGTATCTGAAGGTATCAATAGGTTGACTTAATGAAGAGGCTTTTCTGAAGATCTCATGTGATCATGGTTTCTGATGAGATTCTTTGTTTTTGTCTAATTCCTGCTGTACCAGAAATGCTGCACCACTCAATTTTCTTGTAGCACTAATGCTGAAAAGGTGAAATGAATAAATTTGATGGGAAAACAAAAACTTCAAAGAGTATAGAAATGTGTGAATTCTGACAACTGTATCCTAAGTCTCCTTGCTCCCATAAGCTATGAGGATACTCTGAGCTGTGGATTTACTGATGGCTGGGAAACTATAAGGCCTTTACCCTTTCCAGGGATCAGTTTTTCACAAGACTTGAAGGATTTCATGTCCCTAAAACTTCTGTGCATATGACAAAATTTGGAATTGACAAGCAAATTCAGCATTTAATAGGGGGGACAGATGGACAGATAGCATGAGGAAGTAGGTGGTGTTTCCTTAAGAAACAGGACTAAAAAGTGAGCAGCTGAAATAAGTAGGAAAACCCCCCCTGAAAATGGGGAAGGTACAGTTGCTACAAATAAATTGTTACATATTTTGAGGGAAGATCCTGAGTCTTCACCCTGGTTATGTCATGGGACAATTCAGCTGTGTTACAGAAAGCATCTGTAACACTGATAGTCCCTGAGTATGTACTGCTCTTCCAAGGTGTAATGAGATTGTATAGTATACTGTGATCTTGCCAAGAACTTAATTTCAAGGTACTGTACATCAATGCTCATCAGTTTTTCATCGGAGTTTGCAATGAATACAATCGGTCCAACTTAGTCTTCTATAATTCTGTACAACAAATCTCCTAAAATACAAAACTTTTGGAGGAAGACTTGCTGAATCCCAAGGCTTATCTTTTCAGTGTGTAATCAGATTATTGTGCCTTGGAAATGCCTTTAATTTCTAGAAGTAGTGCAAGACAGTGAAATAATAATTATTCTTTTTCTGACCTCCAAGCACAGTGTTTTTATTATTCTACCAATGGATCAAAAGTGTGAATATGTTGAAATGGAAGCTGAACTATTAAATGAATCTTAGATTTGCTATAACATTAAAGATGTTTAATAACCTGGAAACTAATTTATGAAATAGTAGAGCAAATATCTCTATGACTGCAAGCGGATTCTGAAGGAGTGCTTATATCACTTGATGCCTTCTGTCACTTTAGGTATCTTGCATTTAGTGTATTTTATGTTTTGGGTAAACGTGTATAGACATGCTTTTAGACCAACTAGTTTGCATTTATGTAAAACTAAAAAAAGGTAGGAGAAAATCTTAATCTGGTGTAAATTTGATATATATCTGTTGCTAGTTGCTGTTATTCAGTTAGATGCAGCTGGACAAGTCTACTTCCACAGATGCCAGTAAAATTCTGCTTATGTTACCTGAAGTCATCCTCACAGAATCTTACTGTGGTACTTTTTGTTTTTTAGCATTTAATTAAACATTGAAGGTCACTTTCCACTTAAAGCAACAATGTTAATTGGCCACTCTTTCAACTGCATGGCCATCACAAATTTTAAGACTTAAATCCAGTGCTTTGAACAGATGGCCAGAGCACTGAGCTTAAGAGATTGCACTAACTTGGGCAACGATTTCCTGTATGCCTGGGGCCAAATTACATCTTTATATTTTGTATATGGGTTTATAATGTTTTGCTCTACTTAATGCATCTGAAAGGTGATTTGCCTGCTGAGCACATCCAGGTGTATTAGTTTTGGGTTTTTAAGATAGAACTCCTGGTGGGAATTCAGCAATAAGCATAATGAAAAAGCCTTTCTTCAAATAAATTCATAAGCACACTGGAAGCTCTTCTGTTTGATAGAGAAGTGGCACTGGTCAACAAGAATGATATGCTAGTCTCACAGCTCATGTCTGTTTAGCTACACTACCACGTGCATTCTACTTGCTGCACAGCAATATTGGGAACATCTGGAAATAAATTTGTGGATAAAATGAGAATTAGTTCTGTGCCTGATCATTCTCCACATGCAACAAATGACTCGATGGAAATACTCTCTATGAAATGCTAGGCAGGTATTTGATCAGGTGAAGACAAAATTCAAGGAACTAAATGATTTGCACTTGCACTTACTACAAGTAGAAAGAGTGAAAGCTGTACTTGGAACCTTTAAAGATAATGTCAAGGTGTTGTGAATTCTTTCCTATGTCTGTAGATAAATATGTCTAAACATTCAAATAGGTAATTAAAATTAGGGGGTTGAAAGGTGAGATTACATGGGGTGTGTGTGGAATGTTTTTCAAGTACATTGGTTATCCATATCTGTGAAGAGGTGTGGTGTTTAGCCATAATTGCTTCCTTTGCTACATTGAACAATAAAATGCTCCCTATAGTATAATGGAATGCTTCAGTTTGAACTCCACTACTTTTGATATTAGTTACAGTAATATTTTTATTCTCCACATTTCAACAAAGAAAAAATATGGACATAAAGAAAGGTCTTCAAAACTAATGAGCTGAGCTTTCTTTATGTAGTATATCTATTCATACTACACAGTTAATTTTATCTGTATTTTTTATGCTCCAATGGTACTTTAATATTGTATGATAGTGAAGTATTACATGTGAGACTATTTGCAATGACAGTGTAAGAGCTCTGCTGGAACCAAATTAGGGTTTTGGTGTGGTTTTTTTGGTTGTGGGGTTTTTTTGTTTTGGTTTTGGGGGGGTGGTTTGGGGTTTTTTTGTTTTGTTTTTACAAATTCTGTGGAATTTTAGGAATTTTTCAGTGATTATTTTTGGAGCTATGACTGAAGTGAAAGTGTCTGGCTTTACTTCTAAGATTTAAGCAGTAGCTACTAAATGTGTGTGTACTTTATTAACAACACCTGTTGAAATTTCCCCAAGCAGTTGTGCCTCAGCTGAATATCAGATGTAGCAAACCACAGAAATGAAAAAGGGTTTTTTAACTACTTTTATTGCTTTTGAATAATAATAGCAGAGGTTATATTTCATTTGTTAATCATTAAGAATTAAATTGAGTTGAGTAAAACCATTTTTAATCCTTTGCTCTGGTCCTTTATTCTGCAATAGCTGCAGTAATTTGAAGTAAATTGTCCATTAAAGCACTCTTCTGGCTTTTGACAAATTGCATCAAACTGCCTCCTCCAGGGAAACACAGCTTTGAGTAACTGTCGAAGTTTTTTGTTTGTCAGACGCATAAGTTGCCTGAATTCAGATTCACATGCACACAGTGTAGCAGAAATAAGCAAAGGGAAGGTATATTCTTGTTTGTTTGGTGCAATGGCACAAAATTGCTTTTTCACCCGTGTTGGTTTCAAACACTTCTCAATTTGTAACAATTTGAATAACTATTACAACTATGCACATACACTCAGATGATTATCAATCCCATCCTTGTGTGCCTCACCCATGGGATAGTCCCCCTTATTTTGAACACGAAGGACGTAAAAAGCAGCAGTATTGAGAAGGGAAATGAAATGGCTGAATAATACAGGGGTAGGACAGAGGCAGTCAGTATTTTAAGCTTACAGTTATCCAAAGTCACTGCTGATTTTTAAAGTCTGCATTTTGGAAACAGACCATAGCAAACATGAAAAATTTCAAATTGTTTAAGCCATCAATTCACAAGTAGACATAGCGTGTAAGTTTAGGTTGCAACCTTTATCAGTACATGGAATTTAGTCAGAATGTGCAATTCTTATGGAAATTTCAGTGCCCCATCTCATGAATCTCTTTTCTGTCACATTTATATGCACATTTTATGGATTAGAAGTCTGTGTGTTTTTCCTAAGTATGTTTTTAAGGGAAGTTACATCGGTTCAGCCATTGCTTGTCCTACAATTTACTCAGACATAATTGCAACAGGGCATCCTAGCTTTTCAGAACAGTTAAAATGATTATAAATTGCATGAGCTTTGGTAGGTAGAAAACGTAGAAGAGGTCACCTGTGATTATAGCTGTGAGGAAAGAATTGAGAGTGGAGAAAAGATAACTTGCAAATATGGCACAGATAGAGTTTGAGCTGAGAACATGCTGCCAAATCCAACAAGTCAAAATGTGTAAAATTCTAGGTTATGAAGGAGAACAGATTCATATCTGTATCTTGGGCAGTTGTCAGTCATTGCCATTAGATGGATATTGGCAGCCACATAAAGCAATGCGTGTTCTTTCAATAAAGGTATCTTTCTTGTTTTTTAAAAATTTTTTAAAGATTTATTTGATTTAATTTAAATTTTTAAATTTTAAAATCATTTTTTCCTATGTGGGGAAGAAGGTTGCTCTTCTTTTTTGCAGCTAGTGGCTTGTATGCCGGTGACTGGATGGAGCAACAAGAAGCTGTGTGACCCTTTCAGGAGGCAGAGATGCAGACAGACCTTGATGGAATGATATGCCTCAGGGTTTCTAAGTGAAGAAACTCGCTGAGGGCCCTGGGACCAAGTAACAGAAAGGATAGGTGCAACTCTACTCTCACAAAAAAGTTCTTACAGAATATACTTAGCCCCGAAAAAATGGTCCAACAGTAGAATGCTTTCATATTGATGTTCTCTACAATGCATGCAGAAGAGAAAAAGCCTCACTGGCACAAAACATACTTTACTAAGTGTTTGATCAGCTTGCTAAATTTTAAGATCTGCTATATCAGAAAAAATGTGACAACCAGTTAGTCTGATTCTTGTTGGACTTCAGTGAAAGACATAAAAACCATGTTTTATATTCAGTTGGCCTATAATGAAAAAATGTACTCTTGCCCACAGTTTCTGTCCAAAAGTGTAAAGATGATTATATAATCAGAGTGGCTGTGGTTAGGAGGCACCTCTGGAGATTGTTCAGTCCAACCATCCTGCTTGGAGCAGGTCAATGGGAGCAGGTTGTTTGACCCAGTGTCCAATTGGGTTTTGAATATCTCTGAGGTTTGGGACTTGATAATCATGTGCTGATGCATAGGGTTGCTCTTTCTCAGGTACAATGCTTTGTATTTCCATATCCAGAAGTTCACAAGGTTCCTGTCTGCCCATTTCTTTAGCCTGTAAAGGTGGCTTTGAAAGCACAACCATCTGATCTATCAACCACTCTTTGTAGTTTGGTATCTCCAAACTGGCTAAGGTGTACTTGATCCTATCACTGGAGGTCTTCAGTGAAGATGAACAATATTGGCCCCAGTATTGATCCTTTGGGTCCCCCACTAACTGGACTTTGTGGTCCTGATAGCAATCCCTTGAACCCAGCAGTTCAGCCAGTTTTCAATCCAGCTAATCTAGTTTAAATGTCATCAATTTGTTTGTGATCTTTATATATTTTACCTTCACTATTTTAGCAATAGAGATTGTTGTATAAATTCACTGCCAACTTCAGATTGTAGCTGTTGAAATTCATCCCCTACTTTTTAGCAAGTAGGGTTAGGTGCCATTTTATAACAGTGTTTCTTCAACCCCTCTGGGAAGGAATTTTAATTTATGCTTAAGGTGACATTTGAGGAGTGTGAACTTTGGCAACTTCTTGAATGTTTTCAAGTAGTTTAAACACATCCATACTGACTTGTGTTTTCAAAAATTACACTTCAAATGTACTAAAATCTAACAGTCTCAGAAGCAAAAGTTGCAGGCCAATAGTGGTGAAATAATCTTAATAGGCAGGAGTATTTATTTAGCAGCAAAGCTAGGGGCTGAGCAGTTACACTAATTTATAGTGAAAAACCTCAGCTCTTAAAATATCAGATAACATTCAGAAGTTAACTGTCCTGGAATTTTTTCTTGAATGCAGGAGGGGAAGTATCTAATAGATTATTTTGTTTGTTTATATAGAGGATAAAGTCTTTAAAATTTAAATTAAAGTCATATGCTATACATTAAGGTTCTTATTTGTTGAAAAGTGTGAACAAAACTATTTTCTCTCATATTGAATGATTTTAAAATGCAATCAAAAAGCAAAACACTTGTAATGGGAAGTTAGGAGGCTGGGAAATAGAGGTACAAATTTTGAAGTCTTGAATTCTTTCAATTTTGGTGGTATTGCTTTTAATTACTTTTTAAGCATTGGTCAGTAGGTCCATGACCATTCTACACACTGAAATGCATGGTCTTCCTATTTAACATAGCAGCAGAATTTTCTAAGGTGAGGAAATAGAGAAAGCTGGAGTTTTCTGCTAGAGGACTTAAGTTGGGCAGGTGAAAGCTATTGAAAAGAACAGGTTGTTCATGTCTGAGGTTGGAACTGAAAATGGATTGAGAAACCTTTGATGCAGTGGATTATAACTATTTTCATGAAGGAGCAAAGGTAGGAAAGACCCTAAACCAAGGAGGATTATGCGCAGGAAGGGGATAAACCAAAGAAGTTAAATAGCTCCTTTAGTATTGGTTGTATTCTAGATTTTTGTCATGCTACCAGTAGCACAAGTCAATTTCATAGTTCACTTAAACTGTTTGCAAGCCAGTCGCTCTGTGGCTTAGTGATACAGTTGATACAAGTTCTCCTTGGAAGGAGCATTGGTCTTAAGTGAATGTTATCAGCTAACAATAACTCAATTTTACATGTTTTTGCTAGTAGTAAAGAGCAAAAGTGATGAACAGAAGGCTGATGATGTATTTTCAAGACATTAAATGCTCAGTCTGACACAGACTAGCATTAATTTTGTGTCTGTCCTTTTGCTTTGGACTGATGCTTTTGGGTTTTGTTTTTATTCCCCTTTGATCCAGCTAACAGACATAATCTTTGCTAATAAACACTCTTCCATGTCTGTTAGACTACATGTCAAGTGATTTCAGAAGTACAGTGCTGTTTTTCAGTTTCCTCACTTAAAAGTTAAGATTATTCTAATAGAAATATTCTATTCCTGAGGGCCTTGAGTTAAGGGGTTTTTGCAAAACTCTTCTCTTTAGGAAGCATTGATAATGGAAGTATGTAATACTAACCAGATATTATTTCCCATGGGTCCCATAGTATCTTTGTAACCCTCAATTGTATGATTGGCATAAAAGCTGCTTCACTCTTTTCAAGTCAGGAGTCGTATCTTTCGATGTATACAGTCCTGCCTTGGGAGTTATTGTGCATGGTAAATCTATCCATTATACCTGCATGAGGAAGACAACTCCTTCTTCAAAGTCTACCATAGCAAAGCTTTAGTATTACAGGGTCTTCAGTGTTTAAGAACACAAGGAAACCTTATGGTTTTCTAGAAGAAACAGCTTATCAGCAATCTACGTTTTTAAGAAAGTGAGGTAAATATGAAGGTCAGTTTTTGTAATAGTTCAAATGACAACAATGAACCAGATAACAGATCCTCTTTCTCATATTCATAAATACGTTCTTACACTGACTTGAATTCAAATCATATTCCTATTTGGGCAAAGACAGATATGGTATAGATGGGTAAGTAGCAGCTGGAATATTGGAGACAACAGAGAGAACACACGCAGTAGGTTTACTGTTTCTCCAACTAGAGGTTTTTATTAAATCGGTTATTAAATATCTGCTTTTCCATTTAAAAAATGTTATCAGTCCAGTGTGTGCTTAAATTTGGTATCTGACTGTGCTATAATGATAAATTTATATGAAAACTTTGGAAATGAAGGTTCAAATCTGATATAATAAACTACTTTTAATTCTGCTTACGTAGCCATCACCTAATGATGACCTTAACTTCCGTAGATGGGATCATAAGCCTTATTTGTTGCCATTTGTTTACTTAAATAGATCTTTGTCTCCTTTTGTACATAACATTAGGGCAGAGGAACACTCAGATTAAAGACACTAAATCTGAAATGAGTCAGTGAAGTTCTGCATTGCTGAACATAGTGGTATGCTTATTATTCATAAAATGTATGATCAAGGCAGACATGAATATCGTAAGTGTCTGAGTTATTTGTGCAGTAACTAGAATGGCATTTAGTGAAGTGCCACCATCACAGTTCTGAGAAATTCTGTGCTCTGGTAATAAGCCATTTATTTGATGGTGTCTTAATACATGAGTTAAAACCAAATTATTTAATAAAAAACTGATTAATTTTTACTTGTAAGAAGATGAAAACAACCTACCATTAATATACTTAGGACAAGACACTTTAATGCTGCTTTTTCATGGTATGGTCATAGTTAGTTGCAAACCAGGTAAAGAAGGTACAGTAACCTCCCTTTTTTTTGGCATAAGAATGCTAAGTTTAGGTTTATTGACATATTCTGTGACAGCATCAAGAAAATGGTTTTAAAAAGAGCAATTACTGCCAAGTTGAAGGTGAATATTCAGGAAGTTCTATGCTCCTTTTTTCATACTGCCTCTAGTAGGCACCATGCTCAAAATTGATTCACTTCTTTTCATCTTCAATTTGGGTATCTTTCAATTCCCCAAACTTTCAGGAGGCTAAAATATATTTTGTGATTAAAGTTACTTAGTGTAAGTTGCAAAATGTATAAGAAGCTGGATATTTTGGCCACTGGGTATGAAATTGAAAACGTAGGGCATCTGCTTTCCCCTTTTTTTGCTTTCCTTAGAGCTTTTGCAGGATGTTAGTCTCAGTGTAGGAAGGTTGCATCTGACCTGAACCATCATGACCATAGGTAAAGAGCTTCAGTTTCTTAATCGACTGTTAACATCAAAACAGTGTTACAACTGAGCAAATCTATTGTGTATCTATATGAATAACAAAATATACGTGTATTTTATTAGAGAATCAGATTACTGTAAAGAGTGCTTAGAAGACTAACAAGTTACTAGTTTTCAACTTTAAACCAAAACTTTTACTAGATTCATTCATACCCTATATGAGCTATGAGTATACAATACCATGGAGCTGAGGTCATAAAGTCAGCACTGATGCCTTTGGTCCTCAATGGTTCTTAGTCTCTGAGGTCAAGGCATTGAGACTTGAGAGCACTTTTACAAGAGAACTTAGAGATGGAGACAGAACAGGCTTGGTTTCAACTTTGTGCATGAAGATTGTGTGTTATTTGCCCCTCTCCCAAAAGGGGGGAGTTCAGCTGCTTCTGCTGATGCTTATCAGGAAAATAAACATGATGCAGAGCAAGGTAACCTTTTTCACAGTGCTTGATGCAGTCTGAAATACTTCTGAAAGATGTTTCCTAAACTAAGAGTTGAAACAGTTTTAGTCAAATGAACAATCATTAGTGTTGATAGCTATATTGCCACACAGTACAATGTGGTTCTGCTATGCAGGCCAGGGGTTTTCCAACCTGTGCTGTGTATCAGTGCTGTAGGCAGCTCAGTTTGATATAAGTAGTATCTAGCAGTAGATGTATTCTGAATTCCTGAATAGGAATCTCCCTATTTTATGTTACTTGATTCCAGTATTTACAGATACTAGTATTGAATCTTGGAAGGAAAAAAAAAAACTAAACCCAAACTAACAAAAAAAATCCCAACCCAAAACCAACCAAACAAAAACCCCCAAAACTTTCAATTGAGAGAAGTTATTTTAAACCTTCAAGTAAGGTATGACAACTCTTCTACTAATTCATCTTCATTATGTAGTATTTCACAAATAGGTGATTTAAAATTAATTATTTAGCTGGTGCTCCAATCTCCCTTTTTTTGACTGAGTTTAGAATATTCAAGCATTTAAATTTTTATTCACTAGAACTAAAACAGAAATTGTGCACATCGCTCCCTTATGAGAAATGGATTTTAAGAGTTGGCAGTGGATGACACACTAGCTGTGGAACTGAATGTTATCATCATGCGTTAACGCTTTTAACTTGGTAACTGCAGATGCAAGTCAATGCTTTTTCTAGTTTGTAAAAGCTAGTGCCTTGAAAAGGCCTACTGGGCTTTCAGTAAAGGAAAAGTTATACTTACAAAATTGCTGATCGATTAAAGCCTCAAAGGTCTCATGGCTATTTACATGTAGATATGAAAAAAATTTACTTTGATAACAAAAATGATAATGCTAATCAACAATAACCTATAAATACAGGAAACAATCAGCCCTTTTCATACAACTGGAAAGAAGTCAGAATTGGGCAGTTCCCAACTCAGTTGAATGATAAGCGACTCTCGCATATCATTGTCAACTCATTTGAAAAGGCATTTTGTAGCTTGCAGGGAAGATAAAACTTGAGGATCTCATAAGGAGCTTATAGGAATTTCATGTCTACTGTTTATAGCAACTATAATCTGTATTCATTTGTAGCCTGTTTTACTTATTAATGTGGGTGGACGATGCCCTGCAGTTATTCCCTAGTGCATTCATCTGCTGAGACTAAAGCTTAAAGAGAATATTCCAGCAGTTTTGTGGTCCCCTGCCAGCTCATTAATTTAAGGAGTGCGCTTCCTGAGGTCACTGTAGGCAAGAGGAGTTTCTTATCACTACCAAAACTAACCAAATAGCCATCTACTTATTGGTCTGTCTGTGTCTTTGACAGTTCATTTTTAAATTGCAGACACTTGTTCAGCTTATGTTCAAGATGATCTTCAAGAGAATGAGGTAATCATGTTGAGATAACTTAATCATATTGGTGATGGCAGATAAAGACTTTGCAATCTAGTTCTTCCAGTTTGAGAACAGATAAAAGCTTCTCAACAATAAAGAGTAATAAAAAGACTCAGTGTGCTGAAGTGCCTCGTATCAACAGCAGCAGATAAATTATTAAACAATTTACCTTCTGTAATGTCCCTGGAGGGCAGTGTTGGAGCTGTGTTGTACTGTGACTGACAACTTGGAAGGCCTCTTGGTAAAGTGTACAAAGAATATGCTGGATAATGTATGATTTTTGTCTCCTCTAAAAAGAAGCCTAATAAGAGTAATGATTTATTTATTGTAGTGGAAGTGTCGTCATGTCTCTGACCTTGGTGTATTTTGCATTGAACAGAATGATTTTCTGAGAGAGCTGGAGCTGACTGCTTTATGAGAGGTTTGAAATAAACCTCTGCCAGTAACATGTCATCCCTTGGTATAGCTACATCTGTGCCCATGTAAAGGCTAGGGAAGAATGAAAAGGAAGAGGAGTGTTTTTGAATATATAAAATGCCTATCTTTTTAAGAAAGAGCATAAAGTTGTTAGTAAATCGTTGTTAATTTAGAGCACTTTTACATATGTAATGCATGGCTTCGCTGACATGCCATGTTTTCTGTAGCAAAATAATAACAGTCCTAAAGATATATAATGATATAATTACATTTAATATGCAAAAAAACAATATAAAATGTATACTATGGCCCTAGAGTAAAAGACAAGGATGTTATTTAGAAAGGCTGCTAAATAGAGAGATGAGGAAAATTAAATATTTAGATATTAAATACGTAGACATTGTAAATACATAGCTGTGTTTACTTAAAGGGAAAAAACACACATAGGGAACTGTAAAATTGAGGTGGATGCAACTTGAGCTAAGACAAAAATCCTTCAAAATTTGGGACTGAATTTAATAAATAGCATAAATTATGTACACTACACAGGAAAACTAGAAGGACATCTATATATATGGCTTTCAACTTCACTAATGGTTAAACTTTCTAATTTTATATGCTTCATAAGAGCAGAATGCAGAAAAATAACTTTTGGGATCAGGGTGGACAACAACAGGGAGTATCACACAATACTGATACTTTGTTTTGAAAGAAACCTGGATTTTCACCATATTCTGTTTAGATCAGTCACAAACAATACTGTTTTGTGTCAATGTTGATGCAGGAGGCAAAGAGTCTGCTTCTGAACCTGTGTACTAACACTAAATGAATTATTTTATTTACTCTTTCCAGTCATCAAGGTAAATGTAAACCTTTTTAATATTTATAAGCCATTTCTGAAGTCTGTGTTATGGAAGATGCTCTAGAAACTTTATTGTTTTATCAATTCATCAAACTACTTGCCGGTGATGGTAAGGATTAACTGAAGGACTAAGGTATCCCCCTCATAAGGACACAGCATCTAATAGTTACTTGACTTTTTGTAGAAATCATGAACTTAAATGGAAGGGGGGGAGAAGAAAAATAATCCCTGCTTAATCCTTTGCAGTCAATAAATACATGTTCCTTTTTCAGCTCTAACTTCTTTCCCAGCCCTGTTATTTGGTTCATTGTTTCAATGTATCATATTTCCTTTTATTTTGTCCTCAATGCAAACTGATATGCTGAAATAATAACTAGCCAAGTAGATTACGTAGAAGAAATACTCTCATTGCAAGGTCTTGGTTAACTCCCAATTATAGTTCACATCATGGAATCGTTGCCAATAAAAGGAACTAATTCAGTTCACCTCTAGAAAAGAACATCACATAAAATGCCAGGGGCTTTTCTCAGCACAGAAAGTAAAGCATAAAAAATAGGAAGACAGAAATTATTTGTCTGGGGTATTTAGAATGATGGAAACAGTTCAGGCAAAAGAGCTATCAGGTGTGATCCTTTTCCAACTTACTATTCACCTTTTTCTCACACTAATAACATGTAATTTTGATTTTTGTCCACTAGACAGTGTATGGCTTGGTCTTTTGATTAATTGGATACGTGTATGGACTAAAACTAATTATTTTGCTATCTGCCTGCCTTCTGCGCCCTCCCCAGGGTTGAGCTGGGGAATAGTTTATATTGCGTTTTCTGCCAAATTGTCTGCAATATTATCGTTTACTGATGGTTTGTTAATAATCCCTGACTGGAAGTATTTGACCATATAAGTGGCCCTATCAAAGCTGGCAAAAGTGAATTGAGTCTAGGGCACAAATGACCTGAGTTTCATTTGGATACAGTTGGTGTGAAAATACTTCCCTTGTCCACTAACTTCCCCCTTAAATATTATGTTCAAAACTGTTTATACATACATGGATTTCGTGGGTATGTATTAAAGCACCTTACATCTAAGTGTTATTGTGCTTCAACTCCTATATAAATGTAAATGTATGTTTTAATGTGTAATACATATATAAATATATATTTGTAAAGGTGGGGAGAGGAGCAAGGGAGGATTAAGTTGTAGGAAAGGCTACTGTACTCTTGGTATTTGTCCTTGGTTTGAGGAAGAATTCAGGGAATAATGTGTTTAAATAGAATTCGGACACAAAGTATTTTGCAGTTCACATAAGACAGACCTCAGGGATTGCCTAGCTTTTCACATTTCCCTGCAGCTGTTTCTAACTTTGGTTTAGCTAAGCTGAATTCAGGATTAGAAAAAACCAACCATCCCCACCCCCCAAAAAACCCCCAAACAAAACCCATCATCTTTTCCCAGTTGTGAACTAGACTATAAAAGCTTCTTGTAAGAATAGCAGGATTTCATTTGTTGTTATGCTAACACATCAGAATTCATAATCGTGTCTGTTGTTGTTAATGTAAAGGGTGCTTCACCTTTACTTCACCTTTAAAAGATGCTCTGGTGTATGTGCAGGTGGGGAAATACCCTTGACATTTCAGAAGAAAGTGTCTCTGAAGACTTAAAACTCCAAGTTTAGAGAATTTTAAGACTCAGTTGCTTGTAGATAAAAAAAAAAGCTAAGGGTTTTATTTTAATTCAGTGGAAAAATTCTGAGTTTTGTGGGCTTCGGGACTTGGGAGAGGTACTTAATTCACTTTAATTTTTTTTAAGTTATGTTAGCTATTTATATAAGGAACTACACTCAAGATGTTAGGAATAAGACAGTTTTTCATTACGTATTGGAAACATTCTTTGAAATATAAATATCTGCCATGAAAATTGTTGCTGAAATCAAGAATGAATAAGCAACTTAATGCATCTGTTTGAAATTAATTATTGCCATTTGTGATTATGCAGATTAATAGATATATTTGAGAGCATTATGAGTACATAATGAACCTAAGATCCCAGTAGTAATAAAACAGTATTTCTGTTTAAAGAATAATTTTATAGTTTATAGAGATAGGCTGTTAATTTGAAAGATTGCATTTAGCTGTGTTCATTTCCCTGCTGGCTGAATCCAAACTGTGAGCATTAATTAGTTACCATTGTTTCGAAAGGGGAAAGTAATGTTTAGTTTATTACTAAAAGCTTTTGAATATAGAATGAAATCTCGGAACACCATGCCAAATTTTCAATCTAATGTTAGATTAGTACTTCAAAAATCGTACTAGTAAATAAGTTTGAGGAGCTTAGTTAGCTGTCACAGGCTTCAACTGAGCACCAGCTTTTCCTAAATGTACCTTCTTACACGACTGAGGACTAAATCTAGGACTTGATCAATTTTTCCACAACTATCCTTAAGTGAAGTGTCTGTGAACTGTTCTCTTATTGCACTGGTTTGGAAAATTGGAGAATATACACTGGTCGGGAAGTATTGGAGATGAGTGAAATCAAACTTAAATAACTGCACTTAAAAAAATCCTTGTGCTTTAGTAGCCAGTTTAAGATTGTTTTACTAGCTTTTACACAATGATAATATATTTTTCATTCTTTTGCTCATAGATAAAATATTTTTTCATGTTCCTAAGTACCCTGCCCACAAGCATATAAACTAATATTCAATTGCCACTGTACTTATCTGGTGCTAGAACAAATCAGTATTCCATGGCCTACAGGACAATGTCATAAAGAACTGGAAAAACACAGAATTAACTTAAAAATAACATGGCTCATTAAAAAGATGAAAGCTGTTTATATTCAGAATTATGGAGCTTTAAAATAAAATATGAACGGTTGAGATAAAAACTAAACAGTGTAAAAAAGCCAAATCAAGATGCAATAACTGTTTTCTATTGAATCAGAAAAGTAGAGTTTTGTGACTGAGAAAATTTGAAGCAATTTAAAAAGCTGTAATTTCAGCATACTAAGCAATAGTTCACAAATACTTAAAATTTATTTCCAAAGACTTTTGAAGTGTTTTAATCCTGCTTAAAGCATTGAAGAAAACTACTGTAGTTGCAGGATAGATATTTGTCTCCTGTGTCAGAGATGATGCTTTCATACTTACATAATATATCATAGTTTCAGTTGTCCTTTAAAATAGGCTTGTAACAACTCCTGTGTGTCAGAATGCATTTTAGTACTTTGTTATAGTGACAGCTTTTCTTTTACAGCTCAGAAGAAAATATTGTTGAATAAAAGGTATACTGGTTCTTTGTTTACTTATTAGTACTGAAAGACATCGATGCAACAGTGTGTGTTGATGAAATAAAAAATAATGTGGATACTAATATATTGAATACATACAATTTTAATTAAGTTGCTTCTCAATTTCTCTCTTAAAGAATATCAAGTGACTGTCATGTGATAGAACTTTATTTTCCAGAGTACAGTGACATTTCCTGCATGCAAACATTACCAGAGCAAAATTCAACAGAAGTTCTGCTTTTCCATACAAAAGCAATTGAACAAAATTTTCAGGGTGTCCGTTGGTTCTGGTCAATATAACGTTCTGGTTTGATTGCATATGTTCGCTAGCTGTAAGAAGTGTATTCTGAGCTACTGTGCTGCCCACGGGTATCAGTTTTGGTTCCTCAGACTAATGTTAACAGAATAGTTGAGTGTCAGAAATTTATTTTGTGTTTCTGATAACAGGTTTTTTGAAATTTGGTGAAATCATCTGCACTTTTAAAATTGCATCAGTGATTTTAGATTTGGGTATAGGTGACTTGTAGCTACTGGGACCAAGTACAGTCTGTTTCCTATATGCAGCAATTTCCCTTCAATTACACTATTCCATGTACTGTCTAAATAACATCTATTTTCCTTCTAATTTTTATTTGGTTTTAAGTTTACATGTTGACAGTATAATTGAGTAAGAAAAAAAATTATGTGAAAATTCTAAAGCACAATGAATGCATCCCTTGTGCCAAAAAAGTAGATATTTAATATTAAAATCAATAATTTATTGGTATTTTATTTGATAATTTATTAGTTTGTTGTATTTGTGTGTATTTTGTAAATATATGTACTGAATGCATAGTGTGTGGTCTTTCTTGTGGACCTTTTCTAAATGTTTAGACTTCCCAATGGCTTTTCAAGTCTTCACTTCTTCCCTAATGCAGTATCTGATTAATTACTTACTATTGATGGTGACAAATTGTAAGGATTGAAAGTAAGAAAGTAGAGGGGAAAATATGAAAGCTGCACTTCCAGAAAGGTTTTCTGCATCCAACAGTTAATATGATTACAGTATTATACCCAGACTCATGTTCCACTTGCCACATATAGCTGTCTGCCTTTGAAAAGGAAATATTCTGTCAGGTTTTCCTTTTATCTTGATTTAAGCTGCCCTGTGATCTTCCGCACAAAACAATTTTCTTATGAACCTTATTGAAAACTCCAGTAAATCAGACAGACCTATGATATCTTTATTCTCTTGTTCTGTTAGTTCCCCCTGTGAGCCATTATAGGATTCTAAATGCTTGTGGAGCAACTTCTTATTTAATGGTAGCTATTGTCATTTAACTGTCACTAGCACCTTTTAAACTTAAACTCTCTTTGTTTTTGATTGTCTAAGCATGTTGTTCCAAATACACAGCGCCTGTTGCTTGGAGCCTGTGATGCTGCTTGCTATTGTGGTACAAAGATGACTTTTCGTAGGTGTCAGTGGTAGTGAAAGCCAGATGCTTCTACGAAGAGACAATATTCGGCATACTTTCGAATAGGTGAGATGTTTCTAATTTGTAATGAACTGTTAATCAATTTTCTGCAATGAAAAGAGGAAAACTAAGTTAATGTCCTTTCATCCTTGATAACCTTTGTGTCACTAACCATGTCAGGCATTAGATACAAATACAATGGTATGATATGTTTTCTCTCTTTTGATTAATCTACGTCTTCAGACAGAAATGCATCACCTACATGATACAACTCAGGTTGAATGTTTAAAATTACTGTAGTGGCACCTGGGCTTTGAATGCAGCTCTGATATTGTGCATAGTTTGTGCGGAGGACCTCCTCTGAATGCAACTTGGTGCTGCATATTCCAATCCCATCAGCATTTTTGACAAGTCTTTTTCCTTTCTGTAATAGGAGGTATCTGTGGAGAATACTCTTAACAGTCTGATTTTAGGTTGCTAACCAGAGCCGTGGGAGTTTCCTGCTGGGGATGTCTACTTCTTCCTTTAACTGTACTAGAAACTATATTGGCTCCCAATTTTATGCAGGCTGAATGATGCGTAAATTAAAACAGCCTGGGAGCCTAGGGGCAATGGAATGTAACATGTTAATAAAGTTGCCAATCATTTTTCCCCATAAGTCCATTAAAAAATGTTGCAGAGGCATGCTCTCTTTCTTTCAAATGCATTGGCTTTCAGTTGTCTAGTATAGTGGTCTGCAGGATACCTCAGGTAACGGGGAAAAAAAGCAGTAACCGAGGTGCTAGAATGGGTGCAGAGATACAGGAATGAATTATGATTGTTCTCTTTCCAGGGATAAGGTCATCCAAGGAGCAGTATAGTAATGTTTGCATGATGTCACACTTGCACATCACCTTGTAGATTTGTCTTCCTGCATGCCTGGTAGCACAGGGGTCTGCAGGGGTAATTCTGAAGTATTTGTACTGCTATGGGAAATAACCAGCTAATAAGACAACCAAAGAGCCACAAAGTTGCAAGAACGCATTGCCTATTGGGGAATGCTTTCTTCATGTGTTGTTTATAGACTTAAAAACAGTTTAGAATATACCTTTCTAAATACTTTTAGGATACATTTTAGTTCTTTATTTTAGTGACTGAAATACTGGAAAACTATCTTCATAGTAAATTTTTTGAAATTAAAAGCACCTATTTGTACAATCTGAATGAATTCAGTGCTGAAGGTACTTCTAAGCAGAAGGTTCTTCTGTTACACAGTCTCATCACTGTATGTCTTTCTGACAGGTGAAGTGCCTCACAAGGCCTATAATCAGGTAGCAGGATAGCTTTTCAAGATAGCTGTGTGAAACCAGTCTTTGTCTACAAAGCTCCTGGATTTTGTAGCCTCAGTTATTATTTTCTCTACAGCAATTTAAGTTTTCTAATTGATATGGTTAGTATCTTATCATTTATGTTCCTCTAGCTGGACAAATTCCATGTCATAATACTGCTAATATTCTTTGGATGTGGTGCCATAGTTATATCTCTAAACTGTATGAAAATGATGTATCTGGCTGGCACTGCTGAATGTCAGCTGTAGCAAACAGAAGTGGGGGTTAGTTACTCTTGATTAAATTGTAAAGTACGCCTCTTGGAGTCAGGTGTCAGAGGCAATAACAGTCCTGTATTGCTGACTCACTGACTTCTCTGTTATTTAGTGGGCTGTCAAAAAATATTAGCATATACTGATTTGAAAAGCAACACACTGAACAGATTGTTCGAGGTAGGAACTATTTCACGTTTGGGGGGATAAATGTCCTTTCAACGTTTGCAGTTCTGTGGAAACTAAATATAAACACGTTTGAGCTCGGAGGAATGTCATGCTCTATTTTCAAACAGTAGATACTCTTAGGTTAGAAAACAGTTCAGTCCTGTAATGTTCTAGGAATGCCAGAAACTTGGCAGGGTTTTTTTTTAACCTCTTCGTGCTTGTTTTGAGCATAGCTTGGATGTATTCTGAAATTACACATTGATGGTATATACAGACCAACATTGATATGACGGTGATTGCGTATGTGGGTTTATATATGGGGTTTTCCATAAGTTTTGATATATATTTTTTTAAAAGGATAATGTCTATGGGAGTTGTATTTGCTGTGAATCTATGCATAAATTCAGAAATTAGATTCTTTAGGGTTTATCTGATCATCTGGTGAGCAATGCTCTATGATCTTTGTGGTTTAGATTTAGTTTGCTATTAATCCTACTGATGCCTATATCTCAGAACCATGCCCTCCACTTGCTAAGGGTTTATCAGAGGTCTTCATGTTCATGATAGCATTCATAAGTTGAATAATGTTATATTGTTCATGCCTTGCTCATTTGTGCTCAGACAGGTTCAGTGTTTACTAGCTCAACTATTATTTAAAAGTTTATTAAAAACTAGTATTATAATTTTTTGTCTGTATTAAATTAAGCCATTGCCTAATGATGCACTTACATTCTCAAAGAAAACAAATAACTGTTATTAATATATAAAATGTTAATATTGTTTCTTGGATTTTTGCTGTTGGTTTTGTGGGGTTTTTGTTGTTTTACTCACTAACTTCCACCTTCCAATGTTATCATGATAAAGGTGTTTTTGTTATCCCCCCCCCCCCCATTTTTGTCTCTGCATTCTTGATATATCCATTACTAAAATATTAAATAGTTCCTTAAAAACAGAGCTGCTAATTTCCTACCTACCAATAGCAATTGTGTTAGGGATTTCTGAATAAATTTTTGAAATCTATTTTCTTTTAATATTTTCAGTTATTCTGGTTTTTTGCTGTATTTGACTTAGATTTGTTTGCTATGGCACCTAATTTTCGAGAGCATTTATGCACAATGTTGTCCTGAATAAACACAAAACTGGCATGAAGATTAAGTTGCACAGTTAAACTAAGAAAAAGAAAGAAAAATATTGCATACGTGCATGGCTAACTATGGACCCTTTCTCCTTTTCTTAGAGTTTGTTGTACATTTTCCTCGATGTATATGTCATAGTTCTTGCATTTAAAATATTTTGTCTATGGATTTAAATATTTTTGAATGTGAATTTAAAGGGACTAAATTGAGATCATTACACAATTTTGTTACTGAAAGAGTCCTCTTGAGTCTAAATAATATTGGCATGTGATGTAAACTATATTGTATTATGATGTTGTAGAAAATAGCAGATAAATGATTCCCTTTAATGAACGAATTCCTAAAAGCAGAATCTCAAATACTTCTTACTATGTTCTTTCCTGTCAAGGTCTTCACATATGAGATTGCAGAAATAGACATAGAGGCTCTGGAATGTAATTTTATTGAATGTGTATTGAAATATTTCCTGAAGTGAATTTATGTTGTCTTCCTGGGATCTAGGTTTTTTAAAAAAGGAAGGGGGTGGGGGAAGAAAAGAATTTCCTATGATACCTCTCCAAGCATAAATTTGCATTCTTGTTTATCAGCATGTATTTCAGGTATTTATTTGTCCATATTTAGCTAACTAATTCTTTTCAATAAAGAAAAAAAAAGACGCATGAGTAGCTAGAGCCAAGATCCAGGTGCTATATCTACTAACCTGAATATATTTGAGAACACAAAAAGAGTTGTGCTTCCTAGTAGGATGTAAATAGTAAACAGTATAAGGTAAAGATTTTTAGTGACCCTTCTCCACTATGTTCTCCTAGTCTGCAGCAATCTGCAGCTTAGGGATGTACTGAAGAACAAAAAGATTACGTTTGAGTGTATACAGTGATTTAACTGCTATTGTCTCTAAACTATCTCCTGAACTGGTTAAGATCATGTTTGAGAGACTGTTAAAAGATGTTATTTTCCTTGTAATACATGAGTAGGAATATTTTATACAGTATTTCTGTTACCAAACCCATGTTTACTGGCAGGTATGTATAGGTATATTCTTTAGCAAGCAGGGAAAAAAAAGGGCAATTTGTTTTTCTCCTACAACTGATGAGCGAAGAAAGCAAGTCAGAAGGAGAAAGGAGGGCAGTATTTATTTGGCACAGGTTTCATCAGAATGATGTTGGAGGGTACTCAGCAACCTTGTGATGTATATCAAATTTGTTGCACTTGTCTTTCACTTTAACAACAAAAAAAATTAAGGGTCATCTTCAGTTGAAAAGTTTCAAATAAGAATACCATTAACTTTGCAGTTGATCTCATCCTAACATTAATGGTGGGGAGAAATGCAATCTTTGAAAAGCATTTTTGGTTTTGGGTTGGATAAATTGGACGTTTCTTCTAATAAAATAATAGAGGAAGAACATAAGGTCTGTACTGCAAAAGCTATTGTACTCTTTAAATGTCAGTTCAGTGGTGAAATTATCACTGCTCTGTACAGTATCTATCACAGACTGCTTATGTCCTTCAGTACAAAATCATACTGAAGGAACTGCTTGACAAGTATTTTGAGCAATCTGAGTATTAGTGGCTTATATCTGTTTTCCAGATCAGCTACTGGAAGGTCTGAAAATTGCAAACTGACGAACACATAAAACGTTTGACAGTTTCTCCTGCAGAAGGCAGTGATACATATATCCTCAAGCAAATATTACGTAATCCATAACAATTTTTAGTGAACTGGGTTTTGAGCTCCAGGATTTCATGGGAGTTGAGAGCTGTTCGTGTGAATAATATGTACATACAGTGATTGTGTACAGTGCATCTCTGCATCATTAGGAACAACGTTTGTGCTTTACCAGCTTCCTCCTTCCTCAAAAGCGAGGAGAGCTGTGAAATCTTTGCTGTAGGATGCAGCTGAAGGGAATTTGCTGTATGTCTGATTCATGATGGAAGGAAACGCAGGTCTACCAAAAGAAATATTTACATGCTTAAAACATGGGGGTGAAAGAGGAATATGTTAAGACATGTTCCCTGCCCCCAGGCAAAATTACTTGTGTCTAATTCCTGCTAATATTTAATTGCAACATTCAACAGTCAAATGAGTCAATGATTGCTTAACATACTCTGTGTTGAAAAGCTGTCAATGGCCAACCCAGGAGATGGAAATTACATGGTCAAGGACTAATAGGGTTGGAAAAAAGCAGACTTTTCAATTCTTAAATCCTTCTGGGTAAGAAGTGAAATGTTGTACTGTGACTAAATTGTGGAGGTAAATTGTTACTGCTAATAGCTGTCACTTTCCAATTCTACTTAGTGTATTCAGCATATCTTTTCAAGGGTTTAGAAAGGAAGTTTCTTTTAAGGATTGTGATGTTCTAGTGTGATAGATACATATACACAGCATAGACACTATTATTCCGCTTAAAAAATAAAGACAGAATATCATCTGTGATAGAGTAATTCTGTCAACAAGAAGGATAACGGTAACTTTGCCAAAGAATAAATGTCAATGTCATTTTTGCTTCCATGACAGGAAAAATTGTGGAAGAAATGGGTGTGACCCAGAATGCCTATAGTCAAGAGAAGGCCTAAGTACCAGTTTGGCTGAAATGAATATATTGCCAGGCATTCCCCAGTGAGAGTTTTGAGAAGTTTTACGCTTTATATATATATATGTGTGTGTGTATATATATATATGAGTATCTGTGTCTGTGTTCGATGTAGGCTTTATGTATTTTCACATACATAAACACAATTTAAGATTTTTTTCCTAACTTTTCCATATCTTACAGCCATATATATTGTTCCTAATTTTATAGATTTTCCTATTGCTATTGCACAGCAAGTTTTCTTAGAGCAGAGACTGCTATGCTGAAAAGAGATAAGTATTCATTTCTGATCTTTTTTAAAAGATGTTTGATAGCCAAATCATGTTCTGAGCATCATGAAAGTTAATCAAAGCCCTTTCAGTCCTACTGCTTGTAGCTGCCAAGCACTTGCAGATCCTAGAAGGCCTCACTGAAGTTCACAGAAGTTATTTTCATTGTCTTCGGCAGATTTTAAATCAGGCTGAAAATGCTGGTGGGTCTCAGGAGGAGTTAATACTTTCAGCAAGCTTCAATCTAACAAGTGGTGACCAGAAATAAATCAAAAAAGAAGGAAGTGCTTTGTAGGCAAAACGCAGTAAAGCATAATTTGCTTTTCAAATTCCAACTTGTTTACATCTTACATCAGAAGTTTTGGAGGCATAAATCCCTACTATTACCTTAAGACATTTTTGCTTCATCATGGGTTAGGATACTGACTGAATACACATAGTTTAATTTAAAATTGATTGCCTTTAACAACAGATTTTTTAAAAGCCTTTAGTAATGTCATAATGATAGATAGCATTTAATTTAGTCAAGAATGACCTGATACAGTTGTCTATAATTTACATTAACAATGTTCAACTGACAGTAAATTAAATTAAGTCTTCAATTTTATGCTGGTAACATTTAAAAAGATAACCTCACTTTAAAATAACTTTGCATTATTTTGAAGACTTGATCGTTAATGTTAACCTCCTATTAAGTCCTTGTTTTCTCTCCTATATGGTTGCTTTAGGGTTTTTGCACTGTGTTTCTGGAATGTTGACCAACAAGAAGTATTTGGTGGTGTGTCTATGACTTAAGTATCTATCTATTGAGTATTGATCTATTCTGTTGAATATAACACTGTAAAAATGTGAATTATTACAAGCAGTCTCATAGTATAGACCAGGAGGTTAGGTTGTTATTTCCTCTTCCATGTTCACTACTACCAAGAAACACCCATGGCTGCAGGCACTTAATTTATAACTGTATTGCATTGTCTGGTTTTAATTGCTCTGGTCTTTCTAGGAAGGCTAAGTATAGATTTATCCCGTCTTTGAAGACAAGTGTAGCACATCTGATTATTTGATTTTGTTACTATGGCTCTATACCACAGTTGGTGACAGAAAGCTGGAGGAAAAGGCCAAGGATAAAGATTAAAGAGCCTTGGAGTAAAACCAAACAGCTGAAGGTGGTGACTAATGTCAAAGTCCCCTCTGAAGTCTGAGTGTTCTGTCACTGTTTTTTTGTGATTAATTCTGTGAAGCTGTGTTATTTTGCTATATATATATTCAAATATATGTAAGTAAATTTGGACCCTAGAGCATAAAGAAGTGGACATTTCCTATCAGTAATTTCAAGTGTGACTACCACAAACAGACTGCTCAGAAAACTAACACTAGCTTTTCATTTAGAATTTCTGATGGTTAAATTTGTAAGCTCTTTTAGTCAAGCTGATTTGTGATACAGTTCCATTTATTTAGTGATGCTGCACTAACTGCCATTTGGCAACTCAGCTGGAAAACTAAGAAATTAATGATATAAACAGAAGGTGTATTCCCAAAGCTGGATGAAGCTGTGGTGGAAGAGCTACTGTGGGCTGAATTTTAAACACGATGTTTTTAAACCTCATGTGTGACCTGTGCGTTAGTGGATTGTATCCACCAACTAGGATAGCCCACTTGTGCTCTGTTGATGCAAGCATGTCTTTCATTGGTGCTGTTCCCTATCATTTTGAAGGATATCTGAAAGTATACTATAAGCATGTATAGAAAATTTTAATTTCTACCTATAGACTTTGTTTACCCTACTTGGTTGCTATTTTCCATTTGAAGTAGGATGTTAGATAGACCTTGTCTAATCAAAATGGTGTAAAAAGCATGCCTCCAAATATAAATTGAAGCCTGTTGCAATCAGCAGATGCCCCACTGTCAGGAGAATGAGCTGCATCTCTACTGTATAACATGTTTCTCTTTAATTGTTTCATTGTCTGTGATCTTACCAAGGAAGTAGTAAAGATTTGGGATGTATTTACCACTTTCTTTGCAGTTAATTCTGTATTCTCATGGTCTTGTCATTCTATTATACTCCAGAGACCAAATCTCAATTCTATTGAATAAATGCAAGAATGCTTTTCTGCTTTGGCAGGATTAGGTTGTTGAATACAAGGCCACTCCTCTATAGTTACAGTGGCCTTGCAAGGTCTATAGTAAGAATCCCCAAACAGATGCATGATTTTCCAAATTTCTTAGCTTTTAAAAGCAGCCAAACAGAAAATGAAACCTGGGTTGAATTTCAGTCCTCCTGAAGTAATTGCTAAACTCCTCTAGTGAGCTGGACCCAGCTTTTTACCTATTGGTTATATTTCAGTGAAATTAACTTCAGTTTTTAATGAATTAAAATATTGTATTTTAAAAAACTAATCATCACTGGGGGAGGGGGGAAGCTGTAAATACTGGGCAATGAACAGATTGTCAGCTGCCGTAATTCAGTGTAGCTTCATGGAATTGAGAGGGGCACCTCACTTAACAGTACTGAAGAATTAAGCCATTGAAATGGCATAAAAAATGAAAAAGAATTTTAGAACAATAATCTGAGGAAACAGAGTAAAAAAAAAACAATTAGGAATTGCTTCTGTGAAAGGAGTCATACATCCATGTACGTGGTAGTTGTGTTAATGAAGAGCATCAGTATTGAAGCTGAATGATGTCATGGAATAGTTAGTTCTATGTTTTTAAACATGCAAAACTTCCATGAATTGAAAGGGGATAAGAACAGCAAGTTCACAATATATCCCTTCTTACCTGTTAAGATGGTTAATAAGATTGTTAGCATTGCCCATCTGGAATTCTCATGAAAATGGTAGACCCTAGTTGTAATGGTCGAAGGGCTGAGATGCTCTTATTCAGCCAAACAAGTTGTAGTAGTATTTAGCTGTGAAACTGCCACGTGTTTCAGACAGTTACCTTGTCATGCAGTAGTTTGTGTAACTATGTGTATGTTATAATTTACTTAAATACTTTATAAGATGTTTAGATCAATTAATTTGAAATAGACTCCACTTCTCTGTTAATTTTTGACATAGGAAAGACTGTAATTGTCTTGCAAACTATCAGCGTTTGGAATATTTAAATCTACAGTGAGCTGCAAACTGCTTTGTTTTTACCTTTCCATAGAAAATGGAGGTTGAATAATGTTGTCATGTTAATTTATTTTAGGAAACTGGATTGCAAAGTGCTGAATTTACAGTCATTTTATAAGCATGTAAAATATTATGGCATACAAGACTCATATAATGTAGTGCAGATAGATTAGTACATATGCATAGACCATTTCAAAACATTTACATTTTTGCCACTTTTGCTAGGGCTAGTTGGATCCATTTATGAAAGAGATTGACTCTTTTTTTTTTTTTTTTTTTTTTTTACAAAGAAGGCATTGGTTTATGCATCTTAAATATTAAAACTTTTTCAAAACAAAGGCAACAAAATTAGTTTTTTATATTTTAACTTGTCATGCAGTTTGTACTAAGGCTTTCAGTACTACTTTATCATCACAATTTCTTTTCATTTGACATTCTCTGGATGCTACATCTTTGGACGTTAATTTAAAGCATTTTTTTCCAATTTAAAATATCTTGCATAATTGTAATTTATGCAGCTTATTACTCTATTAAATTAGATGCATTTAGTTTTTTTAGAGAGTCTTCAATGAAGCAGTTATAAAGCCTTTTTTAAAAAAAAACCACATTAAAAATTGAGGCTGAACACATATGAGGTTGCTTTGAGTTTTGTTTTCTGTTGCTTTTTTGAGGAAATGAAAATAGGAGAGAGCAAGAGGTTATTGCTAATATGTATCAGCTATTATCATAAAAAAGAATCATGTTGTTTGAGTTTTGACCAAAACACTTATAAACAGTAAAGGTTGCAGTTGAATACTGTCTTTTATAGGATGCTTTTAAGAGAAGCTAAACAATTTTCTTCATTTGCGGATAATAAACTGATGCACTAAGATTAAGAATTACTATGCTTAAAATTTAGGATTTTTTTGGACTGATTTTCTTATTTTTAATCTCAGTTGGACTGTTTCTGCTTATTTCTGGAAGTTTTGGATTTAGCTTAAGGGTGTTACCTCAGGTAGAACTTCAAAAGAAGACATAGGTTCTGATTCTGAGTTTTCTTCATTATCAAGAGGGTTTTTTCCCTGCATCTCCAGACTTTTTTTTTTTTTTTTTTTTGGTCTGGGCAGTTTCTAAATAAGATAATGCCACTAGGTTTCTACTTGGGAAATTGTGTCTTGTTGACTATTTTCTGGATATTTTCACCTCTTTCATTGCATGTTTTTAGAATGTTTTAAGTGTGTGTATATAAAAAGCAGCACCGAAATGAACTGCATCTCGTATGTACACAAGAACTAGTTTATAGTATTTTACACTGCAAAAGCAGTGATAGTGTTTGTGGAAACAGAATTTAACTCACTTGGTGGACTGCATATATATCCCTAAGCAGTTATTGCAATATCTTATCAAATTAATGAACAAGACATAAAGCTTTTTCCAAATGCAATTTTTACAAAGCAATCTTAAGAACTGTTTGCTGGAAAGTTGCCTAATCACTGCATTACCTTGGTAAATGGCAGGGTTGTAAGTGTTTTGAATCACTAGCAGAAATATGCTGAACTACACTGCCAAAGAACAGTTAAAATTATTGCTTTTGTTGATGGGGGTAAATGGCTGAGCAAATTTTGACTATTGAGCAAATTTGTAAAAATAGTCCTGTTTAATTATAGCAGCTTGGAAATGTGATGCATGTATGTCATGAGGTCAAGCACC
The DNA here is from genome assembly GCF_964188355.1 of Buteo buteo. Lineage (NCBI taxonomy): Eukaryota > Metazoa > Chordata > Aves > Accipitriformes > Accipitridae > Buteo > Buteo buteo. The sequence goes on along the minus strand of NC_134175.1, from coordinate 17,467,439 downwards.
CATATATATCAAACAATTCTTGTACTAGTTATTGAGCATAGTTACAATGCAGTGTTTGGCTTTAGGGGCAAGTGAACGATATGTGAAGAAAACCAGTAGTCTCTCAGAGGCTGCTCTCCCTAAGGGTTGTGATTTGCTGCTGTTGTAGTCCATGCAAAATCTGTGCAGCAGACCAACGCTTACTAACAGTTAGCAAAGTTATCAGCCTAGAGCAGGATTTCTCAGTCATTTTAAGATGAAATGTTGAATTGTTTGATTGGATAATTTTCTATATAAAATTATCTATAGATATACAAATACTTACTCACATTCATGATCAAATCAATTCTGAAAGCTGAAATAACTTTTGCTAGAGTCCGCTTCATTTGAAGAGTACTTTGCTGCAGTGATTTCAATCTGAAGTGGACCTTAACTGTCATGGGTGTTGGGGGTCTTTTTTGGTTTTTGTTGTTCTTTTTCTTTTTTTAAACAAAGCTAATTAAAAAATCCTTCGTTAAAAAGCAATGCTAGAAATAATTATTAAAAATCCCTCTATTAAAAAGATTTGGGAATAAATTTAATTTAAAGAAAGCTTAAGTATGTCGGAAAAAAAACACCCTTACTGGAATACTTTTAGGTCATTGCAAAAGAGCTAAAATGGGTTGAGATCAAGTTAGTTGTTCCATGGTGTGATGTGTGGCTTTCTGCTGATAGATTTTTACCTATGTGGTGTGTGTGTCTCTGAACACAGTGAAGCTGCAAGGATGTACTAAATCAAGTTAAAGATATTTCTAGTTTAGTATCTTATCTCTGGCAGCGTCCATAACTATGCATCTGGGATATAAGATTGTCAAAAGGTGTCCCCATTGCACATTGTGAAGAATCTTGGTTCATTCTAAATTTGCTGCCTGGTAGTTTAGTTTGATGTTTCCATATTCTTTTATAAAAGACAGTGAACAATTGCTTCCTGTTCATCTTCTCTGTGAAGTTCCTGAATTCATAGCTGTCCTTTTCTCATTCAGTCATCTCCAAACTGGAGTATCCTTGTGTGTTTAACCCTTTCTTTTATGGAAGCTGTTCAATAGCTGTAGTTAAACTGGTTGCCCTACTCAGATTTTTTTTTTCTTTTTTTTATTTTCCAAGTTCTAATCTCCTGTTTGAGGATGAGGCAGTCACAACTGACTTCTCAGGGTGTACTGAAGGAGAACTCTCTTATGCTTTCTTTCCTTGAGCAAGAGGTGAGGTACTGCTACCCAAATCCGGGATTCCTCAGAAATGCTTTTTTTTGTTGTTGTTTGGTTTGGTTTGGTTTTTTTTGTCCCCTCCAGAAAAAGTTCCCCGAAGACAGACTTTAAGGATTTTCTGTATTGGTCCAGAATTTCTTTCTGTATTTTATTTCTTCATTAGTTTGCATTTGTTTGAAAGTGATGTACATGTCTAATGAACGTATGTCATATATGGGTATGTGAGCACCTTTCTTCTATGGGAAATCCTAGAGAGGCATGTAGAAGTCTTAATTATGGATTCTGAAGTTGTGGTCAGTGTTAGATGGTATAGAAGTCACCCATGAATGTCTATTTTGATAAATGCAGAAAGTATATACTTTGTCATGATAGCAAAGTACCATTTCTGGAATTCTTAATATGTGAAACATGGAAGAGCTGTGAAATCACAATTCACAGCTTTTTCAAGTGAAAACGTTTAATTAGTCTGATGTATTTAGATGACTAGAAAGGGACACTAATAAAATAGCTGCAAGAAAAGAGATATCTAATGTATATAGTAATAAACCCCAACATACCCACAAAAAAAAAAAAAAATCATACCGTGAAGGTACTAAATTTGCACAACACTATCAAAACAAAAAACCGAAGATGGTAGCAAAGACAGGGTGAGTTTACAAACTGATCTTTCAACAACAAAGACGAAGAGGTAAACTGCTAATCTTTTGCCAAATGTTACCGCAGTCATACTGAGCGGTAGGAAGAGATACCTTACATGACAGTATCTGAACTAGCTATCAAAAGATGTAGTTAACACAGAAGTCGACATTGAAAAAGGCTGGGATGATTTAAGATTTCAGTGCTGTTGGCTGTTTCCAGGACATTGGAGCTCTTTCATGCAATTGAGTACTGTTATAATCAAAGCTAACAAATAATACTGTCAAAGCAGTTGTAGCTGTTCTTGGGCCTTATGTTATAGTCCTCTATTGTAAACAACGTAGCTGGTGTTTTGGTTAGATTTGAATTTAACATTGTATTGACTTGTTTCTCTTCCTGCTGGTGTCTGGTAGCTGGAATCCCATTTGCTTTAGTAGCAGTGGAGTTGGACTGTATTTGCATAATCCCCAAACCATCCAAAATGTTAGATGAGAATGTAGGAGAGAACTGATGGCAGCTGGTTAAGTTTGACATACTCCTGAATTGAAACAAGCTCCAAGTGAAGATGGTGAAGTGCCGTGTACAGCACATTCCAGCACAGGTTACATAAGCAGTGGGCAGCTGCTGTGCTTGCGTGTACTGCTCTGCAGGGATTCAGCCCAGTGTAGCTGCTGTTACTTTGATTAAAATAAAATGAGACTTATACCAGCTAGAAGAGGACACTTGCTCAGTGAGTGTGAAGGCTAAGGCTAATTTGAAGTAGCCACATTTCTAGAATCTGCTAAGAAAGAAATCATACATATCTCATCGTATGCTGAATCATGTCTGAAACTCACAAATCTGATAAAGTTGGACAGGAAATTTTCATGTGTTTCAGTTAAAATTTTCTAATGTATTCAAATTCAGACAATCTTTCTGGAAGTTTTGGGGGAGGTTGGAGTGGGAGAGATTAACCTGTGATGACTATTTGGATCAGTTAAAAAAAAAAATAAAATGTTAGTTTTATAGATCACACGAGGTTTGAAAGGGCCAGATAAATGGAGTAGGTTTTGTTCATAAATTTTTTTGCATTAATAATAATTTCAGTGAATAAGTGTAATATAGTAGATAACTGACACTACTTTTTACAGACTCTCTTGAAGTAGTATGAAATAGTGCACAATAGTCTCCCTAGAATGGTTTCTCTCTGAGAAGCTATAGCTCCATTTTAAGACTGATGTGGTGTCAGGAGGCTGCTGAGCATGGGCAAGAATAAGAGAAAAGTGAGAGAGTCAAAACTTCTGCCATCTCCAAGTCCGCTTTCTACATTCAGTCTTCCTGAAAATATTTGTGTGACTGTCGTGGTTTAACCCCAGCCAGCACCACGCAGCCGCTCACTCACTCCCCCCCATCCAGTGGGATGGGGGAGAAAATCGGGAAAAAGAAAAAAAGTAAAACTTGCAGGTTGAGATAAGAACAGTTTAATAGAACAGAGAAGAAGAAACTAATAATGATAATGATAACACTAATAAAATGACAACAGCAATAATAAAAGGATTGGAATGTACAAATGATGTGCAATGCTATTGCTCACCACCTGCTGACCAACACCCAGCCAGTCCCCGAGCGGCGATTCCCCACCCCCACTTCCCAGTTCCTATACTGGATGGGACGTCCCATGGTATGGAATACACTGTTGGCCAGTTTGGGTCAGGTGCCCTGGCTGTGTCCTGTGCCAACTTCTTGTGCCCCTCCAGCTTTCTCGCTGGCTGGGCATGAGAAGCTGAAAAATCCTTGACTGTAGTCTAAACACTACTGAGCAACAACTAAAAACATCAGTGTTATCAACATTCTTCACATACTGAACTCAAAACATAGTACCAGCTACTAGGAAGACAGTTAACTCTATCCCAGCTGAAACCAGGACAGTGACTCCTTCATTTGTGCATTGCAAAAGCATGACTGCTTTTGTATAAGGCTTTTCACCCTTCCCCAGTTTTGTGCCCTTGTTCCTTTCATATATAAGTCCAGGTTAGTTGCATAATTTCTATTTCATATCGGAATTTAGTGGTGGTTTTATCAAGAGGTGCTGAAAAGTATTCAACCTAAACTCTTTTCTTTAAAAGTGCTTATAAAAGTGTGAATCAAATGTAGAAATCCAGGATGCAGAGGAGGCAGCTCCCTCTGTGTATCTCCATCTCAGCATTTCAGTATGTGTATGAGTATATTCCCTGAATCTCTCTCAGAACTACAATAAAAAGGCAGTGTTCCCCAAAACAGGAAATAAAACCATGGAAACGAAGATGCAACTACCCATCCTATGAGAGCTTGATTTATTTTTTTTTTAAAAAGCTTCGATCTAATGTATAAGAAACTTTTGTAACTTCTAAGATTTATGAATACATATGTCTTGATCACAGTGGAAAGAGGTTTGTAGTTGTGTTATAGGCTTATGAAATCCTTAGCAAGCCAATTATTTTTTAATAAAGTATGTCTGTGAAATCTTTTGGAGTTGCTTTTGTTTGGAGCTTCTACTGGGAAATATTTTTTGTAAAACATACTTCAGAGGGAATGAAAAAAGCTGGCAGGTATAAGGATGGAATAAAGTCTTTAGGAAGTTCTACTGGAATAGTCTTGATTCTAGAGAAACATCTTGAAAGTGGGGAGAGGAGAGGTTTTTATAATCTGAGCTGGTTTCGGCACCCACCAGTTGTGTGTTTGTGCTGTTTACTTGGATAATATAATTTGTGCTTCACTCAAACACTTTTTAAGTGCCTTTAGTGTGTTTAATAAAAAGCTGGATTTTTATAAAATGGCATTTAGTGTGCTATTGATATGGTCCTTTATCACCTACCTACGTGGAGTTGCAATTACATAGATCATATCTCATGTGAAACAAGAACTTAAGAGATCTCTACCAGGTTTAATGAGCCCATTTCTAGTAATGATCACAAGCAGATTTCTATACAGGAGCAGGATAAGCATATTTGATATTTCTTAAAGCTTTTCCAGCTATTCTTGGAGCAGGGACTTTATGAGTTTCTGTGTATTTAACCTTCAACAGATTCCTTTTATATCAACTTAGTTCAGGCTGCTTTTGGGCTTATATGAAAAAACAGGTATAGGTTATAAAATGTGAGAATATTTTTCTCAGTAAATGCTTCAGAAATCGCATGCTCTTTTAACACAACTTAGTACTTCGAGCTCGAGGAGCCCTGGTCCTAGTGAAAAATCAATAAAACTATGTCATTACAGCCATGTCTGCCAATTATGGTTAGATTCATATGGTCATCTAAGACTATAAATTTCTGCCAATCTCTTAGTTGCAGATGTTCCAGCTGCGAAGACCTGTGGTACTATTTATTCTGCTCTTTTTTCCCTGATGATCACAGGGGGAAAATATTGTCCATACCCAGAGTACTCCTGGGGGCTGTAACCCTTATTCTGAAAGTACCTTTCAATCTTTCTCTTCATGCTGAGATGATGGCAATAGTTCTTTTTAGCACTCATGTTTATTTCAAACTCCTGCAGCTCACAAAATTAATTTCTGTTGGAAACAGAATGTCATGATGAGGCTGGTTATTTTGACTGGGCTTTTACTTTATCCCCTCTACAAAGCAACTGATTTACTTTCTATTAATTATGTATCAGCTATAGGGACTGCCTGGTGGTTTTTCTTCAGAGCATTCAGCCATTAAAGCTTAATCTCAGGTCTGCTGTTTTGAAAAGTAGAGATGACAGGAAGGGAAAGGTTGTAGTAGAAAGAGGCTGTCTTACCCTGAAGTGTAAAGCACATCCCAGCTGTAGGATGCCAGAGGATTGTTATTGTGTGTGATGCATTATGTTTTACTTACTTAGAGCACAATGTTACTTGTCACAACCCTTTCTTTTTCTTTTTTAAACCCTATGAGCATAAGCAAAGGAAATTCCAACAAATTGCTTTTTAACTAATTATAAGAAATCGAGTAACACGAGTACGTTATTCCTTTCTGAATAAATATAATGAGATTTGAACATTGCTTCATCAGGAGAATGGCCCAATGCGATAGTTTATTGAACCATGAAAGATTCATTAAAACTATCTTGCAAGGGTTTTTTTGGAAAATATTTTATGCAGCATAATTTGGAGTTGTTTTTAAAAGAAAAAAAACCCACAAAAACAAAAAACCGCCACAACCAAAAAAGCCTAAAGCAGTTACTGCATGTATTTTTTTATCCATTTTATAACACTAGACAACATAATTTGTTCTTCATTAGCTATTATGTTATGAAGATGGTTACAGAAAAATCGTCATATCTGAGCTGTACTTCATTTGTTGGAGGTTGAGGTTTGTAGCCAGATGAATTCAAAAGTAACTGGATGTTATGCTCTGGGATTTTACACAGACATTCAGGAGTTGGTGATAATTTTTGAAATTCCAGAAAATTTCATTTCCTCGTTGAACTAAATGAAAAAGCTATCCTCTTTCCATGATCTGAGTTTTGGGTTTTTTCACTGACAGACAGAGACCAGGGCTGTTTCAGAATGATCTACAGAAGGTACTGAAAGATAAATTATGATTTTTTTTTTAAATTGAAACGTCACAGTGTTTTGAGGCAACAGGTCAGAGTCTGAGTTTATTAATTTTTCTGGTGTGTAGTCTAATGTTTGGAGCATCTGAGAGAGAGGATTCAATTGTATTTTGTCCTCTGATATGTTTTGCTTCGGATGTTACTGAGCATGGCACCTGCAAGAGGCAAATGTATTTCAAATGACTTCTGCATTGAATAACTCTACCTGAGTTCTGTTGCATTGGAGTTATGTGTATGCTCATCATGCACAGGGATCCCTGTACAGTGTCTGCTCTTGAGCTGGGGGTTTCTAGTCTTACACTCCTGGGAGTCACGGAAGTTCAATCAGTCACACAAATTCCTGAGGTGAAGTGAAATCTTTCATCTTTATCCACATTCAGAAGTACATTAATTCCTAAACTGATGTTCTTTCTCCTTTCTCAATTTTATTTTCAAATGTCCAAAGCAACAGTATTTCTGTATACCTTTTGAAAGACAATGTCACTGTCCTGGATAGGACTTCAGACCACTAACTTGTATTGGTTTTAGTCCATGTGCTCCCTTTTGAAGTTCCCAAAACAAAGGGGTTTTATTCTACCCTTTGTCAACATTAGTATTCTGCGTTCCCCACAAGCCTTAGAGACAAGGCAAATGCTGTTACTTCCAACAGTTTGGGTTTTCTGATTAAATTGTCCAAGCATCTTTCTTTTCCTAAACCTGACTGTCATAACAAAACTCAACAAAGCTAGCAGAAGTGGTGAGCTTCATTCTTTCCTCTTATATAACATTTGTATGATGGAAGGTGGTAATTCAGTTGACTTTGGTGAATTTCTGTCCTTTAAACAGCTCTGAATGTTTAAGCCAGAGCTTTTAAGCCAGCAAGTTTTTTCCTCTAAAAACTGTCTTTCCCGATCAGAGCTCACATGCACCTGATCCTGGCAGCCTGATGTGAAATCACTCCTAGCAAGGAATCAAAGTAGGACGGAGTGGTGCCTCCACCAATGCCCATATAAATTCTGTATGTTCTTAGGACAGTTAAATATTTTTTCAGATGTACTTCAGGAGAGAAGGGGATTTAGCTCTCACCTGTAAGCACAGTGCGGGGTTGTGCACATTCATAGGACAAGTCAAATGTTCACAGAGGCTTTAGTTCATGCTGCTTAAATACATGTTCCAGATTCTTTTTCTAGCTGGCAGCAGAAAGGATGAAATGGACAGTTACAATGATTTCATTGACTTTTAAAATTACTTATCTGTTTGTTTAGTTGTAAGTAAATTTTTTTATGCATTTGCAAACCATGATCTTACCTTGTTATTCGAGAATCTGTGTACTTAGGAGTTGGCACCAACCAAGAGATGCCCTTTAAAAAGGTTTATCACCTAAGTTAAGAACACAAAATGAATATATGATATTCAGTAAGTGTAAAACTGCACATGAAATTACTATCTGTGCACTTTTTTCTTTTAACTCTACCCTTACTAGGATATTCTGTCATCGTATGTATTTTTTTTTAGGGTAGCTCAAACAAGTTTTATCATCTTGAGATTTCCTTGTGCCTTTAAAAATAGAAGTAATTAATAAATTAGCCCTAATTTTTTCTGACAAACAGGTGACTTTTTTTTTTATACACCAGGCTTAGTGCAATAAAGTGTCTACTGTTTCAGTAGCCGACAATTATTATGGATATCAAAGGGCAGCTTAAAATGTGTCAATTTAGTTGACGTCTAATGGATACAAATCTGGTGGGTAAATGGAAATTATGTACCCTTCAAGATCATCATTGCTTTTGATAAATAAACTTGTTATAATTGTTTAAAAACCAAAAAAGGTCTTGTCTAACAAAAAACATATCTTCATTATAATTATCCTATTAGAAAATGCCCTATTTTTACTGAGACAGGTAGTAGCGTCTCCCTGCTGACAATATAGAGCAGGGATACAGACTTTATTTAATATAGTACTTGTGCTTCAATCTGTTATGTCAAAGCATTATATTAGTAATATAGTGCTAGACAGATGTGATGTGTTGCATGCTTTTATGTTGAGATATTTAATAAATGCTTTCATTGGAGAATATCTACAGCTCCCCCAGACAGGTAGATTGACAGCAGTAATGGAAAAGTTGAGTGTCTTTCTGAGGATGTTAGATTAAAAAAAATAAATAAAACTGAGTTTATCTAGTCTCATGTTTCTTCTTATTGCCAGTGAGTAATTTCCAGTGGAGATTGGATAATCACATGGGAAAGAATACTGCTCAAAAAGTATTTAGCTAAAATTGAAAGCCATTCCTCTAGCTTTTTTAGTTACAGCAGTAACTTTCTACATGCTTAATGGCTGATTCCTGAAAATGGTCTGTTGACTGGGAGGAAGCAGTGTGCTTATCTGTTCGTAGAATACATCCACCCCTACAAATGTCAGTTTGCCTGGATTCACTGTTTTTGCCAATTTACTCCAATCCTTTTTACAATGTCTACAAGTATTAGGAGGAAAATATCCTCTTTGGTTCAGCATTTATTCTGCAACCATAGCTAAGATGCTTTTGTACAGTGCTGTATTTTAATAATCATTTCAGCCAGTATTGTGTTTTGCAGCTCAAAGTCCCGCTATCTGATTGTTTGGTTTGCAAATACTCTTTAAGCCAGAGGTGTAATTTAAAACATATCCAGCTGAAATAGTCATCATAAAATTTTTTTTCTTTAACACAGTTTTACTGTTTATGTATTCAAAATTATTAGCAACAGACCTCAAAAGGTAAAGCTTAATTGAATTTAATTTCAAGATTAGTTTGAGTACAACTTTATGCATTGTGGCCAGCAGTTTGATGTGATCTAACTCTACTGAACTGACTTCATTCAAAAAAAAGCTTAGAAAAATTCCAAAAACCCACCCCAACCCCAAACAAAAAAAAAACCCCACTCAGCAAGAAAACTTCTCCTTAGAATCTGCTGAAATTGTTGGGTCTGTTCTTAATTTTGTCTGAAGCCTAAAAATGTTTCAGAATAATTAAGTTTTCAAACTTCTAGAAATACTTTACCTATTTTTTTTTTAGCTTTTCTGTTACTTAAATAAAGCAAAGAAAAAATAATTATTTCTTTATTTGAACAAAAATTTCTAACTAGTTACTTGTTCATGCCATCAAAGATGTAAATACCTGTTTTCAGTTGTAAATTAATTCAATTCAGAAAGTCTTTATGCATTTCACATTCCACTGCTGATTACTTTTTCTGACAAATATCATTCTAAACCTGCTGCTTTGTTACTTGAAGCACCAAGACATTATTTAATTTTGCTTCAATTTTATGGCACTCTGGATTGTGGTACATAGGAATTCTTTGTTAAATGTCCCAGCCAGCCTAGTGTAAAATTGATATTTTTTTGTGTGTGTGTGTGATATATTGTTCCAAATTATATAACAAGTGCTATAATATTTTTCTCATAATGATATTATGTTTGTCCAAAACTTTAACGCTTCTGTAAGAAAAGCTTAGTGACTTTGTCAAAATGCCTATGGAATGGTTTTACTGTGGTTGGGACAACTTGGCAAAATTCTTCAGCTTCTGTTGATGCCTCTCCTATTGAAGACAGTCCATGGCGCTGTATTGATTACTACAAAGCTTAGCCAGGAAGGCTTCTTCAACAGAAAAACTACTTGAATTCTGTAGACTTCCTGCAAAAACGGAGTATCAGCAGACTTTTGATTTTGTTCTAGTACAGAACAAAATCTTCAAAAGGTGCTGTGAATTTTTTTTTTAACTTCAGAGAGTTTTATAAATAAATTTCAGAATTTCTTTTTCTTAAGCTTGAGATCTCCTTGAATTGCAAGTCTGGAGAGACTTATGAAGAGAATTTCAAATACTGAACTAGGTCGGATTAACCTAACAACAGCTTGAACAATACTCTTTGCAAGGAATCCTAGTGGAAGGACACTTTAAACAATGAGAGTATTCAAAAGACATAAACCCCGGTGTGATTTAGGGAAGCATAAAACTTTCTTAAATAATTGTAGTATGTTTATCAACAGGAATGTGTCCATTTTTCTACTGTTTTTGTTTCCCATCTGAAGATTAGAGGCTATTATAAGGAAGAATTTAAATGAAATGGTTTGAACCTTTGAGATTCTGAGAAAAAAGAGTGACTAAGAAGAAGGTGAGGAATCAGGGCTGGATAAGCAGAGCTGGATTTTTCAGACTGTATGTTAAAACAGTCACAGTCAGGTGCTAGCACAGCCTGTTGCCCATGAAAGGGCTTGAATGACTCAAAGTCAGGGGGAAGTAGCTGGTCTCTCCGTAGACTCAAGGGCCTGTGGGCACATAGGGGATGCAGCAAATAAATTCCCTGATAGCAGCCTAGCTAAGTGGTCAAGTGAAGGCTTAGTCCAGTGAAATCGTTGCGCAGTAGCTCCCTTCCATTGCTTGCAATCATATGTAAATCATCTTCTTTATGGAAAAAGCTATGATTTGGAATAATCACCACACTGTAGTCACATGCAGACTCCTGAGCAGTAACTGTGTGTACAGCAGGAACTAGAGCACTGACTCTTGGAAGCATTTGTATTGAAATTATAGAAACACAGCAACATCAAATAGTTTGAACCCACAGCAAAAACTTTCAGATGATTCTTAGATATAGTGCTTCCTAGGAAGGATTTCAAGTTGGGGAAAGAAGAGAATAGAAGGATTATCCCCTTTTGCTTCTTATGTATTCAAAAATATGCTGATTTGGTAAATGAAACTAACACCAAGATCCAAACACCAATTTCTGCTTCTAACTGAAGCCATCTACTAGATTCTAAAAATGGCTATTTAGGACTGAGAGAGAATAGGGGATGTTTTCACACCAATGAAGTATAATTTCACAAAAGGCAGGAGAAAATCCAGAGTTATGGTGTCCCTAAACTACAGAGCTGCTTCATATGGTGACAAGTGATAAAGAAAAAACCTTGACAGTTAGAAAGCTTGAAATGCTTTTCATTGATTTGGAAACTACGTTGAATCAGGTGCTCTTTCTGACTTCTGACATTGTTAGCGATTTGTTTCCAACTGTGCGTAAAGTAAGATCATGTCCATGACGTTGTATTAAAAGAAATTACATCATCTTATCCTTATGAATATAAGTGCACACACATGTATTTAGTAGTGTTTTTCAGGAGCCTGCTGCACAGTGGTCTAGATTCAATATTTTTTGTTTTCTGCCTAGGCAGGCAAAAGCAAAAAGTCACAATTGTGATAATCACAACTTGATTGTTGGCAAATGTACGTCCTGCAACTACCTTACTGACCCTTGTTGGATTAAATAAATGAGAAAAATCCATCAAAAGAAAATCTAATGGCTATTCTCAGTGTGAGCCTGGCTTAAGGGAAAAATGTGTTTCTCCTGCTTGGGCTAGAAAAATGTTGTGTGGTTTTTTTTGGTTTTTTTTTTGTTGTTGTTTTTTTTTTTGTTTGGGTCCCCCCCCCCCCGCCCCCCAACAGTTAAGGAAATAATTCCCAATATAAATGGGGTGGGGTGGAATTAAATGTAATGGTGAGAGGCTTTTGCCTCTCTCGTAATTTTAGTCATCAGAAATGGCTACCTTGTAAAAGAATAAAATAATTAAAATCATTCCTGTTCAGACTGGATTTTCTGGTTGTAGGAGGCTCTAAAACTATTAGCTTCTGACATTACTTTTTAGTTTACTATACTGAGCTCTCATTTGACAGTCAGTCTTTCTGCCAGGCAGTTATTTTCATGAGTTTAGTGTTGATTGCATAAATTTATTACATGTTTATTGCCAGTTAATATGAACAAATCAGAAAACCGGTGTTTTCTTACTCAGAACTGTAATTTCAGTTCTCCAGTGGCCTCTAATCATGAATTCTTTTGTATTTAAATTAAGTAGTATAGTTATGTCCTTAAGTTAATAAAAAAGAATGAAAAGTTAAATTGCTGTTTAATAATAAATTGTTTTCAATCAGTTGGGAGTCTAACACAGTATTATACAACAACTGTTTGGATTCCCTGAATTTTCCCAGTGTACATAGGTGTTGCAACAGCTTGATTCAAGCTGTGAAGAAACTTACTACTATTCTGTGTAGCAATCACAGGTCTTTGGCAAGAACTTGTTTAGCATTTCACCTTCAGGCCATCTGTAGCTCTTTCACGTTTCTTCTGCATAACATCTCTATGACATGCCCTAACCTATCAATCCACATAATTGATACTCTTAGTCAGAATCCCATCATTTCATAACTCCTTAGTTCCACCTTTGACAAATTCACGCTTTCCTGCTCATCTTTGTCAAGATTGCTGCTGCAAGGGTGGCTTTTTGAACTCACCATTTTTGTCTGCATCACTAGTTATTCCACTTCCAGTTTTTCAATTTTAGACCCATTCTGTTTTCTAGTGCATAAACCACTAGTTGCTATACTATTAGGAGTCTTTCCATACCTCAAAGGTCATTACTCCTTTCAAATTTGCCAGTGATATTAGCTTTCTTTCTCAAAGGCTGAGGAGCTTTGCAAAGTATCTGTAAAGGTACTCTTTTATATCATATAAAAATTACTTTTAACTTGGGAATACGTGGACATCTGCCTGGTGTGCTGATATTATCAAGTGGGCCAAGAGATGATTTTGCTTGGTATTCCTTTGTTGGTCTGGTCATAATGTCTGAAGTCTTCTGTCTTCTACAAAATATTATATGACCATGGGTAATAATTTGTATGCATGGCAACAACTCTCCTTTTATTTTGCTTTTCTCCAGTTCCCACATAGTGGGGTCATGTTTTACAACTTGGAACTCTTCAGCACTATTGTAAATTAAATAATAAAAATAATACGTATGAGGGAAAAAGAGAAAGTGCAGTGACGAAGATTTAACACCTGTGCGTTTGCAAAAGCATCTGGAGATGTTTATGAGTGAAAGACAATCCTGACCTTGAAGTTTTATTTGTGGCTGAACCACTGAATTTTGTTCGCAGGGTTGTGTGAAGATGAAAACTCTTTTGATTATTGTCTTCTAAATGTTCCTCATGGTTCCCCAACAGCAGGTTGTCCTCCTTGCTATTAAATCTTACTATTGGATCCTTCTGGAGGGCAGCCAGTTTTCCTAGGTTTTGTTGGCCAGCTAGTTGCTAAGTGACCCACTAGCTCAGGCTTCTGAGGAGGGCTTTGTAGTTAAGTATGGTATCTTTTTTTTTTTTGTCATGTACAGTCTTGAACAGGGGTGAATGAACAGAACTAGAAACAGATGATTTACAGGAATTTATTCAGAGTACAAGAAACTGTGAACCTTTTTATCCTAGTGGAATAAACCAGGGAAACTGGATTTACATCGCTGCAAGGTCAAACTTAGGTCCACTAAATAGTAATATTTTTTTAATCACTTCAGATAAGGACCGGGTGACTGTAGTGCTAATCTCTGCATTTTTGCAAATCTCTTGGCCTAAAATTTACACATAAAGGAGTCTGATTGTTCTTAGTAAGTTTACTCAGATGACTGATTTTTTTTTTTTGTAAATTTGCTTTTTCGAACAAAGAAAAACACTAGAGCATTTTACATGTGTTTCTTCTTACTAAGAAAGGCATCAGGCTTTCTGTGATGGTAATGTCACACTATTTTGACACGAAAAAGAAAATGTGAGAGTTTTGCCTCTTGTATCCTATCATGAAAAATAGCTCTGAAGGGGAAAACTTCATCCTATGTTATGTGGCTTAGATGTAAATGTGAAGTGTGTTGCAATAGATGTTATACACTATGTAAATAGGCACAAAATGAAACTAGAGCTTGCCTATGCCTAGTGTTAATTGTGACTAAGTCTTCAGAAAAATTATTCTCTGTGGTTGTTTCTAAAAACCTTTTTTTGAAAGTGCACCCTGTTCTGGTTTAGTTTAACCTTTTTTTCAAAGTAGAAAATTGCTAGCAGTGATTAGGAGCAAGTCAATGTCGTTCTTGTGTGTCTACTCATTAAATTATTGAAAAAGCAGTTTGCTTGGGTTTTTTTTTCTCCTTAATTCAGCATCCTTCTTTAATTTAAATTAACTTTTTTAGCCACCTAGTATCTTGATGTTTTTGTAGAAACAGAAAATTCTTTATCTGCTTCCATAAAGTGAAAAGATTGTTATTTTAAGTGAGTTGATTTGTACTGATTGATTCTGTGATACTAGCAGAACACGTTAACGTTTTGTTATTTTACAATATTATCAAATTATCAGCATATATAGGTCAAAGTTTGCATAGATCTTGAAATGAGTTCCTCAGGACTAAACTGTGAACCTCTTGTGTGACCCGTGCAGCCTCACTGATCTCAGTGAAACTAGTGGAACAACTGAGCCCTTGCCAAGTAAATAAAGGATTTACTATCTGTTCCTTGCTGCATTGTAAGGGCATGTGTAGCTAACAAAACAGAAAAGGTACAGGAATGTTAAAGGTAATTTAATAGCATTCAGTGTTTTTATTGTTTCCACACCCACTCATACAGATACCTTTGTCTTAGTATGTATTTATTGTTATACATCCATTTGTCAAGGACTGTTAAAAGGCAATGTTGCTGAAAGTCCCTTTCAAGCCAAATATTGTAGTCTTTATCAACTTTTTTTTTCTTTTTTTTTCTTTTTTTTTCCCCCTGGAACTCATAGTCGAAAAATGTAACTATTTTTAAGGAAATGGGGCCAGACACTTAGCTGATATAAATTCTGTACAATTACTGTACTATTGTTAAGTATTATTTTGTGACAAGTGAAACGTTTCACAGTTTTAAAGACTAGAAACTAAGCTGCTGTGTTTTAAGGGCAAACACAATGACAGGGTGATTTTCTAAGTCTATAGGTGGTGCTCTTGTCACTAGAGAAATGCTTCATCCGTGGAAAGCTGCAGCTACTGTGCTGCGGTTTTATTATTAATATTTTTGAACTAATCGGTCTTATTGGCAATATTAGATTATGTTACTTCTCATCTGTTTTTTCCGTATGAAGGAGAATGAGACAACATACATTGTAGTTCTGAAATAGGTTGCTTGGCTGCAGTGTATTTTCCAATTACTTCAGCAAGTCTTATGTTGGGGCAGGAATTAGGTATTCAGAGATTTCAAGTAATATACATTGCACATAATAGACAGCCTTCTACCACATAAACATCCAAACTCTGATGCTTTTGAATGGCTTCAGCATTACCATGGCAATTTTTAGGCAGTCAGTGATCAACAAGGAGTAAAGATTGCTTTTCTGCTATATGTTTGCAGATCAGTAGCAAGTATTGGGATTCAGATAAGTACAGATACCTCCATTTCACATATTGCTATTTATTTCTGCTCTTTTGTACACTTGATACTTCGCTGGAATATAGTGTATGGAGTATATTTTAGAGTGATAATAGAAATGAAACGGAAACTTGTGTGTGTGTATATATATGCACACACAAGCAAAAATGCATGAAAAACACATTAAAAAGGAAACATTTGGGATATTATTCCTTCTACCAGCTCTTATCCCAAGGCTTTTGGAGGAAATACGATGAGGACGAGAAGGATGTGGTGAATATATACATACAGGCTCTGTATTGTGGATTTTAATCTACTGAATAGACAGATTCTGTGTTTCTGTGTTTCTGTGTTCTGTGTGTGGGGGGTCGTGGTTTCTTTTCATTTGATGGTGTTTGGGTTTTTTTAATGATTATAGAAAAGAACATTAGAAATGTTTCCTTTCTAGAAGAGTATTAGGAAACCAGATTTTGTGAATAAGAAATTCATTTTATGTTTGGATTGTAGTAATCCCTGTTGCTTTATTTGGAAGTACTATATGAACACCTGCAAATATACAGTTAATGAATAATTATAGAAGACTCGTTGTGACTTAAAGTTCTGGTGCTTGAATGGTGGTTTAAAGTATTCTGTATGTTCTATGATGAATGTACAAATGTTTCTGTTGCCAATGAACAGAACAATGCTGTGTGAGGTGACTTGCAACTCTGTTTTGCAATTTTGTGCACAGCTTCTGGATGTTATTTTGGCTGTGAATCATATACAAGAGGAAAACACTCCTTTTTTGTGGGGGGAGGAACAAAAATCTCATATTCCCAAACCGCATTTTGATCCAGTATTTCTTCAATGCTAAAGTCTGTGAATACCAAATAGAAACTATTTGTCTACCATCCAGAAATCTGAGTCAACGCAGTATTACTTTTACAAGGCTTCTCAAGAGCCATGTGAGTTTGAAGAATGATGTACTCGATCCTTAAATGATATTAGAACTGGTTATCTTTAAGAAAGGCTACCAGTAATTGTACCCATAAGCTATTATTTTACTGAATAAAAGGAAACCCAATATTTCAAAGTGATGTCAATACTATTTTTTACAATTTTATGATCTAAAGGTTGATTATTAGATATATTAATATATAGCATTTAGTTTCTATAAACACACATATGAGAAATCTAAGCTTTGATTCGCTGCTGGTCTTTAACTACTGACACTTTAACTAGAAGATAAGACTTAGGATTCCTACTGTTGATTATACAAGATTTTAGGCATGACAATACTTTCTTAGAATGGAGAGAGAGTAATTGAAGTTTGCATAACCTGTCCACTTCATGTTTTTTAATGAAGTTTCATACTTGGTTACATATCTGACATCAAAATATGTCAGTCAGAATACAGTCTCTTCTCTTGCCTCTTTAAGGTAATCACTAATTGCAGAATCATTGAGGTTGGAAAGAACCTTTTGGGATTACCTAGTTCAATGCTTCGGCTCAAACAGGGTCAGCTAGAGCAGGGTGCCCAGGACTACATTTAGTTGGGTTTTGAGTATCTCCACAGACCAAGATTTTACATTCTCTCTGGGCAAACTTGTTCCACTGTTTGACTATAACTCGTTTTGTGGCTAGTACACACACTAGCTAGTGTGTATATAAAGTGTATAAAACTGATCTTACAATTTTTTAGGAATCTTCTAGAATGGCTTTAGAGACCATTGTCCCAATGAGAAAAGTAAGGAAAAAAAAGCATAGCCATGGATCACCTTGGTCTTAACTCTTGAAACCTGTGAACATATGACTAAATTTTACAATAACATTTATGACATTTTCTTAATTGTTTACTAAGTAGTTTAAATCCAACAGGATTAGTTGGAAAAGGATAATCTAAAATTCTATTTAAGAATAGTTTAATAATTATAAAATAATTTTGATAGTACTGGTAACTTCAGCTGCTCCTTTAATACTCTCTTGGACTCATTCCTCAGTTTCACACTGGAATCTCTGAGAAATGTTGCTGTGTCTGTGCACTAAGAGGTGATACATTTTTATAAAGCGTTTTGGAATGAAATTAGTACAGATGAAAAATAGTAGTAACTGTAAAAGGTCTTCTCCATCTGTGGAATGAGTCCGTGCTCCTTTTTAAGGAATGTGAAGGTATATTTTTGTGACTTGACTGTTTCAGAGACAAAACAAAAAGCAAACCCAAAGATGAAAATCCTAAACTGTTCAAGGTTTTCTATACGACACTAACTGATATTTAGCAAGAAGCTGATGGTGAGAAGAAATTGGTAAAGAAAAAAAGGAACACTATACAAACGAGTTGGTTTTTGGGTTGGGTTTTATTTTGGTTTGTTTGGTTTTGGGGTTTTTTTTTGGTTTGTTTTGTTTTGTTGTTTTTTTAATTCCTCAGTCAACCATTCTGGAAGTACTTTGGAATGTGTCTGTTTTGCAGTTACTTTTTTTTTTTTCCATTTTGGTAAACCCTCTAAATCCTTATACTACTCTTTTCAAAAAAGTGTGTCTGAGCAGAACATACTAAGAGTTACATGAGCACTATTGACTTTTATAATAGGATTTGCGGTCTTTTCAGTAACATCTGAGGTATTCCTTAGGCTTTCTAATGCTTTGCCTGTTGTTTTCATTACAGTTGAGCAGTGAAAAGATGTCTTCACTGAAATTTCCTCATAATAAATGAATTTTTTCATATTTTCTGATGATTAGTCTAGCAATGTGCATATATATGTAGCTTAATCAACTTTGACTTTTATGTACCTCTATGCAGTTCAGCTCTGTGTTAGGTCCGTCTGAATTTGTGCAAATTTGTCTGTTCTTGATCTACTTATAAAATCACATCTGCTTGTAATCTACTTATGAAACACTTTTGCCAAACCATTATTCCTTTAAATAGAAAAACCTTAGTGCAAAATGTTAGGATTTTCTTGTGCAGTCCTTTTGTGCTGAACATCAACCACTGATTCCTACTTTGTGTTGAGTGCAGCCAGTTTGAGAACACCATTGATGGAGTCTCAGTGAAGTTCAGAGATGTGGTTCTTCAGGCCAGATGAAGTGTCCCTATACAGCAGTCATATCTGATTCTCATAGAATTTTTAGTGATATATTTTTAAGCGAACTTTCCTATGAGAAGTTTGTGTTGTCCACTGCATAGGTATTGAGAACCATATGAATCTTCATTAAAAAAAAAAAAGAAAAAGCAGCAGTGGGGCGGGGGGAGAACACAAAAGAAGGGCATACAGCTATTGTGCCAGTTTCAGAAACTACTTAAACTTCAGAAATTTCCCAGATTAGAGTAGTTGCCCTCAGGACTGAACCAGGCTTCTGCCTAAGCTGAACTTTCAAATTGAAGTAAATCTCTAGTGGTGTAGGCTTTGTAATTTGTGAGTTTAAAAGGTTTGAGCCAATCAGCTTCATCTAAAGTAATCTCATAGCTTTTCACCAACACGATGCTCTCTCTTCAATAATGCATTGCCCTAAGGTAAAAAGTGTATTGTTTTAGCTATGGAGAAGTAGCAAGAGAAAAGAAGTAAACATCACTGCAGAGCAAACTCTGTTTGATTTGTTTTTCATTTTTTTCTCTGGGACTTAGAAGACTTCTATATGAGTAACGTCCATTACCTATTTACCCCTTTATCCAGCTACCTATCTGGGGCTCTGTGCAGCCTAACAGACCCATCCATCACACTCACCAAAGAACAGAAAATTTATACAAAAGCTAGTAACTTCAGGCATTTATTTTAATGGTGTGTCTTCTTTTGTGTGTCAAGCTACTTGTAGTTCTATGCAGGCCAGTTGTGCAACCTGCAGCAGATGTTCATAACTTCATCATCACCATATCAGGCTAGATGTTTGTAGGGTCAGGATTTTCTACAAATAAATATGGAAGGGTTTGTTGACCAACTCAAAAAAGCTTCCTTCATCCTACTTGCTTCTAGGATGTAACAGAATGCAGTTCTGTTAGTATTGATTTCCCTTAGTAGATGCTAGTGAAGTGAGTGGGGTAAGAGTGGCAGGGGTGTCTTAATTTAGTTTCAGTTCCGATTGGTGGATTTTAAAATGCACTGATGCATGGGCTTGGCTCATTGTGGTACTGGCATTTTAGCTAGTACTTAATTGCAATTTACGTAATTGAAAAAACCAAAATTTTCTAAATGATCTTGGGTAGAATTCTGATATGATTTTTTTTTTCCCTCAAGCAAAATTCCAGGAGAATAGTCTAGTAAATCATTTAAGGACTAACTTATGTTTTATGCCTTAAACTAATTGGTGATTAATTCAATGAATTAATTTCAAAAGTGCCTTGATGAAACATAAATTGAATTGTATGACCTGCATACTGTCCTAGAGAAGCTGTGTAATATATTTTTTTTAACTTTATAGCTTTTTACAGAAATCTGATTTTGAAGGAAAATGCGGGACTTTATTTCCCTTTGTGATACTTATACAGTGTGGCAGAAAGTCAACACGTACATGTACACACATTTTCAGATTGTAAAAAGACCTGACCCAGGTCACTTGAACAGGTGTAGTGTACCAAAAAATGATTTTACCAAGTTACAATATACATCTATTTAATGCTGAGAAAATGTAAAGTTACTAGGGCAGAGAACATATACAAACTCAAAGAGATTAAGGTGTAAAGACTGAAGGCAGTACAATGTCCACAGAAGCAAAGCATTGTACTTAGATGTTTTCACTCAAGAACATGGGAAGAGAAGATGTAAACCCAACTGCTGCTGTTTCAAGAAGGAGAAGCTTTTCTGTGTTGCCTGGAAGAAATCACCAAGTGATTGGTTTAGTAAGCAAAAGCTTATGGTTGTGGAGGAACTGTAGCTACCTGCAACCAGTTAATGATTATCTAAATCTTTATTAAGAAGTTTAGAAAATAGAGAAGATGAAAAGGCATTTGATTCAATGATTTAGAACATGTATTAAGTGATAAACTTGCTAAGGCAAACAGAGAAGTTGTCTTGCTATTTTGTCCCCGGAAGAGGAGGGAAAGAAGAAAAGTTTAATGAAGGTTTAAATACTAGAAAGTCTTAACGGAGAGAACTTTGACTTTTAGACTTGGGAAACTGAGTGGCTCAACCTAGTGGATTATTGCACTGACAAATAATAGCTTGCAAAGACCTGGAGGGTTTTGCACTTTGTGAATTTCTCTGTTTGTTTCACTATTCATAGTGATGTAAGTGTGAACTTTTTGATTTTCTGCAAAAATAACTAGTTCAGAGTGAGAATGTGGAGCGAGAGGACTGGTCCCAGTAAGTTACCGTGTGCCTCATGTTGTTAAATGTGACACTTTGCTATATCTGTAAAAATGGCTTGAATGAGATGGTTTTCTATTCATAGAACTTGCAAATAATGGATTTTTTCTAGTTTTCAAAGTTTTTTTATTAAACTGTATCATACATCATATCATATCACTGAAAGTTAAGACAAAAATTATACCTCCAGAACCTTTTGCCCTTGGTAACCTATTTTCTAATTAACCTTCAAGTAGAATATAACATAATAAGTCTTCCTGATTAGGAAAAGAAATTAGTTACCATGTTCACTGTTTGAAAATATTCTCTAATGTCTCCTCAGGGACTTCTCATCAGTTTTCTTACTGGTAGCACTAAATAATAGAAATAGTTTTTTCCAATATATTTCAAGCAGAAATTTAGAAGTTTAAAGGTAGAGCTTAAGTTTTTAACTTTGTTAAAATGTGGTAGTAGTCTTTACACAACATGGGTAAAAATAGTTCTTATGCAAGTGAGGCATTTATAGTGGTAAGATTGAATAGTCAATACGTAAGTTCTCATTAATTTAGATCATATAACAATAATGAATTAAAGATTTCTTTATGAGGTTACATTAATTTGTTGAAAAGTAAAATTACTTCAAAGAATGTTAAATTTCTTTATCTAAGGCAGGCTGAGGAATGTCAAGACTCTATACCAAACTGTCTGTTTCTATTCTAGTTTCCCTTTCCTGGTTTTGTTATTTTATGCAATACAAGTTACACGAGTCTATGATCCTGATGAATTGCTATCCGTTATGTTATTGAAGACTTCATAGCATATAGTTGAAAGGTTGGATTAAACCTTATTTAAAAAGTGCAGAAGATTCTCATGAACTATGTTTGCATTTAGTGATACTTTGAAGGAGAGAGTGATTATACTTTACAACTGGAACAGACCTGAGTAATAGGGAATTTATGCAAGCAAGATCCAGAGGCTTGTTAGGCTTAAACAGAATATATAAACAAATGCTTGTTGGCAAAACTATGGTTTTTCTGCTATTTTTTAGCATAGATCCACACAGCTGTTTTCTCATGATACTGTAATAGCACCCCTGAGCACATTGTGAATGGAGAGTTGCACTCTTGTACTTTGAACACACTGCTGCATAGAGTACATAGACATAAAAGGTATTGTCATCCCATGTGTCTAGAACAAACATTTGCTTTAGTAGCTTCTTCAGACTTCAGTATCCTGATCTGCATACATTTATAGTAAATAATTTCTCACTATGGTGCACATGAAGGGTTCTTGATAGAAAATGTTAAGAAGTTAATTCCTGCATCTTTTACTGAACTCTGACATACCTAATTCCAAACTTCAGCATCACAGACTTTCATTTCATTATTGTTAATTGCTCAGAATTAATGAATAGTTAGATTCTCATAAGCAAGAGAGAACGTTGCTAGTAATTAAGATGCAGTAGGTTATCTGATTTGATTTTACTGCTACATCTACTTGATAACTTGCCTAAAAGTAATTGGCTCATATACTTCAGCTGTATTTCCTGATTTCATTTTGATGAGTCAGATATGATACACAGCTTGGAAACAGATTACATCCAAGCTGCCGCTGTTGTTTGGTATGAATGCAGAAGTTTAAAAAAAATCATGTTTGTCCCTGGAACTAACACACATGTTCTATTGTATAGAAAGAAAGAATTAAAAAAAAAAAAGTGAGGGCAAAAAGAAAAAAAAGCTGTTGTAAAGTAAAAACAAAATTCTGGGAAAACAGAGAAATCCCCTTGTTAAATAGTAAGTGAATAGGCATCCCCAGATCTATGTATAAGCACTGTTGTGTATTTTCTAGCTTTAGTCTGAATGTCACTGATGGTAGGATGTCCCGATTTTTATTCTGCTTGCCCAGAATGTGATATGTTTGTGTGGATTTCTCTTTAAAGCTGTTTAAAGTAATATCTCGAAAAGAAGCTTATGTTGATATCATGCCCCTTTTTTTCAGGCTAGATCTGGTTGTACATTTATGCCATGATGGCTAACCTGGAGCTTTAGTGGTGTTTTGGGGTGCAGATAAAGGTAGTAACTTAGTGCTTTAGTAGAAGCCACATATATCAGACTGAAGCCACTGAGCTTCGTGATTAGACCAAGTGTAAAAGAAAACTATTTGATAAGGCTTTTTCTCATACATGGGACAAATCCGTGTGGTGTTTGTTCCTTTTTTTTTAATCTGGTGCATATATTTTAGGGTTTTCCACATGAATGTTTTTTGAGTCTGTATATATGTAGGCATATATATGTATTAAGAAGGTGACCAAAAATGCATTTCAGAGTTTGTGAAGCTTTATAGTATTTTTTGAAACTTTTTTCAAGCTTTCTAACTAATGTATTGTTACTAATGGATTTTCACAGTGCCCACAAGTGCAGAATGATCCTTCTTTTCACTGGGTGCTTTTTGGTCCTGCTGAAAAGAAAATCTTAAAAAGTAAGTTTAATACAAGAAGCAGACAGATGAGTATGGACTCTTTCATCATCAATTGACTAAATATGTATTTAGATTAAGTAATAACATAATTGATGGATGTTCTAATTATTTGTATGTGTTCCACTGTACTGTATAATTATTATAGGGGATTGATAGTTGCAGTCTTCTTTGTAGATACCTTACTTGGACATTGATATATTTGAGAATGGAGGGAATCTGGGGCCAGGGTGGGGAAACACAAAATAACCCCTTAACCTTCATCAGCAAAAGGTACTTTGACTTCTGCAAAGAAGTTTTACTTCTTGGGGAAGTTTTTTTCGCCTCTCTGCAGAGAAAAAAATTACGTGCTTCAGTGAAGATACAGGACTTCTCTCAGTTGTGAGTATGCTGAGTTCAATTTGTTTATTTGAGCATCTGCAAACATCTAGTCTATACTAGACACGTATAGACATTTAATATGGCTCATTTCATCTTTGAAGCATCAGATTAGAAATTACTGAAGAGAATCCATTCAGAACAAAAATGTGAACAGAGATTTTCTAATTTAATGATTTTCTTGATGTTACAGAATATTAGAACAGACTAGAAAATGTGTAATGAAACATCAGAAGTTCTGTTTATTGAAGTCAAACTTCTGTGTATTTCTAAATGAGTATTAAAATGTTTCATGCAATACAGCACAGCAGATACCAACTTGATAGGGATATATGAATGGCGGTATTACCACTGTGGACAATCCCTCCCCAAAATACTTTGTTTACTGCCATCGCATAGGACTTTACTTTTTTTCTGATCCAGAACGGTATTATGGCCTAACAGATAGCAAAAGGGCCCCAGATGCTGCACTACATCAATGGTTGTGTTCTGACCAATCCCAGAGGAGGGAATACAAATTTAGGGTGGTTAATCAGAGAGAACAATCTCTTTACATGGCTGTTTTTCCCTGTCATTATTACTCCACAATCTTCTCCCTCTGCTTTTCCAGTAGTTTGCATTCATTAACTTAATGTGTGATTCTAACCAAGTTTTCTTAGAAAAGTTATAGACCCCTTGCAGTGGGGGTATAACATGGAATTTATAGTTTTGTGTTTGCTTCATGTTGGTTGACGGTGAGTAACAGGTAGAAAAGGAACTCAAACTTGTCATAATAAAATATTACATGTGATAACAGTCTGTACTACCCAAACTGCTTCCTGGGAATCACTGTTGAAGTGTGAAAAGTGTTGAATTTGGGGCATGCAAATGTAATAGATAAGAGTTTTATCATGAAATGTAAATAGATGGCATGTGCCTGCTTTTCATTCCTACACAGTGATCATCTGTATTATTATGTATTAATACACTTAAGTAATTATACATATAATTAATTCATTAAACTACAGACATGTCCTCAGTCAGTACAGACCTGTTCCTACCTCATTTATTGTATTTTTTCAGTAGTTTTAATGTGAATAAAATTTTATTGAAACATGTAGAGAATCTGTTAACGTAAGTTTATATCACAGAATTATCTTAACAGACCTATACCTTTCTTCTCATACTGTTGCGTAGTAATCATGCAGTTCTTAAAATGGCAAAATATTGTTTAGAAATATTTGTATTTTTTAAATGCATCTACTTGCCGAACACAAATGAAATAGTAAAGTTATGTAGCCCCTTAGCTTGCTTGCAACTACCATTGGGCATGTCATAAGCTGCATTTTGGGGAAGTTACAGATTAAAGTTGTTAACGGAGAAAAATATTTAATATTATAAAAAAGTAGTGAAATATTCCACATCAAACAAACCAAAGATACGCAAATCTTTGTGTACTACATTCCAAAACAACGTTGCTACCTCCCTTCAGATAAAGTTTTCTGAAATATTACTTCTCCTTTCCACCCTTTTTTCCCCGTGCCTAGCATGTTTCTCTATACCTTTGTCGAGTTTTTGTTCATTTGTTTCATTTGTCAGGTATGTCTCTTAGTAGTCAGTATTTCTTCTGACTGCTGAAGTTTCTCTTTCAGACTAATCCCTAGTGCCCACCACATTCTACCATGTGACTCCTTCAGTTCTCTTTCTGCTTTGGGCATCTTTGGTTAGAGTCCCTAGAAAAACTGGGGAGTGATAAACATTGAGGACAGGTGAAGTTCCATGAGAAATTACCTGTACTTGTCATTTGAGTAAGAAGCCAGTATGAGTACTTCAGAGGGACCTTTGGTGACAAATTAGAAATTTTCCCTATTGTTTGGAAAACTGAGCAAGTCCTTGTTAATATGTAGCAATACATCTTGAAGGAGAGCCAGACAAGACCTAAAAGGCCTGGTAAAGGGCTTACTATTCATTTATTTGAGGAATAAGTAAATATACGTTATGTCTCTGCATTATATATTCAGCAAATAATTTTCCAATACGAGGAAACATGCAAATCACAGTAATGTTTCTCAGCTACATTGGCTAAACAATTGGCCATGTCTGTGGCTGTTTTTTCCTTCCTGGAGGGTCAATCAATAATAGTAATTTATTATATCACTGCGTGGATCTAAAAAAAATTGGAAGATACATGATAAAAGATACATTCATATTTTATAGTAGTATTATTTTGATGTTTGAAGTGCTACATAACAGGTAATAGCAGACAGCTTTGAATAAAGGGTCCGAAGACCCTCCAAAACCTTAATAAACAATTTATATTTCCTACCACTTACATTTTTCCTAAACTGTTCAGTGATAATTGTTTTGAGGGATTAATCAAAACAAGTCACTGTTGGTTGCTGCTCCATGTTCCAAAGGGAATTAAGTGGCTGGAGAGGAGGTTTCATTATGAGCATTTTTATTCATGTCTATGCAGGATAGGATGGATTGGATAAACATAGCTATTGACCTTGTAATTTTAAATTGTTACTCATTAAATTGTTGATTGTTTTTGATTTACAGCAGGTACATCTATGCAGTAGCTTTTCTGGCAGCATAATGAAGGAAGGGTGAGAGAACATCATAAATTTAGAACATGTAATAAGTATTTGATTAGCTGGAACTTCCCAACTTACCTGACATGTTCTTTGCCTGTCTGTGCATTTGTGTTTGTATTTGTCTGATGCAATGCTTACCATCTCAGTCACTTCATTAATGATCTGAGGACACTTGTGTTACAATGAAATTCCTCCCACATGGGAGAACAAATTCAAGTAACTTACAATGATTAAAGACTCTTTTAAATTGGCTTAAAACTAGCTTAAACCTAACTTTTAGATGACTGAAGGTCGGTAAGACCCACTGTCTGTGACAAAATCTTCTGTAAGTTTCTGAAAGTGTTGTATTGATTGCTGTGGGCTTCTTACTAGAGAACTATGAATCAGTCTCAAAAATTCATAGAAAATATTATTGACTTGACCATAATATAAGTTGACCATAAAATATATTAACTAAATGTCGTCTTTTGTCTGGTATTTCACTTCTCTTCTTAATGCATTATTTTTTTTTTTAATGTAGAACTGTGAAGTCTGGTTTATTTTCCACAATACCATTTGTTCTCATCTGAATGATTTTGCTGTTGGTGAGGCACTAGCTTATTAAAAAGCATGGGATACTCTCATTAAATTGGTATTGCTGACACCACCTGCTGCTTTCCTATTAAAATTATTTCTTAAAACATAGTATATTCTTTTATTAAGTCACCTAAAATTCTGCTACCGCATCACACTTCTTGATTACACCTTTTGTTTCCCAAATTGTCAAACCTACTTCATTTCCTTTTAGAATATCATACCGCATTTCTCCTTGTCATCTGTCAAGTTTGATTTTTGGAGAGACTCTGTGTGTTTCTTGGAATGACAGGCAAGATTTAATCTTTGGGAGATAATAAAGCAAAGGTAAAAATAAAACAAACAATAAGAGTAGCTTAAGGTTGTATGAAACTTACATATATAGGTAATGGAAGGCAAAACATACCTCAATGAGGTTTTGGGTTTGTTTTTTTCTTTTGTACCAATATCCTACTCATTACCCTCACTGCTTGCTTTCTTTTTTCTTATCCCTTTCTGTTTGAGTTTTCCATCCCTGTACCTGATTTCAAGGGTGGTTTGAGAGTGTGGGTTGATTGATATACAATCATCTGAGGACTCTTTATAAAAGAACAATACTTCAAAAATCTGGGGATTGAGATATGGTTTATATATATGAAAATAGATATGTTACTTAGAAGGCATGCAACTTGCATTTGTTTTGTGACTGGTACAGAAGATCTTATATTCGGTATTTAAATGGTTCAGAGGGAGTCAGAGGATTTTGTGTATATCTCAGCTATGCGTTTTGGTATAATGCTCATGGATTTTATGTGTTTAAAATGACTAGATAGGAAACTATTAGTACTGTATGAACTAAAAAAAAAAAAAAATTAAAAAAAAATCTGAGATCTGGAAGTTCTCTCAATCTAAATTGTGTTGGCAGAGTTAGCTTCCACCCAGTACATCTCATTTACTTTGTGTGATGCTCTCAGGAAAAATTTGGTTTGTTGTACTGCTTTACAACTTTTTTTTTACCTATGTTATCCTCTGGACGTAGCTTGTTTGTATTTTTTTAAAAGACTTTAGCTTTCTCAGCATTATGTAGCTGAACTAAGTTCAGCTCACTGCCTTGTTTTGATTTCTTCTGGGGTTTCAGCGAGCACATCTATTGCTTGTGTCAAGGATTTTCTGTTGGACTACAAGAAATTAGAGTGAATTAGGAGAAGAAAAACAAGCTACCAGTAATGTTGTAGTTTTCCCACTGACCTGAAATCAGAAGGAAAGAAATTATTTTTTTCTTGGCTAAGCTCTGTACTTGTCTGCAGAGATGACAGTAAGAATCTGACATAAACTTTCATTCAAAGTCTATTGATGTAAATAGAAAGAGCTCCATTGATTTATATGGGATTTGGATCAGGTACTTAAAACTGGTGTTAGGAGAAAAGAAAGACAATCACTAGATATTTCGTGAACATGTTGAAACAGCTATAGTGAATTTATTTTGTACAGAATTTAGTTACCTGATGCTGTGGAGCCAGAGATAAAATGATGTTCTCCTCTTGGTTGTTCATCTGAATTATTGCAATGACACTGGTACAGAGGAGTTGAGTAAGGAATTAAATGTTATATGATTTCATAGGTATTGATCTTCAGAATACTAGTAACGACCTGGGTGAGTACCTGCAATTTAAAACAGCCTTTGCTTGCTCCTTGGGATGCTTCTAAGTTGTAAGAGATGGAAACTGGAAATACATCCTTCCTAGTTGCTCTGTGGTACACTTGCCAATTAAATTCAAGATTTTAAGCATTCAATCATTCATGTTAATTTTTTTTTTTTTTAAGATCTGAACATTCTCTTGAGTCTAGTATTCTTTCTTTGACAATGTTGGTATAGCCTTGCTTCTGCTTAAAGGGAAAGAAATTTAATAATCTGTAGGTACCAGCCACAGAACTGACTATGAAGACTTTGCATCCTTGTGAAATGAGCAAGTCCCTCAAACTCTGACAAAAAATGAAGAGGTAAGTTGGAAAAAAAAACCCAAACCAAACCCTAAGTAAAACAGTTTTGTACTATACTATCTATCCTTTTGCCTAAATACTTTATATCATGAACTTTTTGGATAGGCACTTTTCTCTTGATATGCTTTTATGGCAACTTTGGGTACAATTCAATAAGTAACTTCTAAATTTCAGTAAATCACATTGAGCTTCTTGGCTTATTTTTATAAGTGAAGTGAAAGATGCTTCTTTTCAGTGTTGATTTTAATTTTATTTACGAGCTTAATCTAACAGGTTTGAGCTTTGTACGCTAAAGGAGCTGCTTTCACTGGTACAGCTTATTACCAGCTCTTGTGTATCAGGCTGTGTAGCAGTAGGAAGAGTCCCAGGTCTCAGTGAGTGCCAGAGCTGCATCTCTGAGATTTGGAAGCATGTGGCTACAACTCACCCTAGGTTATGTGGCAGGCTGCTTGGGACAGGATTATCTCCATTTCCTTCAATGGCTGGATATAAGCTGTACCTTGTGTTTACAAGAAGAAAAAAACCCACACCAAAAAAAACAACCCTGCAAAAAATAAAACCTACATGCGTGTGTTATAAATGACTAAAAGGGGAGACTGATGTAGGCTATGCCCTTTATTAAGCATTGAATTGGTATACAGAACTGGGTAATTAGCTTTCACTGTTCCCCAGTTGTCTGTTCCAGTTCATGCAAATCCCTATTTACCTCTGCCTTTTTGCTGCCAGCATTGAATTCGTCATAGAATCTATTGCCAAATATATTGCTCTGACATGCGCCAATCTTCAAAAACTCTAGAGTTTGTCTCATGCCTCCAGCACATTTCAACAAACCTCCGTAGCTCCTGTGGTTCAGGTAGTGCTTCTGTATGCTAGCTCATTCTGCACCCACTGTCATCTGTTATTTTGTTCTAAGGCAAGAAATTTGTACCTTGAGTAGTATTGCCAGGGTCTCTGACAGCGTTGTGTAATTAGGTACTGATTTGGTACATGTCTGCCTGGGCATTAAGATGACAGAATGGTAGCAATGGTGAAGCTGGCTTTTGAAAACAGCCTATTTGTTCAATAATAGGTTAAAGGAAGAGTGTCTTTCCCTAAGAAATCATTCTGGGTTTTGGCTTTTGGAAAATTTGACCTTAAATCCAAAAATGGAAAACAAAGTTTACTATTCATAGGTAAGCCCTGTCCATATCTGTATATTTTGGTGTTTGTACTTCCATTTACCACGTAGATAGGAAGTTGTTGAAAACTCTATATGAAGGAATAAAGTCCAGACTGCTGCCCAAGATTTCCCCCTCCTTGTCCCCCCACCCCCAGTCAGGTTGCTGCTGATAATGTTCAGGAAGGCACATGAAGCTGAAATATTTACCATGCAGTCCTAGTGCCAAGCAGTATTTCCATTATGGCTATACTTATTTATACAGCAGATGTCCAGACTTCTGTGTTACAAGTGGAAGAAATTTCACTTAACTTTTTTCAGAAGTAATGACTAGTTATAGCAGAAGCATATTAAAAAAAAAAAAGTCAAATATAAAACAAATATATTTATTTTAAAAATGAGAATAATGTTTTAAACCCTACTTGAGAGGTGGTATTAAGTATTGGCCCTGAACAGGAGAAAGGGAGAAGCTATTTTTCTTTTCACAGCTGGCTAGCTATGTGATAGTGACCCTTAAGCTTAGTTGTCAATTAGCAAGATATAGTTAATACTGGGAAAGTAGTTGTTGCAGCTTTTTGTAACTCTGAGCATAGCTGGAGGATTACTGCTGTGCAAAATGTCTCTCTGTTGAAAGACTCTGCAATGAGCTCAAGGAGTACACTGGGATAAATTTAACACCCACTAGTGTTCATGTAATCTTTCTCTACACAGCAAAGTTAGTGTTTTGTTTTTGCTTTTATATCATGCACGTGCATTTGTTTGGGTTAGCTATGAGACACAAATTGTCTCTTTTCAGATGAGATTTCCAGAGAAGTGTATATATGCAGGAGGAAGCTGTGGCATAGCAGAATACTGAAGGGGGAAAGAAATTACAGTAATAATGTAGATTTTAATTTTATATTAGATCCATTTGCTCATCAGCCAATGAAGAGCGAACATGCACAATCAAAATCCATCCTATAAACATGTTTGAATTCATTATTAAGCACTCAGGTTTTTTAGAAGATAACATTTTAATTAAGAATATTGATTCACTTGGCAGTATGGTTTGGTGATTTCTTTCCGCCTTGCCTGATAAAATATTTGTGGAAAGAAGACTAAGCTTAAGGTTTTCAGAATTCAACTGTTAGTTAAAAAAAAAAAAAAAAAATCAGATTGCAGTTTTTCTAACAAAATAGAGGTTTTTTCTAGGATAGGATATATTTTTTGGATAGAATTTGTATGGATAAGTTATTGTAGAATTGGATAAAAAGTGTGGGGTTTTTTTGATAAAATATATATATGTGCAAGGAAGATTTAATGAGGAGGCTGTTTTTATTAAAATGTTTGTTTGCCAGGAGATTGAATATTTAAATAAAACTAGGCAAGAATTTAAGAAACAAACCCCAGATGTTTATAAACTGTGTTCTCTCCACTGGATTTTATACTCTCTATGTTCAGTCCAGATAATATTAAAAATCAAAATCATCTCCCTAGGGAATATGTACAACTGAAGTAGTGTAAGTTTCTGCTACTTTGGTTCTGCCTAGTATTTTTTGACCATAATTCTAGATGTTGCTAGAATGGCTGAAGTCTATGGGTCTATGCCTGTCTTTGTTGTTCATGTTAGGACTTTCAATAAACATAGCACTACTAAATGTAGTAATTTCTTACATAATTTTAATGCTCATGGTTGTAAAGAGTGCTTTAGTTTGAGAAGCTCATTTGTATCCTTTCTTACCTCAATGACAAATACACTGTTCTGGGATGCCCGAGTGTTGTGTTTAGTTTGGTTTTTGGTGTGTCGTTTTTGGGGTTTGGGTTTTTTTTTGTTTTTGTTAAATATTCCATTAAGGAGTAGAGTACAAAATAGACCAGGAAAAAAACCCACCAATTCCGTCTGCAGCAGAAAGAAAAGTAAATAGGCTCACGACTCTGCTTAGAAAAAGAAGAAATTTGGATTTCACTTTCTCTTCCTCACTCCAGCCTTGACAGTCCTCTTTCAATTAGCATAGATTTTGATCAACACACTGTAGAGTTGCTTAACTGCCAAAACTTGATTCTCCTCTCAGACAAACCCTTCAGGTGCTGCTGAGATATTTGCCAGGACTAGGACCTTAGTGGTTTAGGTTCTACATCCCAAAACATTTCTGAATAATAAATTTCTGTATATATCTACGTGCATGAAGATGCATTCGCCTTCAGTCTAGTGAGAGCTTTATCTGAGCATCTATAGGCAGAATGCCTATATTCATTTATTTCTATAAGTTACAACAACTGAATATATGAAATGTGTAGATTTTCTTCCATTTATAAGGGTGGTTGTTTATGAGTTTCAGAATTGGACAAACTGTGATTTCATCATATTGTTGGTTAGCAACTCAGTAACAGCAATATATCCTTATTTAATGCCAGCACAGTTTTCTTCAGGCACTTTGGAGTTCAGACAATGAAGACATCTCAGTCACGTAAACTGCACTATCTTCTTAGATTCATTGCACTATTATTTTGGATTTATACAATTAGGATACATGCTGTGTACTTATTTTACAAATGTACTTTTCATTCTATTATGTTCTAGTACTAGGGGTGAGAATGATTACTTTCTAGCAAAAATAAAAAAAGCTATCTGAATACAATGTTATATAGGGAGCAAAATGCTCTCTGCAAATGCATTTTCCTCTGCTTCGGTGGAAGCCAAATGTGTGCTTCTGTGTCTATGCTGATTCATGCCCTAACAGTTTAAATTTTTTAGCCAATCCATACGATAGAACACAAGAGGGGTTTTTTTGTTGTTTGTTTGTTTGTTTTTAATCCTCACTTCTGGGTACTGATCTCTTAGTATACTGTAGCACCCTGCAAAACAGTAGACTCTGAGTCTTATGTGGCCATATATCTAACTATGACACTGAATTTTGTGGTGCAAAGGACAATCAATGTTAGGTTGACTTTAATGGTTGTTATTTCTAAAGTTTCTTTGTGATCTCTATTCTTCAGCTGGCTGGATATGAGTTGTTCATTAGAAGTTAGACTCTTATATGTAATTCTCTGCCACTTTTTAATGAGAGAAAATATGCATGTCTTCAGAGGGTAATGAGAATACTAGAGTGTATAGAGTGTGGAGAACATAGAGAGTGCCCCTTGATGATTTCACGGTGTCTCACTGCATCTACCTAGAGGGAAAATGCTCTTGTCTTTATATATAAATTAATTTAAAAACTTCTAATTTGCTAGGTGCATCAAAATGTATTTAGTGGTCTAGCAAAGAATAACTGAATTCCTAAATCACGTTCTGCTTGATCAACACATTATTTTTAACCAGTGTATCTCTCTGGAGAATGAAGCTGTTTCCTGAAGAGCAAAACTTAATATTTTCACATTATTTGAAATCGATTGTGAGAGATCAGAGATCATATCTAGTTATAGTATTGTGTGATACTAAAAAAAATCCCTTTAAAATGTCTTTATTAGTTGCCCATTTATGTTTCAATGACTATTTTCACTTTTGCTCTATTTACAATAAATAGATGTTCTTCCTATCAAAGCTTGACACTGCAAGATGAAATTATGATCTTACTGCCTGATGTATCATCCGTAGTAGTGAAGATGTTATAGGCCAAAAAAATACAATCAGCTTCACTGTCATATTTGTTTCTAGCCCTCAGGAGAAACTGTTCAAGTTGAAACACAGGATGAGAAAGGTGCCAAGCTTCTCCTTTCATTACTTTCTTACATGAATCCATAGATTCAGTAAGTGCTGTTTTCACCTACTTTTCAGCCAAATTAAAGGGCCAATATATAGAGATTAAATTCTAACACAAAGACAGAATTGTTGAGATAGTGTGTGATCACTAAAATGGGAGAAAATATCACCTTAAGGTTTTTGAATATTAAAACTGTCTTCTATGTTTATTGCTCAGACAAGAATTTAAGGTCCTGACTGAAGCAGGATGAATTCAAGCTGTTGGCTATCCACATGCATTCCTCCCGTGTCTGAAAGTTTAATAGGCTATTGTTTTGCTTACACTGATTACATGCCTTTTGATAAAATTATTTTTATAGTTCTGTTCAAGATGTATTTTTTTAAAACAAATCTCAGAAGACTTTATAGAATATAATTTTGACTGAAGTTTCACTGTACCATCATTGAATAGACTAGAAAGCCATCAGTCTTCCTGCTGTTCACCTCATTATCCAATAGTGTTCAGTCACCTCTTTAACAAATTCAGCTTCTTGACCTGGAAGTATAATCAGCACAACTGGTGCCTGATTTTGAAATCCATTTTTGCCAAAAACATGCACACCCTTTCTTGTAAGAAGCCACCAGTGAAATTCTTTGCAGCACTGTGAATCCAGGGTTTCAAATGCCCTAAAATCTCAACATCAAGAGTTGTGGTTCCACAGAGGCCACAGATACAGAGAAGTAGAATGTGCTGCTTCTCTGGATCAGAAGCTTCCTTTTCTCCCAGTGACCATAAACAAACAGTAAAGAAATCCCCAACTACGAATCTGAGAAAGCAAATAATTCAGGTAGTTTACTGATTGGGTCTTTCAAAGAAATATGCCCCTCATTTTTGTCAGGAAACATGAGCTATTGGCAGTTACAGAAAAGTGACTTTTCTAGATAGCGTAGTTAGTGTAGTTGAAAACCAGGCGAGGTGTGTATTTTTTCACTAACACTTCAATCTTGCTCCATTACTGGAAATGTTAACTACTCTTCTGTGTGCACTGTTTCCAAAATGTAACATGTCCCCCTGCAGGTAAACTCTTTTCAAAAGGGCTTTGTTTCTCTTGTTTTCTGTATGCCAAAGTTGTTGTGGCCCAAACAACTGAAATTTGATTTCTCTGTTGGCTGGATTAATTACTTTCAGAATGGACCATGGTTCTCTGATTTCCACAGCATCAGTGAGTTCTTGCCAAATTAATTTTCTGTTTGAAGATGGTCCGTTAACTACAATATAAAGCCCCTGTCCCCCAGGCAAAAATGCAAGCAGCACATACACTCTTGTTTTGCTGTGTTGGAACAAGCAAATAGAAAATAAATACATCTGCCATCAGGTTGAATCCAGGCAGTTTTCCAGTTTGTCTTTAAATGATCAACAGACTGAAAATACTTTACTTGCTTCTGTTGGCCTTTTGAATTTACTTATTTAAAACTGATAATGGCAAATACATTTTACATAGCATTGAACAAAACAACATTACTGACACTCCTTGCACCAAATAGAAGTCTTCATTCCTAAAATAAAGGCAGCCCAGGTGAAGGGATATAATAATTTACTAAGGCACCTTCTGTGAAAAAACTGCAACTTCCTGGAGCTTAAGTCTCATTATCATACAGTAGAGACAGTGGTGTTTTCTGAAATCATATGAAGTGTTTTTTAAGGCTTAAATAATTTTCACTTTCAGTGGCAGGTAATTTACATTACTTCCTCAGCTTCTGCCTGCTTATGGGCCAACACAATAGCTTGCAATCTATGTTAATCTATTCAAATACTGGAATAAACTTGAGTGGGAAAAGTACTATAATCTCTTTATATTTCTAAACCTGTTTTACCATCTCTTAGTTTCTTTTACAATCTTTAACCTCTGCCAAGATTAGACATCTAATGCTAGAGCAGCTCAGCAGCTGCAGTAAGTTTTAAGCTTTGCAAGACATCTTTCTTCAGAGAGGCCGATGCTACTTTGTTACATACTGTAGTGCAATTTATTTTTTTTTGATCCTGTGAAGAAAGCTGATCGCAGACAGCATGGAACAGTGTTTTCTTACAGCCCGAGCAACAGTAATAGTTTCCTAGTAATATTTCTGCTTCATCACCTGGCTCTAGCTGGAGAGATTAAAACCGAGGAAACTTGCGGCTGGCAACATCTTGATGAAAACTTGGATTATAGCTTTTTTTCTTTTCAAGACTAAAAACATGCTCACCTCTTTGAGAAAAAATTATTCTAATACTGCATAACAAAACCACAGCAATTGTGTTAGTACCAAGCAAGAGAGGAGATGACAGAATATAGCCTGAGCTGTTGCACAGATTTGCCAGAAAGTTGCCCCACTGCTTAAAAGCAGACATTTGCTAGGCTTTGTTTTTCAGACCATACACACACCAAATCCTGGGAAAGGGACTATGAAAATGCAATTGAAATTTTTTAGTTTTCACACCTGCAAGATATAAAAGAAATAAGACTGAAATCAAAACCCCTGGCGCATCCTCAGTAATGTGATTTCCTTCAGGCATGTTAAGTGGTGAAATTAGTTAGTGGAACATACAACCCAGCTGCTGTCAGAAGTACGGGCAGTGTGTGCACAATGTTTGCCTGTCAAGGTTGTAAACAGAATGAGACATTCACTCCCCTTGGAGGACATGCCAGACTTCTCCATTTCCATGTTGGCTTCTCACTTGCCCATTTCTGCCTGACTACAGCCATTTGCTTAGCCATCGATATGGTCTATTTGTCCCATTAGATCCTTGGTGAGAAGATGACTTTGATAGAGTTCTGTGGCTCTCCTCCTATTACTGTTCTTATATTTAAATACTAAATAAAGTAAAATCACTCTGTTGACCATGGACAGAAGAAATAAAAGATAATTGAAGTCTCAGGTAGAGAGGCAAAGCTTTTCAAATACTATGGGTAGTTTTTAAGTGTTTTTTTTTGATGCTGGCTCCAGATGTGTTCAAAATGGGGGATAAATGGAATGGTCAGTGTGAATGCCAGAATGTGGAGATCTGTTCCAGCATATATTTGATCTTAACTTAAAGATGCGTAAAGGTAACGCAAAAAACCTTGCTTGCTTTGCATTCACTGCAAACAAAGTTCTCTCATTTACTTTGCATTGCCTTCTGTTGAAGGGCCTTCTCAATTCAGCACTGCACTAGTGCAAAGCACTGCTGAGGTAGAGAGGACTAAGCTTCTAGATTTTATAAGATAGAGTTACCAAATCTTAACTTGCTGCATATCTGCTCTAAAGTGTCTGAGCTAGACATGACTGGGTTAATGTGTATTGAGTCCAATGGGTCCTGAGTGCTTCAGGTATGTTGCAAATGCTTGACGTAGTTGATGTACACATATACAACACCTCTGACTAGCTGTTCCAGGTGTATGAATTATAAATACTATTCCAACTGGGGTTCTGGATGTGTGGAAACCCTTTACAAGTGTCTAGAGCACTCGGGTTTATTCAGGACAAAGTTTTCAAGCAGAAAGAATAATATAAAGCTATTTTTTCATATAATTCTTTCCTACCCACTGTTTATAGCATGGATTTTGGTTGGTTATGTAGTTACTGGAAAGCACTTACTTCCAGTGACCTGTCCTTTTTTATGATTGTGACGGTGATGCAACAGCTATCTTAGTGCTTACTGGTATTAAAAGCACAATCTGAAAAGACTTCAAAGCTGCTGCCAGACACGGCTATGCCTTGCAAGTCCAATGTGAACAATGTTCTCTTAGCAGAATGTATTTTTATACTAAAAGTTTGCAAGTGGGACAAAATAATAATTTATCATTTTGCCTCTTTAAACTCCTATGCTTACAGCAAAATGTTGTTGAAAAAAACAGACTTAAAAATATAATTTAGCTATAAGATTCCAATTCATTGGTTTTCTGTTAATAGAACAGTGACTAGTCTAATCAAATTTGTGTTGTATTGTTCCATGAGGAAATAGCAGTCATTATTATTTTTATGTACAATACAGAAGCTCGAGATAGTGACATTTCTTAAACTTAAATATGTTCATTCATTTCAACAAGATTTTGAAATAGTTATAATTATTGGTCCAAAGATCTCATAGTGATAGTGTTTGAGTGTGTGTATGCATATTGTGTGTGTGTATATTTATAAAACCACATGTATACTATTCCCCTTCTCATACATGATTTTCTCTATATTTAACTTATTATTGGCAAATGTTCAAGACCTAAATGCTCTTTCACCTTCTTCTATGATATTGTTAGGCATAATGATATATTTTAGTTTTAATTAAGAATTTTTGCTGTGTGAAAATATCCCTTGAAGTCCATTAATCTATTTTGGTTTGGGCAATATTTGGTACATTGGATAGTGATTTTGAAAAGGACTGCAGAGATGTTCAACCCATGCAGGATCCTGGGAAAGGATTTGTAACCTTACAAGAAATCCACTTAGTTCCAATGATCTTCTTCATCTTCAACTGAAAATACAGTACTCTCATCTAAAAAGCAGCCAATCACAAATCTTTTTTGCTTCATGACTTGCTCTTTTGTTATTGCTTGAAGAGTTCGTAGCCTGAGAATGAATGCAAATTTAGCCACTTCATAGACCTCAATGTTTTTGATTTTTCTAATTTTTTTCCTACTTTGCAGAAGTTCATCATTGTTTAGTGAGGAGTGGAATAATGTTTAGCCAAAGTAGTTCGAATGAATGATATGGTAGAACTGCAATATTTGTATGCTTTTTAAAAATCATAATTGCTGCCTGCACTTATGATCAATTGTATCCACATGGACTAAGATTTGGGAATCAATTCTACTAATAATTTTTATTGGTAATGCAATTTACTCAAACATTTTAATAGCAACACTCCAAATATCCATAATGCTACCTCTTTATGGTGTGTTTTCTCCCCCCTGCCCCCCCCAAAAAAAATCTAGTGTAAAGCCTTACTTTCAAAACAATCTGAAAACCTATAGCTATTTAAGTATATGACTCAAATATTTAAATGAAATCTGTAAATGCTTATAGCTTGACAGTTGACATGGGACATGTTACATGTTTAAGTGAAAATGTAAGGCATGACACTCCTAGCTACCAGAGTATCTGATGGGAAAAGACTAATATGTTCTTTCTTAACTGTGGTAAAGAATAAAATGATCCCAAAGGCAGAAGAAGAAGGGACACAAGTCTATAATAGCTAAGCTTGTTTGTGAGTCTGCTTCCAATGCTTGATGGTGCTTTTATTGCATGTGTTTGCAGAGGTTGTAAATAATCTTAGGTTTTAATCTCAATGGAAATAAAATTTTACAGAAAGCACTAGAATCATATAGCTTTAAGATGAAAAATTTCTTATTAAAAAGAAGTTTAGAATACCGAAAATGATAGGTGCACATGTCTTCAGAAGGATGAGTTTCTCTGGATTTAAAAAGGACCGTGGCCACCTTGAGCTTTCAGTTTTGAAGTTGTCGAGTTATATTATGTTCCTGTTGCAGCATGCTTTTCAGCAAGACTTCCATTGTCTTTCAGAAGCTGGTGAGAGTTTGGTATTCTTTCACTTCTCAGTGGATACTTATGAAGGAGAAAAAGAAGTTTGAGATCAATGACACCATATGATTTAGCACTTGAGTTAATGATATTTGCACTGGTATAACCTATGGGAATGTAATCAACAGCTAATGAAGTTTAGCTGTTTTGATTTTGGAGGTCTAAGTAGAATAAAAAGTAGTAAATAATTTTGTCTTTAAAATGAGCACACCTGCCTCAACATACATACAAAAGAAAAGACCAGAACTGAGCTGATGCCATGGCTTGAGCGGCTTCACTGATGATTATTCCTTTTTCTAGTAAGAAAGGCATGTTACAAGATAGATTTTATGGCATTTGCTGGGAATTGTTTAAAGAATCACTTGATGATGTCTGTCAGATTAGTCTGCATTTTTGTTTTTAGTCACTAGGCTCTTATTCTAAGTTCTGTATATGCACTATATATATTTCTGCATTATCGCAAAATATTGTGGGCTGATAATTTGACACGATAATAAGACTGAGATACAGGGAAGGCTGGAGTCTCTTAAAGCAAAGCCTTCTCAAGAAAGCCATAAAGGAATCCTTTTAAGATCAACAATTACATATATCTTGGAAACCAGAATATTTAGAGAATTGGTAGCTGTCTTAAAGTAGTTTAAAACAAAGAGCAAGAAGATATGGGACTTTTTTTTTCAATATAAAAGTGCTTGCTTTGCCCTAAAGTAAATGCGTATTGTACTTCATTACTAATGAAGAGCATTTCTAATGGAAACGTGAATGAAAATAGAAAATATCACCTTCATAGCAGAAGAAAGCTCAAAGAACATGGTGCTTGTATTTTGTGGAAACTGCATAAATCCCTTTCAGAATATTGAAAGAAGTAACACAGGTCAAGGAACAAGTTATTTTAAGTCTGGCTGGGTATCCAGATGAGTAGAAAATAAAAAATTCATAGTCCATATTTAAATCTAAGTAATCCAGGCATGACAGATCTGTTAATCATTAAAGCAAAAATACATATAAGATGATGATAAAGGTATAAATGGCATGAAAAGTGGCACTAGTATATGCTAGAGAGGTTATGCTAAAGTAACCTGATGCCTACTTTGGGGAAATAATGGACCTTT
Organism: Buteo buteo; assembly: GCF_964188355.1. Classification (NCBI taxonomy): domain Eukaryota; kingdom Metazoa; phylum Chordata; class Aves; order Accipitriformes; family Accipitridae; genus Buteo; species Buteo buteo. Next base: position 17,427,103 of record NC_134175.1, on the reverse strand, counting down.
TTTTCTGGAGCTGGCTCTGTAGGTTGCCTTCCCAGAGGACACAGTTTGAGAGGAGGGAGGTTGTCCAGAGTGGTGGTAGGAAGGTAACACCTTTGAAGCCCCAGATGTCACCATGGCTCCAACATTCTGTCCTGCAGTAGCAATTCTGGACTGAGCTTGCACAGGGCTTTGTTCTTAGTGCCTCATAGTTGCAAACCCTCCAATGCTTGCTGAAGCACTCTCTTCAGGTTTACTGGGCAGCTGCAAACCCAGAAACATCCCCCTCCTGCTCCTCGTCCCCCCCCCCCAACCCACCTGTATTTTACTGTTTGACAGACCATATAATCACAATTTCTATTTGTACATTCTTAGGGTTTGGGGTTTTTTAAGCAAAAATGAAATAATTGTGCTTCTGTTCTGATTTAAAAGAGCCCTTGAAAGCACTGATAAATGACCATTTGAACAGAAATTCAGTCTTCTGATTGGTGCCCATGGGCTTTCAGGAGAACACTGAGTCGTTGCTGGAGGAAGGGTTGGTGTAATACAGAAAACAAGTATAGTACAAAATAGAAAAGTGGATGAAGGGCATGCTAGAGTCCTGAAATTGTGCCAAACAGGGAATCTAAGAGATGGTGAGAATGTTACTGCTGGATAACCTCAATGACCTGTTTTAGAGCTGGCCTTAACTTGTTTTTAATTACTGACCTTAGACCATAAAAACAGTATATGGTAATCAAAATGTCCTTTTCAAGTCAGGAGTGAATAATCAGCATAGAATAAGATTAGAATACTCTGTAGGAAAAAAGGAATGATGTGGAGGGGCAGAGCTATGAAGGGGAGAAATTCAGTACTGTATGTGTTTTCCAAGAAGGGGATCACAAACTGGAATGAGTGCAAAGAAAAGCAGATGTAGTTTCCCTGTGACTATGGTGGTCATTAAGAATTAATTTTTAAAACACAGGAATATTCTGCATCACTTTGTATTTATCAATAAGTAACAAAGTTAATGCATCTAATACATTTGCATAGTGCTTAGGTTGTTTGCCTTCATTATTTATTAGAACACTTTAGGTTTTCTGAATATTTTTTTTCCTGCAGGTGCAATGTAACTATAATAAATTAGCATTTGAATGAATATTTATAATACAACGATGCCCTCAGTGCTACAACACATCATATTAGTCATGCTGGTGGCTAGAGCTTCTATGTGTATTTTCCTAATGTACAATGTTGTTATACTTTGAGTTACATTAAACGGTTCAACATAAATGGAACTGTTTATTCTTTGATTTGAACAGTCCTCCTCTTCTGTAATTCAGGTATATTAGGGGTGCACTTTTCCAGACTAATAAGCAGAAATAAGCCCTCTTTTTTTCTAGTATTCCAACTTGATAGTTGATACTTTAGTTAGTGTCCACTTTATTATTGCATGTTCTGCTTACACCAGGATCCAGTCCGCAGTAAAGTAAATGATGCGTAGTTGATGACCCCCAGCTGCCCTCCAGCCTGTTGCACACATTTCAAATCCTCAGGTAGATTTCTGCTCCCTTTTTTGTGGTCTTAAGGACTTCATTATATGGGAAACTGTGGAGGCACAGGTTTTCTCTGTGTGGCACAACTAATACTCATATTTGTAAGTATATGTGCAGAAATTAAGGTATGTGGAGATAGTCATTGTTGCAGAGAAAAAAAACAGAGGACTTATGTGAGAAGCATTGCTTTTATTTAATCTTAAGTGGCTCTTTTTCAGTGACAATGGCAGACTGTGGCATGTGCAATCTGTGAACCAGCCTGGTGGCTGAGCTTTCTAACCTAATCATTGACTATCTATCTCACTGTGATACAGCACCATGTGTCTCTAAGGAGTTGAGCGGAAAGGCTTCTTTTTAAAATGTTTTCATTAAACTGAATCTTACTTCCTTTATTTCTATTGTTAGGTTTTATACGAGTGTTCAAGACTGTGAGCCATGCAGTTCCAAAAGGGCTGACCTTCTGCATTCTCTTCTGTGCAGGGCTGTGCACTGCTGATGCTCTGACTAGTTTAGGAACTGTTTATTGCAGAGTTGAGGAAAAGAAATTAATGTCTTCGACACAAAAAATAATATTAACAAGGAAATAACTAAAAGCCCAAACAATGGTTTGTTTACCTGTGTCATTTATGATGAGATTCAACGAATCTGAAAGAGTTATGTTCACCACCATAGGTGAATCACAGGTAAATAATTTTGGACACCGGCAGGATAATATCCCAATTGCCGTACTGCTTACAAATGACAAGTGGTGGAATTGCCATATAGTCTAGGTAATGTGAAGTCTGTGGAAATGTAAGCCCTGTACTCACAATGTTAAGTGATACAATTAGAAAAGTATTCCTAGGTCTGCTCTAATACCTTTAATCATCGTGCAGTTCATCTAAGCATTGAAACAACATATTTCTAAATTGTCAAAAGCAAACATGGCAATGCTTAATTTTTAAGGTTTTTCTTTTAAATTTGAAACTAAAGATAAAAACAGAATAAATATACTCCAAGTAACTACCTGTCTGTGCCCAAAGGTAAATTACTAGAAATGAAAAAATATAGCATGTAGCGTTCGCTACATATCAAGGTGCCACGCTTAGATCACTGGTCGGCCCGGACCAGGGAAAGAGACAGATAACACACACAGTGTGAGCGCCAACTTCCACCTTTTATTGCGCAGTTAATTCCTTTTATACTAACAAGGGGAGGTGGGGTTACAGGTACATCACAAGGCTGCGACTAACCCTCTAACTTTCCGTGACATCGCGAGATCTTCCAAACGCCGACCCCTACAACAGCACTTGAATTTCATAAAAGCATATGACTTATTACTAGGGTACAAATGATAACCATGAGTCAAGGAAGACTTAATATTTTGCAATATTTAGCAAGATTGCCTTTATATTTAGCTTTACAGCATTAAGGGTACCATGTACTTCTGCATCAAAAACAAATTCAAACACATAAGTTGAGTCTAATTTGTTTTATTTTTTGTTCTGTCCTTCTAAGCAAAGAATATGTGGATGACAAATGCAAAGGTATCCATGTGGATGCCCGATTGTCTGTCTACCTCATTACTTTGTGATCCCTTGTAGCCATGCTGAATGATGACTCTAAATGTTCACAATTAACATCACAGGTGGAAGCAAATTTGCCATAAATAATCTCCTAACAATATCAGAGACTGTAATTTTCCTAGCTATAAACAGAACTGCTCCCATTTGGTGTGTGCTGTGATGAAGAGGAGCGGGAGATAGGCATTTACTAGTTCAGGCATTCACTCCCACTCACAGAGTACAGTGGGAATGATTTATCACCTCAGATGCTATTAGCTCTGCCTGAGGTAGCAAGCTAATGCAATGTCAATTAGAGAGCCTGGGTTTGATCCAGAAATGGACCAAAAGGCATAAGGTGGCACTTAGGAATCTTTACACTGGCCCTGCAGAAGATGGTACACCACAGAATGTGGAGACGGAGCACCAGATCCCCAAACATACCTGTCAGATGTTCAGTTCACTTTTCTTAATAACCCAGAAATATTCTTATGTAAACAACAAAGCACTTAAATGGAGGTGTAGCTTCCCAGAGAAAGGAAACTTCTATTTCTTCTCTTGTTTGTCGTAGCTTCCCAGTGTTCCTGACATTTTAGAAGCCTTGAAGTCAGTAATCAGCTTGTATTATGTCTAAACGATCTTTAAGATAATCAACTATTAAGAGTCTGCTGCTACTAGAAGGTGGAACTGCAGCTGCGTTTTGGTTTTATTTTAGGGTGTTCTTATGAACTTGTGTGTTGGCTTTGTGTGGCAAAGTTTTCATAGCGGGGAGGGTTACAGGGGTGGTTTCTGTGAGAAGCTGCTGGAAGCTTCCCCTGTGTCCGACAGAGCCAATACCAGCCGGCTCTAAGATGGACCCGCTGCCAGCCAAGGCTGAGCCAATCAGCGATAGAGATAGCACCTCTGTGATAACAGATTTGAGAAGGAAAAAAAGTTGTGGGACACACAGAAATGGCAGCTGGAGAGAGGAGTGAGAACATGTAAGAGAAAGAACCCTGCAGACACCAAGGTCAGTGAAGAAGGAGGGGGAGGAGATGCTCCAGGCACCGGAGCAGAGATTCCCCTGTAGCAGCCCATGGTGAAGACCACGGTGAGGCAGGCTGTCCCCCTGCAGTCCATGGAGGTCCACGGTGGAGCAGATATCCACCTGCAGCCCGTGGAGGACCCCACGCTGGAGCAGGTGGGTTCCCGAAGGAGGCTGTGACCCCGTGGGAACCCCGTGCTGGAGCAGGCTCCTGGCAAGGACCTGCAGATCCGTGGAGAGAGGAGCCCACGGAGCAGGTTTTCTGGCAGGACTTGTGACCCCGTGGGGGACCCACGCTGGAGCAGTGTGCTCCTGAAGGACTGCACACCGTGGAAGGGACCCATGCTGGAGCAGTTCGTGAAGAACTGCAGCCCATGGGAAGGACCCACATTGGAGAAGTTCATAGAGGACTGTCTCCCGTGGGAGGGACCCCATGCTGGAGCAGGGGAAGAGTGTGATGAGTCCTGCCCCTGAGGAGGATGAAGCGGCAGAGATAATGTGTGATAAACTGTCCGTAAACCCCATTCCCTGTCCCCTTGTGCCACTGGGGCGGGTAGGTAGAAAATCTGGGAAAGAAGTTGTGGCTGGGAAGAAGGGAGGGGTGGAGGGAAGGTGTTCTGAGATTTGGTTTTATTTCTCATTACCCTACTCTGGTTGATTGGTAATAAATTGAGTTAATTTTCCCCAAGTTGAGTCTGTTTTGCCCATGATGGTAACTGGCGAGTGATCTCTCCTGTCCTTATCTCAACCCACAAGCCCTTTTTTTATATTTTCTCTCCCCTGTCCAGCTGAGGAGGGGGAGTGATAAAACAGCTTTGGTGGGCACCTGGCGTCTAGCCAGGGTCAACCTACCACAACTTGGCACTACAAGACCCCAAATTCTTCAAATGCATCCTGTAAAATGCCTAGCTGTGCAATTGCTCTGCTGATGTTGGGGACATTGATCATTAAGTAAGGTTGAATTCTTTTATAGTGCTCAGAAGACATTAAGATGAAATCCATGGCTCTGCTCTTGCATGGCATGTAATTAAATTGTGGACTTGTACCTACCTTCAGATCCATTTCTGGTAGAAGTTCAAGTAGCTAGTTCAAAAGTATACCCTGGTATAGAAGTTGTTTAAAACACGAAAGAAATTTGATTCCTCCCATGACACATTTTTAACACAGACATATTAATTAGGTCTTGTTTTAAGTTAGTTTGCACATCTGTATTTTATTTTGGACTGTTTTCCTATTGTTCCTTGTATTCTTTCTTAGCTGCTTTAATTCATTGTTTTTCTTCCATTATGTCTAAACTGAAACATTTACACTGTAAAACTTCAACATGTCATTTTGACAAAATTACTGTTAAATTTATTCTTTCTTTCATTCTTCTTTCTTTTCTGGTATTTATTTCTCTCTGCTTTTCTCAGGCTCTTTGCCAATGATCTTTTTAGCTTTCCCTCTTCTCCTTCTTTCCCCCCCCATTGATTTCCTTCTCTTCATCCTCCTATTGCTCTCTGTGCAATATGACACAAATGTGCTGCTCTTGCTTACTCCGTTTTATCTGCTAGATCTTCTGAATGTAATTACCAAGATGCCAAAGAGCTCTCTCAATTTCCACAGAACAAAAACCATGAAGTGATGTAAACAAACTATTAAGCAATACCTTTTGCAGTAATTTTTCAAGATAAATAAGAGATCTCGGTTTATTTTGTGCCTAAAATTTCTTACGGTAAAGGTATTTGTGAAGCAATAGTATTTGTGATAGAAAAGCGTTTTTTAAATGAAACTTATTTCCCCCCCATAACTATTTATTTAGATGTCTACCAAGGAAAATGGGCAATTCCTTTGGTTAAACATTGCCATCTAATTAATTTTTCCACTTTCCTGTGCTCAGTTTTGTCCTCTTTAGAATAGCACTTTATCCTTCATAATGCTGCTCTAAGCATTTCTGAAAGATGGAGAAGCATTATAAATAACAATTCTTAAACCTTTCACCAGGGAGTCTAAGTATACATCATAAACAGCATGATAACTTCACTTTCAGAAAAGATATTAAATTGTGTAATCACTATTAAAGACTGTGCATTCAGTAAGTAAATTCCTTAAATTTTATGGGAGGAAATATCTCATGACAATGCAGATAGAGCTCACCTCTGAGTAGGGAACTCAAGCATATGCACAAAGCACATCTTCCCCCCCTCCCATCTTTTATAACTTAAATCACAGAGGCACTGCTTACTCTTAGAGATTACAACTAAAATAGACTACAGTATTTACTTGTATGCTCTAATAATAAGCAGATTCAAAATCAGTTGTAAAACTAATTTTGATGCCATAGTATGTGAACACAGCCAGTGTTCCTGTACTTGGTCATTTCAATGAGTGGATTACACTCTTTTTCAATAATAAACCTTTTCATGTGCTAGGATTATAGAGTTGGGAAGCACATGGAAAGAAAGCAAATTGATATCAATAACCCAGGCTTTTCTGAAGTCTGTTTCAGCATGCCAAATGACTTCTGTTGGTCCTGTGCTAACAGCTGTCCTGTGGAACAGGTTTTCCAGAGTCTCCTTCAGCTTCCACGGACACCAAATGTGGCTGGTGAGGAGATGACTGTATAGGTTTACATACAGCGAGAGCCTGCTGCTTCACATTGCTGCTGCCACTTGTGTAACTGCAGTAGCCTCCTTTGTCTCACTTGTTTTTTTAGCTCTTGGGCATGTTGCTCTTGTTCTTCATGCTGCTGCTTTGTGTTAGCACACATGGGGTACATGGGCATCATTCTGAAGTCCAGTTAAGCTGGTATCAAGTTCATTGATACCCCACTGGAGTTGATACCAGCATATTACAGAGCTTTCTTTTCATGCCACTTCATTCAGACTAACAAACTCCCTTTGTAGAGTGAGAGGAAGGGAAAAATGAAGTCCTGAAAGGAAAAGTAGAAGAGGATTCATTCTGGTAAGCAAAAGTAAGTGCGATATGTCACATTTAGAGGAAGGAGACAGAAAAATGGAATACATGATCCAAAATTTTACATCAATATGTTCAGATTGCACCTTCTCTCATGGTGCTTATTGTTCATTAGTCCCTCAAGGTTTTTTGTCTGTTTTGTCGAGGTTTTTTTTAGTATAGTGATTGTAAAAAATATACGACTTTCTGCAAAAAGGAACATGTAAAAAAGTTAAAAGCTGTAACTCTTATTAGCTGGGTGTGAGACAACTGACTACAGAGGCCAAGATGCTTTGGGCCTTTTTCACAACCTTCCCTGCTTGTATGAAGGCAGGAGCAGCAGCTTGCGTGATACAGCCTTTTTCTGCCTCCACATCACTTCAGTGACCCTCACCTCTGACTGGAAACAGCCTTTCTATTCCAGCCCTGTGCTCTTCCCTGCTGATACAGCCATCCATCCATAATTGCTATGCCAATAACATATGCTGTTTTTTTGTTGTGGATAAATGTGCCCTAGAATTAAGGTGATAAAGTTGAACTCATTTTTTTGGTAGTGATGGGCAGGTGCATTCGTTAACATGCTTGATGACCTCATGAACAACACCACACCACATTTCTGAACATTGTTGTGGACATTCTCAAATTTTAGAGCTGCCAGACTGACACAACTGCCAGAGAGAAGTGAAATGAGCAGGAGTGTTTTGAGTTGATGAGGACTGAGATACCTTGAAAAAGCTGGGAAGGAGTCAAAAATAGTAACAGCAAAGCCAAGACTAAATAAGACTGTGGAACAGAATAAGACAAAAGAAGATGAGCATCAAAAAAAGAAGGCCAAAAAATATGTAGGACAATTAGACTAGAACTGGTAGTATGGCCATAGTCAGGCATAAATCAATCTTCTATTGAAGATGCTGCTGGTGGTGTTTATTAAACAATATAGATGAAGATGTTGTTGCTTTTCTGATAGGATCATTTAAAAAGATTTCAGTGTGTTCTGTACACTTGAAAAGTCTCACACAATTCACTGTCTTGATTTAAGACTGAATATATGAAAATACTTTGCTGTAAACAGTAAGCATTAATTTTTGTTCAGTTCATCTGCCTCCTTCAGGTAGGAGCTGGGTTACATCTTCATTCTGTCACCTTGTTCAGTCCTTTCAGCAGGCTTGAAAGAAATGGCAGGGTCTGATTGTTAAATGTTATTGCCAAAGAATGTTTGTGCTCCAGAAGATCACACATGTGAGCAGCTACCATTCTCAAACTTACTGTAGGTAATTTTTTTTGGTAAGGGTTCTTTGTTCTGCAGTTTGCAGAAGTCACTTAGGAAGGGAAGAGAGTTTCAAAATAAATTAATTGTAAGTGTTGATCAGTAGCAGAATGACAGGGACTAAAGCTGCACGTGTAGTGCCAGCTACTTTCTATTGTGCTGCTATTTAACAGCTATGATGTGTTATCTGTCTCTGCAGTCTTCAAAGTAATAGAACATATAAAAAAGTGAAGTCTGTCATGGTGCTCTTAATAGCTAACCTGTGCTTGGTGTAGAACTTCTATGCCTATTAATGTGTTGTGTGTATCTCCATTTTTACGGTAACATTTGTGCTACTTGACAAAAGGGAGAGGGAATGCTGATTCTTGCTGTCTCTCCAGTTTGTATTTTCTCACTGCAGTGCAGTATTTCAAGTGATTGATTCATGCATAACACTGCATGTATGTTCCATCTGGTTCACTTGCTATTACCTCATTTATTTGACTGGCAAGGTAGAGAAGTGATGGCTGCCTAAGGGTTCATAGCTGCTGCTTCATAGGAGGATGATGCAACTCTATACGCATGCTATATATGCAGATGAACAAAATCTTATGTCCTTTTTCCGATGTTGTGTTACATTTTCTCTTGCCCTCCCACCTTTGGAATTTATGAGCTATTTCATTCTGTACAAAAAAAAAAAAAAATTCCACCTCTGTGTGGAGAAGTGTACAAAATAAAACTGAGTACCTGAAAGGTACTAGGTTTCTATGTGTGTAAGCAATAGAGTATATTTGTGGATTTTTTCTATAATAATAATTTTAGAAAGCTACACATGCTTTGGGCTGTTTTTATCTTATCTGCCACCTGTTTGCTTGCAGAACTGTTGGAGCATTCATGCCACAAGACTATTCATTGTGATGGTGTAATTGCTGGGGCAGCATAGCATGCAAGCCAGTGCAGAATCACTGTTTTAATATGGTACATTGGGTTAATGTAACTGTATTAAGGAGAATATGACTTTAACTATGAACAACCCAAGACTTAATAAAAGAACTAAGTATCCGCCACTGGCATTCAGGTACAAGTAACCACTAGAACTCAAGTTAGACCCCTGCAGATATAAGGAAATCTACTCATTGTGGGTAGACTTGTTATTTTATGTATTTTGGGTAATGCACTCCATATGCTTAATTTTGCAGTACTTAATCATAAACATTCTTGGGAAAATTAACTAGTCTTAGCAAGGATGGTTGGGGGGGGTCATGGGATATGTAGATGTTTTACACATTGCTGATGCCTGGAGATAAGTTTCAGAGTCTATCTTGCTGTACAGATACAGATGGGTATTTTGGGGCATCAATTTGTGACCAGCTTTGATTTTGGCTGTTAGAGTACTCTTGCAGGTGAGATAGGCCTGGCTTTTTCTGGCTCTATTTTGTTTTCAAAACAATAGAACCAGTAACTTGTGAAAAATGTAACAACTATGCCCTTGTTCAAATGTTTACAGTACAATATACTTCTGCATTTTCTGAAACTGCAGTCAATATGTTCTTGTTTCTTGACCAAAATGCTATTAAATCAATGCTTACCCATCTATGGATTAATGAGCTAAAGGAGTAAAAATATATGAAACATATTGATTATTTACTATTGCAATTTATTTCTGTGGTGTTTCTTAATCTACAATGTGATGGCCTGTGATGAAATGAGTGGTATGCCTATAAATGTTTTCATCTCACTTCTGACCATAGAGAGTCTGAACCTTTTTATTACTGTGTGACAGGATGTATGTTCATATCAAACATTTCAAATAATCACGATAGCTATGATTATCCTTTCAGTTGTTTGTTTGTTTGTCTGTTTGTTTAAATCACTTTAAGGAGGAATTATTTCCACTATGTTGGATATTAGGATTTGCAACTGAATACTGGGGGGGGGGCAAGAAAAACTAATCAAGAAGCACTTACTGCTGTTTGTCATCATTGTTAAGTTTTGGTAACAGGAAGTCTCATGTTCAAAACTACATTAAGGGCACATAGCAGTAAAAGGTGGTAAGGGCACTTGATCCAAAAGCCATAGAAGTAACGAGCGTTGGATCAAAGAGTATGAAAATCTCATTGTGTTTTTCTCATCTAAGTAATAATTTTTGCTTGGCTCAATCATGTTTGACAAGTGTTTGGCTGGGAAGGGAAAATTTTTAGAAGTCATGGAGAAGGGTAGGGTGGGGAAGCTGCCAGAGACTGAACACCAGCAAATTCATACTGGAGACAGAGGACAAGTTAACAGTAAAAAAAAGGAATTAATAATTGTTATCAGCATCAAAGTTGTTGCATTTTGGACTTGAAAAAATGGTTGTGTACCCAACAATTTACTAGATTTTTCAAACTACTGTGCTGAGTGTAACAGAAGATTTTGATGGTCCTTATAAACTTTGCCTCCTTAAACCTCCCAAGCTAAACAACATGAATACTTCTCTGTTAAAGGCAATTTTAAATAAAATATTTTGTACTTCTGTAAAAAAGTAAGGAAGTCCTTACAAACCACAGTGTTTGAAGATATGTGGAAAACTATTTTGAAATGTAGTAAGTGCCTCTAGGTTCTTGCACTTAGTTACAGTTTGAGAGGAGTTTACATAGCTGAAGGTGGGGGAGAAGTAGAAGGAAAAGGTCAGGTTTTTTCTATCACAAAAAGCTCATGGCCATGACTTGGGGAAAAAATGTAAGATAATAATAGAGCTAGATTCTTTGCTTGTATAATACCCTCTTTTTTAATTATTCAGGATGGTAAGATGTTTCACATACTCATTAAAAGATATTCCAAAGGTAAGTGAAAGGGCAGATGGTGTATATAAATGTGAGTTAATATACAGAATAAAGACTGACAGAGAAAAAGGACAAGTCAATAAAGACTGACAGAGAAAAAGGACAAGTCAACTATCTCTTATTCCTTTAAAATTTATTCTGCAACCTGTTTGTCATAAAACTATATTTAATTGTTGCTTTTGTTTTATAGTAGTACTTATTTTGATATATTTTTGCTTATTTCAATAGGTATTGATATGTCACTTTGTTTTTATATATTAAAAACGTGAATAGCTTTCAAATAGGATCAGCAGGGGCCTGGGAAGAGGCCTTGAATAGCTTTATATGCCTTCTCACTAAGGGTAGACATTTATATTAATAAGAATATAACCTGCAATTCCGTAGTCAAAATTGACCCGACTAGGGCATTAATACTTGAGTTGGAGGACACATACCAGTCTGTTACTATCCTGCCTACTAGGTTTTCCTCTGCTGTGCATTTACATAATTGCATACATGAAATCTACCCAGTAATGTGAAGTATAATGAATTAGTAGTCTTGTTACAATCTATCACAATAGTTACTGAATGGTATCTTTAGTGTTTTGTAGATTGAGCAGATGTGGTTAAAAATAGCATATTCAAATAGTTCCTGGAAAAACTGTTGAGTTCAGGAAAAAAAAAAAAATCAACAAAGGTTAATCACTGCTTTCTTATTCTTTCCTCAGATACCTTAATTAACTTTAAGCTGAGTTTCCCCCATATATAGTTTGGTCCTGAGTCCCTGAAATTATGTCTTTGCGTTATTTTTCTGTATTGCAAATTTTGTGTAATTTGTGTACTCCCTTCTTCAAAGAAGATCTCTCCAGGTCTTGTTTTTCCAGAGAAACCTATCAAACAACTCTGCTCTCTCTCTTTATTCAAATTACACTGTCTTACTGCATGGAGGTTCTCTGGAAGCTTATTCATATGTAACTGTGCAACATAACTACAAGCCCTGTGGTAAAATCAAGGAAGGCTAACTGTGTAGGACTGATCACGTGAAGTGGGAGAGTATTTGCTGGGATCTTATCTGCATGATAGCTTACTAAGATTAAAGCTGACACTCCATGATTGAGAAATGTATTTGGAAGCCTGTGATGAGCCAAACGGAACAGAAAGCTTGAAGAGGAAAAAAAGAAAGAAAGTGTCTTTCATGGGAAGGTCTTCAGCCCAAAGCTGCTGAAACCCAGTCTCCCAAGGAATATATAGAATGGCATTTGGGAAGGTTAGAGAGAAGTGTTTTTTCTGCAATAAGAAAAGGCACTTAAGAAACTTAAGGAATGGCAGGAAAACACTTAAGTGTACCACTTCAAATTGGAAAGCAAGGCTTATGGGAAGAGTTCAAAGAATATGAGAAACAAACTGAGCTAGAAGGGGAACAGTATGCATATTCTAAGAAAAAAAGAACAAAATAAAAAATCTAGAGAGGGTAGAAAGAGATGTCAATTTTACTTTAGGTGGGAGAATGGCTTTGAGAGCATCAGTGTGTGTTGGATTAGTTGATTCAAGAGAGACTAACCAAGTGAGCTATTGTCCCAAACCTTGAGGACTTCTTGATTTTCTTTTGGAATATAGCACTATGTGACTAATAAATGTAACTCTTGAACAGATTTCAGTTTCTGTGTTGCTGGAAAATAACAAAAAAAAGATTTAGTTATTTATACTGATGCGGTTTCTGAGACACAAACAAAAATAACACTGTATATTCACATTGAGTGAAAATGCCATACTGAACTGTCTAATTCTTACTACTAAAGAGAAGTTACTTGTGTTATTTATGGGATCTGTGAGATATTACTAAGGCGGTATGCTGAATGTTAAAACTGTAGCAATTCCTAGAACTGCGGTGTGGAAAATCCAAATCAGGTCAGATGAAGTGGACACATGGCTTCTTGCTGGGGGAGAGGAAAGAATAGACTTCTGCTGTACCCACAGATAACTCAGAATCTGCTCTGGTGTATCAAAGAATGAGAAATATTACATCCTGTAGCATGTATTTCAGAAGTAGCATCACTTTCTGTATCTGGAGAAGGAGAAGAAATGCTTGGCAATTGTGCAATCTCTTGAGAAACTGCTATCTTGTTTTTTATGGGAAGCCTTCTATTGTAGATACACTTCTAAAATTATAAGATACCATGAAGTAAGGGAATTCAAAATGTATGAGGTTATATTTGTTCTTGCCAAACATATGGCATGCTAGTAGAAACACTGACAAGCAAAAGTATTGATGTTTCTGACCGTCCAGGAACATCTCCTTAGGGGACAAATGCTGCACTGTGTCATATCAGGAGAGAATCCTTCTCACTTTTCTGTAGGAGCGATGTATGACAGATGGTAGAACTAGACAATTTATTTACTTTCAGCCTTGGATGTGCTATGTTAAAAGCTGTGTCCCAGAAAGAGGGCCAAGAGGAAGACTGCTTGTCTGCCATGGTCTTGCTGTGTCATTTCTGGGCTTCGTGGAGCTTTTGGCAGGCAGAGGGGCAAGACGATAACTTGGAGACAGCTGGACACACTCAGTGGGAAGGAAGTCAGCACAGGAGAGCAGGGAACTTCAGAGAGGATCATGGGATGTTAGTAGCCGCTCTGCTAGCCAAACCTCAGAAGTGAAGAAATTAAGTTTTTCCTGTACATCCATAGAAATTAATTTTTTGGTCTTTGTTAAGCTCAGGCAGTCTGATGGTTGCTGAACTACAAAGGAAAATCAGAGCAAAGGTCTTACCCTTTATAGGTGCTGTGGGTACTAGACCTTTGTTTCCAAACTGGTTCATGTTTTCCACTGAGGAAAATAAATTTTCCCTACTTAAAGTTATGTTGCTGTAGTTGGCTATTTTTATGTTCTATAAAAAGCTTGCAGTAGTGACTGAAAGCAGGGATTGCTTCAAAGAAATGGCTGGGAAGGGGGGACAAGCCTTTCCACATCATATGCATGGCTGATTAGGGGTCAGCTACAGGCTTTGCCTGTTAATGATGGACTTCTAGTTTTCAAATATTAGCTTTGAAAGCAACAATAACTTTATTATTTTGCTTATTGTTGCAGAGTTGTTCAAGTTTTGCATTATGTCTTTGTCTTTCTCAGGAGGCAAATACTCTACAAAATTGTGGCTATAGGGTTACATGCCTGTACTTGCCAAAAATGTAATATGTTAATATTTATATGTATTTTCCAGCTAGGATCTCAGCAAAGATTCAAATTTGATAGAAGAAATTAAGACCTTGACTTTACCTATAACCTTTCTAATATTTGACGTCTCATTTACTTTGTGATCTAAGATCATCAGAGTCCTCAAAGTTGTCCAAGACATACTTCTCCTCGAGTATACTCAGACAAATGATCCTGTTGCTGCTAATCATTAGCAGGCAGATGGTAGGTGATCAAGATTTCATTATCAAACACCAATTTTCTTTTGAGGTGAAAAGATGACCATCTGTTCCTAACATTGTACCTAAGGGAGCCTACAACTCTGGTTTATTTGATTACAAAATATAATAAGAACCTTCTCTTACTTCATTTTCATATTACATTTAATAGATATTATTTAAATTCTGCTAGCATTTCAAAAGAGTGGAGGTGAAACTAATTATCAGGTAGATCTTATCTTAAAGGTGACCATTTGGGGATGTCTGAAGAAAATGTTGCCTCTGAGTTTTTCATGTTAAGTCTACAGGTTCTCTCTTTTATACAACAGGGGTAGTATACACAAAATAAAAAGGCTGTTGAATTTTTTAGTTATAAGAATACTGGATATTTAATTTCTGAATTTTGAAACCTTTCCTTACCTTGGGAGAAACTTTAATTTCATTCATGCGAAGTCCTGTCTGACAGTGAAAATAGTACATCCGACTGAAATACTGAAAGTACAAATTCTGCAGTTACATGTGTGTGGTAGAAATTGGTCTATGCAAGTTTGGGAAAAGGAAATGCTGCTGCTTTTTTTTGCCTTTTTTTTTAAAGAGCTGAAGATTATGTAATTAAGTCCATCTGTGTGTCAATTATGACTTTTAAGCCAACTGACCACTGTCAACCAAATATAACAAGGGAGAAAAAAAATCTCTGTGATATTGCTTCCTACAAGTTTTGTGACCTTCAGCAGCTGTGCAGAGGAAATGAGCATTCCCACTGATGACTAGACAAGCAAGTTTCAGCCATTATGAATTCTGTTAAGCAGCATATGCAGATGGATCATAACTTTGGTATCTCTTGAGTGGTAGGAGTGTCACTGGGAGCATGGTGGGGAGCTGGAGTTATGGCAGTAACAGTGGTGCACTGGGGGAATTAAGACAGAAAACATCTGTAGAAACTTCATTAGCTCATAGGCTCTCAAAACAGCAAAGTGAAGTTACAGGCAAATAATTGCTGAACAGAATAAAATGGGATGTAATTTCAATTACGTTTTTGTTTTTAAATTGAAAATATGATTGGATTGATTAAAAGTTAAGTTCAGATTTCATTCTCTAATCCTTGCAATTTGTGTGAAATAGATTCTCAGTGGCATATAGTTCTGTGTTTCTCATAATGTTTTTATTATTTCCAGTTCAAATTTTTAGACATATCTCTTTTGTGTATGTAGATTACTTTAAAACAAAACAAAACACACACACACACAAAACTAACCCACAAAAAATCTCTGATATTTTTTAAACAGTCACCAAATGACTATACAGATAAGCAATGCACTTTCTGCTTTTCAGGCTATATATCCATCTGTGGGCCAGAGTAATGAAAAGACAGTAATAGCAAACTCAGGTAGCCTAACACAAAATGCATTTGCAGGAGATTCTACAAATTCCTGTAAGAAGGAAAACTGAAGTAAAGAATTTCTTAGAAACCTGAAAATAAAACCATGTATCTGTAGTTAACCAGTTAACTGAATTTATAATATCCTTACAGATATGTGCAGAAGTTTACGACTTTATAGTAAATAATAGTTATACGATTGTCTTGGTGATGAAACCAGTGTTTGTGTACCAAAATCCATTACAGCTATGGTATTTTAAAAACTTGACAATGTGAAAAAGGTATTTCCTATAGAATATTTGAAATTCCCATCACCACCTTCTGAAAAGAATTGCGAATTTGTGGATCAAATAAATGTTTGTGGCAAAACAGCAAGTGCTTTTACTTTATTTTGATTGATGTTTCTTTGATGTGAATACCAACTACTGGGTCAGAGCAAAATGAGAAGGTAGTATGTAAGGTTTGCTTAATCAGTTTGCTTGGTCAGTCTGCATGATGTTGAGAAAGTGGCTGTGGCCATTAATTTTTTGTTTATGATTATCTCATTTTTGATGTTTGCACAGAGCTTTGTTGATGATCGTTGCCTCAGGCAGTGCCCAGGGAGGTGGAACTTCAGTGAGATGCAGAAAACATCTGCCAGACTGGTTTTGCTTTTCTTCTGCGTACAGTTATTCTCTTGGCATGTGACACATGTAAAACAACTAAGTACATTTTATGTTATGTAGAGCAATTAGAATCTAAACATAGTGTGTTTTCAGTAAGGAAAGCGTAAGATTTATTAATCTTAGGCTACAGTTAGGTGCAGCCTGCAGGCAGACAACCATGAATGGCTTCTAATCTGCCTCTGAATAGATAATTTACAGTGGTTAGCAGTGAATCCTTCCTTACAGTATCAGATGAGTAAGACAAAAGTTGACCTGAGCTGTCACCCCTCCAAAGTGGTCTTCAACAGAAGATGTGTCCATGTGTTCTCAAGGTTGATTTCAGGTTACTGATACCTGATATAAAAGCTTTGTTTGTTTAAACGACTATTTGCAACCATATGTAACATCACTACATAATATATCCATAGTGGCTGAAGGTACTCCTGGTTTTTCCCAGTAATATCTCATTGTGCTGCTTTGATTATATATTACTATGCAACAGTAAAAGCAAGTAACAAAACTTGCTGAGCTCAGCAGAGAGGAAGTAACAAGAAACAGTTTTATTTTCAAAAGATTCTTTAATAATTTCCCTGTGTTAAGCACCTTGGAGTGTCTTGACAGTAGAACTGACAAACAGCTTACTTGCAAGAGAGAGATTGTAATTGGCTTTGCAAAATGGGGTAAGCTAAAAATGACAGTTCGCTGAACTGCCAGCTCCAAATGTTGTTATTTACTAGTAAATCAGTTTAAAAATGCAGATTAAATTCTGCCTTTTCCAGCTTTAAAATAAATACTATACAATATTAACTCACAAGAGAAAGAAATTATTCATTTGGAATATACTTTTTGTTTCTATATTGAACTTCATATATTTTTCTTACCAAAGGTTGCCTCACTGTCTAATAGGCCACCTAATTTTGAACGATAATAATTCAGGTGAGTTATTATGAACAAGAGCTTTGAAGTGCTTTAAGGCTTTTACATGCAAGAAGATTGTAGTAGACAGCTTGAGTAATGCTCTAAAATTTTGGAACTTCAAAATTTCAGTGACTTATTAGATAGTGTTAGCATAGCATACGAAGTACATGGTATGTGTTAGGAAATTTGCCTTTATGTCTGAGAGTTTTGCAAACCTGGGCCACTTCTGTTTATGTTTCACAAAATGAAAATCACATTATATTTCAATCTGATATATGTAGTCATTTTTTGTGGACAATCTTCATTGGCTAATTAATTCAGATTAAATCTAAATTCTTTTCATATCAGTTCTATCCAAGTTGTGATGAAGCTCTAAACATTTATGTCCTATTTTTATAAAATCTTTGTATTTTCCGATTTTCCTAAGAATTTGAAATAGAAGCATGAAGAAAGTATATTGACGTAACCTGGCTTAGTGAATGTAGTAAGTACTCAAAAGAGTGATGAAATAAAGAAGTCAAATGCTACCTGTAAATGAAATCATCACTAGGTGTCACTCTGGGAAGTTGTTACAGACTTGGGACAGGAAGGGCTAAAGAAAATTCAGACAGACGTTTTTCTGTTTGCTACAACAGTAGCCAAATGGTCTGGAAATCATAGAGGAAAAAACTATGTCTTTTTTTTTTTTTTTTCCCAAGTTTTCCCTGGAATTTTTGGAACATGAGATATGGATCCAGCTAAGTAATTTGCTCTACATTCCTTTTAAAAAAAAAAAAAAAGCCTGATTCTTATCTATTTGCCAAGATTGCTTTACATCATTTTAATCATAAGGAGAAATCTTAACATTAAATGTATTTCTTCACTTCCTAGGCCAAAAATGTTTGCTCCTAAGGTAAATACTTCTTCATTTCAATCAAAAAAACCTTCATTTCAGGCACGCTTCTGTATTTTCAAATACAAAGTCATCAATTCATTTAAATCTGCCACTATCAATAAGCTGCACGTGCACGTACTTCTTCCCAGGTTCCAGTGTCTGACAGATTGTATAGGAGTTTCACTTGAGAGTATGTTTGTTCTTTTGTTTATTATTTATTTTTGCATTTCCTGTATGAATATGGAAAATATTTAAATTTAAATCCATTTTTGGTCTTTTATCATAACTGTTGCTATATAATATTATTTTAGATTATCATATTCTGTGTATTAGGGGTACTTTTAAATTTGACTTTCTAAATAAGGAATGGATTCAAGCTGGGATAAAGCTACCTACTAAGCTACTGAAGATGTGAATATTATATACTGGAGGAGTTTACAACTGTACTTAATTAACCATGTGCCCATCATGACTGCATAGGCTAGAATTAAGAGATAATGCTCTCTACAGGAATTACTCAAATGGGAGAGTTAGCACAATTTAGAATTATCCTAGAACTGAAGAACTTTGGGACTAATACCCTAGACATAATTAATATGATCATAAATTAAAATATTCTAGCTCTTGAGATGTAGCAAGTCAGGCAACAGTATTAGTGGAAATGCATATTCAAGAGAAGCAATAATCCTTATTCTTGTCTACAGCTACGATCTAACAAGACCAAAAGAAATGAATGGATATCACTCCTTAAAGTTTCATTGTGATAAAATAATTTTATGTGGAAGGAGGATGGGGAAGAAATGGAAAAAGGTTTTCAGTGAACTATTGGAGAAATTTTTAAATTATATTTTAAATGTTTTAATTTCTTTGGTAAGCATATCGTCAAGTATTCTAGGGCACTTCATTCTTATTAAACTCACTGGTTCTGAATAATGGGTAGCTTTGAGAATTAGGGCATTTGTCTACTTAAAAATTCAATAGCACTTAAGGAGTCAGGACCTTGTTGACTGTATGCAAGACAGTGAAATAATAATAATGAAAGAACAAAAATCTTGTTGTTTTTCCCTGCCAAAAGGCAGATGTGCAATAGCCATTCTCTTCTGTAAATGTTCAGATTTAATGTTAAAAATGTTATTCTGTTCTATGTTATGTATTTGAAATCTGCTCAAGAATTTAACTGAGCAGCAACTCAGAAGAAACTTACTGTAAGTTTTCTTTCAGAATTCAGACTTGTGTAGTTTTGTGCAGAGAATCAACAGTACTTAGGAACCTGAACAGGTTAAAATGGGCTTGAGATAGTTTCAGTCATTTCAATAACATTGACAGCTATTGCTCTTAAATTGCCCTCCCCCTTTTTTTTCCTTTTAAAAATACTATTTTTTTCTCTTCTTGCTATAAAAGCAATCAACATAAATCTCAAAGGAATCAGCTGTATCAGTTTAACAGTGGCATTAATAAGGCATGCAGAAGTAAAATGCAAATAGATGAACATCTGAAGGAAAATAGAGTTTTTTGGTGTATCAGTAAAAAAAAAAAATGCATTGTTGGGTTGGAAGGCGTGCTTGGATTCATATGTGACTTTTAAAGTCTCTATCTGCTAAAATTCTTGAAAACCGACCAAATACTTTTGAATTGTTTATTAAGATTGAGCTTCTTATTTTAGTTAGATTTTCTGCTCACTGAATTTTTTTTTTTCCTTGTGTTTTCCATGGTTTTCATTTGCCCCATTTTATTAAAATTATCTTGAAATATACTGGCTAGCTTCCACGTTGCAAAGGTAAAATTACTATAGGTAGGGATGGTTTTTTATTGCTGGTGTCCACTAGCACCTCAAAAAGTATAATGCAGAGGATTTTGCAACAGCATGCAATCAACACAGAAAATAAAATTCAGTGAAATGTTTACAATCTGATTTTTAAAAAGCAATGATAAACTTTTCAGTCTGTGTAATGTAGTTTCCCCTGTACAATAATGTACTGAAATTTGCTTCCTAGGGCTTCCCAGCTGATAATTATGTCATTTTTTTTTTCTCCTTCATTCCTTTTATTCCAAACAGACACTGATCAGGTATCCAAATGTTTGTATCTGAAGGAAGACATTTTGCATAACACCTCAATATGAAGAATTTAAATGTACCTTAGCAAAGATTCCTGAAGTGTCATAGATCTTTTTAGGTCTTTTTGCAGCCATTCCTTCTTAGTCTCTTTTAAACAGTTTTATGTAGCTCTGATCGTACTAATTTTTTTCTTGAGAAACATTTACAGCTGTAAAGGAAATGAAAGCTGCTTATGCCCATATCCTGCAGGAATTGAGACATGCGCTTAATTAGATGTACTGGCAGTACTTAATTGAAAGAGTTTGGGTCTTAAGATGCAAGGCATTCTAGTGCCATGGCCCAGTGACTAGAAGGGGGAGGACTGTTCACATGGACATCAGGATCCCCTATATGAGAATATCTTCCCCTGAGCTATGGCTCATGTTCCACACCATGGTAGGTGCTGGCAGCAGCAGTGCCTTGGCTGCACCGAGCTCAGTGGTGGTGCCCAGGGCAGAGCTGGGGCCTTCTCCAGGTGCAGCTACCCACAGCTAAGCTCCTCCTGCTCCACTGCAGTTTGAAGGCAGAAAGGTTATTATGAAATTAAACCCCAGTAGGAAAAGAAATAGCAGTGCCTCTGTTTGTTGTTTTGTTTTTTTTTTTTATTTTCCTTTTTCTTCCTCCTGTCTTTTGTTGTTTTGCTCCTTCTGTATTGCTTTATTTAGCATATACAACACTGAAGCACATAAAGTACATTATCAAGCCAGGCATGATTGCACCAGGCAGTGGTACGTGAATAGCAGTTGCTGTTACGAACTGCAAACATCTGTTCCTGGTCCTACTAGGGATTGTGTATCCCAGATGTATACAGCTATAGTTTGCTTTTTTCCCTTTTTTTTTTTTTTTTTAACCATCTGAACTCCAGTGTAAGGTTCTATTTTCTTTTATGTTTTGAAAGCTGGTTAAAACATTATCTAGAGCTATTTTGATCTGTTTGCTGAGGAATAGGTTGGTATATTTGTTTCAGAATCCACATGCATAACACCTGATGTGCACTTCTGCCACAGGCCAAAGGACCCTTAGTGCAATTGATTTAAAATCTCAGTTCTACTGGTATCGTTTTGATGTAATGAAGTAGCAGGTATAATCAGTAGTTACCCTCAATTGTTCCCAGTGAGAAGAAAATTTCAGAGTCAAGTGTGAGATTTTGATGGGTATGTATAATACCAGTTATAGGTAGTGCTGTGGCAGAAGTTGCGCTTGCTGCTTCGAGAGGGCTTTCCCTAATGCTTTGTATCAAAATTGTGTTAACGGGAACATTACTTTAAAGTGATCCTTTGCCATACCATCTTTTCCCTAACTTAAAGACTCAAACCCAAGATGATTATATCAGAAAAATACAAAATTAAGCCCTTAGTGCTACACATACCCATTGAAACCAGCCAAGTCACCTAAGCGTAGAATTTGATCTTAAATACTAAGAACAGGGGCACGTCTCCCTCATCATATTGTGTTTTCTTTTCTTGCTCCTCATAATATTGCTGTCAGATACAGCTACAGTAAGAGCAGCAGGTAGCAACATCTATGTTGAGTTTGGAAGAACAGGCTTTGAGCAATCACTTTCCCATAGCTATGAACCAATGTTTCAGGGCAATCAAACTGGGAATTTGGCCTATGTAGCTGGATATTTGAAGACCCAGTGCACACACAGTGTCCAGCCTGACTTTGGAGTCTGTCGTGGTTTAACCCCAGCCAGCAACTAAACACCACGCAGCCGCTCACTCACTCCCCCCCCATCCAGCGGGATGGGGGAGAAAATCAGGAAAAAGAAGTAAAACTCGTGGGTTGAGATAAGAACGATTTAATAGAACAGAAAAAGAAGAAACTAATAATGATAATGATAACACTAATAAAATGACAACAGTAGTAATAAAAGGATTGGAATGTACAAATGATGCGCAGGGCAATTGCTCACCACCCGCCGACCGACACCCAGCCAGTCCCCCAGCGGTGATTCCCCGCCCTCCCCCTTCCCAGTTCCTAAACTAGATGGGACGTCCCATGGTATGGAATACCCCGTTGGCCAGTTTGGGTCAGGTGCCCTGGCTGGGCATGAGAAGCTGAAAAATCCTTGACTTTAGTCTAAACACTACTGAGCAACAACTGAAAACATCAGTGTTATCAACATTCTTCACATACTGAACTCAAAACATAGCACTGCACCAGCTACTAGGAAGACAGTTAACTCTATCCCAGCTGAAACCAGGACAGAGTCTCTTTCTGTTTTCTTTAAGGGATCTTGCGTGTCTCTGACAGTGGCACTGGAATTTGCTGGCGACTTGGGTGTTCCCCAGCTACCTCTGTGATCGTCCAGGGCAACTAGTGTAGTGCAAATCCACTACCTTATGTTAAAAAAGGAGGAAAAAAAAAAAATCTACTCTTTCAGGCCTTGTATTTCATTAAGCAAATGGGAAAAAGAAACTGCTATATGTATAAGTTCTGTTTCCAGCTCTTTCTTAGGACTACTCTTATGAGGCCCACTCATCTGCCTGAAAGAGACCTTAATATTGAAAGGTGTCAAATTTTTCTGTTTTCAGTCTGAAATATTGAAGGTTATTTCTAGTGACAAGCAAAAATTCTTTCTGTGAGCATGAAGTAAAAACTGAGTATGCAGGTACAGAATTTTATCTTCATAACTTTTTCATTAGTCCTTAAAAATCAAGATTAAGCTCCAGAAAAATCTTGCATTCTATTTTCTTTCTTGGTTTTTTTGGAAGGTGTTTTAAAAGTGTTATGCATGATAAATAAAATATTAACAATCTCCTTTTATCCTCTTTGTTGAAATATTTATAGCTAATCTTACTCTTAGTGAATTGCAACGAAAATTTAATTATCTTTGTGCAACCAAGGCAACCATATTGATTAATATAGTAGGCTAGAATCTTAGTGTTTCACTGTAATATAATCAGCATCTTTATAGTGATGCACTTAGTATCCTATGTATTTTATTAATTATTAAAATGTAAATGTGAGGCTTGGTTAAATGCCACTACAGACTAGTTAAAGTGAACAAAACCCCAGTGGTAACACTGTTCCTCTCCAACTGTTTAAGAAGAAATCTGAAGCAATTTAGCAATTGTAATTCCCTTTGCTTCACAGCCTTGGACCCTGGGGTTTTGTTGTGTTACATCTGTAGATTGTAGAGTATTTGACAGTAAAATAATTGTGATGAATGTTAAAACTAGTTCTAAATTGGATCCAAGAAATGTGTAAAGCAGCCTGCTTAACGCAAGAGAATGCTGGCTCAGCTTTTGGATCTGTCAGTACCTAGTAACTGTGGGTCACCAGTCACTGTAAATGTGTAAAACTGGAGGTGAAAGATTCAGGTAACTGATTTGGATCTTCAGATGCTGGATTTGCATATGTAATAGACTTGGGGTTTTTGCAGCTAATACTGGTGTCGGTGGGGCTGGCACAGCCCCCACAGTGTCATTTGGAGTTCCTCTTACTAAGCACACCTGAAGCAGTGCCCACTTTGGCCTGAATTTGCCTGCCCCTCCATATGGAAAAAGGGTTTATACAGCTGTGTGGCAGCTGTCTTTTCTCTGTACAATTCCTACTTTGTTGTTTGAATGGTGACAGGGGGACCTAGGGAGTGCAGGAACAGGAAGGCTGTACTGGGACATGGGGAGCAGTGAAAAGGAGAAGAGTGAGTACAGGAATGGGGAATAAGAAAGAAATTTGAATATGCAGTGCAAGCATCGTGTTCTGAAAAAAGGCAGCATGTTAGATGTGAAGACCTGTTGGTCTGGAGCATGGCAGGGGGTCCAGCTGTGAGAAAGTGGTGGGGGAGGCAAGTGGCTTGGGTGAGCCTGCCTCGCTACTTTGCTGACATCAGAGCATGCTAAACTTCTGTAATGAATACACTCTCAGAAAGGGAATAGGTGTATAGATGCATGGTGTGCAGAAGTGGTTTAATTCATTCACTGCATTTATTAGCTACAAATTATTTCCCTTCTTCATGACTACAGATGTGCACATGTACAGTATTGCTTGCATATTATAAACTTTTTTTGGATGCATGCTGGGATAGCATGCCACTTTGACGAAGCAGTTAAAAACATGCCTAGCTAACCACAGGAGTTACCCCGTTAACATCAGTGGCTCCGCTTGTAAAAATAGACAGGTGTTTATGTACTTCTCAAAGCTGACTCCTAGCTTTACATAGTGATATCTAGTATAAGAAGTTTAAATTTCTAAGTTGTCCTGTGTTATACTATAACTTTATTGATAGGAGATAATGTGCTGAAAGAATTGCAGTAGCTGCCATAATTGCTAATGGTGCCAGCAACATTACCATAGTACTGTAGCAGGTTGCATTGTTTCATGCCGACAGTAAAAAATTTCTCTCTGTTTTAAACGGAGAAATGTCCCTACTCTATGACTATTTGCATATACATAATTGCTTCTAATTTCTAGTTGGTAAAATGGCAGTTAATGAATGCTTTAAGTAAAGAAGTCAAGGATAATTCATTTAAATTTGAAAGTCTTATGGGAATGCTAATTTACCATTTACTATATGTGAACAAATAATGGTTTCTCATCTTATGAAAGCTTGATGAGAAAATACTGAGGGATTCAAATGAGGAGAAAAATGTCTTGAGCCTCACTGAAAAGAGACTTCAGTATGTTGTCTTGAGATCTTATAATTTCAGTTTTATAGCTTTGTGTGTAGCTGGTTTGGTACAATGGATTGGTTGGTACAGTATAACAGGGGTCCAAACCTTGCATGTTAGTAGGATACAAGTTTCAAAGCCAAATTTTACTAAGTGCTGAGTTTCTTTTCTAAAGTATTTACCTCATACATTGGCTGTTAGTGTAGTTGTGAACTGTCAGCATACCATAAACTTTGATCTTTAGGCCACTTGGGGTCATTATTTTCTTGCGGGTGAGAGGAAGGAAAGAGATTCTTAAGGCTCTTCTGTTCTGTGGGCTTCATCAGCTAGTCGGGGAGGTAGGAGGTGCAAAGAGCTGGATCAAGCCTCGCTAAACTTTGTTAGGTCACACAGGTTCATTTCCAGGGATTTGGCACCTGCAGATGTTTTTTTCTGACTGGGGCAATCAGAATCTGTCATCAATCATTTTAATTTCTGATACGTATCCATTAACAACTGAAAACCCAGTTAGCAGAAATAATGCAGAATTCTTTAATAAGGTGGTAATTGTAAGGAAGTGGAACAATAATGTGTTTACTGGAGTGCTTTCTTTTCACTGTATCTCCCAGCATACTACTTATCAATCAATATGCTCAAGTGTTGTATTCTAGACAGCAGAGCAGGCTGAGCTGGCTCCATTTCAGATCTGATTGTGCAGTCCTAATTTAGATAAGAATCCCAGCAGAGCTGAAGTACGACTTAAAATGACATTTGAAGGACCAGTCTCATTGTGAGGCTTAATTGGCTTAATCATGAATTTTACTGCCACAACTTTCCAGTCTTTTTCAGTCTTGTAGGAGAGGGAGGAAACGCTTGTGTGTGTGGGCATGAGTAAGAGGAAAAGGAAAGTGTATAAGTTGATTATGGGTTTGTATTGTTCATATGGAATTTTATGGAATATATTTGTACACAATTTTCTTTAATAGGACCTTTTTATCACCTTTTTAATATCAGTGCTGGTTGATGCCTTGTTTGTGCTTTTACTTTATAGTTAGCACCCTTTCAATTAGTGGGCTTTGAATATGAATACCTCATTCAGTATGCTATTAAAAAAGATTAAGAAAAAAGTATTTTTTAAAATTTAAGATAGACTCATCAAAAAAAGGGGGGAGGGGAGTGTAGATTCCAAGAGAAGTTACGGTATGGACTCTTGTCTTCCTCACCACTGTTACCTTTAGAGGAGGAGAAATGAGGTTTGCAGTAGTCAGGGGATGACCTGTCACAGCAAGAAACTAACTTTGAGGGCCATTACATGTTTTTCGTTGTTTTCTACCATCCTTGCACTGAATAATTTCCCCTTTCTGTTCTCCCAATTCTACCTGATTCCACCGTGAAGCTGCAAAGACAAAAGCAGTAATTGGGGCCATAAGGTCTGGAACTGATTCAGAGAGAAACGGGATAGAAATGGTAGGAAATCCTACCATATAAGGCATGTCTGTAAGTTTCTGTCATGAATAACTTAGACTGAGATGACAACACAGGTGAAAGAACTTGAGAGACAAAAAGATGAACAGGTTTACCAAGCTTGTGTACAAAATCTTTGGCTGAAGAAGAGACTGAAATTAGACTTTGAGTCTTAATCCATGTATAATGTCTGTAGAATATAATACTCTGGGATGGGCACTCCATGTTCAGCACTATTCATGGTGAGCTCCAGACATGAATGGGAGCTTTGAATATACCGCATTATAAATTAGTAACAATGGAAGATATTTTTAATACAGAGCAAGTAAATAGCATTTTCCTTTACTTTTGCTGGAAAATGTGGAGCTGAATTTCTTGGCGTTGCTTGGAAATTCTTAACCAGTACTCAACAAAGAACTCAACTCCTTTCAACCTTCCTACTCAGAAAACCAAACCGACCAACCAAAAACCCAACCAAACAAAAAAAACAAACCAAACAAAAAAATTGCATCTCTAATAAATGTTAATTTTTATAGAATTGAATATATTTGTAATTATTTTCCTCTGGGGAAAAATCACAAGAATTTTACATTTTATTTTTTGAATAATCTATAAGCAAACCCCCCTGTTTCATCTTTCAAATAGACCTGATGTACTATATAATTGCATTAAAGCACCTGAGAGCACACAACATTGAAGGATGTTACCACACCTAGCTTACTTGAAAGCTTGTCCTGGAAACAAAATGGTAGGTAGGCTCGTATAAATTATAGGCCAAATAAAGTAATCTTGAAAATGATAGCATTGTCTAGTAACATGGATAGCAACCTTTGGAAATACCTTTTGGAGCAGCAAAACAAAAATAAGAGTTACAAATAAAACCTCTCAGCAAAATATGAATCTTGTCCATCAGATTTAGAGTAGCTGGTATGCAGCATAATGGGGCACAGGATTCTCTGGAGTAAACAAAAAATAAATTGATTGCAATAAGTGATATAAAATAATGTTAAATGAGATGAGAGTCAGACTCAGTGATATGCATGTATTTTTTGAACTTGACTTCCTTGTTGTTTTATTCATACATATTTAATACCCCAGAATTAATCTTAATATTACTTCAGCTCAAATATTAACACAGATTTTAAAGTTGAGTCCCTGCCTGCATGGGACAATGATCATTGTAAAAATCTTTGAGATGGCTGTTCAAAAGCTGCTTTTCTCAGCAGGGAGAGACTTGTTTGATTCTTAAGGTTGTCAGATGTGCTTTGGAGAAGTGTCATTTTTTTATATTAAGATATCACTATTAATAATTCTTGAGTTCTACTCAGAAATGAATATAGGGAAGGGAAGCAGAGGTTTGCTATTTATCCTGCAACAGAATTGAGTCAGGTTTTGATGGAGGTCTGGAATTCCTGCACCAGGCCTTGATGTGCCCCTCCAGCCTGGACTTCCCCGACACCGGGAACACATCAGCCTACAACTTTTTTTGGACAATTTTTTCTCCAGCTACACAAGTGGGAAAAAAAGACAACTAATTACTTCCTGAACAAAAGTTTTTCATTCATGTAATAATTCTCTCTTCTTTCAATATTGATGTATCTCTTAATGCCTTACTCCCCCCTCTCTCTATTGGGTCATCCTCTTAAAGCATTATTTAAAGAGCCAGTTCAGTGAGTAACTCAATGTTTAATTTCTCAAATAAAATGCAGTATGTAATCAAGCAAGAGTTTCATAACAGTACCATGGCTTACTTAGTAGGACTGTTCAGAGGAGGGTGACTAATCAAATACCTGATAACCACGTAATTCTGAATGTGTTTTCTGTAACTGCCCTACTGTATTATTAAGCTGAAGTAGATGTTTCTGGAGAAGAAAAAAGCTAAGGAAACTTTTCATTCACACTAATGGAAAGTCATTGTTCAGCAGGCAAGTCTTTGATTCTTCTGCAACTTTTGTTTTTGCCAGCAGAGTTTAAAAAATCAGAGGTGCCGATATTCTTGGCAGAAACACAGTACTTGTTCTGTGTGGCTTAGTTAAGTGGCTTGGAGTTTGTGACTGCCACAACTTTTACGGGAATAAATAATGATCATAGGATATGCTTTTAGTACTAATATTTTAGCTTGCATTTTAATGCTGTGTTTATGTCTTCATATGGAGTGTATTGTGCTCAAAGACTAGAAAACAGGAAATATTTTGAATCTTTAGCTTGTGCCTACAGAGGATGGACTCAACAGTCAATCCTTGCAAGAAGTGTGTGCTAAATCATTTCATTTTGCATTGCAACGGATGACAGGTCTGCACACAATCAGCTGATGAGGGCAGTAACTTCCTAAAGCACTCTGAACTGATTGCAATTACCTGATCATGCTCTACCATTAATTACCTTCTCTGGTCACTCTGGCACAGAGAGAAAGGATTATGAAAGAACAGAATGAAGCGTTAAGCATCCTTCCTTACATACATTTTTTTTTTTCTTATGAAAATTATATTTGTTCTACAGAAATAATACTGAAATTAAAGACCTGGTTAATGGGAGCTATACTCATTAGCTTGCTACAAATAAGCATACGGCTTGTGTTGAAACTCTAACCAGGCTCAAGCTGTAGATGGTCAACAATAAGTGACTTAAAAAAAAAACCAAAACAACCAGATGTACTGAGAAGCTGGTGTTTATTTCCCCTGCCCCAGCCTTTTACAAGATAATTGCTATAGCATACACTGAGCATAGCTATGTGGCCTTATCAGCATGGCTTCTCACAGCTTTCTTTTATTTCAACCTCCAGCAGCGCAGTTGCTTCTCCACTAATTCTCAATGTAGAACAATTAAACACTGAAAGTTGCAGTGTTTGTAATAGCTTAGCAAAATTTTCTGGAGTAACTGAATATAGAAATAAAGAGATAATGTGCTGTTATACTGGGAAACAAAAATTTGGAAGTTTACTATAGGTGTTTCTTTTCTCTTCCTTAAGTGGAACCTGAAATCACGTACAACCTTCACGGTTCCTTCCACTCTGATGGACCATTTCAGAAAGCCAGCTGAACACGCATATATACTGAAACTTGAAATGGTGCCCTGGTCTACTCAGGAGAAAATTACCTACAATTTGATTAAGAAGTCACTGAAAATATGCTGAAGGCTGAGAGAGACTTTATAAGAAGTTTTCAGTGGGTTTCTGATGAGTCCCAAAGGTTTAAAACTGTATTTTCTCATCTAAATATTTCTTTCACTGTCCATATAAAAAAATCAATATTATTTTCAACTGAAGATGAAAGAAGTTCTCATTTTTAAAAATAATTAATGAACTACAAATTAAAACAAACTCAGGTACCAGAAACACAATTGTCACAAATTTTGTTTCTGTATATAGAGATCAAATTGCATCTAGGAAAATTTTTTACCATCTATAGTCCTTGTCAAGCAGATTAACTCTGTATGTTATTACAGTTAAACATATCAGCATTATTGTTTTCTTCCATACTCCTTCCTCCCATGGAATATTTATTTCTTCCTATTTTTTTCCTTTGCCTTAGAGCTTAGGAAGTCACATTTTGGGATGCATATGAAGTCCACTGAAACCAGCAGAAATATTCCTGTTGATTTAGATGAGATTTGGGTCAGGGTTGCCAAAGGTTAATTATCTATTAATTCTTTTTCATAGTTTCACTTGCATTTTTATCTTTTCACTGTTGCTGAAAATACTTTTTAATTGAGTTAGATTGTTGATGATTTTCACTAACTTCTTGTTTGTGCTATCTTCTGAAATTGTAAGATTGAAGTAGTAATAAATAGTGGATTTTGTAGAAGCACCTAGTTATTTGCTTCAGAATTAAAATTACCCTGAGACCACATTTAAAGTCCTTGAAAGTTACCTGAATGTATCACAAAGAATACTTCTTCCATTCTATTAATTTTTTGTATTTCTGTTAAAAAGGAAAAATGAAATGTATATGGAAGAGCTTGTAGTAGAAACATGAACAAAGTGCTGTGGCCTCTCTCACTTCACTCTAGATGCTTGATTTTTCTAGGTATTTGGTCTCTTTTTAAGGAAGATCAAATGAGATTCAAAGAATGATGAGATCATCACCTGCTGGTTGTAGTTAATCCATTTGCTAGTCTTTATTCTTGGAAGCCTCTCAAACTTTTCTTAGCTTTTGTTTTATATAGAATAGATGGTGGAATTATTGCCGTACTTAAATGTGCTTTTTTTCATGTCATCCAAGTCCTGTATGCTCAATATTTCTAAGTATACCCTTAGCAACTGCTCTAACAAATATATGCAGTATGGGAGGTTTTGCTGCTGTTACTGTTGGTTTAGATAATAACTTCTCCACTGCCTAATGCATTAAATAATTTTTCTGCCTACTTTTATCTAAACCCAGATTTAATAAAATAGATCAACTTTACTGATCTTTGACCTCCTCATTTGCACACCTTTATGTATTTTTCTGAGGGCGTTAGTCTGCCAGTGCCATCTTTTCTGATCCATGTGCAATACCTCTGAAGTCAGTGAATCTGGCCCTTAGCAAGAATTTGTTAGTTTCCCAATTCTCCTTTTCTCTTGACACTTAATAAAATCTTTTCATTCCTTTAGCTCCTTTGGCTGTCACTAATACTTCTCTTTTTCCATCCCTTATTCTTTCCCTTGAAAAATCTAGAATACGTTTTCTTGTTTGATTCTTTCTCTTGTGTGCCAAATGCAGATTTTTCTTTGAGCTTAGGTTTGTTTGATTTCTTCTGAAATGGCATTGTTTGGTTTTCTTTCCCTCACCTTAATACAAAGGGAACATGTGATTATTTTTTGAATATTGTTAGTGATGTTTTTCAGGATTTCCACAGTTCTCCTTTGATGTATTACTTCATTACATTCACAAAGTAGTACTTTGTTCCATTAACTTGGTTTTTTTGCACCCCACTCCTTGCATTTCTCAAATTCTCTAGGGGAAGCATGGATATCATTCCTGTTTTAAGTCACTTCTGCTTAATTTACAATTGCAGAAACCACTGCTAAGGAACAGTTCTGGCTTTTCAGTTTTTGCTTTTTACCCCAAATGTGTTCTCTGTGGCAAGCTGCTTTAAGATAATCTATTTCTCATGTTTTGTTTGTTGGGGTTTTTTACATGTTTAAAGGTGGGATAAAAAAAATGAACATCAACTACATAGTCATTAGTTTTGTTTCAAACATACCAGTGTTTTCTCTCATTTCTTAAACACAGTTTTTCTTTAATCATGCAGTTTCAACTCTCCTTTGATTGCTTTATCAAAATACTTATTAGTAGATCCATGGTTCCGTGTGCCAGTTATTTTTATCATTTTATGCTGGATATGATGTGATTCTTTCCTACTTGATCATTTATAGGCATATTTCTGATTTGAACATGTAATAGAAAAATAAATAGGAAATAACTCCTTCATCCACCAAAATTCAGTACTGCTCATTATTCCTCTGAGAGCCTTTAAATTGCTTTGTTCAATTTCCTTTGAAAATAAAATCCCCTTAATAAAATTACTGTGTGTAAAAAAGACATGAGAGTACACATTGCTTTCAGGCAAATGGAATGTTTAAGCTTTGCAGAGAATATAAAGGTGATTTTGTTTTTCAAGTGATGGAGAGTTTAAGAAAACTACTGTGATTTATTTTCTATAAGATCTGTTCCAAGAGAGACCTTGCACTTTACAGTATAAAGGGATCTTGATGCACTCCTCTTTAGACTAAATGGCAGAGAGAAGGTCTTTTAACCTTCTGAGCATTCTTCTTTAAATTACACCATCCTTCATGCCAAAGATTTATACATAGGACCTTGAGTAATATTTTCTGGTAAGAAGGAGTTTGGGACTATATTCTGCACTGTATGTTAAAATAAGCTATTTTAATTATTTTTAAAGAAATCTTTATATTCTTTTGGGGACTAATTGTATATAAAGGTAGTTACCTTGTTTCAGTGATACAAACTTATGTAGTGTTAAAGGACGTTGTATATGATTGAAGCTAGTTACAAATGCACATGCGTGCGTGCACACACACACATACACAAAACCTTCCATACTGTATCATCTGTAAAATTTCCAAAGTCTGCAGGGTTTTACTGTCCTTATGTCTAGTTTTGTAGGCCTGTAGAATATCAGACTTGCACTAGTGTTATATCTGTGTGTGTTCTTTTATGCTTTGCCTTCTGTCTCTGACTTCGAAGGGGAAAATTGTACAGATGAAAATGTTGCAGCAGGTCAACCTGCCACAATTCTTCCTCCTCTGCCACCTCCATGCCACTTATTCCACTATTCCCAACCTTGACCAAATACCTACTGTGTGCCAGTATTTGTGGGTGTAGTCAGTAATGTACAACAAATACTTCAAGGGGCCATGAAGGTTATCATGTGAAAATCACCTGTTCTTACTGTATGTACCTTAAATAAAATACCAAAGTGTGTGTCTCTTTCTATGTCCTGATCTTGCCCCAGTTGTCTTATAGGCAGAGACCAAATCCATATTTTTTTATAATGAAAGCCTGGACCAAACTTCTTTTTCTCCTACTACTGGTAGTCAAAATTTTGAGAGAATATCAGTGGTCTTAAATTGCACTCTGGTGTAGGAAGGGACATGGCTCTTCATGTGACTTATTTAAACAAAAAAAAAAAAATAGAAAAAGTATAGTCTAACAAGATTCTTTGAACCTAATGATGGGTAAATGAGCAAAGGTACCATGGGAAGCTCCAGTACAGAGTTGCACCTGTGATGCATTTGGTTGCAATATGCACCATATTACCGATTCTGGCTATAAAGATCTTTCTAGCTAACTCATCGTCAAGTTTGCATTCTACCTACAAACCTCACGCCTAGAAATACCTCCAGGATTTAAGTGGTCAGCAATAGTTGTCTAGAGATTGAAGAAGATATTACTCTACTATGTGAAAACCAGAAAGCTGACCCTAATATGGTGCACTGAGTAACAAGGAGAATGAAGTTTTAGTGCAGGAGGCAGGCTTGAGGGAAAGAGATCACTTTCTGCTCTGGAAACTAGACTGAGAATTTTATGAAATTAGGATTTTGTCATGTAATTTCCAGTACTTTCCTGATCCAGATTTATTTTTTTTTTAGTGTATTCTGGTTTTTATTTTACTTTTCAGTACTTCTGGGTGAAGCCCAGAAAAACAAAAATATGGAACAAGAAGTGAAAGGGGACAGCGGTGGAAGGACTTGCAGTAGTTCAGATGGATTTTTATATCATCCAAATACTTGCAATCTGATAAGAAGCTATGAATCTGAATATAGGATGAACTTAGGGTTCTTCAGTTAGAAAAGTGTACTTTCTGTCCTCCCTGTTAAAGATGTACTTTTTCTTGATTTCTATGAATGTCTTGATGTGCTTTGTAAACTCTTCTAACATTTAACTTCTGATTAAAAGAAAACTCTCTAAAACTAAAGGCTTTGCTACTTTTTAAATGTTACTGAGCAATAGAGAGCAGGGGGAGAAGCACTTAAAATGTATCCCTGAAATTTTCAGACTGAAAAATAACCATTCAGTGTTGCAAGGACAAAGTTTTATAGCATAATGGTAACTGCTTTTCAGTGAAACTGAGGAAGCAATGACTCATTAGGAGATTCACCTTGGAATATCTATTTGTAATTCATCATGGTGTTGGTGTAGCAATAGGATTTTGGGATAGACAACAAAAGAGAAGTTAGGATAGCATCTGGTGCAAAAAGAAGGAAATTTTAATCTAAAAATCCATGAAGGTAAAATTTGAGTTCATAGGATTCTGGTAAGAGCGTTTAAGTGAAATACTCAGCCCTTTTTAGCAGTCTGACATTATAGCCAAAAAGTCAGCAGGGAAAAATTTTTATTAAGCCCATTTCTAAATAGAAATATGGGTAAGAAAGCATGGTTCTTGGGGAAAAAGTGAGTTTTTAAGGTGGATTTTAGTTTTAGAAATCCGTATTAGCTTTACCATTCAGTGCTATTTCTTCTGAAAATAGTTTTCACTACTACTTCTGTCTGGGGTGATTCGTGACCCAGCCACCAAGATGAATAAGCAAGCAAATCCAAATGGCTCTAAAGAAATGTAGGCAATAAGCTGCAAGTTTATTTTGGAGGTAATTGTGCAGTCTTCCTTGAAATCCTGCACTCTTAACACCAGACTGTATCAGCCTATATTTGTCCAAACCCTGATATTTGTGCAGACCTCTCCAAAGGTACATAAGCAAAGAAGCACTGACACACTCTGTATCTTCTTTTAGCATGAGGGGACAGTCCATCGCATCTTCAGGTATCCAATACTTATTAGTATATGCAGTTTCTACAAATACAGTGATATTAATAGCTCATGTCAGTTATGAAAGCTTTAAATTAACTTAATTAAGCGACATTTCAGTGACATCCAAAAAAGCAGTTGATTAGTTACTTGCCAAAAGAGAGGAAAAAATTGTAGCATTTATTCACATTCAAAGCGCAATCACTGTGCGTGTGGAAACTGCCAGCTCAAAAGAAAACTGAAGCTGTCAATTGCCTTTTGTGGTCATATTCAGAAAGGAAGCAAGAGGAGCTCTTTCCCTTGTCTTCTGTTAAAAAATAGTACTCTGCATCATTCCTAAATCAAATTGCATTCTGAATTTGAGAAGCCTATACAAGTGCCTGAGGGGAAAAAAAAGAGATTGCTTGGGCTTTTTTCCCCTAATATCCCATGTAATGCAAGATCTTCAGTTTCCCAGTCTTTCCCCTTTTGAAAAATGTAGCTTTGGAATTTAGTTTTCTATCCAGTAAGAGCAGCTTTATTACCTTGAACTTCTTTAATGTCATTGGCAGTTTAGCAGAGTTTCACATCATGCTGTCACTTTATAACCTAGAATTAGATGACAGGTATAACATTTCTTTTTGTAATAGCTATTCTTTGTTATATCTGGTCACAGAATGTGCTGGGCAAAGATCAATATACTGTTTCATGTTTAGAACATTTACATAGAAACACCAAAAAGTTTAATAGAAATTTCTGCAATCTATATAAATAATTTAAAGGGAGCAATAGACTTGGGAAGTAATTGCCATTTAAACCTGAACTGAGCTGCCTCTTTCTGACTGACAATGATGAAGTATTTGAGAAAGGTAGCTATATCTAATGCATTCTTTGGAAGTGAGAGCCTGCAAATGCACATACTGCACAAAGAAAATATATTGAATGTTTTTCATTAGATATTTGTCAAGATAATTCAGTTCTCAAAAAAGAATTAAGAAATAAAGAATATATGGTTGCTTCAGCCATAGCAATGGCCCACAGTTCTCATGCCCAGTTTTTAAGTTTCTAGTGCTTGTTCCATGTTTTTGACAACAGATTGTTTATTCAAGCTTGTGAATGTTTTAAATGTTGGAGGGAGACTGTATAAAAGTGTAAGATTCCCATATGGATAATATACCATATGTCATGGTTTTGGAGGATCTCTGTGCATGTTCAGTTATGCCTAAATCATTCCAGCTGGGTACTGACACATGCTTTAATAGATGCAGTTTCAGACATTATCTTTTCCCAAGTGAAGTTAACGATTAACAACTAGTATTAGGGGAAGACATCTACTGTAAAGCTTAAAAGCAGCCTTCTACCTCAATCACTGAGCAGTGCTCACGCAGTCACAGGGGGGTGCTGAGAGCCACCAGAACTGTTGGGCAACATTTGATTTTTGGACCTGGAGAGACTTGAATTAGTTCCCTCTCAAATTTATTGTTCAGATTCCCATTGCACATCTGCGCCAGTAGCAGTTTCAGGATGCTGTTTCAGATTGATGGGTTAAGAACATTTTAAGTTGGAAACAAAAAAAATTACAGACCCTTTACAGCATGCTGGGGACAGACATGTTGATGATGACATTCTTATCATGACCAACTAAAAATGCAGTTTTCTGCTAAATAGTAGTGAAATACGTTTTTAGATATAGATTAAATCTGCACCTTATGATTTGATCTAGTTGTGTGATAGCTGGTGATGGCTGAAAAATTCATATAGCAGGAAAGCTAGTTTAAGTATGTTGTTGCTTCTCTTTGCACTTTAAATCTGCAAGTTTTGTCCAATTATTTTGTTTCTTCCAGCAACCTTCAGTGAGGTTAGAAGTGTCACCCACATGATAGAAAACAAAGAACTGAATGCTCTTGCTTACCAGTGTAATGGGAATCATCTGTTTTGACATCTTTTTAGTAATGTATTATTTTGACACCTTCTGAATATTTCCCTATGAAACTGAAGCAAATGAAAGGATAGAAAGCCTGGTCTTTTAGTGCCTACAGTTGTGAAATGGACTGGTGAATTCCATCTCTCCAAAGATAAGCTTGATATCCCTTGACTACAGAATTAAAAATGCTCAAGTAGTAGTGTCAGCAACTGCAGGTGCCACTGGGACACATAAAGAGGTGACATTTATTGTGCTTGATTCTTATATCTTTTATCTACAGTCTCAAAGAATAGAAAATTTTATTGTCAATTCAGGATGAAGAATGACTTTAAAGTATGGGTTTCAGCACTGAATCTCTATAACGGTGCTTAATTATGATGTTCAGGATTGAGTGAGGGAAGGAATTCCTGGTGTAGCCACATGTGTCCATTTCCATTTGGTTTTCTTGTGTATCGTGTGTTTTTAATGCAACTTTGTGTATTAAAAGTTGGATAGAAGTATATGTATCTTTTTAAAGTTTTGTTTTGTTTTCTGTCTCAGTGACAGCGATTATTGGGTGGAAAGTCTTTTGAAAAAGTGGGAACACATTTTTAAGTGCAATGCATGTAATCGGCAAGCCTCATAATCCATTTCAGGTTTACAGATCTTCATGCTCCATTGTCTCTTCCATATGGCTTACTGGGAGATATATGTGCCATGGCTGAGTTGCGGCACAGTAAATGCATCTCACGCTTAAGGGAATCTTGCTAGCAGTGCTAATGATGAGCTACAGATAATGCTCATCCAACTTTGAAATCATAGATTCTACCTTCCTTGCTGGTGCTTTGAAGAATGTTTGTTTCAAGGATTTTTGGAGCATGGAGGTCTAATCTTCAATAGTCCCTCAAGTTCAATTTTTGTCTCTTATTATATACAGAAGATGTGTTAGTTCCATTAGTCATATTGGGTGGGGTAGTGGATTTTTTTTGTGCAAGTTTTATGATTCAGGTTGCTGTTTGCAGCAGTGCTAGAAAGGTCCTGTTGTTGGTTATTTCAGCTTTAGCAGCAATTGTGAGGCAAAGATGACTCAGAATTGGGTAATGGACTACAAGTAAATACTAAAAGTAGAGAGCTATATTGCAGTTCATTTCTGCTGAGTTAACATTCCTTCATCTCTTCTAGGAGCTGCTTGTTTCAAACTTGCTAATTCTGTTGACTCATAAAAGAGCAATGTGAAATCTAGTGGTTCATTGCTTGGCATTGCAGGAGGATTATGTGCCATACAGGACTACAGCAATAAATTATAACCTGAGACCTGTTCACATTGTTCCTGCAATCTACACAGAGCACCATGTCCATTACCGTGGTTCCAGCTGGAAAAAAATGCTGGCAGGCTGTTGATAGGGAAAATAAGTAGGAGTGATGGATAGTTCTTATATTTATAGCCAAGATTATTTATTCTCGCAGAAGTTCAGAGTATCATACTCCTCATCCATGCTTGTTAGGGAATGTAAATATATTGATTATCTGTCACCTTTAGGTAAGGACTGAATTCAGAATTTGTCACTGTAATTTCCATTAATCAGTGAAGGCCTCAAGCAACGTGTATTTTCAGGAACAAATAGCACACAGCGTATGCAGCTGTGGGGCAGCTTGAGGTCATATAAGTTTGGCAGTGCCTCCCCTCTATAAATATGTAATCAATTCTTTTGTGTTACATTATGTATTTTTCTATTTACTGTTATCTCTTACTATGGGTTTTTAATTGGTACATTTTATTGATGTACTGAAAACGTACTCAAGCTATAACAATTAGTATTGTGTATTCAGTACTTTTTTTTTTTTGTAACCACCTTATATTCACTCTATAATACTGCATGTGTCTCATAGATTTCCTTTACCATTTGATGGGTTGCCATCCATGCTTAACTTGTTATTAAACTGTTATCATGCATACCCAAACATGTCATTACTGTGGTAAAAGTATTGAACTGAAACTATAGATGGGACAACTGCAAAAATGGTTTGAAAAATGCTGGATTTTTTTTTTGTCTAAAGACATTGAAGTTTTATATTTATTGTACATGAAGTAGTTTTTTAATAAGAATTTTTATGACACTTTTCATGAACACCATACTAATTTCATGTTTCTTTTTCCCACATCTTACCTTCAACATACTGAGAAAGTAGAATAGAGAAGAAGACATCACAGTATCTAGTTGTTTGTGTGTGAATAACAGCTGTTACCTTTATTTTGGTTAAATAAAGTGTTATGCACAAAATCCACTCTTTTTATGCTGGGAATCTAGGAGCAAGTGTGATATGTAGATTGTGTTACATTTCTCACATACTTGTCTTAGGAAGTGATGATGTATTTGCTTTAGATTAATGCTTATCTTAGGCTGGTGCAAATATCAGAGTGCATGCGGAATTGTAAATATTTGATCTGTTATCCTGTACTTCTGTATGCATATGCATACATATTCGGGGGCGTGGAATTAGTCATAGTTACTTCATTTGTTTTACTTAGCACTGAAGTGTGTGCTTTCAAAATTAGGATTCATTTCACTGGTTGAGCAATAAACACTGATTGAGAAGTTACTCATAAGATATTGCTGATAGGAAACTTATATAGAAAGCAGAAAATGATTTTAAAATTCAGTGAAATATACTCTTCCTGGACCTGACTCAAACTGATTCCTCTCCTTCCAAATACATCTCCAATCAGAATAACTCTTTTCCTTACAAAGTATCTTGGATATTTCAATAATTCTACAGATTTCTGGTGTCATAAGTCAGTATCTTTCTACAACATGTTAGTTAATATTTTCCCAGATGTTTCAGGTATATTGGGTGCCTTGCGTAATGTTGATACATTAAACTAGTCATTCTCTCCTGATTCTGACATGCGCTGCTGCCTTGTTTGCCTTTTTTTATTGTTACTCTGCACTACACCGATGATTTCAATATTTTCACATTTACTCCCAAATTGATTTCCTAAAGATTGTTTTTAATTTCATACTACTATTATATGCTTGCTTCATCTCAAAGAGTTTTTTTCCTCCCCTTCAGCATTTACCCCATCTTAAAAGCTCTATTTATCCAATCTCTGCTGTGATTTAGCTAGGCAATTTAAAACCTTTTACATTAATGCAAACGGGACTTATAAAATGTTTCACATTATTAAATTCAAATAGCATGGATATAGGATGACAGGATTAATTTAACAGGTGAGCAGTAGTGGTGCAAGGGTGGAGATTTAGCACAGATGGATGGTTACAATAAGGTCAGACACCTAAGGAAAGCAGGGAAGAGAGAAGTTTATTGGGAACTAAGAGTGTATCACTGATTTACAAGGCAGGCAATGCTGGCTGGAAAAGGAGGTCTGGAAGAGACGGGAGCCTTGACGAGAAAGTTAT
Organism: Buteo buteo; assembly: GCF_964188355.1. NCBI lineage: Eukaryota > Metazoa > Chordata > Aves > Accipitriformes > Accipitridae > Buteo > Buteo buteo. Next base: position 17,387,128 of record NC_134175.1, on the reverse strand, counting down.
AGATTTGTGTCAGATGAAAAGACGCTGGCGAAAGATGACCTTGGATTAAAATAGTCCAAGGGAAATAAGAGAGGATGCTTGTTAGATATAAACAGAGAAGGAAGGCAAGTGACACACAACTTGCAGTACCAAGGAATTCAGCTCCCTGACTGGGATGACTCCTGACACCAAGCACTTAGAGTTCAGCCTCATCAGATGACTGTGAAACTCTGACCACATTGAAGTCAGTTTGGACTGCATTGAGGTCAATAGAGTAGAGATTTCATATTTCACTGTGGTTATTAGTTTCTTCTTTTGTTTTGCCAGCTTTCTCGTCCAACTTCTTTTGCTTTCTTATAAGAAAAGAAATACTCATATAGCTGTTTTGCTGGTAGAAGGCAGAAGAGTTCTAGCTGTCTGCTTTTTGTGTTGGGATAAACATTTTTCTGGAAATTGTTAAGAAACAATGTTTTTTCTTGGCAAGCTAAACTGCAGTTCCTTCACAGCACTTTAAATCAAAGGAGGCAGTCTTTAAAAGAAATAATAATGTATGTCTTTAAAGGCATCTGAAAGGCATTAACCTGTTTTGGTTTGTTGGGTTTTGGGTTTGTTTGTTTGGGGTTTTTTTGTTTGTTTTTTTTTTTAAAGAGACAAAACACAGCTAGAACTTGCTGTATGATACTTCATATTACTGAAAGAATAGTAGTGACATTTTGAGCTTTTGAGCATATCAGGTAAATTATTCACTATTTTAGTGCAGAATCTCTGTTTGACATTTCCTTTTTCATAAGTATATAAATGTATTTATAGAAACTAGCGCTTTGAGAGTAAAACAGGATCTGACAAAAATGATGCTAGTATTTAAGTTTCTGGAAGACAATAGCTTCAATAAATACATAAATGAGTATTTAGAAACAAAATAGACAATTGGAGTTTGCAGTTTTATTAATGAATGTGCAGATCCATATATCTGGTCCAACAGATACACTGGTCTGTCCTTTAGAAGAAAATTAATTTTTCTCCAGCATTGTTATGCTTTTGTTGATAGTAAGATGGGCTGCCTCTGTAAAACTTGAGACAACAGATTTGGTTTGTGAAATTAAATTTCTTGTCTTATCTCATATTTATACTGGTTGTGTTGCTTTTTCACAGAAACAAAAGAGAAGAAAGGGGTCATAACTTTCTTACATATCTCAGTTCATCTCTCTTGCCATGCTGACATATTTCTTCCGTACAGCTCATCTGTTTCTTTAGTATTTTAGTCGTCTTCAACAGCTTACTGAATATGTCAAAATATTTTGGTGTGTGTCTTCTCAAGTAGTGCAGCCACATACTCCCATGTTATTTATACAGTATAGCAGAGATGAAAAGTTTGACATACCTTTAAATGTGCTCCTTTTTGTCCATGTTTCTATTTCTCCAGCATTTATCACTTCATTCAAATATTCTTTCTTGCTTTGTGCCCTCTCACCATTGCATTTAATTTTTGTCAATTTGAAACATGGTGTAAAACACTTGAAGATGACAGTGGTAAACAGGAGCTCTTCTTCCCTGATAATTTGCAAATATCTCATATCTTATTCAATGACAGAGGAGACAAAAATAAGAGACTTTTCTTTATGAATATGAAAAACAGAAAAAAAGAAATTAGGGAACTGACTGACAGATCAGACTGCGGTTTTAGATCCACAAGCACTGTGGGAACTGTAAGCATTTTCTCAACACTCTAGTGGCAGGGTTTTACTATACTTATCAGGCCAGATCCTGAGCTGCTTTAATCTGTCCTTGCTCTACTGCCTTCAAATAAACATGACAGTTAAACAAGTTAGGATTCAGCAAGTGCTATGCATTAATTGAACATTGATACTGTTTGTTCTTTTCTGCCACAAATAAGGTTGCTGTGTACTATTCATATTTACAAAGGTATTTTTTTGTATGAAATAAATTTTGAAAATGTGAGCTCTCAGATCCAAACAAATAACCTCAGGTTAATTTATTGTGTACATGATAATGTACATTTATAAATCAAAGTGTATTTTTCTTGACATCTAAGTAACAGGTTGAGAGGCTGGTAGAGAAAAAAACAACAAAATGTGTATGACTACATATGTTAGCTATTATATTTACAAATTTTCTCCCACTATGTTCTTTATTAAATAAATATTAACAAATGTTTAAACGTAATATAATGGTGAATATAGACAATATCCATAACAAATATGAAGGTTTTATAGGCAGCATCATTATATGATTCTATACTTCTCTAAAGATTTTTATCTAACTTTCCAGTAGGGAAAACCCAACTGATATGAAAGACAAGTCTGAAGGCAGTAAAATGTCACATAAGTCACAGGATTGACTGTAAAACTGAGTCTATTGCCATAGGATTGATTGAAAAAAAAAAAAGTAAAAAGAAAATATTACATATTTGAAAAAAACAAAAAAAATTAGCCCTTCATAATAAATAAAACAACTTAAACTATCCAGTCATCCACTTAAGAAACACTGATTCAGCATTTTTCTTTACGGGGGGGGCGGGGGGGAAGTACTGTATAAGCAAAGGTATTGCAAATAAATCATCATCTTCATGCATTTTCAAATCTAGAACTCCAGTGACTCAAAATGTCTGTCAGAAGTGTAATTATATCTATGAGCAATGGCATGTCTTTAAAAAAGTAAATTGTTTCATACAAGGGCTCTTTATCAGGGCCATCTGTATACATCTGCAAAACAAAACACATGTGGGGTATAGCCCGAGGTTCTATTTTCTTCTGAGTTATTAGAGAGCTATACCATGCCAAATCCTCTGCAAAGGGTCCAGGGGCAATATTTTCTACAAATGGCAATTTAACTTAGAATTAACTTAGAAAATTAAATCCTAGAAAGTTTATAAAACCAAGTTGGTCTGTGTCCTTGCTTCTTGTTTTTCCCTAATTTTTAAATTTTATTTATTCAAACAAGAACTGTGCATGCTCAAATATAGCACCTTTATTTTCACTATTATCTATAATGATTTTAGAAAGGAAAAAAATCAAAGTACAAACTAGATATTTTACTATTCAGCAAATGTCAATTCAATTTGCTGTGTTTATTTCCCTTGAGATTTATGTAAATCGTGTATGTTTAAATAAGATGTATGTTTATACATTAATGGGATGAAGGTCAGAAAGCTTCCACTTTTTAGAAGTCCCTATATACATATATATGTCCCTATATATGTCCCATATATACATATATGTTTGTATATGTACATATTTTAAAAAGTTATTTAATAATATGTTTAAACTGTTCTTGAGTTATTTAGCTATTTATGTATCAGGCTAGTAAAATTAATACCTGTATATCTCTGAAATTTTGGCATACTAAAGTTCTCCTAGTGATATTTGACTGTCTTCTAGATGAAGGTCTCATGAAAATGCTTTAAAGCTATTCTTCCTCCCTACATCCCTGCCTTTTTTCTCAAGTAACAGGAAATAAAAATTAGTGCATGTTTCCAAAATGGTATTTCTTTCTGGATTTTTAATTTTATGTTACATTATTTGAATGTTCTTTTATCAAATTATGATCAACAAATATTCATTAATTAATTTCTACATGTGAGGTATATGTTTTTGAAATATATAACAAATATTTTCCTTGATACACACATTCTTAAAAATCGGCAAAGTCATTGTGTGATTCCCCACTTATTTGCAGTAAAATTCTTGTTATTTCTACATACTAAAATAATGTGATTTTCCCCATCCCTAGCAGAATGTTTTTTGTAGAGAGAGAATTTCCATTCTGTTCTTAGCAAGATTCATTAATTAATCAAGATTTTCATTAATTTATAGATTTGGGCTTTTTAAATTATTACTGTTTAGAAAAGGTAGACTACCAAATTGAGATAAAATATTATTTTCTTATTGTCATGCAACATTATGAACTCAATAATTTAGACCATAAGTAAAATTAATTTAGAAGAAATTTTTAGAGCTATAAAAAAGCTAAAATGTAAATATATAATAAATTGATACAGTACTTAACTATATTATCATACATATATCAATATATTTAGGAAACATTTAGAATGTGAATTATTATCAATATTTTTAAAATTATAGAATGCTAAATTACACTTATGAAAATGCTTTAAAAACTAACTCTTTTTGAAGCTTAATACAAAACCTAAGATCTGTTCCTCAGCTGAAATAAATCTCTAAGGTAACTCCTTCCAGTGAGTTGAACGCTACTTGCACCATTAAATGATACATTTTCTTCTTTTTCATAGTATGTCTCCCATGCTGCAGATACAAGCTTTAGAATGTACAAAAAATAGTAATTCTTTATACCTAACAACTAGAGGTTAACTGCTTGCAGAAACTTGGCCAGTTTTTTAATGTAAAAAGGAAGGGAAATTACCTTTAATGCTAACAAGATCATTGCCTTATTAAAAATTAAGTCATTACTGAATTCTAATAGAAGCATTTATCATGAGAAGGTCTCTATTCCTGGTGAGCATTTATAAATTGTGCTGTTAAGACAAATAGTGTTTATTCAAATTACTTTTAAATATTTAAAATATTGTACCATTGAATTCATGTCTTAGTTTTTCTCTATCTTGTTTTTGTTCATTGCTTAGGACTGGTTTGTAGTGGAGGTGAGAATTCAGTAAAGCCAACTAAAATGATGTCAAGTCACATGAAGTTCTGAATGAGTACATAATGCACAAATTCATTACAGTGGTATACAATGTTAGATTAGAAAAGATAATTTGGATTGTTTTTCTTAGTCTAAATAATAATTGATGGACCTTACCCCATAGAATTATATGAAAAATGTATTGTGAGTGGCAGAAGTAATTATAGACTCACTTTCCTGTCACTATAGTTTAAGATTTAGGAGCATTTTATTTTTTTATTCCTGTTCCTTGTGATTTTGTAACTTGGGTGTAAAATGTTACTCGATTGTAACTCTTGCAACAGAAGATTTCTGCATCAGAACAGTTTCTGAGAAAGTAATATGTGAAAAGGCATGGAAATTATTATTATTTCCTTATGAAATACTTGTTGGCTACAGCTTGGTTCGTTGGCTTAAAGACATGAAAATTTGCTGAAATGTGCCTATACGTTTTCCTGGGGATGCAACACTTGTCACAGCACTAAGTATTGCACACAGGTGTTTTGATCTTTGGCATTTCCAGTAACAACCCTGACTTGTGCTATTGAGAAGCTTTCTTGACTCCCTGGTGGGAATCTGCTGTGGAGCAGTGGGTGTGAAAGCATCCGTGCAAGGGCAGATCTCAAAAATAGCCATGTCCATCAGCATCAATGTCAGCAAATGGGCTTAGAATAGACACTACTCGAGGAAAGAAATGCCATACTCTTTTACAATAGATTTATGAGGCTATATGTATGATTGCTAATGAATGTAATCTGCTTGAGCATATATTGTTGGGAGGCAATTATGAGATCTCATTAACTTGTCTTTGCACATGGTATGATGAATTTTAAAGGCTCTTATCAGGAGAGTGAGGCAGGGGCTCAGACAAAGTCCACTGGGAGGGCTGATGCCTATGGAGCTAAACTGAAAGCAAAGAAGTATATCTCAATGCACATAAAGTCATTTTCTCACAGCTATCCTTATGTTCTCTAATGAAGGTTTAAATGTAGGTAGAGATTTGTGTGTGTGTCAGTTACATAGGGATTCATTCAGTTAGATCGTATAATTTTTGGTTAACTAGAATATTTGTTTTATTCTTTCAGAAAAAAGAATTATTCACTGGAGGAGATTTAAAAGATAGTTTCCTTATTTTCAAGACTTAAGTTTCATTTTCCTGCTATATACTTTGCTAAATAATAATACATCATGCATTTCAGTTCCCCTTGAGTCTTATTTAGGATGGCCTCTCTAAGGATATCTTCATAGATATATCTTGTATAATAAAGGATGTGTGCAGTAGAAGTGAAATAATTCTGATAATGTTAATTCTGATAATGTTAGCTGAACATTGGAGGACTTGGGAGAAGTAAAAACTATTAAAAATTATGGATTGAGTAAACAGGCTCATCGAAGTCCAGGAGAATTGTCATTTCTCTGAAAGATGAAATCTTGACCATGTTAAATTGTTTATCAAAATGCTTATGGACTTCAAGGTCCAGAATTTCACCACAAGATTTCAGTATGATACAAGCTGTATTACAGCAATGCTGTGAAGAGTTATTATGCAGATGACTGGAAAAAATGACTTTGTAGCAATTTGTATGAAAAAAAATCCCTATATACAAGGACCTCCTGAGAGGTGAACTGGAGAAAAGGGACAACTTAGAAACTACCAAAATGTTTCTTTCTTACTTATAATGCTTACTTTCTACTATTGTCCATTATGGTTTAAATAGGTATGGCTTAAATAGTATTTATTAATGTCTTCATGATACAGTACCTCTAACCTAACACAGCTAATGAGGTATTTAGAACAGTATGCATTTTTTCAGTCAGTAAATAACTCACACAAAGTATTCTTTTAGTTAAGTGAAACCATTCATATATCTGCATCAATTCCTAGGAATGGTTTGATCTGAGAAAAGTGGGAGGGAAAAAAAATGATGTGCAATATTTTTTAAAATTTCAAAATCTGCATTTGAGTAGCCCCAATTGTCTCAAAGGTTTGTGGCTTTTCAATTAGTTCGAGGGTTATGTTTTATTATTCCTTTCAGTTGTGCTTATGATGGACTTGTATCAGATTGTAGGTGTTACTTAATTTGTAGTGGGTTTACGATGTCTGTATGTCCACAAATATAATTTTCTATACAAATGCAATGCAAAATACTGTTCTTTCATTTTAACAAGAATGAGTAGTTGATAAGAACAAGTTGAATATCAGGATCATTTCAAACTCATTTTTGGTAGGAATATAAGCTTTACATTACAGCAGACTATTGGTCTACCTGCTCTTACAGTTTGTCCAGTGTCAAATACCTCAGAGAGCAAAAGAGTACAAAACTTTGTAATGGATTAAGTCAAATTCCTGTCTCCTGGGTCTGCTTTCTTCCTAACCACAGCAATTAGTACAAGTCATGCTCATGAAGCATGAGAATTTAAATTCCTCATAATTTTATACCTAACCTAGAGTATCTTTGGATACTTTAAATACATAGTACTCTATGTATGTGTAAATGTATGGTAGTTTTTATAGCTATTGCATGCTTGGCCTTCTCACTACCCCTTAAACTCCAGGGATTGTACAGCACACTTAGAATTATAAATGATTTTTTTTATTTATAATTGTGTTTTATTTTCACATTCTTTGTATTATTCTTTTGTGAGAAAAGGTAAAGAACACACAGGTGACCTTCTCTGGATACAATGGTATAATTTGTTGTACTGTCATGTGCTATATCTCACCCACCAAACAAACAAATGCTTCACTTCTCAATTCCCTTTTCTAAGTATTTTGTCTTTTAATCTCTCTGTATGCTTTCTGAGATGGAGATAAAAAGAAGAAATTATATTCTTACTTTTCCAACTCTATTTTTGTCTATGTAAAATTTTGTTTCTTATTCTAAAACCGATCATCTTCTCTATAAAGTGCATTGTAATTGCTATTATGATGTTAATAGTGAGGCTGAGAATTGTTTTCTGAATGTTTATTTAATTGAAGATGTGCAAGCGTCCTGCTTTCAGCTGGAATAGAGTTAATTGTCTTCCTAGTAGCTGATATAGTGCTGTGTTTTGGGTTCAGTATGAGAAGAATGTTGATAACACTGATGTTTTCAGTTGTCACTGAGTAGTGTTTAGACTAAGTCAAGGATTTTTCAGCTTCTGATGCCCAGCCACCAAGAAGGCTGGAAGGGCACAAGAAGTTGGCACAGGACACAGCCAGGGCAGCTGACCCAAACTGGCCAACAGGGTATTCCATACCATGTGGCGTCACATCTAGTATATAAACTGGGGGAGTGGGGCTGGGGGGACTGCTGCTCGGGGACTAACAGGGCATCAGTCAGCAGGTGGTGAGCAATTGCATTGTGCATCACTTGTATATTCTAATCTTTTTATTGTTATTATTATTATTGTCACTTTTTTATTGTTATCATTATTAGTTTACTCTGTTCTATTAAACTGTTCTTCAAACCACGAGTTTTACTTTTTTTCCCTGATTTTCTCCCCCATCCCTCTGGGTTGGGGGGAGTGAGTGAGCGGCTGCGTGGTGCTTAGTTGCTGGCTGGGGTTAAACCACGACAGCACATATCTGAATCAATTAGGTATTTTAAGTGTGTACAGTACCACAATTATCAATATTGTCTTTTCTTTCGTATTGCCTAGCTACACAGATTTCTGTTGGACCTCACAATCTTATAGTTAGCCTTCTTTTTAGACTTTGTTTTTTATTTCTACTGGGGAAAAAAAAAATCCAAGACTACCAATTTTTTGTCTTGATATGGATTACATAAACATTTTTTACTGCCCATTCTTCTCAAAAAGAGTTACTATACTGAGAGATTTACAGTTAGTTCAAGGTCTGCAATTTGACAGCAGGTTGAAAAAAGGAGAATATTGAGACTCAAATGCACAGTGGTTATTTCTGAGACGGCCAAGTCTGTTGTATACCTGCCTGGGAACGTGCAGACACATAGCAAATGGAGAGGAAAGCATTCTACTGATTCCAACTGGCTGACTATGTAGAAAACATTATTGTGTTTCCAATTAATTATTTTTTTTTTTTAGAAGGAAGGTTTTGTGTTTTGTTTTGTTTTCATTATGGAAGAAGTGTTTTCTCTTCCTAATTAATCTCTAGGCACTTAATTGCCAAAGAATTCCAGGCTAGCTAGACCCTGGAGGACCAATGTGAAGACTCACAGAAAAGTTAATTTTCTTGCCAAGCTTGAAACATGAATCTGAATGAGTGCATAAAAATTACTTTTTAAAGTGCACACACAGACAAAATTTTATGTATCATCATGACTCAAGACATGCAAACTTTTTCCACATCTCAACAGTGGGCTAAGCAAGCTGTGTCTTGCATGTATTCATATGAAGCCTACAGAATTTGAAGGCTTCAAAATCAGGGTAAAAAAAATCTGTCTTTTGAGCATGTTTCTTTAATTCAGACTAATCTCAAGGACAAAGGAGCTCAACTTTTCCACCAGAAGTTTGTTTATGATAGTCTGAGCCTTTTCCAAAAACTGCACTCAGTTTTTGAACTAGGTTTTAGTAGGGAAATTTCATGGGTATTCACTTCTATCTTTTTGATTTTTTTCTTTAGTTTTGTCACTGGCAATAAAACATAGCTAAGATGTGGAAATATTATGGACCCATCCGATAAGAATGTGCACATCTCAGATGTTTCCTTTATCTTTGTCAAACACTGTTATTGCATTGAGATGAAATTAATTTATTGTGTAATTCTTTCTATAATATACACTACATAGATAAAGTTGTAGATTGAACATGAATGTTTGAATACCAAGTATTAAAATAATTTATTTAAATAAGCAACTATATGTGTAACATAGAAGGTTGAAAATTTTATTATGGAAACCCATATTTCCCTAAATGGAAACTCTTCACAGAAAAGTATTAATTTTGCTGGCAGTCCTACTGGGTAGTATTTTTGAGGTCCAGCATGGAATTTCAGGAGAGAAGGAGGAAAGAAGAGTGGTCAATCTCAGTAACTCAGGCAGGGTTTATGGTATCTTGTCAAAAATGCATCCTACAACCCAACTCCTGATAGCACTTTCAGACCTTCCACTAAAAGCTGGCATTTTGTTAAACCACTGGATACTGAACTGATCCCAGGCAGAGTCCTTCAGCCTTAGCATCTGTGGAGACGCTCCAAGGCCCAAGCTGTTCAGTGAAGTGGTCTTCCCAAATACTTCTATGATTTAACAGAGTTTAATAAGTTTCCCAGAATTTTGCATAATAATTCTTCAGAGAGCACATGGGAAGAGGAGCGTGTAGGAAAAGATAAGCTTTGCCCAAAATTATTAAAGCTGTCAGTGCTGTCACTACAATGACAGAGGGCAAGAGATAAGAGAGCATTCTAAAATAACAGTAGAGCATTCTGTGTTTCATTTGGGAGTCCCATCCGTGTCCAGGAAAGCACCAATTCCACTCTGCCCCTGGCTTCTGTCCCCACTTCTCACTCTGTTTATCACTGATAGCAGACAAAGAAAAAATGTCTCATTCCTTGTCTTTGTATGATGTGTGAGCTCAGGAGGAGCTGGTCGCAAATCTTTCCCAAGTCGTTTTGACAGTGTTAGTACTATCCTGAAAAAAGCAGTCTCAGTAAATTCACTACAGTGATTAAGATGTTTACTTTTGCACATGCCCTGTACCTCTTCTGTTAGGTCTTTAAGAGTTACAACACAACCTGGAACTGAAAAGGCAGGATTAAAGTTGTACATCCAAAATATAGTTAGTAGCTCAGTAAATACGCATCTACAGGATTCAGCCTTTTGATATGTTCATAAAATGTGCAAAAAGCCCCTGTGGGGATGAGATAGTAAGTAAGGCCATCATGGCAGGGTGGTAACATTTCTTGTAATGTTGCTGGAATTGGAGAGTCACCCACTAACTGCATGGGACTAGAAGAGAGAACAGAGAAAGGAGAGCAAAGGTGTTCCAGCAGGACAGGTGGATATGCAAGAGGGGAAATCCTCCTTTCTACTGAAAGCATTTTGAAATCCCCCTGACTCTTCTCATCCCTCGCTTTCTCCTAGCATCCTACTGACCTAGGTATTCTGTTATCCTTTAGGATCAGCTCTGCCATTTCTGCAAAATTGAATTTTTACTGTCTTCAAAGCATGGACAAAAATCCTGACAAAAGAAAAAATAAGTTCTGCCTAGGCTGCTGAGAAACCATGAGCTAAGTCTACAAAGATGATGCTCCTCAGATATGAAGAACAGCAAAACAGGTGTTTAACTAGGCCTCTTTCATATTATGTGAATGAGTCAACCACTAGCCTTTCTGTGTTGCCTTCTTTCTGGTTTATTGAGGGGGAAAAAACAACCAACTGAAACAATGCCTTTAAGATGGCTTTGGGTTTTGTTTTAATGTGAAACAGTACTTTCCCTGAAATCTCACTAAAGGTTTGTGGGATGAATGTATCAGTACACACTGAAAAGAGGGATATCTGTTTTCCTACTGATGCATAGGTATCTCGGGTTAAGAAATACACTTGCTGAAGGTTTTATTGGTTTTATTGCTAGCCATCATTAATGTACTTTGCTCATTCTATTAAATCCCATTTGAACTTCTGCTGACTGGACTTTTCAGATGTGTACAAACCAAATTGTGCTTGACATAAAATTTACCTGGATGAAGTGTTTTAAATTATGTCAGTGAGTCTAATGAACAAAATTTAATGGGTCACTTGAGGCTCTGTTGAGTACATCCAAACAAATTTGCTTTTCAGGGTTCAGATGCCTTTTATAAAAATGTTGACTCAAATTCACTAGGAAGTTTGGCAAATTCTTTTAAACAAGAGCTCAGCTTTTCAACTGGAATATAAAACTTTGGCTTGTCTATTCAAAAACAAGTCCTTTTTTCAGCAAGTGATGCATCACCAACATCTAAGACTTAGAGTATTCATGCAATAGGTTTAGCAGTATCGTTACTTTTTGGACAGATCCTTTTTCTTTCTTATGTTGTCTTATAGATGATAAAACTGAGCATGGAAATGCAATGCTTTGTAATTTATTTAGGTTCTGAAAATTCAGGAAGCATGTCCCCTGTTAAATCACTATGTCATAAACTTTTTGTTTTGGTATTACGTGACAATGGGAGGCAACTCGTTAAGTCTTTGAATATGCATACTTGTACTACTCACTGAGTTGTCCCATTAATTTCCAGTTGTATAAGCTATTGTTCCTTCTGCTCTGAGTTTTGGAAGCCTGTCTTTTTGTACAAAAATCATTCTTATGTTTCCATCAAAGATAGTAAAAAAAAAAACAAAACATGGGCTGGCTCTAATGCCATTGCCAATTTAGACCAGTTCATAGTTTCCCACTGTCCATTTTGTTGTAACAGTATGAAGTCTGCCTTAGTGTGAGAATTGAGAAGATAGTAAGATTTTTTCCAGTCAGAACAATAATAAAAAAGTTGAATTCCATGGCAATAAATTGGTAGTATGGAGGCATCAGTTTTACAAAATACTATGTGACTGCAAAATAAAATCAGAACGATGGGGTCACTGCAGCTGGTCCCTGCTTGACTAGAACATCAGTTGTTACAGAAAGGTTCTGGTTAGGTTTATAGCATTGCATACCACAACCCAATTAGGCTAATGCTCTCCTTCGGTCGGTGAGCTTTTCCAATGCTGCGCACTGAACCTTTCCCAGAGAGTTGCTTATCTGGCTCCAAGTACAGATAAATATCAAACCACAGTGAAATGCAATACCCCAAGCACAAGTGAGAGCCAGTACTCAATCTAGTGCTCATGCTTGCTGTAGTCTGACCTGCTATACACTGTGGCCCTTGCTACCTTCATAAGTAAGTTTTGCTCACAAAGTAGTTTATATAGATATTATATAGCTATATTTGTTACATAGCTGGTTATAGTGAATAATAACAATATTAAGGTATTTAAAAAAAAAAAGCAAATATCAAGGCGAAACAATCTCTACTATGGCACAGCTTTCAGCCAGGGCATGGCAGTTAGCAATTACTCCATACTCCATAGAAAAGAAATGAGAATGACTGGTATCTAGATAATCATACTAAGAGAAATAATTTGCATTGTTTAACTTAAATAAAACATCAAGAGTATGTAGCAGTCTTAAGCGCATAACAGGCTGTTGTAAAGAAGAAAGTTGTAATGTCTTTCCCACGGCCATGGAGTAAGAAAATCTTAATTTAGAATTAGGAAAAACATTTTGATGGCATGGATAATAGACAAAATATTCAGACATGCATGAAGCCTTTCTCCCTAGAGGCTACTGAACAGTGTCTGGACTGACTACAATATTTGCCTGGAATGGCAGAAGCAGAGAAGCTTTTCCCCTGGGGGGCAGGGAGACAGAACTTCTTCAGGTTCTTCCTAGTCTTGTGATTCATAGTATTGGCTGTCATATTAATAATTAACTTTTATGAAAAGTATCACAGGCTGCTTTAATCTCACAGAAACTCATATAAATTACTAACAAATATTAGGCAACAACAGCAAACCCAAGAATAAATGTTTTAGTCTTGAGGTACTATGTCATTATGCATAACTGGGCAATTAACTTACAACAGGAATAATTATCCAGTGCAAAAGTGATAAAAAGGTTGGATGCATAAGGTTACTCTGAAGTAACAGCAAGTGGTTCATTTCCAAGAACTATTGTTAGTACTGTGATTAAAAGAAATTATTTTAGAAGATGTCTTCTTGGAGTTGGGATATTAGGAATTTGTACTGAAGTACAGGCCGTTGTGAAAATAACTGTGTAGGTGTCCTGGGTTCAGCTGGGATAGAGTTAATTTTCACAGGAACCTGGGAAGGGGCACAGCCAGGACAGCTGACCTGAACTAGCCGAGGGGCTGTTCCATACCATGTGATGCCCTGTGCAATATATAAATGGGGAGCGGGGTGGGGGGAAGCCCCTGGTTTTCGGTGGGGGAAGTGGCAGAGCGTTGGGTTCTGGGCAGTGAGCAGTTGCACTGTGCATCACTCGTTTTGTATATCTTTTGTTAGTACCATTGTTGCTGTTGTAACTTCTCTTTATGTGTTGTCCCAGTAAATTGTCCTTATATCAACCCATGAGGTTCCTTTTTTTTTTTTCTTTTCTCCTCTCTGATTCTCCTCCCCATCCCACCGAAGGCGGGCAGGTAGGAGTGAGCAAGCGGCTGTGTGGTCCTTTAGGCTGAAACCATGACAGTAGGGAAGCTCTGGAATAATGTGTGTTGGGAGATTCCTATGCACATCTGACATTCTTGAAAGTCATTAGCAAGAATAGAACTTCCTGCAGGTGTGTTATGAAATGCACTAAATTGTAGCTAAGTCTACTGACTCTGAAGGAATGATAGATTCTGGCTGTTCAAAAAGTAGTGTGTTTTCATATAACACATAAGACAGAATTCTTTTGAAAACTCAGGTCTGAATCCACTTTCTTTGAGATGAATAAAAAAACCTGTAATTGATTACAGTGGTAAAAGACTAAGTGACGGCAAAGTAGTTCGGAAAACGCCTATGACATTTTTTTCCCTTAAGCTAGTTGTACATGGCTGTACAAAGAGTATGGGCAAAGTTAAAGCATAGTTTTATAATAAATTGTGGTTATATAATATCACATAAACTCAGTATTGAGTGTTTGCAATCTGAAAGTGTTGCTCTGTATTAAAGTTTTGAACATAAGTTTGTGTTTCAAATGTATTCTTATGACAATTGCTTTTCACCAATAAAAAGGTTAAAAGAGCCAACAGAGCTTAGCCTGGCACAGAGCAATGGATTAGAGGAGACTCTCAGGAAGAAATCATATCAAGAAACTGTATTATTACAAACTCTTTGTTTCCTTTTGCTTTTAAGAGGTACAGCATTTCAGGTTTTTTCATCCCGCAGCAGGTAAACATTTAATGCCATCAAAACATGTTATGCTTCCTTGCAGCAGATATATTAAGGATAATATTTGATGGGGTACATTGAGCATGCTATTTTAGTCTCTCTAAATGCTTAGGTTTTGATAAATGGAAGTGTGGTCTCTGAAGACAGCTACAAAAAAACCCCAACACTCATCACACAAGGAGGTCAGTTACAATTCACCATGATGCTTTTTGCCCTGAGAAACTGTCTGTAACTCTTCTGCTTTTGATGAATGTGGTCTTAGGAGACAGACTTACAGCAAATGTTTTGTTTATTTTCACAATATTAGTCTATTTCCAAAATTTGTTAAAGGACTATTAACCTGAATTTGGAAAAGCTGCTTCAAAGGTAGAAAATATTTTAGATTAATGTGTAAGGGAAAGTACAGTTTCTTAGCCCAAAATTAAATTAACTTTTCTTGGCAATCCAGAATACTATTGTCAAGATACTTGCTTTCCTTCGGTATACTGTGATTTCATTGAGGCTTTAACCCTCTTTAAAAGAAAATACTTAAAAAGAAAGTGGACTTACAAGCATGAAAAGGATGTTACAATGACATGAGAGGAATTTACAAAGAAGGAATTGACACTTCTGATTTAGAGATAATGATGTGTGCAGATTGAATTAGAACAGACGTGTTTTATTTCTCAAAACTTCCTGAAAGTAATAAGTCATACAGTGAAATCCATGTGATAAGCCCAAACTTAGTACACTTTCTGATGTTGCTACTAAACGGGATTGGAAAATGCAGTTTATTTGCCTTAGATTAATAGATATGTATTATGCAGGTAGATATATTAGTCTTGGATAAGCATAAGCTGCACACAGAGCAGAAAAAAAGTTGGGAAGTTGTTGCTACGTACCTTGCTCTGTGACCCTTTTGTTACTCATGGTTATTACCTGATTCTTTGCTCTTTCATCTTGCCTTGAGCTCCTTTTTGCCATGTGTAAATTACTTCAGACCATCTCACTACCCTATTTAAATTTAGCTGAGGTATCTTTACAACACATTGCATTTCCTAAGAAGCAGGGGAGCTTGACAGTCTGGAACTTACTCAGTCGTAGTTCATGGTTTTGGGCATTGTGTGGACTTTTTTTTAGGAAAAAATATTTGCTCAATAAATAAATCCCCTTGAAGATCTGACAGTTTACAGTTTTTTTCAGAAGTTAGCAGTTTAAGTTAAATGCTTGAATGAAACTTTTGTGTTATGCTTCCATATGTCATACTTTTTTTCAGCTTGCTATCAGAGAATGCAGAGCTCCAGTGTCATTTTTCTGGGTCCTGTGGTTCTCATCTCTCACATGTTCTGGTGTGTCATATGGATCTATGTGTACCATTGTGAACTTGTCCCTGCTGTGCTTCTACAAAATGAGGTTCCTGTCTGCTGTCATACATTAAAGCTAAGGTCTTCCTTTCATCGGGTAGTAAGTAACTGCCTATATATGATAGAAAGCAGATGTTTTGCTCTGGTCCTTGTTGGACACTATATATGCCTGGAAAATCTTACTTCTATGCAGTGAATAATGAAATCTTTCATTACTTTATTTTTTCCTATGCTTTGCTTGATCAGGTTTGTCCATTGCATGAAATAAATGAGTTTGTTTGGATAAACAGTCTCTCAGCATCTCTCTCTTTGCAGTATCTCTCTCCTATGCATGCAGAATTACTGTGTATCACTGGCTTCTCATGAAGATAGAGTGAACAAAGACCATCTCATGTAAAACTGTACACACAGAAGATCTTTAAAGATTTTTTTTTTAGTCTTGGGGAAATAATGAAGTGCTTGCTATCAGCCAATTCTTTCTCCCTCTTTGCCACTTGGAAAATTAATCTCTGGAGGAAAATCACATTTCTGATATGCACATAGTCTTAAAAATAAGTTTTAAAGAAAAGTGAATCAGCATTTTTGTCTCTGAGATGTCATTATCACTCTATGAACATTATAATTACAGAAAATTTTTCCAGTTATTCTAAATTCAAGGAGAAATAAAACACAGTCCATGCCTTGTGTTGGAAAATTGTGAACTGCCGTCATTTAACTGTATTATTCTAGCATATTTTTGTGGCATTTTCTGTTCTAGCTACTTTGATCAACAATACAGCTGATTTAATGATTACAGCTAGTCATCAAAACAGAAAAATATACTACTTTAAAAGGGAGGTGGTAAATACAAAAAGTGATTTTCATATACTCTGCTGAGGTACTGTAAAAGATCTACTTTCTTTATTGAATAAGTAATGATTTAAAATATTCACCTGATAAATTTTTTAATGTATAGGTCTAATAATAATACTACTTTCTAAAGTAATTAAAATGTACAGTGAGTTTTTGATGGGCTAGTCACCAGTAAATAAGATTTGAGATAATGCTAGTAGTGTAAAAAGGAATTATTACTTTCCATGCTACTAGTGTAGAAAGGAATTATTACTTTCTAAAGTAAAGCTATTACTTCTTGTAGCAATATTTATAACCCTTTTTACATTTTTTATTAAATGTAAATCTTTTTAGTACTTCAGTGACTTTTACTGGTAAAATATCAGGGAACATAGCTACTTTTTCAGACAGTAGATTTTTCATGCAACATAGGCAACAAATGTATTTTTTTCAGTCAGCTATTTTGGATGATGTGTGTAAAGCATGACGTTTGTGGTGAATTTTATTTTCTGTTTTATTTTGATCAAAGTAAAATTGAAAGATCACCCATTATGTAATGCAGTGCCAGTGCCAGATGGTAAGGCACTAAAACTGAGCCTAATCTGCTTTCTGTAAAGGTGAGTGCTAACAGTTCTGGAAGGCTGGAAACCTCATGTAGTTGGAAATGGGTTTGAATCATTTTACTTTTAGGTCACCAATTCACAGCTGATGTGGCTGGGTAATAACCGAAAGCTATCACCATGCTGTGGAAGGCTGCTGTCTTAATAAAATACTATTATAGTGCTAGTCCAGACAACAAGGACAAATAACCATACCACAATCTAGACCTCAAGTATCAATAAGTAGCAACATCCCTTCATGTAAGAGTTTGGACAGGAGTGGGCTGAATAACCTTTTTACTTCTCAAAGGTTCTTCTAACAGGAATGGGTTAAATGGTACGAGTAAAGCACTAGGGGGTAAGAAAAATTTGTTTGGGGAAAGCAAGCAGATTAGTCTGTAGACACTACTTCAAGTCAAGAGTTATTTTTCATTTTCCCTTTAGGTCTGAATTGATCCATTTACCTTGGATCATATTTAAGCAACTTCATTTACAAAGAGTTGCCAATAAAATATTTGCAAAATATCTAGCAAGAGAAAGAGCCAGTTATAAACATGCTGCAAGCATTTATTGAATGTCTCCATTCCAGGTGGCAGGCAAGCATGAGCGGTTAGTCTGAACACCAGTCGTGTAACTCACAA
Organism: Buteo buteo; assembly: GCF_964188355.1. Taxonomy (NCBI): domain Eukaryota; kingdom Metazoa; phylum Chordata; class Aves; order Accipitriformes; family Accipitridae; genus Buteo; species Buteo buteo. The sequence continues at coordinate 17,369,216 of NC_134175.1, read as the reverse complement.
ACCCTATCTCTCTGTGCTTGACCGAAAACTGCATTTAGGGTGACAAGAAATGGCTATTAACCCAGCTAGTGCATAGCTTTGTATGAAAAATTTTATGTTAATATTTAAAAAAACATACAAGACCAAAGAAACAAAAAACCCCTACTTTATTTAGAATGAAAGACATGAGAGAAATATCTTAGTCTTCATAATTTATTTATTTATTTTTTTTTTTTTAGAATATATATGGATTTGGTTATCTTTTCTTTCATTCCTAGTAAATTTTGAGGTTTGCTGTTCTGCCTGGCCAGAACAAATTAAGCTGAATGTCTTGCACATCTATGCTAGAATGAGATGGTCTGTTTAAGGTTTAGATTTGATTGTATAGCTAAACTATAGAGATAAGCCAAATATATTACTGGAATTGAGACTGAAATGTTTCTAATTGCAAGGAGAAGTGAGGCTTCAAGACTTTGTGTAATGAAGAAGTTACTTTCCTGTTCTGAATGCAGCCCCAAATACTTGACAAATGTTTTTGGGTTTTGGTTGTGTTGGTTTTTTGGGTTTTTTGTTTGTTTGTTTGGTTTTTAATGTGGTAGAAATTTACCTGTTTCTGGACTAAAAACGAAACTATGGGATAACATTGAGCTACAGTAGGAAATTATTTAGAGTATAAGTTAAATAGATATCTTAGTGAATGGAAGAAGAAAGCATGTGAAAATGAAAGCTTTGCTTGACTTGAAACATGTGCAAGCCAAAAGCATTAAAAATCCTACACAATTAATAGACCACCAGCTGGGTATAACCTCGCACATTGCTTATGAGTTAGTAGTTACAGTGAACCTCCCAAAGATTAGTAATATTTCTAACAGTGAACAACATTGAAGTCCAAATAATTCCAAAGCTGAAAATTGCTTATTTTATCTAAAACAATTTTCTTCATCTTATTAACCAATCTAGCGGTTAAGGTTCGTGCCAACACTGCTAAGCCGGAATTACCAATGGTTTTTACCAAGTTAAGATAGAGCACAGAAAAATGGATACTGGGACCACTTCTAATTAGTTTAAACCAAAATTCTTGGTCTCTTGGGGGTTGGTTTTGGTTTTGTTTTTTAAAGGTGATAGTTGACAACTAAAGCTTCAAAATAAATTCCAAATCAAATTAAAAATAATTAGATCACAACTTTTGTAGGAGAGACACTTCACTAATCAATACAACTTAATATTTTATATTAAAAAATATTTTAAAATGCTCAGGTATTTGGCCTTATAAAGAGTCTGCTACTAAATATTGCTGACAAGTAGGAGTAAAGATTATTTATCATATATGAATTATAAAAAAGAATTAACAGACTAAGTGGTACTTGTCAAAGAATTAACAATTAAACATTAAATTAAAAATTAAAATTAATGATCAATAATTAAAGGGAAATCCTCTGAGCTGGAAGTAGTTGGAGGCTAGGTGTATATGGAAGGGAAGCAGTCATATATGTTTGCCCTGGTTTTCCTTTACCCTAAGTACTTTTATACTGTGCTGAAGACAGAGCAGTGAAGCAGATGGGCTCTTGGTCAGGACCACTGTTCTAGTTCATGTGTTTTAAGGAAGCACATTTTTGCATCTTTTTGGGGTTTTTTTTGCCCAGGATGCTTACACACTCCTAATGCCTCTCTCTGAATGAACCTGAATTTCTTCCAGGTATACAGTTTGAGATTTTATGGGAGATGGGAAGTCCTGCTACTTCGTCTTACAAATTCAGAGCTGAGGTACAGAGAGGTGAATTATGTTATCTTTGGGAAAGGAGAGAACTGAACCCAGGTCTCTTGTCCTACTTAGTGGCCCAAGCAGTTTTGCCTTCTTAGTTTGTTTACTCTTGTTTTTTTTCATGGGTACGCTATATGTTTATGCAAAATGCCCACACAGTGCTATGATGAGGCTTGACTGAGATGAGGACCTGTGCTGGCACAGAGGACATTAATTCAGTAAAAGACTGATGCTCTTATACTCTTGTTTTGAGCTTCATGTCTTTGGATGACTATGACACAGGGGAGATTATCCAGTGAAATAAAACCAAATAGGTGGTAGATCTACATAGCATGCACCTCTCATCTCTTATTTTTGGAATCATGTTTATTGGTATTCTGCTGCATTAATATCCATGGTTAGTTAAGTAAGATGACTGTGAGTTATAACTCACATGTCAGAAAGCCATGAAAGCTCATTCAAATGAAAAGGGAACTGAAGTCAAATAGCCAAATGGTTTATAGGTACCAGAAAATATTATACTGTATATCAATATTTGATTCTAAAGGTTTATTTTAGTCAAATGGATTTTGATGTGACAGCTAGAAAATGAAAAAAGATGCTCTGACTGGCTGATCGGTAATAAGTGACAAAGAAAATTACATTTTTTTTTCAGGATGGAATTGTAAGCATTTAATGAATTTGCCTTTACGTTCATCTTTTTCTTTTGCATAGTGTTAGAAGAGTAAAGTTAACAAAATCAAATTCCTGATTCCTAGTGTCTGGGGGAAAATGTCCCATTGAAGAACTGTCATCAGTATGAATTGCTGTGTGAAAAAAAAAATTTTGCTTTTCTAATATTTAACACCCAGTGATCTAAATAATCACTAACTGGTATTAAAATGCAGAGACTAGAAAAACTTTTCCATTTCTTGTTACACTTCGCCATTTTCTCAAAAGCAGGTGATAAGTAAATGATTACCCTTCCTCTAGTGTATGAAACCTATTTTTGCTTTCATTTAACACAAGCACAATTACTTAGAGTTTTAACTGGAAAGAGAGGAAGATGGACTGCTTCCTCCAGGATCTAGAACTGATCCCAAAATGCATTTTGTTAAGCATCCTTTCAGAATGCTGTTAAGGGAGAAGGACTTGGGAAGATGGTACTTATGATTTTGCAGCTTGCTATGGTGAAAGCTTCTGCTCACTCCTATTACACAGTTTTTCAAAATCACTAGCAGTAAAGATAAAAAGGATGTTTGTTTTGAAATGTGTTTGATCTATCTCTGCATGGGATGAAACGCAGAAACTAAAAGAATAGATTTTCTTGCTCTTACCTTTAGACAGCTATGCTGATTCCTAATTCTCTCCACCAACTACAAAGGCATCCCTTAAAGGTCTGCAACTCAGCTAATTTTATGCCATAGAAAAGATGAATCGCAGTCAGGGAGCCTTAAGTTCCTTTTCTGCTGAAAAAAACCACTAGCTTTGGCAGCGGTTTATCTGTTCCAAGTACTCTCACGTGAACTTCCCTAGAGCTGCAGGCACTCAAGTCCTCTTGATAAACCTGGCAAATCGTTAGTGCAGTTCTTGCAGCCCTTGCCATTGTTCGGTGGTGTGCCTTACCTGTTGTGGCACGACTGTTGCTCTTACTTCTCTGTTCTGCCTTACTGCAGTTGGGTCAGTCTGCCTGCGACTCCTTGCTCTGAATTCACAGCTTCATTTTTGGTGAATGTTCGGTCTGGATCCAAACTGGGAAAAGTTCAAATGGAGTAGTCATCCTCATGGTTAATTGGGATGAAAGGTACATTTCTGATAGATCTGGCTACTTTGGATATTGAAGTATAAATGGCCATTTTCTGTTTAGACAGGCTACAGTTTTAGACCACTAAAAACTTGGAATTACTTAAAGATGTTACTTTCTTTGTTGTGGCTTACTTGGAATATTTACAGCTGTTGTAGAGCTATATGTGGTAAAATTACTGTTTACAAATGAATGCTCTTAAATACTTCTGTTTACAAGTTTATTATGGACTTTTCATTCTTAAGATTAGTGTCATTTCTACTTTGTGCAAAGCCATGCTTCTTCCTTCATGTTCTTGCACTGCTTCACACATGACATAATATTTTCATGGTTGTTTTCTAAAAGTTTTATAAAAGAGTTTCAAATCAGACAAGTATTCGTTGATCTTCTCATTGTGATTGCTCTCACAGAAGTGCAAGAGCCATGTTAACCAGCTGGCTAAGAATCTGGCCTTATTGTTTCAGTGAAATAAACAGTCTTGCAAAATGTACTAAATTCAGCAGAGTATGAAATGTTAAAGTTATCAGGAGCCCGAGTTCTGGACTCTGGTATTTCATTAGCATAACTTTTTCATTCATGAGTTTAACCTAGTATTGTAAGATTGAAATTCCTGAATGTGTCACTATGGGTACAAGTTTCTCTAGAAACTCCTGATGCTGAGGCAAACTTCCCCTAAATTCAAAAACTAACTAGAATACTCTATTAATTTGATTTATCTGTTGATTAGACCAGAGCAGTTGGAGAACAATCAGAACCTCCTTCTGAGTGTCACTGTGTCCACTGTCACTCTGTATGGCTGTAGCTTTTGCTGGAGTACTTGAGAGGGAATGAAGGAGGAGGTGAGGTCTTAGTGACAGCAGCAGCAATCTGACACTGGAAAAGTTAAATAAGGTTGACATGTACCCACTCTCACCTGTCTCTTCTGAGGGCATTAAAAGTATTTCCCTTGGATTTGGTTGGGGTTTGGCATATTTTCAGTATGTGTGCATTTTGGTATGGGTTTTCTTTAATAATCAGGGTGGTGAAACTTTACGTAATATTTAAAAAAGAATAAAAATCTTCCTGTAGCAGAGAGAGAAGCTGATGTGAACTGAAGTGCAAATCTATCATGTTTGAAGCAGCAGTAGAAAACGTGACAGTAATTGTGGCAACATTGATGGAAAAGGCAGGGTGAGAAGTTACACGTTCTATTTTATTAATCTGCTATTTTAATACTCTGAGAAGTACTTAAGTATTCTCTCCTGCTTCCTGCCCCCCAACCAATCATGAATCCTGTTGTAATTTGTGAAATTTCTATTGCCTGGTAGCATGCAATAGCAGCCCATGCAATCGAGTTAGTAGTGTGTGCAGATGTTTAGACATTATGCCCCCCTGTGGCATGGTTCTCCCTCTTGTTTTTCTCTTCTGCAAGGTGGAGCTGAAGATTTTAACAGGTATTCTTGGTAACTCTTCCTGTCCTGACAACCTGAAGTTAACTAAGCTCTGAAGGTTTCAGAATTTCCTAAGGCTTTATAAGTTTTATTAGATAGAGGTCTGAAACAAAACTATTATCATATTCCTGTCAAGGATATGACAGGAATTTATTTTCTCTATAAATTTAAGGGTTTTTTTTTCCTTGGATCTTAAGATACCTTCTTTTTAGAGTTACCTGAATAAGATGTTGATAAATGAGGAGCTGGGCTTTTCTAATGATTGTGCTATTATCTGCCTAGAAAATATGATCAGTTTAAAACGCTAGTATAATTCACTAGTGCACTGCTGTGATTCAGTGAAATAAATCCAATGACTCTTGCTGTCAGAAAATTGGAATGAAAGCAGATTAACATGTGCACCGAGGCTGAAGGTTTTTCAGGGCTAAAAAACTCCTTCCTGCTCCAATTAAATAGGCCTCGCTCAGTAATGTTTCAATGAAGAGGGACAGAACAGAATTCTTAGTGTGCTATTATGTTCTTTAGGTGAAGAAGAGGGTCAAATTGGTATAAGTATTAAATTTTCTGCTCGTTTTAGGGAGCTCTGTATTTGCCAATGAATTGTCTTTCCACAGGAAAGAGAATATTACATTCACTTTCTCTTCAGACCTCAAATGATGAAAAGGTGCCTTAAGTAAAACATATTTATTTGAATGCATATATCTAGCAGTATTCATCCAACAGAAAGCAAAGCCAAATATCATATATATTTTATGTAGTAATGTTGTTATAGCTATGATGGTCTAAGGACAATAAGCTGGCTAGTGTAGTTTGAAAAGTTAGCGTTGCAAAAATATAAGTATTTCTTCAGCTTTATAGTAGGGGGTCAGCAACGATGAAATAAAATGCCAAACTTGACACAGAGATTTTAGTACTCTGGTGGCGAGGACTCTGTAGGATGATTACTGTAGGATTCCCACAGTCAATTCACAAAGCAGGTCACGTTTTCCATCTAATCAGAATAAATGTCAACTCCAAGCATATGAGAGTCATCATCCACTGTAACAATGCACAACACTCTTTCATCCTCAAGGACCAAAACAAAGTCTTCGTCCACACATCAGGGAATTAAACATCTAAGCAATTACCATATGCTGATATTGGCAGTAGGATTGGTAGTATTTGGTAGTATTCACACAATACTACTGACTTCCTGACCCACTCCCCACACCCCCATTCAAACTTGTTTCGGTTTCATGACACAGAAAGGCTAGAAATAAGCACCAGTAATGAATCATAAAGCGAGAAACAGCCATAACGGAACAGCAAATTTCTTCAGGCTCTTGCTAAGCTTCTCTTTCTAGTCAGTTTTCCTTGAACTGCTGTAACCTGTTGTAAGGTACTGGTTTAGGATGAGGAAGAGCTTTGTCAGTCCTGCATGGCACTGTCCAAAAAGGTGCAGGCAAACAATGACTATAATTAAAAATTACAGGTTTCTTGTCTGTTGAAATAGAAGATTCGTGTGATGGCTCAGTTGCAATAAGGAATTGTTAGAAGCCATTAACAAAAGACAGGCATTAATTGAATTTTGTGGTGAATAAATGATCTCTCTTTTTTCTCTTTTCTAGGCACAGCAAAATTTTGTTGTATCTTTTCAGTATGTTCAGTATTTAGAAACTATAATAATGTAGATGATATAAGAATGTGAATGGAAAAAGCAACTGTACTGTGTGCATAAGCTCCATAAATACTATTTTATGAGAAAGTCAAAGGACATAAAATGTTTCTATTACAAATAGAACTCTTGTTGAATGTAATGATGAAAGGTAATAGTCCCATTTGCACCTAAACTTTTTGCAAGAATTTGGAGGGAAGAAATGTTTTAAATTAAACACTTCTTTTCAAAAAAACATATTTGCAAGAACAGTTTCTAAGAGTTAGGTGCAAAATAAGTATTTTGAAAAGTCATCTGCCTACTGAGGTCATGGTCTTATGTGCTGCTGTGCTAAATAGAAAAATCAATCAAGGAAGGTTTTGAAACCAGCTTGTTGAATTGATGTCAAAACCGTAGGGTAATGTCAAGGACCTAGAAAATACAAATGGAGTCAATGAGGCTTTCTAACTCCTCCTTGTTAACAATCCCTTTTCTAGCTTTATAATTATATTTGGACTGTGTTTTCTTTGTTTTTTTTCTTTCTTATATAGAAGTGCTTAAGTTCATCCTTTAATTGCTTCTTATGGTGATGCTGGTAGAATCTCCAGTTAACAGTCAGTCAAGGCTATCCCTGACATCAAAACCCAGGAGTCCCAAAAGAAAAATCCTTGATATTATATAAAATGTGGAAAATACAGCCTGAAAAATTATATGGACTACATTTTCAAATAGTATTAGGGAAGCTGAGCTCTTGTAAAAAAAATGAATGCTAATGTGACATTGGAACTGCTGGCTGCATGGAAAATATAGTCTTTTTTGTGCATTTTAGCAGTTGCAAGTGAAGTCTGGAATACTCAGTTTTGAGTAAATCTGAAAGCACTAACACATAGTTTGTCTTAATTTCTGTTTGGATGCATTTAGGATAATTATTATAAAATCAAAATGTATTACCAGTAAATAAAAATAGCTACAAAATGCTACACTGAGTAAGTAATTTCCAGTAAAAACCTGCTTTATTTTGGCTAAGTCCCTTAAATGTAATATAACTGGGGTTTTACTGCCACGGTAGGTTGTGTTTTTAGCAGCAACTGCTTCAATGGCTTGTAAGATATGGACTAAATGGCTATGATTTCTTACAAATAGTTTGAAACAGAGGTTCCTGAAATATCACACATACCGAGCTGCTGGTTTATTGAACAGCGTAGAAAGAGCAATGGTGTAATTGACTGTAGCTTTCATCCTGTTTTTTTTGATCCAGTCTCACTGGAGTGAGTGACTGCTTGCCATTTTCAAACAAGATGCGGTCCCTGAAGTTGCACAACCAAGGCTTTTATTTAAGTTCAATATGAATTTAAGCTGATGTAGGAATGCTTAATGGAACACTGTCCACTTGGGATTGCCAGGAAAACTGGCAGTCTGCCCTGCTTTTGATTATCTTAAAGCCTCCTTTTAAAGAGCTATGTCACTTAGAAATCCCCTCTGGGACTCTGAGAGGATCACAAGTACTTTTCATGAAGGACAGAAATGATAAAAATGTAAAAAGGTATTTTCTTCGATTACAGTATTTGGCTTGTTATAATGTTTCATTTAACCAATGTTGAGCTGAAAAGTGAAGAATGAAATTGCTAACTTGCTGAAAATTGATTCTAGTTATTGTTTCTGCACTTGACCATGTTTGTTATACATTTGCTTTTTGCTAAGAGATAGTAAGTTAAAAGAAGCAAAACAGAGGAATACATTTTCAAATAACAAGTACATCATACTTTTATAAATGTCTTATACACACTCTTATTTTCATGAATGTAAGATTTTGAAAGCCCCAAGAGAAACAATTTAAAGCCTAAAAGTGAATTTCAGACCACTAGGGAAAACCAGCAACTCTTTCTGAAGTTGTCAAATTCTGTTCCCAAGCAAAGGAATTTTAAAATAATTAAATGTTTATTTATGGCAAATCTGACACTGATACAAGACTGAATCCTTTCTCCTAACTCTTGACAGCTTTAGATTTTCTTTGGTTTTTTGAATTCTTTTTGTCTTTTGGAGGAGAGCAGAGAATGTTAGAGAGAGAGTACTGTGACAGGAAAAAGTAAAATGTATCTCTGATTTGCTAGGTTTAGAAAATGGGCACTGTTTGAAGTTGCGCAGAGATCTGGCATGTTACAATAAGTTCTGGGGCTGCTGGATTAACAGGTGATAAAGTCAAATGTGGATGAGAAATTTATTTCAGATAGGACTGTACAATTTATTGCTTGGGCGCATGCTCTAAAAAAAAAAACCTATTTCTGTATAACATGGAACATACACTGGCCAATAGTACAAATTGCATGAATATTGAGCATATAAAATGCTGTATTGGAATTATAATTTAAAAATACACTTGTATGCTGCTAAGCACTAAAGCAGTGCATTTGGAATTACTGAATGGATTCTTGCCCTTTTTCTCCCCTAAAATTGCTAATGAAGATATGTTTTGTGTGTATAATCAGAAGAATATAGAAAAGGTACTGTCAAGAGGTCAGAAAATAGTTTCAATCGGTTGGAACTGATAAAAACAAAGTGAGTTTTACAGATTAGAATGATGTAGCAAAATTTACTAAACATAGACTGGTAATACACTTATAATTACAATGTAGTAGTACAGTATGCCGAATTATACAGTAGAATATATAGAGTTTGCTGTCCTCATCACTGCCTTATACAGTTTCCAAATATGTTTTTTTTCTAATTACATAATCTTCATGCCTTTTTTTTTTTTTTTCACGTTAGATAATCCCTTGAAAATTGTATTGTTGATCTGTTCTGATACTTCTGATTTTGGCAGGATAACGTGAATACATAAATGTTATTTTTTTGCAGGACAGCACAGATATACAAAACACCTACCAGTGAAGAAAAATATTGAAAGTTCTGTTGATGCAACAGAATAGATTAATACCAAACACTCGTAATGAATTCAAGTTACAGATACAATGGCAAGTTTTGCAGTGATTTCATAACAAAACAAATATGTCCTTAGGGCTGATTTTTTTCAAGGGAGACAATAGGATTAGAATCATATTCCCTACATGGCTAGTTTACTAATTTCTAATTAATTTTGTTGGTTAGATTAATGAATGTCCTGAGACTTCTCATTTTATCCTATGTCATCTTATATTCCACTATTGCAGACAAGATTAATAAATATGCAGCAGCGTACATCAGTATTATAATAGGCATTTTATTAATTTTAGTATGGGCTGTGGCATTCTAATTTTCCAGAGTAGAAATACCAGTGAACAATCACAACGGAAGTTTTGTCTCTGAAATACAATGTATTCAATGTCCTTGGCTGCCATTGAAATTGCTATCTTGCACATTCAGAAAACTGTGGAATGGAGAGTATAAAATAGTAGTTTCATCACTAATAAAAGAGATACCACATTTGGGATGTTCACTGGTGCAAGAAACAAGGGCATTTCATTTCAGTTCACCTTAATAATTCAAATCTCAGCTGTCAATAGGTATACAGTTCTCCTTGTAAGTCTCTCTATGAACTGCTAAAGTATAAAGGAATCAAAGTCGATGAGGAAAGAGAGGTTTGAAAGCTGCTTTCATCTGACACATTATTTGGACATTGAACTGTGTAAACTAATTATTTTGCCTTTCTATCACCTCCAAACTTTCCATTCCTTAACAACTTACAGAGTCATGACTTTGAATCCTTACCCTTCCTTTTGTCTTTACATGCTCTGAAAGGAGTCTCTTGGTACAAAACTTAGAGCATCATGTATGTAGGGTCAGAAGGGACCTTAGGAGAGTGTCTAGAGCATTTGCTTTTCTTCAAAAACAGGATCTTGTACAGTCTTGACATATATGAAATTTAGTCTTCAGTTCTGTGTTTTTCCTCTTTTTAATTGGGAAAACATGAAACAACAACTCTTCTAGTTAAATGACTGTTTCATGGTGCAACTTTAAAAAAGTACTTCCATTTACATTTTGTCTTTCACCCCACTTGGGTCAATTTTATATGTTCCACAGGTCTATGGCCCTGTTGAAACAAGAACAACTGACTGAGATTGCTAGGCTGAGCTACAAAAACATTTTTCTTAAGTGCTTCCACTTGAGACAACAGATTTATGTAAGTGCAAATGGGGAGTAGCTGTGAACAGAATTTGACTGTGATTTGGAATTAGGGGCGATGGCTTCAGTAACATGAGTTGAAAGTCTTCAAAAAGCCTGGCTGATTTTCCAAATGAATCAAGTTCTTATTTATTAAAAAAAAAAAAAAAAAAAATCTGTTGTGATGTAATTATGCTTTGGTTGCAAAATAAAGACTCAAAAGACAGCATAAAGTCTTATACCAGTTGCTTTTATTTTGTTCCTTGTATACTCATCATGTGTATCAGAGAGGTGAAAGCAGACAAAAAAACATACTAAACCTCCTCCAAACAAGTCTGAGATAAAGTTGTTTGGTCAACCTATATCCAAAACAATCATCATTTTGCATAGCTTTTACTATAATTTCCCTTTATTTTTATCTGTCAAAGGCAGTTCTTTCTAGTCAGCTCTCCTACCTGACGCCTTTTTACCAAATGCTCCTGAGGTTTGCATACTGGAGGCTGCCTTTCTACCAGCAGAACTGCAGGAAGGTGTGGGTTAGCGCCTGTCCCAAGGCAGGACCTAGAATGTCTGGCCAGTAAAAGAGTAAGCCTTACCCTGAGTTTGTTTTCTCTGCCCCCTGAGAGCAGCTGTTGCTGCTAGGAATGTGCTGTATCCAGCAAGGTTTTGGCTGATGGAAACTTGGACTGCCTCTCTCTTGTTCCTATTGATTTAGGCCCTTTAGAAGCCATTAAGTGTTTTCAACCATTTGTCCTTCTCCTGTTTTTCTTTTCTTTATGCTTAGTAACAGTAAGGACATTTTGTATTTAACAGTGATACAATTATATTTTGTAGTGCAGTAGTGAGATCTTGTAAATTTTACAAGTCACAATCTTGAATGACAGAGGGCATTATGTTAAACAGAGGATGGCCTTCAGTCTCTGCCTGTCCCTACCAGAGCTCTCTGCAACACCTTCAGCAGCTTCCCACTGCAGCTGCTTTGGCTAGCTGCAAGCTCTGCTCTGCAGACCATTCCTATGCCCTGATTGTCTTGGCAGGTCTTTTGCATGAAGAAATGCAGTGAAGAAGGCAGAAAGTTTCTTTCTCCCCCAAATCAAACAGAACTGCAAGGACTCATGAGGCTGTCATTGGTCCCAGCCTCAAGAACGATAGAAATAAAGAAACCTGGTTCTTCAGGCTCCTCTTTCTTGGTCTCACTACCCTATCCTAAGTCTCTCTCCAGTTCTTCTCAGATTTCCTAGCCTCCTCCTCCTTCCACAAGTGATAAACCTGTGATCAGATCTGTAATTTAGGGCAGCATTTAGAAGATCATGTGGCAATAAAAATGTCTATGAAGCTTTGCTCATCTTTGAGCATTGTATCCATGAGCTAACAGTGAATGTTATGTTGCAGAGTGGGTGGACAAAAAGCAAAATATTTCTGGCAGGACAGGAAAAAATTGGCTTTTTTGTTTTGATAAATCAAAAAGTAAAAATAATTTTAAAAAAAGATTGAAAAACTAAGAACTGTAACTGGCTAAACAATGTATTAATTTATTCAGGCTGCAGAGATCATATTCATTTTTCTCTAAGACAGCCCTTTGAAATAGGATCCTATTACAGCCTTGTGTCCTCTTTTTCAGTGTGGGAAGCGTTGGAAATAGGAGAGGGGATGACGATCAGTGCTGAAAAAATCTTCCTCCACACCTCAAATCAATTACTTTGTATACTTGTTCTAGATTATGAACACAGAATGAAATCTTTACAGAAAATATCATCAATAAAGTCTTGCCATTTTCCTTCCAGTTCCTTAACTGATACTTAATTTTATTATTTGAAATAAATTTCTAGAAAATATTTGCTTAAAAATGTGATTTCCAGCTTCCTATTTTATCAGCAGGATATTGTCTGAATCAATGCATCTTAAATTAATAAACAGCATAGTTATATTTCAAGTAACTCCCATAAGCTTCCCCCCCCCCCCCCCCCATCTTTGGGACTTTGTTGTGCCCCCAAATGGAATCTGGTTGTAATGTGCCATGACTGATAATAAAAGACAGACATTTCAATTAATACCAACAAAAAAGCTTTCCTAAGTATTAGACAAAATAGTTCTTTAAGCTAATGTGTTATTAATGGCTAGATATGATACACTGCATTCCTTCTGGTGTTTAAACTCTTATTCAGTCTGTAATATTGGCATAAGAGTTTCACAGAAGAAAAATTTTTCTTCTTTGTACAATTGAATCACTGTCGAGGGTAGGACTATACCAAATTTTTCTATTATTCCTGACTCTCATTGTATTTCAAAGAATGGGATGAGGGTTGTATACTAAAACCAACATGCAGTTCCCCTTTTCAAGCTTCCTGTGAAAGGAAGAACACAATTAAACAGCATTATAATTTAGATCATTTATCAGCTTTGAAAATTCTGCCTAAAATCCAGTATTCCCAATGCTCTATCCTTACAGTTTTGATTTAAAAAAATTACATTCTCATTAGCAGATATGTTTATATAACAAAAAAATTTATGTAACAGCAACAAAAAATTCTTAGCAAATTTTTTTGAAGTTACAAAAGAAGTGTATTATAGAAGACAGTATAGAGATTTAAATCTGAGTGGTGTTGGAGAAAAAGCAATTTGCAAAGAAATGTAGATATTTAAGCAAGTGTTTATAACTGCTTTTGTCAAAGCATATTTTCTTGCTACTAAGATTCATGTTTAATACAGACAAATGCGGGTACTGTGTGTAAAAAAAAAAAATAGTTCAAGATGAGCTCTGCAAATTTTAGTAACATTGACATACATTTCCTCTTCTATCAAATAATCTTCACAGAAAAATTAATGTGTAATTTAAAGTATAGGATTATCTTTATGCTTAAAAATATGCCCTAGTGATAGCTTTTATCAAAGCCTTTTTGCCACAATGAGGAAATCTTATGGACACTAAGTCTTTCCTTTTGCTGCCTTCGTGTTTGAAAGATAGAAGCTGTCTCCTTTAGTTCACATCTCTCTTTTTTTAGGCAATTAGTATTAAGAACATAGAAATGGAGGTGCTGGAGAAGATGAGGCTCTTAATCATAAGATACACCTTCTTCAACACTAGACCATAATTGATATTTGTGGAGGGAAAATAATGTCAGAGCAAGTATCAGAATGATAGCTTAGCTTGATATACCCTCTCATCTGGGATTACTTGCACTAGTTTGTGTATATTAATAGCCCCTGATGGGTTTTCTTTCATTTCCGCTTCTGGAATCCAAAACAACTTGTGGCAATGAATTCCACAAATTAATAAACAAAATAAGGAAAACAAATACTTGCTATTTAACTACTAAGTTATTTTTTCATATAGTGAGAAAAGCATTTTTATATTTCTTAAACAAAGCCTGTATTTTCATACTCTGTATATTTTGGTATACATTTAATATTCAAATATATTCATCATAAAAATAAAGTTAAAATTTCAAGAAATGGAGTTTTCAAGTAATAAAATGCATTAGTCGTTTTTTACAGCCATACAGCAAATTACAAAAGTTCTCCCTAGACACTGAAATCTGATTCAAAAGTTGTCTTACCTGTTCCACTTCATTTGTCAGAGACAGTATTAAATGGTGTTTATGTAAATAGTCTCTCTGGGATTTTTAGTTTCTTTTATGACAGTGACTATATTTGCAATCAGTGTGTAGCCCTGCAAAATACTATATTGCAAAAATACCCATATTTAATGTAGGAGATCAGATTATATTTGTTCAATCTATTAAAGTAGCAATCATATCAACTAATATGACAGCTGTACTACTCAGCATCATTGCAGGCAATGACATATGGTGAAACATAAGGACAAACATGCAAATAAGCATTTTATCAGAACCAGGGCATTGTCTAACTTTGAATAAACCCTTTGTTAGTACAGCTGTACTTAAACAGCAGTACATTAACCTCAATATTAATCTGTCAGAGTTTTTTCTGAAGTGAACACATAAAAATTCCCTTCTTAAAGCCAGTAAAATGGTTGACAAATTGTAAAATATGACTGCTAAGAATGTATAAAGGCTTCACTGGCCTCAGTAACAATGGTAGTAGTTCAAAAATATTTTGAACAGTTGCCCATGATCAAGTTTTGAGGGGGAGAGAGAAGGAGGGAGGGAAAGAGCAAGAGGTTAAGTACATTGCATTTGTTCAGTTTCAGAGTACATCTTCCATTTTATAAATAAGCCACAGTGAAGTTATGGTACCCTAGACGAAAGATTAGCTTTCAATTGAGATAGCATCTAGTGTTGGTCATATACCATACTTTTTACAGGAAGACAAAGAGGGGGAAATATAATATAAGAGAATGTGATCCTTAATCTGTTTAAAATGGAGAAAAAAGGTTTCAAAGTTGCTTCCATTTTCTATTTGAAAAAGAATAGAAATTAAATGTAGGTTTTGAAACTTTTTATTTACAAATGAAGAATACACGTAGATAATTAAATAACTGCTCTATTAAGACAAATTAATACATTTCTGAAATGGCTGTTCAGAAAAGGCCGTGTTTTAATTCAAACAAATTTGATGTTTGAAAAATTTTGGTGAATGCTGTTGGCTGTTAAAGGAATGTAGAATAAAGTATATTCTCCTTGACAGAATATACTTCATGCCTTAACTGAGAGTATTAACTCTTTTTATTGGGAATGAGAGAAGAGATTCCTGGCTTAAACAGTTTATAACCTTACCAGTGTCGCTTCTCGGGAGCCACCAGCAATAATTCATCTTGGTGTCCTGCCTTGGTGTCTATAGCAAAGCAGAGGACCTAATGCTGTGCTGGCCACAAGGCTTCCCAAGCAGGAGAAGCACTTCATGCTTATCACCTGGAGGGTGCAGGGCTAAACTTCCCCTGAGTTTCAGGAGGCCACCCATTCAGATGCATCTCCCCAGTTTCCTGCTCACCCCTTCTCTTTCTTTCCTAAATGAGGCAGCCTCTGTGCAGAAGATGCAAGGGCAAAATGTTTCTCACACCTTTGAGACATCAGTTTTGTGCATAACTTTGCATGTACACGGGTTTAGGGACATGAGAGAAATTATGAAAGATCAGGAATAGCCACACCATGATCTTTTCCCCAGGCGTTTTTTTCTGAGGGAAAAACAATAGTCACTCTGTTGTTCTGAGCATTTCTCCAGCCCTGAAGTAATTGGCTTTCTGTCTGCTTTGTCCCATCAGACCAGTGCAAAACAGCTGAACAGGGAATGCAGCCTGGTCCCAAAACTATGTAAACTTCACAGTCTGTGTACTAGTCAAGGTAACACAAAAGTCTTCATAAATATATTACATAAATATATTAGTAAAACGTATTTAGTACTGTGTAGCTTCTTAACCAACTAAATAAGATGATTTGAGGTTGTGCTCCATTCTTTTTCTTCCTCCTTATCAAATAAAGATCATATGGTTTGAAAAGTGGGGCTTGCCTTCAGAGGGTTCCAGACCAATAATGAAGTATTTCAGTATTAGTATTTAAATCCCCATAGAAGCACAAGTCAAGCTGAAGTATCATGCATGAGTTGGTAGATCCTCCATATGTTGTTTGTATTTACTCCTTGAGGCATTGTGCTATAAATAACAGAAACTGAAATGCAAAGTAGCACTTATCAGGGACAATAAAAGTAATAATTCAGAGACTCATTCATAAATACGGCTAGAGGGGACCCATTATGATTGCAGAATTTGGTCTTCTGCAAGACACAAACTTTCCTTGATTAGTCCCTACTGAAAATAGGTGTAGCTTTTATTTATCCAAATAGTATAGAATTGGGGATTTATTTTAAGCAGAAAAAAAATAAACGTCCTGTCTTTGAAAGTTAGTTTTATTGCTTAGTAGCCAAGAGCACTGAAGTAAGATGACTTATCTGAAAAACTAGCCAAGGTAGTTTTGACAGAAAAGACTTCCTAGGCTTATTTGAACTCCACTGGAGTTCAATATAGCATTCAATATAGCACTGAAGTTCTTTATAGCATTAAATATATATCAGTATAAATACAGGATTTATTTTTTTTTTAGTACTTGAATGGAATATTGAAATACTAAAAAATTACACAGTTTCTCTCTTAAGTAAGCATGTGTTTGGCAGAAAAATGTATTAGCCTAAATTAGTCTTAGCTTTGCTGTATAAATAATAGAGAAGAAAAATTTAAGAGTTGCCTTTCTTCATTGACTCTGTAGGACATTTATACAACCAGCTCCACGAAGGTATATCGATAAGCAAGCATCCAGCAGTTGGTGGACACTTTTAGCAGTCTCTAGATCTAGTGTGCACCCGGATTATATCCTGACTGCATTTTGGGGCATAGCCTGGGTGAGTCTCCTCCTTGGGCACACTGCAAGGAAATCTGCCAAGCTGCTTGATCCGGGGACAAGAGGGAACACTGTGAGTGCAAGTATCCTGCACAGGTTTAAATAACTGTATTTAGGCAATGCACATACCCAGTTCTGTATGCCTCCTGAATGTGAAGCACATTTGCACTGGAGGTATGTACTTTGAGATGTAAAGATAGCAGGAATTCTAACAGTTGTACAAGAACCTCTCGGTAGAGGTGCTCTGTACTATTTACAGGCATTTTACTGCCCTTTCACACTGTTGTTGTTTTTTTTATGTAGCCCTATATATGGTGCTGTGCAGTACAACATGTGAACTAAATGATTGATTCAAGCCTGTGATTTTCTCAGAATAATCTCTTTTAATGAGCTTTGTTTTTTCTAGTCTAAAATATTCATTTTTTTAAAAAAGTCAGTATTTTTGCATTCTGAAGGAGTGATTACATCTGCTATAGATTCTGGATTTTTTTTATGGATTCTATTAAAACAGAGTTATAACTTAAATTAATAGGTTCTGTTATAGATTACACTGTATTCAGAAAAAGATTTACAAATGTATTTATTGACTTTTTTTTTCCCCAACAGCTCACCCTTTAAAAGCCTACCTTATGAAAAAATGGGATCTTACTTTCATCTTGTGGTCTCTAGGCTCTTTGTAGGATCAAGCAGAAATTAGAAAAAACTTACAGGTCTTTATAATTTAGACTATATTAACTTGCAAGGCTTAAAGGGCTAATAAATAATAAATATTTACACTGGTATATTAAAAGAGTATAATAAATTACATATACCTACACACCAAAGTTATAGATAATTATATGACATTTATTGACTAATTTTATAATAATTGAATAACTAACTAATAAAATCTCTGTAAGTCTTCCAAATTCTTAGCAATGGTTCTTCCTAATATGTGACATCATGATTTATAGTCTGTGTATCAGCATCATTGATATGAGACTGGTTTTGTGTTGGTTTCAAGTAATTAGAGTAGCACTAGTTTTAGGTATCTACAAGACATTTTATAGCACTCCCAGCATGCTGTTGCAGGTTTTGGAAGGATTTTAAGGGGCTTTCATGGACCATGTAGAGAACATGTTATGTGAATTCCACTTATCCTGTGAAAAGCTTCTATATGAATGGGGCTGCAAAACATCATGATTCTCTGATACTAACATCCTCTTTCTAGATTCTCCTATAATAATCTTTTGTGTACAGAAAAAATAAAGTGTTATAGTAATGATTTTTTCCAAAATTAGAAGAAAATATATTCTGTAATACAGACTACTGTTATTTGCAAAATGTTCATCTGCTATATCTTTACTCTGCACTTAATACTTGAGGAAAATAATTGCATGTAAATAGATGCAGTAGTAATAGCTGATTAAAATGCATTAATTTTACATCACCAAATAATCACCATTAATTTAATTCCAGTACACCATAAAATGGCTAATTCCTCTTCAGCCAGTTCACATTTAAATTGATAAAGGAGATGAAAGTAGTTTAGAAAATCTCATTAAGTGTGCAAGGATATATTCTGATTTTTTTTGTGTGTGAAGTTTATTTCTTTAATCAATTAAAATGTAATAAACAGAATAGTAAGACAATGCTGAGACTACACAGGCAAACACAAATCATAAAATGCAAAGTGAAGCATCCCCTAGTAACGGTAATTCTCTCAGTTTGCATGCAGCGGGTTTATTCACTAGGGGCTACACTTTAATCTACTGTGCCTAAGCACTGGTATTAAATCCTGAGCAGAGCTAGCGATATACCTGTAGCTTTAATTTATGCCTGCTGTATTTTAGGGCCTGTACAAATTAGATAGCATTCCTTATTTACTACATTGTCATGTACACATTTTATGTAATCAGATTATCTATTTTTTTTTACTAGTTCGTGCTAATTTTGTCACACCAATTTTTGAAAGTCCTTCCTGAGACTTTCAAGTAACACTTTCTCTCTAGCTTGACAATTGCTCCAGAAAAATCTCCACTATCCTAATAATCATTATTTATCTACTAGTTCCTACCTTCCGTTCTGTTAGAACACCCAACATTTGCTCATGAAATAGGGAGTTAATGGGCTTAATGAGTCATTCTAAATGGCTTCCATAGATCTAATTTATTAATAATTCAGAGGACTACTCAAATGGCTGCCATTAGTTTGTGATCTCTTTTTCTACTCTCTGTATTGGATGCAGTAGCTACTGTGTAGTGAAAATACCACTTGAGGACATGGATAGAAATCTGCTATTGTTTTTAAAAATATTTTGCTGTTAGCCTTTCAGGATGTAAGCAGAATATATAGCATTATTCATATAGAGATTTATAAACTTAAAAAAGAGGTGGTGTGAATTCAGTGTTCAAAACATATATAAATATCTTTAGAAGAATTAATTTCTTGTTCCTGTATACCAGCTATATGTATGTAAGAGTAAACATTCTCACTTTTATTTTTGAGTGCAACTCAATACATCTGATGAGTGACATTTGTGTCTCTCAGATAATTTGGACATGGCTATTTTCTTAGCAGACAGGAGTTACAGGTGTGCTGTGTTCTGAAGATATAGATATCACAGTTTGGGTGGGATTTGGCAAACTAAATTCTGTAGAAATCAAAGAATATATTGTAATTGAAAACCACATGGAATCTTCAGCATTTGCTTTATGAATTTGCAAATACTTTGGGGAGCATTGAGACAGGCTGCCAATTTTGGTAGCTTGAAATCTATCACATGAACAGAGTTTCTTAAAATCCTTGTAAACTAGAGTATTTTAATTAGAGTAAAAGAAATGGAAATGGGCAAGGAGGGGTAAAAGGTAAAGGATAAGGTTTTAAAAGAATTCAGTTATAAAAGTAAATAAAAAACCCTTGGTACCTAGATCTCTAGTGTTATATTTATAAATATAATCAGAATCTAAATTTATTTAATTATTTTATTTGTTTATTTATTATTATTTATTTTATTCAGTCCGTTCAGTATTCATCTTTTAAGAACATAGTCATCTGTCTTTCTACACCGTGTAGGTGTTCCACTTTTTTTGAAAAAGGAAATCACACTTCTAAGTCAAAAAAATGAAATGGTTTTATCCATTGTTGTATCAAGATAGAATGCTTTGTCATTTTATCCAACCACATTTCTATAACCACACATAAAATAGTGACAGAGTGAGAGGAAATTGTACCTTGCTAGAGATTTGTATAAATTCCCTTTTTCTGATCTTACATTCATCTGCTTCTCTATGTATTAGGATTATATATTACCACAAGAAGTCAAAGATTTCTACAATGCTTCAAGTAAAAGGCTCTGAATTACAGCAACTTACAGAAAGAATCTGATGCAACATAGAAAATGTATCTAAAATAATAAGAAAAGCAATATCTTGTAAGAAAGTAAACAGTTTTACTACTACCAAATTTGAAAGCGTGTAAGTCTATGAAATTGGGATAATGGCACCCAAAATCTCATTAAGAATTCCTATTTTGTCTTTGTAACATCTGTCATTATCAGAACAAAATTCAACAGTCATTATTGTAGTCCCTGTCGTTAGGCAAAAAAAAATTTACTTTGTACATCTTAATATGGCAGTTAAAAATCCCTGTGGGGAATTCAGTTTGGATCCTTTATAGCAGCAGCATAAACTAATATATTCTAAGAAAGTTAGATTGTCTGTGATTTCTAACAGTGTGTTAGATAAATCCCAACGTGTCACCTCTAAAAAAAGTCAGATGTCATGTGTTGCAAAGCTGGAGTAAGAACTGCATTTTCATTGGTCTGTAACATTTTAAGTAATAAAGCGCATTGCGTGTTGGCATCACGCTGTCTGTGTTTATCTATGCTACTAGATTGTATACAAGGCATTTAAGTTAATACTGTGATTACACAAATAGTGCAACCAGGTATGTTAAAAGGATTCAAAGCTACTTGTAATGTTTGGTTTGCCTCCACATGTTATTGATTCGCACACACATATATGAACAAAGCCTTAGATGTCCAGGATCTCCTCAGCTCTGGCCATCAGAGCTCTGGTTTGGTTATTGGCCTGAGATTCTCCTGATGGTGTCGTTCCTATTCAAGGCATTGCTCACAACAGGTACAGAGGTATATGCAGGCAGTTGTGTATATGCCCATTACTGAACATAGAGAATATCTGATCTCTTTCTATAAGAACTTTATACACAACAGTCTATGTAATTATTTTTCTGCCTTGCAATTCTCTCCTGTCAGATTCCCTAAGCTTTTCCCTGTTCCTTGTGTTTATACCGTATGATGCAATTGATGATGGCTGCATTTCAAATGTCAGTGGCAATTGTATAAAAGTTTCATCCAAATCAAAGATTCAGGTTTGGCCGATCTCAATGTGTCTGTTGGAGACTGAAAGACAGTCCAAAGCCATTGTACTTGATAAAAAGTGGGAAATAAAAACATCTTTTTGAATGAATCGGCTGATAGATATGTCATTAAAAGGAAGATGAAGCGTAGGTAGCCACCAGTGATCATTCCACATATGCATTTTGCTGGTAGATTTTCTTTTTAATATTGAGTGTTCCTGAATGTTTTGATGAAAGGAGAAGATATGTTTGACAGTTCCAAACCATTTTCTTTATTATTTAAATGTATGAAATTTAATTTGGATTACAGTCTGTATTTTGAAAATTATTTTTAATGATATATTTAACTGTGTTAATCTACAATGACACATTTACAGCATTTCATTATGTCTGTAAATTCCAGAATTCTTTTGAAAAGTAAATTTAAAAGAAAACTTTTCTGACAATGAGACAGGGTATCAGATTTAACTGAAAGCCTTAGGAAAAAAAGATTATCAGGTATCAGAACTCTTGAATAACGCAGAGTAGAATCCAGTGAAAGATCATTTATCTCCAAATGTAAGAATTTGTATATTGTATCAGTTTATTTACAGGGAACATTTACTGGCAAATGATAAGTGTTGCAATGCATTTTTCAATATTCTTTAATGGTGTATTACAATTAGAGATGTTGAAGCATGGACGTCCAAAGAAGGAAATGAGAAATGGCCCCTTAACACAATCAGAGGCTTTTCTGGAACACAACTATAGCTGTGGTTTTATTGATGAGGCAATGTATTTACAAGAACCACTACTTTGCCATATAAATCCTATTTTATGGTAACAGGCAGCACAGCAGGAAGTTCTGTTGACTTGGCTGCTAAAGTTCCCGATATGGTCCCTTTTTCTGTATGTAGGAAATGAGGTGGCCCATATTATCTTCTAGGTTTTGAATGTATTTATAGGATTTCTCACAATATATTTGCTACTTTCAGAAGGCATGACACAGTCAATTAAAATAGTGGCTGTTTGTCTCCTTTCCTTCCCCTGTCCTGTCCTTGAAAACAAGTCTGTGCTTTTTTTTTTTTTTTTTACCTTGATATTTTGTGTTTTAATGAACATTGATTTAGTTTGTCTGGAAAAAAAACCAAACCCAAAACAACAAAGAAAACATTACTTATATTACATCTTGCTATTAAGGGTATTGTTTTAGAAACCCCAGGGAAAAAAAAAACACTTTTATGAACATAGAGCATGACTGGGCTTTGCTTGCTGATTGCAGTTCCTAAAGTGATGGAGCCTTGCTAGCAAGAACTTTCCTGCAGATGTTGATACATTATGACACATCAGTTGAAGAACCATATTTTAGCAAACAAATCAAAGATCAGCAGACAGGTACCCGACTCCAGCGATCTGAAAATTGTCTTGCTGTGTTTTAGAATAGGAATTCAAAGCCTTGCTGTCTGCTAAAACACAGAGCTGGCAGTGGCTGTGCCTACTGGTAGGCCTTCAGAAATGTGAAAATTCCCTTCACTGTAAACTAAATAAATACATAGGCTGGAAAAGCAAGAAGCAGTTCATAACAAAATGACCTCTTCAATTATTAACTGGCAAAACTCCCAAAGGCATTAAAATAAATGAACCATAGCTTGAATCAAAAAGGCAAAAATTATAACTTGGGGCTTATACTTTATAAGTTTAATTAAATATGGATGGATTGCTGAAACAGCATATGAATTCCTATGCTATTATTGCTAGAAACATATTTAGTGATTTACAGATAGGAATTGAATGAGAGGTTCGACTATATCTTATCTAATTCCACTATTCATTGCTACTTTCCTGTTTTCCCTGAATAGCGTCAGTTGTCACTTTAAAATTTCAGTCCCCTGCATATGCAATCCTCAATTTAGCCCATTTTCTAGCTGTTTACATATAAAACCCTGTGTGAGTTTTAGAAGCATTTTACTGCTGTTACTTTGTAGAGCCTTTCATCAGCAAGGAAATAAATTTTGAAACAATTGGAAGAAATAGAATAAATGTCTTCAAAATGAGCATTGAGCAACTTGGAAGGTGCATTTAACTGCTGTTGGACTGAGATACGTTGTGCTACTGTTTTAACCAAATCTCAAACTTCTAAGTTGTACTGAGTTCTGTGTCTGACCTCACCCATCTGAACTTCGTACTTTCTTGAGTCCTTGAGTGGGCTACTCCAGCTAATAAAATGGATGAAAGAAAGGGGAGTGACATGATAGGCTTTCCTGGTTTTTTGTTGTTTTGTTTTTTTTAATAAATAGATATCACCCTGCTTTGAAATGTTTTCTAAAAAAGAGCGTAATTTGTAAGGCTTTGTGATTAAAATCTTTGGGTCTGTTTCCGAGGCTTTTGCTGATATACTACAAAGCAGTTTCAATGGATTTTTGTAGAAAAAAGAAAACAGAATCCGTCTCTGTGAAATTCTCTCTAGGAAAAAAACAAAACAGAACAAAAGGAGAAAATAGATCAGTTGCGTAAGTGTTCGTGGAATTTCTGCCTCCAAGCTGAATTCTGCTCATCAGAGTGATGGTACTCATAGCAAACTGAATTTTTAAATCTTCCCTAGTAGTTTGGAAAACAATCTAATTACCTGAAGGCGTCATGTACTTTAGCTGTTTGGATACCCAGAGAGGGCCAGTAGCATTCCCTGAACAGTTCATCTGTGCTGGCATAGCGAATGCTATTCACTCTCTGTCTAGATCAGAAAATGGAGAGGTAATTCAATTTAACTGGAATAGGCCTATACCATCATACAAGCTCTTTTGTGGAAACTTAACTTGCCTTCATTTACCCTTTTCCCTGCTCAGAATGGCATCCTCACACTTTGTGTTAACAATAATCTAATTAGAATATAAAATAACAAAGGAATGGAGACATAAACTGTCAGTGCTCTCTATTGGATACAGTACTTTCAGTAAGCAGAAAAGTGCTTTTAGCATGCACAGAAATAGGAGAATACACATGAATTTAAAGGATAGTACTTTATCTGTATTTGATAATATAGTTTTAAATTTATTTTTAAAAATGAGTTTTATGCAGACTATTTTAAGTCTTTTCCTGTACGACTATCTTTAGAAGCGTAAATGTGAGAGTTCTTTTATACATACTATTATCCCCCAAACTGATGTAATCCCTTGGAGGAGAAAGTCTTGGTAAGTATGCCCTTACAGAGGAACTTATATCATTGAGAGAACTTGAGGTGTGTTTGAGATGAATTTTTATCTGACAAAGTCAGAAATCCGATTAAAGCTTGAGACTCACCATCCCCTCTCCATTCCCATTCATATATGTACTTCATAGTAACAGCTAACATATCTGTGAAGTGTTCTGAAGTCCAGTAACTAATCATTTGGCATGCTGGCTAGATAAGATGAATGAAGATACCTCTATATTCCCACCTCTTCCCCTTGCATGTACGAACAACCATACCTGCCCACGCAAATCTAAAGTCTCTAGAGAGTGTATGTTACAAGGAAAGATTTCTAATCAGAAAAATATCAGAGAAAGCAAATCCAAAGTGTTCCGATGAGATGTCAGTTATTCCATTTATTTTCATATGAGTTTTTCAAGTTTTTATTTTTGCCTTTAATTCTGTTATTGATTGTTGGCTGAATGACTGCATATAGTCTATCCTGAAGGAAAACTAAGCTCTGTCAAACTCGAGGCTAAGTGATGAAGGCTGAAGCTCCACCTGGAGCCTACATACAAACCAGTGTCAAATGTGTATAAATGAAGATACTTTTCTCAAAAGAACACAGAAAGAACCAAGAGATGTCATAAATTAAAATGTAAAATGAAATATATTGTTATTCTAAACAGTTGTGCAAAAAAGTAGAACAGAAAAGGTAATCCTTTACACTTCCCAAGAAACAAAAGTTTGTATGATATTCCCCCAAACAGTTAATGAAACTACTCAAGTATTCAAGATTACACTTAACAGAACCTAAGTGAACAAGTAAAAAATAATCATTTCCATTTTATTCTATTGGAATTAGATGAAAATAAGTTAAGTGCCCAGTAAAAGAGCTGTGATATTTTTCTTTGTGTTTGTTATGAACGGCGTCTACTTTTGCATTCCTTGCACATGCAAATTCCCACTGAAGCCCATAGAATTTCTAGGTGAAGAATATATCTGAATCGACCCCATAATTTAATCAAAATGTTGAAGTGTGAGCATTTCCCGAAGTAAGCTGTAAATCAATGTGACACAAGAAAAAGAATGTACTAAAAGCGTAGTGCTGTGGTAGAGAATATGGATGGGCAATCAGAGCAGAAATAGCGTGACTTTAATTACAGACAGGAAATCTGAAATGTAACTTAAATTGTACTAAATTAAACCTAAATCAGCATTATCAACTAAACTGAAAACTGAAATATGTTGTTAGAAGCATTTTACAATTCATAATTTTGTCCTGATTATTGAGAATGACAAATACATTTAAAAATAAAATGGGCAGTCA
Organism: Buteo buteo; assembly: GCF_964188355.1. Lineage (NCBI taxonomy): Eukaryota > Metazoa > Chordata > Aves > Accipitriformes > Accipitridae > Buteo > Buteo buteo. The sequence goes on along the minus strand of NC_134175.1, from coordinate 17,343,386 downwards.
CATAGATGTGGTTCCTGTAGGTAGATAACAGGATAACGGGCTTCAGATTGAACAGAACCATTATCGAGTATATGTGATACAAACTGTTGGTAGGAAGAAGACAAAAAATCAAGGGTATTCTGCTCTTGTACTTCATATTTTACTTTCTATGATTACTTCAGCTCTGAAATGAGGCACTGAAAACTAGCATCGTAGTTGTGGATTTGATGCATTCTGCACTGAGTTATGATGAATTAAATCTTTGTTATTGCCCTCAGTGGGCACAGAGGTTTACCACCAGTGGGCTGACAGTAAGTATGCAGTTCATATTTACATCTGTATAGCTAAAGTTTAATGAAAATAATTTTCGGTATGGGTTAGCATGGAGCTTGCAAGTCTAGATTTGAGCTTTGGTAGATGTGCTTTTCAAGATAAAATGGGACACAATGTAAGCCTTCAATGTTAAAGTTAATATTGATATGAGCAGATTTTAAAGTGCTGGATACAGCCTGTAGAAGTTTGCAGGGACAGAGTCATTAATACACCACGTAAGTCTCATCCGGTCTCTGAAGGTGGGCTAGAAGATGTAACTCCTAACAAACATGTATGGGTGAATCTCCTTCTAGTTGGTTCTTACTTGCTAAAACACAATAAGTAGCACAACTGATCTGAACGACGCCAAGAAAGGGCTATTTGAGTCTGTGACATCCCTCTATGTTCCCTTTTCAGAGATTTCCTACAGCGAAAGATTAAAAGATACCCCCTGACACACACATGCGTCATGCTTTGTTTTCATTTATTCTTTTAGTTTTGGAGGGGGTTTTCTTGTCCTCATCTGAAATGTATTTTCAATCTCTTACAACCTTTATGTCTCCAAATTTCTTTAAGCTTCTTTATCAATAATAAAAGCCCCAGAGCTTACTTGCCTGCCCACGGAGTTTCCTATGCTACCAATGCTCCAATTTACACTAAAAAAATCAAGATAAGAACTTGCTGCTTTTGCTAATTGACGTAAAACAAACTGTAAAGAATGCTGTAGACATCAAAATACATTTTTTTTGCTTAGATAGTTTGCAACCTTGATAAGATCACAGAAATAAGCGTGGGAAGCTGTTGCCTGTGATACAGAACCATTAAACTATTCTCCTTGCAGAAAAAGCAGTGATCACAATATCTCACATCTGTTGTTGTTCAACCTTAGCGCATAAAAGGAAATGAGATATTACAGGAGGAAAAAAAACCAAACCAACAGGTCAATGTGCTGCTGCACTGGGTTGCAGATTCTACAGTTTTCTCCCTGCTGTGAAATCACTTTCCATAGTGGCTTAGAAATTAAAACAAATGTAGCATTGTCCTAAATGTGTATTTAAGTACAAGGAAGAAGTAGAGCAAACTGCTGTGAGATTGTCTGACAAAATGCTTCCAGAATGCTTCTCCAAAGAAGTGAATACTTTGTTTATGGCCTGCTTACCCCTGGTTATACCAGTGAGTACTGATAACAAATGTTGCTTGGAAAGGAAAAGACTTTCATATCCCCTTCATTTAAAGATTAATTCTATGTAAAATCAATCTGCTATCCTTGCTCTGTCAGTGTTTTTTCATTTACCCACCTAGAACATACTGCAGGGGTTACAAAACAAATACATTAATATTGCTTGATTTCTAGGGCACAAGAAGGAGCCAGTAGTTTTCTCTGATACATTAATCTGTGGGTCTCAGGAGAGGGTCAGCATTGCCTTGCTGTTGAACAGTTAAACTCCGGATACCAAATATCTTGACTTTTACTCCTAAAGTTATTTGGCTGTGGAAGTCTAATTTACCCCCTAAAATTACAAAACTTTGCTGGACATATGGTCAGCTTCTTCATAGAGGTCAGTATCAGAAAAGCATACAAATAATCACCAGTCTCCTTGAAAGAATAGAATTAAGAACCTAACTGATTTTCAGGATATCTGAGAATAATTTTTGCAAGGTAAAAAGTATTTTGCAACCTTTGTAAGACAAAGTTTACTCGACTAAAATAGGTAGCACATGGAGGGTAGTTTTGGGGGTTTGTTCTTGTTAGAGTATTCTCATCTTTAACCTCAAAGTAGAGGTATAATGTATTAACATGGAACTGCCAAAGAACAATACTTTTGATACTCTTGTATGCCAGAAACTTTATGGGCATCATTTAGTTTTCTAATTGTTTCATCCACACTATACTCTTCTTTTTATATAATCATAAAATCATAAAATAGTTTGGTTTGAAATGGACCTTAAAGGTCATCTAGTTCCAATCCCCCTGCCATGGGCAGGGACACCTTCCACTAGAGCAGGTTGCTCAAAGCCCCATCCAACCTGGCCTTGAACTCTTCCAGGGATGGGGCATCCACAACCTCTCTGGGCAACCTGTGCCAGTGCCTCACCACCCTCACAGTGAAGAATTTTTTCCTAGTAGCTAATCTAAATCTACCCTCTTTCAGTTTAGAACCATTACCTCTCATCCTATCGCTATGTGCCCTGATAAACAGTCCCTCCTGCTGGCAGGATGGGGGGTGGTGGTGGTGGAATGTACTGCCACATCATCTTTCCTGTAGTCCCACTTTAAGTACTGGCAGGCTGCTATAAGGTCTCCCCAGAGCCTTCTCTTCTCCAGGCTAAACAACCTGAACTCTCTCAGCCTGTCCTCATGTCCTAGTTTCAGCTGGAATAGAGTTGTCTTCCTATTAGCTGGTACAGTGCTATGTTTTGAGTTCAGTATGCGAAGAATGTTGATAACACACTGATGTTTTCAGTTGTTGCTCAGTAGTGTTTAGACTATAGTCAAGGATTTTTCAGCTTCTCATGCCCAGCCAGCAAGAAAGCTGGAGGGGCACAAGAAGTTGGCACAGGACACAACCAGGGCACCTGACCCAAACTGGCCAACAGGGTATTCCATACCATGAGACGTCCCATCCAGTATAGGAACTGGGAAGTGGGGGCGGGGAATCGCCGCTCAGAGACTGGCAGGGTGTTGATTGGCAGGTGGTAAGCAATTGCCCTGTACATATTTGTACATTCCAATCCTTTTATTTCTACTGTTGTCATTTTATTAGTGTTATCATCATCATTATTAGTTTCTTTTCTGTTCTATTAAACCGTTCTTAAGTCAACCCACAGGTTTCACTTCTTTCCCCAATTTTCTACCCCATCTCACTGGGTGGTGGGGGGGAGTGAGTGAGCAGCTGAGTGGTGCTTAGTTGCTGGCTGGGGTTAAACCACGACACCTCATATGGGAGTCGCTCCAGCCCCCGATCATCTTCATGGCCCTCCTCTGGGCCTGCTTGAGCAGGTCCATGTCTTTCTTATGTTGGGGGCCCCAGAGCTGAACACAGTACTCCAGGTGGGGTCTCACAAGAGCGGAGTAGAGGGGGAGAATCACCTCCCTCAACCTCCTGGTCATGCTTCTTTCGGTGCAGTCCAGGATGCAATTGGCTTTCTGGGCTGTGAGTGCATATTGCTGGCTCACGTCCAGCTTTTCACCCACCAACACCCCCAAGTCCTTCTTCGTGGGGCTGCTTTCAATCCATTCATCACCCACCCTGTATCTGTGCTTGGGATTGCCTTGACCCATGTGCAGGACCTTGTGCTTGGCCTTGTTGAACTTCATGAAGTTCACACGGGCCCACCTCTCAAGACTGTCAAAGTCCCTCTGGGTGGCATTCTTTCCCTCCAGCGTGTCAACCGCACCATACCGCTTGGTGTCATTGGCAAACTTGCTGAGGGTGCACTCAGTCCCACTGTCCATGTCATTGACAAAGATGTTAAACAGTGCCAGTCCCAATACCGACCCCTGAGGAATGCCACTTGCCACAGCTCTCCCCTGGGACATCGAGCCGTTGACCACAACTCTTTGAATGCGACCATCCAGCCAATTCCTTATCCACCGGGTGGTCCATCCATCAAATCCATGTCTCTCCAATTTAGAGAGACATTTTGTCTAAGTTTTTAGACATTTATAATTAAAATATCATTCAAAAAATGCTAGCCAAAATTATATAATGGTAGGTCTGTTGTAGTCCCATTACTCCCAACAGATTGGATAAGATTTTAGACAAAAATATAATCAATATATTTTTGTAATGGAAAAATCTAAGTTTAAAGGTTGCCTATGGTGTACCTTTCTGCTCCCTTGTAGCAGGTTGCTGAGGAAAAGAAACAGGAGCCCAAGATGTTAAAGGCAAACATAACAGGAATTCAAGAAAAACGTTGACTATTTTTGGACAAATAATGTCATAAAAAGAGACTGAATTAAGATCAGCAGAAGGATCTATATTTATGTACTCTAGTGAGCAGATTTGTGAGTAAAACAGAGGAACTAGACAATGCATCAATTTAATATTAAGAAACCGAGTTCATAAGCAGTGGGAAAGGAAAGAGAATGAAAGAAGAGAGGAACAAGTCATAGCTTATTTTCATAGAAACACAAACTTAATACCTATTTCCTGTCTGGGTTGCAATAGATAAAAGCTGAAGAGAGCTGCCAGTTAACTGAATTGATACATGCTCCGTTTGAATAAAGAAGAGTTCTGTAATTTATTTTGTTGAGCTCTTTTCCAGCTTTTTGTAGCTGCCACATCTAATTGTGCTTGTGTAGTCCTTTAATTTGCATGAAAGAAGATAATATAATTGAAAAACTCAGGAGTAAGACAAGTTCAGATTACTAGCAGAGGCAAGTTAATTTGTTATTCATTAAATGCTAATGAACCTGGCACCTATGTTTTATTTGTTTCACTCTGAAATTGGAAAGGTCTTGTAACCCAGCTAAGTCTATGTTGATGTTAAATTAAACTGTTGTTTTTCCTGATGTTCCACTAGAATAAGCAAGTTTGTAAAACTAGGTAACTATAAATATACGTGTGTGGTGAAGCATCCTCAAAAGGCAAGCCTAAAACAGTTAGGAAGTAATTCACATATTTAGATTCCTTTGAGAAATGTGGCTGAACTTTTTGACCCTTAGGGGCCCAGTTTTGCTATGGTTTCCATACAGAATGGGTAAAGTGTTAGCACACTAAAGTTTACGCAGTGATTCTGGCTTAAAATCCAGGGGCACAGCCTGGCTTCCCCATCTGTTCATAGTTGTGTCACCAATATGACTAGATATAAGTACATGAAGTAGTCTTCTATTATCACTGATGTTCCTGTTACTACTGCATAAATGGCTAAAACTAAATCTACAATTGTTCATAAAAGTACTAGAGACATGCAGAAATCTATGGCTTATTTTCCCTTCAGCTGCTAGAATGAGATTTGAAACAACTGTTTGTGTTCATACAAGTTATGTATCATTTTGGCCTTAGTGTCTTTGTTGCTTAACTCCCTAAAGTAGGAATAATGATACTTAGCCTTAGGGGTTAAATTGTATGATTTACATGGCTAATTTATATTATTGGGTTATTTATGGTATATTATTATACTGAAGAAGAAAATTAAACTGTCTTTTTAAAAAAATTCTGAGGATAGTTTAATGTCTTCCACTTCTGAAAAGTTGCTTTTCTTTTTGCCTAATCTTCATTTACTGTACTTTTAAAGTATGTACAGCCTGGAAAGCAAATAGAGTAAAACTCTATTTGAACATAGTACTTAAAATATATCTCTAACTTAAAAATATTGAAAAATGTCCACAGTTACAGGTCCACAAATCATCTTGCCCACGCACAGCACAGCTTCTGCTACTTGTTTGAAGGTGTTGTGGTTTAACCCAAGCTGGTAACTAAGCACCACGCAGCTGCTCACTCACTGCCCACCCTGCACAGTGGGATGGGGGAGAGAATAGGGGAAAAAAGTAAAACTCGTGGGTTGAGATAAGAACAGTTTAATAGAACAAAAAGGAAGAAAGTAATAATGATAATGATAACAATGATAAAATGACAATAATAATAATAAAAAAGAATTGGAATATACAAGTGATGCGCAGTGCAATTGCTCACCACCTGCCGACCGATGCCCAGTTAGTTCCCGAGCAGTGATTCCTCCCAGGCCAATTCCCCCCAGTTTATAGACTGGGCATGATATCACATGGTATGGAATTACCCTGTTGGCCAGTTTGGGTCAGCTGCCCTGGCTGTGTCCCCTCCCAACTTCTTGTGCCCCTCCAGCCTTCTTGCTGGCTGGGCATGAGAAGGTGATAAATCCTTGACTTTAGACTAAACATTACTTAGCAACAACTGAAAACATTAGTGTGTTATCAACATTCTTCTCATCCTGAACCCAAAACATAAGACTATACCAGCCACTAGGAAGACAATTAACTCTATCCCATCCAAAAGCAGGACCGAAGGACAATTCTCATTTCTGAATGTGGAATAAAAGGAATAAAATACAGAATGAAGTAGCTTGATTTTGACAACCTACTAGTTTGATTCAAAATTAGTAGTGTGCATGCGCTCAAAAATATCCCTATGGTTGGCTTGGCTTATATGGAAATGATTGCATATTGACTAAAAGTTGAACAGAATATTGGCTTATTTTGTTTATGTTGATCAGGTAAGATAGCATGAAAAACCATTGTATGATCTCAATTAAATTCAGGGGTGTTCCTGTCTGAAGCAACGCATTTTAAAAATTTAGGAAAATTACCTGTAATGTATGTACCATAATTAAGGTTGCTATTTTTATTTGCAGTAATGTCTTGGAAACAACTTGAATCTTTCATTCCTGAAATTTGAGAATACGTCTCCAGATAACCCATAACCTCACATACTTGCTTAAAATCTGTGGTGGCAGAGGGAAGAGTCTGAGGTTGTGAGTATTCTGCTGGGGAGAGGGCTGGCAGTTGCTGCAAGAGAGAGGGCTCAAGTGAGATTTCCTTCCATATTGAACAAGTAATGTGCAAGTTATGCGTGTGAAAGATATGGTAGCCAAACTGCTTTCCCCATTAGTGTTCTAGTTTTGGATCAGGATGTCAACATGCTGTGTTGCAGAAGGTTAACTGGTACATTTCAGGTGAGCATCTGAAATTTAGTTATTATCTAAGCTTTATTCCTATTATATAATTCTGTGGGATATGCACAAATGAATGACAAAAATGATAGAATCAGATTCCTAACTGTTTCAGCTAAGAATTTTTGCAATATTTTAACACCTCCTCACTGTGTTTTTTATCCCAGCTATAGCTATAGATGTAAAAATTAAAATGGTCAAAGTTAAGCTGCAAATATATATTGTTTCTATTTATAAGCTGCCACGAAGGTATAATTTGTTTCTAATTCATTCACCTCTGCTATAATGCAACAGAAATAAATAATTTGAACAGTAACCTTGATCTCTAAGCTAACCTGACAAGTTGACAATGGAAAAAATTTGAATAGATTAATTTGAATTATGATTAATGCTGTGTTAAGAAGAAAAAAAACCAACAACTTTGCTCTTGTAAGTTATAGTATTTGGCTTTTTAAGAGACTGAAATTCTTCAGACCTAGTTATCTAACATGCAGATGTTAGTTGTTTTTAAAAGCAAATCTCTATCTTTTGAAGTCTGTTCTTCATACTGTGTGCCTCTTAAATTATCTAAGTTCTAAAAGCATCATTTTATTTTCTTCTACTTTAGTCCATGACTGGTGTACTGCTACTTTGTGTACACTTACTTGCTATATGTTTTCATCTCTGCTGAAGGGAGATAATGGCTCTGCTAGTGACTCTGTGGAAAAAGAAAATCCATTTCTAAGATGAAATGAAGAAATGGGCATGTTATTGTGCTAAATCAAAGAAATTACTGTTATCTTTGCCCTTTCTTATAGTGTGGAGCAAAATTGGCACAAGAGCTTTTGTCAAGAGAAGAGCTCAGCTCTCCATCATGAGTCCTCCTGGATTTAACACTTAGTCCTCTCTGATAACATGTCTATGTGATTTTACATTCTTTGCACATTTTCTGACACATTCTGGAGTAATGTTGCTTTCCTCTGAGACTAAGCAAAGACGCTCAGATAGCCTTATCATACCACCCAGTAACCCCTTATCACTTGACTTGACCTTCCTGTGCTTCTGAACCTACTTGCTTCTGAGGGTGATACTCATTGTGGTTAAATCTGTTACTTAAAAATTAATATATAAGGACAAGTGAAGATATTCAACCTTAAAGGGGTATCAATCTGATATTTTCTGAACACCAAATTAATGGAAAAACTTTAAGATCATTTTACGCAGCACTGTTGTTGGTATCTCTTTCAGGTGATACTTTTGGGCTCATTGAGGCAGCAGATCATGATTTTGTGTAGTTGTACAGCCCATTCCATTGGGATTGCTAGGTAGATGACTGCTGCACTTCTACCCATCAACCACCATCCTTTTGATGCTGCCCTACGTATTATATACGGTCAGTTCATACCATGGCCATCTTCTTCAGGGAAGATGTCAAGGAGCCCTAGACAGGCATCTTGCACTATACCCCATTACGACTTTGTTATTACACTTAATCAGATTTCTGGTAAGCAATGAAATGTGCAATCATATTAGCATCTTCTAGATCATATCAGTGAACACATCTGCTAATATGGAAAAGTAATATCCAAACAAAGCTTTCACATGAAACTAATGTGTTATTTCTGCCAGTTGGCATACATTTAATCCTGATTTGGTGTCAAAATTAGCCTTCAAAATTCATCCTGGGTGTAATGAAATGGGTGTGATAAAATCTTTTTTAGAATTTTATAATGCATCTCAAGAAAAAATAATTGCATTAAATGCTAAAGGCCCAACTCAATTGTCTGTAGTAGAATATTTGGCTTTTCAATCATTAGCATAAAAGAGTGGGAAGTGTAAGGAATTTAGGGAGATCACTTTTTCAGAGGCAGAAAAAGGAAAAAGTTTTCAAATATTCTTCTCAAATAGTGAACTGTACACTAAGGTATTTTCAGCTAAAAGATAGGACACATTTGTCTTCAAATTGTATCCTGTTTTAATAGTGGCATTGAAGAAGGTATCTCCCATTTAAGCTTAACTGCTAAGGCTTATAAAAATAGCATGACCTTTTAGGTACTCTCTCAAAGAAACTGTAACTCCAGAATTGCTAAACCATTTGTTATGCCAATATCATTTGATATGCCAATATCTGAAAATGTATCTGAACTATATAAAATTTTAATCCCTGATCCTATAATTCCAGTGATTGTTTCTACTTTGCGGACAGATATTTGTGAGTATTTGAATCAGACGTTGCAAATTGCCAGATCACAATTCACTAACTATTGTAGCTCATCTAAAATACTTGTCAGATGGAAAGCATTTTGAAGTATATACGAAGTGCAAAGCAAAAAGAATCTCTTAAGGATGATATAGAATTATTTTATTATTTTTTAAAGAAAATGCTATGAATGAAATTCATAATTTTTTTTTTCAGGTTCTGAGTTTACGGGGGGAAAAAAAGGGAGAAAAACCCATCTCCCTTCAATTTCTTCCCCTCCAATTTTTTTTCATCTCTAGACTAAACCCATGATGTCACATTTTCAACAAGGCTTTCTAAAGCATACCTCATGAACTGAATTAATGTCAGCAAACTGCAAAGTAAAAATAGGTAAATTAATTGAGGTATACACAGGTAATTTCGTATCAGTAAATTAAAATAGATAAATTAATTGAAGGATTTATGCATGTTTGATAAATAGAGAAAATATGACATTATTACCGGAATACGATATTAAAATGAGAAATAAATGCTGCATAATTACATTTATTCACTGAAATTATACAAATTAAAATAACCCAGTTTTCTGTTCTGGAAATTCTTCTTTTGATCAGCCTTGTAGTATGGAAGCCTTCAGCTATCTGTCTATATGTAAATTTGCTTAATTCAAATTTACAGAGAGTTGTTTATCAGCAGCTGTCATCTCAGTAACTCTGTCAGCAATTGAGAAATTAAAACAAGCAAACGTTTCAGGTAATATCTGACTAAACTATTGCACACTGTTTCATTAAGAAGAAATTGAGACAATTAGTATTTGATTGTAAGTGGTCATGAAAAGACTGATTGCCCTGAAAAGCTTATGAGTCTCAATAAAAAGCTATTAATTTTTAACACCTTAATTTTTCTTGCAGCATTTGTCCATTTTTCTAATCTTCCTGTTTTCCACATGAGTTTTTTTTTTTTTCCCCAAAAATTTTATGTACAATATAATTTACTTTGGTCTATGATAACTAGGATATTTTCTAAGTTATTGCGTATTTTTATTCCATTTCCTCACAAGTTGTGTCTAAAGCTTAATTCTTAGATAGTCTTTCTTTGTTTTTGAGTGATAAAAAAAAAATAATTGACTTGTTTAATTAGAAAGTAGTATTCAAACAGACTGTTGGTTTTTTACAGCATTAAAAAAATAAAGATTTTGTCCTTAAGAACTATAATAATTACTTCAGTAACTGAATGTTTAAGCCAGATGCTTAGTAGTTTGTAAATGAGTGACATTCCACTGGAGTCAGACAAGAACCTGAGCTAAAATGTACTGCTATATATTACATTTGTCTGTAGTTTCAACTTAATTTCCTTTGGGTGACAGTGTAGCACCTTTCATAAGAAGATACGGTACCTTTTACTATTGAGTAATCCTCTTTGAAGTAGGGGCTGAATAAGGGTACAGTAATCTTCCCCTTAAGAAGTTATGGTAGCACAACTACTTCAGAATAAAAAGGGGGGGAGGGGTAAGTAATGTAGTGAGAACATTTGCTGCCTGTCTCAATTTGGTGAAATGTATTTTCTGACTATTAATTTTTACAACAACTTTTCTTGTTTTCTGTTGATTTTTCATTTTAGCTTAACAGCTGTCCATTGTCTGACAAGGACTTCCTGCTATGCATTGGTCCTGTGCTAAAGAAAGAAGCTTCCTGTAGTTGCCCCACTTTCTCCTTAGTCTGGTCAGATTGTTTGAAATCTCTATATGGAGTTTACCAGGGAGAAGTAGAGCTCAAAAAGCATAACACACTCTGTACCTGAAATCGGTTGGACATCAACTCTCCTGCATATGAGGAATTGAAGGTGAGAGCAACCAAGTGCATGGGGATAATGCCATAAACGTGCTATCAACACAGTCACGAGTTGGTGGTCTGTAGGTGTGATACTGGGGTTAAGCAGGACCGCTAAACATTCCAGAGAGGTGAAAACCAGAGTCTTTCTCCATCGGTAACAACTCCAGAGTTATCTGAAGATTAAAAAAAAAAAAAAAAAAGGTAAATTATTTTAAAGAATTTTGTTTCTGTCCTGGTTTCGGCTGGGGTAGAGTTAATTGTCTTCCTAGTAGCTGGTATAGTGCTGTGTTTTGGGTTCAGTATGAGAAGAATGTTGATAACACACTGATGTTTTCAGTTGTTGCTAAGTAATGTTTAGTCTAAAGTCAAGGATTTGTCACCTTCTCATGCCCAGCCAACAAGAATGCTGGAGGGGCACAAGAAGTTGGCACAGGACACAGCCAGGGCACCTGACCCAAACTGGCCAGTAGGGTATACCATACCCTGTGATGTCATGCCCAGTCTATAAACTGGGGGGAAACTGGCCAGGGCCACTGCTCGGGAACTGGCTGGGCATTGGATTCTGGGTGGTGAGCAATTGCATTGTGCATCGCTTGTTTTGTATATTCTAATTCTTTTAGTAGTAGTAGTAGTGGTATAATTTTTTAATATTATTATTCCCATTATTCTTATTTTCTTCCTTTTCTGTTCTATTATACTGTTCTTATCTCAGCCCATGAGTTTTACTTTTTTTTTCTGATTCTCTCCCCTATGCCCTCTGGGGGGGCGGACTGAGTGAGCGGCTGTGTGATGCTTAGTTGATGGCTGGGGTTAAACCATGATACCATCTGTCCAGGAATAAAATAGCGTTCATCTCAAAATCAGACACATCTCTCGTTTACCAACTTAAAGCTTAGAATGGCCTTGTATCTTCTCATTTATTTAATGTGCTCCCACAAACACCATTCTGTTCAATTAGTCTGCGTCTATGTAGGTAGATAAGGACCTGGTACCTGAATGAGTTCCAGGAAAAATAATTTAGAAGTAAGGAAGAGAATTTAAGATTCTATACCAAAAGGGAGCAATGAACACAACTATTTCCTCATTAAGATCAATTATATATAGCTTTCATGTCAGCTTTTTTATCCAAAAACCTCAAATTTTTAACAAGTTTATCACAGCTCTGGTCCCAAATGTGTAATCATGTCTGTATGGGTAAGCCACTGAATCCATAGAGAGCCACTGCATCCCTTGGGCTAGCTCAGCCTGACTATCAAATTAAACAGGTAATTTCAAACACCTCTGGAGCGCTTCCTCTCCTAAGACAAAAGTAGCATTCAACACTATACACCTACTTGAAAGTGCCAATGGGACTGTGTTTGCCCAACTTCACTGTGACTTTTTATGTATCATCTAAAAGTAAAATCAGATATAGGGGACATAAAGCATAAATGGACTTCACCTTACTGTAGCTACCTAAAGGTAATGCTAAGTCCCATTTTAGGACTCACCTGACCATGTGTCACTTAAAAAGCCCTATAGCTTTTTCTCTGCTATACTGGAAAGGTCTGAATTTTGATGCTTTGTCACATGGCTTTTGAGACTGAACTTTTGCAAACAAACCTTGGTAAATCACGGACAGAGGATAATTTTTTCTCTTCCTCGTTTTCTCTACAACATCAATAAGCAGCAAGAGGTCTCTGTTGATGCAGTTCCACAGGATGTTAAGATCAAACTCCCCCAGCAAAGCAGGGAATTTATGGTTCTTCAGAAAGCATGTCTGCTGAATTGCTTACATCCATCTCTTGTGCCTGGGAGAGATCCTAGCTCTGTTGGTACTGCTGGATTTATGTCATGGAAGAAAAATAACTCATACACATGCCCTTTACTCTTGTCTACAGTATATGTACAGGACTCTGTCGTCATTTAGGCCCAGCTGGCAACTAAGCACCACACAGCTGCTTGTACATTCTTTCCCTTGCCCCCGTGGGATGGGGAGGAGAAATCAGAAGAAAAAGGTAAAAGCTCGTGCATTGAAATAAGGACAGTTTAATAGAACAACACAAGGAGAGAAATACTAATAGTAACAATAATACTAATAAAGGAGTATACAAAGTGAGTAATGCACAGTGCAATTGCTCACCGCCCGGAACTCGATGTCCAGCGTGTTCCCAGGCTGTGATCCCTCCTCCACCCTGGCCAGCTCCCCCAGTTTATATACTAAGCATGACCTTATATGGTATAAAATATCCCCTTGGCTAGTTTGGGTCAGCTATCCTGGCTGTGTCCCATCCCAGCTTCTGGTGAAAATTAACTCTATCCTAGCCGAACCCAGAACAGACTGCAAACAAAGAACTTCGTCACAATGTCCCACATTCTTCTATTTCTTTTTGGAGGATCCAATGGTTTATTTTCTCTCCAGCCCAAATACATGTATTATGTTCTCACGTGCCTCACTCTCAAAGGAGGGCATGGCTTTTATTAACAAGATAAGGATGCCATGAGAAATAGTTATTTTATTTTGTTACTGCGGTAGCTGAGATCCTGGCCTCCTGACTCTGTGTAACTTAATATAAAATAAACCTCAGCATTTTAACATTAGATGAATGAGCAGCTTCTGTTCCTTCTGTGAAGAAACAAATGCACAAATCTCTTGAACTCCTTTGGTAGTGACTAAACCAAGCTATGATGGAGTGGCAGTCCTGGTGCTTTGTAACAGTGTATACCATGACCTCAGTGTTATTTAAATGCACTTGCTACAATTCCTGTATTTTTGTAGCAGCTTTTAGGTCTGGTGGCAGCTTCTTGAACGACCTTGCTTGCTCTTTTGGCTGCCCACGCTACTGACTGCTGTGCTGTTTGTAGCAAAGCCTGCAGTCCTAGTGACAGATTTCGAGCACAGATTTCTGATGTACTGTTTTGCCCTGCTGGGTATCTCTCTCTCTCACTCTCTCTGATTCAAAAAGGTTGAGGGGAATACTGAATATGGTATTTTGACTAACTTGAGCTCTGCTAATGCTTCACAAAACACAAATATGGAGTTATTTTTATAATACAGGAGTATAGAATATTTTCTCCTTGTTGATAAGGAGATTTTATACAGTGTTTTGAAATAAAAGGCTTTTCTTAACCTGCCAGAACTTAGTCATAGAACACAACCAAGATCATATCCCCAGAATGTAAAAAATCAACATTTTAATAAAATATGTACTCCCTAAGCAAAGGCAAAACCCCCCAGCAATAGCTTGTTGCAGTATGAACTTAAGCTCTAATGAAACTGGTATGTATATATGTAGCAGAACAACATATATAATCCTCAGTTATACTTTTTCCATACACACATCTATTTATTTGTATGTGCATATAAAACAAGAGTTTAACATCAGGGTTGATTAAAAGTGTGCTGTAATCTGTAACTTTTAGGCAGAGATATGTTGTAGGGATATGTTATATTTGGGGTTTACTCAGAACTAGCATTTAACTAAAAGAGTCAATTGTCTCTGTTAATACAGGATGGGTTGTGGCATAACTGAGTAGGCATGAAAAAATCCAGGACTTCTCCAAATAACCAGCAGGTATGATATGAAGGAAAAAGCATGTTAAGAGCAGGACTCAGTCCTCCTTCCTCCCTCAGTACAGATGAAGCAGACCTCTAGGGTCAGCTGAGGGGCATGTTTGTAAGTTAGAGGGGTTTTTAGTTTAGCTCTGTTGTGGTTTAACCCCAGCCAGCAACTAAGCACCACTCAGCTGCTCACTCACTCCCCCCCACCACCCAGTGAGATGGGGTAGAAAATTGGGGAAAGAAGTGAAACCTGTGGGTTGACTTAAGAACGGTTTAATAGAACAGAAAAGAAACTAATAATGATGATGATAACACTAATAAAATGACAACAGTAGTAATAAAAGGATTGGAATGTATAAATGATGCGCAGGGCAATTGCTCACCACCCGCCGACCGACATCCAACCAGTCCCCGAGCGGCGATTCCCTGCCCCCACTTCCCAGTTCCTAAACTAGATGGGACATCCCATGGTATGGAATACCCTGTTGGCCAGTTTGGGTCAGGTGCCCTGGCTGTGTCCTGTGCCAACTTCTTGTGCCCCTCCAGCTTTCTTGCTGGCTGGGCACGAGAAGCTGAAAAATCCTTGACTATAGTCTAAACACTACTGAGCAACAACTGAAAACATCAGTGTTATCAACATTCTTCACATACTGAACTCAAAACACAGCACTATACCAGCTACTAGGAAGACAGTTAACTCTATCCCAGCTGAAACCAGGACAAGCTCCTGGAAAGAAAATTCTTATTCTCTTCCTGTTGCCTATAAACCCAATGTAGGAATTGTCTTCAGCATGGCCGCTGGATAACAGGCTTAGATTTAACTATGTGTTAAGGCAGGTATTCATGTGTGCACACATATGCACTGACATAGCATAGATAGAAACAGATTTTTGTGCATATGTGAGTGTATATAGATACGTATGATGCATTGTGTGCTCAGCTTGCTGTTCAGAACTAGTCAAAAGAAGAAATTAATTTTACTAGTTTCCTCACAAACAAAGAAATGGCTGCCAAGAATCTGAGAATGTACCTATGAAATATGATACAGAAAATTAAGTCCTATAGCATAAACTTCACCTTGGGTGTGGGCTTCAAAGGCACTTCAAAAGCAGATACACAAGAGTACTCGGGATTATAAAATTGTGATCATCCTTACCTCAGTCAGCATTAAAGATTTTATTTTTAAGGCAATCCTTTGAGGAGAAAAAAAGATAAGAAACTCAAAGGTCAAATAATTCAATTACTTTTATATGTTTCTATTTTCAAGGAAAATTTCCTTACGTGTCCTTTTTTTGCTTATTCATATTTTACTAAAAGAATGCACAGACTCTATATCATTATGTAGATTCCTTCATTAGCTGTAGAACTTCCAGAGCCTGGTGCCAAAAAGCTGGTTTCCTGTAAGAGAGTTCTTTTTATGTGATGACTTCACTACCTAACAAACCTCGAACCATTTAGCACAAGAACCATTCTCATTTTTCAGATAACAAAAATTCATCTGCAGTATTTTTTCCACAGCCATGTAATGAGGCTTGTAGAAACATGACACAAAAAAATAGAATGAATAAATCAAATTGCATGGAGGAAACCTCAAGGATCTGACAGTAGAAATGACAAACGCTAGGAAGCTCTGTGGCTTTTCTCGTCAGTGAAACCCATTGCTTTCTCTGCTACTTGGGAGAATGTTTCAGGACAATATTCTCTCACCATTGTATTGCCAGTGCAGGCTAGGGACTCTAAGAAGAGGTGCTTAGAAATCTCCAAAGTTCATTTTGAGGAGTATACTGGAGAAGTTGTGAAAAGATGTTGGATTCACTGAGGCTTCTATGAGGCATTTACTTTATAGGTGGTAGTTTTGCACCTTGCAAAATGCTTTATAAATGCAAAAATGCTTGTAACAGACTTGTGGGATAGAGAATCCGCGTCTTCAATCTTGTGAATGCTGGAGGACTCCTCCCAAGGAAGGGAGGGGAGTTAAAGTAGCCTGATCAGGTCTGATGGCGGGTACTTAGCTGTGGTTTATCTTCAGTGCAGAGAGAGTTTGCCAGGACAAATGCCAATGAGGAAGCATTAGCCTTTGTTTCCAGCAGCTCTCCACAATCACTCTCTGTTTTAATGAATCTGAGCTGAAATATAAATGGATCTTAATGTCAAGCAATTTCCTCACTCTATCAGAAAGGTTGTGAAAAGTGGGGGGTAGAATGACGCTTCCATATGTTCATGGTGTGCTGCAGAGTTGTTCAGCTGTTTTTTAAGAGAGGTGCATAGGATGAAAATTAGAAGGAAATGACCCAGAGATAGAGAAGAATGAGCTCCAAGCACATCCCAATGCATTGAAGCCCTGAAGATGGCAGGTCTGGCCAGGCTTCCCGCACCTCAGGATGTGTAGGGCTGCCTCTCCTCCAGGGGAAGGGAGCTGGCAGGTTGGTGGCAGTCGGAGCTGCTGTGTCTGCCTGGCTGCTCCACAGGTCACCAGCATCAGGGGCATCTGGGAGCATTTTGACCTGTAGGCTCTTTTTAAAAGAGAAAGCGTGACAGTTTTTTAAAGACATTTGTATAAGTACATGGAAAAATGAGGGTATTCTACTACTGCACCCGTTATTTTGCAGTTTGGGCTATAAGCCATCTTAGATAGTTGCATGGCAACAATTATCATTTATGCTTTAACATTAAGTATTGCCACTGAAAGCTTTGTTTTTATTAGCATTTAACTTCATATGGAAGGTCATATTCTATGAGGGGATGCAAGAAAATTTGCCGTCTCTTAAAGCCAGCGGGAACAAATAAAATCAACCAAAGGCTTGAGTTCTGCATGTCAATAGAGACGGTTTGCTTTGCCTGGGTATTTTAGCTAAATGCATGACACTAGAAAACATGTGCAGGTTTTTTTCTGGTTTGGATGCTCAAATAAAATAAAGTTGCATATGCAATTGGATTTATACTAGAACATGTATCATTCTTCACAAGTTACCTTTTGGTCATGTTTTATTTAGTCCCTTTGCTTTTAAGTGGGCTCTGAAGCCCACTTGACAAAAAAGCATCAGGGCTTGTGCAGCATTACGTGGTTTTATGCACATGCCACTATCTCAATTTTAATGTGTTCATATTCTGAGTAGTAAAACCAGCATTTCATATCCATAGTGCTGCAGTTTAGCCATAAATTTTAAACTTAAAAAAAAATACATTACTGTCTATTAAGCTTTAGTTAATGAAAAGTAAAAATTTAAAGTTGCTGTTACAGTTGTGACAATTACTTGAAAGTGCTTTATGCATGCAGCAAGATTTCTTACGGAAAAATTGAAAATTGTAAATGGAGCACTTTTTTTTTCTAAGGGATGAACACTAAAAAAAGAACAAACATTTCAAGTGACTAATCAACTCGCCTACATTATAGATAAATGTAACTTATGCTGAGTTAGTCAGAAAGACTAACCATTTTATACTGTTCATTTAACATTGAACTTTTTATATCATTCTGAAAGATGTAGAGGTTTGTATCATCTGTGACACAAATAATGATAAATCATGACTAGAAAATGAGGCCAAAATTTCTGTTAGGAGTTCGATACATCTCTACTAAAGTATTTTTCTTGGAGTCAGAACAGAATTTTATGAGATTTCATATACTGCCTGGAAGCTAAGCCAATCAATGGAAATACAGAAACCTAGTTAAGGACGGAAGACTATTTCTGTGTGTGTTCAGTTCATTGTATACTGAGATTAGGTTTTTACATTTTTTAATTGGAAAACAGGTTTTGGATTGTATTCGGGGGGACGGGGGGAATTGGTTGTTGAGTTTTTTCCATTGTTGTTTTGTTTTAGTTCGAGCAATGCAACTTTGACATGTCAGATTATATGTGTTTATTACTGGCTTAAAAAACCCTACATCTTTATGCTTTTCAGCATTCAGTTGTTTTGTTCAACAGAAACATATGAATTGTCCCTACCTGGTGCATACAAAGAAACTCTCTTTCTCTTTCCCTCTTCTAAACCACCTCATCCCACTATACTCGCTCCTTGTTTTCATTTATAGTTTTCATTTCAGTTTAAATCAAAGTTACCCAAAGTAGTGGAACAGCCTCTATGGGTAGCATTGCCAGACACACAAGCAGAAGCAAAATCTGTGATGATGACTACTTTGTGACTTGCTAATATTAAAGACTTCAGGATTTAGATTAAAAAAAACCCTCCAAACTATTCAGAATAAAAAAATCAGGCTTTTAAAGCTCAACATGACTATATACATATTCTTCTTGTAGCTGAAGCAGAAACTACCACTTATCTTTTTTCTTTTATTTTTCTATTTTTTGCTAGCGAATCAATTAAAAATAATATTGTCATAGAGGAGCACTTGATGTTCTTTTTTAAATTAGCTTGGACATTGAGAAGTTCCAAAATGTGTCTCTAATGTTCCTCCTATAAAGCAGTTTAATAAGATGTCATAATAAACATGTAAAATTAGATTTATTTTATCAAGAGGCAAAATAACCTCATTACACAGAAAGCTCCAACAAACTGAAGCTTGCCTAATATATAATCCAGTAGTTTAATTTGTAAACCTGATTATTGCTCTTAACAGAGTTCATTAGTACCTCAGAGTCCTATAAGGCATTTGAATGATACTTGTTATAATTAATATTTAGTCTTTAATACTGTTCAGAGTTTCCCAGACTTTCAAAATGGTTCTTGTAATTGCTTTTTTTAAAATTTGCCAGCTGTACAAACTTCATTGCTACAGGGGCACAGAGGGGCTTCACAGATGTGACATGGCATTGCATTGATTAACCATTTGTATTGCTCCATAGCAGAAGATTTGAATACCCTGTCTGAATAACATTGCTTCCTCTCATTTGCAGGTAAGTATTATTACTGTATCCATGTTTATGTCATTTAATGAATCTATGGACATGGACTGGTTGTCTCCAGGGAATGACACTGGATAAATTCTGATTCTTCACTGAATTTCAGAGAGCGTAAAAATCTACAGAAAGCACAGTCCAAAATGTTAAGCAATGGGGAAAGGAAAACAGCAAGTGTAAATTTTACCCAGGTGAGAGGTTCAAGTGTGATTTGCATCAGTGGTATTCGTACACTTGAGTTTTAAAATTCCAGAATGCGCTAACTCTAACTATGAATACTTGTGGTATGCTCAGCATGAAAGTCTGAGCTTAAAAGAGTTGCCAGATCTTAACTACCATCTCTGCTTTCTTGCTTAGAAGAGGGAACAAACAAACTCCCATTAGTGAGTCTGCTGCTCTGCTCCTGCAGCTTCAAAGTGTTGTGGGGGTTTTTGTGGCTCCCTGCATTTCTGCTTGCTCTGCTCATTAAGAACTGCACATCAGCAAATCATTATGCCTTTGCCTCCACTGTCTTCAGGCTGGGAGTGATCCTGCCCTCCGACTGCTGAGACCCTTACCGCTTCTGAATTTGACGGATTAGTATGGAACAGCAGTGCTTCCCTGCAGTGCTCGTGTTTCATGACATCATCAGAATAACTGACAAAATGATCTGGCCAAACAGTGTGCACATACTTTAAGAAGTATCAGTTACTTGATGCTAGTTGCAACTGATGCCCTTATGATACTTACAGAAGCTCACATGAAAAGTGCTGTGTAAGCAATGGAGTTACCTCCTCCAAGGCAAAATCTGAGGGGGTGCTATGGTTCCTGCCAGAACAAAGGGTGTGGTAGTACATCTGCTGATTGCATATATTTTAGATGAGTATTCAAAAAGTCTTTTCACAATCATAAACATGAGGTTTCCCCATTGGCACAGTGAAGAAGTTTAGAAAGTCTTTCTCACAACTAGATGACTTAGGGACAGAACTTCTACCTCTGGTGGTGTGGAATTGAGAGCAATAAGTGCCATATCCTTGCTATTCCAGTGGGGGTTCTCATCCTGTAGGTCCAGCGTTAGGAATTAAATACCACGGCATTGTTATCTTATCTTTTGTTGCTGCACAAAGCACATTAAAAATGGATATAATTTAAAAGAAAATTACATTTTTTATTATTTTTGTTTTAACAATAAAGGATTAATGAACACAAATTGAAATTTAGACAACAGTTGCCAAAGTGTGTTTTTAGATTTCACAGTTTTTCACAGATTTCACAAGTTTTACTTGTCCATCAACGTAAGATCACATGACTCACCTCACAATTCAGGTATTGTGGGGGTTTCATCTGAAACCTCCAAGCCTTCTGAGGTTTGATCTTCACTGTTTTTTGATAGCAGCAGACCAAATAAATCTTTCAGCACGGCTTGAAATAGCCACAACTGATTGGAAAGTGCTCATAAGTTCTAAATGTTGTTAGATGTTTACAATAGTTTATCCCAAATTAGAGCTAACTCAATGGTTTTATTCAGCACCTGACAGAAACACTCTACTTTCAGGTTCAGCGTAAGACTGTAGCTCTCTTTTTGCCTGCTGTTTTTGTTTTCCTTTGCTTGGATAGAGGTATTTTGAAAGGTAAATGTAGCAGTCAACATCAGCTCTGCTTAGTAGAGAACTGAACTTGGAGATCAACTCTTGTTCAGACTGTCTTATAAGTGATCTTGTAGAATATATAGATGCCTGTTACTCCATAAATAAATTCTCATAAAGATATGCATTCTGTTTTCATTATGGTGTACAGGAAGTCTGATAGGAGCAGGAATGTACCCTAGTTATTTTGTATGATTTTATATATAGATTTTCATGAGGTCTGCATCAAACAAGTCATAGGAGGTCAAATATTACATTGGTGAGAATCACTGTACTTGAATTGATAAGATGAGTAGTAACATTTTTCTATAGTATATGAAAAAGGATGCTATCAGTGCAGCACTGCCATTATACCAGCTTGAGTGCTCACTGCTGTTGTGTCTTTTTTCCTCTAACGCTCTTATTCCTAAGATGATAGAAGCAGCCACATTCAAAAGCTCTTATCTCTAGTCTGCAGATGGAGAAGAGAAGCATGCAGTATGCTAAGGGTGAAATTTTCAACAGAGATTGGTAAGTTACTTAGGTGCCTAAGTCCTATTTTCAGAAGTGATACAGGGCCTTTTTAAAGCAGCTGTTCTGTTCACAAGAAACTAATCTACTTAGTTACTGGAGGAAACATGCAGCTTTATATTAATCATACAACAAAGAGGATGAAGGTGAAAGTTCCACAGAACAGACAGGGAACAAGAGACAGGGAAGAACATAGCTTTATCCCTTATCTCTACTGGCAACTGGCTGACTCTGTGTTGACCCCTTTCTTATTCCTAGTTTACAAACAAAAAGATATTTTTTAAAGCTACAAAGACATCCTTTTTTTATCTCAGATGGGAAGAGTTGTTCTCTCTCACCTTACCTTTTACTCTCTCAGTCCCTCAGTTCTATGGCTTCTCCTGGTGTCTGGTGTTCCCAGAAGGATAAAATCCTCTTGGCCTCTCTTCCTTCAGCAAATCATTAGGAAAAGCAAAGGACTCTTGCACTCCATGTTACTTCATAAGCACACCCTGTCCTGACGTTTCCTTAGAGTTCAAACATTAGTCTAATGCTCTTTGAATAACAAGGATCCAGTTTGCTCCAGAATGATACATGGTCTACTGGAGGGCAGATAGCTCATGAAACATCTGATACATGTCAGGTTCTTTTGGCTTAACTCCTTCTTTGGAGTGATATACCCAAACTGATTTTGAAAAGCTTGTTTCACAGTTCTCTTGCTGTCCTGGATTAGATTAAATCTGAATGAGTTCTTGTCTGTCTTTCCATCCAAAGCTGGTGAAGGTTTGCTCTCGTCAGAGCTTATGGAGTTAGACAGCATCTAAAAAGCAATTGCTTTGTCCAAACTGCTTTTAATCATTTCTTCACCTCACTTTTAAAAGAAAATCTAGGATCTAGACCTTGTGATGGAATGGGGATGTTTGATAATATTTTGTTCCATTCTTGTTTCAGGGGAGCTTTAAAACCTGCAGTAGTGCCTGTGACTGGACCCCCAGAACAGCCTGTTTCAGAAAGGTTTGTCTGAGCTCTCTGTTGGAGGTAGCATTGGTTGTCAAGATCTTTCTGTATCCTTCTAACCCTTTTGAACGTGCAGCTGCTTTAACAAGAATATCTGCTACTAATACAGACATACAGAGTCTCTCTTGTGGCAGAATTCAGGTATTCATGAGCAAGAAGAGTCACCAGGCTTATAAGCTTTTTCTGCCATACATAACACTGCTCATATCTCTTTGCTGCTTTTTCCAGGTCTGCTCTGTTTACTTATCAGCTACAGATTTCACACCAAAAAATGCCAGGTAGCTGAAGTGCAGATAGCTCATCTTGTTTTGTGAGTGAAAGATGACTTCTGTGCCCCACAGGCTACATTTATTTTATAACCCTACTTCTGTACTCCTGACCTTGCCCTAGCAACAGAGTACATGTTGCTGCCTTTGAGACATGTTAGGGTCCTGCCTAGCCCTAATGGAGGAAATTTTTACAGACGTCTAGTTATGGTCTTCTGTGAATAATACAATCTAAGATGAGCACAGAACTAGATTGGTTTAGGGGAATAGAGGGCATCTGTGCTGGCACAGTGCTGCCCGCTCTTAGTATGACTTAATCATTTGAGTTTTGGGCAAAAACTGAGTACTATGCACAGCCAGGTGCTTTGGCTGACTTCACAGCTGAATCTTACCAGTCATATGCGACATGTCAAGCTGGTAAAAGGGATTTCACATAAGTCTAAAAATGATTGTTTTGTGGGTTTTTGTTTTGTTTTTGGTTTTGTTGGGGTTTTTTTGTTTTTACTTTTGCTGCAGCTGGGAAAAGCACTAGCTAGAGACATGAAAACATATCCAGCTAACCATTTTTTGTTATTTTTTATGTTATACTACAAAACTGTCCCAGCTACATAGGATGAACAAGACAAGATTAATTCTTTGCCCAGATTTGTATATGACAAATGGTGTTCTACATGACTGAGATTCATTCTGATGTCATGAGCTTGTCTTTCATAGAAACAATTTTCATCTTTTCCTTGGTCCTGTAGCCTAAGTCTATGCTTTAGTTTCAAAGCAGCACCCTTTTTTTTTGACACCGAGTCTTAGCTGCCTTCAGTTTTTGCAGTACCTTCTCTAATGATGGCAGATACTCAGCATCACTTCTGGTTGAGATGAGAGTATTATCAGTCCTCACTTCAATAGGCTGGATGGGCATATTTTCCATGGCTGTATGAAAAATCTCAGATGCTAACGATATTCTATATGGTAGTCTTGTGATAATACAATACTTTCCTTACAGCACTACATTTTCTTCAGTTCTCCTCTAAAAGAGCTTGCTAGTATGCTTGTGACCTTAAAATTGCACAGGTAAAACAAAGTTGT
This sequence comes from Buteo buteo, assembly GCF_964188355.1. Lineage (NCBI taxonomy): Eukaryota > Metazoa > Chordata > Aves > Accipitriformes > Accipitridae > Buteo > Buteo buteo. The sequence continues at coordinate 17,319,556 of NC_134175.1, read as the reverse complement.
CTTTTTCTGGCCCGTTTACCTCAATCAGTTTCTTTTCTCTGAGGTAATAAATAATTTTGATTTTAGGTGTTTTAGCTAGACCTCATTCTGCATATAACTCCTGACCTTCATACTATGCCTTCAACCCTTGTTTAGAAAAGCTGAATATACGTCCAGGAATTCTTGAATGCTAGTAATTTGTTAGGGCCTTGTCGTGGATGAGTGATTTAGGATCCTTGAAGAATCTGTAAAAGTGCAACTTAACAGAGTTCGATGGCAAGGTTCACTCTATTACTTACTACATGGGAGAAACGTACAAAGGAAAATTAAGTTAGAATCAATTTAGGATCATTTGCACAGAGATCAGAGATGCAAAAAGGTAAGGGAGAGCCATTGAGTCATGAGGTTCAGAATGGTTCCCCTTGCTTTCTAAACTCCTGATGGAGCTTAGGTGCAGCTAGATCCAAACTTAGTCTCAGACCTGGTCAACTGTTTATATCTAAGAGATTCAAAGGGTAAGGAAAACCTCCCATTGATTCATGAGGTTCAGAATGAACCCCCTTGCTTTCTAAACTCCTTCTCAGAAAGGAGTCTAGGTGCAACTGGATCCAGACTTAGTCTCAGATTTGTTCAATGTTTTACATCTAAAAGATTATATGTGCACAATCAGTCCTTTAGATCACTTAGTTAGGATTTCAAAGTTAACATGCTATTAATCACTTACTAATCCATCCAGGCATCTGGTGTTATTTCGCTCCGAAGTTTGAGGCCTTGGCTTCCCAAAACAGACTCTCAGGCATTAAGTCTTATAAAAATAAATAATTTAATAGAGTGGTACAGCAGCAGGATCAGCTCTAGCTGGGTGGCCCCAGGGGCAGGGGAAGAAGGAGAAGAACAACCCAAACATAGAAATCCCTGGGCGATTATACCCTTACAGACTAATCACCTGCCCCTCACGCATTCCTCATACTCTCTTCACACACCTTCCACGCACCCTCAGATTCTGATCTGAGATCTTCTGATGCCCTCTGACTCCTTATTGGATTACTTCACTGTCTCCAGAAAGGCTGCTTGTTATCTTCTTGAGTTGCAGGTGCTGCTGACGGTCATAGCCTTGAAGCCTCCTTATCTTCCGATTTATGCTGTGGTTCTGGAGACCCCTGTTTTGACTAAGTAGGTACAGTCAATCTAAATGAAAGCTACAGCTTGCAGCCTAAGGCTTCAGCAAATTTAGCCACTCATGCTAAGTAAGTAAAGCTAAGCAAACAGCATACTAAATCACACAACATTGTAACTTTAAGTGATTCATTCTATTTAAAACTTACTTATTTAAATGACTACTATCTCTTATTACTGAGAGGAGTCTCTGCTCAAGAGGAGAGTTGCCTGGAGTGCAGTCCAGTTGCTGTCTAGGGAGAATTCAAATTGGGCTCACCCAGGGATCTGTCCTTAGTAAAAGATCACGTTGTTGGAGATTACTCACTGCCATGCAGTGCCTAGCAGGGAGAGCTCAAAGGCGGCTGTTGTATTTATGGGATAAAGTCGTTGGCTCATAGTCAAATTGCATACAACGGGAGCGGTATGTGCGAGACTCCTTGTACACACAACGTTCACTGGGTCACTCTGTTCCTTTGTGGGTTTCCTAGAGGAGTTCTTGGCCCGGCTACAGCTCAGGCCTTTACCTCCTTTGGAGCCTGTACCAAAGTGCTGCCGGTTTGGTTAAGGGGGAGTTGAGTGCATCCATCACAGGCCTAAGATAAAAATTTCCTGCTGATTTTTGTTTCTCATAATAATTTTGTTAATAGCACAATATTTTTGCTTTTGGTGCGTCAGTTTTACAAGAATGAAGACAGGAGCTATTCAGTGAGTCATCACTGCATTTGCAAATGCTTCCTGCTTCTAGCCTAAACACAAAATAGCAGAAGCTCTTGTACCTGTATCCATCATTCCTCTGCTATAGGCAAAAGCCTACCTTATACACCTTTAACATCTGGTATGTATCAACTCCTCTGGGTATTTCAGTTTTGAAGGGTAAAATGCTCGAGCTTTTTTTTTCACCTTTAGACCCTTGAGTTCATACTCTTCAGCTAGAAATATTCTTTGATGTGTATTTTAGCATGTTCTGGCTAAATGCCCTTGCTTAAGGCATGTAGTTATTTTTGATGTTTAGACATTTTAATTTAAATAACTGATTAGATGTTAACTCTGCTGTGACAGAAACACACATTAGGAGCCAGGGCCTGTTCCATTACACTTTTGCATTTTCATTTCTTTGAGCTGTTCTTGCTGTGTGGGTGCAAATCTGAAGTTATTCAGTGCTTACAGTGTTGCTGTTAATCATTCTGCTTTAAGCCCTCTGCAGCACTTCCAACTTTGTTTACAGATGCAAAGAGGTGCCTGAGCTCTTAACTTCTGCTGCCTAAGGGCCTAAGTCTTAAAACTCAAACATGTATCTGTGCCTTTAAAAATCTGACCACAAGGGCCTGTGGCCTGCAGAACAGCATCCCTATGCTTCTAAAAAATGTAACAGTATATACATTTCATGGCAATAAAACATTGGTAGTTTACCTAGGAACGTTTGGAAATGACAGAAGGAACACACCTTTAATGCTGGTGCTGAAATATACATGATTGTCAGAAGGCCATAAGCACCCTGGTTAACTTCAGGATATTTGTAAAGAAAAATAAGTACTTCCAGAGGTGACTGAACCCTCATAGCATCTCTATTACCCTCTGGACATTGCCTTCGGTACATTGACTAGGGAAGAACCAGTAGTCCTGAATTCTGAACTATCAGTTGTGCTTAGACTTAGCTGGGATAAAGTCAGACCTAACAGATTTATCCAAGTTTGGAAATCCAGGTATGATTTTTGGAGATGAACTTGAAATGAAGTAAATCTCCATTCAGGAACATGTTCACCACCGTATCTAAATATTAAGCTTTTGCATGATACATCCAAAATCTAATGTAGGTTTTTTAATATGCCTTGTTAAAAAGATATTGCATGATACTACAGCACTAAGTAATGCAGTTAGTATTTCTTTTCCCCCAAATATAAATAACTGTCTTCATTAAGAGACAGCTTTGCATACATGGTGTCCTGGGTTCAGCTGGGATAGAGTTAATTTTTACAGGAACCTGGGAGGTGGGGGGCATAGCCGGGGCAGCTGACCTGAACTAGCCAAGGAGCTATTCCATACCATGTGACATCATGCTCAGTATATATATAGGGAGCGGGCCGGGGGGGGGGGTGGCTCCTTCTTTCGGTGGGGGAAGTGGCGGAGCGTCGGGTTCCGGGTGGTGAGCAGTTGCACTGTGCATCACTCTTTTTGTATACTCGTTCATTAGTACCGTTGTTGTTGTTGTAATTCCTTTGTGTTGTCCCAGTAAACTGCCTTTATCTCAACCCTCGAGGTTCCAGGTTTTTTTCTTCTTTTCTCTCCTCCGTCTTCCCCCCATCCCACCGGAGGGGGGCGGGAGGAGTGAGCGAGCGGCCGCGTGGTTCTTCGTTACCGGCTGGGCTAAAACCACGACAGTCCTTTTTGGCGCCCAACGTGGGGCCCGAAGGGTTGAGATAACGACAGATCTGGCCAGAGTGTGTTTGAAACAAATTTGTCATACGCATTTCTTATACTAGATAAATAGATGTTAGTCACAATGTTGATTAATTTGTTTACATGGTGGCGTTTTGTAAGTTCTTATATGCTCTATGTATTGCCTGTAGTTGCGTATCTCATCTCTGGGAGAGTGATTGGGATTATCATTTTGCTGTACTGGGCAATGTCGACTTGTGAAATGATTACATCACTGGTCATGAGGTTAAGCTGGTATCTGTATGAGGCAGTGATATCATTTCCATACCTTGGGCACCTTCTGTCGGATTTTATTGGTAATTACACCCAATCCATTGGGAAGTTGGGGGGGGATACTTCCCCCCGTCCATTCCCCTCCCTTTTCTCCTTCCGACTAATTACAACAGTTTTCGAGAATTTTGAATATCCTTGGGATGCGCAAGCCAGTGTGCTGTTAGTGCTATGCCTCCTGACTATGTTCCAGGTCTTGTTTAGGGCTACAAAAAGGCTCTTTAAGAGCACCACCCAGAGATCTGTCCCAAAGCTTGATATGCATGGGTGGCACGGCATGTGGAAGAATGTGGGAAGGTATCTAGAGAACTTCTCACCTCCAGTGACTTGGAAGTTCACTCCCGAACAACTACAGAACCCTGATGAAGTGATAGAATTTTTGAAAGAAAAATGCTGTGGTTATCCCAGAGACACACAACTCACTACACTGTGCTGGGCCCTGGCCGGTATCTACCAAACACTGCTTGATATTAGGCAGCATCCTCAGGGGGAAAAGGGGGAAAAGATAGAGAATACGACAACAAGCACCGTGGCTACCCCAACCCCGATGACAAGCACCGTGGCTGCCCCTACCACGACAACAGGTACCGTGGCTACCCCTATCCTGGTGACAGATACTGCGGCTAAACCAGAAAACCAACCTGTGCCAGTATCAGTCGCCCCTGTACAGAAAAAGAAACACACAAAGAAATCAGTTCGCTTAGTGAGAGATGAAAGTGAACCAGGGTCATCGCGAGAACAGGAGGAAGAGGTAGAACCTGAAATAATTACCCGATCTCTATCCATGAGTGAGTTGTGTGACATGCGAAAAGATTTTAGCCGCCACCCAGGTGAGCACATTGTTACCTGGCTGCTCCGGTGCTGGGATAGTGGGGCTAGTAGTGTGGAATTAGAGGGTAAGGAAGCCAAGCAGTTGGGATCTCTGTCTAGGGAAGGGGGCATCGACAAGGCGATTGGAAGAAAAACACAAGTTCTCAGCCTCTGGAGGCGACTTCTGTTAGGTGTAAAGGAAAGATACCCCTTCAGGGATGAAGTTACATGTCACCAAGGCAAGTGGACCTCCATGGAGAGAGGTATCCAGTACCTGCGGGAATTAGCCGTCCTGGAGGTGATTTATAATGATCCAGAAAATGGGCAGTCACCCACAGATCCAGATGAAGTCCAATGCACACAAGCGATGTGGCGGAAGTTTCTACGAAGTGCACCACCAACCTATGCCAACTCATTGGCAGTAATGTCCTGGAAAGAAGGCTATGGACAAACGGTGGATGAATTAGCTGTCCAACTCCGGCAATACGAAGGAAGTCTCTCTTCCTCCCTACGGGCCTGTGTCTCAGCTGTAGAGGAATTGTCCCGAGAGTTCCAGCAATTCAAAGTGGATATGTCCTCCTCCTCACCTGTACAGGCCCGCATCGCAGTTATTGGGAGTAAGCGTTCCTCTGCCCAAGAGAGAGGAGAGAGAAAGTACACGCGACGGGCTAACCTGTGGTTTTACCTGCGTGACTATGGAGAGGACATGAGGAAGTGGGATGGAAAACCTACCTCAGTTTTGGATGCACGGGTACGGGAGTTGCGAGACAAAGCAACCAGAAAAGAGGATTCTTCTTGGAAAACTGCTGCTCCAGTTTCCCGTGAGCAGTCCCCCAGACGCAGTAGATGGGCCGATCTCATTTCTGATCCTCTTGAAGGGACTTCTGATTCACGTGTGCAAAAAGTGAGTAACGGATATTCTAACCAGGATTAGAGGGGCCCTGCCTCCAGCCAGGTGGAGGAGAGGGACAACCGAGTCTACTGGACAGTGTGGATTCGATGGCCTGGCACATCAGATCCACAGGAATATAAAGCTTTAGTAGACACTGGTGCACAATGTACCCTAATGCCATCAAGTTATAAAGGGGCAGAACCCATCTGTATCTCTGGTGTGACAGGGGGATCCCAAGAGCTAACCATATTGGAAGCTGAAATGAGTCTAACCGGGAATGAGTGGCATAAACACCCCATTGCAACTGGCCCAGAGGCCCCGTGCATCCTTGGTATAGATTATCTCAGAAGGGGGTATTTCAAGGACCCAAAAGGGTACCGTTGGGCCTTTGGTATAGCTGCATTGGAGACGGAAGAGATTGAGCAGCTGTCTACCCTACCTGGTCTCTCCCAAGACCCTTCGGTTGTGGGGTTGCTGAAGGTTGAAGAGCAACAGGTGCCAATTGCCACCACGACGGTGCACCGGCGGCAGTATCGCACCAACCGAGACTCCCTGATCCCCATCCATAAGCTGATTGGCCAACTGGAGAGCCAAGGAGTGATCAGCAAGACTCGCTCACCCTTTAATAGTCCCATATGGCCCGTGTGGAAATCTAATGGGGAATGGAGACTAACAGTAGATTATCGTGGGCTGAATGAAGTCACGCCACCGCTGAGCGCTGCTGTGCCAGATATGTTAGAGCTTCAATATGAACTGGAATCAAAGGCAGCTAAGTGGTATGCCACAATTGACATTGCTAATGCATTCTTCTCCATTCCTTTGGCAGCGGAGTGCAGGCCACAGTTTGCTTTCACTTGGAGGGGCGTCCAGTACACCTGGAATCGACTGCCCCAGGGGTGGAAACACAGCCCCACTATTTGCCATGGACTGATCCAGACTGCACTAGAAAAAGGTGAAGCTCCAGAGCACCTGTAATATATTGATGACATCATTGTATGGGGCAACACAGCAGAAGAAGTCTTTGAGAAAGGGAAGAAAATAATCCAAATCCTTTTGAAGGCTGGTTTTGCCATAAAAGAAAGTAAGGTCAAGGGACCTGCGCAGGAGATCCAGTTCTTAGGAGTAAAATGGCAAGATGGGCGTCGTCAGATCCCTGCGGATGTGATCAACAAGATAGCAGCTATGTCCTCACCGACCAATAAAAAGGAAACACAGGCTTTCTTAGGTGTTGTGGGTTTTTGGAGAATGCATATTCCAAATTACAGTCAAATTGTAAGTCCTCTCTACCAAGTTACCCGGAAGAAGAACGATTTTAAATGGGGGCCTGAGCAACGACAAGCTTTTGAGCAAATTAAGCGGGAGATTGTTCATGCAGTAGCTCTTGGGCCAGTCCGGACAGGACAAGATATTAAAAATGTGCTCTACACTGCAGCTGGGGAGAATGGCCCTACCTGGAGCCTTTGGCAGAAAGCACCTGGAGAGACCCGAGGCCGACCCCTGGGGTTTTGGAGTCGGGGATATCGAGGATCCGAAGCTCGCTATACTCCAACTGAAAAAGAGATATTGGCAGCATATGAAGGAGTTCGAGCCGCTTCAGAAGTGGTTGGTACTGAAACACAGCTCTTCTTAGCACCCCGACTGCCAGTGCTGGGCTGGATGTTCAAAGGGAAAGTTTCCTCTACACATCATGCGACTGATGCCACGTGGAGTAAGTGGATTGCACTGATCACACAACGGGCTCGCATAGGAAACTCCAGTCACCCAGGAATTTTAGAAGTGATCACAGACTGGCCAGAAGACAAAGATTTTGGAATGTCGCCAGAGGAGGAGGTGACACGGGCTGAAGAGGCCCCGCTGTATAATAAACTGCCAGAAAATGAGAGGCAATATGCCCTGTTCACTGATGGGTCCTGTCGCATCGTGGGAAAACATCGGAGGTGGAAAGCTGCTGTATGGAGTCCTACACGACTAGTCGCAGAAACTGCTGAAGGAGAAGGTGAATCAAGTCAGTTTGCAGAGGTGAAAGCCATCCAGCTAGCTTTAGACATTGCTGAAAGAGAAAAGTGGCCAGTGCTCTATCTCTATACTGACTCATGGATGGTGGCAAATGCCTTATGGGGGTGGCTACAGCAATGGAAGCAGAGCAACTGGCAACGCAGAGGTAAACCCATTTGGGCTGCCGCACTGTGGCAAGATATCGCTGTTCGGATAGAGAAGCTAGTGGTAAAAGTACGTCACGTAGATGCTCACGTACCCAAGGGTCGGGCCACTGAAGAACATCGAAACAACCAACAGGTGGATCAGGCTGCCAAGATTGAAGTGGCTCAGGTGGACCTGGACTGGCAACGTAGGGGTGAGCTATTTATGGCTCAGTGGGCCCACGATACCTCAGGCCATCAGGGGAGAGATGCAACATATAGATGGGCTCGAGATTGAGGGGTGGACTTGACCATGGACACTATTGCACAGGTCATCCACGAATGTGAAACATGTGCTGCAATTAAGCAAGCCAAGCGACAAAAACCCCTGTCGCATGGGGGGCGATGGCTGAAATATAAACAGTGGGAGGCCTGGCAGATTGACTATATCACACTCCCACGAACACGCCAAGGCAAGTGCCATGTGCTTACAATGGTGGAAGCAACCACTGGATGGCTGGAAACATACCCTGTGTCCCATGCCACTGCCCAGAACACTATCCTGGGCCTTGAAGAGAAAATTTTACGGCAACACGGCACCCCAGAAAGAATTGAGTCGGACAACGGGACTCATTTCCGAAACAACCTCGTAGACACCTGGGCCAAAGAACATGACATTGAGTGGGTTTATCACATCCCTTATCACGCACCGGCCTCCAGAAAAATTGAACGATACAATGGACTGCTGAAAACTACATTGAAAGCGATGGGGGGTGGAACTTTCAAACATTGGTATACACACTTAACAAAAGCCACCTGGTTAGTTAATACCAGAGGATCCGCCAATCGGGCTGGCCCTGCCCAACCAAGACTTCCACATACTATAGAAGGGGATAAAGTCCCTGAAGTGTGCATGAGGAGTATGTTAGGAAAGACAGTCTGGGTTAGTCCTCCCTCAAGCAGAGGCAAACCCATTCAAGGAGTTGTTTTTGCTCAGGGACCTGGGTACACCTGGTGGGTGATGCAGAAGGATGGAGAAGTTCGATGTGTACCTCAGGGAGATTTGATTTTGGGAGAGAATAGCCAGTGAATTGGGCTGTACAATATTTAACTGCTAAATAACCTGCCAATGCATGTCATTGTAACTATAATGTCTATATGCCATATCAAGGGTATTACTGTAAGAATTACCCAAATGACTGCAGCATGGACTTTAAAACTGAGCCAAGTACAACAGCAATAGAACTTGAACTGGCACCCAGCAATTTCCTCAAGATCAACATCTTCGACCTGCAGACCAAGGGTGTGAGTTGCACCAAATGTACTAGCCACAAGTTCCAGAGGCAGCATGCAACAACCCAACATCTCACACCATCTCTCTTATCCTGAAGAACTGTTACAACAGATGGAGTCCCAAAGTCATGGACTAAATAAATCGATGGACACATTAGAGGAATAGCCCATAGGCTAAAGGAATACCATTTGTGTGTGTGTGTGTGCAGGGGGGAGAAGAACAAGTTCATATACTTACATATATATATAAGACAAGGAAAGTGGTAGTGATTGATTGGAAAATGTAAGATCTGGGCATGATGTAGATGGTATAGAATAAGGGGTGGATAATGTCCTGGGTTCAGCTGGGATAGAGTTAATTTTTACAGGAACGTGGGAGGTGGGGGGCATAGCTGGGGCAGCTGACCTGAACTAGCCAAGGAGCTATTCCATACCATGTGACATCATGCTCAGTATATATATAGGGAGCGGGTCGGGGGGGTGGCTCCTTCTTTCGGTGGGGGAAGTGGCGGAGCGTCGGGTCCCGGGTGGTGAGCAGTTGCACTGTGCATCACTCTTTTTGTATACTCGTTCATTAGTACCGTTGTTGTTGTTGTAATTCCTTTGTGTTGTCCCAGTAAACTGCCTTTATCTCAACCCTCGAGGTTCCAGGTTTTTTTCTTCTTTTCTCTCCTCCGTCTTCCCCCCATCCCACCGGAGGGGGGCGGGAGGAGTGAGCGAGCGGCCGCGGGGTTCTTTGTTACCGGCTGGGCTAAAACCACGACACGTGGTTCTGATACAATTCACTGAAAAAATCCCTGAGATTTTTGACTGACCAGACAGATTGTTTTCCAGTGATGTGATGTCAGTCTCCTGAGGAACAGGACTTTTGATGGATAGCTAGGGGACATTCCCGTACTATCAAATGATTGACACATTGTTGCATGAAAAAGAATACGGGGAAAAGTTGCAAAAATTATCTTAAGTAGAATTTAAGAGCAGGCATCAAGTTTGGGAGGAGACAGAAGCAGACCAAAGTTAATAAATAAATGAAGATGCTGAACAACATGGTTAGATTTCTTACCTGATAAAGTACTGTAGGAGTAATGTTGTTGTGCATTAATTTTCTTTCAATCATCATGTGTTTTTTTTAAAAAAAGACAAAAATGTCATAAAAATAGTAGTTTCAGAAAAAGACAAAAATGTCATAAAAATAGTAGTTTCAGAAGTTTATGTTTTAAAAGGATATTTGCACGTATGTAAAATATGCAAAAACTTTAAAACTGCAAAATGTGTGTATTCCAAATGTTGCAATACTTCTCCACGGTGATTTGTAGACAAACTTGCCAATTACTTATTTCTTCTTTCCCTTTTTAAAAGAGAAATGTCAAAGGGAGAAAAGAGCTAAAACCTCTTGTTCTGAATAGACAGGTATTGTCTTGCATGCAAACTACTATGTAATTTCTTTTTTCTTTTTTTTCATACATCATTTTTCATATAGGAGGCACATACAAGGCACTAACGGAGCTTGAGTGTGGTTTTGTGAGCAAGTGACAGCAATAGAAGCTGAGTGTGTGTTGAGACTTGCATCCCCAACTCACTGAGGATGAAACCTGAGGCTTGAAAAAAAAACCCACTGAATGTCCTTCGGTTTTATGCAGATGTTTTTATTTGCAGATTCAAATGGTCAGTTCAATGCAATTTGTAACACCTTGGATGTGTATTCATAGTTCATATGAAATTCTTCTGACACATTGTTGTAGTTTCAGCCCAGCCGGTAACAAAGGACCACGCAGTCCCTCCTCACTCCTCCTGCCCACCTCCAGTGGGATGGGGAGGAGAAACAGAAAGGAGAAAAGAAAAATCCAGAACCTTGTGGGTTGAGATAAGGACAATTTACTGGGACAACACAAAAAGAGAAGTTACAACAACGGTACTAATAAAAGAATATACAAAACGAGTGGTGCACAGTGCAACTGCTCACTGCCCGGAACCCGATGCTCCACAACTTCCCCCACCAAACACCAAGAGCTTCCCCCCAGACTGCTCCCCATTTATATGCTGAGCAGGACACCACATGGTATGGAATAGCTCCTTGGCTAGTTCAGGTCAGCTGTCCTGGCTGTGCCCCCTCTCAGGCTCCTGCGAAAATTAACTCTATCTCAGTTGAACCCAGGACACACATCTAAGCTAAGATGAAAAAAGTATGAAAAAAACTAAGAAAAGTAGATTACTAATAATAATTTTAGCGAGTATTAGCCATGTAGCAGGTCCTGGTTTTCTATTTAATTTCTCATTGTTGTGTGTCTACAAGAAAGGAATTAATTAATGAATTAAATTCTTTAATATTAATTATTTTAAAGACTTGCAACAAAATCCAAGATGTATAGGTATCAGAAACTGAACAGCTGTGAGGTATTTTCATTAGTCTAGCACATCTATATCCCAACAATGGCTGTTCTAGGAGTGCTTCACCTGTGAAACCATTGTATAACTTAAGTGCACAAATCTGACTTCAATGAAATACACATTTTCAACAATTTCCATAAGAACGCTCAAAACATCAGAGTTGGAGACCTAAACTGTGAGTTCCTTTGAGGTTCCTACATAATTGAAAACTGCAGGAAATTTCTGTTCTGATGGGATGCAAATTAGTGAGTACTCTCCGTTCTGGATGAGAGAAAAAATGTGTATTCTGAAATGCCAAAAGCCTGCCTTCAGTCTTACCTCCTTCCAAATTTGATTTCTTGTTCTTTCAGATAAACTTAGAGTAAATATCTAAGTTATTGGGTGTTCATAAAAGGTCAGCCTTTTGAAATTTTTTTGCTATTTACAGAATTTTCATAAGTGGTTTGTTTTTTTCTTTGCTCTTTAGTACTGCTGATATGACTTGTGTAGCGTTCTGAGCACACTAATCCATAGTATTATGGAAATGACATATTTCTGATGTCAGTAATCGTACTGATCAATATCAAGTGCAATGATCTCTGGAAATATTTCCATTAAATACCAACTACTACGCTAAAATGTCAAAATATTATTTAGTTCCTATTTAGAGAACTCACATGAAGTATACAAAAAGCAGATCTTGTTTCTATAACTCACAGAAGGTCTATTGCAAATCCCATTGAAGTCTGCAGGAGGTTTTTCAAAGCAAGTAAGATCAAGATCATAAAGCCTTTGTAGTTCTATAGCGCTTGCTTTGCTTTTCTAATTCAGGCAAAATGGAGTCTGAACTGGGCCCATGAGCCATAGGATTGCATAATGTTTTCATATGGCTGCAATTTTCAAGTCCAATGTGTAAAAATTAAAAACAATAACAAGCTTATTTGTGTACTCAGAGTAGCTCAATGCTGTGCAATTGTTTGAAAGTTTGGATTGTCTATTCATTGCAAATAGCATCTGTGCTTGATTACCTTCTGTCCATTAGGAGGTAGAGCTTTCAGAAGTAATAAAAGCATCTTAAGAGATGGTTTGCGCTGGAGAGCTAATGATTTCTGAAACAGACAGACAATTGGGTTGATTCCACAGGTACTGCAGAAGGGAAAATGTTCCAGGTGAAATGGAAATTATTTCATGAATCATCTCAGAATTTCACAGAAAGAAAGGAAGTATTATTACCAATTATTCTCTGTAAAATGAGTTTAGTAACATACCATCATCTAAAATGGAAAAGTGAAAGGTTGCTAAATTGGATATTTAAATTTTGCTAAGGAGAATGAAGTGAGTTGATGAATGTTGAATCACTCCTTGGCAGTTTTTAAACAAAGATTATCATTCATTCACTTTCTTGCACTGACAGATGACGTTTCTTCTTTAAACAAGGCTTCATGACTTTTGATAAAGCCTGCTGAAAATAGCATTCTCCTGCCTAAACTGTATATTCTGTCATAACATGTTGCACTAATAGTCATGGGATGATAACTTGGCATGCTCCGCAACCCTCTGCCCTTTTAAGGTGTTTGACTTTTTTTGTTTTAAGCATGATATGTGCCATGACATTGCTATATCACATTAGCCAAAAATGAATTTGAAACCTTCCCCTCCCCCCCCAAATTGCTATCTATTTAATATGATTTTGTTTGCTTAACACTGTTTTGAGAAGATACATGGTACATGTCTACACAGAATGTCACATACCACGTTAAAATCAGGCAACTATCTTGCCAGATATGACTTAACTGTTACTTGTTAATGATAATCACCTCAAAGGTATTGCAGCGCTTGATTACAGTGATAGGTACCTACTAGGATGTTGCGACAGTGCATTCACACTTTGGGATGCCACTGAGGAAAATCAAAACTCTTGCTTCCCTCTCATTAGTGCCAGATAAGCTGATGTTCTTTGTAGAGGTCTGTTGTACATATGGCTACAGCAGAAGTGATTAGTTCACATTTTAGATAATAATATTCAGGACAGACTCCGTTCTTAGCAGTTTATGATTTTCTTTTGGAGTTATAATCTTTTGAGTAATTTGCCAAAACAAAAGATGTTCTGTTTCAGCAATCCATACTGAATTTGTGTAGCCTCTTCTGTTTCCTAAAAGTAGGGCATTGGTAAGTTAAATTAGCCTATCGGGTGTAGCACGCTAGACAAGGATAAAGGTACTATTCTCTCCTGAGTTGGGAAGTAGGTGTATTTCTCCTGCCTTTAGCTCCATTACTGCTTGTCCCTTCCTGGTGGCTGCTTTTCTTAACACATAACTTGCACTCTCCAGATAATAATAGCAAGTGTGATGGGCTGCTTAAACTCCTTCCTTCGTTTCCCATTATTAGGATCTGTGGAGAGCTGGACTTAAGACAGAAAAGAGCATCTGGTTATAACTAAAAAACCATAATGATGCTATATATGCAATTTTAAAAAAAAAAATTATATGCTCATTTTTATTTGTGCTTCCAATAGGATCATAGAATCATTTAGGTTGGAAAAGACCTTCAAGATCATTGAGTCCAACCATCATCCATGCCCACTAAGCTGTGTTCTGGAGTACCTTGTCTACATGCTTTTTGAATACCCCTAGCGATGGTGACTCAACCACTTCCCTTGGCAGCTTATTCTAATGTCTGACAACCCTCTCAGTAAAGAAATTTTTCCTAATATCTAACCTAAATCTCCCTTGCCACAGCTTGAGGCCATTTCCTCTCATCCTATCTCCAGCCACCTGACAGAAGAGACCAGCACCCACCTCACTACAACCTCCTTTCAGGTAGTTGTAGAGAGCGATAAGGTCTCCCCTCAGCCTCCTTTTCTCCAGACCAAACAGCCCCAGCTCCCTCAGCTGCTCCTCATAAGACTTGTGCTCCAGGCCCCTCACCAACTTGGTTGCCCTTCTCTGAACACGCTCCAGCACCTCAAAGTCTTTCCTGTAGTGAGGGGCCCTGTTTGTTCATACATAACTGTGGAAGACTACAAGAAGCTAGAGGTGCGGAGAAGTTTTCCTGCAGGGAGAACAGATTTGCAAGACACAAGCTTGGAAAGGGATTACAGGATTTTTGGAGCAGACTCTGTGTGGACGTAGGCAAATGCACCTGGATTATATCCTGGGCTTTGTGTGTCTCATAGTTATTGACCAAAGAGAAAAGAAAATACTGAAGGTACTCATTCATTTATAGGAAAAAAGACCAAAAGTGCTTTGGTTACTAGTCAAAAGGACAGATGGGAAGGAAGTAATTAGGTGAGTAATCAGATCGTGATACTTTGTGTTTCCTGCAAGAGCACATTGGAAATGGTGTTAATTTAACATCAAGCACCCAAAGATAGTGTTAATTCTCATTGCATCAGCAGGCACAGAATGATAAAGCTGCCAATGATCTAAACTTAGAAGTGAAAGAAATTAAAATGTCTTAGAAAACCAATTAGATATTAATTGTGACAGAAAGAATGTAATCCATTGACTGAATTTGAATAAGAGCTAATAATCCTGTCCATTTAACCTGAGAGTTGATCTAGTGTTTTCCATTACTAGTCTGAACACTTTTACATAACATATAGGAATCCTAAAAGTTTTTCCGCTTTCTTTTTTTTTCCTTCTTCTTTTTGGTTGTTCATTGGTGTTTTGTTTTTAAGAGATTGCATGGATGATCAGTTAATAGTCTTTCTGCAGGCAGAATTTCATTTGAAACTTTTTGAAATGTCAATGAAATTAAAAAACACTAATGTATTCCTACTGGTGTGTGTAGGAAATTCCCTTATTATCCTTAATTTTCTACTTCCTGTCACTCCCCCATTTTGCTTTCAGAAAAAAAGACAAAAAAAAGTGTAAACATTTTGTTCATATATTTTTTAATTGCCTTTCTACCTGCTGGCTGGGCAGTATGGCCGTTCCACGTTCTTTATATTTAACCATTATAAATACCTGATTGTGACATGTGTACTAATTTACAGCATCTGAATTTGCAGAGCTTTGAGTTCATTTGGGAGTTCTGAGCACAGATGTCTTACAAATAATACATAATAAAAAAATCAGAGTGAAATAATTAATTTCTACTTTGGTGTACCATGCTGTGTATACCATATTTGACAAATGAACTGTCACCCACTGAAGTTTTCTCATATATCCATTGGTAGATTTAGCAAGGCAAGATAATAATTGCTTTTCTTCCCACCTCTAAAATAAAAGATGTCCACTTTTTACTGAAATACAAAATCAAGGATGCAAAATGGATAATTTCTACTTAAAAAAAAAAAAAGAAAAGGTTGGAGCTGGCTCCCTGTCACATTGTATGGTCAACAATAATTTTCACAGTGAAATTCCTACATGTTCACAACAGTTCCATCATCCCACCACATCCTACAGCTTCTCTCTCTTGAAATAGAAGATGATACATCAAAAGCCTACCACGGTGAGACTAATTACTGTGAATCAGTCAGTGGCACAGTTTCTAATGCACACAAGTGAACTGTGTCTAATGAAAAGCCCTTTCGTTAAGGATTTATTAGAATATTATTTTGAGAGTTGAAGAGTTAACAGCTGTTAAAGTGTACAACCGGCAAACTGTTCACAGTGGGATAGCTGTTTTCTTAAAAAGTAATGTTGCTGGCCCCTGTGCCACTGTTTGGGAACAGACCTACATTTTTAGGAAGTCTTGTATTGTGGCTGACAATTTTTTCATTCTGTGCTTTCCATTTTCACCATAGTGTAGGGCTTGTCTGGAGTTCTTGTTGAGCTAGTAGGTAGCATGAAATATTACCCCACAGTATGAGCTTTCTTGAAGATATGGAGGATGACTGTTCTGGATGCCTTCTATGGACACAGGTTTTTTTAAACCGCTATTTAAAGAGTGGTAAGTCATAGCTGGAACCACCAAAATTTCAGATGTTCAAAAGAAATTTAGTAGAGGGCATTATTTTAATAGGAGACCCCATCCTGTGCTCATAATGGCCTGACCAACCTTGTTCATTGCATTCATTTTGAATTAATTACCATTTTCTCTTATCTTCAGTTCACAATTCAGTTCAGCATTGTGTCTATACTTCACTAACAAGAAAACCTCACTGAGAACAATGTTTTCAATAAAAAGTAATAGACTAAATCTTTGGTTCTTCACTGTTTCTCAAGCAAACCACACTGCAATATCACATCCTTAGCCTCCCCTCTATTTACATGAGTGTAGGAGAGTGTTCATTGTGTAGTCCCATTTTTATTGCCCTGACATATTTCTGGCAAAACCTCCCATTCCTCATTTCGTGCTTCCTGACGTCGCAGCTTGGAGAAGGAAGTCCCAGACAGTACTACCCAGATGCTTAGGAGTAAATAGCCAGCAGGTAACTTACCTGTTTATTTTTCAAAGCTAGAAAGTTAGAGGTGTGCATTCATTATCGCACAATTTAGAAGCAACCTTACCTGGGCTTCCTCTATTTAACTGAATTTACTCTTGATCTTGGGCTGCTTGATTGCTGTTTTCTGAATATAAGTAGTAATTATTTTGCTTGTTGTTTGGGAAAAAGAGATTTTTTTAAAAAAATGCATATTATGAAATGTTGAAAATGTCTCTCTCTATTTTGTTTCATTCTTTAGAGTAGTCTTATGCTGAACCCCAACTGAACTTGGAGACAGATCTGGTTATGTGGTTTCCTATGGATTTCTTTTTTTGAGGGAAATAACATCCATTTATCCAGAGCGCCCTATTTGGATCAGCATTGAGCATGTTCTACAGTCAGAAAAGGGACAAGACAGGTATTTGTATCCTTCCTAGGAACAACTTCACTGAGAGCTCTCGTGTAAGCATAGCTCCTGACAGTGTGGAATAGCAAAGATGGTAAGAGACCAGCAGGCTGCTGATTAATAAGCTGTTGAGTGGTGGTGGATGCTTGTGAGTCTGCTGCATATCTTTTGAAATGTAACATAACTAGGTCTGCAGTGATCAGCACACCCCTCACACTTCATTATATGATCTCTAAACTGTCAGCAGCGTACAGTAAACTACAAATTACAAGCATCGCTTGAGATGTGCTTGGGCACATTTTTCACCATTACAGGAAAAAAATGTAGCTGATGCATTCCAAATAAATATATTTTCTTTTTGTTTATGGAGCTTGGAGCAAGGACAATAACTCTATATACACACTGAGATCATATGGCTCGTGGAAAAGCTGAAGCCAGTGGTCTCACTATAAGCTAAAGTTGACTAGAACAGAAATATGACATTTGATTACAGGAAAAAAATATTACACAAATTGATATAGCATTGAACAGACTTATGGCTTTCGGCTCAGATGATTCTCGAACAGTTTATCAGACAGAAATAATTGTATAATCATAATGCTGAAAGCAGTGAACCCTCTCATTGTCTATGCCGGCTGCCTTTTGCCACATGGGAGATCTTCACAGCAATTTTAGAAGAAAGGCATTATATCACCATCATTCAAGGAGATGGGAGCAGACATCCATTGCTCCTTTAAGCAGCTGTTGTATTCCACATCTGTCACAGGATCTCTATAGCAGTTTAACTTGAAATTTAAATCAGAAAGTGGCCAGCTACTAACTTTGCATATGGATGTCCCTTGTACAGGTTATTCAGACAAAGGATTCAAGGAAGACGTTCAGTAGCAGTTAAGTATTTTAAGCCAAAGTGTTCACACAAGAACAGTCTGTACCAGAGTCGTACATTGTTTGTAAATGCCACAGTATGAATGCTTATTAATATAGCACATTTCTTTGGATGAGATTAGAGAGAGAAAACTATTAACTGACTATTTTTAGTAAACTAATACCTGTGTAAGATTTCCAGGCTGAGCTGGTACAGAAGTGGATTGTTAGTACATTTTCGAGGAACTGGACCAAAAAAGGAATTAATAAAGCAGCACATCATTAAGTAGACTCTAGAGTCACCTTAGAAAATGCCATTAGAACAGTCTAATCTACTTCTTTTAATAATAGAAAACATAGAACTTGCAAGAAATAATTTTAACTGAAAGATACCTTTGAGAAATATTGTACATGGTATAGAATCCACTACTGCTGCTGGTTATTTGAATGATTGTCTTCACCATTTAAAAATAATGCACTTTATTTCTAGTCTAAATAATGTTTCAACTTCCAGCACAGCCTTTTTTCAGATTAAGTAGTCATTTTTACAAGATTTTTTTCAGTAAGAAGGTATATTTAATTGCAATAAGCTCATCTTTTAACATGATCCTTGAGTATTTTGACCCCCACTGTAGTGTTGTAAGTATTTATATCTCTTCGTTAAATCCATAGCTCTGCTCTGCACCAGCTGCGTTTCCCTCCCTGAGACACACCAAAGCATATGAAAAGGTTCTTTGCCAATGGCTGTTAAAGAAACTAACCTGTCACAAGACAAAAGGAGCTGTATTCTCAGAAACTGATATCTACTTTAAAGTTAGAAAGCAAAGTCAGAAAAAATGGTCTATTTTTACAGTGAAATGAGATGCTGGAATGGTTGCTATTTAACATACTCCTGTGTGACAAAAAAAAAGGATGAATAGGAATGTTTGCTGATGATAGAGAGTATTGAAACTGAGGATGGCTATAGGCCATTGTTCTCCCACTTCACAGTGCCAAGTAAGCAGCAGATGAAATTCAATGTTGATAAATAAAAAGACATGCACACAAGGGAAAACAAGCAAACAAAATCTTTGTATATTGTGGTAGGTTCTAAATATGCCATTATTGAAAGAGAATTATAAGCCTATCTGTAGTTACCTATAAATGTTAGCTTGGCCTTAGGTGGTGGGCAGTTAAGTGAAGGTGTTAGGAAATACTGAAAAGGATGGGATGAAACATCGTTATACAGCTCCATACACTTTTGGGGAACTGAGATTTGAATATATACTACAAGTCTGCTCACCTCATTTCAGAAAAGGATACAGCAACCTAGAAAAACCCAGAGAATAATAATCAGAGGTACAGAATACCTTTTCTATGCAGAGGAAATGGAATAAGTAAGACTCTATAGCTTAGAAATGACCGCAAAGGGTTATTATAGAGATCTATACCATCCTGAATGACATGGGGGAAGTCTTGAGGGAATGATTATTTACTATTCAAAGGACATAAACCAAGGTACATGAAATGAAATGATCAGGCAGACAGTTTACATTGAATGAAAAGAAGAACTTCTTTGTGTTATTCATAACTAAGTTGAGAAACTCGTGCCCACTGATTCTTTTAGATGCCACAAGTTTTGATGGGTTCAAAATATGATCAAGTAAATGATGGAGAGTTGGATAATCATGATACCATTGAGGCAACTGTCAGTTTGGGAACTGCTGGAAGCTCAGAGACAGGGGAAGTATCACTCCATCCCATGCTCATATACTTCTGAGCCTCCATGAATGGCTATTGTTAAAGGCCAGATACTGGGCTAAATGAGTCTTTCATCTGATTAGTACAGTCACCCCTATAAACTTTAGATGTCTGGTACAAACTCAAAATTCTAGTGTGCCAGTCAATCTGACAAATATAAAGTAATCTTTCCACTTGTATGGAATATTCCTTTGTTTAAACATATTATTGTAACCTTCTTGGTTGCAACACGACACTAGAGCCCAATTCCCTGTGAGCTCCAGGAAGACATGTTTTCTATAAATTTAGTCCCTTATCTTTAATTATTAGTTGTATTCAAATTCCAGGTTAACTGTTCCTTTATTTTACTCAACATCATATTCAGGCTCATGGATCCATAATTATTCGTGACTGAATGAAGTCTGGAAAAAATTTACTTTTCATCTGGCTCTGGTCTGAACTTACATGGCATTTAAGCAGCCATGATTTAGATTGTGTAGTCTGGGCAGACCATTCCCACTGTGTATTTGCATTTTGAAAGTCTAGTAACACTGTGTGTTTGGTTGCTTATCTTTTTTTTGTTTGAAGTTTAATCATCAATCATTTAGAAACCTGCTCTGTTAAGGGTTCTTACTACCTACTCTACCCTTTTACACTGCCCAAACCAAAACTATGGTGTTTGTTCACAGGTTTTTTTATGTTAAAGTAACTACAAGGAATACAGACAGCCCACAACATGGGTTTTTTTAATATTTCAATATTATTTTTGTATTACACCATAGTAGGAAAGCAGAAAGCATCTTGTCTACAGCTATGCCTCTTGTCTTTGCTCTGCCTTTGTACTATTGAGTTCTTGCTCTTTTGGATGGTTTTATAGCAACATGAATGGGAAAGATCTTATGTTGGTGTATACTGTCCCTGTGTATTTAAATTGTATATATTTCTTGAGTTCCTGTGTGCATTTGCCCATTAGTACATTGAACCTTATGGGGAAAACTGTTTTGCTGTCTATTGAGTTGTAACTGTCGCGTTTTTCAGGTATACTCAATGGATAGCAGCACATGCCTGTACTTAAGTTCTTTGGCTTCTTCTGTAGTCATATTAATATTTGTTACTGTTACATACTGCTTTGCTAAATGTTTTTACTCTACAATCATGGTTCCTGTGGGATGTTACATTTATTTATCTCAGCTTTAAAATTCTATCTGTTGGGTAAACATAGGAGAGATTAACATATTTATTATAAGAGAGCAAACAGTTTTTACAGTGTTAAGTTCTCTATCTGTTCTCAAAGACATTGCTAAAGATGTAGAAGGGCCAATAAAATCAATAATGTTAATGGGACTCCCTGCCACATCTTTGTAAGTTTCATGAAACTTTTTGTACGTGCTTTTCAAAAACCTTGAGTTGAGAAAAATTTTTAAAAAGTGGGGTATAAAGACTTGATCTCCACCAGTCTGCAGACAGGGAAATCAACCAGTTCTCTCTGACTGACGTGAGTGAAGATCCAACCTAATTTGAGAGCCTGCCTCAAAAATTCTTGAGACAGAAAAGCAATAAACTGCTGCTGACTCATAAAGAGTGTTCTGCTACCAAAAAAAAGAAAAAGACCTTTGCATAGAACAAGTGGAATTACTTCCTCTATATTTAGATTTTTGCTAAACCAAACAGCAGTAGTTCTGTTGGGGAATGAATATTTGTGTGCAAACATACTAACAAAAGGAGGAAAAACAATACTCTTTAGTACTTACGGCTTCAAAGTATCTCAAAGTTTACATCAGATTGTGTTGCTGTTCCTCATTCTAGAACTGCAGTAGCTCCTAAGAACTCCACTCAAGTTGAAGTTCCTGTTTTGCGATGTGTCCAAGAGCTGAGAAGCATGATACCAACTATGTGAAGAGCTGCCAAAAAAGAGTTAAATGTTGCCCTTTGTCCACAATATGCTTCACACTGATACCAGCGAGAATTGTTCTTATGTGTGAATATATGGCTGCTTGTTTATCACTGACAGATCAGAATTCATAATCTCAGACCTCCCCAACTGGAACTAAGGTTACTGCCTGGAAGACTTTATTTTAATGACTACATGTTGTCATATCTGAATTTGGGACTGTGAGTACTTTATTGCGTTCAAATAGATCATCATTAGTGCGTTTAAAAATAATTTCAGGAATACTGAAAAACAAAAGCAGAGAAAAATTCAGGTTTTGAGAGGCAATTCCTTTGTTCCTCCTATTATACCCATCATGGCAGTATGCCAAGGCACGGTAAGCTGGAGACTGGCTCAGTGTTTGAGGGTCAAAACTGCAGCGAGCTGACAGGCAGCCACTGATGGACGCTGTCAGGGATGACAACACGCAGTGGGTTTTCAGCTTCAGCTGTAAGAGTCAGTGGGGAGCTGGACCAGGCTGGCAGAGGCTCATCGCTGCTAGCTCATCACTGCCAGGGGAAGCAAGATTTTGTCTAATCACTTCAGTGTGATGGACAGCCGTGATACTGCGGGGGTCCTTCCCACAGCATGAGCTGAGCAGAGCTAATGTGGTGATACATTAAACTTGTCTGACCTGCAAATAGAGAATGAGGCTGTGGAGGGAAATCTGTGCTGAAAAAAAAAATGCATAGTCCAGTGTGTTGCATTGAAAATGTCTGAATATTTATTAAGCGTGGCTAGCATTTTATGTTACTAATTGTGGTCTTTGAGATTTTTACCTTTTTTTCTCCTGTAAATTCTCTGTGCTTAATTTAAATGGAATATACTATATATCATGGAGAGAAAAGGCTTTCTAAAACCAAGGCTGGGCTTTTATCTATAGTAGGGAAGTCGATGACTGGAAACACTTAAGCGTCCAACTGATTCTTAACTGTTTTGATGTGTCAAAGCAGAGGATCATAAAATGTGACCTTATTTTTACGTAGCACAGTAGAAGTATTCTGTAAAGGTGGAAAAACAAAACCCCGTGAATCCTTATTGAAATAAATACACAGAGCTTTGAATTCAACAACAGAAATATAGTTTAAAAGTTAACTTTTCAATTATCTAGTTTAAGTGATAACAAATTATCCCCAGAAGTAATAGTTAAAATACAATAGCAGAAAGGTTGCTTTTTAAATCCTAAAATAATCACATCTCAAAAACAATTGTTAAAATCAATTACTGAAAGTGTTATGCCATGTAACTTTTCTTGTATTTGCTTTGCTCTCAGACTATTTTTTGGGTGGAGGAAGGAAGATGCCGTCTTAGCACAAGGAATACAAGAGAATTATCAAGAATGGCTGTGCCCCTTTTGCCATTCTCATCCCAAGGGACTCATCAAGCAGTGAACCCACAGCCTCATAAGTATATAGTATACACATGGTATCACATACACAAATTCCCACGTTCCCCTTGCCTCATCTTAGAAATTGGTTAAATAACACTAGCTGTTCACAGTCTTCTGTTCTGATATCCAAGCAGAGGTCCTGCACACGCTGTGTCCATCTTTGAATGTTAGCACCTTGATTCCCTTGTCCCTTTTCCCAGAAAGGGCAGTGATGCTATTGAAATTCTGAATGAATGAAGCTGTAAGAAACTCGATGTTAGTAGCCACTGTTTTAATACTGCTAGAAGTAATATTTTGTGAGATTCTTCCTGTGGTCACAGAGTAGGAGAACTTCATTTCCATTTGGCTGTCTTCTGATAGCCTAGCTGCGCAGATCTCTGCTGCATTATATTCTGTAAGCACTGTAGGATCATCTTGCCATCTGGTTTTACAGCCTAAGGATCCAGATAGGTAATCGTTCACCAAAAGTTTGTATCTTACAAAGCATTGCCTACATTAATTCTTGACTCTAAACATTAGACAATTCACTCCAAAAGCAGTACATGCACACAGACAGATGTACAGGACTGTAATAGAAAGGCTAAGGTCAGTGTGAATGGGGAACTGGTGGGGATGTCTGGGTGTGGAAGCACCAAAGGGGCAAACAGCAGGAAAGAGGCTCTTAGAATGGCTCACGTTAACCCACCAGGGATGGCGCACCTTCAAGACCCCAGGGTACCTGCAGTTTCATAAGGCACCCAGCTTTGGACAAAGGACAGTGATGACTCCTGATGACTCCAGAGGTGGGACAGGAGGGAGACACTACTCACTGTCAGCTCCAGGTCTCAGAAACACATATCCAAAACCTGGACATTGTCACCAGCCTACAGAGAACTGCAGAGATGTGTCAAGGACTTGATAGCTGCCATTCCCTGTCCTCTCTGTCATCACAACAGATCCTGGACTCGACATGCGTGGACAGGAGCACTGGGGTGCCTGACCGCTGGCTGGACCGTGGGAGCACCCCTGCCCTGACAGCTGGACAGACGTGGGCATCACAGATACGCAGGTGCTGGTGAGTACAAGTCTCTGAGAGCCTGACCGAAACCTGTTTCATTTCAGGTTTTAATTTTAAGATCACCTTCTCCTCCTGTAGGATCTTAGGTGGATATTTGCGGTATTGCTGATACAGTGTTGCAATAGTATTTTCTACACAGAGATACACACACACAAAAAAAATCAGGAATGTGCCTTAACTGTGTCTGTTTTAAATGTGAAGAATCCATACCACGTCCCCAAAGATCTGATTAAAAGCTCTTCCTTGAGGTCTTTCATTCAAGACTTCCCTCTAAGAACCCTCCTAGCAATTTATCAAATACTTTAAAGTTACGTGGTCCAAAATGCTTATGGTGGTGCATGCACATATACGTTTATTAAAATGTATATATTCATTTAATTCTTGCCAACTTCTGCCTTAATAGTGAAATCCAATTCCCCATATGCTGAAACAATGACCTTTAATAAATTCAAGGATTCATAAAACAGATGGTGGAGACATTAAAAAAAAAAAAAAAAAAAGAAAGAAAAAAAATACAACAAATAAAACCCCAGCTTGTCCAGCTGCAAGGACCAAAGTATGCATATTAAAATAATCTTGGAAAGCTGGCTGTGTTAGCTAAACCATATGGGCTTAGTTATGTTATACGTACCCTTGAGTTGAAACTTATTAGCATCTCCTTTTCTGCTGGTGATCAATAATATGTAAAAAGTTATCTGATGGTGGCGATGAGATATTTCACATTAGTGAGTGAGTATCAGGATTCATAGGATTTGTGCTGTTTGTAGGATTCAGGATTCATACAATTTTTTAATAGAGATTGTGATATAAAGGGAAAAGAAAAGTGGTACTAATGTGGCTGTAACTATGGTGCTTAATAGACATATACAAGAGAAATTCTGTAGGGTTTAAAGAGCTGAAGAAACTTCAAGAAAGTTTTATGTGACAGAAAGTTCGTCTGTGTTTTCAACTCCATCAGTTGCTCCTGTTAAAAGGTTTTGCCTTCTTATTAAACTTTGCAAGAAATTAAAGGGGAAAAAAGCCTTAAAATGTGATTGTTTTTCCAAGTCTTGTAGGAGGCTTCTGAACTGGCCTCAGAAAGGATTCCTACTTTCTTTTGTCCTTAATCCTGAGTCCAAGGATTTGATCTGTACGTTCTTTTCATTCTCTCTTATCAAAGATGAGGTCCATATAGGGTTGTTTGGGGTTTGGGGTTTTTTTTACCTTTGGTGTACTCTCACCCTCTGAATGATAAGAGCTCATTCCTCTCATATTTCAGACTTTCTGAACACAAGACAGCTCTAGAGTGGCACCTGTCTATTTATGTTCATGTAGCTGCTGTGCTAAGCTACTAATTCCTGCAGAAAAGAGATTGTTTTGCTACTTGAGTGTGGTAGTTTCTAGTCTGTAATGTTTGGATATTCAGATTGTGGACTCTGTGCACAGATTTCCTGGTCATGCCTATAGCCAAAACA
This sequence comes from Buteo buteo, assembly GCF_964188355.1. Taxonomy (NCBI): domain Eukaryota; kingdom Metazoa; phylum Chordata; class Aves; order Accipitriformes; family Accipitridae; genus Buteo; species Buteo buteo. The sequence continues at coordinate 17,294,022 of NC_134175.1, read as the reverse complement.
GTTCCTAAATGCTGAGACAGATTTTTGCAAGGAGGATTTACATGTATGTACCATTGTAAGTATTTGAGACATGCTAATATGTGATCATTGTGTGATAACAGAATCTAATCTACTGAAAGCCAAAACAGTTAAAATAATACTGACTTTCATATTGCTTAAGCAACCATTTGTAAGACTCCAGAGCAGTAGCTTTCTGGGTTTTATTTACAAAGAACTAGGAGGTTTGTTATATATACTTTATATATATATCTATTTATATACACACATTGCACACTCCGAATCTGTCTATAGATTTCTGTTCCTAGGATTTACAACTGAGGTGTAGAGTCCAGCACTTTATAAATGATCCCATGCAGATAAATGCAATAACTGATAGAATTAAGATAGTAAGTTAAAAAAATGAAAATTTGGACTGAAATAAAGTTGGTGTTGGAGAAAAGACAGAATGAATGTTGTAGAAAAGTTTCTTAAACTTTTTTCACCTTTTGTTCCTCTCAGCTGGCCTTGTGTATTTCAGACATATTTTTGTCCCACATCTGTTTCCTGCTTTCTGAATCCTGGCTTGAGCATAACAGAATAAGAGATGGAGATTTAAACTGAAAGCTGTTTGCCAGAAACGATAATATCTGTGGGCAGTGAGACAACTGATAGCATAACTTTGGCCTTCTCCTGCTATAGTTTTCATTTCTGTTATAGCTAAGTGGACTTACTGTGGGTTCTGTACAGTGTAAGTGATAGCAGAATTTAGCTGGCCTATTGTGTTATATCAGTACGCTGCTGACAGTGTCTTCCTTGCACAAATAAAACATAAATGATGTCTTTAATTAGTTTTCTGTCATGCCATCCAACATTAAAAATGGTCATCCTCAAATGCATTTGTCACCTTGACATTTTTCTGTGGAGGCAGTTGTCAATAATCCTGCAAGTATCAGTTACATTCCAAAGATCATTTCTTACATTCCTAAAAAAACTGTCAATCAATTGTTCTTCAGAAGAGCAGAAGGAAAAAGACTTGGTATTTGTCGAAGGGTGAAACTAAGATATGACTTATTTGAGTTAGGACCTACCAGACTCTTGATTGTTAGGATCAAAGAAAGAGCAGACCTTCTTTGTCAAGTTCAAGGCTTCTCTTTTGACTGCTGTAAAAGTATTTCCAGTGAGAATACAAATCTTCTGTCTTGATACACAGTAGTACACTCCCTGCGCTGCCCCTAGTTGGCGCTTTGTTCACATGGTAGTAATTTTATATTATCAGTATATATATCTGTCTTTGGTGTTTAGTTTATACACCTTAATTAATTTTATACTGTGGTGATAATTCTTGTTTTGCTTTAAATTCTGCAGAACCTAAAGCATTCGAGCAAAAATTTGCATTTGACCTGTCAGAGGAAATGACTGACGTCTGTCATCCCTGCTCATTGTTTTGAGGCTTGGCAAGTTTTCTATAAGAAAAATTCAAATTTAATGAATGTTGTTCAAGACTGCCAGATGTAGCATCCACAGATAAGATGGATCTTAGGATAGTAATTGATATGCACAGCAACTTGCAGAAAGTGAATTGTTTAGTTTTACTCTGTTACTGCTGAAGTACAAAAAATGTACAAAATATTTTATATATTTCATGAATGTGAAATTCAAAGTGCTTTAAATGCAGTGAAAGTAGTTTTAAATTTTGGAAAAATGCCTCAATTCTCTATACTTATCTCCCAACTTGATTTCCATGAGAAACAAACATCTTCTGTTGAGTTCTGGTATTTTCTGCTGCTGGTAGAATAACGGTCTCTCCAGCCCCAGGCATTGATGATACACCTTTTGCTCTTGTCATGGTCTTTTTGCTGATACTTGGCCAAACCATGTTGTTGTGTTTGGATGCTAAGGTACTGGCTTTGAAAGATACCATGCGTTTAGCCTGGAAATGCTTTCTGCTGGCAGCTGAGCATTGGCAAATGACAGAGCCCTGGGGTCACAGACAGCTGGTGTGTCCCACAAAGTGTGCCACAGCACGGAGAGGGAGTACAGGACCCCAGGGCTGGGGATGGAGTGGAGAGTGTGATGGCAACTAACGGGCAAGTACATACTGAAGGAAAATCAGTGGTGGCCGAAGAGAAATGTATCATCAGAAATACAGTAAGAATTACACCCCCCACCCCCCTCAAAAAAACCCCAAACCAACAAACCCAACAACTGATAGAGTCAGAAAGGACCAGAAAAAGGCTGCCATAGAAGTAAATTAAATCTGTGCATCTGCTCCCTCATGCGTTTTACAGCTCTGAGGCTCAGGTTTCTTCTTCAGTCACATGCCTGTATCGGACATGAAAACCAAAATGATCGGCCAGTTGTTAGCATTCCTCAGAAGACTGGTTTCATTCTCCAATACTATCACTATCCTGTGTGACCTCAGACAAATCACGTAGGGAAAAAACCTCAGCTGGTTTAAATCAGATTAGTTCCACTCACCTTACCGGAGAGTCAGTGAACACTCTTGGTTTTAATGGAGCCTTGACAATTTATGCCAACTGAGAATCTTCCCTACAGTCTCTAGGTTTTAGTTTCCTATGAGTAAAATGGCAATAACAATGCTTCCCTGCCTCACAGGGACGTTTTGAGAATAAACACATTAAAAGAATGTAAGGCTCTTAGATACTATGCAGACGGGAGCTATAAAAGTCCCTCAGATAGAAAAACCTGAGCTGTAGCAGTTCTGTGACCTAGATCAAGAAGCTCTGCTCCTGTCACTAGCCCTGCCTGAGCTCAGCTCCCTCAACTGTGTAATTAGCTGGTCTCAAATAACCCTAAAAACTTCTAGAAGCTTTTGCTGCTCTCCCCTTCTCCTTAAGGTCTGGCTGTGCCACTTTTTCAGTGCTCTACAGTTTTTAGATTATATCCCATCAAACATACTCCAAGGCTAGTTTCTACCTGGTTTTCTTTCCTTCTTGCAGCTGCTCTGCTGACACTGTAGCATTCAAACATTAAAAAAAATTATTTCATATAACAGTTTTTTCTCTTCTGTAAGGCAGAATTCTCTAGAGGAATTTCATCTCCATTGCCATGTCTCTTGGGATGTGGAGGATTTTAGCTGAGGGAATCAATTATTTCATCCAGCTCTTGATATAGAGCATGGAAAATAGGTCAGGAGCATAGAACTGTTTTCTGCAATAAACACTTTTTTGTTCTATAATTTGTTCTAAATATAGAAATCAATGATGCATATTGCATAATCCTTTAGATCCTCATAGTTCTGTGCTTGCTTCCAGTTCTTGAGGCTAGCAATTAGAATGGTTAAGGAATTTCCTGTCCTTTACAGTGTACCAATCCTGACTTGCTACTGGTTGAAGGAAAGTATTGTTACAGCTGAGATACATTTAGCTCCTGTAGGTGACAGTTGTAGGCAGATGAGTAATTTGGTAAATCTGATAAAGTAAATATAATCCATTGCACAGAGGTATGCCAAGTGGAGCCACTTACTAAATGGCTGCAGTTCCCCAGCTGTGTGTATGGAAACAGCTTTATTCTGCAGTTTTCAGCCTGGCAAAGTACGAGCTTTCATTGCCAGTAGATTGATAAAAAAGCCAATTAATACAATTGCTAATTTCTTTGCTTTTTCTCCTGCACCCCTGAACAATATCAAGCATATTTTTGTTACACAAGTCCTTGAATTAGCTTTTTTACTTCTTCATGATTCTTGTCTTGTTGTGGAAGACAGCGGTGAGCAAGAGAGAGAAAGGAAGGCACCAAGAAAAGCAAATGAGAAATCTTTTGACATGATTTAGGGAGATTTTATAAAAGCATTCTCTTCCTTCCTACCCACCACCACCACCTCTTCTCATATTTCAGCCTCAGAAATGGCCCTGTCTCTTTTGTCACTGTGTTTGTATTGTCTTTGTGCTTGGGGCTACACCTGCGATCAGGCAAAGGGCTGCCCCTTGCAGCAGCTGTGCTGTCAGAGTTTCTTGAGAGCAGTGCTCCCAAACTGCTCTGTTTGAGTCTTTGTCCTGGTTTCATCTGGGATAGAGTTAATTGTCTTCCTAGCAGCTGGTACAGTGCTATGTTTTGAGTTCAGTATGTGAATGTTGATAACACACTGATGTTTTCAGTTGTTGCTAGGTAGTGTTTAGACTAATGTCAAGGATTTTTCAGCTTCTCAAGCCCAGCCAGCGAGAAGGCCGGAGGGGCACAAGAAGTTGGCACAGGACACAGCCAGGGCAGCTGACCCAAACTGGCCAACGGGGTATTCCATACCATGGGACGTCACATCTAGTATATAAACTGGGGGGAGTGGGGGTGGGGGGATTGCTGCTTAGGGACTAGCTGGGTGTCGGTCGGCGGGTGGTGAGCAATTGCCCTGCGCATCATTTGTACATTCCAATCCTTTTATTACTACTGTTGTCATTTTATTAGTGTTATCATTATCATTATTAGTTTTTTCTTTTCTGTTCTATTAAACCGTTCTTATCTCAAGATAAGAGATTTACTTCTTTTCCCGATTTTCTCCCCCATCCCATTGGGTGGGGGGAGAGTGAGTGAGCGGCTGCGTGGTGCTTAGTTGCTGTCTGGGGTTAAACCACGACAGTCTTACACTGAGATAAAGCTCCACCAATAAAGTAGTGATTTTTTTCCATGGATTTTTATGAAGACTGTTACTACCATTTCTCTGTGCATAAGTCCCAGAGGCTACTGACTGATACAGATCAGGTAGAAGGAAATTTCTCTTTTAGCCAATTGATGCTTGTGCTTTTCTTTGAAGAGTTATGGTTTGCCACCACTAGACTTGGCAAACATAGTTCAGGAGTTATGTGCCACCAGCAAACGATGTCTCAGAAATCAATTATGAAAGGAGTTGATCTACATCCCATGACAAGATAGAGGCTTACAGTGGGGTCAGAGTGACCAAGACATGAAGGACCTTTCCAGTCCTGGTGAACCTCTCTGGTTCAGGACAGAGAGATAGAAATGGAGAAATATTGTAAAGTTTGCCCTAATTTCTTCATTAGATATAATTTTTCTGGGAATTGTAACATTTTCCAACCCAAACTATGTCCTATAAACACTATTCATTAATATTATACCTTCACACAAATTTAAAAAAAAAAAAAAATCCAAGATCTGGAATGAAATTGTATTTCTGCCTGTCCTTGAAAACAGGAAGCTCAGAATGTTCAGAATGGAAGAAAAAAAAAAATGCACAGTCCTGTACTAAATCAGTTGTGTTCATTTATAAATAAAAGTAAAAAAAGGAAGGCAGTGGGTTGTAAAATAAAGAATATTTAGTGGCATCCTTTGTTCATAGTGAGAAATGGACTTCTGCAAATTTGTTCAGTTTCTCTCTTTTAGAAAGGGTTAGTTACCATAGCAACTGATACATAACATGACATCCTTTGCTACTCCTGAGATCTACAGAGCAGTTTTTAAGAGAAAAAAAATGTTAATTAATATCTAAAAGAATAAAAGAGACAAGGTATTTCTGCACTATTGGCAAATTGTACTGTTACTTGATTTTCCTTTGCAGGTATTGTGTAAGAGCTATATGAGAGACCTGTACTGCCATTAATGATATGGGGAAGAACGGAAAGACTGTTTTGGTTCTGTTCAGATGTCAGTGAGGAAACCTATGACCTGTCCAGTTGAAATTTTGTCTGAACTACACTGAAATCAAGTTAGTTGTAGTGAGATTCTCACTTCTAATGCTAGAAAGTGCTACAGTATTGCAGTAAATTTTGTTCTCAACCCTGCTGTACATTAAAAGTGCATGACCACAAACAAGACACACACATCTTCAAAGCACTTTAAATATCTAAAGTCTGGAAGAAAATGCTGAGACCTAGCCACCAAGGGTATAGAATATAGAATCATCTAGCTTGGAAAAGAGCCCTAAGGTCATCAGGTCCAACTGATATGAGGATATGGGTCTTAATTTTTCTGCCAGCAGTGTTGTATCAGCATAGGAAAAAGAATTCTTTCATGTAAACTCTCCAGTGCTCCCTTGGCCTTGATTCCCTGGCTGTCCAGCTCAAGGATCTCTTGCGAATAGGGTGAGCAAGCTGCAAAACCTGGTATGAACAAGGACTTTAGTCAGGCATGGGACAAGGCTGGTAGGATCCAACAACATCAGAAGCACTTCAGCATCCCCAGTTTAGCATATGGATACTTGAGAGAAAGATGAATGTTTCTCAGATCCTTTAAACCCTTAAATTCCAAATATTTACATGATATGATGTGTGCAGATAGCTCTATTCCCTATTCTTGGTGAAGGGCCAGTATGTACAAGCAGTGCATACATTGTTGTTTGTACACAGTGTGAGAATGGCACCAGTTTATATAGCCAGGCTTCTAGCTGTGATGAACTGATTTTTCCAGTGGTTCCCACAGGGTATATAATACAAGTATGTCTGAACAAAATATAACATTCCAACCCAGAAACTTGTTTTGAAGGGGATATTGAATGGGGAGTTGTGATTTTCCACATCTTTATTGTCTCAAATGTGTTAGCTGATAATGTCAAGAAAGCTGTTAACTTGCGATATATCACAGGATGACAGTACCTTCCTGAATGGCATGTGCTGCTCCTGATAGAAAGTCTAGTATATGAGGTTAACTCATATATGCAGGTGGCAGGAATAATTAAACAGAGGAAGAAAACCAGTCATCTAGAATATCTTATGTTAATAGTCCAATGAAAAGAAAAACTATAGGAAAAGGCCTGGATGGATAATATATATATATAACTCCTCTTCTGAATAAATAACACACAGAAAGAAATGCATTCTTCCTGCTAAAAGCTTGTAGAGCACAGGAAAAAAATCTATGCCTGATAGGATATTTTTCTGGGTAGTGGAAAACCAGTGTAACTGGACATTTTACAGCTCTTAGAAATAATTTTCAGATGCTATTTACCTATTTTGTATCTAGACTGTTGGTTTAAAATTAGAGTACTCAAAAAAAATTATCTGATGGGGGTTATGCATAATAATATTCTTTTTTTTAAACTACCTGTGGTTCACATCTCAGGAAACTGAAATCAGAATGAATGACGATCCTTGCTTTGTCCTTGATTTGAAAGAAATTCACACAGTTTTTCCCCATAACATCCATTATCAGTTCTCTGAGCTCGTCCAACCCCCTAGTAAATCACATTAAAAAAATTCACAGTACATTTACTTACAATTGGAATTAGGCTATCCTAGATATTTTGAAAAAAAGATACTTTTGGAAGATGTTTGTCTGGATCAGGACCAATAGAAAGGCCTTTGGGCTAAATTTTCAAACGTTGTATGTGGTTTTGTTTTGCTACATTAATGATCCTGCTGTTTGTGTGTCACTTACACAACTCCTCCTGAACAGATGTAAATAGCATAAAATCTTTCATATTCACTGCTTCTCCAACTATGAACTAGGATTTCCTTTCATGCTTAATATTGCAGAGAAAATAAAATAGATTGTTTTACTTTTCGCTGTGAAAGCTGCCTTTGAATGAAGAATCGTTAAAAGGTTAATACCTTTTCTATCACTTCAGGAACATAAAATTCGCTGCTCCTATCACCTTCACATTCACATCCTGAGTTCCAGCTGATGAATAAACAGACTGGAGATTATAACACAGGGTACATTCATGTGTAAAATGAAATTCCTATTAAAGTTCATTGCTTCAAATGAAGTATGCTTTGTAGCTCTTCCTGTAGACAATCCTGCTGAGTTCTGTCATGATATGCTGAAATCCAGTCTTTCTTCTCTCATCCTTCCGCTTAGCCCTAGAAGAATGATTTTTTGATGAGGCTTTGTAAAGTCCTTGACAGAAAATGCCAACAATTATTCAATTCCTTGATTGGAGACCTACTGAAAGTGGTCTTGGGCCATCAGTGACATGCTCATTTAAGTTTTTTAATTTTTTTTTTTAAATCTGATGTTCAGTTACTTTCATCTAAGAGTTGTAAGTTATTTTATGTGTGTGCACAGAAAATTGATATCTTCAGCCCTATGTATGGACAAGACTGCATGAGGATGACTTGCGCCATCTTCCGTAGTTCTCCAAGGCTATCCCAGAAAGCTTTGTGCTCTCACATGAACCCACAAGCCTCTATGCCCTGTGCATTCAACATTTCAAATGGCCACGAGATCACACACTTTGTCCTGGCTTCTGACCCCACAGCACTGCAAGGCTGAGTGTAGCACATAACTGGTTAGAGCTGTGCTTTCCCCTTAGTGACATGCTCAGCATAATTTTTAAGCAGCAAGTTTATCTTTGTTTTGCTTTCTCTTTATCTACCTGCAAGTGACCAAGAACTCTGATATCAGTTTCTTATAATCCAGGTATTCTTCTTCCTAATTTTCTGCTGAAAAAAAATTGAGCTTTTTCTGAAGTAATTCTGCAGTTTAAGTACTATATTAATGTGTATATTGCTGTCATCTGGGAACTAAGAATAATGAGAGCTTGCAGTGATGTTACTCATATGACATTAAACATTCCTTAAATCCATTCCCATTAAATTGTGGTCTGTTGCCAGAGATGTTCATTTCAAATACAGTATGCTTAGTAAAAACAACTGTATACAACTGCTTGCTTAGCCAAATATCCTCTAGGAAAGAATCTTAGGAAAGTGAGATAGATGATTAGATCTGCAGAACTGGCTTGCTTTGTTTGTTCCAAACCTACAGAAACAAACTGCTGCTTACTTTGCATTGGGGATTAATTTTTCTTGTGCTACCATTAGCACTTCTACTGAGCCTATATTTTTTGGCTTATTCAATGAGCATCTGCTTTCCTGAGTCACTTCAAATTGTTAAAACAGGCTGGAAATGTGCTGTCCCACATCCTCTGTTTTAATAGCTATAATTAATTTCCTTGGAAGTATTCCTGAAAATCATGATCTATACATCTATATTTCATGTGAGACTGGACAGTTATGTTGTCTTTAAATCAGATGGGCATGTACATGATGCAGCTTTGGACCTAATTTCACCTATTTTAATGTAATGGTCTAGAGGGTGTGCTGGTAAGCTCCAAATCTCTCCCAGGTATATATTCTATTTAAAAATCACATCCTTTTCTAGCTAACTATAATTATGCCTATTTTAGGTGTGTGTCTCTATATACTGTCAGCCCCCACTGAGTTATTGTGTTAGGTTGTTAATGTTAGTTTCAGCTAATGCCAACTCTGAGGGATGATTTTACTTGCATGTTCCTATTATACCCTAAGTTCTGCTAAGAGGTGGCTGAGGCAGATAAACCCAGTGGGGAAGTGCAGCGGAGGGTATTTTTAATTCCCTTGGGGGTCCACTGAGCATAGTCAGGGGAAGATCATTCTGGAGTCCATGAGGCATTCGAGTGATTTGCAATAGCAAGTTAGGACTCTGCAGCAAGGAGTGGCATCAGAGGGGATGAAATGAGTCTCCCAGGGGTTGGAGAAGACCGGGCAGAATTTGCTTTAACTCAGAAATCCAGTGTAAATGAAAAACATAGTGAACAGGCAGAGTTGTTTAGAGATCCTTATTTCTACTTGGTCTTGCCCAGTCGCTTTTCCAGGCTTAACATGCTAAGTATGTGGGCATATATTCCAGCATATAGGAAAGCCCTTTTTTTTCAAACGCAGCTCTTTCTGGTTTAAAAATCTTTTCATCTCTCTGAGAAGAGATAAAAACGGTATTCACCAAAAGAAGAATGTCTGCATAGACCCACCTCTAGTCTCTGGGCAGTTTGTGGTCCTACAGCATTGACCTGTTATAATAGCAATCTGATACTCTTTATCTCCACATACAAATTTCAAAGCCATGTCTCCTACAATCTCCTAGTAGATAGCTAAACAATTGTCTACATCCTGTCACTATTTCGAAGGATCTTGCTTGGTCATTCCTTGCTTATTGGAACAAAAAGATCAACGATGTCTTCAAACTTGTGCTCTAACTGGATGCACTATTGTATTAAACTTTTTTCTAGTTACATTATTTCTCAAGAATAGAATTTTCATCTGTGTTCATCTTTAGCCGCTGCACATATCTATCTGGTTCTGCTGCATCGTTTTTCCTCTGAAAAACACTAAAAGCAAACCTGTATGGCATGTATCATTTCATGTGAAATGCACCAAACTCCTGTAGCTTTCAGTACTCCTCCAAAAATACTCCTCACCGGTAAGTTGCTTTGCCTGATTAACTGCTGAATCGATTAACTGTAATCTTTCCAAATAGCAAATGCTTTGCAATTTGTTAGTTTCTGAATTTAAGTCCCTTCCAAGTATCTTATTTTGCAAAGGGAATCCTGTAATTCCAGCTAACCTTCTTTAGTTGCTTTCCTCAGTTTCTGAGATTTTTGACTTCTCTGAGGTTTTATGCTTTATTGCTGATAATGTATACTGTTTGGAATCACTCGGAGTCAAAAAGCCTGGCACAGGACAGTTTCATTTATTGTCTGACTTCCAGCTGACTAGCAGTATCAAGTACAAACTCTGCACAGCTTATTAGATACATTTAACTGCCTTGGATGAAGCATCTTAATGGAGGAGTTTTCCCAGAAAAACTGTATTTCTATAAAGCATGTCAGTGTGACTTGGTACATTCCTTTCCTATGAAAAAGAAGACCACATTTTTTGTTACCCTTTGTCTTAACTATCTTTTTCTCTGGGCCTTTACACCTGTTCTTTAGTGATGTTAAGACACCCAAAATCACTGTCCTTCATTATTTTTGTTTGTATGTAAATAAGTACAACTATGTTATGAAAATATACCAGTGAGTTCTGGTCGATTTCAGTTACCTTAGCACTGTTTGTCAGCATCTCTTTCCCAAATTCTGATTTACCTTCAATACAAAGTTTTATATCCCTTGGAAATTCACATCATTATTTGCCAACAGAGTAATTGGTGACAGTCAAGGGTATTGTTTTCAGTGACTAAGATGAAACCTCTTCAGATTTCTTTTTTAGTGGCTGCTGACCAGACTCTGTTTGTCCTGTTTATTCTATCTGCAGAGGTAGGATGTGGGCTCTCAACAGGGGGCAGGGGAGGGCCTCAATAACTGAGCTGTTGAGAGTAAACAAAGTTAAAGCTTACCTCCTAGCTTTGTTAAAATATAATTATCTCCCATTACCTGGCCCGGAACAAGAAACTAGGTTAAGTTTATTCCTGTTTTGCTTTTTAATTGATTTCATGAGTTTATCCACGATTTTCTTAGCATTACAGTACTACATGAAAGGGAAGTCACTTCTCTCTCCTTCTGTAGTGGCAAACCACATTTTCTTAACCTCCATGTGAAGACAACGGCTCTGCAGATGACTACTATAGCAAAACCCAACCCTGTGAGGTGGGGGAGGGTTGTGTGATCATTAGGAAAGGAGTAAGGTCAGTTTATAGCTGAGCTACCCCTTTCACAGTTGCTAAGGGGAGAATAACAGAAGCGGTTCGTTGCCAGGTGGTTGAGAAGTAAGTGGTGGTTGTAACAGCGGGCTTTTTGGGGGGCAAGGCAAACGGCCAGCCTTATTTCTGTGTTAGCATTTCTTTGCCTCTCTGGTAGCACCTTTGTCCTGCATGCAAATCTGCATGGGAAGGACCTTGCCGACACCAGTTTTTAACCTGCTGAATCTTTTTATTACTTCATGAAACTCCTGAGGCTGTCACAGCTGGACAACCGGGGTTACCCTTTGTTCCAAGTGACAAAGCCAAACCGTCCCCTACCCCCTGTTCTAAGGAAGCTGAATTTGGTGGTGGTGGTGTAAAAAGGGTTTCAGCACACACACCTGCTGGGGCAGCGTGGCCATTTACATAGCTGACCTTACTTAGGGAAGCTCTGTCCCGCCTGCTACCAGGTGGCTATTTGTAGTGCTGCCTGCAACGGCTGAGCTGAGGGGTTGAGGTTTTTGGTAGAAATCCTTCTTTTGCTGGAAAAAGAGCAGGATCAAGACAAAAACAATGCTGGGGAGGATTTTGGTGGGTCTCTGAAGCAGACAGATTTCAAAACTTTTGAAGGCAGACAGGTAAGAGCTTAGCAGGTTTCCTGAAGACCAGAACAAATTTGCTCTTGGGTGCAAAGAGAAGCTGAGGTGGTGAGTACAACAAATGCTTGTTTATTGTTTAGTGGCTTGCTAAATCTAGCTTTAAATGAAAGTGATGTGGAATATACACTGTAAAGAGAGGCTTGAGCTTTCCTTTCCTGCTTTTCTCATCTTTGGTCTGGTATATTCCAGTTCTTGCTGAAACCTGTGCACTTTCTGTTAGGCTTTCCTAGGTGAGGGAGGAGAGCAGCTGAGGAAGAGGAGGTGGAGAGCATGCTGGAAAGTCTGGAACATTCTTGGTCTCTCTCTGCTGTGGTCTGCTGGCTGTGGTTTCTTTCTTTTTTTTTTCTTTTTTTCTTTATCTCAGTGACCTTTTTTAAAATGCCTGTGGCTTATGAGTTCTTAAGTTTCAGAATATGCAAGTCCTACTCATATTTGAAAGAAATTGCATGAAACAGTGGTAGATCTAATAGGTTCATATTGCCTTGGGTGAGTGGGACAAACAGCTCTGGAAGTTGGTAGTAGCATACTGTTCAGCAAATGATTGGTGTGTGAGAAAGCCAATTATTGCTCAAATAAGCTCTATCTGGATGGTGTGCTGTTTGCATTTAGCAAACTGCTAGTGTAAAGTCATGTACAATGATGTTTGAAATATGCATATGCCTGGAAACTCAGGGGTTTTATTTTTATTATTCTATTAAGATAGTGCTGAAGTATGTGGAAGCAGGCATTCTTTGAAAGCCTCAGCTCTGTTGCCTGCTGCAGCTGCGGTGCGGGATCCCTCAGTGAGATGGCTGCCCTCTGTAACACGGCTTGGGGTGTGGAGATGGCAGAGAGCCTCTGCAGACAGCACCTGCTGACGAGGGTTACTGCCTGTAAATTAGTTGGGGGGATCGTAAAGTTCCTACTGCTGTTCAGTAATTAATGGACTTAGCCAGATCCTTCTGCACATGCCTCGTATTTCCTGGTATTTTAGGAGTATGTGCTGGTGTGTGATAGGTTTAGTGTCCTCCGAAGGCTGTAATGGTACAGCTGATTTCTTGTGGAGGTTGTGCTCTTCCAGGTGGGTAGGTAGGTGATGCCTCTTTGTGTTAATAGAGCTGGTAATGTGCCAGCCCAGTAATGCTTAATCAATGATTTATGATTTTATTATGGAAAAAAAGTAGCTAATTGGATTGCATGGCTTCTTTGAAACAGCCTTATCTTGTGGATCCCTGTTTATTTTCCTGACTGGAAATTCCCTTTCAAAACTAAAAAGAGTGTCTTGGACTTACTCAAAATCTTGCATTGCCCCTTTCCTATGAAGAAGTTAAAATTGGCTATTATTCACTTAAATGTGTGAATTTGAAACAAACTTGAATATCTGCCATTTGCTTAGGACAGCTATGGCTGAAAAACAAATCCGCACATGCCATTCATGTTATGAAAAATACTAAGAGGTCCAACTCCTCCCCCTCCCCCCCCTTTTTTTTTATTTCAGCAAGACCCATTTTGTTCCAATAGAAAGGCTTTTAATTTTTTTTAATTTGGAAAAAAAAGCCCACTAGTTTCAATTTCTTTGCAACTGTCTTGCTCAGTGTACCTGTGCACATGCATGCCCTCTGATGCTACCCAGCTTAAGGTGTGCTTATGTCCCTCTGCCCTGCAACCAGGTGCTTCCCATCTCACTGTCTCTGAAGATGTAGAATGGGCAAGTTTCATAGTCAGGGGCTGGGCAATTTCTGATGTGTTTCCTCAATAGTGTGATAATCATGGTACTAACAAATGCTAACTGGTTGTACTCAATTTCTTGTGGCAAACCAAAAATGTTTCTGTGTGTATTCATTCAGTTTAGACTTCATGGTGTTGTGGCTATGCCTCCAGCATTTCCTTTGGAAAAGCTAATACATACTTGGTTTATGGCCTACTGCTTCAACATAATGAAAAAATTTAAAAGAAAATTCTGTTAGGAGTTTGAATGTTTATGTTTGACACTAGCATGCTAGCCTTCTTGAAAGGCCAGATTGAAGTGTTGTTGCCTCTTGCTGTTTTCTTGTTGTTGGGGTTTGTTTGTTTGTTTGTTTTGGGGTTTTTTTTGCCTCGCACCACAGTTTCATGTAGTTGTATTATTTTACTCTAACTTAGTTTTATGCTGTGACTGTCTCCCTCTGTATTGGTGAATTTATGATGTGATAATGTCATTTCAGGTTTGGAAGAAGTTGTACAGGACAGAGGTAGATCTAGTAAATTTGGTGCATTGGATAAGTTGGGCGAAGAGGTTTGGAATTTAGCAGTCAATGTAGCAGTTCCATCTAACACAACCGCAATTTTCTGTACACAGTCTTTGCCATCAAAAAGCCTGGTAAACGTACGTGTATCTGGGGCAGTTGCACAATGAAGTGTGGTTTAAAAACCAGGAAAAATGCAGGAAGTCCAATACACGATTAAATAATTCCTGATTTAAACTTTGGCTTACTGTCAAAGTTAATTTAGAAAATCTTTCTTTGAGCAATTTATTTTCCTTGTACTGTACATTTATGATCTTAAAAGAGGATTAACGTACTGTGTATTCTCTTCATGGCAATCATTTACATATTTTATTTATATGCAGGTAGGAGCTCTGAGCTCAAAGCACATCTTCCATGCATTTTGTTTAATAATTAAATAGGGTTTACCCAGACCAACCACCTACCAAAATTTGCAAGAGGAATTTTTGCAGTGAACCTGATTTCTCCTCATGTTTCTGCACTTCACAAGGTATTTTATGTGGAACTATTTATTGAAAAGCTATTCTGTCTTAAATAAAGAACAGAAACGAATATTTTGAGACTACTGATACGCATATACCGTGTTCAGCTTTATATCTGATTCAGATTTATCTTGACTTAACAGACCTAACTGATCCATTGTTGCTGATAATAACTGCTGGTTATGTTATTTTTTCTTGTATGCTGTTAAGATCGTGATTTAGGACAGGACACTAACAGGGAATTTCCAGTTCTAGGATTGGAAACAAGAGACTTAAATTATCCACTTATCTCTCTGGGCTGGGATTCAGAATGTGTTTTTTGCTTCTCACTCACTTCTTCCCCTTGCTCCACCCAATAATATGCTCAATCTTCCTTTTTTATCTTCTCTGCTTTAATTATGTCTTTTTGAAAGCTTTATTGATGGGTATAAGTTAATCAGAAACTCTAGGAATTTAATGATAATGAGGAAAAAATTCCTAAAATTCAGGAGCATGATATGTATGGAGGCAAAAAGTTCTTATTCTCCTCTGGTTAACTACATTTAGTCTTCCTGCATGAGACACAACCATATCCCTTCCCTCTTTCCCTGGTTTTGATGGAAATTTCTGTGAACAAACAGAAAATACTTTTACAAGGTATTTCTTTTTTCATAGTGACAGGAAATATGACAAATGTACTGCAGCAAAACTTTTCCATGGCATTGCATACAAAATGCATAAATACAGGATCACTTGCCACAAGTGCTTCACTTGCCTACCTGATTCAAAAGGCTTTTGATAATGTGTGTTAAACTTTGCATTGAAACTAAAGAGCACTTTTTCGTAGGTACCTCCAAGAATGGAAGAGTATCAATAGCACAGTGATGCTGAACACTTATGTGAATTTACTTGGTTTAAAAAGGAGGGTATAGGGTAGGCAGAAATCTCAAACGTATCTTTGCCTTGTTGAAGGCAGGTTGTTTGGGGGAATATATTGAATTACAATGTTTCTCTGCAGTGTCTCAGCGCATCCAGGCAGATAACAGCACTGCACAACTTAAAGTACAGTTTGACTTTTTGACAAAAAAAATCACACCACTGAAACTCATTTCTTTCTTCAAAAATTGCATACGTGAATCATTAGCACCTTTAACAAGCTGGAAGATCTCCAAGTCTATTTGGTCAATAACTCTCAGCTTCAGAGAACTGCAGTAATTTCCTTCAGGGTCTTGGTGACGTGTCTCTGACAAAACTGATGAGCATGTTCACAGACACTTTCACTTTACAGTGAGACTTATGGTATGTTTTGTATTTCTGAGTTTCTTTGATATTGGCTCTCTGGCACAACTTAACATTCTTACAACATAGTGTTTTGTTTGGAGAGGTAGAGAATTTTCTTCATTGAAGTGCAGCAAGTGTGTTTTAGCAAACTTCTTTTTGTTTAAGGCGGCAGTAAGGGAGATGACACTGTACAGTATTTGTTCTTACTCTGTTAATGGTTAGTTACTCTTTGGGGATACTTCCAGTAAAAAAATCTAGGCAACAAATGTATGTATTTAAACACATACCTCTGTTATATGTATGGTATGCTACAGAATACTTGTGGGAGACATTCCAGTTCTTCTCTAGGATTGAGATGCCGGTTTTGTCAGCAGAGGCTTAGCCTGGCAATAGCTCCATTCCTTAATCAGATCTTGAAATGCTTAAATTCATATCATGGAAGCAGCCCATTACTACATTTATCATAACCCTATGGTCCAGCTCTGAAACTGCAGTCAGCAGGTGATACCTTGTATGTGATAGTAGAGTTGGTTTTCTAATTTCCTTGTGTTATGGTATGTTTCATATATATTCATTTTCATCTGACTCTTTATTCTCTGGTCACTCCATCATGGAAGATGGCTCTGGAATTCTCCACAGTAGTCCCTGGAATTACTTCTTTCTGGGAAGCATTTTATTTGCTGAGGTTTTTAATTTATTTTTTTTGGGGGGGGGGGGGGAGGGGGGCAGAATTGCATGTTTTGAGAAATGGTCAGTGAAGAAGCATTCACTTGTGAGATGGCGGTTAGCCCAGAAGTCCAAGGCATCTAAAATTTCTGAAGAAATTCTCTTTTAGAAACTATAATCAAGAATCTTGTCAAAGAGGGGAGGATAAAAAGATATAACAACAAAAAAATAGTAATCAAATCACTGGGGGAGTAACCGCCTTGTCCTAAGTCCCAACCACTTCTGAGACAGACACAGAAACTGGAATGCTGTTTTCAGTGTGTCAGATAAACATAAATTGAATAAGGATATAATTGTGTTACTATGGCTTATGTTAAGCTTTGTCTGCGGTTGCTGTATTTCCAGGGACGGTTTTCCTGGAAGTACCTGTAGTGACCTACATTTGCTCCCATTGAAGATCATAGGCTGCTACCATCAATTGCATCTGTAATGCACGCTTTATAAAATTCAAGCACAAACATACTTCAAGGGTCTCAGAGCCTGAGCTTGAGTAAGTGTATGAGAATACATTTTCCATGATCACGATAGAGTTGTGTTGATTTAATCTACCTAGGGATTTTTAGTTGGCTTACACTGTCTGCACCACTTCAAGTACTGTTGGTATAGCTGCGCTACTGAGGGAGAGATTATCTTATGATTTTTCCCTTGACTGTGTTTTCTCTTTGCCTAAAGTAAGTCATAAAGGGTGAAGCATATAGTTACTCTTCATATGAAAAACTTCCTTTAAAAAAAAAAAAGCAGGGAACAATTGCCCTCTTTCAGCGTTGTCATTGCCATGATCAGGCAGCAATAAAAGTCATCTTTTGTAATTTTTATTATCATCTGGTGATGGGAACCTTCTGTTGCTACAAGCTGCTAAACTTCCCTTTCAGTAACAGCCTACAGCCTTTTAGGCCCAAGTTATGTGCTGTACTCAAAATAAAAACTGGGGGAGACTAATGGAAAACTCACCATTTGGGGGCTTTCATACCTTTTTAATAGAATTTTCTGACTTTTTTTTGAACAGGGAACTACCCTATTATTTACTTATTTTACTTGAATGACTTAGTGTTAAAGAAAATTACAATACAAAGAAAGAAGGATCTTTAGGGGCAAACAAAATACGCTGTTTTGGTACGGATCTTGTATGAAAGCTATTTACCTTTCACTATGAAATCTCATTGCCTGTATTCCCTTTGTACAGTTGTGAATACAAAGTGTGTAGCAGGAGGTTAAATATGCAGGTGATGACATGACTGATGTATATATTGTCAGTTCTGTGATTCATAAGGACCTTTCCCTGTTTAGACAATTTTTGTGAGTGTGTGTTGTACCTTATAGCTTAAAAACTAAAAGACAAAACCCCCTAGAATTGGACTGATTAGGCTTAGAGGCTCCAGGTCAAACACAGAAGTTCTGAGATAAGTAAGACTGGACTGAGGACAAGGAACTGAACAGTCTAGGAAAGGATGGAAGCAGTGTGTTTGTTTTTTCTGTACAATGTAGGAATAAAAAAGGCTGAGACCCTCACATGCTTTGTTCCTGGTCAAGTCTTGGAAATTATTATTTTGAGTGAAGATGCAGCTTTAGGTATGTGGTAGAAGGTGACGGTGGTGGTTTACTTCTCTAATGTTTGCAGTTGACCCCAAGCTATGTATCGCAGAAGGATCAATAGTGCACATTCTGGTGAATCTTAATTGTCAATATTGTATCTAATTCTTTGCATTCCTGAGTGCCCTTTCCTAATGACTATTCTTTTCAGAGGTTACTGTTGTGTTAAATGGTTCCTCTAGGAGATGGTCAAAAACTGATTAAAAACTCAGAAATGAGTGGTGAAGACAGCCCTTGTGTGTCTTTACTAGCATAAAAATTGATAGTAAATGAGACTGTCGCTTCCATATAGCTTGAAAAATCTGTACTTACTGGGCCATCAGCCAGGGACTCTTGGATCTTGGAATAATTTTGCAACTTGATGTACAATAGACACTATGTTAATACATGCTACTAAACTGCTTCTTTAATGAAAAGAATACATTTTTCAGCCTGTTACCTCAGTTCTTCTAGATCTCCATCTGATAATGGAAAACTGGCAAGATCAGCATTATTCAGTCACAGCTACCCTGAAAAGATTTCGGGTGTGCTTTTTGCTGTGAAAATATTCCTGTTGCTGGAAATGCATAATTCAGGATTGGGATTTTTTTCTTTTTCTTTAAATAATAGCCTCAATTAATGCAGACCCTTATTTTCATTTATGCAAAGGAAACCTATCTAATATGAGAAATTATTCTTCATAAAATAAAAGTAAACTTTAAATATGGAAATTATTCCTTTGAATTCATTGTTATCATCTCCCTTAGGTTTTACTAGATTAGGGAATGTATTTTGAAAATATTTTTTTTTCCTGTTATATGGTGTTTTCTCCCCCACGCCCAATCTTTAAATGTCTTTATTTAGCTTCATATAAAGATGCTGGTTTAAAGTGCAACTAAAGTAATTTGTAATTAAGTAACTGAAGTCAGATGTTTTCCATATTGAGACTATAACTGAGTAGCTGGTACATTTTTAAATGCAGTCGGAAATGTTACAGGAGGAATTTTCATGGGAGCCAGGTTGTCACAAACAAGGAATTAGCTTCACAAACTACAAATAAAGTCTAGTTCACTTTTGTTGTAGGTAGGTGTAGTAAAGAGGAGATAATGCCTCAAATCCCGCTGTTAATAATGGAGCACTATGAGACCTTCTTTGGTTTTTTTTTAAAGATTAAATATTTACAGTTTTGCCTAAATATGACAAAATGTTTCCTTTTAAGTGATGAACAGTTATATCCACCCAAACTGCATTCTATGGTCATTAATTGTATGCTGTTTAGTACCCTGTTTGCTTTATTTAATACACATTAAAGGATATTTTCTTTGTTAAAACACGTTAGTATTAAAACAGCTTGCCTTATTAAAATAAACAAATATATTTGTGTGACTATAGCTTCATAAAAAATCATGCTGTGAACAAAAAAAATTCATGAAACTAGGAGCGTAATTTGCATTCAGATTTGCTAAACAAAGAACGAGCTGGTTAAATGGGTGACAAATTGGGTGTTATATGGAAAGATTTTACCTGTTTGACTTGGAAGCTGTGCATATTCTTCTTGGCACCTACCTCTGTATATATGAATATGAAGATTTGAATTTAAACAAATTTCATTACTAGATTTGAGAATGGAAAACTGTAAGGTTCGCTAGGGAGCTTGGAGCTCTGAGGTTTGAAGTGGTAGGTGAGATCATGGGTCTACATACCACTTTATTTACAAAGCTGTTTTTATGGGTCAGGTGCTACTTTGGATACATCTAGCAGTTATGGTGGTAGTCTTAGACTCTAGAAATTGCCGTAATAAAAAAGAAATTGTAATCTATATCTGGAGGGTGTGTTGTTATCTGTATGCTACACAGCTAGATGGCAACATACCCGGAGACTCAGCTGGAAAGCAACCAAGTGCAAACAAAAAGCTTTCTCTAGTTTTGTAGAATTTGTTATTTTTCACCTTTTTATTTTTGGAAACTTTTTTTCTGAAAGACGTCCATTTTCATACAGATGACTTAGTCTTGAAAACATGCTAATGGAGTAAGCATCAAGGAAAGTAGTTTTAATAGAGTAAGGAAATAACTTAGTCTAGGATGTTGTTCTTGGCATCTGGGTTTGATCTAGAGCAGTGTAAGTGGCTGATTAGTTATGCTGTGGGAGGGAAGGGGAAAGGTCAGTTTTAAACAAGTTCACACTGCTTAGATATTCCCTAGGAAGCATTAGGCATGTTTTAAAGTCACCATCTAATCTGTCTGTGCTTGTTTTGAACAATGGATTAACTGAAGCTATCAATATAGCACATTTCCAATGTGACTTTTGGAAGCAAGAGTTAAATTATCTAAACACGTGATTTCCAATGTACCAACCCACTGGTGGGTATGTTGCCAGAAGTTTTGAGGTTGTTCTTGGCCTGACCGCTTAACACTGTTGCACATTCCTTTTTTTTGCTGGTGGAATAATTGGACTTGTGCTAACTATCTGTCAGGTTTTCAAATGTTCTTCCATAGTGCCCAACAGTGTGTGTGTCTCTGCTGGAACAGCTAGGTATTCCCTGAATTTGATTTCCTATAGGGGTTTCTATTCGTAAAAATATTTGGATACTTTAATGAAATGTGACTGTTTGGTTTTCCCTGGGCTGTAAAAAAAAAGCAACAACAACAACAAAATCTGAAAAGCACTTACATATTAAAAAAAACCATTTTTTTTTAAAAAAAATACCACTTTAAAAATTCCCTGCATTTATCAGAGTTGCAAAATACAGCTAGGAAAAGCAGAAACACTTGATCAATTCTGTCTTTAAATCAATGAATTAAACTTGCTGGTTAAGTCCAAGGTAAGTCAACATAGCATTCCAAACGTGTT
This sequence comes from Buteo buteo, assembly GCF_964188355.1. NCBI lineage: Eukaryota > Metazoa > Chordata > Aves > Accipitriformes > Accipitridae > Buteo > Buteo buteo. The sequence continues at coordinate 17,272,917 of NC_134175.1, read as the reverse complement.
CCTAGTTGAGTTCTGCCAGCAAAAACTCTTCAAAAGTTAGATAAGTGAGAATGTTACATGACCAGTGAGTGATAACACTTCCCATGTGATCTGACAAAGTAAACTTAAAACTTGCACAGATAAACTGACCAGACGTATTGATCTGTTTGACCCATGGGAAGCTGCCTTTCATGAAATGTGTTATCTAGGCACACATGATTACAAAAGCATGTCTTTCTATCAGTCAGAGGAACAAGCTAAATAATTGTTTAGCTTGGTTGACTGAACTTGTTGGTTATGATTAGACTGGGAAGTGTGCTGAAGGGTATTGGTGATGTATGTGAGGCTTTGTAGATTCATGTCTGCACCATCATGTTTGCAATAAGTTGTATTTACAGAAAGTTGGAGGGTGCTTAGGTATGAAGCTGCTCATCTGTGAATACAATTTGTTTCCTCTGTTTTTTACAGTATTTTAATGAACCCAAACTTTATCCCTTAAAGTTTTGGTAGAGCTGTTTACATACTTTCCCTGTGTGTTTGTGTGTGTGTTGGTGTAGACAACACACTCATTTGCTTTGTCAGATCATTGGCAGAAACAAAGCTATTCGTGGAGCAAGTGTGGACAAATATTATATGCCATGAAGATGAGTAGAACTGGGTGAACTTCGTATTTCTAATTTACAGAACATGGAATAAATGATGTCATGCTAAACAAAATGAAGAGTTATTTGGGATCCAATAAACACTTCATTCAAATTGCTTTTTTTCAGCTTAAATAATTTAGTAGCTTTTAAAGTAGTATTTCATATGAAAATATTTGTTTGGGAAATGTGCCTTCATAAAGAACTTTGAGGAAAACAGGCAAATTGTTTGCCAGGATAATTGTGTGTAAATGATGTCTTTTGGGATAGAAAGCATTTGTCCTACTCAGAAATTGATACTTAGCAAGACCTTTGAACATAGCGTGTGCGCCACTTTTGTGTTGGTCACTTTAACAGCAGTAGTACGGTGAAGGAATGAAAAAAATCTTTCAAGTGGGAGTCTTCAAATTGCTATGACTAATTCTGTCTGAAGGGAAGTCTAAAACCTCACTTCTAAATCATCATGTATCTCTTCATGGGGATGCTGGGACAAGCTCTAGCCGGTGTAAATCAACAGTGCTAAAGCTAATTCATGTTATTGATGGTATGTGGCTACTAGTCACAATCATTAGATTTGTTGAGAAGAAAATTTATTTGTTAGCTTTCATTAAAACAAAAATGTAGGGGAAAACTTTACCTGTTGAGGATCAGATACTGGCTGGGATTTAGAGAAATGGTGTTAGACTATGCAATTGTAGTACTTGGCAAAAAAAAAAAGGCTCCAGTTAGTTGACTGAATATATAATCTTTTTTCTAAGCATTATACTGTACCTGAATTGCAGGTTTTTTCCTATGCCGTGCTGTTCCATGAAAGTAGTTTGGCTATGTTGAACCGAAGAAGTCTCCCTGCTGTGCCACTGAATGCACTGAGCTGGGAGGCTAGAGAGACACTAGTGGGTTTTTTCCTTGTATTTTTTGAAAAATTTCATGGGATGTTATGTCTCTGCTAGCCTGCAATAAAAAAATTAAGTAGTTAACTAGCTCGAACCTACGTAATTTACTTCATGAAGTTTATTCAAAGGGCTATTTTCTTGACCTCACTGGGATCAGCAGGCACCAGGACAGTTGGGAGTTCATAGCAGTGCTGTATGGAAGTAAGCACTTGGACACATATTTATAAAACTTGCTGCCATCTTGGGCTTACTTATATGTTCTTCTGTGAATTATTTTGTATCTCATTTCACTTCTAAAAACTGCACAGCAACTATGAGAATTTTTTAAATCAAGATGCATCTAAATTAAATTTACAAAAAACCCCCACCAGCACAAATATGCGGTGTATTTTAAAATGTAGGAGCTGTGCACTGTCATGACAAATCATATTTGTTAATTGTGAGCGGTTCACTTTTCTCATATTGCAGTATTCAGAGATGTCTTGATTAGCTCTTTCTTGCACAGTAAACTTTGTGCTGATCTGCAGCAACCTCAGAGTCCTTGAGTCTATCAACAAATCTGCATCTTTACTGTACTACTGCTACAGATATTGCTATTAGAAAAGCTTTCAGATGACCTGTGATGGTGGTGGTTAATCAAATTGATGTGACTTTGGGTAACTGGCTTATTAACTGAGCCAAAGTTGCAGTGCAAAAAAGTATACAATAAACCACTTGTGTTTCACCTTAACACTATTGGACTGAAACTGTAGTTAATAGGTGAAGGAAAGGGAAGCAATTGAGATTGTTTGACTTTTTTTTCTTTTTTTAAATATCTGTCCTTCCTCCATGTCTTTTCTTTATTGTGAGGATGAGGGGAAGAAGGTACATGAAAGCAGAGGTAATATGACAGCCAGGAGCACATATCAAAGTTGACAGCCCTTAAAAACAAAAAGCTGCTAAGCAGTAGTCCTTGCTGTTCTTGGCTATAAATAATAAAATTCAAATATTGCTTAATTTACTGGATAGAGCCATAGTGATTCTGTACGGTCCTTTTGCGACATATAAGGAATTAACTTTGGAAGGTTGCTCACAATGGCATGTCTGAATTGTTAAGGCTAAGGGAACTTCTGTCCAAATCATCTTCTCAGACTAAGGTTTTTAATTCAGTTAGTGCTGGTATGCTTAGAGTAAAAAATATCAGTGAAATAATAGAATTCATCTCCACCTGGTTTTGTTGCAACTTTATAATAATAGTGTCTGTAACAACATCTGTTCATTGGTACAGTCTCTTCATGTTCTCTGCAAGGAGTCTGACTGTAGTTTGGAAATACCTGATCTACCAACTTAGTATGCTTCTTTACAATTTGGAGCATGTGCTAACTCTGTTGTATGATGTCTTGTGTTCTATACCAGTGCCTAGCTGAAGCTTTTCAACTAAAAAATGAGTGCTTGAATGTGTGTATATAATGGCAGTGAAAAGGCTAATGCTACCCAGTGATTTTTTTTTCTACTTACTGAATTATCAATACATAATGAGAGAGTCAGAATTGCTGAATAATTGTTGAAACTGGTCCTGCAAAGAATGAGGATCAGCATAATCTCACTGGACAGTAAACCAATATAGTAAAAAAAAAAAAAAAATCTGTACAGCCTTAATAGAAGGAAGGATGATTTGTTTATGAGGAAAATCAAAACATGGAAGATGGAGAGGTTTTCAAGAGTGTGAACACAGATAATGTCAGCTTCTATAAATTGTGGTAGAATGGCTGTCTTGCAGCTAACTCCTCCTGTATCATATGTTTGTGAAGGAAAAATAAATGAGACATTCCCACCCATGTATGCTGAGCAGCTATGCCCACTCAAGGCCTTTTCCTAAGCAATGTTAATAACAACACAAGTTTCATTTTATGTATTTATCTTGAGTTTTAAAAAAATAAATAAATTCTTACATGCTTTCCTTTTCAACAAAACAAAAACCAACCCTGTGCCGTGCAAACTGTGAGTCCACAGACAGGCTTGATTTTATCTGACTCTAAATTTTTCTTTCTCAAATCTTAAGTTGCGTGCTTTAGGCACAGAATCAAACTTACATATATCAGCAATACTACAGTGTGAACAGGTCCTTGAGCTCATAATGGCAAATTGATCTGGCTTTATATGTTTGTTTTCTGTGGATTTATTTTCTTAAACTAGAACTTTTCATTTGTTAGTATGGTCTTAAATATACCCATTAATGAAAATATGAAAACTGAATACATGGACGCTACCTGCATGTTACAAATTGTATTTTACTTAGTTAAGCTTAATGAATGTTCCTTAAAACTATTACTTTCTTGGCTCTCCATGTGTCTCATTTGTCTTAAGCTAGCTAAATCAATTATGCGTGTCCTAATCCTTGACATAATCTATGAAGATACAGTTTTCACAGGTATAGCATATTTATCTTCATTTTTTAAAGATTATGCCTAGATTTTCTATTACCACGGGTTCTCAAAATGTACATGTTTATCTGTTTTTTTACCTCTGTATTTTTCCCTGACCTCAGATTAAATGGAATGTAAGTCTATCATTTATTTTATTTGCAAACTGAGGGGCATAAGTAGAAATGTGTTTAAATTTCCATCCAATGTGCCTGTTCGTCTGTTTACTGCAACCTAACCTACTAACCTGTAAGGATACCAGTATGAAAATTTTAGCAAACAAAGTGAAGCCCGTGCATTAGACCTGTTTTCCCTCTGTTAAACATGTGAGGTATTTTTTTTAGGTCCTTATCTTACCGAAGTTACTGAAAAGTTATTTAAAATACGACACACCATTCACCCTTTTATTATTGGAGGACTAATCTCTTGATTCTTGCCCTCTTTTCTTCTGCCTTCCTTCCCCTGCCAGTCTTGCCATTAGTAGCAAGCTCAGGCACCCATGCGTGAATACTGGAGTCAAAATAGTACTAGAGTGGTTATCCCCAAGGACAAGTATATTTGCTATCATTAGTAGTAAGAATATCAAAGATCTGATGATTAAAAATGGTCATGTTAGTAGTACCATCCTCATTGAATTTAACTTAACAGTCTGGATTCCAGCACTGGAATAAAAATCGGGTCTGGTAAAAGAAATGGAATTCCTTATCTGAATTCTGAGCATGGGGTGTTTATCACAGCCTATCTGGCTTTGAAGGCAGGCTAGGCTAGGCAAAGACCTACTCCTGCACCTGTCTTACAGCTTATTTTATGTAGTTGGCTGATGCACAATGGCCAGGGAACCAAGTCTGGCAGCCTGGTGATCAAAGTCTGCTGAAGCTGTACAGGCAGGATGGGTAGAGCATGCATCTCATCTGTGTGCTTAATTTTGTGGGTTTTGCTTGCTGCCTGCTCCCCCTCTGACTCTGTTCCCTGTATGCAGGGGAGCAGGCATACCTATTACCTGGCTCCAACACTGCTGACAGAGAGAAACATGTCAGATTTGATGGGAGACAGGATCCCTGTTCTGTGATATTCATAAGTGGTGGTGTCCCAAGAGGGAAGTTAGCAGGGAGGACAAGCTTTGTGCTCCTGGGTTAGTGCGGACAGGAGTCAGAGCATGGAGATCTCCACCTGGCTCGTATAGCTGTTGTTAAAACTGGATGAAGTGCTCCAAGAAGAAATCCTGAGCCCAATTCAGATCAGTTTGGAGAGGTGAAGATCTTCATCCATAGCACTTCCCTGGGTATTCCCAGCACTGCTGGACCTCTGCCAGCCATGGCTCTGAGGATTCCCAAGATGCCACATGCCTGTGGTACAGAGAAGCTGAGCTTCTTGTCCAAAACTGAATTTTAATATGGATGATGATAGTGGCAATACAGGTTACTTCATCCATTTTAGGGGAAAAAAAGAATGTTTTTATCTGATGCTTAAACTCAGTCTGATTTGGGCCCAAACCGCCTCAGTTAACAGCTTAGACTAGCTGAAATTCTGTGTCCTGCCCCCAGAGATCTCCAATACCTGAGAGAGAGAATTTCTCTTTAGCTTTTATTGGAAATGGGCACATTTTGAGAAGGGTTACTAATTTTATTGTAAAGGAATATTTTATTTTTTATAAATCAGTTAATAGCTTAATAATTCCAAAGTTGCTATGAATATTTTGCTCAATTTTATCCCTGTTGTGGTATTAACAATGCTAAATATTTCTGAATATGAAGTGATGCATTTGGATTTATGGTATTATGTATGGTGAGTTTTGGTAACAGCAGCCTGCTAATGCTGTTGGCTAAAGAATACAGTTTGATCTCTTTACTGTGAGGCTATTGGAAGTGTGTGTTTGTCAGTTTGACTGGTTTGGAGTCATTATGTTAGCCTTCCTATTTGTATGCAAAACCGTTAGGCCAAAGAGCTCATTGACATATTTGATTAATGATGAGTGAACCTTCCTTAAACTGAAGCCGAAATTACTTTAATGGAACCTTAACGGTGTTTGGAAAGTTTTGATTAACTCTTCTTTTGGGGCAGGTTTAGAAGTGCTTGTCAGTGGTTTTGACTAAAACAGAAAAAGAGAAGCTGGAAAATAGCACTTAAAGATCATACAAATGTTTTTGTTACTTGGCTTATTTTCAACAGAGTAGCTCTTAGAAGACTGACTTTTTTTGTTATGACTACGTAGGGCTTTGAGGCATAACAGAAAAACACATCGACCTTTCCTTCTTGTAATTGTTTTGTGCAGAATTTGTAGTAAAATATTGAACTTAAAATGAGGAACTGTGGGAAATAAGTTGAAACAGTCTCAGATGACAAATTTAAAGTTTCTTAGCTGTTGCTGAAGCGATCTTGTGTAAATTATTTTGGCCACATACTAAGAGATGTTAATGACCTGCAGAGCATCTTCAGTTCCTGTGGCTGCAATCATAGCTGAAGGTATTGGGGGTGGCTTAGACCAGATTGGTCCACCTGCAAAGTAATTGCAGTCATCTTACCTAAAACTCCTTTAGTGTTGCTTTCTGCTATACTTCTAATTAGTGTAGCTCTTTCCCATTTCATGCAACACTTTGGAAGCCATATCTGACTCTAGGACTACTAGTTGTAAATTATAAACTGTTCCTGTAGCTTTTTTTTTTTTCATTCTCAGGCTGTAACTTAAATATAGAGTGCATGTCTAAGACGTTGGCAAGATAAAACTAGTACCACTGAACTGAACAGCAAAGTTCCCCACTACATCTTTGGGCCCTGGCTTTCAGGTGAGTTCTGAAATAACCGGTGCATGTTGTCATTGCGTTAGTGCTCCTGTGTTTGAGAATGTAATCCTTAAAATGATACCAGAAAGGCAGTGGAAATGAGGGAGGCATGCTAGCTGTATTTTGTTTCCTATAATGCCAGGCAATCAGGAGACCATTAACAACTTATTGGGGATCCTCTTACTGTAGTAAGTAATAAGAAATGGAGCCTGGCTGAGTGACCCAACCTGTATGAGAGAGTGGGCTAAAATGCCAAGGATCTCACCTGTGTACCTCAAAGCCTTTATTGCCTAAAACAAATTGTCATCAAACAAAGTCTAGCTGCCCTAAACATGCCTGCCTTTTATTTTATACAATCTTACTAAAAGCTTTAATAGTTCTGAATGGCAGAGTCCAGTTACTTTATGTGCAACTCAGACTGATGGAGCAGAGGTTGCCTGAGTCACCTCACTTACCAGTTTTAAATATAGCCGTAGCTTTTGGAGTCCTTCCAGGCTTACAGGAATTATTGAAAATCAATTCTGTATCTTCAGATGACTCTCTTAATTTGTACTCTAAAGATTTTGCTTTAATCAAAAGCTTTCTAAGTCATGATAGGAGAGGGAAAGGATTGCATCAGTCTTGCAGTATGTTTAGTCTTTTTCATTTTTTTCCCAAACACAAACTAGAAGCATTTGTGGCTGTTATGTCCTCATAATAAGACTGACACTTACTCATGTACTTTTACCAGTATTATTCTTCTTACTGTTGTTTGACAGACTCTTATACCAGAATTCAGTATTGGGTATTGTCTTGGATCTCGTATTTTTGATTCTTACCTGTTGTTCAGATTTTAATTTCTTCCCTTGTTTTATAAAAATCTGCTTTAGTGGAAGCCAAGCAAACTTTAAAAACTAAGTGCTTCCATTTTTGCAAGTTCAAAATCTCAACTTTTTTTTTTTTAATATATATAAGGAAACATTTTCATAAAATAAGTCATGTTGAAAATTGTGAGCTTGAGATTTTAAACTACTTCTGGAGAGTCCTGGAAGCTGCGGCTGCACGGGGGGTCTCTGCCTGGTAAACCTTTCCAGGGTAGACCTGAATCCTGAGTCCTGGGCATACTGCACATCCTGGAATTCAGAAGCTTTTGAACAACTTAGTAGGCAAGCAGGAAATTTGGTCCTCTCAGGCTTGCTTTCTATTAATTAGCATATAATCAAAGCCTACTTTTTACATAGAATGCAGTCACAGTCTGTTTGGATCTCCCAAAACTTACAGAACAATGTATTCTGTAAACTTTATTTCATGAGCTCATTGGGTTTAAAAAAAAAACCAAACACTCCAAACCCACACAAATCAAATGAGCACTCAGTCCCCTTCATACAGGCTAGTCTAACCTGTGAGTTCTCCAATTCATTACTTTGTTAATTCACAAATTCACTGCATATTCTTAAGTAACTTGTGCCTATGAGCATGTTCCACCTGGAAGTTTGGTTGGTACCATTTCTGTAAGTCAGTGGATTGCAGTTACTATGCAAAGAAGCAGGCAATAACTGCTGCAGAGAAAGGCCCTCTCTCTTTCTCTTCCCTGTGCCCTATGCATGTCATGCTCTGACACGAGAGCACATTTGAGAATCAAATTATAAAAATATTTTCCAATTGATATAAATAAATGAGAAGATATTGTACTCCGTTAGAATACTAGGGTTTATTGAGGGTAGTTATTCTGAAAGAGGACTAAATTCATTTCTAGAATAAAAAACTTATGAGAGCAAAACAATGCTTCATTTTTTTAATTTTAATATTAATGACATGACTTTGCAGTCTTACAACTGCATTTGTTTTTAATAAAATTGCATTAATCTAGCTATATACTATATAGCAGAAAGTGACAGTGGCAAAATAGAAATAGAATAACAAAATTGGAGGCATTGTGATGGACAGTCTATATGGTAAATTATCTTTTTGTCCCCTATGTGTTGGTTTAATTAGTCAAGAGTTCTTGCAAGTAGCGCTGTGCAACAGTAAATGAACTATTAAAAAAAAAAAGCAAACCCCAAACCTAACAAACATATTTGACCTTGTCTTGCTCTGAGGACTATTGACTTTTAAATTAGCTGGTAGTCTGTATGTGTTGTTTGTATGGCACTAAACCCAAACAAATTAGATTTTGATTTGTGCAATTACTTCTTTTAACTAAAGAAAACTTCAAAATAGATACCTATATAGATACTTTTAAGATTATTCTATTGCAAATGTAATTTTCTCACAATGGTAACTTTTCTTACAAAAAAAAAAAAAAAAAAATTATCCACAATGCTTCATGTGCTGTTTCCTGACAGAATTAAGTGAGCTTTGTGTACCTCAAATGTTGAAAGACTTTTTTTTTTTTTTTTTTTTTGGGGGGGGTGTCCATTTTTTTAATAAAGCATCACAAATTGTGGGACCATGTTTTAATAGTTCAAATTTGTGTCATTGTGTCAGTGCAAAACTTGGTCCTGCAATGAAACAATATAGAATTTCAAATCCTTGAAGTGAAATTGTACAACTTGTGTCAGAGCAGTCCAAGAATTGTAGAACCCTCAGTTGTATTACACCTGAATCTTTCAAGCAAGAATATTTGCTTTGTTATGCCTGTACAAAACAGGCATGTAATGGCAAAGCGGCCCTGGAGATTTCTATAGGGAAGCTAAAACAGTCTGTCATTGAATTTTATTTTATTTTATTTTTTTTTTTCTTCCCTAAAGGCACTAAAAATTCTTCTCTCAGTGTGAGGGAACTGATGGAATTAACCTTGCCTACAAAACTATTTGAATTGATCCAAGCATATTTTTCAGGCAACATATTATCTATAAAATATAACATATATTGACTTCAATAGTGTAGGTTTTCTTTTGACAGGCAGTAGAGGACTGTCAGTCTCTTCTGCAATGCTTACATTTACCAAGAACTCTAATGTATTTTCCAAAACGTCACTAAAATTAAAGCTTCTGGTAGTATAACTGAAGCCAATAGATACTGATTTTTTAAAAAAAATGTGAAAAGCAAGGAATTTGAATACATAGTAGATGGTTAGTATTTTCTTAGAATATAGATGACACATTGAAAAGGACTGTATGAACAGACTGAATGTGTATGAGTGGGATACAGTGAAATGATTTAAAAAAACAACCAACTTAACTGAACATCATAAAGCATGAAATATTGGAGATAGGGCTTGAAAACGGAATCTTTGCTTCTTTCTGTTGTCTCTAAATGTAGTTGTTGCACAACTGAGACTGTAATGTGATGTTTAATTAATTCTATCATATAAAATTAATTAAACAATGTGTTTAATAATTTAATTATATGTGATATAATTATATAGATAATTTTGAATGTTCTGCTTCTTTCTGCAGTGTGAAAATAAGTAAATTAAATAGCCTAATCACTAAATAACTTAAAGGCTTTATTTTAACTCCAATTTAGATTCCTTTATGTTGGGATTACCGCCTGTCATTTCTTTCAGAGTATCAGCAAAGGAACATTTTTTAAGATTATTAACTTTTTTTTTTTTTTAGGATAGGCATCTTCTCAAAAGCACTTTCTTCTGTTCAGTGAAATACTGGAGAGGGGTAAAAAAGCATGTATTAGAATAGATCACTGAGAAATGGAGCTTTTGTGGGGTTGCCAGTCACACAGTTGTCATTACCCCTTTCTTAAGGACCTGGTACATGAATAGGAATTTAATCAACATATATTTTTTACTTTGAAGAACAAAAAAACCTCCCCAAAACCCCCAAAACCCAAATGTAGCCTTTTGGGCAAAGGGGGAGGTGTCAGGAGTTGGGCTAGGCTGATTGCTCATCTTTTAGTGCCACCTTTCCTTGCTCTCCCTGTGCCATTGGTGCTCACTGCACAAGTAGGAAACTATTTACCTTTTTATCATCTGGCTCACTGCAATGAGCTTCATAAGGTCGTAAAACGCCATGGAACAGCAGAGAAAACAGCAAGACTGGGAATGAAGCTGGGGTGCAAGAGAGCTTTTTTTTCCTTTTTTTTTTTTTTTTTTTTTGGTAGTGATTGCATGTAACTTAACTCTGCCTCTTTCATAGAAATGCTGTATTTCTCCCTGGTACTATCTATTTAGATGCCATGTCCACCTTGTTTATGATTGTACAGCTAATATGCTGCTGATTCTGCAGCCCTTTACTTTGCACAGCCTGCACCAATGTATGTAGTGGCCAGCCTCCAGTTTGGCTTGAACTGCTGACCTAGAAGAGCTTGTAGGGCCTGTGAGTTCATGTCACTCATAACAAAGAGAACATTATGCTGGATATTTTTAAACAGAGTGCTTCCTCAGTTGTGGCTTTGATAGAATAAGCAGCAGTGTTTCAGTTTAATCTCGTAATTTACTTGCCATTAATCTTGGTTCACTGATAATGTAACAAAAAACATTATTGAGAAAACTGTTGAGAAAAAAGATAAAGGAAGGTGAAGTGTGGTTTGTTGTTTGTTTGGTTTGTCATTTTTTTTCCTTAACTCTTACACTCCTTGCTCTCCAGCAGCTCTTTGCTTGCACCCCAACTCTTCCTATAGCAGTAATGGCTACAGCACACACAATTTTAGGGTTGTCTTGCTACCCCTGAGCTGAAACATTGCATTTGCCTAAATTCTAAGCTAACCTTAAGTAAGTATGCAAACAGTACTTTGAAACTCATGAATTCAGGAGTTCAAAGAAAATGTAATTTTCTGGGGGTGCTGTGCTGTCTTGTATTGCTTAATCAGCTGTGATCACCAACTGATGCTTTTTTAGCAAGACAGAGGAAAATCTATTCTAATGGCTTTTGCTGCATTGATTCTGTTGACTCAGTGATTCAATCTGCAAAGTTAATTGGAGACAGACATTAAATTGGGTGGAATTTGAAGGATTTTAGTGTTCTAAGCCTCAGCTCCTCAGGCTTCACACAGAAAGAAATACCTAATCAGCTTTCAGTAAGCACTGGTTTTCATTAATCATAAACTGTAGGCAAAGTTGGAGCTTGCAAATTTAGGTCTTATTGTTGTTTCATGTTAACGACTATTATCTCTTTTTCCTATTGTATATGACTCTCTTAGAAACTGTGTTAGCACAGATGGCTAAAATCCCTAGCAGAAAAGTAATCGGCGTTTGTGAACACGATGCATTCAAAATAAATGACAGGAGGGAAAATGCATTGCTTTAGAAATTAGGAAGCAGATTAAACTATAATAATGCATGTAAACACATCCAGTAAAGCAGGCTGCAGCTTTGTTTTCAACACAGCTCTAACTTCAATATATGTAAACTTCTGTTGAATTTTTTGATGGGACAGGAAGCAAGTTAAAATTGGAAAGCAACTGGTTTAATATCAGTAATTTGGAATGTTGTATTTTTAAAGCCTAATAAAATGTGATATAATTGGCATAGATTAGATAATACGGTGAAGAAAAAGAGAGGACATGCTATCCTGCAGATTGTAATTACCACATTTTAACTGAAATGTGACTGAAAGTTACAGCTGTTGAGAAGTACTTCCCTTTGATCAATGTCTGTAATGTATTACCTGGAGTTACTAGCAGCCTTAGATTTAAACTCACTATGTGCTTTTGACTTCTTAATCTGGAAACAATAGACTAAGGATTGTTCATAAACCCATAGTAGCAATTATGGGAGTACAGCACTTGAGTTTGTGACACATTAGCTGCCACTCTTCTCATGAAGAACTAAGTGACTTGTGGCTAATTTCTTCAAATTAGAAGACCTATATTGCAAAGATAATTCCTCAATGAACAAGTTAAATTATTGTAACTTCTCACCTTTTCTTTAACTTTGTTAGCTGTGGCCTAAGTTAAATGCTAAAACTGAATTTGTGCTATAAACTGTGGGCTCAATCTAAATGTCATTAAAGCCTAAAGCTAAAGCATGTTTTTCTTAAGTCAGCATCTTTTTTCCTGTGTACTTCCCATGGTGGTTCCCTTCCCCCTCCACCCTGCTTTCATCAACATGTGCTTATTGCCTGAGTGTTGGTTGGTGTTAGGTGTGGAAATTGTCTTCATGTTTATTGGCCTGGAGAAAGCAGGCAGCAAGGAGAAGCATAGCAAGAAGAGTGGCAGGAAAGCCAGACACTTCACCAGGGGTGGGAACAAAACCCAGGAGTTCAGATTTGTGTCCCTTTATCTAATAAATAGTAATGAAAGCTGTTAGAAGCATCAACTTGTCTTCCTTCTAGCGTTTATTAGCACTCATCTGTCCTGGTAACAGATGGAAGGTGGTGCACAGGTATGTTACAAGTGTTAGGTGTGTACATGCCACTCTTTCCACAGATTCTTTTGCCTGCTGCTCTGTAGAGGATGAATGGTTGTCTGGCGATGAGTCAGCATCCAGTAGAGCATCCTGATGTGAGCCGTAGAGGTTGGAGGATACAATGAGTATAATAATGCTGTGAATGGTGAGGAAAGGAGATGGCTTCATTTGAAGAGCTGAACTTTGTCATTGACAAATGCTTCAATGCTTCCTTGCTTATGTGTGTATTGATGTGAAAATTTCCTGCAGTTTCTTCCCTTCTCAGCTAATGAGAAACACATTGATAGCTTTGCTTTTGTGGGTAAAGAAATTGAGACTTAAGGTGGACTTTAAGAACTACAAAGTTCTGCCATATTTCTCTCAGGCTGTTGAACTGCTCTCCTGAATATACTAAAGGAGATGTGAAGTGCTCTTGAATTTATGTTTGAGCTTCTCGAAGTTGTGTACAAAAATTATTTGGTAGGCATGGCTTGTTCTTCAGCCTGTAAATGGGAGATGATATCATGTATTTATAGGTGAAAATATCTAGAAGGCATTCTTTATTCCAGGAACACTTTTTTGCTATTGCATCCAATGTTTTATGTATTATTCCCTGCTTCCCCATGCCCGCACTTAACTATTGGGGAATCATACTTGAAATGCTTGTAGCGTTTTGTACCTTTTAGACTATTTTATGTCCAGTAATGTCTGGTCTAGAGGAGATAATTTGACTCATCTTATTCTTGCAGATTTCTGTAAATTGCAGTTCAGGAGTGCTTGATCAGTGACAAGAAAATTACTAACTTTTTAAATGACCTTGAAAAACAAGTCTCTAAAGCATGGTTCCTGTTCATTATTCATCAACATAGCTTCCTGACCCCTTCACCCCCTGCCACCCCAAAAAATTATTCTGTAGTAGCTGTATTGTCTGTTTTACAGCTACTTCTGAGACTTTTCACAGGACTGTCTATCCAATCTCTTTGGAGCTTTCATACCTCTGAACTACTTAAATGCCATATGTCACCATGGAAGAGTTGATGGGCATACAAATAATAGAATTAGTACACCTCTTGGGATTTTGGTAGCGTACAGAGTTTTATAGGAAACATTTTTCTAGCAGAGACCACTTCTTTGACCATTTTACTATTATTATGTCAGCATTCAACTTCTTCTAGTAGTTTAGTATTGTTTTCCAAGAAACTAAAGAAGAAGAAAATAATTATTAATACAATTTTCCTAAATGATGCCTTCTAAAATACCAGTTTTAAATAGTCATTCTGCATAATAGAAATTAAATGGCTATTTGTCTTTTTGCTCTAATAGATGTTAAGCTATAGTCTTGCTCTCTTATTTTTAAATAATGGCATTGAATTTTATTTTTAATTCAAAGCTGGGACTCTCTTGGCAGCTCACCACCAGAAATTTTATTTCCAAAAGAAGTGTGGTACGGCCTAATCCTTTGTTCTGGGTACAGAGAGGAAATCTCCAGGATGTGGGACTACTGCAGCATTGTCATACATGTGTACCTAAGAACAGCAGCTATGTTATTTTTTTGTAGAAATCTTCCAGGGCAAGCTTTTTCTTGCTTATGCTTACAGAGTGCCCTTTCCCTGTGGGGTCACTTTGTTCGAGCAGCTTCTACTGTGTGCAGAGGGGGTTCTGCAAACAGGGTATGTTTGCGAGTCTAAAGCAATTATTTATTGGCTAAACATGCAGTACATTGCTAGAACTAACTTGCTGCTGCGCTAACCATCCCAATGAGACTGTTGGTGAGCTTTTGCCAGACAACCTGTCATCCATCAGGTGAAATCAGCCTCAGTGTTCTTGAAACAGGGTGAATCTCATTGTTGAGATCCAAATTTGATGTTTTGGGTTTCCCCCCCGGTTTTATACCTTCTCATGCTGGTGTTTTTCCTCTTGAATTCAGGAGCTGCTATCACTGTCTCAGCAGCCTTACCTCTGTCTATGATTTTTTTTACTGTGTTAACTTGCTTAGTTCTCTCTAGTTTTTCACAGATCTTTCTCATAACTTAGCAGTCTTCTCAGGCATCTGAGACAAGGTTGTGTTGCAGACCTGTATCAGAACTAACCCTTGACTCACAGACACCTTTGCCCCTGGGAGGTTTACAAAAAGTTCTGGTAGATAGTGAGCTGGAATGCTTGTTTTCAATTATGGAAAAACTTAACTGCTGCTACTTCCCTTATTGATGTAGGATTTCTCCATACTTCTGTAAGTCTCCTCTTTTAAAAACCTATAACACTGAACAAATTCTGCTGCCCAAGACACTTGAGCTTTGGTTAAGAATTTTAAGTTGGAGCGTTCTATGAAGTTTTTATGTGTTGCCTATCATGTAAAAGTTTTTAAGAATGGGAATGGCTTATAAACTAGAACTCATTGGGATCAGTCATGCACATTGATCAATCTTTATTCTCAATGGTTTGTTCTATGCCAATATTTCTATGACTTTTCCCCACCTCCCACCCCCTAGAAATTCTTCCTTGAAAATGGAAGGTTAAAAATAAAAGCAGGTATCTTGGTACATGAGCTATGATTTGCATAAAACTTTAACCCATACTAAATTGAGATAAAACATATCCTTATGAATCTGAAGACTCATAATTTCAGTTCCTCTACATTTGTCTGGATGTTGCATTTGAGAGACCATGAATTGGCATGTCATATGTGATTATTTTATACCTGTGAATAATGTGTTGCTGCATGTGCCATTAATAGTACACATGATTTTTGTCTTCTGATAATCTTTATTGTCTATTACAATCTCTCTGAATTCAGTTATCAAGCAAATGTTTAATTTGTTCATGTTAATTGCATACAGCACATACATAGACATAGCAAGCTGAATATATCATCTGTGTATGTGTTCTGAACACTACTTAGAGCCTTTTTTGTGTTCCGCTATCAAGTTGGATTACAAATGGCTTGAGGGTAGTATAGCCTACTGGTTTTTCTGGTTTTGGTTTTTTTACAGTTGATAGAATGTCTGACCAGACTTGGAAAACTGTTCTTTTTTAATATTGCAGATTCTTTTTATGTAAATCTTATCAGCCCCCTTACGTTGCTCCTTAGATTTCAAGCCCTTCAGAATAGGATACCTGCTCTTGTTCAGTACTAACACAGAAGTTTTGTATTTGCAGTCAACAGATGCTTTTACAACATAGTAAAGCAATACTTATTCATTAAAATAAATATACAGTCTGATCTAGAGAGATGGTATGTATAATAAATAAAAGTTTATTCAGCAAAATTTAAATGCAGGAGTGAAGGATGCAACCTTGACTTGTACTTGGGCATTCTGGATTGGTCACAGTTATTGTAGCAGTGAAATTCTCCAGATGCTTTTAATGAGGGCTATTAATTCTGTGTTCTCTAATGACACTAATTGTCCAGTACAGAATGCAAATAACTTGCCCTCTGAGAGAAGCTTCATGGTTTGTTACAATCTGTGTGAAATATTTTCTGTCACTTATGCAGCAGTGTTTTTATTTTTTGCCTTGTTTCTTACTGATACTGGTGTATAGCAACATGCAAACATAGCAGATCATGTTAGTATCTTGATTGCTATGTGCTATGGATGTCAAGAAGTTAAGCAAAGATTCGTGCACATTCATACTGCTACATAGAATGTAGTATGAATGTGCACGAATCTTTGCTTAACATTGCTATGGGATTTTTTTATTGTGTCACTTTACCTGTTCAGGGGATACAGTATTTATAGAAATAATTAATGAAATCTATTAGAAAGTTCCCCCCTCTCATTATGGAATTTGTCAACAAAAATTGTGAAGGACTAATGGTTCATCAAGACATCTTTTGGCAGCACTGCTTCATTTACTCTTGTGAGAAAGATTTTTTTTTTTTTTTTTTTTTTCCCTCCATCTTGAAACCGTGTTTGGGTTTGTTTTGGTTTTTTTAATCAAAAGCAAGACAATGGAAGATTAAATTTTACAAATATCCACAAAAGTATGTTTATGCTGCCTTCCACCCTTTTCTCCGATAACTAAGTAATTACGGTACTTACATGGGATGAATGAACAATTCAATTCCCAGTTTGAAAAAACTGAGACATGGCCCATCTCCGTAGACACTTAATTCACCTTCTCAGAGTTGACCTACTTTGGACTAGGGAGAATAGCATTTGTTAATGTCTCCTAATGAAGCTTTGCTAACCCCATGGGCTTCTGTGAGAAATGTAAATATCCACTCAGTTGGACAGAATTATATTAATATGATGCATTTATTAGGGAAATGGAGCCCTAGAAGTGGGTCCCTAGCAAGTGGGACCTTGAGATCCAGTCTGTATTCCAGTGGGTGTTTAATACATATCCAGAGGGGAAAAAACCTAAACAGATATAACTGAGAGTACTTCTCACCAGAATATTGTAAGGTATGGAAAGCAGAGCATTACTTTTGTAGATGGAAACCCTTAGAGAATGCAAAAGTTTTGGGAATTGCATCTCAAGACAAAGTACTTAACCACAGGGTTATTGATTTTGAAAAAAGAACACTATTGCTTTATCTTTCTCACTTCATGAATTTAGCATGTTGGGGTTTTTTTGTGTCACAAAAAGTTGCAAGTCAATAAAAATGTTTAATAGCAAATACCTTGGCAAAATCTTTTAAAATGAAGATGTTATGAACATGGCACAGTTACAAATTAACATTTTGGTGAGGTATATATTTGAAAATGTATGTGTGCGAGTAAACTCTCTTGTAAATCTTACAGCAAATACTGGTAAAATGAACTCCATGTAATGCAAGTGGAAAAACTGTTTCCCATGCCTCTTAATTCGCTTAGCTATACATTGCTAGGATTTTCATTTCAAATATACTGCACATACCTGTTGGCTACACAGGTAAAACCAGAAGGCTTTTGTGGTTGTGTTGCATCTTGTTTTGACTCATTTTGGGTTTTATTTCATCCAGGATCCAGAAATCTGATTCACACAAAGTGTTTTTTTGCTTCTGATTAAACCCTGTATGGATCAGCTGAATGGAAGTGGGGTTAATCTTTGTCCCAGAACTCTTAGTCTGATTGCACCTCTGACAAAAATAAACAAATTACAAGTAGCAGTAGTGAAGCAAACTCCTTGTCTACCCATTCTAGATAGTGAGATCATGAATCTCACTTGTTGGACTCACTAATGATTAGGGATGATAAGGAAACTTCAGGCTGCTGCAGGTAGTAATGCAGCTGCATATTACAACTGTTTAATGGCTATATTCTCTACAACATATAATCTTTTTTTGTAGTCAAAAACCACAAAGACCTCCTGTGTGTTTTTTCACAAGTGGGAGATTTAAGCTTAAGAGTCTATTAGACTGACATACTGCTGACAGAAATAATTTGAGGGTGATTTAGTAGAGCAAAATAGCCTAAACCAACAACATACGAAGAATAAAGTATTTTGAATTGGCAAGCTGCTCAGGAAATTCTAGTTTAGAGGAGGCTAAACAGTCTATTAGAATACAGCTGCCTAATTAAGACTCTCAAGTAGCAAATCTTTGAAATCGGCATGAATGTGAAGCCAACTGTTCAAGATGCTTTAGTGCTTTGTAGGTAAAATACTATGTATCCCTAGTCTAGCTGTGTAATCTTAATAAGATCTTGTTTTAAACGCTTGGATTTAATAGTGTCATATGGTGGATGTGAAAGGCTGACTTCAAAACTTATGTGACCTCCTCTAAATGATATGACACAGAATATTGTTAAGCCTTTCCTGAAATGGTGTTAAATATGTATTGGTTCCTGTGATGGGCTTAACCACATGAAGATGAGATGACAAATCAACCGGGTAATTCCAAGTATATATTAACCTTTACTCTCTGAAAAGCTCCCTGAGAAGCTGTTAACAAATTCAGAAGATATGCCTAAACACTATTTAATCACAAATGTATTAAATCAGGAAAACACTCTTGTATGTATTTCAGATATTCAGCCAATATATTTCAGCCTAGTTAATAGAATCCAGTGTGTTTTTTCACTGCTGATGTCTCCAATTTTATTAGAATTATGTAACTACCCGTAGGTGTGTGGGTCTTTTGTTTGTCTTGGTTTTTGGTTTGTTTGTTTTTCCCCTAGTCATGAAGTGTGTTGTGTTTGATATGGTTCACGTAGCTTACTGGGTAGATGACACTTAGCTTAATAGATCCTCATGGATGTGTGTTTCTCTCGGATGCAACATAGCCAGTGGATTTGCTTCTTCAAACACTTAACCAGAAGAGACCATCTTTATGGAGGTTAAGAGAATTTGTTCTCTTATCTCTGCTCATTTGTTGACCTCAGGGTGACAGACCATGGCTGGAATTTTGTGAAGCCATGTGTAGGTCCTGGGCTGTAAGGGCTGGTGTGGTCTGTATAGGTTACTTGAGTGACATTAGCTGGATGACACCTCTCGGGAAAGGTCGATTGTTTATGAAAGTGGCACATCCCTGGAAGAAAAGTTGCATTAGTTCTTGTAAGTCCTAGTCAGGAAGGTCTCTTCCATATGTCAGTCTTCATGGTTCCCAAAGCAGCAGCTTTGGCTTCACGCAGCATGTGTGTATCTTTGGTGTTCCCTCCCATCTCAGTGCAATAACGTCTGCCTCCAGATGAGATGGAACAACGAACAAACTTTTCTCTCTGGTATGGCTGAAGACAGTGGATTACCTTCTTTGTAGTTAAGAGCCTGGATAATCATCCATTTTCTTCTAAGTAGAGGTGTAAACTTTGCATTGAAAAGCAAGTGTATGATCATTAACATAATGTGTACCAGCAAGTTGCTAAAAACAAAATGAGAACTGCAGCAGGAGGAAGCATGTGACAGTGGCTGCATAGTCTGCACAGGTAAATTGTCAGATTTACTGAGGAAAAAATTCAGGATGTATTAATGAGAGAGAAGCTGACTGGTGGTAGAGACTGCTTGTCCTCTTCCACCAAGATACAGTCCCTAAGAGAGAGGGAGTATCATAGCCACACAGAGAAAGCTCTCTGGTGAGGATTTATCAGCACTTCTGTGACATGCTTCAGATTAAGTCAAGACTTCAGCTCTTGAATCTTGTGAGCTAAAGGCAGGTGCAGAATAATGTAGACATGCAGCAGTTAAGGTACAATTGTTGCCATTTGTGACAGTTGCAGTCAGCTCAACTGAATTTAGCTACCTTTGTGGTAGACATTAATCATGAAAAAGTCTCCCTCTACTGTAAGTAGAGGTATAAGATGTTCAACAAAAGGGATGAAACAAAAGGAATCGCCTGCTTTGCTGGGAAAAGTTTATTTTAATTTTTTGATCAGTTGTTTTGTTGTTTGTTTTTTAAATCTAGCATTTTAATGTTTTTAATTCATGCTGACTGGTTAGAAATTCTTTTCTTCCGTGTACCCCTGTCTGGTGTAAAGCATGCTATCAGATTTTTTCTTATCTTAACTTGACCTAGAGCAATATGAGTCAAGCTTTTTCAGAGGTGTTGAAAGTGCTTGTCGTCTTAGTATTAATTTGCACAAGTATTTCCTGAAAGTTTGAATGGCTGGATAAAGCAGAGGAAAAACATTCTTAAATGAAAGGCAAAACAACTATTTTCAGTAGAAGCAAAAATAGTCTCATCTCATTTCCTCTTTCTCCTCTTCTTGATTGTGATAAACACACAGGGCAAGAGAAATTTAGCTCTGTAGTGTGTGTACCTATGTAGTATCTTAGCAGCTAATGTCACACTCAACAGGATAAAATTTAAAAATCACAGTGACGTGAAGAAAAACTTCCAGTCTTCAGGAACTGAGGCATGTAAAATATCATGTAAAACAATACAGAAGAATACAACCAAAATTAATTGATCTACTTCAGAAAATAAATATGGTAAACAGTGTTTGTGGGGTGGGCTGGTTTGGTTTTTTTGGTTTTTTTTGTTGCTGAGTGTATGCCAAGTATGGTGGTTTTCTTGAGCTATTGAAATACTACCTTTGCATAAAAACAATTTTCATTAGGTTAATGATGGAGAAGAATTTTTGCCAGAATTGGGATAGCCGTTTCTTTCTCAAATTACTTATTTTGCAGATTTCTATTGTCATGTGGCAAATAATCAGTCACACAGAATCTACACGGGCATAAATAATTCTCTGTGCCAAGACATCTTGTTTCCATACAAGCCAGCTGTTTGAAAATTGAAAACCATAAAGATCGCCTTAGCTTATTAGTTAGAGCTTCCAAATACAGACTCTGTGGCTACCCTTTAATTAAGGGAGGGAATTGGATCAGCCATATGCATTATGCCAAGTTCCACGGTAGCTAATAGTTCATACATATCTTCTGTTGCAAGATTACATTTAAAGCCAGAATTCGTATGTAGAATCTTAAGCACTCCTACATACAGAATTTAAAAAGCAGGAAGAAGACAGTAAAACCCTATAATGTTAGATTAGCTATCCTCCAGATGTAACCTTTGTATTTGAAATGAATTCAAGTTTTGAACAGGTTAGTAGTTGATAGGGAGTTACTCACCTGTCTATTTCCTAAATACAACAGCTAGGATGGAGTTAAAGTGGACCAAGAGAGCTCTTCAGGGAGATAATTTTCAGCAATCTAAATTAACTTTCACTCCAAATTTCCTCAGAATAGGATTTTTGAGTATACGTCATAGCTTGAAACTGGTGGCAGCACCAAATTTACTACTGTGAAAGTGGGGCAAAATGGAGAAGTGTTTGTTTAGACCTTAAGGCATGGCTTCACAATCTCCTGTGAGTAATTGTCATTAAGTATGTAAAGGAAGTATTCAGATAAAAGAATGATTTAATTGTTGCTAGCATGTACCCTTTTTTTTTTTTTCCGCAAGTGTTGTCAGCAGCCAGAGGTCATTGATTGTTTGGGTTGGGTTTTTTTTTCCTAAAATGGTACAAGTATAAACAGACATAAAACATTTAGTGTTAGGGCTTAAAGGCAGCTGACTCAAAATATAAATTGTATGTAGCAGAGAATACATTATTTGGTTCATAAGAATAGGAAAAAAAATAGTTTCCCTACTAGTGTGGTTGCACAGATTCCTTTAAAAGACAGGGATGCACCAAAAAATTTTACGGCTTTTACACAGAATGAGAATAAAATCACTTAAATCCCTTTCTTTTCTACTGGATTATTATTTTAATTTTATAGAGAGCTCTCAAACAATATCCAGTATACTCTGGTGCTTTTGGTTTTTTGTTTGCAATTTATGCAGTCAACTGAAACATAACTTTTAAAAATCATCAAAATCTGTGTGCAACTCTATCCTTCAGGAGAGAAAATTAGTAATAGATCTTATGTAATGGCAAAAAAATAATAATTTGTAATTAAGCAAGTACCCAACATGAACTTTCTGCAAGAGGGATACAGCTACTAGTGCAGTGGTCTGATCTGTCCTCTAACCCTTCAAATAGGATAAATTTTAGATCTGCATCAATAATTCTTCAGGTTAGTTGCCATGGTGCTTTCTATCACTGTTTTTTGGGGACAAGATTTATAGGGAAACAATTTTTATGTAGTCTTTTGCTCTATGTGTTACTTGTCACCCCCTTCCTAAATAACATTTCAGTCCATTGGCTGGATTTGACCAAGGTTATCTTGGAAATAATTGGTTTCTGGCAACTTGTTCGGTTGCATCTTACGCTTTGTTGCTGTTTGTTTTAAAGACAGTTTGTTTTAGGTGGTGGTAAGAGTAAAGACTATAGAGCATACTGGCACGTTTGCACCTTTTTCACCGATTCCTTCATTTAAAGGTGACAATCTGCCTATATGGTTCTATGGAAGGACTGGTGTAAGTGGGAAAGGAGAGAAATATTCTGCTGTGACTTGCTGTTCGAGCTGCTGTGCTTGTGTGGGGAGTAATTTTACTTCCTAAATGGGCACATTTATAACAGCCTCTGGTATGCAATATTAGCGCAGATAAGAGGGCAGCTCATGATATCGTTTAAAGCCTTTTTTCCCCAGAGGGGGAATCGGTCTCTTTCCAGAAATAAAGTGTGATTAAAAGAAGAATAAATGATGTGATGGTTGTGAGAAGGATGGTGAAGGATGGATAACCACAGCAGTGAGGGTAGCATGTTGCCTAATCAATTTGGTTCCAGTTCATGTCAGTGAAGTCTACTCTGAATGATCAACAGTACTGAACGAGTGTTAAGAGAGCTCTGGAGGCTCTGCAGGAGCGATCACTTAAGTTTTTAGCTTGTTTTCTAAATTGACAACAACTAAATCTGCTGATAGGTTAGGATCTAATTGGGCTATAACAGGGTTTGTGAAAACAGTCTTGACAAAAATCAGTTTTTAAGATTTGTATTAGTGATGGCACTGTAATGCTGTTGTGGGATGGGGGAGAGAGTTGGGGGAAAAAAAAGTAGAACGTGGGTTGAGATAAGAACAGCTTAATAGAACAGAAAGGAAGAAACTAATAATGATAATAACACTAATAAAATGACAATAGTAATAATAAAATAATTGGAATATACAAAAGAAGTGATGCACAGTGCAATTGCTTGCCACCTGCTGACCGATGCCCAGTTAGTCCCTAAGCAACGCTCCCCCCACAGGCCCACTCCCCCCAGTTTATATACTGGCCATGATGACCCGTGGTATGGAATACCCCTTTGGCCAGTTTGGGTCAGGTGCCCTGGCTGTGTCCTGTGCCAACTTCTTGTGCCCCTCCAGGTTTCTCGCTGGCTGGGCATCAGAAGCTGAAAAATCCTTGACTATAGTCCAAACACTACTTAGCAACAACTGAAAACATCAGTGTTATCAACATTCTTCTCCTACTGAACTCAAAACATAGCACTGTACCAGCTACTAGGAAGACAGTTAACTCTATCCCAGCTGAAACCAGGACAAATGCAATCATTTCTAGCAGTTCTAGTAATTCTATCAGCTGATAACTGTCCTCTGATTAGGCAGTTCATTAGCCTTGTGATATTTAAGTTTAACTTGTTTTTAAAGGATTGTATTGCCACACAATGCAAGTCTAGAACAGCTTTTCCTTTTATTTTCACTGTGTATTTTTTCAAAATCTTGCAAGTTTGGGACTAAGCAAACAGTTTAAGCTTGGACAAGCAACAACATACAGCCATATAGTTGTTTATTTGAAATTATTAAGTGAGAAAATATGCATTTGTTCTCTGAGAATGTGTGAAACTGAGAACTGGCACAGTGGTTGAGCTGTATTAGTTCTATGTTATTGGACTTGACAAAAATGGTGTTTCTTTGGCTAAAGTGGCCTGGTTTTTCTAAGTCAGTAATAATAACAGATTTCCTATTGGATTTAATATATGCAACTCAGAAATAGTATGTGTCTCAATTTTAGATTTGGGTGGCCTGACCTGGCATAGCCTTCCTACATGTAATTATAACAAAATTGTTTTGTTTATTATATATATTGTTTTGTGAAATCAAAACTGTAAGTACAACCTATTTTTGACCCTTACTTTTAATCAACTTTCTTTAAGTCAAGGAGACTGTCACAGCTTATGACGTCTTCACAGTAATAGTGATGCTGCGTTGTGTAGAATTCTGGGAAATGCTTTTTCCAGGAAAATAGAGGTAAGTCAAGTTGTTGTAAGAGAACAAGCCAACCATTAACTTGTGAACTACAAATTCGAATTGAAATTTTTTATTTGGAATCAGGCAAGATTCACAAAACAGCAAGGAACAATTGAAAATCCTTCTAACCAGAAGCCTAGAATAAAGGTATATAGGGAGCTTCATAAGTAGGTCTGTGGCTTTTTTTTTTTAATATTTTTAAGGTCACCAAGGTGAACAGCATACATGATCTCAATTTGACATGTTGGGTTCATGTAGAAGTGACTGAACTGATTTCAGAGTAGCCACACTTTTGCTGCTTGTGACAGTTTTATCTAATAGTCATCCTTAAAGAGCTCTGCTTGGCCAATGCACTGATAGGAGACCTATAAAACATAGGCCTGATAATAATTCCCTCTGGGTTTCATATTTCATATGATTTGCTTAGGAATTAGCCATTTTCTGCAAGTCTGTTTGTCCAGTGATGCTCCTTTTTTTGTCTAGTGATGATTCTAGTCTTCATGCTGACTTTCTTATCAGAAAGTGTGTTAATTACTTGTTATTAAAATGATGAGTTGAATGTGGAGTTTCAAGAGCTTTCCTAAAATAGTCATACACCATTTTCTCCCACCTTGTCATTTAACTTGTAATGCAACGTAGTAAAGCTTTACACTCAGAGCATGTTTTTTCTTTAAAGGTCTTGTGAACACATTCTCATCTGCATGGACATTTCTTTCATATCTGTTTCATATGCAAATTGTTGTGTCCAATGGCTCTTAATTTTTTTTTCAAGTGTCTTTCAGGTTTTTCTCAGCAGTGATCAGATTCTGTAAGAGACTTGTGTTAAGTACAAGGTCATTACTCTTCAGTTCAGCTGGTTTTTTTCTCTCAGATTTTAACAGTAAAAGCCTTGATAGGCTTATTCCAGGTTCTGCTAAGTGACATGTACAGTATAGATGACGTTGTGATAGTGTTGTCTGAAGAACTTCGTTCCTCAATCCTTCTCTTCCACTTAAAAGCCAAGGAGGCGAGAGCGGGAGGGGGCTGAGAATTTATACTGCAGGCTTGGTTGTTGCTGGCTTCTGAAAATGAAGGTCAGGACCCCAAAGTTATTGTCAGCATTAGTGCGGCTGATATATAAGCAAAAAAACGGTTTCCTGTGGAAACACCTGTGTGTAGTGTCTGCCAGCCGAACACTTCAAGCCTTTCAAGTTTTGAATTTGTAGTCCCATTCAGACAAGATTAACAGAAAATTAAAACCCTGAAAAGGAGAATTTTGTGGGCAAATACCAGAAAGGCTGCATGTGTCCCGTCCCTGACAGAGTGCATGAGCTCAGGCTTTTAAACTATGGATCAATGAAGGGTAAGAAGAGAGACCACAGAGCTGCTGTGGTCTCTGGGTGAGCTTGGTGTGGAGAGGCTGCATGAGCCTTTAAGCTACAAAACACAAACTTGTAGGGAATCCATGTGCTTACAGACATACTGCTTTGGTAGGTGGCATTGGGGCAGTTGTCTAAATAGGAGATTTAGGGTATGTGAACTGCCATATGCCAGTGAAATGTTCCCCTTCACTCAAGCAAGATGCAGTCTTACTGAACAGTGTAGTCAGCTTTTGTATGACTGCAAGACTCATTAGCTGTTCTTGTTTTTCAACATGTCTTTTAGATTGCGTATCGCCCTGGTAAATGCAGATAACAATGGAGAGTCAAACATCTTGCAGTCTTTTCTGTTCGGAAAGTTGCACTGTACTCTAACCTTTACAATAGTAACATTGGGTTGACCAAGATACCACGTTTACATTGCTACTGGCCTTTTAAGCATTTTAATATTACAAAATGTTTGGGGGGGCCATTGCAGAGCCTAGTTCAAATGGCATGCTCACAAGGTGGATAAAGGGGTAGCATTTTAAGGAACTGTGGAATGAAGTAAATTTAGGCACCAAAGAAACTACTGTTGGAGTAAGCTGTTTGCAACTTATATCCCTCCTCTTGTAACTTGAAACAGTAGCTACATTCAGATAAAATCAGTAGGTCCCAAGAAAGTTGGAAAGCTAGGAGTATCAAAAAAAATGTGTGCAAGATTTGCCTTTTTTTTTTTTTTTTTTTTTTTTTTGTGACCATATATCTGAAGAAATCCTGTTTACCTGAGAGGAACTGGAATTCCTGCAACGCTTGCTGGGATTGTTGTGAGCATTCAGGGAGAAATATAACTGACTTCATGCCCTAGGCACCTTGCAGTGTCCTAATATCCTTCTGGCTTTTTGTTCACCTTCACTGATATTATCTCATTTGTTTGTTTTTGGGTTGGGGTTTTTTTCCCCCTTAAGTTCATGTTTATTGTTATGGTTTTGACAATTATGTTCGTGTTGGCCTTTTCTTGAACTGGTTGTGCTGTGCACTTTTATTTCCTGTTTAATTCTAGTCTTTTGACAGATTATTGCCGCAGGTATTCAGCATTGACCAGAGTTAGTTGTACGTGTATTTCATTGCTTGATTGCATTTTGAAATAATGCAATTCATTTACAGAAGTAGTGTTGGAGTTCTGTATTGTTGTCTTTGGAACATACGGCAGAACTGAGGAGAAGCTTTGGGTGTCTAGACATGAAGATGAAGCCCTGTCTTGAGCACCTTCATCCTCTGATGGTAGCTGTGATTGGCCCATTGGAGGACAGTTTCATGTATTTGTGTTACTTCAGTGTTGCAGGGTACGAGATAAAGGAGTTGCTGAGCTTTGCCTCTGTCTAGAAGTGTAAATGGTCCCACAACCAGGAATTTGTTCTGTTGTACTCTTCTCCTGTTGCTTTCTTTCTGTAAATCCAGACATAAAGTGACAGTCTAGATGCCGAATATATTTTGAAAAAATATCAAAAATACACTTCCTTGTGAAAATATCTTTTTGTTCCTTTATGTTAAAAGGCAGCATATTATTCATAACAAGTAAATTCAGTGCAAAATGTCATCTTTTCAGAATGTAAAATGAGGAGGCTGACTCTGGAGTTAGTGTACCTCTATAACAGTCAGCAAACTCAACAGGGGTGCCAACCAGTGTCAGTATAGGTTGTATTAGATGTAAACAGTGTGAAGGGAAAAATGCATTCTGGAATTTCATTGTCTTCTTTCTGCCTTATAATTTGATCATAAATATAAACAAAAGCTTTGTATTGAGGATAAGTACCGGAAATGAAACTATCTCATCCAAAACTGGGAGAAAGTAAAAAATAAGCTAATTCCTCCTTCTTTATCTTAACAATTACCTGAAATGTCATTTAAAAGAGCAATACCATTCATTTATATAAAGCCTCACTAAGATGGAGTAAAAAGTCTCTTCTGTTCTGACAGAGGTGCTTTCCCCCCGTGTCGTGGCTTAACCCCAGCCAGCAACTAAGCACCACGCAGCCGCTCACTCACTCCCCCCCCATCCAGTGCAATGGGGGAGAAAATCGGGGAAAAAAGAAGTAAAACTCGTGGGTTGAGATAAGAACGGTTTAATAGAACAGAAAAGAAGAAACTAATAATGATAACGATAACACTAATAAAATGACAACAGTAGTAATAAAAGGATTGGAATGTACAAATGATGCGCAGGGCAATTGCTCACCACCCACCAACCAACACCCAGCCAGTCCCCGAGCATCGATTCCCCGCCCCCACTTCCCAGTTCCTATACTAGATGGGACGTCCCATGGTATGGAATACACCGTTGGCCAGTTTGGGTCAGGTGCCCTGGCTGTGTCCTGTGCCAACTTCTTGTGCCCCTCCAGATTTCTCGCTGGCTGGGCATGAGAAGCTGAAAAATGCTTGACTATACTCTAAACACTACTGAGCAACAACTGAAAACATCAGTGTTATCAACATTCTTTGCATACTGAACTCAAAACATAGCACTGTACCAGCTACTAGGAAGACAGTTAACTCTATCCCAGCTGAAATCAGGACACCCCCCCACCACCCCGCAAAAAAACCCCACCTTTGCTGTTCACCATGCTTTGCTTGTGTAATCTAAAATCTAATGGAAGCTGAAAAGTTTTGTCTTCAGTTGGACAGGCTGTACTTGGTAATTATTAGTTTGGTAACTAGGAAGATCAGATTGGTTTCTTAATGCAGTCTGCATGAAGATTGCTTCACAAGCAGGAACTGATCTATTAATTGCCTATAAACACAACGTAGTACTGTCTTGCACAGTGTTTATTTCCATGTGGGTCCTAAAAGTTTGTTTTTAAACTTGATTAAGAGATCATAACATTTCTTGCAGAGAAACAGAAAAGAATTTGAATTGGGGTGGCACAGAGAAATTTTTCTTTAAAAAAAGATCACTTATTTAACTTCCAAAAACTTCATGGGTTTTTTGAGTAATGGTAACATTTAATTTTTTTATTTATTATTTTTAAAAAGTTTCAGTTATGTAAATGAATGTGTTCACTCATCTCATTGTTATAATCTCCAAATATGTTTTTCTTCTTTTATAACGTAATTTGAAGACAGAGTTTAGTAAAGGCAATGTTCTGGTAAGGAAAGAAACACAGAAATTATTTCTAATTTTTTAACAGCGCTGTGGTCTCTGCACGTCTAAGATTACTGGGGGGAAGGTTGAGAGTTGTTGGGGGCGTGAAATAGCATTAACTGTTTTGAACTGTCAGAAAAGTAAATTCAATGAAGATGTACTGTGTTTCACTTTCAAGCATTTTAACTGGGACTTTCAGCTAGAAACATAGATATTATAAGTTGGTTCTGAAAAGCGTCAAGGGGAAAAAAACCCCAAACCCCCAAGAACTCTGTTCTTCAAAGGTAGTTGAAACTTTTAAAACAGTTCTCAAAGGCTTAGTGTTCACGTCATGGCCAGAACTGCAAATTGATACCAAGTATCATCTTTTTAAAAAGTTTGGAACCTATACAGAGACTTTTGTTCTATTGAAATAATAGGACAGTATTGCCAAAAAGTGAAAGGTAAGCTGTAATTGTTTTACTGCACCTGAGTAGTCTGGCTTTTTACAGTTACTGTACTTTTTAAATACCTCCTCTCTGAAAATTTTTGTCATGATTTAGACACTGTTCTGCAAGTCAGGAGTTAAATAAAAAGAGAGAGACCATATGGAATATAGTAACTGCTGTCCCATGGTATGGTACTTGATGAAAAATAATGAAAAGACTTGATTTGCCAATTATTAATAGACATCTCAGCTGGCATATGTTTATTTTTATACAGTGGTAATACTGGCAATAAGATACTTTTTCATTCAGGCAAAGCTGTATCAAAACAGTTCTGAAATGTTAATTTAGGTGAAACTCTGTATTTGGGTAGAAAGAGAGATATGCCTGATCTTAATACTACAAAATATACTTTTTCTGTGAGAAATGAATTTTCAAGGTACATGAGTTGCAGTGAGGGCTTGGTTAGGAGCCCTAATGCTAATGTATTTGGTCCCTTCACTGGTTTTCAGCATAAATACTTGTAAAATGTATTAGTTCCTGTGACAGCATGCAGAATAAATCCTGGGAGGGGTGTTTGGTAAGTCTGAAATTTTCAGTGGTTTAGTAAAGAGAAAGAATCCCTAAATCCTCCTGTATCAGTGTCTGGATTTTCTCCTTGACTCTCCTCTTCTGTCCTTCTCTGGGGTGCTTCTGTTTTATTTTTTTACATCACTCTTCAGGGCCAGCCATCCCATTAAGAAGAAATGATGATGGAGATGCTGGGTGATGGGGTGTCAGTGAGCTCTATACATCTACTACTTTCAGACCTGCTGAAGAAATTGATTGTTTAACACTCAGAAGCTGTCGAGTGGACAGCCATTGGGGACTGTGTAGGCAGGATAGAAATAAAGCTCAGAGGTTGTGGAAAACAATTACTAAATATGGCAAAGAGTTTATCAATCACTTTGATAGAAGGTGTTTGTCAGCCTGTTGTCACCAACATTGTAGGGTTTTGGCCTCATTCCCAACTGCTATTAGAGGATCAAGTAACAGCAAGTGTCCAAAATAACCTTTTGCCACCTTCCCTGGAATATGAGGTTCTGACAGTGTGTGTACCTGGCTGCTGTGGTTTGCGCTTTTGTCACCTGAGAATTGTCACAAATTAAGCCACAGTATAATTTATATACATTCAGAAACAGGAACTAGTTCTGAAAGAATAACTCAAGTATTAGCAGGTAGATCTTGCTGTAAAAGTAAGACTTTAAAGGTCTGTTTCTATTTTCTGTGTATATATAAGGTAAAAGTGAATACTTGTACCATTTGCATGAACTACTCCAAATAATCTGAGTGAATTCTATCTTGAAAATTAAATGATAGGGTATTCATACCTATTTGCATAGTCCAAAATAGAAGGACTCGTGCTGTATTACCTCTTTAACACTGCAGTTACATTGTATGCCAACAATTCAATAAGCATAAGAGAAGTCCTAAAGAGATGAGAACACAATTAAAAGATACCTCTTGACTCCCCCATCATCAACAACAGTTATATCACATAACAGTAGATGATTTGTCCTGCCTTTCTAATTCAGAGGCTATTCCAGAACCTTAGTACTCTGCTGACTGGAAGCCTTATAATTTACAGCCTCAATGTATTGATGCCCCTCTAATAGTCGTTTGTTCTTGTCTTGATATTGCCTTTTCCACTCCCTGATGTTTATCTTCCTGAAGCATTTGTAGTAAGTGACCACCTCTTTTCTCTATTTCATTTTGAGAAGCCAAAACTCATTCTGTTTCTGCAATATTTTCTCATTTTTCACTTCTTATGTACTGGGGCTACTGGCAGGACATAAATACTATGAGCAGATTGTTTATAGTGATTTTTTCTTTTAATGATAATAGTGAAGTCTAGCCCACAGAGAGTGAAGAAATATCATTCAGATTTCATTTATGAAGTTACATTTTTTTTCTTCTCCATCAAAATTGTAAGTCCAGATGAATTGAGAAAGAACATACAAAATGAGATTAGTGTAAGGCAGTTGTTAGCTCCTTGAGCTGGTAGCCAGCACTTCCAGTAGTGGGGACATGGAAATAGAAGGAAGTTGAGATCTTTGATACATATGATAGTTTTTGAAATGTGTTTCAAGAAGCCACAGAAGGCGCTGAATAGAAGTGTGTTTTATTTCTGCACCCTGAATTGCTCCCATCTGGGGCTCCTGTTAGGATGAACAGGGGCCACCAGCTGAGGTGTGTTTGGGCTTGGTCTGCACAGAAGCCACAGCCAGGGGAAGAGGGTGTGTGCCAAGTCTAGTCCCCATGGGTGGATCAGAAAGGTGCTCTGGGTTGTAGATACAACAGCTGGTCTGTGTGAATCAAATCCAGAATAAATGCTGAAAGTCAAAACAAAAAAAATGAAGAAAATACAAACAGAACTTACTATTAATCATTTTAGAATTAGGTTTTCTTAGGAAGAATGGGCAATCTCTGTTGTGTGGTGAGCAGTGAAACTGTCTCTAGGAATAGTTCTGGTATGGCTGAGTATGTATGAGTAAAGTATGTCACGCCCCACTGAAGTCCTAAGATTGTCCTAAGGTTAAGAACTGCTGAGATGATCAAAGGTAAAGCTATAGATGATTTTTTTGTTTATGCTTTTATGAAAAAAAATGTAGCTGTTAATTTCCAAAGTAACCTCTAAGTTCTATAGCACTGACTGATGGAATAATATCCTTCAGGAATTAAGTGCCTTCCCCCACATGTGATGATTTCTTCTTTGACTGAATTCATACTCTGTTCTTCTGCATAACATCTGGCTGAAAGATATTATGTGGCTGTTGGGAGCATCCTATTATATTATCTCAGTATTGTCATAACCCACATACCTATTCTTAAAAGCTTGGTAGTGATAATAGATTATTTTTTCCTCTCTTAATTATTCATCCCTCTTAGTTATTCACTACTTGAAACTTTATCCCTGATGGAGGAGAGCAGTATTGGTGCATCCGAAAAGAACCTTAAACTATCTCAATAAAAATAAAATAACCATTTCTTCTTGACATAAATTTCCTATAATCTGTTATTGAGGGGTTTGTTTGTAACCTGTATTTTAAGTACTGACAAAATGTGGAAAATACTTGAGGGGCAGAAGATTCACTTGGCAATGGAAAAACTGCTTGTAAAGAGTGCTTGCTGAAGTGCTTTGTGTGACAGATGGGCTAAGCATCATCAGAGTAGGTTCCTGCCGAGTCTGCCATGCAGCGCGTGGCTATGTTGCATAGGCCTTACCTCTTTAAAGCAATTACAAGAACTAACAGGACAGAGATAGACGTGCGGTTTCATATAGTATCTAGACATGTTGAAGTCACCTAATTAGCAAGTACTCTTTGATTAATTAACCCTGTGAAAAGCATCTGGCAGTTGAGCTTAAGCTAGAGCAGAAGGACCTTCCTATTTGTGATACAATCAGTGAGAAGACATTCTGGAAAGGTTATGAATAAAGATTCACTCTAAGTGGACAGTTTATGTATATGTTGATGGCTTGTAGCAAACCCTAACCTGGTATCCTTAGGCTGTCATGCCCCTTACTGTTCCTTGTGTTCAGCGATCTATTCCACAGACAACAATTAGATTGTCCAAATGAAAACTCCATTGGCCTGGTTTCAGCTGGGATAGGACAGTCAACATGAGATTTTTTTTTTATTCCCCCCCCCCCCCCCCCCCCCACCTGTCATCTTGGCCTAGTTGCTAACAGGAAAATAAGAAGTCAGATTTCCGTTGACTTGATCAAGTTTTGTTTTCAAGCATTTTGGAAAGTCCAATGAATAAGATACATATTCCGCCCCCCCCCCCCCCCCCCCCCCATCTCCTTTCTCACACATTCCTCCTGTATCGTGGTTTAACCCCAGCCAGCAACTAAGCACCACGCAGCCGCTCACTCACTCCCCACCCACCCAGTGGGATGGGGGAGAAAATCGGGAAAAGAAGTAAATCTCTTACTTGAGATGAGAATGGTTTAATAGAACAGAGAAGAAGAAACTAATAATGATAACGATAACACTAATAAAATGACAACAGTAGTAATAAAAGGATTGGAATGTACAAATGATGCGCAGGGCAATTGCTCACCACCCACCGACTGACACCCAGCCAGTCCCCCAGCAGCGATTCCCTGCCCCCCCTTCCCAGTTCCTAAACTAGATGAGACGTCCCATGGTATGGAATACACCGTTGGCCAGTTTGGGTCAGGTGCCCTGGCTGTGTCCTGTGCCAGCTTTTTGTGCCCCTCCAGCCTTCTCGCTGGCTGGGCATGAGAAGCTGAAAAATGCTTGACTATAGTCTAAACACTACTGAGCAACAACTGAAAACATCAGTGTTATCAACATTCTTCTCCTACTGAACTCAAAACATAGCACTGTACCAGCTACTAGGAAGACAGTTAACTCTATCCCAGCTGAAACCAGGACATCCTGAGAGGAGGAAACATACCAGGATGTCAGTATAATTATACAAAATCATCTGTGTTAATTTGACCCTGTGGTCGTCAGTGTATGAAGACTTGTATATGCTCTACTGTTTTTTGTTTTTTCTCCATCCCTGAAATGGTTTTTGTACAGCATCTCTCATTAATGTGTTTCCTGTGTTAACAATAAATGAATATTCATTCTGAAGACCCTACATCAAGACCATAGGTTCTTCTGCTATGTTAATAGCATCTTCTGAGAGGCAGCAGGTGAGCCAGGAGTAAAGTTCACCGCTTTGGTCCACATTGCAGAGCCCTGTTGTTTACAGCTGAGTTGCATTCTCTCTGTGTGATAAACCTTCATGGATATCCATAGGACTGCTGTATGCAAAATAAATGTAGAAATGTGTTTCAGTATCTGTGGTTATGCAGTGAAAAATACTTCTTAATTGAATTGTAAGGATAATGGCACTAATTACTTTGGATTTAAATGCTTTGTTGTGATCACAGTACGTAAATCTAGGTAGCAGCTGAAATCCTTCACTTGCAGGAGGCGGAGGCAAACAGAGGTGCAAACAATCTGCTCCCATGCCCTTTCTGGCTGTGTTCTGTTCTGACAACAGAAGTGGACTCTGGCCCAAATGACCAGATCAATGGTCAGCAGCACCCACGTGATCTGACCAATGAGGCCATGGTCCAGACCCGTAGCTGTGGTGTACTGAGAGTTGGGCAGCGTTTGGCAGCGAAGCGGGTAGGGAGGAATTACAGTGTCCTGCAGAAAGGAATTTTGCCTAGCGGTGATGGAAGTTTTGGTCTCGGAAGGAGATACGGAGCGAAGCGGTGAAAGAGTAAAGGCTGTACCTTCTCTTATTGAAGTCCTGAGGAATCCACGTGTTATTTCTTCCCTATACTTTATTTCCAATTAATTATTTGTCACTGCATTTCTTTTATTTAAGAAGGTAATGTGTAGAGAAATAAAGCATCAAAAGAGTTGGCAAGAAATTGAGGTGTGGAACAGAAAGTTGAATATAAGAAACTAATAGGTATTTCAGGTTTTCAAAGATCTGATGTTGAAATCTTCACCTGTATAGGCATTATTACCTTCCCTTAAAAACCACTAGTAGATTATTCACAGGTTTAATAAAATCTAATTAATCTTTGTAACAGAACATTGTAAATGTTGTGTTCAGCATGTAGGGGAGTGTGCGTGTGGTTTTGGACATGCTTGTATGCAGGTGGTTTTACTTAGTTGTTTGCACCTAAGACAAAGTAGAAATTTGACAAATTCGTACTGATAAGTACTGTTCTTGTCTATTAAAGAGGATCAGGCTTTATTGAAAAAGGAATGAACAATATCTCATTGTTTAATAAGCAAGCACAAATATGTGATGTTACATCAAATCAAATGATGCATGCACAAACCACATTGCCTTATGTGTATTTTTTAATTAGCAACTTTAAGACTTATGCCAAGATATTTTGATGTGTGTTGTGTCTGGTCTAGGAGTAGATGAAAATAAATATTCATTTGATGATAATTTCAACTAATTAATGTGCAATAAACCTCATTTTTAAATAAATATGAAAGCATACTACTATTTCTAAAAATCTTTTACACACTTATAAAAAAATAGAGAGATACCATATTTCATATAGTGTTGGCTAAATTTTACTAACTAAAGTGTAACTGTACCAACTAGAATAACTATGATGCCAGTTACCACAGGCATTATTTGTTGTGTAAGTTATACCTGTAAAAGATTGAATAAATAAACATTTTATGTCATCAAAGCCCCCAGACAGTTTTCTTTTCTCAGATGGTGATACTATATTTTTCTGGCAGACTGTATTGGGAACATACTTACTACTTTGAGGAACTCGAGAAGCACTTCAAAAATAGTTTGCAGAAGCTAGTTCATCTTTCTTCAGAACTTTATAAAAAGCAAATTTACTATACCAGGCTACTTTGTAAGAAAGTTTTGCAAGCTTATTTATAATTAATATTTGTAAAATATTTTTAAATTTGGAAGACAAGTACTGACTGTGATAAGAGTCCAACATGAGGTAAATGCAGACTTAGTATTTTCTTATGCACTAGTGTCAATTTTTCATCATTTCACCTGTATCTCATTAACTGTAGTAAAAGCAGAAGTGTGTGTGTAACCACATGGAATTCTTTTCTTGTCCTGTTCCTAGATGCTTGCCTCCCTCCCACACATACATATCCCAAAAGGTTGGTGAAGGTCTTCCAATCACTCACTCTGTGTAAATACTTATTAGTTATGGACTTTGCAAGAAAGTCTACTGAGGCCTATTGTCTTCTCAGTGAGAGACAGTTTTGCCTGTTCATCTGTTTTATTGGCCTGTGATTCTAACCTCATGCCAAAACTGTTATTACTGTATAAATTAACGAGAACATGTTGTTGCTTCAGCTTCTCAAAATTCCATAATTGCAAATGCTAGACGCTTAATTGAAACAACACTTAAAAAAAAAAATCAGTTGACTTCCCCAAATCTTTTTCATGACGCTGCCATTTAGAACAATTTCTGAAAATACTAAGAGCTTGTATCAGGCTTAACTCTGTGCAGCTTTTGCTTAGCTGATAGAATTAACCTAGGTTTTTGGTTGTTTTTTTTTTTAATGGGAGGAAAATACCCCCTCCCCCCATCTATGCAAGTTAACAGGTTAATAGAGGCACTACTGAGTTCTTTGAAAATACTGGAAGTACTTCTGTCATATAAAAGAAGATTATCAAGAATATCAGATGCCCTATAGTTTTGTTTGGATTGTGTGTAGGTTATTGTATGTGGTTTTTCCTGGAGCATACTGAAAAAAATGGAGTTTCATGCTTCACAGCATACTTCTTGCTTTCTCATCAAGCCCTCTCACTTGCATCCAGCTTAGTTGGCTTCTAGTTTTGATGCCACCAGCTTCTTTGTGACAGTAACTACGACAGTTTAAATTGCTCTTTTGTGCTTTGCAGAAAAAAACTTCAGTAAAAGCTTCTATTCTCTGCTCTGGCCTTGTGGAGGTTATTCATACAACTTGCAGTGTGCAAATAGCCAAGTAGTCATTGCAGTCATAGGACAGGTCAAATATCCCCAAATTCAAGTAACAGTCTGAAAGTCTTTTTATAGTACCAGGCACTTGATGGTCAATGTTAAAGATAAGAATGGAACCGCTTCATGTTTTTCAGTAGGATGCACTCTATATCCCATTGGAGATATCAATACTGAAGTCAGTTTGCTCTCAAGAAAAGAACAGGTCAAAAAATATTCAGGCAACAGTCTAGACCAAAATGAGACTATTGGGTATTTAACTATTTTGTTCAACTGTAGATAAGAAATATGTCAGGAAAGAAAGCAGATACACAAATTGCTGCACAGCATGACTTGTGGGTTTTTGTTTGGTTTTTTTTTGGCTTAACTTATTTATGCTGCAGTATGGCAAAAGAAGTAACAAAGTTACAGGGTACAGTACTACCTGCTTTTGTTTGATTATCTTTAACTGGCATATGAGCAATAGTAGTGCCCAGCTTTTATCACTCTTATTTGTAATATAACTGTAGAAATCAGTAGAAATATACAGAGTTTTTTATTTCTTTTTCAACCAAGGAATTTTTCCATTGTAAAATCAACTCAGAAGGCTGGGAATGCTAAAGCATGCATCTAGAATGCAGCTGTGGTGTCAGAACTCTGTGGGGTTTGCGCTCCCAAATGTTATAAAGGCATTGGTATAAGGCATGGTCTATGGATTGTATTGAGCTATACTAAAACAGAAACCAAAGACAAACTCTGCAAAAATAGCACAGCTCAGGATATTTTCCTCTCTCTGAGGCATTGCAAGGAGACAATATATGTCAGTATTGCCCCAAGCCTGCAAAATATGCTCCCATTTTTCCCGCTTGGAGATTCTTGACCCATGATGACTTTAATCTTCCCCATCAAATATCGTCTGGGAATTTTTGTACAGTCATCCTGCCCACAGGCCTGTTTACCCTCTTGCTATTTTTCTGGCCAGCAAAACAATTAAAGGTAATTTTAATGACTTTAGAATACCTTTGCTTAGTAAAATTCTTTCATGATACTTGACAGACATAACAGGCCTGCATCAAATATCCAGCACCACTTATGATAACTGGCAGGTATGGAAAGGAGGGAATAGCAATAGGAGTGGTCATATCCTTATGGAGGGGTTCTGACAATGCTTTGCTGTGAACCTAGAGACTGAATAGGGTAATAGGTTCGTAACACACTGCACAAGGACTGGGAAGCTCCTGAAGATAAATCTCCTTATGCCATAGGTTGGTTTTGGGCTTAACTTGAGTCAATACCCTTGTTTTCCCCTTTGCTACTTTTATATATGCTTAGCGAAAGAAGTAACATTAACAACAAGTTTAAATACTCTTCCTCTGTTGCTTTACCTTACTACTTGTCTTCGCTTTTTTAAATCTGAAGTGGACCTTGACCTGTTGGACCAGTCTTCTCCATGGCTTTCTGCATTTCCATTCTTAAATTTTGTCTTAACAGCTCCTTCTTTGTTTCATGACAAAAATGTGTCTCGTTATTGCATTGCTGTTGATGACAGCCCAGATAAATTCTGCTTGTTAACTTCTCTTAAAAAACTGCATAAAAAGAATGTATCAAAAGCTAAAGCCAAAACCATGTAAGGTTTTTACTTGTTCACTTTCATACTTGCCTAAGAATATCATGCCCAATTGCTTTTTCTTATGTGACTTTGTTCGTGATGTTTGTCTCAAAGAACAGTGTGTGTGATTCCTTTTCTTTACGCCAAATAGTGGCAAATACCCTTGAGGGCTATTTATTTCCCTTTTTTTGTTAGATGTCATAGGGTGCATTACCTTGAATACTGTGTGGCAAAGCAATCGCTATTGTTTTACTTGCGTCATGGAATGGTGGAGAGAGGCGTGAATACGAAGTCACAAGTACGTGAACTAATGAATAATTACCTCACAAATGGTCTGCATTTCAGGAGTATGAACTAGAAAAAATTACAAATTGAAAATAACCTGAACAAGAAGGAATTACGTAAACTACAATGTAGGTTTCCTGAAGGTGTAAAGGGCTCCATGCTGAAATGTATTTCTGTAGTAATTGGCTGAAAAGTAAGGGGTTGGGTCCCCTCACCCCCTAACTGTAAGTTTTCTGATGGAGATGAAATGCTGCCTTTTAATTCGGTAGTTTAGTAAGTTTATTTCCACATGAAAACAATTGTACAATAGTGAGGGGAAAAAATGTTGTTGTTTGGCAACAGTTGTATAATTAATCTTTTTCTTTTTCCCCCACTTCATAAGTGATGCATGGCAATTTATGCAATTTGCTGCCAGGAACTATCATGAAAACTGAGTAGCATTAGGTTGCATATAATTACATGTACAAAAACATTAGAGAGAAGATCTAACTTTAATGTATGAATTAACAGTCTAAATTTAGGAATACTTTTTTTTGCATGGTTCTTTTGTTGCACAGTCTCTGTTTTTTATCTGGAGATTAAAAAAAAATTGAGAGCACAGTGAAATATAAAAAAAATAAGGTGCCTAAAATGGCACAGCAAAATGTTTACAGACATCTCCACCTAGATTCAGTAATCCTAACACTCCTTTTCTCCAACAATAAAACAATCAAAACTACTCTTTTTTTTTTTAAACTGTAAACTCTTGTGCTTTTGTATATAAGATTAGATTAAATCATTAATGTGTCTGATATGATCTTTTCCATAGCTATCTCAGGCTTCTTTAAAATGTTGAAGTAATTGATAGGATGTGTTTGTTTGCATATGAATGTCCTTTTAGAATCAAGACTTGAGAACTAAATTCTCAGCCATGATTATGGAACTAATGGTGTGGAACTATGTTAGTCTGAAGAGCAGGATGAAACGGTTCATTTGAAATAGTACTTGAAAAAAAATAATTCTTGGGTAGTTAGATAAGAGATTTTAATATAATATTCTGTCTACAATTATGAAAAAGATCTGAAAGTGTTCATGCAAATACAGGCCATAATACACATTTCTTGTGGAGGTCTCCACTGCTGGCCATGAAAGAGTTGCTAACCATTGCATTCAAATTTGGTGCATACGGTTGGTTTTAGCAGTAATGAATGCCAAGCTTCTTTAATATTTTATATTCATTTGTAAGCTCTATTAATATACTGAAGAGCTGACTATTAGAAACAGCATTATACTGTCAATAAATTTTAGAGGAAGCATTTAAGCAAGTTCACCAAGGCAGCAAACTAAACAGAGCATTCTAAATAATTTCATTGAAGGAATTGTATTTACTGCCTATGGTTATTCTTTTTTTTTTTCCCCAATTAATGTAAGTCTATATGGATATACTAGTACTCAAGTGTCATGATTTTATTATAATTTTCAATAATGCACAATTAATACTGGAGGCAACGTCTAATAACAAATTCCTGAAAGAGAACAACGTTGTCAACACATTCCTACATAATTTAAACAATGGCATAGGAAAAAGTAATTAGCTTGACAATAAACCAAGCTAACTCTTCTCAATATTTGCTCTTAGGCTGCTAATGAAATAATCTGTAAATGAATGCTTGGGAATCAGTGCTGAACATGTGTGGGTTTTAAATCAAAAGTCATCAAAATGAGAATAATCATCTGTGGTTTGATAAATAAATTGCTTTCCTCAAGAAACATATGATGAGAAAATTGATCATTGGTGAAAAAATGATAAAGTTGGATCCATCTTTAAAGTTTGGAGAAGTATCTGAAGCTATATAGACAGAAAAGGGCAGCATCACCATGAGGGCTTCAAGGAACAACTTCACCATTATCCTGGAATATACAGGTCTGTTAAGTTTAAGAGGAGGCCTAAAATACTGTGGTAGCAATCTTGGTGGCAGAATACAATCGCATTAGTATTAAAATATCCCCTTCCTTGCCTTTCAACTCCTAGATTTTTCTATAAGAAATTACTTCTACATATGTCCAGTAAATTCTAAGTATATGCAAGGTATAAGAATCTTCTAGCAGGGCTTTCATAATGTGAGGGTAAAGGGACTTGTATACTGACAGATACTAGAGGGGTTTTGATCTTACTGAATGGCAAGTATTGGTATGTGTGGACAATGCCAAAATATGAATGCTGCTGTATGTATTTTTGGAGAAATTTAGGGCCAGACTCCTATTTTTTTATCTCTCACTATGGGCTTAATGTATATTTTAATAGAGATTTTTTTTATGCTACTGAGGGTCATAGTTTATAAATTTCTCACTGTGACATAGGCATGATGGACCTCAAATGCCGAGCATCGTTACTTACTCAGTGCTATGACTTTGCATGTTGGGTGCAATTTAAATGTTAAGACACTTGCATAGCATTTTAAAAAAGATGGTTACACACACAAGTTACTCTTGTATGAAAATGGGTTATACAAATTAATCTTATGATAAGTCACGATTGTGACATCTGACATAAATTAGTGTGGCTTTTTGTCTTGCATAAGCACATCTGATACTGCTCACATAGTTCATAACAACCTACTGAGGAAGCTGTATAATTTTCAGTCCACAATTTGCATAATTTCTGGTGAACTTCTACCTGACTCATTACTGAAAAATCTATTCAGAAATCAAACTTGCTTTGTTGTTCTATTCTTGCAAAAAGAGCGACTCTAAGGTTTTCCATATTTCCAAAAACTTGTCCTTTTCCACAAATCAACCTTGATTTCCCATGGCTAATTGTATTTCATTGAAACTGCAGATGAATACATTTCAGTTGTGAAAAGCAGTCTATTCTATATCCCCTTGGAGCATTAAGTAAACCTATCTCAGGTCCCTCTGGTGCCTTTTTACTGTTTTTGCTGAACTCTTGCAAATTATCTATTCCTGCTGCTCTGAAAATCTCAAGTTGTATAACTCAAACAATTTTCTGGCAGCAGTTTCTAGGTGATTTGGAGCCATCTAATTTCTTTGGAGAAAGCAGCTATATTTCTGCTCTATTCCTAACTAGCATTTCATTACTGAGACTGCCACATGCAGGCAATGGAAGCATTAAACACAATGGCACCATACCTGATGCTGACAGCTGTGTGTATCAGTCCAGCATTCGGTGACATCTGCACAATTGCTATCTTGCCTAGTTCTCAATTAATCTAATGAGGAAGATGTACCATTCCTAATGTACAAATTGTCTAGAAATGGTCCCATTGTTTCCCAATCACACCCAAACGCTGTGCTTTTTACATATTCAAATATTTGCCTACCTGATAGTGAGAGATGTTTTTATGCATTGGGTGTCCGAAGAACTTATCTGCAGCACACCCACTGCATTTTTTTAATCATTACTGTAACTGCCTCTGTGTAATAGGAGATGTCTCTCCTTTGCCCATTATGTTTCCCCATGCTCCCTTCCCCCAGCTACTGATTTGGATACAGTTAGAAGATGCCTTTATAGCAGAGCACACCCTTGATATGGAAGGGGCAATAAGAATTCTGGTAAAAAGAATTTTTATACTCGTATGATGGTACCTGTTGGAGGATTTTTACGGACATTAGGTATCCAGGTTTAAAAAAAAAAAAAAAAGAAAAAGAAAAAAAAAGCAGAACCAGTACATTCAATGTTACGTGAGATGTTTAAAAATTCACGTCAGTTTTTTAGGAGAGCAAAGAAAACAATTGAGCTGTTTTATTTTTTTTTTTTTAAATCATTTCTCTGTTGTTAATAGAAAATATATTGTTGTAGAAAATTTATTTTAAAATCTTGCAAAACTTCCTGGAATGAAGAAAAGTAATTTCAGCTGACTTAATAATCTATTACTTGTATGGTTCTATTATTCAAAGTAGTTAGTTTTGTATGATAGTTCTGTGGATAATTTTTCTTTTTAAAACCTTCACAAGAACCAGCAATAAATAATCAGTCATTTTGTTAGTGGCTGAAAGAGAATAAACAGATTATTTGAGCAAGGAAAAATCAACTTATTGATTTCTTTTGCAATTAAATACCTTGTTATATTCTATATCAGTGTAACACCTATACAGCAGATGAGCCACATCCTTATTTTCACTGATATTTGTGTAGTTTTTGAAGGTTTGAAAAATAAGCCCTTATAGCCCACGTGTTCTGGGAATTCTTAAATTGTGACTGTTACACTGCATGCTTTTTATACATCCAGAAGTGAAGATTAGATACTTTTAAAGGAAGATTGAGCTCAGAAGTGGAAGACGGGCCTTGTGACACAACATTTCAACTATTAGATAAATGCCTATTCACACAACAGCATAGTATTGAGCTGTTTGATGCCAGGCTTGTGTAAATCTTCAAGTGAACTTCCCGTTGTTCTTCCCAGACTTGTTCTATACTGTCAAATATTTGGATTCTCTCTGCTTGTTTTTACACTGTGTGACTTAACACTGTTCTTTAGTTGACTGCCAGCACTGCTAGACCAGAACCAGAGATGTAATCTTTTCCTTGGTGTGATGAGCAGACAAGTGATGGCACCCAAGGTGCTTGGAAGGGAGAGGGAGTGCAGTGTGCTCCAGAAGCCGCTTGAGGTTTGCGTTAGGAGAACCCAGACTGCAAGGCACATGGTGAAGCACAGCTGCCCTGTTATATGGTTGTAATCATTGCTTCGAAGTTTGAGGCAGCTTCTGTTTTCTCCTAATGGGATATCCTGGTTTGCCTGCCTGCAGAGATGTTTATAAAACATCCATCACTTTATTTTTGACTACGGTGGGTCT
The DNA here is from genome assembly GCF_964188355.1 of Buteo buteo. Lineage (NCBI taxonomy): Eukaryota > Metazoa > Chordata > Aves > Accipitriformes > Accipitridae > Buteo > Buteo buteo. The sequence goes on along the minus strand of NC_134175.1, from coordinate 17,229,341 downwards.
GTGTTCTTAGAAAATGTTTTTGTCCTTTCACAACAGCTGTCATATGGCAAAGCTGGACCATGTGGATACTGGTAACTTCCTATTACACTAATGCTTGCCCAGTTAAGATGTACTCTAAGAATTCTGTCCCCTTTATAATATCTCAGGTGGTCAGCTTGAAAATTGGAAGAGGTTTCTGAACTGAAAAATAAGGTGGGAACCTGCATGTTAAATGAGGTTAATTTATATTGATGGATAGAAACTCATTTGGGGGATTCCTCGTCTTTGAGCAATGATGTTCTGTGCATCACCATAACAGAATCATTAATTCAATGATACTGGGTTTAAGTCTTACCCCTTTCAAATGTCGCTGGGTTAATTTCTTCATATGGAGAAGACATCCATACCATGACATGTACTATTCATGCATCATTTAGGAAGAAAGAAGGCTTTTTTGATAGTTGCATTTGTTTTCTGATTTGTTATTATTAGATTTCATTAGGGTTTTTCTCTTCATATCATATAGAAGGCCTGGTTGCAAGATCTAGTCCTACAAACCCTTTCAGGTACTTTTCATTATTGACCCTCATTTTCAGGAAATACTTTGGATATCCCAGGGACTTACCTGACATATCTTCAGAGTTTGGGGCATTCAAGTACAGCTTTTGGATCTGTCAGAAAACGCACATGTAACTTGCTGTAGGCTTGTGTAGGAGCTTTGCCTTAATTAGAAACACTGTGGATGTTACAGCTCTCCCTTGTTCTGTTTTGTTCCTCAAGTTACTTTCAGAGTGGTACTCATTTAAAATGAAGCTTTGTATCCCTGTACTGTCACTAAGGCTGTAAGCCTGTCTGTTTAATAACGTTATTTAATGAAGCGCAGATATTCCATGTCTTGCTGCATTATTACAATGTGTAAGAGCTTATCTTCGTACAGCAACAAGGGAAAACCACGTTCCCCACCCCCGGTGCAGCCGCAATGCATCAGTCTGCATAGTATCTATCAACAACTGTCTGAACATCACCTGCAGCCACTGGGAAGATTGTTATGAGCTCCGCAGAGGTCTCTGTGTCTCGGGAATCCTCTCTGGAATCACGTAGCTTTACTGTGTCAGCAGATGTCAGCAGCCACTAAACCGGTTGCCCCCTTCCATCACCCTGGCCCAGATGCTCTGGCACATCCTTTAGGATGCCTTGAGGTGGAAGGCTTTTCTCTTTTTAACCTCTTGGCTAACAGCCCTAAATAGGATTTATTTTTTTTATTTTGGCCTGTTTGCTATCTGGATTAAAAAGGGCAAGTGCTTTTCCTAGGAACCAATGGGAGCAGAAATGACTGAAGTTTAAAGGCTGTAAACACCTAGCTGTGATAATGACTGGCTTAATTAGTGCTGAGCCAGCCTGTTGCTACTCAGCAGCAAAACAGACTACTAATGGTTGAATTGAAGGATAAATGTGCCTGTCTAATATTAAGTGTTGCTTTTTTCATTAATTTTGTCTAATTTGGCTAACTGCTCCCTTTTCAGTAGAGTTCAGAGTAAAAAAATCTTTAACTGCGTAATTAGTGTTCTTATGTACTGGGAAGTCGAATTGTGAAGTTCAGTGGTCTGCCAACTGATACCCAGTTATTTGTCAGCACCTCAAATGAAAATGTTGAGTTTTAAATAAAAAGCCTGGTGATTTAGAATTTGCCTGTATCGTCTACTCCTGCATTTTAGCAATATGCAGCAGTATCTAAAAAGAAAAAGCACTGGAAGACACCTTTCCTGGGGGAAACCCAACCCAGGTACCCAAAGTGAAGGATGTTGTGTGCCACTGTGCTAAATAAAATAGAGCCACAGTTGAGAAAGTGAGGCTTATTGGCAGGACTCTTATGCAACTGGTGATTCTGCAACCTTTCCCTGCTGCCTTTGTAATTTGCTGCTAGTGAGGAGCATAGATGTAGCAATTCACAATTTATTTTAGGTATATTTCATATAAAAAGCAATATTTTTAGCACAATGAAGTGTCATATATTGGGAAATAAGTAGATGTCATACATTTACATAGGCAATTATATTTCAAAGGTTTAAAAAAGCCTAGATATTTTTAAGAGTTTAGATATGATGCATAAGCACATCGAATGGCTGCTTTAAGGCACTTTTGAAAGCCAAGTGTGTTGCTCTGTGAGCCTTATAACATCAATTTGCCAAAAAAGACAAATATTAAGGGAATTTACTAACATTAGTTAATATCATGACTACCTATATAGCTATAAAATGTGCAGAAACCGTTTTGCCGGTTCCCTCTTGCTCAGTTTTGCAAATGTTAAATAAGTTGAGTACACAAAATATTGTTATTCTCTAATGGAGATAAACTGTAGCTCTCTTCTTTCTATCAGTCTTGCTTTTTTGTAATTTCACAAATTGTCTGTTCTCTGTAGGCACTATGAAATTTGGCAGTGGCTAGCCTAAGAGCAGAAGACTACTTTTATGTTACATCAACTGTTGTATGCCAAGTTTCTATGGAGTACAGACACTGATGTTTGCTGACTGAGTGAATGACTGGGGCATAGCTGAGGCTGACTCCCTGTGTGTTTTGAGCTGCCTTTTAAAGGCTTTAGTCTCTTTGTTTCAGTCTGCAGATCACTAGTGAATCCTCTGTTTGTGAAGCTCTGGGGTATTTCAGGTGGAAAACTTTTTAATTTGTATAAATGACTATTCCCTGGAGGCAGGGCTTGAATTTTACTTAGCAGAGTAAATGCCAGAAACTACCATGAAAGCAAGGAGAATACCTGGGACGGGAGGGGAGATAGCATGGCTGGAGATGTGGAAAGGGAGGAAAGGGGCAGAAATGGGAGGAGTGATGAGGAAAATGAGACAGGCTGCTATCAGCTCTCAGCTCGGTGCAGGCTGCATTTTTTAATATCTTGAGCAGCAGCAGACACAAGTTCCCACAGGGAAGGGCTGCTGTGCCTCCTTTCAGCGCACGGGGGTATCAGACAATATTGAATGTGTGTTATTTGTACGCATACAGATAGAGGCACAAGTGTGTCTACTTCTCCTGGAGTGTTTTTAGTCATGATGGTGCTTATCAGGTCAATGGTGTCACTGGTCTTTGGGATGAAGAAAGCTATGGTGTAACGTATCATGTATCATTAGGCTGAATGGTTGGGTAGGAAGCACTGGGCTACATGTGGTTTCATAATATTTTCAAGTAGTCTTGTGTAGCACGGGTCACATACAGTACTTTGATGTAAACTTGAAAGTCAGCTGCCTTTCCTGAACTTTCATTAAGACATACAACTGCCTTCCTGAAATTCCAAAATGAAGGGAGAAACTGCTACTTCAATCATTATTTTTCTCTCACAGTGCAACAATGATTTTATTCAAAATTTCATTTGGCAGCATACAAAAAAAAATGTGCAAAAACATCTGTGGCATTTTTGTTACTTTGTGTACCTAATTTACAAGATAGGAAACTGATTTGAATAAACAGTAGTACATAATTTAAGTAATGTTTGGCAAAAAACCTTGGCATCAAGTTTCAGTAAGATGTAAATTTAAATGAACAAGTGTGTTAACCTCCTCAAATGGACCTGTAACAGAAATCTGCAGACAGATTTGTAAATATAGAAGCAACATTAGTCACCTCTGTAATGGAAAATGTCTAATATCATGCATACATTTATCAGGATAATTACATTGCAAAAAGTTACCAGATGGCACAGAGGTTTATATAGTTTTCAAATGAAATAAGGTTGTGGGAGCCCAGAGAGAGGCTGTTAAAAGGCAATTCTGTACATAAACTGTGAAATCTAAAGAAGTAAGCAAAAATACTCTTTGTTGAGGGAGTAGTTAAAATAATTACAAAATAAGTAATGAAACCCTGAGGATCGGATTTTTTTCCAAACATGAACATTAGCATAGTCTTGTTAACATGCTGTTTTCAGCATTATAGTAAACAATCAGTTGGAAGAATACTGTCCCTTGCCGTAAAACATGCACAAATACAGAATATAAATAATCTGTCTAGTGATCAACTCTGTTAAAACAGCTTTGCTCTATTGATGTCTGAAATTCTGTGTACCATTTTCATTGCTGGGGATAGTGATCAAATGATAGTATTGTTTAACATGTTTTATTGGTTACTGAGAGTCCTGTGCCACATCTTTTTGAATGTCAAATAAATCTTGCATTAATGAAATAGTGGAGCCAGTGATAAGTTTTGACAGCTGATTAAGCAGTGGGGGAACATCAGACTTCTGGTAAGAGGTATGTATCTTATGTACATATTACTGCCAAAAGAGGAGATTATTTCATTTAGCTTGTTTAAGAGTTGGTTTGGACCTGAAGGCACAGACAATGGAAATGGCACGTGAGGATGAGTGTAACAGTGTCTCTGAGTCTTTGAGGAAGTCTGAAATGAGGGATTTGTCAGTCCTGGTCATTTTTCAGAAGATGCTGATGATACTTCTGTGTTGTATGACAAGTACTGGGAATCACTGCAGTTAAATGGCAGTCCCTCATTCATGCATCTGTAAAAAGTCAAATAAGTTTGCATGTTTTTTTCCAGTTGGGCAAGAATTCACTAAAAGCAGAGGAAATTCTTGGAAACTTATTTTGTCAAAAATGTCTTGCGAATATCTGGTTTATTGTCCCTGGGGAAACTATTTCGGGCTAGAAAAATAGATAGGTAGATTACTCAGAAGCTGTTCCAAAATCATGAGTGTAATGGAGGAAGACATCTCAAGTCGATATGGACCATCAACTTTTTGACAGCTTCAGGTTCTAATTCCCTAGAAAAAGTAATCAATGATTGCATCTGTTTACTGTATTGGGCTAGATTTACTGCAGATTTGTATTGCAGAATACGTGAAGATCTGGTAGTCATTACCCTCTTATTTTCAGAGCACGGTCTGATAGTTTACAATAGCTATATTGATACACTGCTGGTTTTTTTCTGTTGAATGTAACAGTTGGGGTAGTTGTATTAGATGGCTGGAGAGACTGTAAATCTGAGCTAAGAATCAGATAATACAGGCTTTTTCCCTAAATTTTTTTTATTAGCCTTTTGTATGTCTGGAGACAAATCACTCACTTCTGTGTCCCAGCTCTTTCATCTGTTAAAATGAAGCTAATGATAGTGATTTCCTACATTAAACACCTTCAGATCACTAATCTGAGCTGCTACTTAAGAGTTAAGTATTACTTATTACTAAATTCCCCACTTCTACAATGATCCCTGTGCAGAATGTGAGCCTTGAGCACATGCTTCACTGACTTCCTAAATTGAAATAGACTGAAGCATATGTTTAACATCTGTCTTTAATTGGGGACCTATAGATAGAGAAGAAGCCATGAAGCATTTTGAGGTCTCTGAATTCTAAATTTGCTTCTTTCTAATGCACACCAAAACTCATGTTTGCTCATCCTCAGGGGAATGTTACAAAGCTCATCTTTCCAAGCAGTCTTTTCCAAGACAAGCAGTGTGCACTGTCTGAAAGTTTTATCAGCAAAACCAGTTTGTGAATATATTTAACTGCTTACAGTTAACTTGCTAGTTTCCTTCCTTACTCTGAACTAGAAAAATGTCCCTATACTATTTGTTATATTTTGGTTTTTTTCAGATTGCATCTATATTATTGACCTCATTAATTCTATTTGTTAGTTCTTTGTTGGTTTTCAACTACTGATTGAGTTGATACTGGTTTGTCACAGAGGTTTCACTTTTAGGTACATGGTCATGACAACAACTGGCTCCATTTCATCTGGTCAGTCTCCTCTTACACTGTAACTTTTTATACCAGATAATCATCTCTAGCATTAAATAGGTTGCAGTTTATAAAGTCCTGAATTACTCTGTTTATTATTACTGCAGTTCCAGATTGTATATGAGGTTGTTTCTGCCCTGCTTAAATGAGAATGGAGAATTTTAGCAGTTCACATTACCGAAAAACAGAAATAGCAGAAAAGTCAGTGTTCCTTTGCACTCCTCTATACAAAGCAGAAGTGTGCTGCTTTGGCTTAATGATACTGTCAAGGTAAGCTACCTTTGTGCTTCTAATACCGAAAGTATTCTGTAGCAATTACTCTGTGAATTAAATATTTGTTAAAATTGGGCTGGTTTTGTGAAGGACAGAAGGCAGCAACTTAAATAAAATGCTAGGGTACTGATATTCCCTAGGCTCTAATGTATGTTGAGGCATCGTTGTTTGGACTGTTTAAAGAGTATTTTGTACTTTTAACAATGAAATGGTTAGTGATACAAATCTGAATCTTTGTACTAGGTAAATGGAGGCCAAATCCTTACACGGGCTGTATGGGATCAGCACCTTAATCTTGTTACAGCAGTATGCTCATAAGACACTTTGCTGTTCCTTATGAGCATGTAGTAAATGGAGGCTTTTTGCAGTAGCCACTTAAACATGAGAGCGCAAAGTCATGTTCAGAGAGTTGTTTTCTGATTTACATGTTACAGCTAGATTTATACATATAATTAATTTCTGGGCTTCAGATGCAAATTTTTAAAGAATTATTTGAAAATTGGAACATTTATACATAGTCAGCATTTTTAAGGATTTAATGTTTGTAATAGAATATGTTTCAATATGGGCATTAAAATAAATTAAGATGAAATACCTGCATAATGGGTCTTGAGTAGAGCAAGGTTGACAATAGGAGACTAGAAATCATATGTAGTTTGAATCCAAATTCAACTAAATCAGTGAAGATTAGAAAGTAACTGTCATCTTTACTTTGAGGAATGACTGATGTGCTTGCTGTGTTTGCCAGCTTTTATGAAAGGAATTTACTGCTGCTTTTGACTATTTTGAAAACACTGATCTAATTGTTAAGTGGGTAGAAACATACAGACCATCATGCTGCTTACTTAGTAAATGAATTTTTTTGCAGGGTTGCTGTACAGAAATGCAGTACAATAAAGCTTATTAAAGTTGCTGTAACATAACAAAAAGATTAAATGCATTATCTTCAATGTGACAGCTACATTCTGTTCTCTAGGGATTCTTTTGAAGCATTTATACCCTGCCAGAGAAGAAAACCCAAACTGTTCTGGTCTGACACATTGAAGTTTTGCATAAGAAATAATGGTGTAAAATTAGTAGACTTCATCATGAATAATTCAGGATTCCTAATTTCATTTGAGGCTTGTCTTTACAAATTAAGTTAATGATATCCTTAATGGTAAATACTGATTTGAATGAGATAATAGACTTTTTTCTTCATGAAAAATTTAAATAGTGGGACCAATTATAAAAATTAGATGAGAGCTAGCTAAAGTTCTTAAACTATTCATTTTATTTATAGTTCTATCCAAACCATCTAGTAATTGGCCAACAGGATCAAGAAAAATAGTATCGATTGTAGAGAATGGTTTGAAAGAAAAGAGTATCTGGTGACAGTAAGTAGTCCCTGTGCAATGTGATTATTGAAACCACTCAATAGCCTTGTCTGGACTAAAGCAAGTGTTTGTGCACTTAAACATGCTAGTTGCATTTTTAGAAGAAACTGGACTCTTTATGAACTTCTATCATACAGAAATACGATGTAGATCGAAGATGTGCTGTCGTGGTTTAACCCCAGCCAGCAACTAAGCACCACGCAGCTGCTCACTCACTCCCCCCCCATCCAGTGCGATGGGGGAGAAAATTGGGGAAAAAAGTAGTAAAACTCGTGGGTTGAGATAAGAACGGTTTAATAGAACAGAAAAGACGACACTAATAATGATAATGATAACACTAATAAAATGACAACAGTAGTAATAAAAGGATTGGAATGTACAAATGATGCGCAGGGCAATTGCTCACCACCCGCCGACCGACACCCAGCCAGTCCCCAAGCGGCGATTCCCCGCCTCCCCTTCCCAGTTCCTAAACTAGATGGGACATCCCATGGTATGGGATACCCCATTGGCCAGTTTGGGTCAGGTGCCCTGGCTGTGTCGTGTGCCAACTTCTTGTGCCCCTCCAGCTTTCTTGCTGGCTGGGCATGAGAAGCTGAAAAATCCTTGACTTTAGTCTAAACACTACTGAGCAACAACTGAAAACATCAGTGTTATCAACATTCTTCACATACTGAACTCAGAACATAGCACTGTACCAGCTACTAGGAAGACAGTTAACTCTATCCCAGCTGAAACCAGGACATGTGCAAATACTGATGGTTCTGCAAACTAGACTAGCAACTCCTTATCACATAATTAATGAATTGGGAATCGGTCAGAAGCCTGGAAAAACTGAGGCTTTGTAGCTGCAAGCTTTAAGAACCCTAAAGACTGCTTCTGTGCCCGTGTGGGGAGGAAACAAGTGCTTTTCAGCATTCCAAGGAACTCCAGCTACTTGCAGTTCCAGAATAAAGCATTCACTGCAAATCCAAGTTGGAATAAGCATGGACTTCTGGGAGGGTGTTTATTTTGTTTCATTAGTTGTCATTTTATGATGTTTAAAATACCACTGTTTTATATGTGAAGAAAGAAAGAAAAAAATCATCTATAAATGTCTTTTTTACAAGAAAACGTTGCCATACTTGCTGCCTTCTGCTACATTGTGCAACCCTTACTAGGAACTTCTTCAGGGCATCTTCCTATTGGAGACCAGAGGCCTGCCAAGTAAAAGCTTATCTTGCAGAATGAAGGTCACAAGTAGTAAACCCAGAGTCTCAAATATAAGAAACTGAAGTTCTATGTCTGCTAATGCAGCTGATACCTCATTGGAAAGACATGAAAAGTTTTTTTCAGAATACTAAAATAACCTAAATAAAGCCCTTTGCACTATTGCAGCAGCATGTGAGAGTTTTATAACATGAATCACAGGTAATATGATGGTGAGAGTCTTAGTTAAATCTGATGGGGCCACCACATGCAGATGAACTGAAAATAGTGTTGGTAAATTCCTGAACCTACTGTGAACCTACTGTTCAAATCTTGTGATAAATTATTTTTTTTTTTAATGTGCTGTCCTGGGGAAAATAGGCTGTGCAGAGAATGAAAGTGATGAGATGTTTACAGCTTGTCTGCAGGTGGCATGGCTATGGAGCCTTCTGTGTTGTTATTGGCAGGGGAGTCCACCACTGCTCTTATTTGCTGGGGCACCATGTGGTGTGTCGAAGTTTCAAGAAAGATAGTTATTTATTTATTTATTTTTCTTTTTAGTGGCAGGAGTATTAGTTGTCTGCTCTGTTCTGTGATGTGAATTAATTTAGTCAGCAAAGTTAAGCACAAAGCTGGGCTCCCAGGAAGGTAGAAGACATGTCACTTGACTATCTCTGTCCCAAGACTGGTATTTATTATGCAAATAAGGACAAGTTGCATGTAGAATATTTCCATGCCCTTTGTTATTGATATCCCTTTCTGTAAGAAGGTGATCTGCAAAGCCTGAAAATCTGCTTATACCATGTACAGGATAATGTTAATGTCAGGATATGTAGTAAAAATACGTGATTTTAAACGTGGGAGTAGTCCAGTTGGGAGTCTGTAAAATCACTTCTGCATTTAAGCATGTATGTAAATGTGTAGAAGAAAAGCCTTAATTATTGGGTAGGTGTGTGCATAAATATTTATATACTCATGTTAATGCACATACACATATGAGATTTTATGCACATAAAACTATGGAATATATTAATACTTAATATTAAAATGAGAGAGAGAGCAGAAAACATATGGTCTCTAAGTAGTCTGCATGGCAAATGCAGAAATAAACAAAAAATTAGGCCTGGGAAACCTACTGGCAAATATTTGAATTCTCTGTTGGATATTCTGTATTCTGAGCATGTAACGGTAGCTTTGTTTTTTATGCTCTGTGAGCCCTGTGCATTTTAGTACCCAGAACAGCAGTAAATTGAGTGTCTGACAGCTCTTGAAATCCATGTTCTGTTGCTTTCAGGTTGAATACGTTCTGAAATCAATGAAAGGAAATGTACAATTTTTATACACGTTTAATATATTTCTACAAGAAAAGGTCAAATGAATTGGAACATTCCATTTTCAGTGATCTCATGTTTGTGGCGGCAGATGAGAATTACGTTGATCAGATCAAGCTGGTAGGCTGAGATGCTCTTGCAGTGGGTAGCTGTGTTTGTGCCTCAGTGAGTAGCGGGGGGAGGTGTGGAACTGTCATATAAATAACACAAATACATCAACCTATGCATTTAACCTACTGCTTGTAGATTCGATATGTCCCAGTTAATTACTTTTATGTTGAACTAGAAGTTTTGTTTTGCAACAGCCTAAGTGTTACAGCCCTATTTTCTATTACTTGGGAGGCACAGAAGGTTACAATACAGGGGTGTCTACGCATGCATATATATACACGTACACATGTTCTTAAGGCATCTTCCTCTGGATGGCAATAACATCTAAAACATCTTCTTAGCATAATGGTTGGTGAAAAATATATCAAGTAATCTGCTAGCTAGTGTATGCATGGAGTTAAATGGACTTAGTAGTACAAAAAAAAGTGAATGTAACTGAAGGCTCTGTAATATTTTTTACAGGTTTTAGCCAGTAACAGAACTTGTGCAATATATTTCATTGTTTGGGGTTTTTTTAATTAATTTTTTTGTTTGCTTTGATCTTTTCTGCAGGGAGAAAAGAAATTTCCACTAGCTTCAGTTAGTGGCAAGCACCCTAAAGACTGTGATGACATATGAAAGAAAAAGACAGGAAGGGGGTTCACTTTATTATGTGATTTAGGGTAAGCATGGTCTCGTAAACATAATTAACAGTTATTGGCAAAAGATAGTGGGTGTTATAAAATTTCTTGTCTCTTTCAGATATTGAATATCTAAGTGGAGAGAACTAAATCAAAAACATTCAGGTCCAGAAGATTAGAGCTTTCTGAAGGTAAACAATTTTGATTGTCAGTGACTCCCGCTTCCTTGGTTTTTAATCTGGGTTCAAGCAGTTGAATGTCCTCAACTTTGCTTTAGGTTTTTGGATTCAAAGTGAAGTCTCTCTGGAAGAGCTTAAGATGCCTGATAAGAAACCTGTGCTGAGTTGTGGTTTTGTTCTGGCTCACTAATGTGGAGATATGATCTCTTCTGAGATCTTACAAACCCTACAGTTCAACAGATTAGGAAGTGGACAGCTGGAAATTTTACCAACCTATCAAATTTTGCATCTTGGAAGTTGCAGCATATCCCCTGGATAAGCAAAGACAGTTGGATAGTTTGCCCTATATATTCAGGGAACCAGATCCTCCTAGGAGGGGAAACAGAGTTTCTCTGACAGGCTGATCAAAGTGCTAACACAAAGTTCTTTTATCTTCAGTGACTGTTGTGGAGACCTCTGGCTGCCCCCTTTTCCACCTGCACCAACAAATCACTTCATGCTGCTGAACAGATGTCACGGGTGAAATGGGAGGAATAGACAAAAGTCCAGAAATCTCAGGGTGAATCTTACTATTTGTAGCAAAAATAATCTGACTTGTGTATATTGCAAAGGGAATTCTTTTGCTTCCTTTGACGCTTCTGCAAGGTTTCAGCAGGCGCAATATTTTAGTGTGACAAATGAATCATGTGATCCACTTTGTGCTGCTGATAAAAGGCCAGAACCTGTCTGTTACCTGAGTGGTGCTGGGTGCTGCAGAAAGAGTGGAAAAGCTGCCCAGTTTAGCTACTAGATTCCTATTTTAGTCTTAACCCCTTTTTTCTGCCAGACTAATTCAACATTGAATTAAGTTGAAATTTGAGATAGGTGAAAGACAGAAATAATTCAGTACCAGCAGATAGCTCTGCCTCCTTGTATTTCACAAAGCAGTATTCATGGTAGCTGTTTTAAGCCATGATATAAGAATTTGATCATGAGAGGGGACTCTATTTAAACCAGTAGTGACCAACTTCTGCATGATCAGTGCCACTTTTTTTCCTCTTTAGACCTTAAGTACAACGGTGTCACCAAGTAGGTCCCAAATCTTTGTTTCCCAGACTTGCTTTAGAAATCATAGGGAAAAGCCCAAGGTATAGGATACACTAGGAAGCCTGCCATAGAGGTATTATTCATGGGAAGTCTGCTCAGGTCTCTCAGTACTTACTGTTTCTTTAATGCTCCATGTTTCAGATTTTTTGAAGGATTATTAGATTCCAGCAAGGGGAAAGGTGCAGGGACTTGGGCTGAGTATGGTTTTGCATCTTGCCCTATCCCTTGTACCCAGACCATCTCGGAACACGGAGCACTAAAAGGTGCTGTACAGGATCCAACCAAGCGGTTTTGCTCACGTCAGTCAAAGCTCATTAGTTTCAGTGCTGCCCAGAAGGGCTGGTTCAGCTGCTGAGCATCTGCGAGCTGCTCCTGGAAGCAGTACACCTTTGCATCTGTCCTGATAAATCCTGTGGACTGAGCGTGCTTATTGTGGCATCAGTTATGTCTCCTCCCCTGCTTCCAGAGGTTTTTCTTCTTCTGTTCCCCACAACACAGGCTGCACTATTCGTGGCTGTCACACATACATAGATTTTCACAAGCATCTTGCAGGCTAACAATTCTTTGCCTATGCTAGCAAAAAAAAGGAAAAATTAACAGTAAAATAGGTAAATGGATTTCGGAGCTGAGCACGCAATAGTATATTGTAAGGTTTTACAAGTATAAATCTTGATTCTTGTAGAAAGCTTGGGTGTATAAGCTGTGCGCATGACTGCTGGTAAAGATGATAGAAAACGAAGCAGTCCTAGGACTACCACTGTAGTTCTTTAAAATCAGCTATAGTGACTGAAGGCCGCTAGTTGTTATGAAAGTAGGTGGTAGGAGTAATGTGGTGTAAAATAACTACCTACAGTAAGCTTTAGTCTAAAAATCTGAATAATGTAGTTCTTATTTATTTGGATAATGTTGAATTAAGTCGAAATTTGAGATAGGTGAAAGACAGAAAGCAAACAAAAAAGAAAGCATACCAAGGAAATCAGTCATAACCAGACGGTTGTTAACACCATCAGGATCTCTCCAGTTTTCTACAGTTGATCAGTTTTTGTTTCCATTCCTGGGGAAGAAGAGGGCTTTAAATAAATAGATGTGCTTTATAGAAATTAATATCTGAGCTGAATTCTACTTTGTAATCCACTGTTGAGTGCAGAATATGAACTATGGTCCAGCAGATATAAAGCTGTTAAAACTACCACTCCCACATATGACCTTGTTGCAAGAGTTTGAGCAACATACAGAAGATCCTCTGTATGTGTATACATAGTCTACATATCTGGCTTTATGTGGCTGGATTAAGCTCCCTTCCTTCAGTATTAATCACTCATGTTATGGGTCCTCTGACTTTGCTGTACAGGTTTTTGTGGCTGCTTTTTGTTGTGAATGGGTGTATCAGGACTTTCCATATAGCTTGTAACCACTCATGGCTTTTAAACAAATTCATGCCAAGCAACATAAAGATCTTATTACAGGAAGTGAAAGCATTTGCTCATCCCATTGGGATATTGAGCTCACCGTCTCTTTGAGGTTTAATCGGTACCTTAATTGCAGCTTAACTGGTATGAAAGGCTTTGCACTAAAGCAAATAATAAATTCAATCTATATATTTTTCTGTGCTTCCTTTACCTATCTTCAAGCCCTTTAAAAATTCTGAAGGGAGTTGCTCTAAAAAGAAAAAGCTTAAGATTTCACTTTAGCTCAGAAAGCACAAAACACTGTGTGTACTAGGATACTTGTGGAATACATCCTTGTCAACCTGCGTGGCCAAAATGTGCAACCCCAGTGTCGTCTTAGTAGATGCCACTGTGTTGTGCTGGAGTATTCTGTGGGACTCTTATACTATTATGGTTTGTTATCATGACTGCATTTTTAACTATAAAGGACCTGAGCTTGATCTGTAACCTCATGTAGTTGAAACAAGTTGTGCACATAGCAGGTGCTCCTTTCACATGCTGGCAGCAGTGTGAGGCCTCTGCCTGGAAGAGTAGCTGAGGTGAGCTGAAAATCCTGGGCATCACTCAGCTTAGATGGACTTCTAGGATGAGACTAAACTGCTACTGCAATATTTAGGAAAAAATCTTAAGTATTATGGCTTGATTTTTTTCATACTTTGTGTTGACAGTGAGTCTGACTTTAAGTTACCAAAGGCTGGAGTCTATTAACACTTTTTTTCCTCTTAGTATATATTTTGTGAACAGGAAGGTTCAAAACTACTCAATTTTATAATAGTAGATTTTCATAGGAGGTTATTAATGGTAGGCAATTTTCAGAAGGTATGGACTTGAGTTACTATTCTGTCAAACCTTAAATGGCTTAAATTTCTGGATCTCACAAATACGATCCCTGAAAGCTTACTTTTTCTTTTTTCCCTGAGCCCCTGACCCTCACATTAGGATGCATAAGGCCTCATTTGAAACAAATTACTTTCAAAACCAAAGCTCTTTTCAGCCCCAGGAGATGTACATGATTAGAGACTTAGTAAGCACTTTAACACAATCACTCAGGCTGAAAGAAAGAAATATATTAATGGAAGGAGATCAGCAAGAATCAATAATTTGCTGGAAGACCTCAGAGAGAGGGAAAAGAAGTCCCTCTGGCTTTTAATTTTGGAATTGGCATGAAGATGTGCTGAAAACTCATGATCCTCATGAGATTTGCCTTTCATTATTAACAGTGGGTAGGATGATTTTGTTTGTAAAAAGGTACACATGACAAGGATGGAGGGAAAAATGCAAAGATTTAATTCCTGAAATTATTTGAAAAAGCCCGTGAGTTGATTACATGTTGTAAATAAGTTCAGTTGCATAGGTGACACTGGTTAAGGTAAGCAAAACATAAGAGACATGGATGCCTGTTCTGTGTCTTGAGTGACATATCAAAAATAATGTGATTTCTCCTCCTCCCAATACAGTTATCTGTATGATCTAATAATTACATGTCTCATAGAGTGTAATTTGGAGTTTTCTGAGAGCATATTTCCTGGTACTTCCACGGTGGTAGAGATGATCTGATAATAGAGAGTTTGACCTGAATTTTCTAATCTAGGACACAGTACAAACCTGGAGTCTGTCTCATATGTGCTTTAGCGCAGTGGACCTATTCATGCACATGCACATACATATATGTGTACAGATGTAGGTATGGGATTACACACACACATATATGTATTTTTTTTGTAAGGCTGCAATTGGCTATATCTGGCCAGAGGAAACCATTCTGGCACAAAGAGATTATAGATAATTACAGATTACACTGCACTAAGTTCCCAGTTCCTAGCTTTAATATTTTATGTTTACACATACGTAGTGGCTGTGTATGTGATAAGCAATAATTTATGGTATCACCACACTGTGGTTGAAAAAAAGAACTACGCCCATTTTACAAGGTAAAGAAGTGAGAAACAGAAACATTAGGGACTCTTGAAATCATTTGGAAGTCTATGATAGAGTCAGTACTAAAAAATCAGAATTAACACATTAGAAGGATGTTACAGACTCTTCACACTGTCAGAAGAAGTGACAGAAAAAGTTAGGGAGTTTGGTCTAATCTCCCTTAATTATTAATTTTTTCAAATACACAGTCTGAGTTAGTTTTATCTCCTTTCTAATCCTTCTGTTGGATATGACTATAGGTTACTTATTCCACTGGAGAGGACTCCTTAATGGTATGTCTGTAGTGGAGCAAGTGCTTCCATGAATATACACACGCTAATTTTTTTAATTTATTTTTTTTTTTATTCTCTTCTGACCAGTTTCTTAGATATTACCTGACTTGGCATGATCTCATTGTTCCTGTAGTAGGCAAAATGATTACCAACAAAATAGTAGTTAGTGTAACTAATGTAAGCAGAACTCATCTAAAGGTATTAAAGTGTATAAGAGATCATGCAAAATGACTGCAAAGCATGCATTTAGGATGGCTTAGCTCCATAATGTAATGCAATCAGCTGTGGTGCAGAAGGCGGCTGCTCCCAACCTGGTGTAGTAGCATGTGTGTTTTTTGTGACAGCTCAAAATAGAGCCTTTTACATCTAGAAGTACAAGAAGGATTTAGGTAGAAAAAACAGGTAGGTAGCTGGGCTTTGGCCAGGAAAATGGTATAAAACTTACTGCTTACTGAAATTTGCTGCACAACCTCTGGCTAAAATAACACATTAGAATAATACTTCAGAAAATTCCTGGTCTAAACAGACATTGGTTTTGTAATGCTGAAACACTTCAAGGCAGTAACAGACTAGATTGGTAACTGCAAGACTGCAGAGATCCAGATTCATATGATGGTGCTTATTTAACTTTCTGTAGCAGCCAAATTAGGTCCGTAGTAAGTATAAACAGAGATCCTATTGACGAATGGCTTCAGTATACCCTTTGGACTAAGCCTTCTTCCTCTCAGTGTTGATAAGTACACTTCTCGTGCATTCACCCCAAACCACTGTTCTCAACTGTAACCTCTATTTTATTTATTGCTATATGGAGAAGTTTATTTTTGGAAAGCAGAACTTAACTAGTGTTGCATTCTTTGTGCCCAGCTGTTATTTTCTCTCTTAGAAGAATATTCAGCTCTATTTTTTACTTTCTCTGCAGTCCCCTATGCTCCAGCTGTGCTTTTTTAACACCTAATATCACTTTGCATTACATTCGCTTACACATCAGTGTGCATCCTGATGACCTACATTAAACCCAATGACCCTTCTTGTAGCCAGAGAAAATCAAATCAATACAAGGACATGAAGGAAGCACAAATTCCATTTTAGACTTGAATATAATAAATAGAAACAGATGTCTCACAGAGGTTACTGAGTCAAAGTTAAACCTACTGAGCAAAAACCTGGGATCTCCAAACTGAGTCTTACAACAATTTGATTCCTAAGGAAGTGGAAAGAAATCAATAGAAAGTTAAGTCATCCATTTTCACAGAGGCCTTACTTCATTTTAGTTTCTATCTTCCTGGCCAAGTTTCTGTCACTACTGGGTGGATCAGACTGGCATTTGTCTCTAAACATAAATAACAGTTGTTCTTGCCCTTGTATCTCTGAAAGCTTTTTCTTATGTTATATGTGGTTGCCACTCTGGTGTTCAGACATATAGTCCACTTTCTAATTTAAGGGATGCTTTAGCAGAAATGGTTTTGGTATAATATAGTTAACAGGTATTTAACTTCTGTGTTCTTTCTCATTTTGTGTATACATGTTCCCTCTCTTCCTCTACTTTGTAAAAAGTACACACACGTACATACATAAAATCCTTTGTGTATTACAGTAAGTGATGATACGCTGTGATGTCAAGATCTTAGAAGTTTTATCACTGCATTTCTTTTGGCTGGCAAACATATGCCATAATGCTTTATGTGTGTTAACAAGGCAGAAATACACTAATTAGAAAAAAATCTTCTCTGCAGAGTACAAGGCCCCTTTTGGCAGCAGAAAGAATGAAATTATGTGCAGATCATCTAAGCTGTGGTGACGAGGATGTTAATGGAACATGCTGTGGTGCAAAATCAAGCTCTTTTATAGCCTTTTCTATGCTGGGGTGTTGGATCAAGGGAAAGGTAAAGAGTGACTGGATGTGCAGTTTGACACTCTGTTTTCTGACCTGACTTCCCACTTCAGATCCGTGGCTGGTTTCTCTTGCATAAGAATATAAAATTCATTATACAAAAAGACACGTAGAGCAGACAGGATACAGGGTTTGCATCTAGCTATATGCAGGTTCTTTTTTTTCTTTTTTTTTTTCTTTTTTTTTTTTTCTTTTTATTCTGGAGGTAATGAGGCCAACTTGAAAGTTGCTGCAATCTCCTTTCCTCGCTGGGGCTGGTAACCCTCTGAGTCCTTGTGTGCTGGCAGCCTTGTGCAGCCTCAGCAGCTCTGCACGTAGAGTTGAACTTTTCTGAGTTAACGCTCTCTTCTCAGTTAGTTTGCTCATTTACGTCATCAGGTTTGGAATAATTTGTAAAAAAAATTAAATTCAGCAGTTAAAAATTTGCTGTTCAGCTTTCCTACTCTTCCTAACCTGAGATTTAATTACTTGCTGTGATGTTTTTAGTGTAAACGTTGAAGCATTTGTGTATGTAAAGAAGGAGTTTTGAGCACAAACACTGTAAACCAGCAAAGCAAATAGCACCCCAAGCCAGAGTAAAGGATGAATTTCATGCTGTTGTTGCTATTATGTGCTTTCCAGACTTCAGTAGCTGAGGTAAATCTTCCATTGCAAATCCAGTTTTCAACATCTCTGAAGAATAACATAGTCCATCCCAGGAGAAGGAACACACTGGTGGTAGATTTAGGGATTGGGTAGAGTTTTTTGCCCCTTTGTTTATTTATTTTGGGTTTGATTGGGTTTGCTTGTTGGTTTAATGAAAAGGTGGAGAGGATTACTATAATTTTTTACAGATTTTTTTTTTGGGGGGGGGGGGGGGGGGGGAACTTGCAAATTTCAAGATTAAGCCCTAACCTGAAGTTAATGTCAAAATGTGGTATTCAAAAAACATACCTTCTACTTACTTTTGAAAAAGCCTTGTTCTTCCTACATCTAAAATAGCACAGGCTAATGATGCCATGATTATTTTATTTGCTGAGAATATGATCATCTTGTTGTTCACTATTTGGAGTGTTTGGTTACCACTTAGCTTCATAATAGGAAGGACTACATTTTTCTGAAAAAAAATGTAGAGAGAGAGACAGTCTGATTTTGAGTTTAAAAAAAAATGAGAGTTTAAGATTAAACTGCAAATAGTTAATATGTGAAAAGTTAAATGGTAGCAACAATTGAAAAATGGGGATGTGAGACTCTACTGTGCAATGTAACTGCACTGATCTGGAACTGTTGCTTTATGTCGTACTATAACAATACTTTGTACCGTTCTTGCCAGTGCTTTGCTTTGTACATGAGTAAATCTTAATTAACACTTAGATACATACTTCCTGGAGCTCTTCTGAAATTTTTGATTTAATAGACTATGGTGCTCATCCAAGCCTTTTGATGGTCTATGTTCTGTGCTTCTCCCCAGCAGTGGCACATCAGTTTCTGCTGAAAAGTAACTGTCAGCAATAAAGTAATTCTCCTCTTTTTTTTAATAATAAAAAACCCAGAAAACTTAACTCTGGGAGGCTGGAGAAGGCATTTGCTCTGTTTGCAGAGGGGCGCATGAATTCTGTAGTGTCTCTTAAACATTATCTTGTGTGTACTTTTCTTGGGCTTATCTTTAAGTTGTGGTGATGTATCAAAATGTCTTGACATTTGGGAGGTTACTGAAGAACGATGGATTTTTGCCATTGCCTTTCTTTTAAGTAGCATAAGAAGCTGTAGCTCCATTTAAACATCAGGCAAACTGAGCTTGACTTAAGCAGTTCAGCTGCAGTGCTTTTGGAAAACTTAAGAATGTGGCCCTCGATCTTTCACATGCAAAAGAAAATTGTTGCTAGATTGTGGTCTTTGAAATGTTTGTATTTCACATGAGATAAAAATAGGTATCCATGGTAATTTTCCAGAGAAAATAGATTTTTTTCTGATGGAGAAGTGTAAAAACTATGTTGATAGAATTCTAGTCTCTGAATTTTAAGCTGTAGTTTATGTTCATGGTATGTCATTCTAAGCTAATTTCACTAGGAAAAGCACTGATTTTTGTGCTGCAGACAAGTAAAGAAAACTTTGAACTGCAGAGAGAAATATGAAGAGTTTGATATAGCACAGTGTGATATCTTCTAATAACTTATTCAGACTAGGAAGTCCCAGTACATCTACAAACATATAGATTATTTCAGTTTGCCTTTTTTTTTTTGACCAAACTAAAGCTTTTGGGAATCCATGAAGATTTGTGGTTTTGTGTGTGTTTCTGTAGAAATGAAATCCTGAAAAGCAACTTTGGGGGAAAAAAAGATACTTCCCCCCCCCCCCCCCCCAAAAAAAAAGGAAACTCTACCTCTTGTTTTGTTTTCTTATTGCTTTGAAAATCTAAAAAAGGTCAACCAGTAAGATTGTTTTTGACACAAAAACAAAGGTGAAAAATTTTCTTTTTGTCCAGCTTACCAACAAACATACTGGAATGGATGTAGTTTTTCATCAAAGCTTTCCTAATGCATTTTATGAGGAAAGCATCTTATACTGACATAATTGGAGAGAAATCGACAAATTTCTAGATTTAATGCACGTAATTCCATCCAGAGCCAGTATTTCTCACAAACTGGAATACCCCAGGGAAGTTCTGGAAAGCTTGGCAGCTGGCAGGGAAGGGGGAGCTGGCAGAGGAGCTGGCCAGTGAAAATCACTGATTGCTCAGAGTGCCATATTGGGTGTATGGGGAGAGCCTGGGCTGGAGGGCTCAGACTGTGTTTCTGGACAAAGAACTGGGGTTCTGGTTGGTGTTTGTATGTTTATAGGATGTCTGTCTTTGGAATTACCATAGTTAAAAAAATCTTCTTCAAATTGATGTGATTGTTAAGTAATCTCATTGTAGTCTGCTGCAATCTGTGGGTGAACCTGGAGAGTCCACACTAATGGATTTGAGCGGATAATGGGATCTACCACACACAAAAAATACACTGGTTTCATCTGAAATGGGAGGAGAGGAGAAACCTGCACATGAAGTATGCTCACTTGATGAAGTAGTGTTTTTACTAACTAACGTTAGAGTGCATGTTTTCTAACATGCATTAAAGCTGTTTACCACAGGTTTAAGTTTCTCCATATCTGGAAACTTCTCTACAGATTCTGGTCTGAAAAACCACCCATTGGAAGAAATCCTGCTTCACCTAGTACTTGACAGTGTTTTTTTCCCATTGACTTCAATGGAGCAGATTTTTTTTTTCCCTGGCTATATTTGTTAGTCTGTACCAATGTAGGAGTGAGTGGTAGACCTAAGTCGTAAATCTTTCTCATTAAACTTTGACAGATACTACAGTATGACTCTCTTTTTTTGTTGTTGATCTTTTTTCCACTGCTTCTCTCTTCTTTAATTTTCTTTTCCTTTTTTCACTTCAAACTTTCAGACACATAGGTTGAGTTACTTAGTGGGCAGAATATCTTTCCACAATTGTATCTTCAAAAGCCTATTTCTCAGCAAAAGCATATTTTATATTTCAGTGTTTCTTTCCTGATTCCATTGCACAATGTAATGTAGTGTAGCTGACGGACTTGATTTAAAACTCTGGAGCAAACTCACTATAATTTTGTTGCTCTACAAGTTTGACTCTCTCCTGTTAGATGGGAGCCTCAAGATGAAACTGAGCAGGATAATTCTGATGTTTATTGATTAAGCAACACATTTGTAAGAAATTAATGATACCTTAGTTGACTAATAAACAAACCACTATTAGTAGTAGTGTTGATACTGAACTATATTTCGATAAAGAAATATTATAAATGACCTATATGAGCACTATTAAGTTGCCATTCTATTTCCTTTCCTCCTGCAGTGAGTATTAATGTACAGGTCTATTCCTCCTAGCAGATATATGGCCTCTTACTGTGTCTGTCCACACAGAGTCTTTCAGATGTGGGCCTGGTGGAACGTTGTCTAGCTTTTCCTCACGGGCCCCAATTCTGTTACATTGCTACCTAAAGTCGATGTTTCTGATGCTAACTTAGGCAGCCAAGGTAAGCAGCAGCTACAGCTATCCAAATGAAGGCAGCTTTCTGTCCCAAGACTCCTTTCCCACCCTATGGTTCACAATAGCTACATTTTATCTGTTATTTGCTCTTTGGACGTAATTATCTTGCTTTAACCTCAACTCCACTGCCTGCTTTTAATTAAGCACTTGCAATTTCTTATCTTGTGCACAGACAGCTTGTAAACCAGAGCAACGGTATAAACCATTTTGTGCTCACACCATGTCTCCCTGCCCTGGAATAGGTTTTGTCAACACTCCTGGTTCCCATCACAAGCCTTCATTACCTTGGAGGTCTGCAGTTTCTGCAGCACATTTCTCACAAGTTTGTAAGTTTGATATCTTTTAAGAACAGTAGTTAATAACTGCTTTCAATTTGATTAACCTTTTTACTCATGTTAGAATCTAATAAGAACTGCTGTTGTCATCAACATTATTTGTGCCCTTTAAAAAGGACTGAAAACTTGTATGTTTTCAGTATCCTTGTCATATAGCACAGCTAAAAGTGGAGTTGAAAATCAACAGAGTTAAACACGACTGGGCATATTAAGATCTCTGGGTAACTTCTCTGGATCTGGATGCATAATTGTGATTAATATTGATAGAAGTTATGGGCTTTAGCTCAAGGACATAAGACCCAATAGAAAATTAAATATTCATAAAAGGAACATCATAATTAGCATTCCAGACAGCATGTTATTAAAAATTTGTGACTGTTTAATCCGTCCTTTGGATGTAATGGAAATGTTTTCATTATGTTTTGGGCTGGATTCAGTGGGAGAAATGGTTATGTAGAGGGAATTCTTAAAACGATCCATTTATCTTCAGTCTGTAGCTCTTGTAGTAATTAGCTGTTTATCTGTCCATCAGGTTCCCAGGACATGTATGAAGTGGGATTGCTGCACAGATTTCTTTGCCCTTAATCCACTTGCTTGGTTTTTACTAAGGGAGAAGTTCTGTTGCCTGTGATCTTAAAAAACGTTTTATGTTTTTTGAGGTTGACAGTGTATAGTAGAGTGTTAAGTGTTTTGAAGCCAAGTATGGAGGTATTAGATTGTCCATGACTGATGTGTAGCATACATCAAATCCATGGCATTTTCACGTTTAGACTGAGGGCTTTTTCATTGGGCTGTAACACAGCTAAAGCATACTTTGGTTTTTTTATGTAAGTTTTATTATTTTAAGTACAGTTGTAATAGCTGGAGCTTGTACAAATTATTTTAGTCAACTCATCTTTGTGAACAAGATAATCTAGTACTTGATCTTTTCCATTTTGATCAGTATCAACATGTCAGCTTTGATCTGCTTCTTCCATGCTTGCTGTCAGGGCACTGCACAGGGCACTGCATGTGGTATCCATGGAATTTCCTCGCTGGTCTTTTTAAAGTCAATCTGTGCCTGATTTGTATGAGAACAGCTGTTTGGAAAACATAGGCAAGTGCCTTGAGATTCCCCCCTAATCTTGCTTGCACAAGGTGATGAAACAACAGCATATAATCTCCTCAAGTTCGTTCTTGTTCTCTTTTGTCTAACTGACATTAATGTTAAGCATGTCATTTGTATGTATTTAAACTTTGCCAACCTGTAAATTATTCATCAGATAAAATGCCAGGTTTACATGAATATCCCTAAAGATAATTCCACCATCACAGAACAGGAGAATAATGGAAAAGTTAATTGTAACACAAACCAACCAAATGCTAGAAAAAATTGAGTTCTCGTTTGTTTAGGAGTGAACTTGGTTATACCTGCAGGTTTTCCTTCAGTGTTGTCCTGTCATGTGAACTTTAAGAAAAACCCAACAAAGCACTCTGTAACTTGTGTAATTAAGAGTGTGCAGATGATTTTGTAAGCTCAAGTCCAGTGGATGGATTGAGAGAGATCAGTTTTTCATTGATCTGGCTCTGCAGACAGGAATTACTTAATTTAGAAGGAAAGAGTATAGTCTAGAGTTTGAGTTTTGGACCCTTGTGAAAACACATTGTAGTAGAGATCTGTAATACAAATTATAGTATTTTTATGAATTAAATATGAACAGGAAGGTAAGGCTGTGGAAGCACTGGAAGAAACAATGAAAGAAGGATAAATGAGGCAAGTTTTGATGGCACCTAGAGCAGCAAGATCACAGCCCAGTTATATAAGGGTTTTCAAGATCTTGAGATTGGGAAAACAAAGGACAGAGTGAAATAATGGACAGAGAGAAGCTGTTAGGAAATGATGAAAGGAAGATAAAGAACAGGACTGCAACCATCAGACATCCAAAAGACAGTGAGTAAATAACTGACATTGTCTTATTCCCTTAGGGATAGGACAGAATGGAGAGTCTAAAGGTCAGAATCTCTTGTCAACTCCTAAAGGGCCATGAAAAGCACAGCCATATCCTCTGCTTTGTAAGAACAGCCCTGTAGACGTGAAACGTTGATAGCTGGTGTCTCTTCTGTTCCATGACAGTGTAGGTGGTAATGGGCAGACTACTTGAATGCAAGCATTTCTGTGCTTGCGAATGTGTGGGTGTGAGAAAACGAGTGCAAGTGATTTTATTTAATTTTTTGTGTAATTCATTATTAAGTATGATCATCTTTCTCTCTTACAGAGGCTTCCCTACACTCATTTAGCTTCGTTGTCACAATATTGTTGTCATATTCCAAGCAAATACTATTATAGCCTCAAAAGTTGCCCTGTTTGATTTATAAATAATTATAAATTCTGCTTTACTGTTGGTGAATCAGTATAGTATAGATAGCTGAATGCATGTGAAGCAGATTTATGAATGACTTCTCTGTAACATCTGTAATGCATTTTATGTAGTTATATCACTATTACAGTTATAAGGTGTGAAAATGTCAAAAGCTTAATATTTCTCCGAAGACCAGCAAAACACTGGGGCTTTTTCCCCTCCTTCCCCTTTTTATTCAGTTGAGCTATTTGTTGAGCATCTCTAATTACATTGACTTTTAAAAGTGTACTTGTTGTATAGCTAATCTTCTGGCTTGCAGAGTTTTCTCCTATTTAGATGCATAACCACTGAGCTCTTGCTGTGAAATGTATCAAATACGGAATTGGGCTTTGCTCCTTGATTATAGTTCTCCAGTTACATGATAACTACAGGTTATGATTACAGGTATCAAAATTGATTACAACACTTTAGTTATACTGTTTTATACAACGATGCTGTTATTTACATGACATTGTAACAATGCTTGGAAATATATTGATAGAAAATACAAGAACATTTCCCTTCTCCTGGAGTCTTTGCTTGGGATTCAGTCAACATCTGAAGAGTGAGGGTGTTTGAGGAAACAAGAATGAGAGCATAGAAGACAAAATATGAATCAGTCCAGCTCCTGACCAGAGCAATGGCATACTGCTTTCTGTTGTATATATAGATCAGTGGTTTTGACAATGACATTGATGAATGAAGAACTGGGCAAGATGAAAAACTTATTTCAGAACTTCCAGTTGTTCAAAGGAAGCTGCTTGAGCAAAAATCCCAGAGAGGCTGATCTTGCTTTGGTTACCTGGAAGTTTGCCACTTTCCCTTCTTCAGCTGCTTGCAACATTAGGTGCTCTTTTAATGGAACTACAAATATGTTCTGTGTAAATGCAACACAGGCACACGTGTGCATGTTTTCTCTGTTTCTTTTCTATGTTTATTCATTATCTGTTCTTTGATGTTTAAGTATGGTAAAGACGGTAGCATCCCTATATTTAGCATTTTATTTATGTTTCATGATTTGATTGATTTTTTTTTTCCTTTATGTAATATTGTCTTATTTGCATGTAATTTTTTGAAGTCAGCTGTCGTTAAAATAAATGAGGGTACTTTTACTCATTTGAATGGCAGTTCATGTCAAAACAAAATTTGTTAGAATCTATTTTACCTTGTAATGAAACTTGCAATGCTATATTTGCTGCATAACGAAGAACATTATGAAAATTAACTCCTGCACCTGCTCAGTACTTAATATTTATTCTTGCATGAAAATACCTGGCTCACTTCAAATATTTCCCCCACAACACCCAAAGACCTGTTCTGAGGATGCTTGGTAGACAAATTCTAGTCATTGTAATTTAGGGCCTCTCTTTTATTTAGGGAGCAGAAACAGCCTCAACTCTGGTTGCATTCTTGTTTTGTGAGGCTTCAGTATGCAAACTCATATAATGAATTTCAGTGTTTTTCTGATACCTTGTTGTACTAAATTTTAGGCTGCTGAGATCTGAATCCATTCAGACAGTGACTCTGAAAATCTATTTATAAAGCAAGCACCAGCTCAACCTTACTTTTACTGCTGCTACAAAAAACCAATAGCATTTTGAGGTTAATGAATCTTTTCTCTAAATGAGATGTCACCAAGTAGATAGTAAATATACCAGAGTCTTGAGAAGTTTTTATATGTTTTAATCCCAAACCATGGTTACTTGCAGAACATTGAAGATTACATAGCATTTCTAAATACATCTAATCCCCAGAGTCACTGAAGCTTGTGACACACTATAAGCATTCTTATTAAATCTGTCTGATTTTGCTTTGCTAGACTGTGCAAGCAGATGACAGTCCAGAAGGGCAATGATATGTCTGTAAAGAGTAAGTGAGTAACAGGGAGAATTGAAGGAATACGTGATGAGACAGAGATGCTTTTGAACTGTATCTGTATGTTGTTTTGAGGTCAGATTATGCACATATGTATGTGTAGTATAAAAAACCTAAATTGTATTACTGTGCCTGTCTTAGCATATTTGAGATGAACAGAGTGCGAACAGATTTTGCACCTCAGCAGCTTCCAGTGCAGTTTGGGGACAGACGGAGGTGTACGGTGTTATGAACCCATTTAGCAGGCATGCTGCCAAACACATGGTCTTGCGTCATGATAGAGCACATCTCCTCAGGAAGATTGATGGGAAGATTCTAGGACAAACAGAGCTTTCTTTTAAATGATGCCTTCACAGCTCTATGGGCACTTATTTTGGCTTTATGATGCAGTTTTCCCCTTGACTGCATTTTTTTATAATTACAACATTACTATTTTATTGTTAAGGTGAAATACACATCCTTATCTTGCATTGTTAATGACTGGTCTTTTGTTTATGGATTGTGTGTGCTCTGCTATAGGAAGGATGATTTCTTTTAATTCTTCCACATGAAAAACTGTTGTTAAACTACTCCTTTACCCTCAAGAATGCTACTCCCCCCCCCCCCCCCTTGATTTTTCAAAGTGCTCTTCAGTATCTTCTGGTTGGTATTTTTTTTTTTCTTTTCAAACTCTGGTAGCTGTAGAAGCATCTTGCATCTCTGCTACCTCCCTGCAATTTGGCCAGTGATTAGTTCTCCTTTCTGTTGTTACCTGGGACAGTTTCTGTATACTATTTTGACCTATGGCTACAGTCATTTACTACTGCAGCTTTTAGCTTTCAGTCAACTTATGCAGAGAGCTGCATTCCTTTTCCGCCAAGGTTTTGGTATGCTGCTTTGCAGCAGGCTTGGACTTCAGTGCTTTTACTATGTTAGCCAAACAGATCCCTGGGTATATTAATGTGAATTCATACCTCCCAAAGCTACAGCTGAGGCTTGTATTAGCAGTAATATAAATTAAAAGAAAGAAATCAGTACCAAGGAACTCATCTCTTCACATCATCATCTAAATCACACTTAGAGCAACTTCATTGATTTTGCTCAGAATATATTGAGATTTAATTCTAGAATCTTCTATTCTCTCTAATTAAAAATTTAAGTCTTATTTCTAATATTAGTAAGAGCTTGGTAGCCTGTACCAGAGAAATTAACTTTTAATTAACCTGTACTGGGGGTTTTTGTAATGCCTTATTAGTCTGCTTCTTGTGTACATTGATAACAAGTGAATATGGAACCTGCAGCATTTGTCTTACAGGGGTCCTGGTCTAACACCATATGCAGCAAAAAATGAACCCCATTTGAACAGAGCAAACAGGTAAATTTTCTTATGTATTCAGTTTGAGAATGTGGAGCAAAGGTGAGATTTGAGGGGTTGAAGTGACAGTGCTTGAGGTCTTTCTGATAGCTGGCTGGAGGCTGTAACTTTTTTCATGTGTCATTCATAAACCAAAAGACCATAATTATCCTTATAAGAACAGGAAAGTAATACTGGCCTCAGTTATCACCTGTAGTATGTTGCATTTTAGGAAGCTGGAAAATGAATGTATGCTAGAGAATGTCTCAACTTCCAGCAGTAGCATTCCCTACTTAAATAACGAGACAAAATAACTTGGGGAAAGAAAGAGAGAACCACTTTTCCTGAATGTTTTCTTAGTCCTGTGTGAAGATTTGAATTAGTTTTAGGAGCTGAAAATTAAACTTTTTTCTGTAACTGGATAATGTTTTCACTATATTTCATGTGGTGTTTTTTTTTTTAAATAATTAATGGGGTAAGTAGAGTTTCTGTAGAATTTTCTTTATTACTTCCCTGTTTTTCCCTTTTTTTCAGCCTTTGTGCTTCCATGAAACTTGTAAAGCAAATTAAAATTTTGGGGATATTTTAATACATTTTGGCTGTAAGGACCATCTGTTTCTTAAACCTAGGAAAACTTTATAGTAAAATATACATTGCTTTATATGGAGACACACACACGTGCATGCGCACGCACAGCATAAAATACCAGATACTGTGTTTCATGCTGCAGATGCTATTTGATTCAATAACAGAGCATTTATTTTTCCAAAAATCATGCAATAACCCCTGGAAAACAAGATCGTTAAGGAGTACAGTAAGGAGTCTAGTAAGACTAAGCTAGCAAAGTAATTATCATGATAACTTTTAGAAGTCATAAGATTTTCTGAGAAATTCTCCTCAGTTCTATTTTATCAGTTTAATATACCAAGGGAACTGTGTGTTTTGATGGTCCCAGTAAAACTCTTCCCTTTATTTGTCAGTAAAACAAAGCATGGAACAATGCTAAGCGTGGCACAGGAGTGGACTCTGTACCATCTGCCATACTATAACTAGATTAGGAAAAGCAGTCTTCACAATTGGAGGGTTTTTGGAAGACATATCCTTTGAACAGAATTACTTTTTGCCTCAATTAAATTATGCACGTGAACAATGATTATAGGCAAGCTCGAAGACCAAAAAAAGTTTAATTATGGGCCTATTATTAGAAGCTTCTTTTGCATAATCCTATTTAGTTTGATCATATGTTCATTTTTCCCCATATGCGTGGGAGCATATTTACTAATTTTATGTAATTGAATACACTGCTATTTATTTGGGGGGTTTATGTTGGTTTATTTTAGCTTTTTTTGCCAACATCATTTCAGTCTCTTCTCCCTCTCCAAAGATGGATTTACTTTAGATATTACACAGAACAGTTAATTATGAGGTACAATTGACTATACAGAGCATTAGGCCTCCTCCCCTGACAATGACTCTCTCTATTGGTACATTGGGGTTATTAAGAAGCAAACAAGTCTAAAAGGTTGAGTTTGGTATCACTTATGATGAATGAACAATTATCATAATGTTGCTAATATGATCGGCTTTGACTTCTGCCTTCAAGTGAAAAACAGTTTATTTGGCTGACACAGTACATTTCTTAGAAATTAAGCAGAGAGTTTCTCTTTTCAAAAAAGGAATCGAATTGAACATTGGATTTTAAGCGTTTGGCTTTCTTAAGGCAAGACTATGAATCTGTTGCACTTACTGTTTCTACCATGGTTGGCAGAATCCCAATGGCAGCATTGGAGAAAAAAATTAGGAAAGTAATTGTTTTATATATTCAGTGCAGGATATGGTTGTGGACATAATGAACTGGACTGGTCATTAACTTCATAGTGTATGGAAATCATCGGTTGTAGGTGCTTAGATCCAAGGTTTCAAGGTGGGGGAAATAAAATATTTCAATAATTGTATCACAATTGTACAAGCAAGGAGTAGAATTCAAGTTGCACAAATCTAGTATTTTCTTAGCTTTTGATGGCACTTTCAACCTTAATCTGGAATTATTTTTGGAAGTAAATACTGGATCATATAACTTAGAAGCAAGAGCATGGACTCTTGAGTGGCTGTCACAGGTTGAGAACACTCCATGTGACAATTGAGGTTACTGAAAAGGAGGGGACATGCACAGGTTGGGCTGGAGCTATAAGCAACTGAAGAGTTGCTGCCTTTTTTGTGCTTCCCATCAAAAGCAAAACCATGTGTGGACCTTCAGAGGTAACTGCAGGTATCACTTGGAAAACCTATCTGTGCAACAGCTGGTTGACACTTAATATCTTGAGCTTTCCAAATCCCAGTCTGCATATTAATTATTTTTTCCTTGAAACTGTCATTCCTGGTTTTGGTGCAAAATTCTCCCCTTGAGATTGGTCGTGGTCCGCAGTCTGTAGAAGGACTACTTTATTCTGGTGCTATTTCTTTTCTTGAGGCTGAAGTAGATAATATGATGCAGAAAATAGCTCCGTGAAGTACCTTTTTTCTCCCCTTATCCTTTCTTTCCCCACACAAATAGTTGGCCTTCCTGTTTTGACTTAATACAATGTGCCTACTTGCAGATGGAAGTAGCAAAAGATATAGCAGGATTAATCAAAATGTAATATATCTGTTTCCAGGTAGTTGTGTGTTTGCCAGATTTTTATGTCAGGCAGAATAAAAGCCATAGGTCTCTAGCTCTTGAAATTTCAATGATTTCTTAGGTAGTAAAGTAATAACTGAATGTTGTTAGCTTTGAGGCAGTTTGTTTCCTGAGTGCACTCAAATATTAAAAAAGAACAATAAAACCCACCCTGCTTATTTTAATCTAAAAAAAATTGACAAAACTCACCTGGCTATCCATCAAACCAAGAAGCTTTTCTGTTGTGTTGCCAGTGAATAGAAACTGTTGGCTGATATAAACAGGAGAACAACATCTATTCCTAGTCCCTAGCAGTAAAATCAAACAATTCCCAGTGTAACCTCTCTCTTGCCATCTTATCAGTCTTCTCAGCATACATTAGTCACTGCTGAAAGAATACACAGCTTCGCACCTTTTTTCAGGGTTTAATTACAGGTATATACTATATAGGTTAGGTATATACTATATAGGTTAGGTATATACTGTAGGTATAGGTAGGTACTGTGTCATGACACATTTTTCTTAAGTCAAAATGTAAATTTGTTATTGTACCAATAGCAAGGAGAAGCTATAAATTGAAAGGTAAAAGGAATTCTACTTTGTCTTCTAGAATTTTTTTTTCTTTTCTAGAAAGGGCTTTGAGTTTGTTTTTTTTCTTTCTTTTTAGAAATCTTTCTTGGTTTATATTTGGTCTCATAGAATGCAATGCCAGCTCAACACAGTTCGTGTTGATCATGGCATAAGCAGTTCCATACAGAAGTTTGTGCATGTGTGTAGTTCATTAAACCAAAAATGTTGATATTCTCCCAAATTGTGGTCACCTGGTTGGTGCATTTCCTCCTCCAAAACATCATCTTTTTTTAAAAAGAATACCAAATAAAACAGAGCATTATAGTGGTGGATAGACCGTACCCTGCCTGGTTTTGCTGATGCAGCAGTAGCTGTCACACAGCCAGTAAACAGAATAGCTGTTTGGTAGCTATCTGGTTTTCAAATACCATCTACAGTACAAATTCTATTTAAGAGGTTAAATTTCCCCAGGCAGCTGGAGTTAGTGGGAAGAAATCTTTTGTCATTTCCATCTTGGTTTTTGTGGCAGGGGTTCCTGCTGCCTAAAGAAGGAACATGACATCTGGTGTGAGTGACCGACTGTGGAATGAAAGGATACGATGTAATACAGCGTCCTGTCCTGTCAGCCTTTTTTTGTCCTCTCTTTCTGTCTGTCTGTAGTCTTTTCTTCTGCTTGAGCCTAGGGTTGATTCCTCCCCCTTTTGTCTTGGAAACAAAGAACTAGCCTGGGCTCTGCTCAGGGCACCTCAGGAGGATGGACAGAGGCCAGTTGTCCCCATACCTCGCTGCGGACCAGCTGAGGCAATTTAGTGCTGGAGCTCAGGTGGCAATAGATTTCTCCTGGAGTTTAAACAAAAGGTGCTGTGTGTAGCTCCTGGACATGCAATGCTATTTCTCTTCATTGTTATACTCTGCTTTGTTTTTTTGGTTTTTTTGTTTGTTTGTTTGTTTGTTTGTCTTTTTTTTTTTTTGCTTTGGAGCTGCGTGTATAAAAACCAAGACCATTGTTTCAGGCAGTCCTTTAACATAGGATCCTTATCTCAATGGGTAGAACCTACTCGCAAGATTTTGATGAGACAAAGTATAGAGCACCTCCATAAGAGAAAGGGCTAATTGCTTTCTGAATTTTCTGTACTTACTGTCCTGAAGGAGGCATTACTGCTTATTCTGAAATGTCTCAGGCTGAAGCTCCTTGAGTTGAGTCTTGACAAGGATTTTCCTCTTCTCCAAGTCTTACTATATTATTTCATTGTAGTGGAAGCCTTGATTTCTTTCCTGTCTGCCTGGTAAAAGCCCTGTATTGAGAATGATCTGTCGTCTGTTTGCTGTTCTTTCTCATTAAAGCAAAGAAATTGCTTTTGTGTGCTGGCTTTTCAACATATACACGTACCTGAATGTATTCCCTACAGTATCTGGAAATGAAATTTTAATATATGAAGCCATACCGAATTAGTACTAATTTTAGCTGAGTGAAGATGTGGAGCGATAACATAAGCTTTAGAAGTCAGGAAGATGCATACTCATCTACACTGTAGCTCTCTACACCATCCCAAAGTGCATACCTGTGGCTTCACTGTTACCCCAGACAAGCAATCTATAGCAATTCTTGCCTGGATTTCAGTCCAGAGCTCAGTTCTTTTGTAGATAGCCCATAAATGGTCTCTGTGTGGACTTGTAAAAT
Source organism: Buteo buteo (assembly GCF_964188355.1). Taxonomy (NCBI): domain Eukaryota; kingdom Metazoa; phylum Chordata; class Aves; order Accipitriformes; family Accipitridae; genus Buteo; species Buteo buteo. Next base: position 17,197,023 of record NC_134175.1, on the reverse strand, counting down.
AAGACACAAAGTGGTGGGAAGGGCGCAAAAAAAAAACAAAGACAAAAGTAGTAACTGCTGTCCTTGTCAGATCGCATCCTTGATCTTGGGGAGGGGGGGACTATGTGCGTACAGAATGGAAGTCCTAGGTTCCTGCATATCCATGCTAAATGTTCTGATAAATAAGTATGGGATTATTGAATATATATCTTGTTGTGTACCTCTTATTTTTTCAAATAAAGCTTGTCCTCAAAATTGATATTGCTGGGGGTGCTGTGCTGTACCTTTAATAGACAGGGTGGAATAGAGATATCTGTAAAACAGTTTTGTGCTTGCCTAATCCTGATGGGACTGGAGAGCTCCCAGGCATAATTCTGGGATTTCTGGGAGTCTGTTTTAATTTATTTTAATTATGACTGCCTTGTTAACTTCTGCAGCAGAATAAGAAATCTTTGCAGTATTGCGTGGTGCATGTGGCCAAGTCTAATGTACCCTTGAAGGCTGTGATTCTACTTGAAAGTTATTTTCTTACTGTAATAAAAACACTTCCCAGTGTATCAAATGACCATTTTGCAAATTGCACATTTTAAATATCAAAATTCATGGACCTGTACTTTACCTTTCCCTCCTCATCTGTGACTATGGAACTCAAGCTGAAGTGACCAGGTGACTGAGGTTTTTTTAATTTGTCAGTTGTATTTGTTCAATAACTAAAGTGAAGGTAATGTGTAAAGTAGTGATAATTCAATGTCCCTGAGAGGATAATTAACTGTGGTAGTACGAGGCCAAAGCTTATCACGAAAGAGGAGCTGAATCTTCAAACTGAGGCAAATCAGGAAGCAAATCTGTGTGTGTAGCGTTTACACTAAAGGGAAGCCCCACCATAACTGTAAATACGACTTTTAGAACTGTTTTAGACAGCCATGTTAAAGATGCACTTCACAGTGAAATTTGAATGACATAAAATAATGTGTCCTAGGAGAGGTGCTCAGTTTTCTAGCAATTGTCATCACTAGAAAATTCCCGGAATCGGTAGGGAACTAGTGGTGCTACTTGTTTGTTCTGTTTCAAACTGTGGTAAGAAAAGTAGAGCAAACCTTAATTAGAGATATCCTCAGCTGAATTACATCATTATTATTATTTTAATAATTTCAGATAATTCTAAATATACTATAAAAAAATACCAGAGAGAAATAATTTTTCTTAACACTACTTTTTTTGTGTGTGTTTGGGGGTTGAGGGTGGGTTTTTGCGGCTTTGGTGGGGAGGGGTTGCTGTGTACTTGGGGACTTTTATAGGTGCTTAACATTACAGTACACATTTCAGTAGAAGTAGCAATAGGTTGACATAAAGAGCTTCTAAAAATCTCATTTTCTGTTTAGCATAAAGTTTTTGGGGCCTGTACTGCAATCAGTACTATATAAGGAGGTTCTTTTTCACATCCGCGTCAGAGATTCCCTTACATACAGGCTTGGTCAGTTTGCTCTGCTTGTATGGGTCTCTTCCACAGCAAGGAGAAAGCAAAATGAGAGGTGGAGGGTTTTTTGGTTTGTGGTTTTTTTTTTTTTTTTTGTGAAAATGATTTAATATGGAAGTATAATTGTGAAACCTCACACTTTAGCAGCATGCTTTGTAGGTAGTGAAATATTACTTCTGTTTTATGGAATTAGATTTTAAGTTGATGTAACCTAAAGGAAGTAATGTTTTTCTTCCTTAATGATGGCACAACAAAATATAATTGACATTATTATGTTAAAGCATGAGCAAGTAGATTCTTGTGTTGGAGTTAGCAAATTTATCTTGACTATTTTTTTTTTGTAGAAAACATCATGATCTAAAAAACTAAGCTAACAGTATTTGTAAAGGCTCAACTTGCTTTGAAAGTCCAACTGTAGAAGTGTAGCAGCTTAGAGGGCGCTTGGAGATCTTCCAGCTTACCCATCAAATAAACCTTTCATTCCTCTTAAACCAGCTGTTAGGAAGCAGAGAGAAACATGATGTTTTATGATGCTGATTAAAGCAGTAATCTAGTGTCTGCTTTATTCAACATAATAAAGATGCGCTGATGAAACAGTGATAAGCAGTCAAATTACTGCCTCAGGTTAACAAACCTGCAATCAGTTCTATTTTTTTCCCACTCCTCTAGTGGCTGTTTTTTCTTATACTCCTTGAACAACTGTATTTTAGTCTAACCAGATGTTTAATCATTTTAGTTTAATCATTGCTAGATATTCAGTGACAAGAGATTTCAGTGTTTGAAGACCTGACCTTGAATTCTTAAAATCACAGATTTTGATACAAACTTGGTGTGTAAGGAATGATAACTCAGATGTTTATTATGATTGCTTTAGCATCTGTGAACCACAGTGAAGTCTTTAAAAGTAAGTTGATTGCATTTCACAAAAGTACAGTAATCTGTCCAAATGTATGAAATTACAGGCTCATGGACACAGATGTTTTAATTTAGTATAATGTGTTGAACAACTTGGAGGTCTTTCTTTGTGTAGATTTCACTGCTGTGGTAGCTTTGCGTTTCATGCTACTTTCTCAGTAAAAACTGTCCTTGCATTGATATTGTCTAACAGTGTTTGTGATTTGATGTAACTACTATTTTTAATCCACATCAATATAATACATACAATCTTCTGTTGTATTTTCTTATAAAAAGTCACATAGAAAAAGTTGAATCTTTCTTTTCATTCTAGTAACTTTTCATGTCGTTGCTGTTTTGTTTATATGTGGATTAGGTAATAATAATAGAAGAAATCTGTATATTCAGATCAGTGGAGGTACTTCTTGATGCTTTTCAGCTTCCCTTTTGAAAGTCTGTCTGAATGAATGGCAGGACATTGCTGAGAAGTATAGCTGAAATGTGTTATTTCCTGCCAGTTTAAGAGTTTGAGTGGTCTAGCTGGTGCAGTCCAAGAACTTTCTCCCAACCTCATTAAAAAAAGCACATACTGTAACTTTCAAAAGATTGCCCAGTTTCTTTTCAACAATACTATCAATCCAAATGCATAAAACCAGACTTTTCAAAAGAAAAATAGGTGCATCCACTGCAAACATTCTAATTAAAGCCTCGTTAAAAATATGTTTTAATAAAATGGAAAGAAAATGATGTTTCTGGACATCTGGACAGCAGAATGGGTAGCAACTGTTGTGTTAGGCATAGACTTCCACCACTTTAATCCCCATTTTACGCTTAGTGGCTAGAACATACCTTAGTAGGCTTGGCCATCTTTACTTTTCCTGCTTACCAAAGGTAGAGCTGACTGCAAATATCCCTTCAATGCAGAATAGCTGTTGTAACTTACTCTAAAATGCTAGGACTGATGAATGTTCTGATACCTACATACTGCATTCAGGTAGTTACATTAGCATGCAGTATAGCCTAAGGAGATTAAACAGTGGAAGATCATAGTCTTTACAGATTACCATAAATTCATACTTAGTAGCCCAGAAACCTTAATGTCTAAGGTAGGCACCTGAAATTTTGTAGAAGAATGGAAAAAAAGGAAAACAATTTTGAAGTCTGACTAACTAGACTCTATAGGAGTTCCACTTATTGTACTTGCAGGTTCTTTTTTTTTTTTTTCTTTATCGTGTTTGATTTTTACATTCTTTCAAGAATTGCCCAAGAGGTATGATTTGTCTCTATGGTATTTTGACTTTAATATGCACTATATAAAGCCAGATTTGCAAAAAAACCTCATCAGGTCTGTTGTGTGTTAGTAGACATGGAACTTCCATTTTACTTCAGAGTTTTTTTCCAGAACATAATAATGAATTTCTGTTAATAAAATAACTTCTAGAATATCAAATTCTTAAGTGCAACTTAAATAACACACAAAATTGTCTCACACAGCCAAACTATTTTCTGTGCTTGAAATTTCATTCCAATAGGATGATGGAAATGGGTAAGGAAAAGTCTAATTCAGCCTATAGCTCTCCTGCCACATGGTGACCTGATTTAAAGTTTTGGGAAGTTAGTTGGAAGACCCTGTCATATTTGATTCAGCAAAGTTAACTCTGGGATGTGAACTTGTCTGAGACTGTGAATTAAGTACTTGTAGTTTAACCAAATAGCTAATAATTTTGCTAACTTCTGAACTGGCTGTATATGAATATATGCTAGGTGCTTTCAGTCACTGGTGAAGTCTTTTACTGTGGGTAGCTGATTATTGCAGTCTTCTGTACCCTAGCAATACAAAAGGTCAAGACTAAGAAATGCATCAAGTTAAGGTTTAGGACAGTTGTCAGAATTCAGACATGAGGGCTACTTTTTTACATCACCTTCCATCTTGAGAATTATAATAGTTTTCAACATCTTCAAACTCTTGGCGCATGGAAGTCAGCTCTTGACTGCCAGCATCTGTAGCCTAGGGCTGCTCTGAAGTCTGTGGTAGTACAAAATACATAGAAAACCTTTTGGTAGGGAAGCCATAGACAATCATTTTACGCCCGATTCTTCATAGCAGACGGATTAGTCTTAGTAACAACTACCCATTTGGACAGGTATATTTTACTTCTAACTAGTCATTAACTACCAATCAAACTTCATTTAAGTTCTGGCAGAGGTAGATGGAAATCTGCTGTTTCTTTGACTGGGATTAAGACTTGGTCTATGGTGGGTTTTCTGTGTGTTTGTGCTGTCAGCCAGGTCAGCTCTGTGGAAATGTGGAAAATGTCAAACTACTACTGGGATGGGAGATGGAAAGTAAATTAAAAGCTGCACGCGCCCACCCCCAGTTAAAACAGAAAGACTTCATGCACTGAGAAAGACAGCATCTTGTATTTGGAAAGGCAGGCAAGAGCTGAGTGGTGTAGTTTTTACACAAGGTATGGCTTGTAGTATCCATTCCATCAGAAATAAGAATTTGGGGTCAGGTGTTAACACTGCAGGTCCTGTAGGCTGTGTGGGCAGCAGAAACGGACTGTCAGGCCACAAACCCAGTGGCCGCTAAGGATCCTTCATGGGACTACGAACTTTCTTGGTATCTCCACCACTTCCCAGGCTTGCATGGTTTTTCCAGTAATGTGTGTATGGTGGGAAGGTAAATGACCACAGCCAGCTTGTTCTTGGCTGCATTCCTTATGATCAATCTTATTCTGGCATGAATTTCAATAGTCCTTGTCACCAGAATAGGACAACACAGGTGCTATTTATGAACTGATAAAGTAATCCATCTCCTGTTGCCTTGTTCAGTACTACTTACCTGCATGAACGTAATATGGTGTCACACAATGTATCATCCACTGTAGTCCACAGATGGATGTGTATGTGTCTGTGTATATAGGTAGCTGTGGTACACGGATGCTACTTCTATCAGTGGTCATTTAAGATCTTATTATCTAAGCAAGCTTAAGACAGGACACCTGTGAGGATAACTGATTTCCAAGCAATGAGATCAATAAAACTATGCCAGTTCTTTAATAACATCCTGTTGATGCCTTACATAATGATTTATTTTTTTTTTTTAACAGATATGAAAGAATACATGGAGTTTGGACCCTGGAATGGTACAGCACTGATGAATGCTCTGGTGTTTGGTTCTCTTTTTGCTGGAGGTCAAAAGTTTGGAATTGTAGTGAGGTTGTTCACTGTAATAGAAACTAATGTGCAGATTTCCTAAGACTTGAAGAATTGTTTGCAACAAAGTGAGCAATGCAGTTCTTGTTTTCAAGGATGCTGGCAGCAAAAGCAGTCCAGCATAGGAAGTCAGACAAGTACTTCTTTATTATCACTCAATCCAGCCTGTGCTGGAACTTCATATATAGATGGAACATGTTTTCCCTGCAGTGATATATTTTTCTATGAAATGCTCTTCATACTTGTGGCAAACAAATCAAAATGCAGTCCTTTTTACTGTAGGCTACCTGAAAAAGTTTAAAAGGAGAAAAAGTTGACTGAGGCTGACTGAAACTTTTTTGGTATGTGCATTTATGCTTTTTTCTTGAAAATTGTTGCATTTATTTTGAAGATTAATTTACCTTAATTACTTCTGGAAAAAAAGCCCAGCACTTATTTCATTATCTAATACTAATCCAGGTTGTCTTGATATTCAGATCTTCAGATCTGGGTAAATAATTTTAAGTTGCAAAGGTAACAACTGCATGTAGCAATTCCAAATGAAATAAATGGATAATAATGGTTAAAACAATGTCATTTCTTATTCACCTTCCTAATTTCATACAGGAATGAAAAATATGAGGCCATGAGGGAATAAAATACTATCTACTTGAAATCAGCAGGAATTAATTTCATGATAATCTTCAGGAAGAATCACTTGTACTAAGGTGTAGGGGTCCCTGTAGGGTGTCTCTCCTGCCCTCCTCTCCCCCCCCCAGCCTTGGCAAAGTAAAGCGGCCAGATGAAAATCTCTGCTGAGTGTGGGTGTAAATGCTATGTGTAAATAGATTACCTACCCCCAAATGCTGGAGAGGTGGGTGTAAAACTCCCAGAAGAGGGGGAGGTGTAAGCTTGTAGCTCATGCTTCATGTTGGGGGGGTTGTGCATGTGGCTCTGTGTGTGTGATTAGGACTTCCTGGGGTTAGTTATAGGTGAGTATTTAGAAAATTACAGGTATTAACATTTCATATATGTTGAATACTGTGGCTTAGCTGTTTTATTGCAGATATTGATCCTGAAGGTGTAGTTCACCAATTCCAGTTAATTATGTCATTAATGAATCGATAGACTGCTCCAATCCTGACTGGACTTTAAACCCTGAGAACTGAGAAGTTTTCCCCTGTGGCACTAAGGAACCTTTCATTAAGTTTAGCAAATGTACACATAATAATGTTTCTGCTTTTTAAAAGTGAAAAACTGCTTAACACAAATGTTTAGCTTTTATAGCTTGGTAGTGGGTTTGAAAAGAAGCCATCAAGTTCTAAGCATCATCTACTTTAATGCTGCATCTTGTAAGCTTCAGGAGTCCAAGGACAGTCTCCAGTCAGTCTTTTCACATGTGGTACCCTGTGTGACTAAGAAAAAATAGGAAAAGTCAGTCACTTGAACAGACCATTCAATATGGTCATTTGTTCAAAGGATCCTAGAGCCCATTGCTTCAGCTATATTAAAGTGTGCAGTATGTGTTAAATTGCAGTGAGCAGTGATGGTCACACTAGGAATTAATGGTAACAAAAATAAATGAATTTAAATTCCAAATTTTATGGGTCACTGAAATGTTTCTTCATATCAGGGTAAAGTTACCTAGCAGTCATAAATTTCAGACATATTAAAAAGAGGTGAGAATAAGCATACAACAAAACACCAAAAAAAAGAGCAGTTGCCTTTTTTTTTTCCCTGGCACCTGTTATAAAAGGGAAGAGAAAAAAATCCTAAACAAAGTTGCAGAAAAGCAAAGCTGAAGAACTTCTTAATAAACAAAATGTTGAAAAAAAAAACCCCTAAAAAATATATTCTATATAGGAACAATCAGTTCTGATCTTGTAAAACTGTGGGTGATGAAGGGTGACCAGAGGTATCCACTGACCTGTGTGGCACCCACCCCTATGTGCTTACTTTCCAGCCTCCTACAATAAGCTTAAATGCCTGGTGGAAAGCCAGTGGTCAGAATAGGGTTTTGTCAAGGATGAAAAATCAACAAATCAAATGATCTGTCAGGTACATTAGTGGCTATGGGTGGTGGAGTTTTAATACTGCCTGGATCCTGCACCCATCCAGTGGAAGCCCTTGGTGATTTGGATTAAAGAAATATACATGTGCAAAGATGAAGTGAATTGCTTCCTTCTCAAGAGACTTTAGAGGAGCACAGATCACTGATAAATTGATGATTGTACCCTTTATTTTTCTTTGCAGGAATTCATGTACACAGTCAGTCCCTTTCATAATTTTAATTTTGGCTTGGAAGGCTGTTTCAGAAATTCACTTCTGATATGACTAGAAACTTAATTTCTTATTTAAGTTATTAGTGAGCAATTTGTATTGATTTGGTCTTGTGCCAGTAGTTATACTTTTAAAAATTCTGTTTATTATTATAGTGGAATATAATATATTCTTTTTTTACAGATGCCGTCTGAAGTGTTCATACAAGCCTAGGAACGATCTTTAACACAAACCATTCTGGTGCCAATATTTGTTCTGAGATGATTTCTGCCACAGCAGAACTACATTTAATTTAGTTTAGTGAGTTGATTTGAATAAGAGTTACAGTTGCATGAAATTTTTGGACAAAAAAGATACTTTTTTCACCAAAATAGATGTTCTTGTATCTCAATCAGAATTTAACTGAAATTATGTATGAAACAAAAATGTGTGTTATCTTTAAAAAAGACTGTGACAATGGAATTTAATTTTTGAACCCCTTTTTATAAGAGTAAGGTATACTCTTTTCTTTGACAGTTTAGTAGTACTCCTTCCTCTAAAACTAATGATATGGCTATTAAATCATTAACAGGTGGCTTCTCTCATAATGATTAACAACTCATGCCAGAGGGTTGGGTTAGTGCCCTTCCCTTTAAAGTAGAGAAGCAGAATATACTCATCCACTGCAGCTGTCTTAGTTGCATCTTCAGTATTGTCCTCTGCCACTTCGGACTTGCTGCAGTTCCTTGCAGTACGCAGCCAATGGAAAGACCAAGTACTGGAAGATGTTACCCTTCGTTTAAATCTCAGGATGTGATAGGATGGAGATGGGTAAGTGAACAAAGTGAATGGAGGTCTGCAAAAATGATTCTTGCAGTAGAATTGTACAGCTACGTGACGTTTTATGACCACAGGCTTCCTGGACATTGAAAATAATTAGCAGCAGTGTTATCCGTGGCCAGGCCTGGAGCCCCAAAACTGCTCCTGTCTAGAGGTGTCCATTGCTTGTGCAAAATTTCTGGGAGATGGATGTGTTGATTAGCTGTCTTCCAGCTCCCAGTCATCCTCCTGCCTGCACTGATGCTGGAGTATCATAAACATCATTTTTTTAACTGGCCTGACAGTGCCATGACCAGAAACATCCCTAATGTAGCCCAAGTACCCTCCTCCTCTCTTGTACCATAAGGTCATGGGTTTGCTTTTACTTCTGCACAGACCATTTACAGCACTAAAAGAAGGTTTGGATTCCTGCCTGCATTCCCTCCACCCAAGCCCTTTTTAATTTTAAAGACACAAGAAAATAAAAATAGATAATAGAAGAATCCCTTATAAATGAATTGATGAAGACATAACAGTTAACAGTTCATATTTATGCATCATACTTACAAAGTGGTTTTATTCTTTTAAAAAGTGGTTAATGGTTTTTCTCCAATGGCTGTCCGTTTAGTGTTCCTTAAAGGAAATTAGTTTCCTCTCATCCCATTAAATAGTTTACTTGCTGGTTCCCAAAGCTCACATTTTGGGTTATATCTCAAACTGCATCAAGCATAGGAAGTATCTGAATATGGAAAACAGAGTTCAAGAGTAGGCAATTTTAATTCTTTATTCTTAACTATTAGGATTTTATAAATCAATGGGTGAGTGCTACGTGCAGTGGCATTTTTGTTATTTTGATGTTTTGGGGTAATTTTTTCCAAGGCAGCAATGTTAACTTTGATTTAAAACAACAACAACATAAAAAGCAAAATTTTGCTGTATTTTTCACTCAATCTCAGGAAAACCAGATGGGTCTAGAAGCCCTCCAGTTATTACGGATTACTGCGTATTACCAATTGTTCATATGGATAAGATCTTTTCAGCTTTTATAAATTAAATTTTCTTTAGATTTCATTGGTTTTGCTGTTGCAGTACCTTAAAAAAACCCCAAACGTCTCTCTAAATGACTTTACTCTTTCTGATAATCCAGTTGATGAGGCAAATGTATAAAAATCCCACTAATGTAGGCTGAGACATGTCCCAAAGTAGCTTGCTTCTCTAGTCAGAAAATCATAGAGAACTTAGTAATCCTTCAGCCTTCTTGAGAAACTTATAACGATATTATGTTTGCTCAGATTTTATTTAATCCTTTCAGAATATTGCATTAGGCTTGAAGGCTGTATTTACTCTTGTGTGTTTCCAGTCAGCAAAGGATAAAGTTGGAAAAAGGAATTTAGGTTAAATTGACTTCTAATAGGAAACTATTCTACTGAAACTCAGAAGTACATCTGTGTGCGATAAAGGACTTTGAATTCCAGTCATATAAGTGACTAAATTCTCCTTGAAGATGTAATTAGGGATGTGCTACTTTTACACTATTAGCATATCAGTTTGTTTTTTTCCCCTTCCACGTTAACTGTCCTCCAGGAAGAAGAATTAGTTCTTCAAAGTCTTTACGTGACTTGATTAACTGCTTCTGCCGCATTAAAGTGAAACTCAACCTGTAGCAGCCAGATACAGAAAACTGTCATGAGGAGCAGGTAAATGTGAAGCAGTTCAGACCAATCTCGTCAGCTTAGTAAGTTTGAAAGATGCTTACCAAAACTATAATCAAACTTTTGAAGTCTCTTGATGCTGCAAAAGTGAGCTACATATCCCAACAAAGCAGTGCATGAAGTAGTTTCAGAGTGAATTATTATTTTTCTATTGACCTTAAAACCATCTACAAATGGTACTTTTTCAGGGTCAAACTTGTATGGAAATCATGATTCTTTGCTAATCTCAAACAGGTAGAAAGCAAACCTAAACAGGCAGTAGGAGACTCTGCATAAGATTCTAATGTGATACACACCATAAGCAAGTACTGTTAAGTTGGTTCCAGTATGTTGTATGTAGAAATCTGAGAAGAGGTAGTTCGTGGAGAGCTACAGCTCTTTGGAAGTTCAGACTGACCTCCCTGTGCCCCAAAGTGGCCAAGCTGTATTGTTTTAAAGTCATTTGCTAGAAGAGTCTAAGAGTTTACACACACGCACATGCACAACTTGTGTTTTCAGTTGTGACTATTTTAAAAAAAACAACAGTTTTGTTTGTTTGTTTCCTCTAGTGGATGAGTGAATGATAGCTTCATACAGTTGCTCAGCTGAAAATGGCTGGTATTTGGTATGGGATTTGGGGAGGTATCATAAGTACTTGTTATATGTTTATAACTTTCCTAGGCATTATCTTCTGGCTAGTAACAGGGCACAGAATTAGATGGTCCCTTGTTCTGGCCCAGGACAGGTGTTTTTTCTGATGTTGACAGAAGAGTGTAAACCTTGCCCAGAAGTGGATGAACCCCTTCTAGAGTATTTCTGACAATTGTTTGTCAGAGTTGGTTTCTTTTATTATGACTTTGGTAATGAACTTTGCCTGGATATGCTTAGGAGAGCATCTGTGTTATATTCTTGACTGTATACCATTAGTTCTTCAAGTAGTGAGTAACAGGCAGTGATATGTCAACAACATGCATTTTGCTTGTCTGTGTATTAAGGTATTTTGTAATGTTTAAATTCCTTATTACTTTCTGCTTTGTGACCTGGAGTGGAAAATGCATGAATAAACAGAGAGATAAATTAATTCAGGACAGAATAAACTTGAAGAAAATCTGCTGGGCAAAATTTAGTACTGGAGAGAAAGACTATGAAAAAATAGTAACTTCTCTTGTTAACATATTGTTAATGATGAAATCTTGTCTTGAATAGTAATTAGTACTTAACGGGGAAAAAAAAAAAAGAAGAAAAAATGAAGAGCTCTTTCTGCACTGACTTTTTTAAAGCAGCATAGACTCTGTTAACCTTTGTGGGTTAAACAGCCATTGGAGATACTGGCAGGAAAATAGTTTCTCTTCAGAGACCCCTCAGTTCATCTAGCTTATCGATGATTACTTAGATCAGGGACCAGCTTCAAGGATTCATTGCCAGTGTTTGCTTTCTGGAGTTTCTGCTTGTCCTGTCTCGTTCTACCAGCTTTTAGATGAACGACCAGTAATACATGCAGGGATTGTTACTTTGTGGTTCTTCCACAGGTTTCTTGGAAAACTGACTTGTCCATTAGTTACCAACAGTCCTTATTTGTGTATATTTCTGGTACTGCACTTTATAGCAAGAGAACATTAGCTAAATGAAAGCCAGGCAAATGTTCTTTGCTATAAATGTTGGTAAATGAGCAGTGGAAAGCAAAGACTGGATGAGATTGCATATGTCTTCCTGTTTGTTTGTAGAGTTTCTAATAAAAAGGAAAATTCTTGGGAAAATTTGATTTGTTTTAAAGATTTGAGAAGTCTTTGCATGTAGTGATATTTTTTCTTCTTTCCTGAGGAAAGAATGTGTATTCCGAGGAAAATGTGAAACAAGGATCTTTGCAATACTTAATTCTTCTTCTTGTAACAGTCTTTCAGAATGTGTTGAATCAGTAGGCTTTTGTTTGCTTTGTTTTTTTTAATCAGAGCACTACATTCACTTGCAATCTGTTTGGGAAACCTACTGGGACAGCATTACTGTGAATCAAACTGATAATGGAAATTGATGAGGGGAAAAATAGTACAATGTTGATGTGAGTAATACCCTTTAAAACAATTGAAGGAAACTTCAAACACAAATGGGTTCTCTAATCATATTTTCTTTAGGCTTGCATCATATACAAAAGGAAATAGCACATTATTGAAGTGTATTGCATGTCTAACTCAAACCAACAGCACAATTTACCTTATGTCATTAAGTCTTACACAAATAGACAGTATTTTCCCACAAGGGGAATATTTACTTCTGCTTGAAATATGAAGTAATAAGTCTAATAGAAGTAGGAAGGTGTAATATATTGTAAAGCTATTTTGTGTACCAACAGAATTTCCAATAAGCCTAGTTTTTGTATTCAGCAGCTTTGCTGTAAATAATTTACAATAATAATGGATATTGCAAGGTTTATGTTGGACAGAAAGGGGGAAAAAAATACACTATGGGTCATAATTAACAGTAGACTTGATACGTGATTTTTTTTTTTTAAGGTACGTGGATTGTAAAATAGATAGTAAGAACTCTTAAAGTTTAATTGCAGTCTTAGCAGTGTACTTCCTTTTGATATAGGGATACTCAGAGAATAAAGGACAGCATTTTGTTTAAACTTTAGGAGAAGGTCTGACTTGGAAATTAAGAAAATAGTTGTAGCAGATTTTTTTGCAATGAGCAGTGTGAGTTGGTGATGTGTGGTGCCTACTTGGAAGGAATGAAGTTAGAGATGAGAATTTTGTACTTAACAACAGAAATAAGGTGCTCTATTTACTGTTTAGGGGCTGATTTAATTTCATGTCCATTAAAACATTTTGAAGGACAAACCGTGGATTAAATTAATCAGAAATTATTTGGTTTATCCACAATCAAAGTCTTTATTATTGTAGCGATCCTTCTTGGTACAAGCTTTTGTTTGAAATTCTTTTTTTTTCCTTGAAGTTAAACATCTATAATTGCATAGAGAATTCTGAATAAAGTTTTAACAATAAAAGAAAACATTACAATAGCTGAAACTATCTGCTGCTTCCAAGTGTTTATTGGAAATACATTAATTGAGGAATCCTAGGGCTGCATTTATAACTATTATGTATGACAGCATTGAGTCATATTTTATGACAGCATTGAGTCATATTTTATGACACCTCTGGGTCATGGTTTGCTCCCAATTAATCTGTGTAGCTGAGATCTTGCTCTCTTCTGGGGCATCCAACTGACTGCCAAAAAGACAAAAAGTGGTGGCATCAAACCATGGGTAATACCTGCCTTTTATTCTTTAATTGGGGAAATTTTTCTTTGAGATATGCTTAGTTAGTCCAACTGATGTATTTTTGCTTACCTAGTGTTGCATTTTATAAAACATTTCTTTTATATCTTTTATTATTTCATAATCCAAATTTCCCAGTGTAGTCTTCCATACATCTGAGATAAAACTAATTACCCAACCCCTTTCCAGATCCCTTTAATTTGCTACTTAAATTAAAAAAAAAAAAAATAATAAAATCCTCTTTTAAAAGATTCATTACAGTATGTATTACTGGATATGGAAAAACATGTATCTCTTCTTCCAGGTTCATGGACTCAGATTATTTTAACTTGAATGGTTGCATACTTCTTTGCACATTGTTTCAAATTTGGTTGTAGTAGCTTGCTTCTCTGGTCTCCCACTCCTGCCTCCCTCTGCATTTGTATTCCACCTTAGCATTATTTTAAAAAGTTGATGTTTTAATTTAATTTGAGCTCTGTTTAGATTATGTTTAATCTCCAGTTCTAGCTGTGTACATTTTTCTTCTTTTACTGCTTGTAGCATTAAAGCATTTTCCTGGTTTGATGAATTTCTTACACACATTTAACCTGTGACAATTTTGTTTTTTCTTTTCATTGTTACAGCAGTAGGGGTGTGTCAGTCCTGTTCTGCTAGTAAGTATATTAATCACATCTCTGCTTATGCCAGTTGTATTTCTTCACAATACTGTGATAGCATCATGATCATAAAAATGTCTTTTAATGCAGAATTGATAGTTATCTCTACCTTTTAACAAATATGCTGAGTTGTCAGAATATGTGTCAAAAACCACTTCAGTTTTCTGTGGGCATAGTGAGAACAGTAGTATTCCACCTCTTTAGGCAGTAACCCAAGTTGACTGATGACTATAGTAAATAAAGGTTTACTATACTAGATAATGTGAAGGAATGAATAAAATTAGATACAGGAAAGTTCTGGCCTTCTGTATCAGTTGTTATTTACATAAGCAGAGTTTCCAGCACTAAAGGACATGACTCCTTTGCCTGAGTTCCTAAATTGTTTGCTTAATGGAATAAAGCAATTTGTAGCATCTCAGTGGTTTTGGGGATTGTCATTGCTGTTGTGGTTCTGTCATTGTTGTTGTTCTTCTTTTAACCTTTTTAGATGTAGAAAAGACTGTTCTGCTGACTTCTAAGCTAGGCAAAGAAACCTTGCAGGAAATTCCATTCTGCATATTTGGGAAGGAACCGGCAGGATTCCAAACTTAAAATTAGTAAACAGGTTTTTCAGCTCTTCAGGAGAACAGCAAAACAAGCCACATATGAACAAAATTCATTCAGTCATTGTTTCGTCATATAGACTCACCACTTCCAGGTGAAACATGTCGGATAAGTGTACGTTTTATTTGCATGTAAAGAATTTAAAAGCAGCTGGAGCGTCATGAAACTTTGAGGAGAGATATGTACCTTCTGAGGAGAGGAGGAGTTCAATTGTGAACTTTATTACCAACTCTAAATCCATGTGTGGATTTCCATGTAGATTCCTCTGTCTGTAGGGTTGGAGTAAGGGAAAGGACAATTTGCTGCTTCTGTAACATTGTCCCCTGTGAACCTCTCATTTACTTGAGAACCTGGTGAGGAGAGCTGGGAAAGTGAAGAGATGAAATGTACTGGCAGATGGGTATTTTACATCTCCCAGTCCCTGCCCTATTGCTGTTATAGGGACCTTGGTTTTGGACAGATGCATGGATGCATTCATCACATGAATAGGCTAAAAAATTGGGCCTTTGTTGGTGTTTCTCTGATAACCTGCCAAAGTTAGAAATGGCTACGTTGAAAGGCAGCACACATTCTTCCATGAAGAAGTAACAGGTAGGAAAAGTAGAGGTGCTTGCAGAATAATGTCTCTTGCTGGAGTCTTTGAAGATCTTACTATAAAAGCAGCACATTTCTTTATCAAAATTATTACAGGCTCTTTCATGGGTATTTGTACATATTTGTTTGAGGGAAAGGTCAGGGTGAGGGTTTTAAGTGTGCATGAAACAATGCTATTCCTCTAAAAATTCAGTGTCCTTCATTTGATGTGAAATCTCTGGGAGAAGATGGTGAACTTGGCAGAAACTCAGGAAGAACAATGACTGAGAAGTTTCACTTTTAATTTACTGTGACTTCACTGACAATTTCTACTTCTTTAACCTTATTAACTGGAAAAGACGAAACCACTATCCAAGAGATAGCAGAGAGAAACTGATGGCACTTTAACTCCCTGCTAATATCTTTATGAATGAAAGAGCTCTTTTGAAGACAGAGTGCAGTAATCGGATGACAAAACCTGTGACAGTCGGGTACTTTTTAATGGCTTGGATCATGAGGGGTCATGGCTCCACAGCTGGAGAAAAGGTAGCATTTCTGGAGGGACAGTAGTTCTCCTGCCTCAGAAGTCATCTTCTGTTCCTGGATGACTGCTCTGTAATTGAGTTAAAAGAGCAGCTGTGTTGGTTCAGTAGAGATGTTTTTATATAGAGTAGTACCATTAATTCCTTAGAGGAACAAATATTCTGCTGGCAGAATGATGTTACATGGTACTATCTTCCCAAGTCAAGGATAGGGAACCAATTATAGAGGAAAAAGATGAGAAGTGTAAGGAAATGGCTAACAGCTCAGTGAGCTGCAGTCTCAGTGTAGCAGGGCTATGAAAATATTGACTTTGCCAGGTCCAGATAAAAACAGGTCTAGAGTTAACAACCTGTGGCTATACTCTAGCAGTGCCTCTCTCCATCTATCAGAGGTGTTCACGATCTGCTTATTTAAAGTGAAATTTTCTTTTCTCCTTAGATTATGTTTTAACAGACTGTTATTTTGTGCCAAGCACTTCTGTGCTGTTTGGGGTTTATCTTTTAATCCTGCTTGTTTGCTATTCTCTGTCTCATAAGCTTTGCTATTAATAATACTGCCAACAGTAACAGCAGAGACTTCACTGCAGGTAAGCTCACCACAAAGTTCTCCTGGATAACTAAGAAGCAACTGTAGTGAGGTTTGTTCAGGTTTTGTCAGTCATAACTGATTTAAGAAGTTAGTGACTGACTATGGTATAGGAAGGACCCAGGCTCCTAAGATTGCTAGCTGCCAGTGTGTTGCCTAAAACTGTATCTAGTTATGCACCTTTCAGTACTTCCTATTTTCTTCACTTTTGTGGGTTTCTGTTCAGTATTTCTAGGCTAGACTCCTTTCCAAACAGTGGGAAAAGGTACTCTGGTCACGTTCAATCTCTGCAGACAATGCAAGAAGCTCTCTGCTGAAGGCTGCAAACATTTGATGAGTGTCTGACTGCTCCCAGGCATCCAACAAGAAAAGACTTTCATTGCAGCATGCAAAGTTGCCATAATACTGGTGACCACTGCCTTGTTACTCGTGAAGGTGTCTGGCTTTTGGATAGTGCTCAGTCTTTTGGATGTCCCAGCAGAATATGAAGCACATGAGGCTACAGCTGTTTGCCTGCAGCCCATACAAAGGAGAGTTGCATAAGCCACAGGGAAACTGAGCCAACCTGTTTGTAAAAAGTTTCCCCCTGTATTTATGACTTTAAAAGTAAATATTTTTTAATAGATTGCAATCTGTCTCCTGTACCTGAATAAAACTCCTATTCAAATCAATGGGAGGTTTTACTGCAGAAAGTTAAAGTAATAGCAGAAAAAACTGGTCTTAAATGATGTTGAAAACACTGTCGCTCTTTTCAGAGATAAATGTAATATACTCCAGAGGGTACAGTTTCCCTTTATGCAACATGCATGACTTGTATTAGCTGCTGTTTATTGCGCCTGTGGTTAGTACTCAAGTGGTAACTGAATAATTTAAAATTGCAGATGTGAGTCATTAACTCTATCTTCTTTGGTTTTATCAGAAACTGACCTCTACCGAGTCTGTCTGCAAAACAGACAGATGGAAAAACAACAATGAAGCTTTGGTGGGTGCTTCTAGCTATTCTGTAACCAACTTCTCTTCACTTCTTTAGTAAATATAGGTGGCTTTGGAAAATAAAATACAGTCTCATAGGATTTCCAGAGCCTTTTATCAAAAGCTTAGTCACAGCACAACGTGCATAAGAGAGATTGGTCAGTACTTTGTAAAAGATTGAAAAATATTAGCTGTAGTTTTTGGGAAAAGAAGGCATGCTTTCTCTTGTTTCTGTCAGTAGATACTGGTATTCACCATAGTAACAGGGAGCACAAGAAATTTGGGACAGAATATCTTTTCCACTCGCTAAATAATTTTGGTTTGTGTACCTACTCTTTTGCTGGTGGAATATGCTTTAGAGGCTTGAAATAAGGCTTGATTGTTGTAATCAACACTTAAAAGAACTTTGAGGAATTTCTACCGCATAGCGTATGCAAGAATATAATTGAAAACTCGCTCACTGGGGACAACAGTCGTGACCACGCTGTGCCACCCTTGAGTTTGTCTGTCAGCTGCATGATGATCATTGGCCTTAAGGCTGTCGTGTGCTTCTGGGCGTGCTTGCCTCTTCAGACATCCAGCATTTGTCTCAGACGGAGCAAGGAATTGGGGCAAGTCCTCACAGCACATCTTAAGCGTTCAAGGGCGATTGCCCTGTCAGATGATGTTCACCTCTTGTAAGCTGCCATGTGGTGACACTGAGGTAGGGGTAGACTTGAAAGTCTCCCCAAGCAATAAATGCAGGCTGCCATATGTGCTTTCGTATTTCGCCAAGGCAAGTGCATCCTTAGCCTCATTCACAAGCGGTACTAGTCTGTTACTAACATGACAGGCACTGAATACAGGTGAAAGCATGTGCTTCAAGATTAACTTGGGAATTGCTGTTCTCCTATGACTTGAGGAAAAATAACTTTGCTCTTGATACTGTTGTAATAGGGATGCCTAGCAACCAGGCTGAATTATAATACTGAAGATGTGACTGCTGTGGTGCGTGCTGAGCTCAGGCAGTGTGCGCTGCAGTCAATCTGTCAGACCATGTCTGCTGGGGTCTCCTGGCTGATACGCTTAGGAGCTGGAGAGTCTCAGAGCTGTAAATTACTAGTTCGTGGCACATACTATGAAAGAAGCACTCTAGGGGTGAGAACTGCTCTGAATTTAGTGCTAATTCATGGTCACATTGCTTCTTGTAAAAGTCTGACAGGATGGATGTGAAAGTCAAATATAACCATAACATTCAAATTTCCTAAGATTGTTATTCCATGCTGTTATGGGCTTTACTTAATACTGTTATTCAGCATTATGACAGTGATTTTACAAAACCAGAAGGCAAAGGACAGATTACATTGTTCTGTGTGACTTTTTAAAAATAAGATTCCTGAATACATTTAAGCTTGACAGCTCAGTGCTTTATTCCTGCCCACAATTAGAGCAGTGACTGGATATGAAATAACAGAATGGGCTGTTAAAATAATGCTTGGTGGTTTATCTTCTGAGGAGGGATTAATGGGCAAAAAGACTTGCCATCTTCATGTTTTTCTTTTCAAAACCAGGTCTAAAGTGGAAATTGTTTTAAGATGATGTGGACTGTAAAATGATGGCTTTCATAAGTTATATTCCTGTAGTTAGTTTACTTTATAAATGTGTACATATAAAATATGATATAAAAGTAGCGCTATGTATGTATAATGTACAGATGGTTATTGGATATTGTTTTACCATTCTGTTAAAAAGGTTGTCATCTGTTAACCTCTACACGATTTTTTTCATAAAGGTGTCTGATCACAGAACAGAAATAAGATTGTATTAGCACTTCTGTTGCTCGTTTTCTTGGTCTTATGACTCATTGCATTGGCTGTCTGTGTCTTCTGACCTGGCCACAGATCCCAGCCTCATCAGCCTCCCTCCCCCATCCAGTGTGAGACTAACCATGAAACATTACTTTCTGTGTCAGGTTCTTAGTTCGCACTAAGAACTTGTGTGCATGCTGGAGGACAAGTCCTGTCTTGTTGGCTGTGTATTTGTGATTTTTGGAATATGAGTAATTATGTAGTGAAAAATGCACTGGAAGGAAAAATGAGCATGCTGTTTGCAGAGCAAAGGCTCCTGTGGGATGTGCATAATGTGCAAAGTCATCCTGATGTACGTGGCCCAACCATTCAGATAGCTCATTGAAAGGCCCTCAGGCAAGAGCAGCTGAAGGGTACTGCAAAATCTGCAGCTTTTAATAGCTGAAGTTCTGGACCAAAACAGATTCCTTGTGCTTTAAGTTCATATCTTCCCATCCTGTAAAGCAAATACTTAGCTAAGTTACTGTTTTTAAGGCCATGGTTACAAAACAGTAGGGAAGAGAAGCGTTACTACAGATGAAAATAGGCTTTACTACACATGTTCCACAAATATTCTGTTTATGCAACTACCCTCGTGACACCCTCATGCAGTAGTTTTATGCTATGCTTTATAGATTTGGAAAGGTGGGAAGTAGAAGGTTACAGTAAATGACTTGTCTGAAGTTCCACAAGGTGTTATAGAGTACTTGAATTACTGTCCGCTTGTTTAGATAGATGTAAGCTCTGTAAGAACCCAAAAGTAATAAGCAGAAAAACAGTAAATAGAGTCCCATGTTACTCCTTTTTGCACCCACTTTCCAGATGTAGAAATCTGCATTTTGAAGTCAAGGTCCAAAAAGTTTGGCTGTGTTATTAAAAGCAGTGCAGAGCCTTAAGTTTGGCAACTCAGATCCATTCTCACCATTTTTTGGTAAGGCTGTAAAATATCTGTTTAGAGGATCATTTTTATCTTCCTCTTTCTTCCCTTCAGGAAAATTAGCAGGTCTTGTGACAGGGCAAGAGAAATTTGACCTACTAACATCTAAACTATTCAGGGAGCAATAACATAAAAGAACTGTAGAAGGGGAGAAATTGCACAGGCTTAGAGGTTTTATAGCTTCTTCCTCAAAAGCAATGCCTAAGAAACAAGTGGCTTTTAGCGAGGGGGAGGGAGTCCAGCTGATTTGGAATAAGTAGCAGGGTGGATATGTCTGACACAAAAATGATTGGAGCAGTAAATTGAAGGGGTTTGACTCTGATCAGAAGCTGCCGTGTATGACGCCATCCTACTGAATGTGTTTGGCATGAGAAAACTGAGCAAAGAGATGCAAAAGTGAAAATAGGTATTGCTGAACAAGATATGAAAATAAAGCAGGTGAGCACAGAAAGGAGACTTCTGGAGCTCTCTGCTAGTTGTGACCTTCCCCACATGAAAGATGCCTGTTTACTGGACAACTGAGGTAATTTCCTGGTGCTTTTGAATTGCCAAATGTATGGGTAATGGAAGATGGTTTCCTGGGGGTTTTTTTGTGATGGAATCCCTACTACTGTAAAGGCTGATTTCTGAATCTTGCAGAATTTTTTTTTTATTTTGTGACACATAATGGTACACACAAAAAAAATTTCAAGGGTTACAGCAGCTTCAGAAATCTTTTCCCCTGCCTCCTAGCAGTTTAAATGACATAAACATACCAAGCGATACCACTTAAACATAGCAAGTGATGCTTTTTGGCTGAAACACAGTGAATTCAGGAAGAAAAATCACCCCAGGAATTTATCTAAAGCTTGATGTGAATCAAAAATGAGTTCTTGGTAGGATGGGTGTAACAAACAATGCATGGTGAAAATGACCATGCAGTTAAAAGACAGCCATACATTCCCAGAACGGGAAAACAAGCGAATTACTTGAAAAATTTGTAGTAATTCAAAGCAGAGTAGCTTATGTTGTCCAGGGGAAAATTTCTTTTACATTCTGTGTAAAGAGCTTAACTTGAAGCAGAATTTTGTATGTGAGTGGAGAGAAAAACCCTCTAAATTCTCTAAGACTAAAGTAGGACTGGGAAGGTCAAGTCATTTTGTAGTTAAGGAAGGGTCTGGATGTTTGGAAGGGTCTGGAAGTGTCTTTGTGTTTCTTAACACAAGTACTGTAACACATAAAATGTTAGAAATATTTAGCATTTTCCAAAGGTGAAGACCAAAAATTCAATAGGCAGGTGGTTTTATAGAATGTACTATTTTCTTTTTAGAAACTGCAAAGGAAATTTTTTTTCCTTATCCTAAAATAAAGTCCAACGTACAGCATTTTAATGAGAGGTTTTTGTTTCGCTATGTTTCTACATGTAAAATAGGGCATGAATTTGCGAAAAGTGTGCAGTGGCCTCATCTTTATAACAGCAATAGTTTACTCTGTAATACGGTAAATGCCAGCAAGGCCACACTTCAGTTTACCTTAAGTAGCATGTTCATAAGCCCAAACATTGACTATCTAGTTATTTATGGAAGCTGGGAAAGATTTCATTCTGTTACTCATTCCTTAGAAATAATACTGACTTCCTATAGTGCGTAACGTGTAGTAGATTTTGATTCTAAATTTCTGGACAATGGAGTTTTGGTACAATGTAACACTTATCTGAGCTAGTGGATTTTACAGAAGCAGATGATATTTCTTTTTAAAGAAAAATCACATACCTTACTAAAACATAAAGCTTGCATTAAGAAATAATGAAAATAATATTGTGGTTTACTCAGAAATGCTTAGATGTAGTTCTAGTAAGATGGTAATAGTTGATTGCCTATTAAGGATCAAAATAAGTTACTTGTTAAAAAAGGACTAGGTCCAAATTAGCTGGTTTTGTGATTAGCTGTAGTTTTCCAAAAGCATTAATCCACCAGGTATTATACAAGAAAAGAAATGTGCCATTTATTTCTAACATAAAAGTGTCAAAGAGTGAGAATAAACATGCCAGGAAAAAACTCCCTTCCATTTTGATTTTCAGCTATTATCTATAAAGGTTTCCAGTCTGATTTGTCCAATCACTTTCATAAACAGATGATGGAGGATGGATGTTTATCAGCACTTTAAGTGTCAGTAAATCTTTAAGTGGATTATTCTTTTAAATTAACAGCTGCAGTAGCAACAGTATCTTTTTTTTTTACAATGTAAAAGCACTGTGGAAGCGTGTGCTTCAATGGGCAAAGCGATGGCCATCTTCTTGGTTCAGCTGATGGCACACAGAAAAAGCAGCCAGTAAGTTGGGTTGTAGTGGTTTTAGATGAGACTAAAAATTGAAGAGTGTGATTTCCTTGTCTGTCTCTGTGTTTTGGGGTCAATAATATCAACTTCCTTTGAAAGTCTTAGCGTTCTTGGTAGGTTTGCCATCGTCTTCAGTAGAGCCAGGATTTTTCTCGTTCTAAGTGTCTAAAATCTAGTCTTGCCCATTAAAGGCTGGGATATAAGCCACTTTTGGGAAACACTTAAAAATACTTAGATAAAATTCCATAAATTAGTCTGAGTGCAATAAATACTGTTATCTTTTTTTATTGAACAGACTCCATACCAAATAGGAAGTAATCTGGTATACTGTGGTAGTGGTAGTGACATGAAACATGGATGTTTGCTTTATGACTTTTAAAGCATACTCGCATAATATAAATCACATAACTTCTTACTCCATTACTTAGCTGAGAAAACCTAATGCTTTGCAGAGACTGAAAATATATTTGCTTATTTGCAGCTGTCATCATGTATACTTTTGGGCTTTGTCTTTAATCTATGGAACAATCTGTTCTTCATTGCAGTCTGTAGAACTGTCTTCCCTGAAATCAGACTGAAATCATAATGATGTTTGGTTATAAAATTCACCTCTCAGCATCAGCTCAGAAAAGGCCTGCAACTTCTCTGTTGATTTTTGAGACAAGCTTCTGAGACAAGCAAAAATTAAGTACTACTAGTAAAAGTACTGAAGTAGGGGGGAAAGAAATCAATAAGGGAAGGTGGAAAATGTAAATACTATATTAATTGCTGAAACTTTAATTTAGAGTCACTTAATCTGTGAAGGTCAAATAACTGTTTTTGAAACTTCTCCTGTCAGTAAATTACTTCATAAAATCATAACCTGGGAATTCATTGGCTAAGGTCAAAATAGCAGGTGAAGCAAAGACAGGATTGGACACTACGAGCAAATGTGCAGGATAAAATCATGCTTTCTAGAACTCAATTTGGGCCAGAAATGCTTCTGCCCTGTATTCATGAATTTAATACATGCTGACAAATGAATAACAGCAGCAGCAATGAATATGTAAATTTTTTTTTCAGGCTGGACCCACAGTAGAGAGAGAGAATTATTTTAATTGAAATGTTGTCTAGTTTAGCTGGCTACCTATGCTAGAATTTTGTTTTAGTCTCACTCACATTAAAGTAGGTATTTTCTATCAAATAGAGTTGATATGTTCCTCTGAACAAGGACCTAAGATGGAAATGATTACGATTTTATGAGAACAATGGGATTATTTTAAATAGTCACAAGTTTTCTAAAGTTATTATACAAAATTCTAAATTCTCTTTGATAGTCTAGGGTGGTTTTAGGTTTACTTAAAAAAACCAAAGAAAGAAACCAGACTTCTCCAAGAAGAAATCTGATAACTTTCAGCGGTAAAAGATAAGGTATAAATCGCATATGATTACATATTCCTACTACCTAAGAAAGCAGAACTTCAAGATTAAAAGTAGTGACTAAGATCTTATTATCTATTTTTAAATATATACAGGCAATAACCACTTCATGATTTAGCAGATCAATTAGTGCGAAGTCAAGTTCTCTTTGGGATTATTCAGAGCTATTTGTACTCCAGAGATTTTAGACTTCATATTTTAAAAAGAAAACTGTACAAAGTATGTATACTCAAATAATTAAAAGAAACAACCCAAAAACATTTTTTCATGTAAATTAATTGCCCCAGCCAGGCCTCCATGATTAACAGAGACAAAAACTCATGGCAGTAAAATACTACTCTTCCAAATGACTGAAGAGATGCTTCTTACTCCCAGAGTATACTTTTAACATCTCTCTCTAAAAATCCCATGAGATGATTAGCAGAGAGAGAGCCATTGTTCATTTGTGCTTATTCTTTCCTTTTTTTTTAGCCCTTTCCTATTGTTTCAAACTTCTCATCCAGAATTGCAAAGCTGAGGAGTAATTAGATTTATCTTTTTATTTCAAAAAGTTTGAAAGTAAGACTGATGGAAGTATTTAGATGCTACAAAGGTTGTCCCTGTACAATCTTTTCTACAGTCTGGGAAGAAGTAAGGATATGAGGCAGTGCACTAATTGTGTGATGGCTTCTTCAGGGATTACTCTCTTGTTAAAAGATGCTGTGACAATCTCCTTGTGCAAGATGAGCTCCTCCTGCAATATCAGGAAAGGCTTGAGTACAAGCCTGGGTTGCCTGTAGATCTTTTTGGCATGTCCGATATCAGAGACATTCTTTTTGAAAAATGCAGCATGGTATCAGTGAGGACTGGTTTGACTGGCAATCTGTGGCAACATCTAGCTATAAAACCCCCCAGTAATTAATAGTCAAGCGCATGTGTGTGAAGTTGTCACTAGCTATGTCTGATGTGGCGTAGAGCAGCATGTGCACAGTGGGAGGCTGTGTGTTGGGGTCGAGCTGGTGCCAGTATGGATGGGGAGGGAGTGTGGGCTTCCCCAGGGCTCAGCTGTGTGCCGACTGGCTGACAGTACTTGGGGCAGGTCCCAATCACCCGCACATGTACGTGTGTGCAAGTGTAAAGCTTTCCCTGATGCAGCCTATCTCCCACTTGGTCCACTAAAGAAATGTCCACTTGCTGTGTCATGTTGTCTGGTGATCCTCCTTCCCCCATTAGGGAAAGAGGGGGAAAAACTCACAACAAAAGCAGTGCAAATTTCATCAGAAAGACTAGCAAAATTGTGGTTAACCATTCTTTATGATGATGGTTTATTCAGTATGAGTGCAATAATTTTTCCCACCTCTTAAATTGTTGGAATCAGGAGGCAGACTGGAATCTGTGCCAAAATTTTAAGAATAACGAATCTAGCTTGTTTGCTTTCTTTTCCAAGTTAAGTGGTGGGTACACCACATAACCCTTGCATGAGGTGTGTGTGTATATATAGCGTGTGTGTGTATATATACGTGTACATATATGTGTATATAAATGCACATATAGGTTTGTCTACAGGGAGTGATAGGAACATAAAGCAGTACATAGATGCATTGACATCTTCAGACACTGTTAATATAAATGGATTTTTGAAGTGTAGCAGCATCCATTTTAAAAGGGTGTGAGCTGGTGTGCTGCTTTCATAGAATAATAGAATCGATCAGGTTGGAAAAGACCTTTAGGGTCATTGAATCCAACCATAAACCTACCACTGCCAAGTCCACCACTAAACCTATGTTCCTGAGTGCCACATTTATGAGTCTTTTAAATACCTTCAGGGATGGTGACTCAACCGCTTCCCTGAGCAACCTGTTCCAATGCTTGACAACCCTTTTGGTGAAGATATTTTTCCTAATGTCCAGTCTAAACCTCCCCAGCACAACTTTAGGCTATGTCGTCTTGCCGAATCGCTTGGTACTTGGGAGAAGAGACTGATACCGACCTCACTACAACCTCCTTTCAAGTAGTTGTAGAGAGCGATAAGGTCTCTCCTCAGCCTTCTTTTCTCCAGGCTAAGTAATCCCAGTTCCCTCAGCTGCTCTTCATAAGACTTGTTCTCTAGACTCTTCACCAGCTTCATTGCCCTTCTCTGGATGTGCTCCAGCACCTCAATGTCTTTCTTGTAGTGAGGGTCCCAAAACTGAATACAGTACTCAAGGTGCGGCCTCACTGGTGCCAAGTACAGAGGGACGATCGCTTCCCTGTTCCTGCTGGCCACACTATTTCTGATACAGGCCAGGATGCCATTGGCCTTCTTGGCCACCTGGGCACACTGCTGGCTCATATCCAGCCAGCTGTCAACCAGCACACCCAGGTCCTTTTCTGCCGGGCAGCTTTCCAGCCACTCTTCCCCAAGCCTGTAGCGCTGCATGGGGTTGTCGTGACCAAGTGCAGGACTTTGACAGCTTTCTAACGTACAGGAAGAACAGACATTTGTAGAAACTGGTCTTGATCTGTAGCTACATACATGTTAACCCAAAGACAAAACATAAATAGATTACACAGTATGAAGAAAAAGAAGTGTGTTTTATTGTTAGTTTAACATCGGTAGAGTAAATGGAGAGAGATGCAATGTATGTCCCAAGCTGCTCAGTTGAAAATTAGAAACATAGACCCACTAAGGTCATTAACCTGACCAGTTAGCTATCATCTTAGATTTAATGCATAACATGTTTGAGATTATAAACTTAGACTGAGTGATGGCAGAGGTATAGATACAGAGCTATGACCTTTTCCTGTTTACCTGATTATACTGCTAAGCCTTTCCTGTGTGTTCTTGGCCTTTTTCTTTGCTTGCTTTTATTTATTCCTTGTTATACTTCAGTGGCCTACTAAATGTGTTATTTTCAACAATATTTATTTTTCCTTGCTGTTTAATTATTCTAAATATTTATAGATGGCTATATTCTCACTCAGTAGGCACTTGGCTAATCTATATAAATTTATCTCCTTTATAAATTATTCCTTCTAGCCCCTTGCCAGATTACATGTAACTGAATGCAAATTAAACATGCTTCAAAGCTTATCAGTCAGCAAACCAAGAACAACAACTTGTCTTATCAAAGTGTGGCAGCTTAAGCAAAAAGAATGGAAACTTTAGTTTTTCAAGAGAAATCATGATGTGATTTGGCAAAGCAAAGCAAGTGCCTGTTCCTGCACTGATCAGCCACCCGGTGAAGTGCCAGAGGTCACTGCTGCTTGTTTGGCCACATTTCAGTTCTGTTTGAGACCTGACTGCTAATTTGAAGCTGGTTCACACAGATGGGCTGCCATGTGGTGACCGGGAGCATTTTAAGCAGAAGATGCCCCTCTGCCCACAGAAGAGTAGATCAAAGGTCCCAAAACCCCTTTATAGTAGCAAATGTATAATACAGAGATGCATCAAATGTTCATTGGTTCTTTGAATGATATTGGAGAGTTGGTGGTACTCTTCTGCCTGAAGGCAACCTGGAAGCTTTCTAGTTATTGAGAGCCTTTGGATTTAAACAAAAGAAAACCCATTGCAATGTGAACACAATTACAGAATTCAAAAGCTTTTCAGAATATTTTATTTTTCCTCCTAGTTATTTTGATCCTGCAGCAGCTGCAAAATGTAACTGTGCAAGGTGTTTGAGCTTTATGAAAGGTTTTGGGGTTTGTTTTTTTTCCTTTTTAGTAGAAAGCTTTAACATATACACACGGATTTTAAAAGTTTGGAGGTTTTTCTCATTAAACAGATTTCCTGGACGGGTGGGGGAAATCCCTGCTTTTTGCTTGCAAATATCCACTGCAGGAGAAGATATGTAACAGTACGAATCATGCGTAATTATGTAGTGACTATCAAGCTTACTTCTTGAGATTATCCCTTCTTAGAGTATATGGGCTTGATTTGACTCAGTATCAGTTTAAAGTATGCTATAAGTAAAAGAAATGTTAAGCTGCTTCTTGATATTCAGGAGCAACGGAGTAATGTCAATGGCATGGATATAACATCTGTGGGCAAAATCCCTGAAATCAACAGGAATATTCCAAAAGGCTTTTGTGGCTTTGGATCAAACCTGTCTCTGTAAGTTTGGGAGGAAATTTGCATGCACATCCATTTGCCCATGCAGATGTCTGTTCTGTATTCAGAATAAACAATTGCACACATCAGCAACTGTTTTCACTTGCAAATATGGGTTACTGTGCATATGGATTTTATAGGAGCTTTATGGAAGCAGTCCCTGTAATGACATAGCCAATAGCACCTCCTATTTCAGCGGTGTTATTCTGAAATGGTCATTGCTCCCACAGTTGCCTAACAGTTGTGAAATTTTATTTCTAAAATTGCATGTTTGTAGATTACTTAAAGTCAGCTTTGGAATAGAGCAAGACAAATAGTGGTTTGGTGATGAACATGATGTATGAGTTTAAAAGCTTAATGTTTTGTTAGGTTTAATAACTCTTAAGTTTAGCCATCTAAAAAGGGTAAGGTGAAACCTCTAACCTAACTTAGTCACCTAGACTCTCAAGTCAACCAGAAGGACTTTATGGACACTGCTGGAAGGTAGGTCTGTAAGACATGCGGTGGGTCATAATTTCCTTTAGGAACCGCTTATCTTTCTCTAATTATCTAGAGGGCTCAAGGGACATGAATTCTACCTTTTGTCTGGGATGAACCTAATAATATTAATTTCCTCTGACATATTTATTTGTATAAAATGCTTTTCTAATGTCAATATATGTTTCTATAGAAGCCTAGAATTTTTGTCTGCTGGAATGTGGGAAGTAGAAGGGAATAGACCAAGTAAGAAGGAGCACAAGAGAGACCTTACTTTGGCGTGGCCTTTTGTTTTCTTTCACTGCAGTACAGAAAGTTGAGCCTCGCAAAAATGATAATAGTACAGGTTTTTGGCAGTCACTTGGAAGACAAATTTTGCCTTTTAGACATAGTGACAGGGAAATCCTACACCACTGGAAGATCATTAGAAAGAAAGAGCAATCCTCCTGAACCAGCCTCCTCTCAGTTTCCACCCATTACTGCAGGGAATTTGCAGTTTGCTGCTGGCCTAAGAC
This sequence comes from Buteo buteo, assembly GCF_964188355.1. Classification (NCBI taxonomy): domain Eukaryota; kingdom Metazoa; phylum Chordata; class Aves; order Accipitriformes; family Accipitridae; genus Buteo; species Buteo buteo. The sequence continues at coordinate 17,167,941 of NC_134175.1, read as the reverse complement.
AGCAAACAGATCGGATGCCTTTGTTCACCCTCAGTCACTGATTCAGCTATGGTGAGGAGGGGAATTGCTGCTACTGTGAGGCTTGAGCACTTACAGCACTGGCATGCCCAGAGTGAGTGGTTGTATCACTTGTCACTTGGCCTCCATCCACTAACACAACTGAGCCCCGTCATTTACAAATACGTTTAGCTTGGATTCAAATCCATAAATATAAAATAAAACAGTGTTTTTTGTAAATCAGCTCACAGCTGCAGTGGTTGAATATCCCTGATCAGCATGCAGACATTACATTTTTCTTTGTTGGTGTAATGCCCTCTATCCATGAATCAGAACAAAGAGGGGCTTTATATATCATTTACTCTCTCTGCTGGAAGCACAGAGTGCTGCATTTGTCATACAGGTCGACAGAAAGCATAAGGATACAGGTATTCCTTGTTGCAGGGAGACGTGTGCTGCTGCTGACAGAAGCCGAGAAAAATGTCCAGGCTGCTCCAGTATTTCATACTAGCTGTGTTTGGCGTTTAATGACACAATTGTAGCAATTCAATTTTATTATGCAGAGTAGAGGAGGATGTTTAATTTCATAATGTTTGGAATGGCCGCCTATTTATATTGAACATCTTGGGGACAGACTGGAAACCCTTTTACTCATCAGGTCTAGCCTAAAATTTGCAGAAAACTAGTAGGTGCTCTACGGCGCAAAAGCAGTCCAAGAAATTGCTTGGTTCCTATATACACAGGGCTCTAAAGTGACATGACCCATCCTAAAAAGGCCTTGATGTTTGCTGCTGTGAGTTAGCTGAATATATGCAGGTTTTTGCCCCACACATAATTCTCCTGTGAAAAGGAGGCAGATAAGACAGATAGGGAGATAAAATCCAATAACATTATAAGTGCCACAAGATAGGTGCCTGTACAGCAGAAGAAGAGAGCTTTAGATGCTCCCAAGGGAAAGAAAAGATCTCAGATTGCAGCTTCTGTCTCTGCTCCATAAAGGCAGCAGGCGTAGGGCACAGCATCTCGCCCTGATTCGAGGTGTGTAATATGTTGTAGGAACATGGGAAGAGTAGGGCCGATGGCCTATTTTGGGTAAAAGGCAGACTGGTCTGCTCTCTTAATAGAGCATTGGGGGGGGGGGGCGGAGTTAGAGAAGCTCTGCTGCCCTCCATTGTCAGTTACTGGAATGGGTCCTGCCTTTTTTTTTTTTTTTTATAGTTTTGAAAAAATTGGCAGCCGTTGGTAGAGAGGTATAGGGGTGTTTTTATTGCATTATCTGACTAAACCTATGACTTCATGAAAAATTGTAAGTTGATTAAAAAAAGAGGGAGACTGGGTGTAGAAATTGCCACAAAGAGCAACACCAAGTGTCAGATCGGTTCAGATTGAGCATTTGGTGCAGTGCTGGCTGAGAATGAACAGGCATCACTAGGCTGGTGTTTTTACTGTGTTTAGTGAATGCTGTGTTATCTTCCAGTCTTTGCGTAATTTTTATCTTTCAGCTTTTTTTTTGGTGATGATAGTAATCGTAAGAGAACCATGAGTGTTTAGGTCAGATAACTTCCTTTAATTCTAAACACACTTAGTATTCAGATAAAATTTCCACAGTCAAATTGCATACTCAGCTCAAATAAATGGATTGTCCTGTTATTGATATCTTTACATCTGTAATATTTTTTCATTCTCAAGTGCATCAATAATGAAGTGTGAAATACATGTCACTATTGTCTTAGTCTGAAAATACTTAACAAGAGCATGTATAGTTCTCATCTCTTTGCTGTAGATGTTGATAATGGAAGTGCTAAGGGGTGAAATATTTAAGAATGCAAAAACCCCTTGGGCAATTCCACTTTGACATTAATTCAAAATTGCTAGTAGCTTGATGGATACAGGGATAAGAGGAACCTGGATCTCCAAGATATATCTGTGCGTAAGACTAAGAGTGACACTCTGAGCTATTCTAGGCTGATCTTAATTACATTCTGAACCCTTCCTAATAGAAATTTGATGAAACTCTTCTCCCCCACACCTAGAAAATACAGTCTGATCGTATCTGCAAACATTCTGTACCAGATGGGAAGCCAACAACAAGAAGCGAAGCACAGTTTTCCTGCATACCCCGTACATTATCTGTCCCTTTAGTAGAACTGAAAAGAACAGGTAACGAACTCTAGCAATGAAAACTGCAAAACAAGCCTTGGAAACAGTGTGTTAGTGGTTCATATTGATGTAGGAAATCATGTTAGAGACTGTCAGAAACATTGGTATCAAGAAGAAACCCCTGCCATTCTTGTACATCTTCTACATCTCATTCCATCCTGTAGTGTTTAGGTGGGGCTTTTTCCCCTCCAATTTTCTGTAGCTTTCCATTGTGGAAACTTTATGCAGTCTCAATAAAGAAATAAATTAAATTATAGGAAGCTGCTGAGGTAATGCTGAGTGCCTTGTAATGTGACAATTTGTAACACAAAATTAAAGTCTCTACTATAATATAAAAGCCCCAAGTATGTTATGCTATCTCCATCATACTTGCCGACGTTTACCTTATTGTCCTTGACTTTCAAAAGCTTGAAACCTGCTTTGTCTATCTTTCCCTCTTGTTTTCCATTGAACAGTGACATTTTTCAGTGTTTCATATATTCTGGACAGTTGACGTTATGTAAGTTCTGGAAATCTAGAGTTAAAGATCTTTCCTTTTAGTCCTTCCATGTTATATCTAGAATGGTTACTACACTCTAGATAATCAGGCAGTTAACTCATGTGGGATGTAAGGTATGCCGACAGCAAGAATTTTGATAGTATCAACGTTTTCACATTGGGAAACTCAGGTGTCTGAAGTTGTTTGGCCTGTGGACTTAAACAGTCTGTGAGAGAATCCATCAAACATGTTAGCACCATCTGTAATAGAAGAAAACATTAAAACATTTTTATTAATATTTTGGGTGTAATTGGGAAGATCTCACCAAGGGATTCTATGAGAAATAAAAATGATGGCAGCATCAAAGCCTGTCCATTTTTTCAAGCATTGTAATCGTTTTCTAGAATACAGTTAGGAGACCACACAAGCTTAGCATTTGAGCTTGTGATAATTTTTCCCTCTTGCATTTTCTTCTGTGTGTGCTTTAAAAAAAAAAACAAAAAAAACAAAAAAAAAAACACCAAACACTTGATTAAAAGCATAAGGATGTTATTAATTGCAGTACCTTATATACTCAGGGATCATTTAAGGATTTTTCCCTCTTAAATTTGAGAATGTTGATGATATTTTTTAATATGATTTGAACAGATTAATTCAAATAGTGGACAGAATTGCCATACATATTCAGTTTGTTTCCAGTGTAAATTGCTAGTTATTTTGAGGTAAAGTTTTTGGATTGGTTTTGTTTTCTCAAGTAGTAGATGATGGCAATATTATAGGAGTGCCTATATATAATGATATTAAATTTGCAGATGTTTCACTCTAGCCTTTTCTGACATTATGAAATACTGCAGTATCTGTTTGTGATCCTTCTATGTGATAAATACTTTAAAGCTGGCAAAAGAAATAATCTCAAACCATTGTTTTTGTCATATATGTAGTAGTTTTTTTAAAGCGTAAGCTTTTAAAAAGTCTTTTTTACCAAAAATGTAGTAGAAAAAACTTTGAAATATCTGTGCTTGTGGAGATGATGTTTTAATGTAACTACAGCATTAATTATGTCGTGCAGTTTTGTGTCCAAAACCCAGAGAGAAGTGGGAATCAGATACTGTTACAGGAGAAATAGTTTTACCTACATTTGTTGTCAGAAATAGTTTTACCTACATTTGTTGTCATCGTTGACATCTCCAACTGGTATTTTAATTGTAGACACCATATTTCAGTCTTTGAAAACATTAAAAATACAGAGCCAGCCAACACTTGTAATTCTATTTCTTTAGCTTTTAGAGATTGTTTTCCTTCAGCTTCCAAGCTGTTTCCAGGGAAACTTAGGGGAGTGGTAGTGTCTAATATCATAGAGTAATGTAGGAAGATAAAGTTACAAAATGTCGTTGTCTTGCAGTCTGTGTGTTATTGTCAGGTGGCTGCTCAGTACAGCATTCTTTGCTTTTGAAGTTACTAATTTTTCCTTAAAAAATGTTAAGAAACATGGATTTTGAAGGTACAGTAGATACTTACTAGGTTAGAAGCTTAATTACTCTTAAGTAAGGTAGTATGTTATGTGAGAACTTTAGACTAATTGCCTAATGCTGGAAACATAATTATTCAGTGTGGGTGAACTGTGTTTAACAATATTACTGAGGTAGATTTACACAGTCATTTAGAGGATGATTGCTAATGAAAATTCTGATGCAAAAAGTAATTGGTAGGTTTTTGTGGATAAGAGACACATTTACTTTTTTATTTGTTCAAACATGGTGATGATCTTTAAACACCTAAATGGTCACGGCATTTGTTTGATGCCAGAGATAGTCTCCCTAAATTGTTAATGGATAATTTGTATAATTTGTGGAGTTTGTATCCAGCCAAGGTCCTTGTCTTCTTGGGCCTAAAAACTGTGAAAGCATGCAGCAAAAAGATAATGGTTGACCCAAGAGCTTGCAGTTTAAATATCTGAAGAGAAATGGAATGCGTTTGCTATTGTATAAACACAACATGACATGAAGATCATGCAGTGGCTTACAGTACTATACATTTTAATAGCTCTTCTCAACATGTATATAATGAAATCATAAAGCATTCCGTTCAAGTTAAACTCTGCAATGTAAATTTGGACTCTATCTACTCTTTGACTTTGTCCCCTTAAGAGTCTTGTATAAAACTCAAAGGCAGAAGTACAGTAGGGGATATTGAAAAGAGATTTGGAGTTTAATACTGATTAAAATATTCATTAATGTTTGTGGCAAATCCTCTGTCTGTTTGAAATTTTCAACTGATGCTATAAAACAGAAGTCAGGGCTGTATCTTTATAAACAGGGAACTAAATGCCTTTCAATTGCTATAACAAAAATAAGATTAACTTAATTACATAAGAAAATGTACTTTGGATCCTAATATCACTAGATATGCTGCATAAATTCATGTTCTGAGGGACTGCTAACAAGAAGTTCTCTAGGTCATTGTTTGGGAGTTATGGAAGAGGAAAAAAAAAGGCTGGGTGTATTTGTAGTTCACTGTGGCTGGGATCCGCATATGTGCCCACTGTCAAGAGAAAACTAGTGGAATTTTCATGTACCAGGCGTGGTGTTTTCTGGCATAATCAAAGAAATACTGTAAAAGCCATTGGTATGCTTTCATTTAGAATACTGTAAGCAGTCAGCTTAGAAATATATACCACTTTATTGGACTGGATGAACAAAAGAGCTACTATTCTGTTTACAGAAAGGACAATATATCTGTTGAAAAGATCTTCAGATAACTTTTTTAGGCTTGTTTAGATTAACAAAATGAAAGCTGAGGAACTACAATAACATCTTACATCAGGGGAGATAATAACAAGATTAGGCAGTAATTATTTGGTTTAAAATACTGGTACAGAATGAAATGGCTACAGATTGGACATGAATAAATTTAAACTTGATATTGGTAGAAAGTTTTTGACTACCCAAAGAGAAAATGTCTTTTTTAAAAAAAAAAAAAAACAACCAAAACATGAGTCCTACATAGCTCTGTGACATCAGTAATGCCTTTAGATCTGTAGTGCATGTTTTTTTATTGTATGCTATGGCTTCATTTGCAGTGCTTTGCTGTATTGCATCTCAGGCCTCATCTAGATAGAGCTTTCGATGGCGGAGTGTTTTACCAGAGATACTTAGAAAACCACAGGTTGTTGCGGGTAGCCTGTGTATTGCTTTGTAGCATCTTTGGGCATGAAGCATAACCTGTACATCTGTACGTAGCATCCTAGGGACTCTGGGACAAGGACATCTGGAGAAAGGTGACTGGCACTCTAGGTGATGGTCTAGATTCGTCCATTGAGAAAGAATAAAAGGAAGGCAGGCCAGTACAGGTTTTTAAAAAAAGGGGGTTAGGCTGCAGCATGTAAACCTTACAGTTAGTAAAAGAACCCTGAAAAACCTGCTCACAGCAGAAGAGTAGTAACCAGGTTGTCTAAACCTTCCCAGATTGTGGGCTGAGGTGGAGATGAGTCAGGAAAGGCGCAGGTTGCATTACAGCTCAAGAGAGTGGACAGACAGGCCTTGCCAAAGGGTGGCATGTTGATGCAAGAGATACGCACAGCACCGCCCACGTTTTGTGTCTAAGTGGCGATGACCGGTTTTGAGTGTTGTTCTACCAAGGCTGTTCATCAGTACGGGATGTGGGTGTTTCTGGGGCCTTCCTTTGATGGTGTGACTCCCAGGCTGACTGCTGCTGCTTGGTGTGGGGGAATGATGATGCTGAACAACACTGGACTTACTGGTTATGTAGCTGTATTGCTGTAAGATGGTTTTACTTGGACTAAATGGAGAGCTATCATATTTGTATACCTTAGTACGAAAATTCCTGTAGCTGCTGTGTGTGCTGACAAATCTTTTTTGCTGGCCTGAATTTGCATTTCTTACACCCTTTTTCTTTACCTTTAGAAGAGCTAATAGCCCAGAGGCATGCAGTCTCTCAGCAGACTTTAGCTGCATTTGAAAATTGTGTGCCAAGTTCCATACAGGTGAAATTAAAGAATTAAAGCTTACTTTCAGTTGCCTGTAATTACTTGTGTTTTGTTCATCTCTGGAGACTCTGTACAACACAATGTACAAACACCCCGTTTGTAGAAATGCAGCTGTTTCTCCCAAATTCACGGATGTATTTATTTGGTAGCTTCTAGATGCTTTTTCCTTAGCATGTTTTGGTGGTGTCGTTAGCTTTGATAGGCGTTTCCAGCAATTTGACTGTAATTACTTCTGTCATACATGTATTTATCAGGTGCCTTGTATTTTAGGAAAATACGAAGGTTTAAAAGAGAATCAGCAGCTTAGTTAAAATGCTTTGGGTATATTGTTTTCATGAGAGTCCAAGCAATCTGTTCATCATGGATGTATCTCCCTCTAAAATGGACAGTGCTGCTTGCTAGAGAAAATGCAGCAGCAGTGCAGCTTGTGGTCCTGAACTGCCTTCAAAGGAGCTTGCTATAAAGAGAAATCAGAAGCACCTAACTGGACCATGAAAACACCTCGGCAATCGTGTGCTTCTGAGAAAGAAGGTGATTTATGTACTTCTTAGAATCAAAACTCTACTGAACATAGTATGTGTAGTCCTATTTGTCAGTGAATCTTGAATTCAAACATTGTGGACCTACTTTAGGGCCAAACCATGAGCCCCACGGTTACATTAAAAAAACAGAGTTGTTGTGGATGCTTTCAGGTGATTTTATTTTCAGAGAACCATTAGAAATGATACTGCCTGATTTATCACAGGGAATACAAATACCACAATTATGCAATTATCTGGTGATTTCAAAATTAAGCATTTTAAATTTGAAGGCATTACACCAATAAGATGCATTTAATCAGGCATGGAAATAGGCACTCCCATAGGCTTTTGCCCACGTTAGCACCACTAGCTGTAGCATGTGCTTTGTCTTATGATAGGGTCACGTTTCTCCTGCCCTTCCAGACAGAACAAGGTTATGATTGGCCATGAACTGTTTTAATTAGTATCATTCTGAAAGAAAATGATGTGCTTAAATGGTGCATAAAGACTGATCATCCACAAAAGTTGAACTTTATACTTATTTTCTGCAAATGTGTTTGAATAACCAATCAGTGACCATGCAGCACACAGTTTGATGATGAACTATGCACAGAGTTACCTCTTTCACGTTCTGCAATGATACATGTCTCATTATTCACACTCAGAGATAGGTTTACTTTAAACGTTGGACCTGAAAAAAATGTACTGGGTGAAAATACTATCTGGGATTTGTATTCCGATTCTTAGAAATGCCACAGGTCTTGGTTGCTTGCAGTGGACTACCATCTTACTGGTGGTTTGTGGGGAGTTTTTCGTCCCATCACTTTTATGTGTGTTCATATTACAGGTTTTATGAAGTGCCCCCACACCAGTTTCCTCTGATAAATAAAATGTAGGTCAAAAAAAGGTTACTTATAAAAGTAACCTGTGTCTTTTTCAGAAATTAAAGCCATTAGTTCTTTGTTGCTCTTGTATTACAGAGACGATTGTTTTACAAGTTAGGCTGAAGAAAGAGAACTGTTCCCGTTACCCAGCTGCTGTAGCACTTTCTGGAGCTAAAACTAGATATTCAAAGGCATGTTTGTCTTCAGGTACAGTGCAGATTACACACCAGTTACCAGCAATATCTGGAGATACGATGAGGCAAAAATCAGACTTTTGTCCATGCTTGTCATCCACTTCCAATTTGGTCTAAGCCATGGATGTGTGAATTAAGTACTGAACCTAAATAGAAATCATATGTAACCACTAATGCAAGATACAACTTTGGTCCAGAAATGTTAGTCACAATCTGAGCACGGAGATTGCATGTAACTGGGGTAGATGTCTGTGGTTGTAGCATTAGAGTGAGGACAGGGCACAAGGACTAGAATCTGAAGGGTGATTAAATTGGAGTTGTTATAAGGTACCTCTGTGACTTTGTTTTTACCTTTTTAAAAATACGGAGGAAAATCATACCTCTTTTATTACTTTTAGTATTTAAATCAGTTTAGAATAGCTTGCTGTAGCTGTGTCAGATCATATGGACTTGATGCAGCGCTTAGCCTAATTGTACAGCTCATCTCATGTAAGAAAGTCAGATGAGATCACAAAATCTCTGAGTTGTTTAAAATGTGTTAAGTTTATGTTACAAACTGGGAAAATAGTCTTGCCCCCCCAGTTCGATGCTTTCATGGGCTTAGATTTGAAGTCACAATCAAGTTTTCAAAGTATCTTACATTTGATGTGAAATGGCTGTCTGTTAGCAGATGAGAGGGAGGAATGCCTTGCTGGGCCATAACTTGCTAACTTCCATAAAAATGAGTTGCTGGTACATACAATTTAGTGCTTCATTCTAGGCAGAGAGGTTTTGAACAGTAGGAGTAGCTCCAAGAGACAAAGATGAATGAGTCTTTTTCTTTGGGGAAGGCTAGTACAGTTGTATTAGATATTTTTAAGGTATCCAAGTTCTGCTATTAAATAGGTATATTTTTGTAAACTGGTCAATAGGTGGTACTGAAGCAAAGCATAAGCTGATGCTATGCTTATAGCAAGTTGTGTTGCAAGATCATCTGCGCACAGGAAAGTATGTTTTAGTTCCTCTGAAAGATCCTGGTGTGCACTGTTAAAGGGCAGTGGTGCAGGAAAGTTATAAATTTCCTAGGGTGGATTTAGATGATAATGAAAGCGAAGAAGAGCCCTGGAAGCTACTTGGAGCAAAGTGTCTGCTAATTTTTTTTTCCCATTAGGTCTCTGGGGTGTACTTTTGTGCAGTCCTGCCAAAGTTTTAATTGAGTGGAGGGGTGGAAAAGCTTATTTGGCTGCAAGAGAGGTTTCTGGTTTTGTGGGTCCACTCCAGCTGTACCCTAAGGTCCTCTCTAGCCATTGTCATGGAGGGAGTTGTAGGTCTGTATTGGGTCTGGCTGAGGTGGAGTTAATTCTCCCCATAGCAGCCCTCGTAGTGCTGTGCTCTGTATCAGTAGCTAGAAAGGTGTTGATAGCACACCAGTGTTTTGGCTACTGCTGAGCAGTGCTGGCACAGCATCAAGGCTGTCTCTCCAACATCTTTGCTCCCCTCAATGGCAGGCTGGGGCTGGGCAAAATCTTGGGAGGGGACATAGCCAGGACAGCTGACTTAAACCAACCAAGCAGATATTCCATACCATATGACGTCAGCTCAGATAGATATAAAAACTAAATAAAGGGAGATGGAAGGGGGGTGTTTTTGTCTTCCGGAGCAACCACTACACGTACTGAAGCCTTGCTTCCCAGGAAGTGGCTAGACATCGCCTGCTGATGGGAAGTAGGGAATAACATCATTTGTTTTTTCTTTGTTTTCGTGCACGACCTTTGCTTTCACTTTATTAAACTGTCCTTATCTTGACCCATGAGCCTTTTGTTATATTTTCTCCCCCCATCCAGCTGACGAGGGGGAGTGATAGAAGGGCTTTGGTGGGCACCTGGCACCCAGCCAGGGTCAACCCACCACAAGGTCACTACTTCAGAATAGGGCTTCTCTCTTTACATGGGAAATGAGACATAGCCTAAGGATATTTAGGGTGGAGCATCCTCTGCTTGGGCTACGCTTTCTATTTCAGTGCGTATTTGGAAAAAAAGGGAGTTGAAATATGTGCAGTGTGTCTTTCTGTGTTATAGTCAAAGGTGGCTGTATTAGTGACCTGATGTGTGTATGATTATGTAGGAAAGCATTTTTGCTTTGTCGTCAGTGTGCTGGCTTATGCTATTTCACAGAGTAACCAATAGAAGGAAGGTGTTTGAGTGCCATGACTTCCCTTTCTCCTACTTATATCTGAACTGCCCATCCTGAGTTTGGCTACAAACCAAATTAAACAGTCTGTAATTTCCTTGGAATTAGATGAATCAGCATTTTGGCAGGGTTTACTTGTAAAACATGAGCCTCTGTAGATGAACCATTTAATTCATGGATTGCCAAGGAAGACGCTTGTCTGTATGCTCATCTGAAGTTGTGCCACTGGAGGAGAACAGTCAGTCAAATTGTCTCACATCCCTGCCGTCCTCAGCCAGGCAACTCGCTCAGAGAGGAAAATACTGGCATCACAAAAGGGTTCATGGCCCTTATGCAAACTTATCTTTTTCCTGTGAATGGGCTCTCTGAAGCAAGGGTTCTGCTGAATTTTCACTTTGCACTATTTTGTGAAAAATGTGGAAGGCATTTTCTGTAGCCTGAAAATTCTCTTTCTAAGTTAATTTTAAAAGTGAGTGTAGTTTACATGAAGGAAATTGTTTGTGGAGGTAAGGAAGTGTGATTTAGCCAGGTGATGTGTTTGAAAGTGCAGTTGTTATCAATGCTCCATGTTTACTTACCCTTGTATAAAGGAAAACAGTGTCATACAGATAAAGCAATGACGTAATGTTTTTCCCCAACACTGATGTTCAGAGATGCTGTTGTGTAAGAGAGTGTCATGTGTCTGTGGCTTGGAAAGTGAGTCAGATGAATTCTGTGGTGCTTCTGTAATTGAGATATTGTGGTTTTCCATATGTAATAACCCGTTCGGATGGGAGGTGACATATCCTGTCGTTCATAAATGGTTAGAAATATTTTGGTTTTATGATATTCCTGGTGTGTTGTACTGTGGTAAATGTATTAGACTAGAGCAAGCCGGTATACATGCCATTCAAAATTCTACAGTATTAAAGTCAGGAATAAGTAAATTAGGCTGAATGTCTTACATCAGAAATTACTTTTCAACTCTATATGAAGACGTTTGAAGTCACTGAAGAAATATGAGCTTGAATAATAACTTGCTGCTTGAACAGAAGTATATCTGTGCTGAGAAAGACACAAGCATTATCGGTCTACGTAAGTCTGAGACTCTGAACTTCCATAATGTTTTGTTTCAAACACTGTTGGATTGTGTGTTTCACAGATGGGATGTTTTGAGTGTGGGAGTGGTCAGCAGAGAGATGAAGTGCATAGGCAAGCTAGAGTAGCAAAGGTCATTTTGCTTAGGGTTAAGCAACCATTGTTCATAGCGGCATTATCAGTTGTTGCAAAGGAATGGCATGGGGTACAGCATGTGTGTGTAGGCTCCAGTGAACATATCCGTCTGTCCATAATGCAAAAATGAAGATGTTGGCAGAATGTCTTAAGACTCCTCTCTTACTGATAGGCATGAGCTATTGTGTCAGGTGGAGGAATTGGAGGCAGTGTAGATCTTGGTTTACCTACACAACGCTGCCTGCTTTATAATGAACAGTGGTAGTTTTTCATGACGAAATCCTGGCTAGGTTTCCTTCAAGCACTGCGGACAACAGCAGAAACATTCTGTGAATGTGTACGTAGATGCTTTTGTACGACTCAGTGATGGGTATACAGCCTATGATTTCTGTTTGTTGAAGAAAACTAAGGGTCATCCCACAGGTCTTTAGGATTTTTTAATGTTGCACCTGCTATGTGTACATGTCCCCTTTCTTCCTACAAGTGTTGCCTATTCATAGATTTGTTGTTTTAAATGGCGTACGCATCGGAAGCATGAATGCTTGTGGTGGATACATTTGACTCCTAGATGTACTTTGATTTAGGCTGAGTAAGGAGCAAGAGGTGTCCTGTCACTGTGGTGAAGTTGTGAGCTGGTGGCTGACATATGAGGGAGTGAAGACACTTTGAAAAATATTTTGAAAGGTGGTTTTGAAGGCCAAAAATCCAAGATAGGCAAAGTGTAAAATGAGATACCAGAGGTAAAATGAAGAGATCTGTCTTGTCTGTACTATTGACTAGCAGACAAGTACTTCTCTCTCTAAGTATTAGCATCAGATTCCTTAGCTGAGACTAAGAGATCCTTCCTTATTCAAGGCAGAAGAGATCCTTTACCCACAGCAGACCCTTGTTAAGTGAGTAACATAGCATGCTGCATTCATAGTATGAGACATTACTAGTGCATGTAGCTACTGAATATTACTATAAACATTATATGGAGAATTCAATTAGATGTAAATGCTTGAGCAAGCCTGAGACTAAGATTGGGCGAGCTGCAGGTAGGCTGCAAAAATCAGTACAGACAGGCATGGGGTCTGATTTGAACTTTGTAAGTCAATGGTAGGGTAGTGCTTAGGCTTTGTGTCTCTCGCCTCTGTGTGAATCATTCTAACTCACTCAATCTTGCTTTGTATGTTTGTACCATGCAGTAGTTAGTAGGGTGAACATTGTCAAAGTTAGTGAACTCTGTCAAGTTATTATTTTACCTCAACAAAATGTATCGCTGCTTCTGTCTTTGCAGTGAGGTGCATTGCACTGATGTGTGCCAGTGGTGGAATATGAGGAAGGCAGTAATAGGATGGGTAAGTAAGAGAAGGAGTTATTTTTAGAGGACGCTGTGAAGATTACAAAAGTAAGTGGCAACCTGACATCAACACAGCTTTTTTTTTTTTTTTTAAGTGTTATGTTCTGGACATTTAGAAAAAGAAAGAAGATTAAAATATAAGGTGTTGGTTTTCCAAACCAGTGACCAACAGTGACCGAAATATATAATCCCATTAATTACTAACAATGAACGATCGTGGTTTAGTCCTGCTATTGCACTGGGAGGGAGGAAGGGAGGTGCCCATCGCACTCTGAATGCTGACAGTCCGGGAAGCCTTCTCCAGAGTACCTCACAGCACATACTACCAGCTCTCTGCAAGCACCCAGTACAAGGTGCTACTGCTTCCCTCTTACACTGCCATCACTTTACCTTATTGCACCTACCTGTAGCTGCTGCTAAACATCAGTTGCAATTCAGATTCTGATAAACTGCCTTGAAGAATTTCTGGAAAATTTCACAAGACCAATTTTCAGCTTAGTGGTCACCTTCCATCAGAATGCCAGGAAGGTTGAAAGCATTTCTTTGTTAACACTCAGTAGAGGAAAATGGGAATAGATTATACTATGCAAAATTAAATCACAGACATCGCTGCAATAAAACTACAATACCCCAGATAACACTAAGTAGCTTCTTTGCCAATTAACGAACTACTTCAAGACAACATCAACTGTTGCAAAAACTAAAAATGCTTGTCACTGTAGCATGCTAGTGTGAACCTCACACACAGCTCAGAAGGCAACATTAAAAGCCATACTTACCCTGTTTCTCTTGTACTAAATTAAGGGGTTTTCTCTCATTCTTTTTGTGTTCCTACTTTCTCTTCTATGTCAAATGATCACTGTATAAATTAAACAAATACAAGTAATTGAACTTCAGTGCTTAATGCTGACTTGCAGTGTGATCCATTTTATAAAGAAAGAAAAAAGGAATAAAACATTGATCAGACCAGGAATTTTGACAGACAATTTAAGGACTGGGCACACAATAAGCAGAAATAGGGAGAATTCAGAGTTCAACTTCACTGAAAATTTCTGAGTGCAGTTTCAAAATGTGGGCCTAGGCACCAGCTTCTTCAGAAAGACAATGAAAAAAAAAAAAAATCACACACACATCATAACTATGTCATTTATCTCCTGACATGCCAAAATTCTAGACCTACACACACAAACAAATACCTGTTCCTGAAAACACAACTAACCACAGAAATGAAACAGCCACCCTAAAAGTTTGAAATGCTGGTTACATACAGTAACCAAGCACCCCAGTAATCGGAATGGGGAAGATAAATGGGAGAGTACACAGAAAAACATACCATGTAAAACCAGTCATTAAGCATTTACCTTCATAAACAGTCTGATGATACTCAGACTTAGTGCCAGTGTAACTTTCTGGAGATTTTTGGATATTCTGCACACAAAGGACTAAAGGGCATTTTTGGTTTATCAAATATTAACTCTAACTTGACTGAATGGATGTAGGATGCTACTGATCCATCTGAATCTTAGGTGCTGTAACTTACCTATAAAACCAGATGCAAGTTACAGGTAAAGTAAGTTATAAAACATGCTTTCTCTGGGAGTGATTCTGTTACAGAGATTTTTCATAGAAACCTAGAGTACCTCACCTGAAGACAGGTTTGCAGTAGGCCCGTTGTAGAACAAGTTGTGGTAATAAAAAAGCACTACAGCTAATTACACTCCGCATTTCAGATCTCAAAGCTACCAGGGAGTCAAACTTTAGGTTCCTTTCTTGCCTCTGAAGATGCTTAGGGGAAATGGCTGTTCTGTTGGTAGGCTGGAGAATAAATTTTCTATAAAATATTCAGCATGGCTCAAATTGCATTTCTTTCTTCTTTATAATGTTGTAAAATATCTGAAAATGCCTGGTTATTTGTAGGTGGTGTTGCTATGCAACCAGTTCACCTTTCTTGCTTGCTTTTAGAGATGAGCAGGTAGTAATTTCCCTCTTAATGTTTTACCCAAACTTGCGAACAACAACAACAAGAAAAAAAGCAAGTTGTTTTGCTAATGCTTTTATAGGTATGAATATATTCCAGCTAAATTCTAAACCTGTTAAAAGTAAAAAATCTTCATGAAATACTTTAAATCTTTTTCCAGGTAAGTAAGAGGCATTTTGTTTGTTAGATAAACAGCCCCATGAAAAAAAAAACAGGAAATCCCAAGTAAAAATGTTAGAAAAACAAGAGAGCCCAATCCAAAGAAGGTGAAAGGAAAAAACACATTCATGTGTATACACCCACCTGACATTATGAGATACTGAAAGATCTAATTTCAGCAAATCATCTATGTATGCGATTATAAAACTATTCAATAAACAACAGAAAATTACAGATATATAACAGAAAGGCAATAAATGAAAGGCCATAATGATGTAGGATCTACATTTTTTCATTTCAAATGGTAGAGTACCTGAATGGCAGACATGCCTATATTTAATAAAATAGTAGAAAATTATTTGACAATGCCTAACTATCCATATGCAGGTTTGGGCTCTACTGTCATGTTAATACAGAGAATTTAGCAAGACTACCTATATTAGCTTTCTCTTGCACTTTGAAGCCCTAGAAAAAAACACACTGGTCTTTTCTTGTACTTCAAAAGTGTATTGCAGAGCAAGGACACTCTTTGTTCTTCATGTGCAGTGTTCTATGGTATCCTTTTAGGATGTGATGTTTTTCCTTTTCAGGACTGTACAGTGTACACTGAGCAGGTGCTGCATCGCCTCTTACATAGTAATGATGCAATCCACAACTGTAATTAAGTACCAGTGTTCATCAAGTTCACAGTACCATGCTTTTCTAGCTCTCTGTCTCACCCTCAACCTTCTTGTGGCCGCTCTAGTCTCTTTGACTGGTTTCATAACCTCAGTCTCCAGGTCTCTCAGGTGACATGGTGCAGTGCCCTCTCCATCACCTCTTACACCATCATTGCCTTCGCCCAGTAAAGGAACAATTGAAACAAAACAAAACAAAACAAAAAAAAGACGACTGAGGAAATATGAAAGAACGTTATTTCCCATGAAAGCCCAAAGATTTGTTGGCTTTTTCTTGGTACACTGCAGATTACACCCCTCCTATTCAAATCAACATAAGTGACCTCGACTCAGATGGAATACAAATGAACAAGGATGTAGATGAGATCAGAGTCGTCTTTCTTACACAAATACTCTCAGCATGAAAAAAAGTTTACACCCTCTGCTCCTTATAGGCACTGTTCTTCAGCTGCACAAAGACACTTCACCAGTCAAAATCAACCTTTCTATGCTCGGTATTTAAAACTTCCTATGAGGTCACAAGCAATGGCATGTATGTCTTTCTTTTTAAATATTCGTATTCAAACCTCTTAAATAAGTTGTTCAAAAAAGCATGAGATAGATAGATAAGGTACGTCAAAAACTAGTAGATAACACTTAATGTTACTCTTTCTTACTATATCTCTGTTCTTCATCTGAGTGTAATTCTACACCAATAAAATAGTATTGCATAGGTTAATTCATGTTTGAGAAGTAGTTTGATACTGTAGCAATAAGTGCCATAGTGTGGGAAAAGCATGAGAAAATCAATAGCTCCGCCTTCAGAGAGAATTTGAATAATGTATGATAAATGAAGCCTGGAATCCCTCGGACAGCACCCTTCCATACTTATGTACAAAGAAGGGACTAAATTAACATTACAGCGAACCATAATTCTGCTTTTTCCAACTTGAATACATGATCTGTTATCTTTAACATTATTTGCTTATGTTTTCCTCTAGGTAAATATATACACCAATATTTATCTTTTTTTTTTTTTTTTTTTAGTTTGTAACCGTGTCACAATTCTAGTTACTAAAGCATATATTTTTCAGTTCAACATGTTTTTTTATTAAGTTTTATTAGGAAAAGTGCCGGATGGTTTGTTACAAAGAAACACTTAACATCAGCAGAAATAACAATGCTGAAACTGGATAAGCTTTTCCATTTAGGTTAACAGTACAAGGTAAGCTTCATTGCTTTCAAGCTGAAAAGATTATTTGGAGAGGTAGATTAGCCTCACTTCTGTGTGCCTGTTTACTAGAATATGGATCATCAGCTTAGTGCCTGGAAAAAAATTTTGGGAAAATACAGATTTCCATTCTCTGGTATCCCATCAAACAAAAGGGACAGGGTGTCATTACTTTAACTAGTTATTACTCATGAGACTCTTAATTTCTTGAATGCCTGCAGAAAGAGGACAATGCTGTTGGCACTGGATCTTTCACTCAATCTCACCATAATGTTCTGTGAGGTACTAGTAATCTGTTAAGGTAAATATGTTGCCTGGATTGTGCACTCCACAGAAACTAGTCTTTGTCATTTGCAGAACATGTTCTTTCAAGTCTATTTGCTGGAATGAGACTTGTACTTGGAGGCCGGTATTGGGTAGCATCTATGTGATTTGCAGTACCTTGAGGTTGTTACTTTCATTAATTGCTCTGGATGTTAATGGTCATTTAATTGTATGTTGTGTAATCCAGCAACTACTATTTTGTAAAGGTTAATGAAGCCTTTAGGCAATTATGATCTTTACAAAATTCCCTGACCTTTGTATAATAGCTTGTTCCTCTAAAAATTGCTATTGACAGTAAGTGTTTCACTGAGGGTGGGGGAAAAAAAAAACCAAACAACCAACCTGCAGAGATGGAGGCAGACAGCAGAAGAGAGAGTGAAGAAGTAAAATGCATCATTAAGCTTTTCACAATATATAAGCAGAAGGAGCACTCACAGAAAATGCTCCTAAAAATTGATCAGAAATACCTCCACGTAATTGCCTAAATGTAGCGACTACAGCTAATGGTATCTCTTACCACATGGTCCCACAGAGGATGCATTCTGAGCTATCACTTCAGAAAAAGCTCCCACCGGCAGCTGTCACGCTGGGAAGGGCTCGACTAAGGCACACCAGCCCTACCATGCTGTCATTGCATGGCTGATCTACGCACGCACCCAGAATTTACCTCGGCTCCTGCGGAAAAACAGTAGCAGTAAACCAGATGTAATCCTCTTTCATGGTTTCTGTATTCAGAGGAGCCCTAGTTGGAAAGATGGCATAGTGTTTATACCTTTTTTCGTGTTCAGAAATTGTGCTGATACCTCTTACTCTTACAATGCAAATCAAATTTAGAAATCAGTAATTTGTTTGTTTGTTTGTTCATTGCTAAAACTCCCTAGTAAGCTACTATTTCTGCTAATCACCCCAAGAGTTAGAAATACAGTTCAAAATTCTGTTTATTAAGAATGTAAATTGGGACATGCATTTGCTTTGTGCATTTCTCAGTGCATAGGACCAGATCATTCATCTAGAATAAGGGTGGATAAATACAGTGCTTACTACAATCCCTACTGGACTGCATTGGCAGCATCTGACAAGTATATAAGGATCAAGTGTGCAAAATCCAGGAGTGCAGTTGGCATAAGTGGAGACTAATACTGCATTTTTTTTAACAGTTTGTGGACCTCGGCCTGGATCAGGTACATGTTCAATTTACTGACAACTTACTATACATACCTTCTAAGCACAGAAGTTGCATGTGGTTGGAGCTGCATGTCTCTATGGCTGCTAGTTTCATTTGCAGGATTAGCTGAGTATCTGCTTGTTCTGCAGCCTTCCCCTCATACTTGTTTCTTTCACTTAAGCAGTCAATAGTATGCAGAAGACAGAGTGCCCAATCTGTAGGACCAGAGGGCTTTTTTTTTATATGATTGTGCTTTGTTGATGGTAATTACATTTCTTACTGATAATGCAGCAAGATTTCATGTCTAGCATTACTTTTATAAAAGTGTCATTTTGAACACATTAAATGCCTTTGGAAAATAATAATAATATTTTCATTTCAAACTTCATTAAATAGAAGCTGAATGACATATTGATAGCTGACCAGGAAGCTAATTTTTCTAGTTGAAAGGCTTGCTGTTTGCATTTCTATTCTGCAATATGATCATAAAATTTATTTACTACCCAAACTGCAGATTCCTGACTGTCGTTATGGGTTTTTAACTACTAGTGTTTTTTGGGTGAATAATTATAAAGGAGCGAGTGGTGACTATGGTTTGGCTGCTTAACAGACACTGCTATAAATGGCTTGTCTTGGAAATGCTCTCATTAATGTATTGCCACCTCTGATACATGCCAGACTGAACCTTTTTCAGTTAAGGAAGTGTCTTTTTGTTGTCCTGTGTAATTCATCTCCTACCTCACTTGTGTTTTCCAGAGGAAGCAGCTCTGTCAGTCTGCCAAAAAACCAATTTCCTGGAAAAGCACTTGAAGACCATTTCAGTCTAAACAGCCTTTGGAACCGTTGAAGTTGTTGGAGAAGGAGGAATGCAGCTGGGCTGGACATAGGGCAAAAGGAAGACATCATATGGCAGGAGTTCCACCTGATTTTTTTGATTTTTTTTTTTTTTTTTTTTTTTAAATTTACAGCTGCAAACAAGAAAAAGGAGTGTAGAACAGCCCACCCAGAAGTTCCGAGTACAAGCTTTTCATTAGAATATACTGATTTGGCAAAACTGAAGTGTTTCATGAGTGTGTTAGTTTTCACAGAACTCTAGTCAAACACAGGCTGTTGAGAAACACCTTCTTCCCTCTATTTTCCCTGCCATGCTACTCAGGACAGTCAGTGATTCAAAATCGGTGTCTCTGGGCCAGAAAGCAGCCAAATACACAAAACTCCCCCTGAAAGGGGAAGCCTGGGTCCATCACCCTGTGACAGCTGGCAGGGCTGCACAGCTCTGGCTGCCCTGGGGAGCTGGAGGCCCGACCGCTTCCTACCTTGGGAGCCAGAGACCCAGGTTTTCATGTCCTTGCCTCTGCTTGCAAGACAGAGAAACTCTCAGTTGGAAACCTGACCTCTCTGGACAATCCTCAGCCAGTCAGACACTGTGAACAGGATTTTGGTTCCTAAACCTTGGGCTCCCAACAAGTTGCAGTGGTATTTCTGGGGAAATGAGTGTGAGAGCTGCAAGAAACAAGATATTCACACCCTGTATGCTTTATATTTAGACCAAGCATTTTTAAATAATGTCACTGTTTTTTATGATTAAAAAAAGACCACTTGCAAATTTTTCACATGCTACAATAAAACCTGTTTCATACACATGGTGAAATACAATCCTAAAGCTGAAAATGTATAGTTTGACTGTGGAGCTTCTTTGGTAAGATTTTTTTTCTTTAGGAAAGGAAGAACCTTAGGTGGAAGAGACCCTTGCTGACAGCTTATCATCTCATTAACCAAACCTTTCTGAGCCAGTTTATAAATATGTATGATTGAAAACCTTAAAGCCTTCCTCCTTTAAGGGTATTATTTTTGCCTAGTAGACTAATCCTCTGCCTCTGGAGAGCTAATACAAATCTTGGCCCGGTCACACACAACCCTGTTTTTTCCCCCCAAGGAGCACAAGTTACATGAGTGGCAGCTTCTCTTTAATGGGAGAGCCCAAACTACAGAAGAAACGGGTTTCAGAGCTCTGCAGTATCTTTACAGCAGTAAAGATAGATAAGCTGACAAACATCTCCAACTGCGCCATCTTCTTTTCCTGACTTACTTACTGAAAAGGGGCACTACCCATGCACTTTTAAAAGAACCGTCTTGAAAGATTTCTTGCTATATTTTGTGGTTCTCATTCATTTACCCACAATAATGAAGGAAGGATGAGCTGCAGCAAGTAGGATGCAGTAACTAACTGCTTCACTTACAATCTCACCATTGCCTAGAAGCTGCCAATGCTTGCTGAGCTCACCTTGCTTCAGTGACCAGTGCCTCTGAAGGAAGTGAGACCTCAGCTGCAGACTCTTTACCATTTAGTCTAGTAGTTATTTGGTGGTCAGAAGTCTGTTTATTATTCAATACATTTGCCACTTACAACTTTTCCTTAAAACTCATTTCTACTATGAGAAACAAAACCCTCTTTCAGAAGGGCTAGGAAATTGTAACTTTTATACCTTGCTACTCCCCAGAATTTTCTTGTAGTTGCCTTATGTCTTACACCAATTTGTTTTAATCATTAAGCATAACTGATGTTTTCTTTGGAGCAGGGGATATTTTCTTCTCTCAGTGAGACAAGTTTGTGAAGAGACAATATCTTTTATTAAAGAAACTGATAAAGTTGGGAGGGGGGGAAGGGCAAAGAGCTTTCAGGCATACAAGCTGGCAGCAGCAATGTTTTTATTGCATGTGCTTTTATAGAGAAAGCCTAAACATTAAGTAGACCCTCTGGAAAGTAAAGAAGTACTATAAAAATGGATAGGAGTATAAACTGTGCTTAATTCAAATAACATTTCTCATATCTAGACTGCCACTCAAGAATCTCCTTAGACTATGTTGGACTATGGATCCTTTTAAAGCAAAGAAATGTACTCAGCACTGATTACCACTTCAGAATAACTAGAAATTTACTGCAAGACAGTCTCTTATAATGGTATTTAGTACAAAAATATCATTTTTCATGTACTTACTGACTGAGCAGAAATGTTCAGACACTTAACAATTTCATTTATGTATGTGTATGCATGTATATTATGGTTTAGAAGTAGTGTTCTAAGGTACTTTTCTTTGTGATACTGTGCTAGCTTTAATGTACGTCAAAGTTAGTTAAACAAACCAGAGATATGCAGAGTTGTGCCACAGTAAGCTAAGCAATCATAACAAAGAGTTAATTGATTTTTAAATGGAATGAAAGAAAGAGTACTACGTCTAAGTTACTTTCGTGTTTTTCTTATTGTTGTATAGGACTTCAGCAGATTAAGATACAGTACATAAAAGGCCAAGTTATCTCCTCTAAGAAGAGCCAAAGCACTCTGAAAATAAATAAGAAAAAAAAAAAAGGTAACATGAAAATCCCAATGAACTGCAACATGATGTGCTCAAATAGTAGCTAAAGCAATAGTTGTGTTCAGCTTACTGCTGCTCTGTGATTGCTTCTGCGAGCACAACAGAGGCCATATTTAAGAAGGTAGCAGAAGGGGAGCACAGTTGACAGAGTGGGGGCATCAAAAGGAATATTGCAGAGCCATAAGCCAAATAGGAAGATTCAAGGTGGCTATTTCTGCAGCACAACAATGCTAAAAATGCCACTGCTACTTCTCCTAATGCTTTTATATGCACAAATGTCAACATCAAAACCACACCAATTGACAGATAGACAAATGTATGTCTGTCCTTTCCTTTGTAATCTTCTTTCACTACTCCCCCTGTTTCAAAGCCCTGTTGATTTGGGGTTGTTTGATCCAGCAACAGAGCAAGCAAATGGAAGCATCAAAGATCTTTTTATGCTTATTTGAGAGAGCAAGAGGAACAAAAAGAAGAATGGCTGATAGATAATAGCTACTAAAGGAAGAGAGGGAAAGCCTGATAAAGCTGTACATGATTTGAAGATTTTAAGGCTGCCTTGCTGTGACAAAACTTACAGATCACCACTTGCCATGGCTAACACCACCACCATCTTAATAATCCATTGCTGGGAACTATCAATCACTTAATCACCATTATCGGACAAATGATAAATAGCCATTTGTAACAATTGCTGTGGATTTGTACCTACCTTTGCACAGAGAGTATGTTGTGCAAAGGACTGTATTAATTTTGCAAAGGAGCGCTGACTCTTTGTTGCCATGGATGAAAGACAAAAAGAGAGCTGTTGAAAAGAAATGGTTTGAATAAAGATAAGTATACAAATAGTAAAAGAAAGCTAGAAAAAATATCCAGATGCATTTTTTTTTTTTAAATGGAGTAGTATAGATAAACTGAAGGAGCAGGAGAAATACCGTTTATGAAACTGCACTTCAGATTTCTCTTACGCTGTGTTGCGCTCAGTCTCAGCCACCTTCTTTTCCAAGCCAGCTTCTTCCCTTAGCAGGAATTGTGCGCTACAATGAGCTTTCTTCTGCCTGAAAATAATTTCAAACTGAAGACTATAGCAGAAGATTTTTTTTTCCCCTTCCCCCTACAGCTGTTACAGTTGTTCCAGCCCATGTCAGCACAAACCGTGAAAGTCCAAAATGGTTGAATAGGCATAGAGCAGACCCACCAGGGTTTAAGGTTGTGTCTTATTCTCTGTTCAGGGGAGAAGGCCTGTGCTAGCCCTCTTTTTTTTATGCATACCTTTTTTTCTTTTCACTAGTCAATCCTAGGTAGTACCAGACAGAGCTTTCGTCTTTCTTTGGGTTTGCTTTCTTTCTCTTTACATAGGACATTGGCTTGATTGCATGAAATTATGTGGCTAGAGGACAAATTACTGATTGCTGCGTTGCCCCTTTGCCTTGAGCTACAAGTACTAAAAGCAATTAAAAATTACAGAGCTAGAGAATTCCTAGAATAAATCTAATACTTTTACAACTACTACACACAATTTCTCAAGAGACAGGGTTTTTATCATATGGCATTATCAGATAGACTTAGCTTTATGAAACAGTCAAACTGGCCTACTTTTTACTTATGTAGAGATTGCAATACAAGGAGCTCTCAGCTAGTAGCAACCCTCAGGAGTCATCCCCTCCCTTCCTATTTTAAAGTCTTCACAGAGTTGGTCATTTTGTTTATTACAGGTTATCCCAGGTAAAACACTAGCATTAAAACTTTCAAAAGTTATATCCATATGCTTAACATCTATAACTATGCATCTGAAGAGTGATCCAGCTTTCCACAGTGCTGAAAAAAGGAGCTTTAGTCCTTCTATCTATAAGCACTGATGTATTTATTTATTGCTCTTTCTGCTGTCCCTGCTATTTTTCAGTTTTTCAGTTGCAAGCCTCCTTCCAGCACACTAGTCCTATTACCAATACTCTGCTTAAGTAAGGCTGCTTGCAGAAAATCAGTTCCACAGGGAATTCTAGTAAGAGATCTTCTAATGTGTGCCTTCTGTGGTGATTTATTCTTCAAGATTGATCAGATTTCGGATCAGTTCTCCAGACATGATGACAAATGCTTTCTGGATTTTGGATGGGCAGTAACTTGACCTTCAAAAAGTTGTTTTCTTCCATCATTAGTAGCATTACTTGTACAACCACCAGAGCCATACCTCTTATTTTTTCCCAGATGCCTAAATGTACATTCTGCAT
This sequence comes from Buteo buteo, assembly GCF_964188355.1. Classification (NCBI taxonomy): domain Eukaryota; kingdom Metazoa; phylum Chordata; class Aves; order Accipitriformes; family Accipitridae; genus Buteo; species Buteo buteo. The sequence goes on along the minus strand of NC_134175.1, from coordinate 17,143,865 downwards.
TGCCTGTTTTAGAGAAAAAGATGAGAAAGAGGAAAGCAATGGCCACACTCAGTGGATGAGGAAGCTAAAGTTCACCAACATCAAAAGAAACACATCTGTTAATCTTGGTAGGATGCAGATCACACCCAGCCTGATTAATGGATTAAGTAAGTGAGATCAGACTAGAAATATTTGCTAAAGATAACGACTGAAATCAGATTTCTAGAGTCCCAATCTGTTACTTAGTACAAGCCCTCTTTTAACACTCACGTGAAGTCTGATCACCCCAGTTTGGCTTCCCAATTTCTACGAATTAGGAAACGCCTGTCTCAACAAGAGGGGCACCTGCCCAGGAGCAGTCAGAGTTATAAGAAAACAGCAACATGTGGCATGAAAAGCAGCCAATGTAACAAGATCTGAATAAGCTGTGGAAATACTGTAGCATTTGGGAGCACAGTTATAAAATACTTTGGATTTTTTCTTGATTGTTAGGATAAAAGATTTTGTCACTCCAATCACAGTAAGCAGAACAGAAATTTTAAGCTCATTTAGATCCTGCTCGCTTCTGCTAAATCGCATGTAAGCAATAACAATGTACAACTTTTGCTATGCTATAGCCAACGCCAGGATCAGCGGGGGGGGTGGGGGGGGAGGGAAATCAGTCAAGACTTAAATGATTCAATAATACTGAAAAGGTAAAGTGTCACATGCTTATTTTTGTCTTAGAAAGACACTATAGGTGAAAATGGTAACCGTTTTAACTGTAGTAATGCCAAGAACAGGAGTAAGACCCACAGAGATAAGTGTCTGCAGCAATCTCTCCCAATTATAGGCCAGCTGTTGTGTTCAGCACATCTCCACAGAAGATTAGAACCATAGGCTGGAAGGTAGAAGCAAGAAATTGGAGTTTAAATCTCAAAAGTGCATCGCTAACCAGTCACACCAGCCTGACATTTGAAACAGCCTTTGAAATGTTACTTCAAAAATCTGAGTCTCCTACAGCACAGATGTGGGGTTTTTTAACGCTCTGTTTCAAAGCAGTATGTATGAGCCTTAGAATTGGGGATCTGACACTTTAGTTTATGTTTGTTTAGAAATACAAGTAAATCACAGAAATAACAAGAGAAGTTCAAACTGAACACAGCCGTAGAACAACTCCTGGGCAGAGAAAAGCTTTCCTTAACACCATGTAATTTGCTCACCAAAATAACCACCACCTACAGGAAGGAGTTAGCCTAGCTTTTTAAAATTGCCATTACAACAGCCATACCTAAAGTACCAGTTCCTAATCTGAAGGACACTAGGTAGCTCCATTCGAGATACTGTTCCATGTATGGCATTTTACAATTGGTTATGGCCACTGAATAGTTCAAACCCGTAAGGCAAAAGTATAGATCAGCCAGATCACAGAATTTGCATTTCCTAATTGACTAGCGGTAGGGACAGCCTCCTAGACCCAAGTATTAGTGGTTCTGATGCCAATTAACAGTGGTGGCATGCACAGAATTTCTTTTGCTGAGCTAAAGCTAGGGGGTTTGCTTGAGTACCTTCCCCCAGCTCCCCAGCACTGGCCTCAGCACGTGCTTCCCTTGCAACCCATAGGGACATGGGGTGGGAAGGAGGATAGGAAACCCTTTTAAAAAGAAATCTGTGGGCAAGATGGGGAGCAAGATGATCACAGGCAACATCCTCGCTGTAAATTATTCCCACTTTCACAGCCTCTCATGGGAACAGTAGTAAAAGTGACAAGAAAAAAAGTGTTCACAATATGCCTATTTATTAATTTCAATCATCTCAGCACCCATGTTACATTCAGAAATAACTCCAACTTCTAAGATAAGTAATATCATTCACTAGCACTTCTCTGCTATGTGTTTGTACACTTCAAGAATCTCATTTAACTTGAGTCCTTGCTGAACTGAAGGTGTTTTAGCTAGATTTTATTTAATCAATACATTAATAATATACACTATTTTTTCTCCACAGAAAATGAATCCTTTCTTGTGACCACCCAATCTGTCTTCACTCCCATCCTCAAAGTCCCACTCGATCCCTCAGGGGAAAATTTGTATGGGATTATGGAGTTGTGTCAAGATTTCACGCTGGCTCCCCTCACAGTAACAGCAGCAGTAAATTCCCAGCTGTAAGGGCACTTTCCTACCGTTAGCCATCAATGCTGACCAGCTCATACTGTGTTTCTCTCATAAGGCAACTACTCTGCACATCAAGGAATTTCTTGGGTTGGGAAAGATCAGCAAAGCATATATCTCTGAAATGCAAGCTATATTCTCTGCTATTTGAGAGTCACAAAAGCAGTTGTGACAATTTAAAGTGGCTGAATGAGTTTTAACTGCAGGGTTGTTTTTTCCTTACTATGTGGACGGACATAAATATTCCAACCACAGCAAATGCACTAGGTTTGATTTTAGCTCCATTTCCAAAGTGATGAACAGTGTTATATAACTAAGAAGTCCTCAAAATGTTGGAAGAGAGAATGGTATGAATACAATACCCCAAACACAAATTAGAGACATTTCAATATAGCATTCACAGCTCCTAGTTCCCTTGTAGCAAATCAGCAAAGGTAAAGCACAATAAGTAAGTAAACTGAAAGCAAAGTGCTCTTCCAACTCCCTTTCAATACAATTTCAATACAATTGCCTGGCTGAATCTCTCTCACCATGCTAGATTTCCACCACAGATCAGTACTTTGTCATTTTGTCACTATTTGAAACATTGTCATTTAAATTATACGATAGTCACAACCAAAGTACCTGATGTGTCCAAATGATGAACCGCCAACTCCTGCCAAAAACAATAAAGCGGCAACACTTATTTTCTGCTGGGTAAACAGCTTCATTTCTGTATTACAGAAGATTTCTTTCATAGCTGAAAAATTGCACTTTAGCAGCCCAGGAACATTTGCAATCTTGAAATCCTCCCTTTCCCCCATCCCTTTCTATGCTCTCCCTCGCCCAACCATGTTCAAAAATCTGATGGGAGCAGAAACTGCTGTACGTTATAATCTCTATAATTTTTCCAGCATTTCTTCCCAGTCATTCATGACTATTTAGCACGTACCTCAAAGAGCTGTGTAGTGCACCATCTGCAAAAACAGTACAGATTATGACTGTGGAAACAAACAGGTATTAGTCTCATCATCCCACTGAACATTTGAGAGATGTCAGGAACAACAGCAGCCCATCATCTGTGGGAAAAAATACACCACCTCATTGCAAATGGACTTGGCACTGGTGACACTTTAAAGTGAAGAATGCAGAAGTGTGCTCTAAGTGTAGGCAAAGAGCATGATTTTTATCCCAGAGCATAAGATCTTAAAAGCATACTATTGGGCCAGATTGAAAAAAAAAAAAAAAAACAGCAAACAACAGAAATATTTGAATGTTCATTACCATAAGTGCAAACTGAAGTGAAACACTTGAAAAACTGGTAGTGCCAAGGGATTTTACAGGCACTACTACAGGATTTTGTTTCATCCAGGAGGCTTTTTTTTTATTGTCTGAACATGCAATATCTCCTCGAGTTATTTCAGTTGCTTTTTAAAAATGTTGTAAAATGCTTTTGTTTGTTTACCATGCACTTAAATCATCCTACACCAGACAGCTAGAGATCTGTTACATGTATTGCAGGAGTTAGTTTGTTTATGCCAAATTCCTCTGCAGCCTGTGTTGCTGCATGTGAATCTGGTGGATCCAGTCACTGAGAAGGCAGGATGCCCTGATCCCATGCTGGGATCCCTGCTAAAGCACAGGATGCCTGGAAAAAAACAAGCTGCCTTCATGACTAGTTATTCCTATGCCCTGTTGCTTCTGGCATTTAACATACAGGTCAAAGGTCTGCCTTCCTGGGGGATCGTTGCCATGAGCTCCCTTCTGTCCTAGAGGATGCAAGTTCAGATTTTTGGGTGAGTCATTTTGTAATGGCCCCTTCCAGCTAGAACTGTTGAGCATAAGAAATGGTTATCTTTCCTTTCTGTATAAAATTTAAAAAAAACCCAACACTTTGCATTGTGACGTCTATGATAAAATTTTGGGCATTTGTTTGGTTCTAGCAAAAAAATGAGATCTAGTTTGAAAGCACATGCCCCACTTATAATTCCCTCAAGTGGTTGCTACTTAGCTCCTAAAAATATCTTCTGCTTCTTCTTTTCTCCTTTGTGAACAGGAACATCTTGCTAGTTCTTGAAAGGTGAACATAGCATTTCACCACTTACCAGCTTTAACAAGGTCACAGGCAACACTTGAGTCCCGGATGTTTTCATGTAGCTTCCCCTGCAAACGGTGGTCTGCCACAGTTCACCAGCCAGGAGGTTTCCTCTTTCAAAAGTCTTCAGCATCTAATCTGCAAAAATAGATGAAACCAGTTTTAAAAGTTATGGCAGCATAAAGAAGCTCAATAAGTGGGGCTGCTCTGAGTTCTGTGCCATCATGTCTACACCAATGCTGGTCTCCTCTGTCTGTCAGTTTATGGTATGACCTTAGAGAGAAACTATGTGGGAGATTCCTGACTGAATGCAGGTTTGGGCCATCATCTCTGAGTAAATTCCTTAGCAAAAAGGAAAAGTAGTGCCAACATCAGACCCAGAGCTGTAATACTCTGGAAGCAGGTTTTGCAGCCTGATAACTTTTTGTGCTGGTTTTTGAGAAGTATTGCTACAATGGACATTTGAACACTAGCAAGCGTTCCTTTGTTTTGCTTTTAGGGGTGGGTTTATGTCCCCACCAATCATAGTGATGTAGCATAGGCCCTTTTAATGGAAAACTATTAAGGGGTTTGTACCCATCAAGGTTGTTTTATTTGATTTAGCAGACCCGAAACTGAAGCTGATAAAGACCTCGGTTTTATTGTGCACTTTGGAATGTGTTGCATCCAGCCAGCATAGATAGCATTGGGTTGTGAGAAAACCTGAAAGCAAGCTAGTGAGCTTTAATTTCAAGGTGGCAGAGACTGCCAAAAAACCATTTTGTATTTCTGAACAGAAGTCATGATTCTAAGCCAGTATTTTGCTTTTTGACAACCACTGCTAGGTAGCAACAGCAGAATTTCTAATTTTCCATGCTGCAAAGCAAAGAGGCTTTTTTTCACATCTGCTATTTCTTTAATTCAACTTGCAAAAGTAATTCCTTTAAGAGGTATTAAATTGGGACACTTTTTTTTTTTTTTCTGAGCATTACTATCATCATGACTTTCACTACAGTTAGCAAGAGGTCTTCTGCAAGTTTGTGAAGTCTTTCAGCAGTAGTAATTAAGTGACATACATAAAAAAGGATGGTTTAATATGTACAGCAGTGGTGAAACAAGCTATATTTTTCCTGCTTCCAGTTCACTTAGCTGAAGACTCAAAAACCAAAAAAACCCAACCAAACAAGACAACTTACTGGACTTCAGTAAGGAAACAGAAAATGATTGCCCCCTTCAATCCCAGCTCAGAACGAGCTTACCTGCTTTCTACACAAATTGGAAATTTTAAGCCACTTTAGGGGTGGGTGGGTGGAAAAGAGTAAGAGGTTTTGGACACACCAACAAATACAGTATTCTTTAGCATGCTTACACTCCCTTCTTTAAAATATGGGAGATTTTTTATGCCATTTCAGGAAAGCAGAAAGTTGACGACTGTTTCAGATCTTCATTAGAGCATCTTCAAGTAGTGATTTTCCAATTGATGATGATTTTTGTGTATTATTTAGTAAACCAATTCTTAATCTAACTAAAAGCATGTTTTCAAAAACTGTCTGCAATATTTCAGTCACTGGGAATTTCTGAATGAGTTTGCAAGATCCCAAATTATTATGGAATCCACCACCCTCAGTGCAGCCGCCAAAACACTTTCTGCAGTTCATTAACAACACAGAAGAATGATTTTGGCATCTTTGAAGCTTATCCTTAGAGAACAGATAGTCGTATAATTTTTCCACCCACTCATTTTAGGAAGTCTGCATGCTGTAAGCACTCCTCCTCAGAACAGTCAGGTGAAGGATTATTGATACAGTGCTATCACTTAGTTTTGTTTGTATGATCAGGAGATAAGACGTGTGAAAAGAAATGGCTTGCATAAGTCTGCTTGGGTGGAGTTGAAACCTTTCTAATAAAACCTTGGCTTCTTCATAGGAAAGACTGTTGAAATTAATGCAATTATTTATTTGACCATAGTCCAAGTATAGTCAAAGGGCACACACACAAAAATTGGAAGTTGCAAATACATTTTTCAATAATCCTTTTTTGCAACAGCATACTAATCAAAGAACTTAGAGCTCCTCCTAGGAAGGTATCCAGGAAAGCTGTTGATCTGCACCACTGGTGGTGAAGTGTTAATGCTATGTTAGTGGGGAGAGATGATGTACCAAATAATTTTTTATAATTTTAAGTGAACTACAATGGACTGCTGTCTCTTTAGAAGGAGGCTGAGCATAAAATAGAAATTGGAGAGACAGGGAACTTGTTTTGGTGGGATATTTATGATGCTATAGTACTCCTGGTAGTTTTTCTTAGGGGAAGCTCCTGCAAGATTTGGCTACTATATTGACAAAAAATTAGCATCTCTCCCATCCTGCCCAATAAAACAGTAATGAAGATGAACCACACATTGTGATTTTGGGATATGTTCTGATCAGATCCTGAGAGGCACAGTAAATAAACCTTTTAAAGAAAATTTTTCAAACTTATGCAAAAAATTTGAAATATATATAAAAATAAAAATATGATACTGATAACCTTCCTAGCCTAGTATGTTTGCATTTATTTCTAGAGTTTTGGGGGGGTTGGATGGGGGTCGCGGGCGGTGGAGTGCGGAACATCTGTTTATTTTTTGTTTGTTTGGTTGGGGGGGGGGTAACCCCTCCACTATTTTCTTTCCTTGTGTGGTAAAACATTGCTGAGCCAATAGTAACAAATTTCATCTGGCAAGAGCCTTTTGTGACAGTCAGATAAGAAGTAATATCTATGAAGGAAAAGGTTTGATTCTCGCTGACATTACTGGAAAATGGGAACAAACTGACTAGAAATTTTCCAAAGGCGGGAAGTCAAAACTAGTAGCCAAGTTGAATTAACACCTTCAGTGAAAAACGTAATGCTGTCTGCTGTTCAGAATTCATTATTTTTCTATTCCGTAGTATGAATTGGTGTGAGGTTTTTTTAATGAAGTTTTAACAACAGTTATCAACAATTTACTTTTCCCTCAAGCAGAACGTATAAATAGGGGTTTCCCTCTAAAAGGCTTCAATATATGTAAAAAGTGACCTAATAGCAAGCATATTCATGATTTTCTAAAATTTGAATGCATTACCAAGCTTTATCTTGTCTCATTTTCCAAATTAAAAAGATATTTTTTAGTTTTTAACACTACTGTATGCCTATGAAGACTTCTGTACAGAAGAACTCTCTGTGCAGAAGCCAAATCTGAGAAATCTCTGATGGATTTTTAGCTGGTTCTTTCTTAACTCAGATTCTTTTGCATTCAAATACAAATGCTGCATCACTTTAAATGCCACCAGCACTGATTGCAACTGAGCAGGAAGAAACAAGAAATTCAGTTGTAATACCATTTGGGTTTATTTTTACTTAAACATCATATCAAGCTTAGTATACGTTTACAGATAATAGAAACACTTCTAGCCCAGCACCATAAGTTCACATGTTCATTTACACTTTCTAAAGGTAAAGACCTTCCAGTCAAGTATATCAGAGAAATACAAATGAAGAAGTTAACTTCTATTGCACTTAGTTAACTTTCAATATCTTCAAGTATAGTTTCCAGACATCAGACATGATGAGATGGCACCAAGAAACAGTAAACTTGCCCTTTGCCTCTTCAGGCTGCTCTGGTGGTTTCATAATTCTTGAAAGATTAAACATTTGGGCCTAGTATCTCATTAGAATTTGTCCATAAATCAAAATGTGTCATGCTTTTCCCTGAAAAATTAGAGGCCCCTTCACCAGCTCTTTTTTTCAATGATAAACTATTCACATAACCGCAATCAGATTCCATCTCAGTTGTTGTCTTGATAAATTAAACAAATTGATTTACTTCAGTTTATCAGTATAAAGAACTTTCTTTAGTTTTGAAAATGTCAGTGTGGGTCTTTTTGGTTCTTGGATTTTTTAACTTTGTTTCCAAAATGTGGACACCAGAGCAAGACTGAGCATTTCAGTATCAGAGTATTAAGACATACATTGATTTTAGATTTTGCCATCTCGCTTACATAGCAGGGAGGATGAATACTGCAATGAGTCTGGAGGGAAAATTCCTGGGCTGATAAATATTAAGCAGCACAGAAGCATGTACAGTATCTCAAATTTAAGGCCCACTTGAATTCACTGTATTTTTACTCTCATTTACCTACCTTTCTCACTTACCACCTTCACCTTAGTTTATGTATCACAGATCTGCATTCTGAAACACTTGGTCTGGCTTACCAAACAATTTCTGCAAGTTACTTTGGGGGGGGGGGGGGGGAGGGGTGTGGTGGAAGATAAGCATAGTGAAATTTAAGTTTCGACTTCTAATTCAAGTCATGCTTGCTAGCTAGTCCATTAGCATTTTCAAACCTAACAAGGTACTCCTGCTTTTATGGAATGCTAGGATTGATTTAAAACTCTGCTGACTGAGCTAGTAGTCACTCCTCACTCAAATCCACTGCAGGGATACGACTAGCATGTTAGATTTAGTATCTTGGAGAGCAAATGATTTTATTGTTGGTATAACCATCACACCACTGACATTTTTTATTGCAACTTTACATACTTAGCTGAGAAGAATTGATGGAGGAGGAGAGTAATTGAATTCTTGCTTATGACTGAGTAGATTTGCCTTTAAAGCGTTAATAAATCTCTACCAAAAAAAACCCCCCAAACCAAAAAACACCAAAAAGAAAAAAATCTAAAATAGAAGTGTCCTCAGCTGGGTTTGTATTTGGAATGCCTTTGGAACCAGAATACCACAGATATTAAACAGCTATAAATATGAAGAGTTTTTAAAAGCCTGAGAAGTAACTAGGGCCCTCAGTTTAGAGTAATTTGTGTTGGACAGTCACTGCTGGGGGGTCAGCACAGCAGTATAAAGTGTCCTTTGCACCCCATTTTTAAACTGCAGGGCAAGCCCTTTCTTGCTATAAATTGTCACTAGGTGTTACCAGCCATTAACTTAAAAGTGGCTGTAATTTCTCAGCATGTGATTAGTGATGGTGACTAAACCTGATCAGGCATCATCCTGTCAGCTGTCTCAGATTAGGGATGCAAGGCACCTCTCCCTCTCTCCCAGTCATGACAATTCATTAGTTCTGCTGTTCGAGAGCAGCTGTACCATTTGAGATGTAATTTATTCAGATTCCCTCAAAATTATTGCTGAAATGTGGGAAGATAAGTGATTTGATGAGGCTATGTATTTACTGTCAGCTAACATTATAGGTTGGATGTGTGGTCAGAAGTGATAGGAGATTATGTTTCATGAGAAATACTGCCCTTTTTAAGGCAAAAGATTAAGTTAGATGAGGCAAAGGACAAAATGCTTTAACATGTCAGTCATGTCTCATACTGTTATCCATAAAACACCCTTAAAAATGAACCTGTGAAGACAGTTAAAATTTTACCTTTCTGTCCCAGTTTATTGATGTATTATTTAAAAAAGCATCTGATTTAGTCAAACAACGCTGTTCAAAGGATAAGAAAATATAAAATGCTCTACTTGATTAGTAAGTAGGGTGGGACAAGTAAAATTCAGACAGGCTTAAATGCCAACCTAAAACTGATGAATTGAGAATTTAGGGATTTAACTCATGCTCTGAGAAATAACATCAGTGTGTGGCTTCTGAACAGACCTGGAACAAATCCGCAATACTTAGAAAACTCAGGAGTGTCACTTGTGTCTGTTTTTTAATCCCAGTGACAACACTCACCCCTGTACATGGCAACGTAAAGCCAATGCAGAGCGAAAGAGCAAACTGCGGGGTTCTAACCAGCTCGCTCCCCTGAATTTTTTTTTTTTCTTCTTATTTCACATTAATAATATACCAGAAGACTAGCCATACTGAGCTGGACCCAAAGTCCAATTTTTAACTTCAGTAAACTGCATGCCTCAGTTGTGTTTCATCAGAAGAATGTTTCTTTCGTTTCTTTCATAGTATATATTCAGACTTGCTTCTGGCCGCCATGACTGACTGTAACTGAGGATGCCTAATTGCTTATGATCTCAAGTTTTCCCATGGATTTGACTTAGACTTTCACCCAGCTTTAGCGTTCAAATATATACACATATTGAGTACACTGCCATTTTTCCAGCAATGGACTGTCATAAACACTGACCACCTCTTCATGGTCTTAAATGCAATATCGTGTCCTCACTGACTTCTGGATTTTAATTTGCTATCCCAGTGCACAGCAATTTCTGGTTATCCATGTCATAGTCTTAAGCATATCTCAAGGCGAAATTTTGGCAGGTTGTCGTGTTTGTTAAGAACAGGTGTTCTGAGTTGGTTGGTTGGGGTTTTTTTTTCAGTTGGTTTTCTTCTGTCTACCCTTTGAAATTGGGCACTCTGTGTGTGAATGTATAATCTCGGACAATCTGAATATGTAAATCTTTTTATCCCTGTTTTTATACATACATGCACAGACATTAATTTTAATCAGGGAAAGCTAAGATGAAATACCAATAAAAGAGGAGTTGTTAGGCATGACATTTCATTTATGGATATAGCCGAGAAGATTAATGTCTGAGCCAGCAGCCTGTCCGTTACTACCTTCAGTTACTGGGGAAGGAAACGTCACATATGACAACTCATTCCTCACTGGTTGTGAGAAATTCTTACTGCCATTTTATTCTATCGCCCTTGATTTATCTATACAATAGTATAAATTAAACCATGAAATCCAGATAATTTTACAGAGGAAATTCTGCATGATCCCTTTTCAGGGCACATGTGTATGTGTGCATTTGCATAGTTTCTTTTGATTAATATTTTAAATGTCTTTAATGTGCAACTTACATGAAGAAAGGTTACCTCCTCAGGATTCTGCTTATTGAAAGACTTCAAAGCAAATGAATGCACCTATAACCTGGATTGAACGAAAAGACCGAACTAATTAATGCCCTTTGAGTACTTTATGTGGCAAGTGGAGTGGGGGTGGGGGGGCGGTTATGGTTTGTTCAGAAGCAACTGGAAGCTACCTTTGGCTGGATACACCAGGTTTATCGACAGAAATGGCAAGCTGGTACTTATCCTTAGCTTACCTGGCCCAGTAATAAGAACAGAAGTGAGAAGAAAATACTAACAGAGTGAGAACAAAATGAAAATTAATTAATTGAAAATACTGAAAGGATAGCTATGATAATATATGCTTTTACAAATAAAGCACAGAATTTATACATCATCTAGAAAAAGTATAGAATAACATCATAGTGGCTTTGACTGGAATCGATCACAGCTAAAATACGTCCTTTCATGGCAGGTCAGTTTTGAAACCTATTCTGTAAATTGCATAAGGATGGCTGTAACCTGAGAGCCCATGGTTCCAATGAAAACAAGCACAGCAATGATGTCATTCCTTCTCCTTCCGGGTAGCTCCCACAAACTCAGCACAATACTGTCTCCATAATGGGGTGAGAGTATCCTGTTCTACCCTGCCTCCAAACAGCTGAACTGCTCTATGTTTAATCAAAGTGGATCTTAAAAGGTTGTTCTCAAAGTTCAGTGTTGGAAAATGTATTAATGCAGTGCCATGCTATATGCTTTCAAACGCGGAGTGGGTTTATTCAGTAACCCAGGTATTGCTGCACTGTGCACTACCAAGAAGTAACGTGTTAACAGCAGACTTGTTTGTTCTGATTATCAGGGCATCGGCCTTGTACAGGGATTGACCCAGATACATTTGAGAAAGCCCACGCCAAGCTCACATTTTGAATATACAGCCTTCAACGAACACTGAGCCATCATGGTTTGTCTGCAATTCTGGACAGGAAGATTACCTGTGTCCCAGAGAAAGCTTTCATGATTCCACTGGAGGGAGCAGGGGGAAGGGCAGCAAACCAGCCTGGTCGATTGGGTAGAGAACAACTAGTGAAGTACTTCACTACTGCTCCACCCACCTCGGGCATCTAAAAATAAATATATTTGGGTAACGGGGGGAGAGAAGGAGAAGAATTAGAGGAAATGGAAGAGAAGGGAGAATATGGGTGAGAGTAAAAGTGGATTTGTTTGCAGATATCAATGCCAGAATGATTATTCTACAACAGAATTAGGACAACTGAAGTGTCTCGGTTCCCTTTTATTCTCAAACTTCTGTGTTCACACTGTTAAATTAATTTCTTGCTATTAACGTGAAATGAGAAAATATACTTTTTAGAGAAAAAAATGAATTATATATGAAGTACAACACCTAGAAAGGAAAAAAAATCCATTTTAATATAATGCCTGTTTAAACAGGGGGATATATTCCCATTTTACCTCGGGTGAGCATTTAACTGATTTAAAAAAACCCACCACATTGTCTAACTTGCCTAGCACACAGGGATATCCCTAGGAGTATCTATTTCCACAACAGATTAGAAGGAAAACAAAGTCTAAGCAGGTTTCTTTGGGACAAAAGTAAAATACGGACATAAAATAAAATTATGAGATGACACCTGTGCATGTGGAAAAGGGAAGAATAAAAGGAAGGTGATCTTTTCCCCTATGAATGCAAATAGATTCATCCAAATAGTTATGATGCTGTATTATGTTTAAAACAAAATCTTTCTGTAAGTGCAGAGATCAAGGGTATTTTCTAGACACTGCAGCAAAGGAATATCTTGCATGTCCTAAATGGTCCACAGGCATACTAACTCTGTACTAACACAGAAAGTGTTATCCCAGTAATCTGAGCTTCTCCCCAGTTTCATATGGGCCTCACACACACAGTTAAGATTGGCAGAAAAAAAACCCCAAACACCCTATTAACTCAAATACATGATTTACATAATTTATGAAATCTCTGAAATTTAGAGGTGCTGGGTGTTTTGAATCGTTGTCAAGGATTGCATCCCTTATTTGTAGATATTTTCCAAAAGACATTGAGAAAATCCAGCTTGTTCAAAATATACATTTGCTCTACACACCAAGTAGTTAAAAAGACTATTCCTGCCTTTATCAAATGTTATTTCTAGCAATGTTTTGTATATTTTACCTAAATATTTCACTAAACACTTTTCTGCTGTGTAGCATGCATTAATATCATAAGACAACTTGACATCTTTTATGTTTTTCAAAAGGGGTAGCTTCCCTAAGACTAGCTAGACTTTGGAAAGTGTTAATATAGAAAAATCACTGGAGAATGAATTGTTTACAGTAACAATGAGTTTCTTGAGCTTTCCTCATTGATGAGATGCATTGGCTGCTACCACCAGGTATTTTAGCACATGGCTTTTTTCCACTCAAGAGCATTCTTTCTGCAACACCGAAATGTCATACACTTGGCAGACACTTTACATTTGCCTCATTTCTTGTTACTGGAATTGTCTTTGGTAACAAAAGAGAAACTCAAAGCCAATTTTTCCACTAGGAGTATTTGTCAACTCTTTGGACTTCATGTTCAATGTATTTGGAAAATTCAGGGTGAAATGTCTGACTGACATACAGGTTGCTTCACCATAAAAATCTCATCATTTCTTTGCAACACCTATCATGCTGAAGAGATAATGAGGCGCTTGTGCTGAAATGGCATGTGTTTCTGTGTGTATAGGAGTCACCATGTCAAGCATCTCCCTGGAGAATTAAAGAGAGAAGAAAAATGATAATTCTAGGGAAAAGCTAGTAATGCAGCAAAATCATAAAACACCACTTTGAAGAAACTTACTTTTTAATATTGTTTATAAATTGATGTACCACTTTTTAATTAAAGAGATCAAGGAATCTCTGCTTCCCACCTCACATCTGCACATAAGAACTAGCATTTTCAGACATGGGGTGACCATGTTCAGACAGTGCTGGCAGTCTTCTGATCACAAACATCAGCCCTCCAGTACCTAAGGGGGTCTACAAGAAAGCCAGAGAGGGACTATTTATAAGGGCATGTGGTGATAGGACAAGGGATTAGGGCTTTAAGATGAAAGAGTGTAGATTTAGATTAGATGTAAGGAAGAAGTTCTTTACTGTGAGAGCGGTGAGGCACTGGAACAGGTTGCCCAGAGAGGTTGTGGATGCCCCATCCCTGTAAGTGTTCAAGGCCAGGTTGGATGGGAGGTTGAGCAACCTGCTCTAGTGGAAGGTGTCCCTGCCCGTGGGTTTGGAACTAGATGATCTTTAAGGTCCCTTCCAACCCAAACCATTATATGATTCTATGAAGCTTGTCCATCATTAAGTTTTCTACTATTCAATTAATGGCAAAAGTACATGATGCAGTGACTCTCAGTTTTAGTACGCAGGGAACATTCATTAATTTGAACTGGACATAGTATAGACAGACCAACACATTTACAAAAATAAGTCAGACTACCAACAACATCTGATATTAGCTATCAGATTTTTTTTTTCCCCTTTTAAAGAAATATCTGGAAATTAAATGCAAAAAGCCAGCTAAGTAGGGTAAATAAAAATGTTCAATTTTTAAAAATAATTCTTTGTGTTAGAGCCATCATTGAAGGTTCCTTCCTGTCTTTGTATCACTGCAGCAATATTTCCAGCTTTTTGCTGCTCCTACCTAAATGCCAAGCCTAAAAGAGAGTGCGTGCAAGTCTCTAGAAAAACAAGCTAGTGAAGAAGATCTGCTCCTCCTGAACAGCAGCAAAAGAGGGATCACTATATAAGACAGCTCTTTGCAGGATTACACAGTTAATGCCTCCCCCTTGCCCCCAAAAACTTCTTCTAATAGCATAGTTATCTATCATTTCTTAATTAACGTATACATTCACAGTATGATCACTGTAAAAAATCATCATCATTCTGCCAAATACTACACAAACATATAGCTGGGCTTTAAGGATGAGGAGGAAAGAAAAAAGGTAAGAGAAAGAAAAACAGACATATGGAACAAGATTAACTCTGGTTGCTCCATTATTAGTGTTTTTGGGGCAGGAAGACTGCTTATGGAGCAGTTCCCCTGTGAAGTTTCAATTCAAGGACTGTCTCATTGCCAAAGCCTCCTACCAGAAAGACAGCCAGGATGTTAGAAAGGGGACTCTTATTTGAAGACATTGCATCAAAGCACTCTTACCAAAACCAAAACCACAACTTTTTAGTATTTACTTGGGTACCCACTTCCCAGCAGCACATGCCAACACGCTTGCAACTGAGATGCTGTTAGCATCACCCTGCAGATGATTCCTCCCTCTCCTCCACACCTGTAATTAGTTACCATTTACTTCTAACATTACTTCAGGGGAAAGCTCACCTTCAAGTTTTATCACTGAGCCAAGCTAAGATGCTTTTAAAGTTACCTAATTATGAACATTATTATTTCTACAGCTTCTTTCATGTAAGAATTACGAAGAACTTCAATAAACAATTCCATTAAAAAACAAACAAACAAACCCCCCAAACAACAACAAAAAAACCTGAAAGGGGAAATGTTTTTGTTTGTGGGGTTTTTTTTCTTGCTAATCAAGCCATCAGGTGTCATAAGATGCAGATGTCATTCTCATTCCTGCTGTAGGCTTCCTGAGTAGTCACAGGGAAGTGATGCATGTCCTTTGTGCTTTAGTTCTCTATTCATTAAACTGAAATAATAGCACTTCCTTTCTCTGACCTTTTGTACATTTCCTCTGAAATATATTGTAAATTTTACTGGCATGTACTGTCTCTTATTATGTGTAAATTCAATATCTATTCAAATAAAACCTTAATTTCAGTTGGGACCTCAAACAACAGATACAGAAGAAATAAAACATACAGACATTTCAGTTGGAATAAATGTGCAAGTTATTATTTTCTTTTAAAATACATCACGCTTCAGCTGTGAAGTTTTAAGATGAATGACAGTATAAACTAGATGTTTTAATTATGTGCTTTATAATGCCACATAACCTTGCAGGCATCCAACATTAAATGTGGAAATCTCTCCCAGAATATAAGATATTACTTCTAGCAACCAAAGTAGCATTGATTAACTCATGCATCCTTTTTAAGTCCTTAAAAATTTTATAGACTATGCAAGTTATTTTTAAGACACAATCTTGAAGAAAGGGACTTTTGATATATGAATAGCACCAGTCCTCTAAAACAAAGCCTGTAGATAACAAATATTTAACATGTGACCTACTATGATATCAAGATTGATTTACTAAAAAAAAAAAATAAAATTAGAAAATTAAGAAGCCTCACGCAGAAGCATCCTCTACATAATCCAAAGACATTAAAAAAAAAAAAAAGTAAATCAAAGGGCATATTAGAAATGAAAGCAGAGACTCCTGACTGTGCTTAGAGATGCACAGCACCATTTCAGAGAAAAGATGATTTTCAAGGATAGGCTGTTAGAGCTAATTTCCTGATGCCTTCCCTCCCTGACTGTTTGAAAGCAAATGTTAAATACTAGAGTTTCCTTTGCTCGGCTGGAGTATTCTCTTAACAGTCAGATTTTGACTGTGGAACAATGTTTAATATACATCAAGGAATGAGCAAGGGTGATGGTAAACCCTAGATTAAACCGTTGTCTTTAAGCACTTAGTTTTACTGTATTTCAGACCTAGTGTTATACAGAAGGCCACTGGAAAGCTACACACCCACAATGATGAACTGTGATGGATTAAATGTCCTTTAGCGCTGCCTTATACTACTGAAGAAATAAAGACAGTCTCAATAAAAGTGACGTGGTCCTAACTTTACCAGTTAGCAGCACTGGAGAAGTCACTATTTCTGAAAGTAGTCCTTTCCTGCCCCTTAGCTGCTAAGCTAAATAAGGAAAACTTTTTTTTTTTTCCCTCTCTCCTCTCACAAAATAGACTCATAATTTCCCTTTTCTTTGTTGCTCTTGTTTTCACCTTTAGCTGGATTCAATCTCTTTAGATATGAAAGGCTTTTCAGATGCATCCACACCAGTCAGTAGTGTTCCACTAATATAGTACAAAACTAGCTGCAGTAAACTGATCTTATTATCATCCAAATTTTTATTGTTTAATAAAAAGAAATATTTTCTGTGAGTGATTTTCTTAAGGATAAAATTAAAGATAGATAAAGAGGAAGGGGATGGATGGGTTGTAATGTTTGCTATGACAATGCTGGCTTGTACCATGCAATCTCCAAGTGCAAGGTTTCAGATTCATGATTATTTAAACCTGAACTTTAATGTTCAAGTTATTTATCCTAAAACGTGAAGTCTCACTGAAAAATTTACCATTTTTGTTGCCAGCAGGCAGGCAGCAGAGCTTTGAGAAGAGATAAAAAGGATCTGAATTTCAGAAGAATTTCTACTTCTTTATGAGGTAATACTTTTGTGTCTCTATTATTTTGTCTGGAAAATTAACTGGGTTTTGTTATAGGTCTGCTTCAAATCAAAATTTGTCTGCAATCACTTTGTAATTTAGAAATGTATTAGAAAGACATACTAAAAACTTTTTAATATTTTAGTATAATAAAGTTCATTAATGTAATAGCAGTGAGTCTAATCTAGCTTTATGTGACTGCTTAGTGTCCAAGAGGCTGCAAACTGCACACTACTGAAATTCATAAATTGGAAAGAGTTGCAAATAATCAAAAGAGAAAAATAATTAGTACAGGTTCTATGGACTTGAAGATGTAGCAAATAATATAAGGTTGTCTTCTGGAAAAAACAAGCTAATGGCATGCAGATGAAAAAGCATTATTCAAAAACAAGATACTTAGGAAATAATATTTCTGTTTACGTCTATACATTCCTGTTATTATTTAGTTACAAAAATAATTGCAATCGATATTATCTCTAGGTCCCTTATATAGTCAGACAAAATATAAAGATCATACAAATATTAGAAATTAGAAACAGCTACTACTACTACTATTACTAAAACCACTCTCTTTGTCACCAAAGGAAAAGTCATGGAAACCTCTCTAGGTCCACATATCCCACCCTGGCCAGCCCTCCACTCCTCTACCTGAGAAAACACTTTCTGTCTAACGAGTTTCTAGGAGGTAAAAACAAACAAGCCCACCAGGTAGCTTGTGAATTACTCATTGTAACAAAGGGAAATGTCCTTCTACCAAAATCAAGAAGTAGCCAACCAATATCTGGAGGAAACAGTTCATTTTCTTCTACTGTGGCAGGCATCCTTAAAAAAAAAAAAAAAAAGTCAGAGTGGAACAAGTAGTGGCAGAAGCAGACTCACGCAAAAGACATGGAAGAACTTTAGTTTTTAGGTACAACCCCCTAGAAATATTAGGAAAAGTAAAAAACAGCAGAAGAGATAAATTAGTAAATTACTAAGCAAATTAGGGGTAAGAACCCCCAGCTAGTACATTGGGAATGCTATGGCCAGAGAGAGAAGATCTACTGAAAACAGTATTTTGGCAGAAGGAAGATGTTTTGAAAGTGTGCAAGAAAGGACCTAAGGCTGAGAACTGACAGCTAATTAGATATAAACTTGTAAATGGTTATGACAGCAAAGAATGTTGATGTGATTTTACACACTATTAATAAAGATTTCATTCTGTGGACAACACAGCTAATTAAATATCTTCCATTGACAACTGTAGAGCCCAAATTTACTGTATTGCACAAACGTGATGCAACCCAAACAGATACAGGCAAACTGGAAGGAGTTCTGGGCAGGGGGGGAAAAAAAAAAAAAAAAAAAAAAAAAGTGTTGCCAACTGTATGTGAAGAAACATTTCAATAACATTAATTAGGGAGTTGGGCAAGATGACCTCCAGATGTCCCTTCAGCCTAACCATTCTGTTATTCTGGGATTCTGCAAT
The DNA here is from genome assembly GCF_964188355.1 of Buteo buteo. Classification (NCBI taxonomy): domain Eukaryota; kingdom Metazoa; phylum Chordata; class Aves; order Accipitriformes; family Accipitridae; genus Buteo; species Buteo buteo. The sequence continues at coordinate 17,125,017 of NC_134175.1, read as the reverse complement.
TGTTCAGATGGTTCACAAGACACGAATACCAGACAGAAAATTTACAGCACAGGTAAGAGTACATTTCACACTAGAGAAACTGTATTTCATAATAGCGAATCAGTCTGGAAAGACAGAGACAGTATTTGTATAAGTGAATGTAATACAGAGAGAGGATGCTGTATCAGTTAGGGTAGTCCTGTACCAATCTGAGACTTAAGTGAGGTTTGATTGACTGCAAAGTGTCAAACTCCAGTTTAAAGATCTGTTCTTCTTGTTAAACCATTTTGGGGAAAATTCAGAAAGTTTTCTTTGACTCAGCCTTAATTAGCAGACAGTCAATATTGTTTTGCCAGGACCAAGGGACAGGTAATACACATTTTCTTCACATCTAACTTCAGTTCATAACTGACTCCTATAATCACAGTGGTCTGATTGCAATGCAAATTACTTTAAATCAGAAACACCTATTTCAAGAATTCACATGAGCACACAGTTGGGAATCACACAGAATTTTCATAGCAAGCTTAATAATTACTTTGCCTTCTTTCCACATCCTGTCCTTGTCTCTCTACATCAGGTGAGGAGAGGAATTAATCTGTTCAGGCACCATTGCACACACTAAAGAAAAAACAAAGCATTCCTACACAGAATCCCAGTTTGTTCCTAGTTTGCCTAGGGAGAGCATATCGCCATGTTCTTTACATTGTGAGGAAAAGACAGACAAAGCAGAAGATAACTTCATTATCTATTTGTGTATTTGACATACTTATTAAATATTTATCCTTCAGGGGATATTGGTGAATGGGTTCTCTTGGCAATAGTCTGGAGCATGAGGGGACTAGCTGCTCTTCAGTTTTCAGAGATTTCTTTCCAAATTTTGCATTTAATTTCAGCCATAACTTCTCCCCTGTAAAATCACTAGAACTAGTAATGTATATTGAAAAAAAAATCACTGTAAGTAATAATATACTATGTATACTTAAATACATATATGTATACACATATATATGTATGTGTGCGGATATATAGACAAAAAATCTGACTTGAGAGTCAAAAAAGTCCTCAACATCTTTCTGTTGGCTTATCAATTTGAACCAGAGCCCTGAGAAATAATAAAAGCCAATGACTATTCCAACTTCAAACTTAGTGTTTGCTGTTAGAACATCCTTGGGAAAGTATAGAATGTTTTCAGGAATTCCCATGCCAATTTAGCTTGTTAACAAGTGAGTTGTCTGTAGAAAGAAGGTCTTCAGGCAACATGGGTAGCAGCTGTGCATACAACTACATTCCTTGAAGAAACCCTTATTTAATGAATATTAAACTATTTCAAATAGATCTGTTTAGATTTTGCTGGACTGTGAGGAAATGTTTGTAATCCATCGTGAGACATAAGAAATCCATATGCAAAACTAAAATGGTATCAGATGACAATCTTATTTATAACGATGGCTGCAGTATCATGTCAATATTAAGAAACTAATTTCTCACTCTATTTCCCTCCTACAATTTTTTGAGATTTAACTGATCACTCCTCAGCTGTAATTTTGAGCTCCACTGAACTGTTGTGGATGTTCCATTTAAAAAAAAGGAAAAAAAAGAAAGAACACATGTGAACTGAATTCTTTCTTCTGCAGCCGAACGGTGCAACTGATTGCATTCTAACCATACAAGCAGTCCTCAAATGGCAACTTACTATCTTTGTTGGATAAAGCAAAGATATCAACACTAATCCTGCTTTTTTCCTGATTAAAAAGCCACCATCATGAATAGAAAGACAAAAATCTGTGTACATGTTTGTATATATTTATATTTTATGTATACTTCTGTGCATAGGCAAGATTTATATTTTTGCTATTCATCCCTCAAAATCACATTCACCCAAGAATATGATAAGAACTTAGGATTTGGGAGGAGAAATAACATCTAGTCTTATCTGCTATCACTGCTTTGCAATCTTACGCAGATGTTTACTTCTCTGTCTGCTTTTCTTAAAAGGTGGACTAACACATGCTTCAGTTTTTTGAGATCCTTCAAAGTAAGTAGCTACAAAAAAATCCAAGCCACATCATACATCACTGTTGATTACTGTTTTTTATAGTTCAACCTGTAAAATGAATTCAGTTATTTGTGAGCAGGATACTGTTAGAATCAACTCACACCAAATTACTCATTTAAAAAATATCATTGCAAATGGATAAAGCTATGGTTTAAAGAAATAAAATTGTTCTGCAGTGGCAATTAACCTGTTTTTGTAATAAAAATATATTAAAAAAAATTTTGATATATTTATATTAATGCTATTTGGCTGTAGTACAAGATTGAATCTTGCCTTAGAAAGATACTTATGAAGTGTTTCTATGATTATCAGAATAATTTTAAAACCTATATTTTTAGATACTTGTAACAAAGCCTTACTAATTCTATTAACTGCATCCCATATTTCTGTAATGTCAGCTATTTGTGCCTCTGTGTTAATGAAATGAATAAACTATTCGGTTCTGAGGCCCTTTTTGTTACATAAGATCAAGAGAAGTTTTATAAAAGAATGAAACAGCTGCAGAAAGAAAGGGAATGCTACATTTCCCTGCTTATGATGTACTGAAGAGATATAGATATCGTGAAGGTAGCCAAAGCTCCAGCCTATGTTTTTTTCTAAGCATGAAGACCTCCAAGTACTAATATACTGAATGCATCTACCATTGTTTAAAACAATTGCTGTTGATTTTTAGCTCAAGAAAAACATCGAATTAAACAAAAGCAGTGTAATAGCATAGGTTATAATAGAATAATAGTAACAGAATGAGAGGTTTGCAGAAGCGTGAGGAATATTTAACTAAGGTACAGAAAAGATTATGCTGGAGCAGCACATACAGTAATTCCTTAGTGGAGCTATAATAATTTCCAATGTGTAGTTTTGCTTTTTTCCCCACAAAGAAAGGTCTATATTGTTTTTCAAGGTCAGGTATTTTTATTCCTTAAAATACAATTAAAAAAACACCTACATTGCTTATAGTTAATTGGTTCTGGAAGGCTAGCAACATTTTAAGTATACATGACCTGTTCCACTTGCTCTCAGCAGAAGGCCTATTACCTTCTACATTCCTTCAACATTATAATTTAATTACTGTAGAAAATACATACGCAAGCTGCTTTTATTAATAAATACAAATCAAAATGTCTAATGTAAATTACTGATATGCTGTATTATCTCAGCTTTTCTGTACAGGTCTTCATAAAAATAACTTTAGTTTTGATAGTCTGACTTCCAGGTTTTTATATTATAGCTCTCAGTAGGACACAATCATACATACATATGATAACCTTTAAATAAATTTTCTTTAAGCAAGTATAATCTCTCTGACACCAATCCATGCCCATCCATATTTTGAAGGTTATATTTTAAACTGCAATGATTTTGTCCATTTCCTTGCAGTGAAAACACTAGAGATTTTCCAGAAGGAAGATACTCACTATGAAGACATCTCTATTTACAAAAGTAGTTATTCTTTAAGTAAAACTATTAATATACTTCTCAGAATTAATCTACTTCGTTGCACACTCTCCACCACCAGCCACACGCTTGCTTGAAAACCACATATGTTTAAATCTCACTAACCTTTGGGTATGATACACAGCAGTTAAGTCATGATATGATGCACAGCAGTTGACATGCATACCACAGCATAGCAATATACCTACATCCATATATACAAACCGCAATGAGGCATGCGTATGAGCTTAGAGATACCATACACATTCCTGCCAGTTGCCTGCACAAAGAGTTTCATACTCCTAAAGACACCAGACCCAACGCCCTGAAAATTAAAGTCTTTGGTGCCCAACGTAAACATTCCAGTGATTTTTATTTTTTTTTAAACAATATTTACAAGTAATTATAGCATCTATCTAAACAGTCCACATCCAAGATTAAGCTAGCTAACCATATCTGTTAAAGATATTTATGTGTCACTAGTGGTACCTAGTCATTAAAGTACCTAGTCATTATAGAGAAACGATTACTGGAAAGAATCTAAATCACTGTTAGAGCAATCTCAAAGTACAATGTTGTAATTAGAATTTGAATTTCAAATACAGAATACGGGGAGCGATATGTCTCTTTGCAACAACTTTTGCTGGTCTTACTGCCTTCAATTTTTGTGTTTTTTATTAGAAAATAGTATTTTCCATTATTTTTTATAACACATTGACACCCTGCAAATGCATTTCTACAGGCGTAAAATACAATGCTATGAATATATTTACATTTACTCTAAATATTTAAAGAGGAAAGCCCTGGATATAATCGCATACAAGTTATTTCTAAGCTGATATATTTTTGCATTTTATCTGTGCGTTCCACTGGAGCTGAAAATCAGCGGAGAAATAAATTGCCAGCACTTTTTCACTGCATCTTCAGGCTCTACCAGTTTGCTTGAAATATATCAGACGATCCTTACGGATGAGAAATAACACACCTGGTCTAACCAAAAACCTCTTCATCCTCCCGTCAGCGACCGAAAGTACCACGGTGGTCCCAGGAGGAAGGGGCAACCACCACAGGGGAAGAGCAGGACAGCCTCTGTCAGTGGCATCCCCAGGAGACCTGCTCCCTCCTCCCGCTCTCCTGACGGCAGCGGGAGTAGCAAGCCCAGCTCTCCTTGCCTTCCCCACATGTTCTCCTTCCCTCTGTTTGGTAGAGCTAAGCTTAATTTTGTCTGCACTTTTTTAAGAAGCCCCACATATAAACTTCATTCTTCCCACACTGAAGGCTGCTCAGAACTGTGGATCATTACTTTGATACAGCAAAACAAATGTTAGGCACAGCTATTGTTGTCATCTTCTGGAAATATTTTAACTTCTGTGTTGTATAATTTAAATGCCATTGACTCAAATGAGAGATTAACAACTGGCATTAATTGGAGCACAAATAACAAGGGTTTGATGAAATACAGATAAGTACCTTCTTTATGCCTTACTCTCCAGACTGCAGTTTTTAATTTGCTGGAGGTAAAACAGATCCTTCTCTATCTGGATAGGTAAGAAGTCCTGTGGAGATGTTCTTGTACACCAGTGCAGGCTGATGGGGGTGGATGGGCAATTTATCAACAATTTAGCAACCAAACAACTAGAGCGGGTATTTCCAGCTTCTAAAGAAGAATAGAAGAAAGGGTTTGGGGGCTTCCCTGTTCTACTATCAACCCTCAGTTTTGGTGGGTTACTCAAATTAAAGAGAGTTTTGTATCCAGGCTCTTAGCCAAGATGATTTTTAACCCTAGCTCTCAAGAAAGACTGATCTCGTTTCCTCTCAAATTAAATTTTTTTTTAAATAAAAAGTATTTGTGGCCAGGAATAGTTAATGCCCAGCTATAGCAAAGAATGCTTCTGTAAAGAATAAAGTGTTTTTTCAAGACACTATTGATAGTCTGGTTATTTCCCAACTGTTACACAGGAGTATCAAATGCAATGGCTACTGTGATGATCAAATCATTCCTCTGGAATCTCACCTTTGAACAGGAATATTTATCTAGGAAAAGTGACTGGTAATCTTCATGACAGGTTTATTATTCACATTTCAGTTTTCTCATAGCAACATACCAGCCTTCCTAATTAACAAGCAAGCAAGCAAGCAATTCAGTCTCTCCAGTTTAAAACACAGATGTTACCAAGATCTGTTGGGAGACTTCCAGGCATGCTTTGTTCTGCCAGTTTTCCCAAGTTCTTTCCCTAATTTTAAAAGCTTTCTGTTCATCTCATTGTTTGGTGGTTTGGTGTTGGTTTTGTTGTTCGTTTTGCTTGTTTGTTTGGGGTTTTGGTGGGGTTTTTTGTTTGGTTGGTTTTTTTTACACACTGTCAATTGACTACTGTGATGGGCTATGTTTACATTTCTCTCTCTCACCTCTTCAGAGAAATTAAAGAAAATCTTTTTTTTTTTTTTTTTCTACCCACAAACAGATATTCTTTATTTCTGATATGCCTGATTTCTCATCAATTGAACTCAGGGGATGCTTCCTTATGCTATCCTCCCATCCTTTTACCTTACCATAACAGTACAGTTAATACTGAAGGATGTTAGCAGTTTCCAGAATCCGTTAGAATCAGCTGTAGTATCTTTTAATTATAATTACATAGTAACTGACAATACTGCTAATACTTCTTATTGGGTCCAACTATCCTTTTTGAATCAAGTTCCACATGCAAATGTGGTGAAGGAAACACAGTAATTTAGTTTTCATTAACATCCAGAGCAGCACAGTAACCCAGTCAGAGCTTCAACAGGGAGTCAGTAACTGTGTAACGTATGGACTTTGAATCCTACATCTGTTTGACCTTTTGTTCTGTAGTCAAACTGTACCTGCAGCACGTGTAAGAGATTTGATACAGACTGTTCATGCTTTGCATAGTCAAAAGGTGTGCATGCTGAGTCCAGAACATCGAACACATAGTGAAGCACATGTGTGCTCGAATTCAGATTTGACGTTCACTATACATTACACATCAAGGTTTCTTTCTGGCACTCCCCTATTATACATGTGATATACACTACTGAAGATATACATAATATCAGATTATAGTTTATTTCAAAGTATTTTGGATCAGAAAACACACATGGATACAACAGGCAAGAGTGGTCTAAGCTGAGGACTTCAGAGTTATATGACAAGGAAGCAAATGCTGCATAGCTTAGATGCTAATGGACTAACCCACTCAAGGCTCAGACACTTTTAAATCCACACTTGTAGTAGATAATTCATTATTAATGCAAACCAAAATTTTAATCAGGAAGTACTTTTGATTACTAACTGATCGATACTTGCAGCAGTTAGTCACTTAGAGTCAGCATCCTCCAGAACTGTATTATTTCTATTAGAATGTACTTTATGCAGCAACAGTGGAAAATACTACATCATCTAGTATTTATGGCTTTATCTCCAAAAACCTTGCTGTACAACAAGATAATCTCTTTTAGAAAAATCTGTCTCCAGTAGCTACGTTTTTCTAATCTAACTTACAAGGAAGTTGCACATTTCTGAAAATCTTGTCCTAATACTTCAGTTGTTAAAGATGCATGCAGGGAAGTCACAAGAGGAATTTTGCAGCAAAAGCAAGGCATATGAGTAATGAACATTTTGACAGCTACAGAACATTAAAAAAAAAAAAAAAAAAAGAAAAAAAAAAGCCCACACAACTTCTGAGGTTAGGTTGTCCCCTTCCTTTCATTTACAAGGGTGAAAAATATGCTACCTAATTGGAAAATTGTGCGATACATGACATTCTCGCTGCACATATTGGAATGAATGTGAACAAGATAGTCTGGGCTCATGAGATTGAGAATCAACAAGGCTGCACATATAACTATTTAATACACACTGACCACAAATAAAGCATGGTATAAAAACTATATTGTTTTCATTTTAGCTGTACTACAGTGGTCACTTCACGTGGATTTGGAAAGACAATTGGGAAGTGCATGTCAGATAGAAATAGCACTTTTGAAGTTAAAGCAGTAATAAACGTTGATCTTTGTCACTGTCTTATTCGTAAGCACAAAAGATGGATCAATGTTATAAATTTGTCAAGCTACCATCTGGGCACAATTATTTTTCCTATTTTTATTATAAACCTATTTAATAAGTAACATTCCCTATTACCACTGTACAGTTCAACAACAACCTAGCCCAGAAAATCTTAAGACAGTACATTTAACCACAAGAGGCTTTGAAGTATGTTTTCTCACACGTAATAGTATTTCTCAATTCCAAATTTTATTCTATTCTCAAGGATCGAATAGCATATTACTTCACCAAAGGCACCCAAGCGTCTATCCAGTTTTTGCACAAAAACTCTGGAAATACCAAAATTTCCAGCAATATAGTGAAGATATAATATATGCAAAGTCTTGTGAGAAATTAATGTAGCTTAAGAAACTATGTCAAGGAAAAAATGTATCCTAGAAAAATCTGTTTTTACATTTGCTTAGAAAAATCAGTTAGCAATTATTTAGTATGTCTATTATATTTATAGCGCTTGAAGTTAATGTTCAAAAAAATAAATTTGTACTTTCCCCTCAAAGTGATTCGTATTGTTCCCGACATTTGCTGTGAGAAGAATTAGTTTAAAAATGTCGTGGTTTAACCCCAGCCAGCAACTAAGCACCACGCAGCTGCTCACTCACTCCCCCCCATCCAGTGGGATGGGGGAGAAAATTGGGAAAAGAAGCAAAACCTGTGGGTTGAGATAAGAACAGTTTAATAGAACAAAAAAAGAGGAAACTGATAATGATAACACTAATAAAATGACAACAGTAATAATGAAAGGATTGGAATGTACAAATGATGCACAGTGCAATTGCTCACCACCTGCCAATCGACACCCAGCTAGTCCCCCAGCCGCGATTCCCCCCACCCCTTCCCAGTTCCTAAACTAGATGGGACGTCACATGGTATGGAATACCTCTTTGGCCAGTTTGGGTCAGGTGCCCTGGCTGTGTCCTCTGCCAGCTTCTTGTGCCCCTTCAGCTTTCTCGCTGGCTGGGCATGAGAAGCTGAAAAATCCTTCACTATAGTCTAAACACTACTGAGCAACAACTGAAAACATCAGTGTTATCAACATTCTTCACGTACTGAACTCAAAACATAGCACTGTACCAGCTACTAGGAAGACAATTAACTCTATCCCAGCCGAAGCCAGGACAAAAAACATCAGAAAGCTATTAAAGTTCTTATTTAAACATCCAGTCTAAGATATTTGGGCTTTGATAAAAATGCATATGGATCTCCCCCCAGTTCACAGAAGCTCTATGAGAACTATAGGTTGATGAAGAAAGTTTCAGTCACTTAAATACAGAGTCATGAAATCTCTGAAGGGAGTGTTTCTTAATCCTCAAGAAGATACAAGACTGTCCATATGGCTGCAAATGATCATGGGATCTAGCCATCATGACCTTAACTCATGCATTTTTGGTTTATGGTTCACATATGTAAATAGTTTTTCTTCTGGACTGAATGGCCCCTATGGCTCTTGCGTTTCCTGTCATTTTCTCTTTCCATGAATATCCTATTAACAGAGAACAATTTTCCTTAAAGATCGTTTTAGTTGAAACAAATGTTTCCTTCACTTGAAAGATCATATTTCTTAATTTTTATATTATTTAGTAGGCATTTCTCTTCAAGTAATTTTTCCCTAATATTCTGGTTTAATGTCTTACAACCTTCAGTATATTTTCATCCATTTACTACAGAATATGCATCACTTCCATAGTACTACAATAATGGGGGAGGGGGACACGACACAACCAAAACAAACCAAATATAACCTTAAACAAAACCCTCTTAAAGCCCTTCTGAAGTAATCTGAATTTTTCTACTGTATGCAACAAAATTCACCAGGGATTAAGGAATATCAATAAAGCAGGAAAAGTTAAAAACAAAATGGGAAATGGTACCTTAAAACTTAAAGGCAGTCAGTTTTAATGCTTCAAGCTTCAAATAAGTTGTTTGTGTTTCCTGACCTGTACAACGCTTGGTCTTCCACATACCACAATGACTTATTTAAGATGTTTGGTTTATCATTCCTGCATCCAAATATCTGAATTCATTCCCAGCAGTAGGACACAAAACAGCAATCCCCACCTCCCCCTCCAAAATCATTAGAGGTTTGACCGAGTATAATTATTGCTTCAATAGTTTATCAAGTGTCAAAGACTTCATTACTGGAGAGCACAGGCATTGAGCAGACAATGAGCTATCAGTCACTTTACCAAACCAGTCCCCTAAATATTTGTTGCAAAAGGTTGAGCAATAACCATTTACAACTTCAGCTTGATACTAAATCTGCATTAACAGCCAAGTCAGTCATTGATTAACATCTTTCCAAGAGCAGCAAAATGACTGCCATCATCTTGGCTGTGCTAGAGGGCTGAGAAACCAGGACTGTTTGCACTTGCTTCTACTACCATGAGTTTGGGAGGTGTATGTGGAATATGCTTTACCATAAGAAGGTGACCCCTTCCAGAAGCCAATGCTTCAATCCTTTCCGTGCTCTGGCAGAAGCTCAATTTAGCAAGTCTATCCATATCCTATACAACACCAGTCCATTACCGTTGGGACAGCAAAATGCCAGTTTGCCCATAGTTGAAGAGCCTTGAGCTCAATAAATATCATTTATTCAGATCAGTATAATTCATTAATTACTCAGGAATGTGATTTTTTAATGAGCTGGCAATCAAAAGGAATGTGGGAATGCAATGCATATTCAATAGCTGGCCTTCCCTGTCTTCTCTGTCACACAAAAGCAATCCTACCCAGACTACTTGAGGGCATATCTAGGTGCTTGTGAGTAGATGGATAGGAGAGTATGAGCATGTAGACTCAACTTGCTTGGAAAGTTAGATCAAAAACGTTAGTTAGAAGTTAGATCTTCCATGCAGTCTCTAGGAAAATTTTATTGTGTTAATCATGGTCTATGGAACAGGCCACTAGGGAAAAACATGCCACTCTTGCCTTTCCCAAACCTTACCATCGTACAACCTTTTCCTTATGTTTTTTTCCCCACTTCATGACTAGCAACAGAGCAGATGCTGGTGGGCATGCATCTATCTATATGTGCGTTACAATGGCAATGAATATGGACCATAGGTCTTTAACTATATTCAAGGTCTCTGAGACCTGGTATAATGCAAGTCATATCCCTTAACCTTATTAGCTAAGGTTTTAGAAACAAAGTGTCAAGTCCAGACATACAGGTTATTATCCAAATACAACAAATCCTTTGCAGCCCTCAGTATCCTCAGTACATCATGACTGCACATATCTGCATAGGTGATGTATTTTTTTCCTTCTAATGTACCTATATTTAATGGCTTTTAGCTAAAAATCTATAAGGGAGATCACCTCAGGAAATACAGCCATTAGCTACCCAATCCTTCATTGCGAGGAAAGTCAAAGTTGACACTAGTCTTCTCTAGATATTTTAGTAACATTCTTATATATCCCTGCAGATATAACCAGTTTCATTGCATTTCTGGACAGAACTGTTTTATCATAGTAGCAACAGTTTGGGGAATAAGCCTGTGTCCAAGTTTAAGGTTCATCTGGTTCTGTAAACTCTAGTTGTAAATATAGCTGTCATTATGTTTTACATCATGGCATAACAGGCAGCTAAAACATGAAAAAAGCTACATCTCAAAAACACAACAGAGAAACCAAAGGACCATTACTACAGCTCCTTGCAAATTGACTTTTTCCACGTGGAATCTTTGTATGAATTTTGTTTCTACAGTAAACCAATCCAGGACACTGATGCAAGCCCAATGTCTGGGTAAGTGTCGTGGTTTAACCCCAGCCAGCAACTAAGCACCACGCAGCTGCTCACTCACTCCCCCCCATCCAGTGGGATGGGGGAGAAAATCCGGAAAAGAAGTAAAACTCCTGGGTTGAGATAAGAACGGTTTAATAGAACAGAAAAGAAGAAACTAATAATGATAATGATAACACTAATAAAATGACAACAGTAATAATAAAAGGATTGAAATGTACAAATGATGCGCAAGGCAATTGCTCACCACCCGCCGACTGACACCCAGCCAGTCCCTGAGCGGCGATTCCCCTCCCCCACTTCCCAGAGTTCCTAAACTAGATGGGACATCCCATGGTATGGAATACACTGTTGGCCAGTTTGGGTCAGGTGCCCTGGCTGAGCATGAGAAGCTGAAAAATCCTTCACTATAGTCTAAACACTACTGAGCAACAACTGAAAACTTCAGTGTTATCAACATTCTTCACATACTGAACTCAAAACACAGCACTGTACCAGCTACTAGGAAGACAGTTAACTCTATCCCAGCTGAAACCAGGACAGTATCCACCCCTTATTCTATACCATTGACGTCATGCTCGGTTCCCATACCTTTAGTTACATCCTGATCAATCATCACCACCTTTCCATCCCTTTGAGACATATGAACAATGAGACAGATATATATATATATAAATATATATAAAAGTATACACACACAGAGATATCATTCCTTTAGTTCATGGGTTATGTTCATGAAACGTTTGTTGAGTTCATTCAGTTTCCGACTCTGGGCTTCATCTGTCATACCAGTCTGTCTGGGCAGGAGGGATGGTGCAAAGTCCTCTCAGTCGGTAGAGCAGAATTGGGCTTCAGCGTGGCGTGACAAGCAGGTGACATTGGACGCAGCAGGAGGATGGTGTGCACTGTTGGATTGTTGCATGCTGGAGTCAGTTCTGGTTCCATCACTACTGCGCTTTGCTCAGTTTTATCACAGTTCTTTCTTGCTTGATCCAAGTGATTCTTACTATAGTACTATGGATATAGCATATAACAATTATAGTAATGATAACATACAGTAGCAGGGTTATATAGCAACTAATATCATACAGTTTAATTCTGGCTATTTTCACCTAAAGTCAAATCCCCTTGAGGCACACATCGGACTTCTCCATCTTTTCGCATCACCCACCAAGTGCACCCAGGCCCTTGAGCAAAAGCAATCCCATGAATGGGTTTACCTTTGCCTGAGGCAGGAGTAACCCAGACTGTTTTCCCTAACATATTTTTCATGTGCACTGCAGGGACTTTATCCCCTTCTACAGTATGTAAAAATTCTGATTGGGCAGGGCCACTCCGATTGGCAGATCCTCTGGTGTTGACTAACCAGGTGGCTTTTGCTAAATGTGTATCCCAATGTTTGAAAGTTCCACCCCCCCATTGCTCTCAATGTAGTCTTTAACAGTCCATTGTATCGCTCAATTTTCCCAGAGGCTGGTGCATGATAGGGGATATGATACACCCACTCAATGCCATGCTCTTTGGCCCAGGTGTCTATGAGGTTGTTTCGGAAATGAGTCCCATTGTCTGACTCAATTCTTTCTGGGGTGCCATGTTGCCACAAGACCTGCTTCTCAAGGCCCAGGATAGTGTTCCGGGCAGTGGCATGGGGTACAGAATATGTTTCCAGCCATCCGGTGGTTGCTTCCACCATTGTAAGCACATAGCGCTTGCCTTGGCGAGTTTGTGGGAGTGTGATATAGTCAATCTGCCAGGCTTCCCCAAATTTATATTTCAGCCATCGCCCTCCATACCACAGGGGCTTTAACCACTTGGCCTGCTTAATTGCAGCACATGTTTCACATTCATGGATAACCTGCGCAATAGTGTCCATGGTCAGGTCCACCCCTCGATCTCGAGCCCATCTATATGTTGCATCTCTTCCCTGATGGCCTGAAGTATCATGGGCCCACCAAGCCATAAATAGCTCACCCTTATGTTGCCAGTCCAGGTCCACCTGAGCCACTTCAATCTTGGCAGCCTGATCCACCTGTTGGTTGTTTCGATGTTCTTCAGTGGCCCGACCCTTGGGTACGTGAGCATCTACATGACGTACTTTTACAACCAGATTCTCTAGCCGGGACGCAATATCTTGCCACAGTGCGGCAGCCCAAATGGGTTTACCTCTGCGCTGCCAGTTGCTCTGCTTCCATTGCTGTAACCACCCCCACAGGGCATTTGCCACCATCCATGAGTCAGTATAGAGATAGAGCACTGGCCACTTTTCTCTTTCAGCAATATCTAACGCTAGCTGGATGGCTTTCACCTCTGCAAACTGACTCGATTCACCCTCTCCTTCAGCAGCTTCTGCAACTTGTCGTGTAGGACTCCATACAGCAGCTTTCCACCTTCGATGTTTTCCCACGATGCGACAGGATCCGTCAGTGAACAGGGCATATTGCCTCTCATTTTCTGGCAGTTTATTATACAGCAGGGCTTCTTCAGCACGTGCCACCTCCTCCTCTGGCGACATTCCAAAATCTTTGTCTTCTGGCCAGTCTGTGATCACTTCTAAAATTCCTGGGCGACTGGGGTTTCCTATGCGAGCCCGTTGTGTGATCAGTGAGATCCACTTACTCCACGTGGCATCAGTCGCGTGATGTGTAGAGGAGACCCTCCCTTTGAACATCCAGCCCAGCACTGGCAGTCGGGGTGCTAAGAGGAGCTGTGTTTCAGTACCAAGCACTTCTGAGGCGGCTCGATCTCCTTCATATGCTGCCAATATCTCTTTTTCAGTTGGAGTATAGCGAGCCTCGGATCCTCTGTATCCTCGACTCCAAAACCCCAGGGGTCGGCCTCAGGTCTCTCCAGGTGCTTTCTGCCAGAGGCTCCAGGTAGGGCCATTCTCCCCAGCTGCAGTGTAGAGCACATTTTTAACATCTTGTCCTGTCCGGACTGGCCCAAGGGCTACTGCATGAACAATCTCCCGTTTAATTTGTTCAAAGGCTTGCTGTTGTTCAGGGCCCCATTTAAAATCATTCTTCTTCCGGGTCACTTGATAGAGAGGGCTTACAATCAAACTGTAATTTGGAATATGCATTCTCCAAAACCCCACAACACCTAAGAAGGCCTGTGTGTCCTTTTTATTAGTCGGGGGAGACATAGCTGCTATTTTGTTAATCACGTCCATTGGGATCTGACGACGTCCATCTTGCCATTTTATTCCCAAAAACTGGATCTCCTGTGCAGGTCCCTTGACCTTACTTTCTTTTATGGCAAAACCGGCTTTCAGAAGGATTTGGATTATTTTCTTCCCTTTCTCAAAGACTTCTTCTGCCATGTTGCCCCATACGATGATGTCATCAATGTATTGCAGGTGTTCCGGAGCTTCACCTTTTTCCAGTGCAGTCTGGATTAGTCCACAGCAAATGGTGGGGCTGTGTTTCCACCCCTGGGGCAATCGATTCCAAGTGTACTGGACACCCCTCCAAGTAAAGGCAAATTGTGGACGACACTCTGCTGCCAGAGGGATTGAGAAAAACTCATTAGCAGTGTCAGTTGTGGCATACCACTTGGCTGCCTTTGACTCCAGTTCGTATTGAAGTTCTAGCATATCTGGAACGGCAGCACTCAGCGGTGGCGTAACTTCATTCAGGCCACGATAGTCAACTGTTAGTCTCCACTCCCCATTAGACTTCCGCACTGGCCATATGGGACTATTAAAGGGTGAGCGAGTTTTGCTGATCACTCCTTGGCTCTCCAGTTGGCGAATCAACTTGTGGATGGGAATCAGAGAGTCTCCGTTGGTGCGATATTGCCGCCGGTGCACCGTTGTGGTAGCAATTGGCACTTGTTGTTCTTCAACCCTCAGGAACTCCACAATCGAAGGGTCTTGAGAGAGACCAGGCAGGGTAGACAGCTGTTCAGTGCCCTCCGTCTCCAAGGCAGCTATACCAAAAGCCCATCGATACCCCTTCGGGTCCTTAAAATACCCCCTCCTGAGGTAGTCTATGCCAAGGATACACGGAGCCTCTAGACCAGTCACAATGGGGTGTTTCTGCCATTCATTTCCAGTTAGGCTTACTTCAGCTTCCAATACAGTTAACTCTTGGGATCCTCCTGTCACACCAGAAATACAAATGGGTTCTGTCCCTTTATAACTTGATGGCATTAGAGTGCACTGTGCGCCAGTATCTACTAGAGCCTTATACTCCTGTGGGTCTGACATGCCAGGCCATCGAATCCACACAGTCCAATAGACCCGGTTATCCCTTTCCTCCACCTGGCTGGAGGCAGGGCCCCTCTAATTCTGGTCAGAATATTCAGTATTCACTTCTCGTAAAATTGGCTCAGAAGTCCCTTCAAGAGGATCGGAAATAAAATCAGCCCTTCTACTCTGTTTGGAGACTGGAGCAGCATTTTTCCTGGTAGAATCCCCTTTTGTGGTGGTTTTTCCTCGCAGCTCACATACCTGTGCATTTAGGACCGAGGTAGGTTTTCCGTCCCATTTCCTCATGTCCTCTCCCTGATCACATAGGTAAAACCACAGGGCACCTCGCGGTGTGTATCTTCTATATTCTCTCTCTTGGGCAGAGGAACGCTCACTCCTAATAGCTGAGACATTGGTCCTTACACGTGTGGAGTAGGACATATCCTCTTTGAATTGCTAGAAATCCTCAGATAGCTTCTCCACAGCCGAAATGCAGGCTTGCAGGGAGGAGGAGAGATTTTCTTCGTATTGACGGAGTTGGCGAGCCACTTCCTCCACTGTCGGTGCCTCATTGTCTTTCCAGGCCATTATTGCCAATGCGTTGGCATAGGATGATGGTGCGCTCCGTACAAGCTTCCGCCACACGGGTCGTGTGCATTGGACTTTGTCTGGATCTTTGGGTAGTTGTGGGTTGTCCGGGTCATGATAAATTGTCTCTAGCACAGCTAATTCCCTCAGATATTGGATACCTTTTTCCATGGTGGTCCACTTGCTTGATTGACATATAACGTCTTCCTTAAAGGGGTACCTTTCCTTCACACTTGACAGGAGTCGCCTCCAGAGGCTGATGGCTTGTGTCCCTCTTCCAATTGCCTTGTCAATGCCACCTTCCCTGGCAAGCGATCCCAGCTGCTTGGCTTCCCTACCTTCTAATTCCAAGCTATTAGCCTCATTGTTCCAGCATCGGAGGAGCCAGGTGATAACATGCTCACCTATAGGGCAGCCAAAATCTTTTCGCATATCCCGCAGCTCACTCAAGGATAGGGACCGGGTTATTACCTCTGGTTCTGCCTCTTCCTCCTGTTCCCGTGATGACCCTGGTTCACCTTCATCCTTCGCTAAGCAAACTGATTTTTTTGTATATTTCTTTTTCTTTATGGGGGCAACTGATACTGGTGCAGGTTGGTCCGCTGGTTCAGTTGCAGTATCGCTCGCCGGGTTTTGGATGACCACAGTGTCTGTCACCAAGTTTTGGGTAGCAGCAGTGCTCATCGCTGGGGCTGGAGGGACCGCAGTGCCCGTCGCCAAGGTTTGGGTAGCTGCTGTGCTCATTGCTGGGTTTTGGATGACCGCAGTGTCTGTTGCTGAGGTTTGGGTAGCCCGAGTTCTCGTCGCTGGGGCTGGAGGGGTCACGGTGCCTGTCACCAAGGTCTGGGTGCCTGCAATGCTCCTTGCTGGGGCTGGTGATGGCCGCAGCGCCCATTGCCAAGGTTTGGGTGGCCACAGTGCTCATCGTTTTGTTGTTAGGTCCAGAGACTTTCTCTTCCCCTTGAGGGTACTGAGTGGTGTTGAACAGGGCTCGATAGGCATGGGCCAGGCCCCAGCACGTTGCAGTGATTTGTATCTCTCTGGAGCTGCCGGGGTGACAGCATAACTTTTCCAAATATTTTACTAGCTCTTCTGGATCCTGCACTTGTTCAGGGGTGAATTTCCAAAACATTGGAGGTGGCCACTTTTCTAGGTACTTGCCCATACTACCCCACACACCCTGCCACTCATAATTATCCAGCCTTGGGGCACATCTCTGGCTGATCTTCTTAAATAGCTGTTTAACCTTAAACGAGAGCTGAACCACATTCAGAAGTATGCTAATTCCTAGCAGTAGGGCTAGGACCGTGCTAGTCCCAACATTCCAGGAGTATCCAAATTTTTCAAAATTCTCAAACACCATTGTAACTGGACTGAAGGAGAAAGGAGAGGGGAAGAAAGGTACCCCACCCATAGACTGGTTTTCCATGGAGGAAAGGTAAATGGTATAATTATTACTAGTTTCCCACAGATGGCTCCCGCAGTATAAAGGTGACAATGCTAAATGCAAATACCGGATTAATCCCACAGCCAATGACTTTATCATACCATAAACCAGTGTTATACCACACATCAAAGCGAAAACCTTAATCCACCTCCCATGGATGATAAGCAGCAGAAGAGGAACTACATATAGCAGCGAGGTGATACATAACAGAGCTTTAAAAACCAGAGCAACAACTCTAAGAACACATAAATCAACCTAATGAAAGCTTAGAACAAATTTGTTTTAACAAGCTCTTGTCAGGTTTGTAGTTATCTCAACCCTTCGTGCCCCACGTTGGGCGCCAAAAGGACTGTCGTGGTTTAACCCCAGCCAGCAACTAAGCACCACGCAGCCGCTCACTCACTCCCCCCATCCAGTGGGATGGGGGAGAAAATTGGAAAAAGAAGTAAAACTCCTGGGTTGAGATAAGAACGGTTTAATAGAACAGAAAAGAAGAAACTAATAATGATAATGATAACACTAATAAAATGACAACAGTAGTAATAAAAGGATTGGAATGTACAAATGATGCGCAGGGCAATTGCTCACCACCTGCCAACCGACACCCAGCCAGTCCCCCAGCGGCGATTCCCCGCCCCCACTTCCCAGTTCCTCTACTAGATGGGACGTCCCATGGTATGGAATACACCGTTGGCCAGTTTGGGTCAGGTGCCCTGGCTGTGTCCTGTGCCAACTTCTTGTGCCCTGGCTGGGCATGAGAAGCTGAAAAATCCTTCACTATAGTCTAAACACTACTGAGCAACAACTGAAAACATCAGTGTTATCAACATTCTTCACGTACTGAACTCAAAACATAGCACTGTACCAGCTACTAGGAAGACAGTTAACTCTATCCCAGCTGAAACCAGGACAGTAAGACAGTGGTTCTTTTCCCTGAGGGAAAGCAAGTCAGTCCGGTTAGAAAGGAACTTTCTTCAAATCACAGAACTGTTGTGCCCTGTGAAGTGTAAAGAGCCTTCAGCAGAAAGAAGTAAGCATGTACAGGCTCTTCTCTCAATCAGCTAGTATCAAATTTTGGGCCTGATGAAAGAACCTGGAAGCTGATGTGCAAGGATTGCCTCTAGAAGATTAACACGCTTTCCAAATCTGTATTTTAGTGTTTATTTGCATGTATGCATCTTCCCAGAATCCTATTGCTAGCCCTCTTTCTGAGTGCCCCTTTGCCCCTGAACGATAGCTGAGCAATCAGGTGTACCTGTGAGGACTGAAATGTTATTTCTCTTGTACAGATGGCTGTAAGGCAAAACCTCACTGCAAGAAGCATTTACTGCTGTCCTGCCACCTCCTAGAGCATCCAGAGCTAACAACAAGCATCCAACACCATACTGACACTCAGTTTCACAACAGATGCAAGTTAGCATCCGGAAATAGTAACAGGAGTTTAGTTTCCAAGCAAAAAGCCACACAGCATGTGATAGCACAGCCTGTGCATTTAAAAGCGTTCTCTGAAGACTCTACTCCTCCCTAAGAAAAACAGCACATGCCCCACTCATTCAGAAATGGGGGAATTGCAGCCTCCTGACATTTTATACTCAAACAGCTCTCTGAAGAGAAAGCTCATATACTTTCCTACTGAATCAGATTCATTTAAGACGGTGGTGAATTGAACCTGCATATGCTAGACTTAAAAATGCTTCAGGAGGGAAAAGATTGTTTAAGATATCAGATCTTTTGATTTTTCCCATACACGCATGCATTATTTTGAACTTCTAGGCCATTAAACCCCTTCTATAGTAATACATTACTCAACCACACCTCATTTGAATTCACTACACAATTGCAGATAATTCATATTTCACCCAGGAAAGAGAGCTGTGTTACAGCACTTGCTGAATTGCCACCAGCCAACAGTTACCAAGTAAGTTGCTGAATTCCAAGCAGAGATTTAAAGTCTAAGCACTTTGGTAGAGGCAAGACACATTTGTCTTGGTTAGTGCTTAGGAAAACCACAGTATATTAAGTCACCCCATTGCTCTGTTCTTAAAAATAAAGGCACTGACCTCACAGATAGGGCCCCTGATCCAGGTGAGCAGAGCAGGGATGATAAAAGCAGCAAGACCCATCAACAGTCCAGTGATCCTCAAGCAAAGCTAGGGTTACAAGTCACACCCCAAGTCAGTCCAGAAAATCCAAACAATAAGCCAGGAAGAGGTCTAGGACCAAAAATACCTAAACCAGCTCAATCTAAGTCTGGACCTTCCCGCTGGAGCTTAAATGAGCTCCTGGGCTGATGGGTTGCAGGTGTGGGGAGAGGGCTAGGTGAAGCTGGTCAGGGCAATTACAGCCCAGTGCTCCCCTGAGGGCTGACAACCAATCACCCCTGATTTTGTCTATCTCCCTTTTGAATCTGTTGATTCTTTCCCTCTTAAGCACCTGGGTTTGGACAGTATCAGAGGCCTGTACGAGGCTAGGCAGACTGTTAGTCTTGCCATGTGTGGCTCTTCTCAAGTGAAGTGATTTCCTTTTTATAGCTCTGTGTATTGTTTGCATTTGCTGTTTCAATTCCGCTACAGAAGGAAATGCACAATTGCATACTGGGCTCGTACTCCACTTGTACCTACGCATAGCTGCTTCTGAAATTGCCACTAACATATAAACACAGCCTCCTACTGCACACAGGGCAATCACCTGCAACAACAATGCACAGGTGGGATTTCTGCCCCACATTTATGACTACAGCTCTCCTGTTAATGCCCTTGAAAGCAAAACTTGATGAAAAATACTAGAGGAAATGTCTTTCAATTCAGAATCCAGAGTGAGATCTGAATTTCACACCCACTCTCTGGAAAGTAATTTGTGTGTCTGGGCAAAATGATGTCCCAAAACAGCTTGAAAGTTCACTTTTTGAAGCTCATTTGCAACTCTACTGTAGCATCTACTAAAAGGAAGTGTAGTAAGATATTCAGCTGTAGAAACCAGAGGGATGAAATGCAATTATATTGTGTGTAATGAAACAAATAACTTTGATATTTTGACTGACACAAAGGATCATATTTCTGCCACACATCTGGGAATCATTATTAAAGGTTTTCATTTACACATGTACATTCCCCTATAGGAAGAACAAAAATTACCATACAAAGAATTAAGCCGTTATATTCCTTCTGCTCCACCTCAAATGAGTGTAAACAGGAAAACAATGAATTTGTTACTTTTCCTTAAAAAAATAATAGAGAAAGCAACTTTATACCTCATCAAAAGAAAATAAGCTTTTTACAAGGGTTCCTTTTCAAAGTTCATTTTAAAAGTCTCATTTTGAGCAGGTAGTATTTCAGAAGACAGAATATGTATCATTTCCTCTTGTTGTTATACATTGATATACTCTCCAGTCTGTCAAACATCTATAGTGTAAGCTGAGATTCCTAAAACCCTACAAGGATTACTTATTTTTAAAATTCTTATAGATCTTTTTTCTGAATATATGAAGATTGTGAAAACAGATATGAGAGAAATGGGATCAGCCAATTTTCCCAATTAAATAGTCACAAACCATGTGAACAAAGGGATGAAATAGTATCAAACTTCACTATGGCAATGTTGAAATTCCCATATTCTTTAAACATGGCTGTCGTGGTTTAACCTCAGCTGGTAACTAAGCACCACGCAGCGGCTCACTCACTCCCCCACCCCCCTCCCCCAGTGGGATGGGGGAGAGAATCGAAAGGAAAAAGTTAAAACTCGTGGGTTGATATAAAAACAATTTAATAGAACAGAAAGGAAGAAACTAATAATGATAATAATAACAATAATAAAATGACAATACTAATAAAAGGATTGGAATATACAGAACAAGTGATGCACAATGCAATTGCTCACCACCCGCCAACTGATGCCCAGATAGTTCCCAAGCAGCAATCTCCCCCAGGCCAAGCCCCCCCAGTTTATATACTGGGCATGATGTCACATGGTATGGAATATCCCTTTGGCCACTTTGGGTCAGCTGGCCGCGTCCCCTCCCAACTTCGTGTGCCCCTTCGGCCTCTTGCTGGCTGGGCATGAGAAGCTGAAAAACATTTCACTTAGTCTAAATACTACTTAGCAACAACTGAAAACATCAGTGTGCTATCAACATTCTTCTCATACTGAATCCAAGACATAACACTATACCAGCTACTAGAAAGAATTAACTCTATCCCAGCTGAAACCAGGACAATGGCAAAATTGGAGATACCTTCCAGACCACACACTTTGGCCTACTGCATTTGAAGAATGGAAATACTTCTAGCAAAACCAGCCAAATAATAATAGTGGTGTTATTGGTATTTTAAATTTGTGATACTTTTTTCACTATATATTTAGTTCCAGAATTACTTAATTTAAATATTCAGCTTTAATAACATATCTGCACCTTCTGCAGCAAACTAGAGATCATGTTTCCTGCTTATTAGGGAAGTCCAATACAAATGGAATGGAAGTGCTCTGTTCATCCAAGGAAGGGTTTCCTTTGGATACCCACATGACAGTCTGAGAAAGACACTAAAATAAATCATCCATTAAAACAGATATGATTCTTGCCAAGCATTGGCATAGGTTAACTACAAAACTGACTTTCATTCCCTTAAAATTATATAAAGGATGCAATCCAATCATTTTAGTGAATTATTTTTATCTCCCATGAAGAAAATATTACATTATCAAACATGTTCCACATTTGTATGATGACTTGATGCTTTTTAGAATAGACAATATTCACCAGTAACATCTACTTTCTGAGGGTTTTTATATGCTATTGCATATACTGTAAGTACTGAAAACATTTCTAAAAGCTGCACATATGCTGTAGATCAAGCTACAGCCATGAGTACTTAGATTGTTTTATTAAGCACACCACATAAATGAATTAAAATTAAAAATAAACTGAAGAAAAGAGCTGCCAAATCAAATGTCCATATATATACATGTTTGTGTGTTCACCCTTTGTACATTTGTGTATTGAAAACGTATGTCTAGAAATGTCCGTGTCGGTTTTGGCCATAGCGTGGCATGCTGGGAACCAGTATGGTTTGCTGTACGCTTCAAACATAACATTCACTTATATATGATGTCTTTGCATTTTCCAAAGAAAAGTGTTAGAGAGAAGTTTCCTATAACTAATCAGTGTTACCAAGACAGCCTTAGAGGAAATAACACAGCCCTCGAATCCTGCCTTGTTCTACGTTGTCCTTAAGACATCAGACTAAAGCACTTAACTTGTGTTGGTTCTGAAGCAGCTATAAAGTTTGGGATGATATTTCCCTCATCTGTTCATCAGCTAAGACAAACCAGCTGATTTTATGAGCACTCCTACTCTATTTCCATAGAAACAGAAAACAATACGATTGATTCATTGCTGAAATTTTCAAGGGAGTACATGGATAAATCATGACTTTGGAAGTGCGAATAACAGTTTTAGGAAGCCACTCCAACAGTGTTTTGGGCTATGCTTGGTGTGATATGTTATCACGAAAGCTGTGTAAGGAAGGGTTTTTGTTTTCTTCAACTATTGAATTAAAAATAGAACTGCTTTAGAGGAGAGAGAGTTGAACTCCTGCGGCTTGCTTGGAAGAAATAATGAAGACTTTGTTCAGTTCAATCAGTGGGATCCATAGCAAAGCTCTTGGCTTTCAGGCTCATGGAAGAAAAGCAGTGAAGGGCAGCAAGCGGTTTTTAACCTTGCCTTGCCCTCTACTTCCCCACTGTATAGGATATCCCTGTGAGTGGATATCCTGCTTTGCACACGTCACACAAATAGTTGCGGAGGAGAAGGGAGTGAGACCAACTCTCCAGTACCATACCTCATACAATTCAAATAGCTGCTTTGATGACTTGCTCCATAACTTTCAGAGGGACTGAGGCAAGGCTGACTTGCTGGTAGTTTTCCAGATCCTCCTTCCTTCCCTTTTTGAAGACAGGTTTAATATTTGGTTCTTTTAGTCACTGGGGAACACCTGCAATTGCTGTGACCTTTCCAATGCTGCAGAGCAGCTTTGAAACGACATCTCTGTCCTGCGTTGCCTTCAGATGAATTCCATCTTGTCTCCTGGGCTTATATAGGTACAGCTGACTGAAAGAGTAGCAGTAGTAAATGATGTTGCCAGTTCTGGATATTTTATAATGGGAACCACATACAGTGATTCTCACTGTCTGAAAACAGGTTGTCATCTCAATCAGAACCAGCTTCTGGAACTTTTCCAACAGGGACAGAAATTGAAATTTATTATTATTATTATTATTATTATTATCATCATCATCATTATTATTATTATCATTATTAAGATTGCAGCACCTACAATTCTCATGATTTTGAAGAAATTTTTAGAGATGAAACAAAAAAAATTAAATAAACATGCACTTTGCTATCTCTATCCCATGCTACACTACAGATGACAAAATCAAGGAAAAGGGAATGCCTTCTCAGACCCTGATGTAATACGTTGGGCATTATAGATTTCCAAGCTTTACCATATCCCACACAGATATTAACACTCACTGCAGTCATTTCTGATTATGGAATCTAATTTCTGAGGTCCTGAATCATCAAGTAAATATGAGTCAGAAAAATGTTGCTGCTTTAATAGACACAATCGACAAGAGGGTGGGGGGCAGAGGAGGAAACCTCTTATTGTTACAAGTAACAACATCTTTCTTCATAACTACTGAGATTTGGGGGGGGGGGAGTTGTTTTCTTTACTGAGTGAAATTATCAGCAATTTCTGTGTAGCTATGGCAACTTTCCAAAGTATGAAAAGGAAAAATGGATAAAGCAGAAAAATAAATTTGCAGGGAGAGTTGGAACAAATAAAATTGAAATTTTCCAAAATTGAGTGTATTTCCATTTTAAAATGATCCTCTCAAAAAGAAATTAAATCTCTCCCAACATCCTGGTTTTTTAGCCTACAATCAGTTTTCATAACTGGAAACCTGTCAAGGAAAAAATGAGTCCATTTTCTACAGTAAGGGAGAAAGAAGAGCTTCAACAAGAGATTTTTAACTGCTTACAAAACCAGGCTTTTGCTTCAGGTTTAATCCTATAATCACACACAGTATGCAGACAGAAAACGTTACAGTATTTACTTGTAGTTGAATTGACTGAGAAAAGTATTACTGTTAGGCACTTGCCTTATCTTAAAAAGCATTAAATCTGCTGGATGTGATGAAATCTGTTCCAAAGTGTTTATCAAACACTGTGAAAATCGGCAAGATTAGTAACACAGCAATGTCATCATTTGTCTAGTCAAGGGTAAAAGGTTCTTGGAAATGGGAGAAGTAGAGAATATTTACCTCAACGAGTAACCTCAGAAAACTTTAACATATTATGCTGGAAAAGCCTGGAATATAGATGCCATTCCCACACAGTAATTCTTTTGAATACACTATCAAAAACTTTGCATGCCTTTCGGTGCGCTTTGGCCAACGTCCCAGACAGTGCCATCATTCCCAGGGCTCATGCTTTGAAACTACTGCCCTAAACACGAGCTCAGTCTCACACCATAGTGAATGACAGCTAAGGGAGGAGAAAACGCCTGCTCACCTGAATCCCCTGCTGACACGGAGAGAGGGGATGGAGCACGCTCCTCCAGCACAGATAGCTGATGGGCATGGGAAGAGGTGAAGGTCACCTTGTCACCAGCAGAGACATGCAAATGGCACTTAGTCACTATGGAAGACTTGGATGGGTTCTTCATGTGCATCATTATATGTTGTAGCTGAGTCAGAGATACTTGATGGTTCAACCTCTCCACTATCAACACCCAGTGTTCTCAGGCAAAACTTCTTGTCTTCCAATGTTGTTATTTCTGACTGCTATTTTCTGCAGCTTATTATCTCCCATTTCCACGCTATAGCAGCACGCCGCTTCTAGGTATAGGTAGATTGTTTGGGAGTTTATGCTAGAAACTTAGCTAGCAATTTAGTCAAAATATAAATAAATAAATAAATAAATCAGCTTTTTTTCCTACTTGTTTGGGAGTCGGTGGTGGCATTATTCAGTCACTGATGCGTTTGTGTTAAAAATCAGAGATCTAGTGAAACAAGAAAACTATGAAAGCATATGAGAAAGGTAGATGTGTTTAAAAAAAAGCAGGGGTAAAAACAGTTCCACGTAAGAAGTAACTAGGCTTGTCAGGGGGAAAGGCCACATAACAACAGACCTTTGACAGGAAGACCGAATGTAATAGTTGTTTTAAAATAAGGAAGGATTGAGCAGGAACAGTGTGTAAAATATAGAGACCTCATTTGTCTTTAGTTTAAAAAAAAAAAAAGGCTCTTTAAAAATAAAACACTGCTTTTTCACAAAAGGAAAATTTGTGTCCAATGTTACCTACTATGTCTCAGACTGGGGGCCTCTTAAAAGTGTGTTGCATCTATCTTACAAAGGCAGTAAGCATAAGTCCTCGGAAAATTGTGGTGTTAGTCATTAACCTTAAAAACCTATGCTTTTTAGTGGATACTTCATATTTTCATTCCTTCCAAACATTGTGTGCTGGTGGAAAATGAGTCGGAAGAATTAAATAAAATTTTCCTTCTCAACAGCAGCTCAAGAGGTAATTATTTTATTAAACAGAGGCCTCTGGGGCTGCTCAAAGCCCAATGCCGGTTTCACTTTGAAAAGTCACCACTGCTGCTCATCCTCCCGGCTCCCCTGAGAGGGGGAACCATACCCCTCTGCCCATTAACACTCCTCACAGATCGCTCCCGCGAGCGGTGCGCTGCGTCGTGCTGCGCAGGATTGATGGTGAAAAGGCAGCACAGTCCCCCACGAAGCGAGAGCTGAGAACTGTCATCATGGCTCATTGCCACACAGTCTGATAACGGATAGCCCGGCTCTGCGATTCCCAGTATGGCAGAGTGCATTAGCATTTGTTAGATCTGCAGCCGATTGGGCTTTGGAGAAATACAGTTGTGAAGCAGATTGGTAAACTGGTTTTAATCTAATCACACAGCCTGGCTGTAATCTAATTTAACAGCACCCACGAATAACCTTGCTGGATAATATCCTATGATATGGAATGCAAATGGAGTTCGTAACACATAGGAAGGCCAGATCTGGAGATTTATCAATATCTTTCAAGACACAGAGATATTGGCTGTATTCAGAATGGGTAATTTGGAGTGTACAGTCTTCATACAAGACGTAAGAAACACATGTGGTTTTGAATCTGTGGGGATTTAATGCTATATAAAATCATTCCCCAACTGACATGAATCGTAACAGCAGTGACGCAGTGACTACACTTCTGGCTAAAAGTGATAACTGCACTGTTGCTTCATTTAGGTATAACATTGCTGGATTTTTTTTTTTTTAAAGCTTTTAAGAAAAACTGAAAAGAGTAATCAAGATAAAAATTAGTATATTGAAAATCTAATTAAATAATCACTGTTCATTTTTTTCTAAAGTGAAATAATTTTGTTGTTGAATGTAAAGCAAAACCATAAGTAAAATCCACAGCTTATGAGTAAAATTCCTTACAGCTGCATTGCCTTCTGGCTATGCAGATCTCTCCACTTCTGTGGCACAGCTAATTTTTTTTTTTTTTTTGAGAGTGCTGTGTCCATATCCAATATTCATGTAATTAGGTATTTTGACTGACTTCTCCCATCCTGGAATTGAATGAGGAATTTTATGTCATAAATTCCAGCTGATTCAGTGGGTGGTGAAAAGGCAATGATTTTTTTTTCTATTCATCTAGAAAGCTCAGGAGATGGATCTCCTAAAGACATTTGGATTGTCCCACATTGTATTTTGAGGTGCCCACTGCACTGTGTCTTGCCAGCTACGAGGTCCCCCAAAAGCTGTTTTATTTGTCTCTGTTCCTTTACTTTGACATGTAAGTACCAACAAATGTCAGCAAACCAAGGATGTTTGTGATGCTATTGCAGTTATGCAGAATGAAGGCTCCTAATAAAAAATATAGCGCATGTTGAGACATACAGTCTGCTCTTTTCAAGCTATTGCTGCTTGGCACCCACGAAGTCCTAGTGAACTACTCCAACCAACTCATGAGCAGGAATGTGCCATCCAAACAGATGGCTGCAACTGCAGGCAGCCAAGAGACCACGGGGGTTTTTTTCATGACGTGTGGGTGTTGACAGCATTTCCAGACATAAATCCAAATGGCTGTCAGTTCTGAACTTCTTGTTTAAAGGGGATATGTCAACGTTAATCTACCTCTGAGACAGATTACCCTTCACAATAGAAAATCTTCCCCTTATTTATAATTGGTTTACTCTTAACACTTGCAGATCTTTCCTTTCCTGAGCTGCTATGTCAGGGGTTTTGGATGCCTTTAGCTACAGTTCTCCTCTGAGGTAGATGGATCTCAAGAATGAAAGACTAATTTGCACGTGATTTGGGGGTTTGATGTTTAGTCCAATACATAGGGCTAATTACAAGGTAGCGTAGAGGCAGGGGTACTGAAAAAGTTTTTGGCTTTATACACGTTTACACACAAAATAAAATACAGGCACATACTTGTTCTGTGTTTACAGACGAAGGATTTCACATCCAGTGTACCACTGTTACACACTGTGCATAATGTTGCTTAAAGAGCTTATGATCAGGAAGAGTCCTCACTCCTAACCAGGTCACAGTAGAATTGCTACTCTGGTTTTTAAAGGACGATGACGATATATGTAATAAGAGCACAGGACTTGTCAGTATTTATTGACAAACTGTCAAAATCAGCTAGGTAAGGCTTAAGGCATAGCTAGTCTACGCAGAATATGTGGAAGCTTTCCAACAACCCTTAATTAAATAGAGTGGTGAACCAAGTTTCAAAAAAACTGATTTCAGCTAATTCTGCATACCAATAGCTGCTCTGGCATTGCCCAATACAAATAAATGTATTAAGAAAATTAAAGAATGCATTGATGGAACAGTGAGGACTATCCTTAGTCTGCCTCAATACACAAATACAGTCAGATGGTGTTTGCAATAAATCAGTGACAGAATGTTTCCATCAGCTTTAATTTGCACTTACCTTCTCTATTAGCTCATATCAGCCTTAAAATAGCCTTTGTTTATGCATTACGTCCTGCGGTACAGTAAATTGCCACAGCCTTCTGCATCCCAGACCTCAGATGAACCTTTGACAAGGCATGGTCATTCCAGAGAAACAATATCAGTTCAGTATTAATTAGAGAAACGTGCATGAAAACTCTCAGTACAGTTAGTTCCATCAGGTAAAATGAGCTTTCTTTGAATTGCAAGCCAATGGCGGCCCATAACAAAGCATGTTATGAAGCTATCTTAAGATTGATTAAATAAAGATTAAGATAAAAATCTATACATTGCATTCTATATTTTTCTTTTCAACAAAGGACGAATTGATTTGAGAACACCTAAAATGCTTTTATCCCTGTTGCCCATGTGGCTTCCTTCATCCATGTGCCATAGTAATACTTGACATTCAACTGGGAGATGGGAAGAGGCAGAACCTTCTAAAAATTCATGTTGCTTTTCTTCCTCAGCTCTACTGCCTGTTAGTGAAGCCTCTCATACCTGTTGGGAATGACTAAAGGCTAAGATACTTTAGCTTGAGGCACCACTGAAGCATGGACACGGTGCTCTCCTGTCTTCCTTTGTTCCCTCGTGAGCTCACGGACACAAATAATTCCTGTACCTTCCTCTACTCAAGACTGGGGTTATCCTTCTGTTTATTTGCCATGTTATCACAGTACTTAAAAAGCTTTGTGAGTGTATTTACAGAGAAGATAATCATTAATAAGAGGCCTTCTGGGCTCTCCCTTGGAAAACAAGTCATTCAAGAACCCAGCAGACGTTTCTGCCTGTCAGAGGGACAAGGACTTCATGGACTCATTTCCTCATCTCCAGGCGCCCACCCAAGAGCCGGGCTTCTGGCAGACAAAGCTCTAGCCTGCCCAGAGGCACCACAGTTTGAAGCGCCATATTGCTCTCATAAGCTTGTCGCAGGCAATTATATTTTCTCCTGTGGATCCTGCAAACAATGTGTACGGGCTACAAATTCAACGTGAAAAAAGGAGTATCTCACATAGATTATCAGCAGCTGCGCACGAGGTACTCATCTGATATTCTCCCATAATTGTAAAGGGCCCCTTGAGAAGAACAAATAAGCCTTGCCATGTTTCTTAATCTTGCTACACTAGTTATACAGAGAAATGTTCCCTCCTAATGATGACACAAAAGCAGCTGTAAGCTTTTCTTCTGCAACACCGCCACTTATATCAGCTATTATTCAGTTATTCCATCCTAACAGCAGAGAATCATTTTTGTGCTTTTCATTCTTCCTCCCAGAGGGCAACAGATGTAATAACTTATTCCCTGTCTGGCACATTAAGGCTTGAAAAATTAATGCAGTGCTGCTGAGATTTCCACTTTCCGCTTTACTTAGAGTGCCAAAGCTTTGAATTTCAGTGAAAAAATATTAAGTAATAAAAAGCTTATTTTAAGTTTGTTAATGTACTTGTCTGTTTTAATGCCTTTCTGAGGTTTCCACAAAATAAGAATTCCAGTGACTAATCTTCCTGAGTTTCTTTTGCTTCTAAGCTATTACTCTGCTGTCTGAGACCTCTCCCATTTCACAGTTATGATATAGCAACTAAAATTTAAATGCTATTATCAACTGCATTATGTTAAAAAGATAATCAATTAAGAATATCAAATGAATGTAGATATGCTTACTTGCAATGTTTTATCAGGCTGCCCACAAAAAGTCCCCGGTCACATCACCCCACATCTTAATCAGTCACATATTGCTCTGTACATGTAGCTTATGCTTCATACTCAGGCCTATCCATTCCTTCAAAAATATTGTCCAGCTACATGAATTTTGTGAAAGAGAGTAGTAGTTCAAACCAAATTTCACCTGTGTTTTACTGCTTTTGCTCAAACTGTCCCTTTGGAAGCCGCATGAAAAGCAAACATTGCAGTTACTATATGAAGCTCACCTGGAGTTTTGATAACCGTGACACAAGGCTTGCAGCAGAGAATCAGAGGCCGTCTAGTTGAAGATTTCATCACAGAGGGTCCAGAGGATGTTGCAGAGATAAATGCATTGTGTAATCCTTTGGAGAAGTACAGGGGATAAGTTTATGCATGTATATATGTTTCCCTCTAAATTAGCACTATCTAATCATGTCATATACCTTCAACAGGCACATCTACAAAGTGGCTACCTTTGCAAATAATAAACAGACCCATATCAGGTGATTATAGTGAAAGAAAAAGGCAAAGAGTAATAGAATGTGAGTTGAAGAAGGCTGAGGACAAAATCAGATCTGGGAACTACTTCTCCTCTAAAAACAAAGCAGATTTTTTTTCTGTCCTCTCCCAGATCTTCATGGTAAAAAGAGATGAAACAAACCCTTGATTTAGATTTTATCTGTGCAGAAGTCAGTTTTTAGTGTCAGAATTCTTACCCAAAAGGACAGGTTGGAAAGCCTCAGATTAAATATACAAGTTCAAAATGTATTAGCAGTTACAGGAAGAGAAAGGCCCAGGCAATTTTCCCTAGCACTGTAGAGAATTTGCTAATGCTACTGTTTCTTGTATGCCAAGTCTGCAAGCATGGGAACGGGCATTAACTACACACCATATCAGGCTGTCCTTTCACTCCTACATACAGCTGCTTAGCTCTCTTTTCCTCCTTGGATAGAAATCCTCCAGTAATTTCTCTTTTGTCCTCCAGGCTGCTGGCTGGGCCCCAGAGAGCACTGAGAGTTAAACAGCACAGACTTCGTATTTCCAGTCTCTGGCAACACTTGTTCCTTCATTCCACAGAGAGGGATCTCTGTTTCCTTAAAAGCTGGCTTTGCTGATTCAGGTTTCCTCATCTCAGCAGATTTCAGTTCAGAGTTTGATCTATCAGCATCAAAGACATCCTTCTGTTCAGAGCATGCCTCAGCGATCAGACAATAAGCAGCAGAAAAGTTTCCAACGAGGCTAGTGGTTCCCCAGGAGACCAAAGGCAATTAATAACATGTTTTTCTGCAAGGAGCAAAGCTAATGAAGTCTGATTTCCTACACATCCAAGACATTCATATTCTACCCTGTCTGTAAACTGTTAACCCAGTTACCACCGTAAGCCGAGCTCCTCTACCTCATGCCTCCCGTCTCACCTGCCGATCCCCCCTTAGCCAAGTCTTCCTATATCTTACTGTGACAAACAATCTTCTTGTTTAAACAGTCATCTGACAAACATCCACTTTCTTCTTGTTCCTACCAGGACCTCTACAGGGTCCTCAGCTTCCTCTGTGTACATTTATTTGGTCTATCACTTAGAAGATGACACATGCTGTGGCTAGCCCAGAGCCGCGTGGGTACTCAGGGGCCAGCAAACTGCTGCCAGGCAGAATGAGTAATGTTTGCATCTTCAGCAAAAGGCAAAAGGCATATTAAAGCACACACCAAACTAGCAATTTTCATGAAAACCATAGGCACTTCACAGCGATGAGACCTCAGTTCAGCCAGAGTTGCCAAGTTTGGCTGAAGCAGGCCAATAAATACAGAAGTTATCAGGAAGCACTGGACAAATGAGACAGAACGAGCAAGAAAAAACAGTGCAAGTGCAAAATTTTTTCTTTGAAAACCAGGCAACCAAAAGAACAAAGAAGTCTTTCAATAGCTGAACTGTGACAGTGACTCAGTCACGTATATTGATCAGGATCTGATATGAACTAGTGCAGCTGTGACACTGACCATCTTTATTTTTTCAAATAAAGATGTGGAAACTGTCCTTTTATTAATACCTGGATCATAATAGTTGACTGCCATTTTATAAAATGAACAATGTTAAGCTAGAAGATGAAGAAAAGTTGATCAGACTGACACTAAAGAGACTCAAATTTAAGTCATTTTGTTTCCCTCAAGAGCGTGATTATACTGGATTATTCTCTATCAAATGATGTGGGAGCACACTTAGAGGAAGCCTCCGAGCATAGCTATCCAGCTGCTCAAGGGAATCATCCTGTGGACTCTCTGGATGTAACTTTTGTACATAGCATTTAGTTCTATTAGCAGGAATGTAAATAGGTATTACTTTCATTTAGAGTTGCTCACCAAAATTTTTAAGCCAACATCTGACCCAACCTACAAAGCAACACATCTGCTGTTAGCCAGGATTTAGAACAAGCCATACAGTGTGAAGCGTCCAGTTATCTATAGAACTACTTAATGACATCCCTTACCTAATCTCTAGACTAACTGGACTGTACCTTGTCTTCAATTGTGTGCTATTGTCAATAGTTTCAAGTGGGAACTGAGCAGACTTTGCAAAACACTCTTTCAAGAAAAGAGGTTTCACTTAGCAGGTGGCAACTCATGGAAATGGAATAGTCTTTATGAGATATTGCATACCTTCCAGTCAATGGCTTTCTTATGGGTCATGGCATGTTGTGATTGCTGCTGCTTGTAATAATGTCTGCATGACTTGTTTGCAGATTTCTCATTCTTCTTATTACAAAATCCAATTCCACAGCTAAAAAAAAGATCAAAGGACCATAACAACACTGAGATAGTGTGGTAGTGGGCAATTTAGACTACAGATTCAAAGAAGGTGGACACTGGTTTGGTTTGGGGTTTTTTCCCAATACAAACTGTCTTACAAATATAAATCAGCTATACTAATTGCAGGTGTTGAAACTGAGGCATGTAATTTCTGCAAAGGGCCTGGAATGAATGTCCTTATTTCCTGTAATGCTCACAGACATACCGCATTTATTAAACAGGACTACGGCTGTCCTGCTAATTTCTGCTTTCTGTGATCAATTAAAATGGAGTAAATAGAAGTTGCCATTCTGATCAGATCATTTACACCTTTGTATTTAGTGCTCTAAGTACAGGAATTACAGAATTACATCTTCTGAGGGGAAAAAATTCCTGGCATCACTCATTCACCACACAAGACCTTTTGTTCACACCATTTAAGAGATCTGCTTGGAACCTAATTATTTAACTTATGTTCTTCTTTTAACTTGCTAATAAAAAGTAAGATGATCATGCCTTAGATTGAAACTAGCTGAACACAGCAGCTGAAAATCGATATGTTTCTTGAAGATTAATGGAAATACCATTAAAGGGAGAACAGTTTTCTTGTTTGTTTAGTTTATTTCAAACTGTAAACTAGTTCTAAACTGAAGGGCAGAAGAAAGATGCATCAAATGGCTTCACTAAAGAGGAACTTATTAGCAACTTGGACAAAGAATCAAAAGAAAAACAAGGTTATAGGAGAAAAGAGAGAGACCACAAATTAAATCATTGTTTAGTTTACGTCAGTCGTGTGCTAGGTTGACCTCTATCTAGTGCAAAACTGTGCTACATTATAGTCATTGACTTGTAGCTCTTGTATTTGTAGAAAATAAATGTTTATGAGAAGAAAGAGATTATTTAATTTTCAAGACAGACAGTTCCTGCAAATGAATTTGTTAAACATCTACAAATCCAAGGAGAAATATTTCACAGCAGCAGTGATGGAAAAGCTCTGACTGAGGTTTTACAAACCATGTGTGAAACTATTTCAGACAGTTCTTAATCACTAGCTTAAAAATCAGCAGGCTCTCTGAATGTCACTGGTATCAAGGTGAATGTCACACATACTGCAAAGGATTTTTTTTTTTTTTTAATTGGCAATGCTTGAAATGGATATGAAAGATTTTGTAGGCTATCAGAAAGGTGCAGAAAATATCAAAGTGATAGAGCGCCAATACTGCACTCATTGCAGATGTACCCTTTCACAAACCATTTATTGAAACAAAGGAACATTTGGAGAACATTTTGCTTTAACTGGAGGGAGGCAGGGGAAAAAAAAATAATGTTTTCAGAGTCAACCCTCTCCAAATTTGAAGACCATGAGTCTCCAAAAATGGAGAGGTAAGAGGAGAGGACACAAAGATGAAAAGGAAAAAGGAGACTAAAGCAATTTACAGCATTCTAAGACCATACAGTGGAGTTGTTTGTGACAGACTCCAAACAACCTCTTTATTTCATAGAATAGTTTGGGTTGGAAGGGACCTTTAAAGGTCATCTAGTCCAACCCCCCTGCAACGAGCAGGGACATCTTCAACTAGATCAGGTTGCTCAGAGCCCCATCCAGCCTGACCTTGAATGTTTCTAGGGATGGGGCATCTACCACCTCTGAGCAACTTGTTCCAGTGTTTCAGCACCCTCATTGTAACAAATTTCTTCCTTATACTTAGTCTGAATCTACCCTTTTTTAGTTTAAAACCATTATCCCTTGTCCTATTAAAAAGTGCCTCTCCACCTTTCTTATAAGCCCCCTTTAAGTATTGAAAGGCCGCAATAAGGTCTCCCTGGAGCCTTCTTTTCTTCAAGCTGAACACTACCAACTCTCTCAGCCTTTCCTCATAGGAGAGGTGTTCCATCCCACTGATAATTTTTGTGGCCCTCCTCTGGACCCACTCCAACAGTTCCATGACCTTCCTGTACTAAGGACTCCAGAGCTGGATGCAGTACTCCAGGTGGGGTCTCACCAGAGTGGAGTAGAGGGGCAGGATCACCTCCCTCAACCCGCTGGCCACGCTCTGTTTATGCAGCCCAGGATATGGTTGGCTTTCCAGGCTGCAAGCGCACATTGCTGGCTCATGTCCAGCTTTTCATCCTCCATTATACCCAAGTCCTTCTTGGCAAGGCTGCTCTCAGTCCCTTCATCCCCCAGCCTGTACTGATACCAGGGGTTGCCCCGACCCAGGTGCAGGACCTTGCACTTCACCTTGTTGAACCTCATGAAATTCACACGGGCCCACTTCTGAGCTTGTCCAGATCCCTCTGGATAGCATCCCAGCCCTCAGGCACGTCAACCACACCACTCAGCTTGGTGTCGTCTGCAAATTTGCTGATGGTGCTCTTGATCCCACTGTCTATGTCATAGATGAAGATGTTAAACAGTACTGGTCCCAACATGGACCCCTGAGGAACACCACTCGACACTGATCTCCATCCAGACATTGAGCCATTGACCACTACTCTCTAGATGTGACTATCCAACCAATCCCTTATCCACTGAACAGTCTATCCATCAAATCCATATCCCTCCAATTTAGAGAGATGCATGTGTGGGATCATGTCAAAGGCCTTACAGAAGTCCAGATAGATGACATCTGTAGCTCTTCCCTTGTCCACTGATGTAGTCATTCCATCATAGAAGGCCACTAGGTTGGTTAGGCAAGACTTGCCCTTGCTAAAGCCATGCTGGCTGTCTTGAGTCACTTCACTGTCCTCCATGTGCCTTAGCATAGCTTCTAGGAGGATCTGTTCCATGATCTTCCCAGGCACAGAGGTGAGGCTGAAAAGTCAGTAGTTCCCAGGGTGATCCCTTCCACCCTTTTTAAAAATTGGTGCAATGTTTCCCTTTTTCCAGTCACCAGGGGCTTCACCTGACTGCCATGACTTTTCATATATCATGGAGAGTAACTTGGCAACTACATCAGGTTCCTCAGTTCTATTGACCAACTCCTTGAACAGCTGGAAGTTTTGCTTTCCTAAAATTCAGGGTCCTGACTTTATTCTTCACCTGACCCATAACACTCAGGACACTGAACTCCACCAGTGCCTGATCACTGCAGCCCAGGCTGCCTCCAACCTTGACGTCACCAATTAGCTAATTTGCATTGGTGACCATTAGGTCCAGTATCATATCCTCTCTGGTAGGGGCTATTACCTAGCTTAAGAAGTTATCCTCAATGCACTCCAGGAGTCTCCTGGATTGCCTACAGCTCGCTGTACTACTTTTCCAGCAGATGTCAGGGTGGTTGAAGTCCTCCAGCAGGATGAGAGCCTGTAAGCACGATGCCTCCTGTAGCTCAAGTAAGAAGGCTTCATCAGTAGGCTCTGCTTGATCAGGCGGCCTGTAGTAAACACCCACCACAAGGTTCCCTTTGTTGCTTTGGTCTCTAATTCTTACCCAGAAACTCTCAATCTGCTCATGGCTATCCTCCAGACACAGTTCTTCACACTCTACCCATTTCCTGATGTAGAGGACAACCCCTTCTCCCCTCCTTCCTCGCCTGTTCCTTCTGAATAACCTGTAGCCATCAATAGCCGCACTCTAGTCATGGGATTTGTCCCATCAAGTTTCAGTAACAGCAACTAGGTCGTAGCTTTCTAGCAGCATGGTGGCTTCCAGCTCCTCCTGTTTGGTGCCCATGCTGCGTGCATCAGTGTAGAGGCACTTCAGCTGGGCTGTCAGCCATGTCACCTTTTTTGAGATACTTCACCTGTGTTTCTCTGTTGGCTCCCATTACCTCAGGAGCCCCTGGCTCATCTCCGTAAGACTTCAAGTGTGCTCCAGTGTATCCAACAAGTCTCAGAGCAACAGGCTGAGGGCCCTTGCTAACACCCCATCTCTCTAACCTTGATGTGTCATCCCACAGCTTGTCACAGGTGAGCCCAATATTATCCCCCTCCCCCTTCAAGCCTAGTTTAAAGTTCTGTCAATCAGCCCCACTAGCTCGTGAGCAAAGACCCTCTTCCCCCTTTGAGAAAGGTGAATCCTATTTGACACCAGCAGGCCTGGTGCCATGTAGACCATCCCATTATTGAAAAACCCAAAATGTGGCAGTGATGCCAGCCATGGAGCCATGAGTTTAAATAGACTGCGCCCGTCTATTTCTTCCAGTGTCACTGCCCACAGCTGGGAGGAGACAAGAAAAAAATTGCCTGTGCTCCAGATTCCCTTACCAACCATCCCAAGGCCCTCAAGTCTCTTTTGATGACCCTCGGACTATGCATTGCGGCTTCATCGCCACCCACGTGGAAGAGAAATAACAGGTAACAGTCCAAGGGCCGTAGCAGGCTAGGAAGTTTCCTAGTGCTGTCCTTAACCTGGGCCCCAGGGAAGCAGCAGACTTCCCTAAAAGGAGGGTCTGTCCAGCATATTGGACCCTCTGTTCCCCTCAGGAATCACCTACAACTACAACCCGTCTTTTCTTCCTCATAGAGGTGGTTGTGATACGGGGGGTAGGCCTTTCTGACCACGGCAACACCTCTGGTATAGATGGACCATCATCCATTGATTGACATTCCACATCCAGAGCCTCATACCTGTTGTAGAGAGACACCTGGGAAGGCAAGGTAGGCAAGAGGGGGTTTGTCTGCTGCCTCAAACATGGACTTGCCTCCATTCACTCCTTTCCTTTAAGTTACTGCCTTCTGCCTGGTGGGGAGGAGGATACAGGATCCCCTTGATCTTGTTTTTTTTTCTGGTGACTGTTCCTGTTTCTTTCTCAGGGCGGGCAGAGTGTGGTTTCACCAGTCTGTCTCTTTCTCAGACTCCCTGTTGCTCCTTAACCTTTCTACTCCTTCTCATAGCTCTGCCACCAAGCTGAACAGATCACGCACTTGGTCACACCTCACACAGCTGTTCTCACTACTGCCATCCGTTAGGAGTGAAAGGCTCTGTCACACCCTGCAGCCTGAGACCTGGGTGGCTGCATGCTTTCATGGGAGCTCGCTCTGGGTTGCCACATCCGTTCTGGTGAGTGCAGAGGACATGGCTTTCTGCCGGGTGGATACCATGGCTAAGCTCCTCCTGGGAGAGTGAGGACCACCAGTTGAGCTGACCTTTCAAGCTGGCAGGGTGATGACACCCTTCCTGTGCACCGACGTGCCATGCTCTGCTCCCTTGGCTGCTTTGTATAGGTGTGGGGAGTGGCCGTGGTTGCTCTGAAAACGCTGAGGCCTTGCCAGCATCTCTCGTGAGAGCTGCCAGCTCCTGGTGGGTCTCTCGGCGGCCCTGGTGCTTCCCTGCCTCAGGGAACCCTAAAGAACATTTCCAACACAGGCATGGTGTACAGCAGTGATACTTTACATCAGCTAAGAATCTCAGCACCAAAGAGCCTCAATAAACCTAAATCAAGCATGGCTACTTCTGTTCAAACCCAGAATATTTCTTAAAATACTCCTGGACCAGGCTCAGGTGGAATGTCCTTAGGAGACTGATTGTTTGTTACACCCCATGAATGCATCAGCTCCCTCCACAGAGCCCAGCAGGTTGCACAGACCCAGCTCGTATCCTACATCAAATGGCCACCACAAGTTTAGTGTGGCCACTGGAACAGCTGTTCAGAACAGACTGGCTTTAAAGTGAAACAACCGCTGATCGCTTTTGAAATTACACCAGCTTTCCTTCAAGGACTTCTTACAACAACAATAAATCAATGAAATATTAACTGCCATTTCAGTTGTTAGAGTAAGGCAGCTGCAGTTTTCTCTCTCCTTTCTTTCTCTTCAAAAAATAACTAAAATACATAAACCACAAAATCTTTAATAACATCCCTGTTTTGACAATACAAAGCATGAAGCCGTTACCTCAAATACCAAAATGGGCACGATCCCTACTTAACATGTTTCAGAGAAGACTAAAACAGTCTTCGGAAAGAGTAATTAGTTGTACATACAATCATTTGCAACGTTCAGAGCATTAGGATATAATTTATATTTATTAGACTTTGTGGGGTGCAATAAATCATTGTTTTCATTTGTAGAGCATTATTACAGGAGTGATTTAGCTGAAGAAATTCTTCCTCATGGCCTATAGGAGTAAAAGGTTAATGGCATAATGAATTCCTATAAAACAAATAGTAGACTTTTGCCATCCTTCAGCCAGCAGGTGGTAAATTAGCAGGTAATAAAGTCTGTATGCAATCTGCATTCACAGGCCAATAAATAATATTCAGGGGCTAGTTTTACTTGCTCTAGTTGACAGTGCATTACTGGGACTATATAGCTCCATAGCATCTAGGAAAGGTACAGACAGCAAGAGGGAGCTGATTTTGCAGTAGGCTGACTTTTAGCACTAATATATATCAGATATTACCAGAGAGGTCTATCTAGAATATTATAGCAATGCTCATAAATTCCACATGGCGCTATAATAAAAATACTACTTCTACATGTGGCAAATACACATTCCTGTGGTCCCTTCAGCTTGTGACATTTACTCTGCCATCCTATTAATACTGGTGGCATTTCATTCTGGTAATGGAATAGCTGAGGCAAAAACCCCCTTAATATGCAGCACCAGTCTGAAGACCAAAAAAACCCTCTCCTAAAATAATATGCTAGCTCTCACTGTGAAAGTTAAACATATTATCAGTGTATTCCTATGCACAGCCATTAATTAAACATTCAGTCTACAAGAATCATGTAATGTGTTGATGCTCTCTGGCTACATGAAATAGTGCTACGTTGCAATGCAATTAAATCAAAGTATTATTAAAAAGGAAGTACTTTTCTTTCTTTTTTTTGGCTGTGATTGTATTCTTTGCCCTAACCAGTCTCAGATTTCCCTTTTCTTTCCAGTACTGGAGGAGAACAGGCCCCCAGTTAATTCCTCATTGTTATTAATGGTTCTGTACTACACAACTCAGGACGCAAGACTTGTGTAAGGGGTATTGTAGAGAATCCCAATGCTGAAAGTAAATTCAGAAGCTTTGTTAAAGTTTTTTTTTTTGTTCTATATTTCCCAGGGAAAGAAGTATGTTCTGACAGGTACCTGGAGGTTTGGGATAATATTTGAAATCTTTTCACCCTGAAGAGAAGAAAGTGGGTCAGGTGTCTGAGGGTATTAGGACATTGCTCTCTCCAGCCTGAATAGATCATACAGTGGCTTCCGAAAACCTCATCCCAGGTCCCACGTACCTTGTAACGTTATCAGCCTCAGAGGTTTGTCTATACTGCGAAATGAACCTGCTAAATTAAGCCAAGTGGCACCAACTGAACAAGACCCTAGGTCTCCTCAGGGCCCCAGTGGTCCTAAAATATAATTACTGTTTGTGTTTGATATTCTCTCCTGAAAACTACCTGTAGCACAAGGCCTGCACAGCAGGCAGAGCAGTGCTTTTCTAGCATGTGGAGGTGGCTGAGGGAGCTGTGGCTCCTGGGACAGTGCTGGGGACCAGCGGGAAGAATCCAGGGCACTGCCAGGCTCCCTGGGGGCACCACCTGCAACGGGGGACCCCAAATGTTAACTCTCCAGAGTTATCACAGAGACTGATACTAGGCATGAGTCAAAACTACATTATAACTAAATGCAAAGCCTCCTCTTAAGCCCATATATTTATACTTAATTTTACTAATTTTAGTAACTGATCTTATAACATTCAGGGCAGTTACTTCTGTGTTATGTAAGTTTATAGATATCTGCCGAGAGGGGAAAAATTTGTATTTAAGCTCCTACCATTATCCTAAATGACATTCTCATTTGTGGGCTGATTAAAAGAAACAAAACAAAAACCCAAACAAAACCAGATCAAAAAATCATACCAGTTAGGCCCCAAGTATGTTATTTCTAGCTTTCAGGAAAACTTTGTATGAATAAAACTTTAAAAAAAATTAAATTACTGTTATCCTACTATTATGGTACTTGAGTGAGGGTATAAAAAACTACATTTCGTGAAGTGACAGAACACCACAAAAGCAAATAATGCCACCACAGCACTATAAGTGTCATTGAAGTGCTGTTTCGGTGAGAATAATAACTGCCCTGTGTGACAACTATAGACAGATCAAGTAATACCACAAGTTAGTCCATACCTTGTTCATTTTCTTTTGATTTTATTTATATTTTTACATCACTCCAGCCTCAGTTTAACATTAAGCTTATGCTTATAGCAGTTTAAGTAACCAAAAAGGCTGTATCCAGAACATGTAATACCTGTAAGGTGATCATGCTTTTTGTAAAGCAGTATTTACCCAAAGAAGTCAGGAGGAATTGTTATCTTTCACTCTGTGGTCTTATCATCGCATGGGTGTCTCATTGCTTCCATACACACATCAGTGCAGATGCTGGAATTAATAGCCGCTTTTTAAAGCGTATTTATCACTTTTAAACAGACAACATATGACTCAGCATGGGAGCTCAGGGCTTTTATCAGGACATTCAGGAGCCCTGCTGGGGCAGAGACATGCCAACCAGCTTCATAAAATGTCTTATTTCTGCTCTAAAAACATATAATCGTCGTGATCGGTGTAAAAAACAGGCAGGTAATTGTGGATTGCAATGGTGCTTTAATTTTTAACATTGGTTTTTCTACCAGGGTCATGCAACAAGTTTGGGTGCATATATCTGCATGTATTTTGAAATGGTGAGAACAACCTACCCCCTTGTATTTAGCTTATGATTTTTACACCTCTTTGAGACACTTTCTAACTTTTTTTGCTATTGAGTAGTTTCCACCTGTGTACAATGGTGGAAAAAACATTTTGCAGGAAAAAAAAACCAAAAAAAACCCACAAACCAACCGACATAAATTTCTTCACGATTTTTAGGTAAAGTCTACTTATTGTAGAGAATATGCTCCAAAACATTAAACAAAGTACATGGGTTATGGTATCTTGCAGATATTAAGACCGTACTTCTGTTAATCTGTTGGTTGGAATTCTGAGACCCTCCTGCAAAACTGTATCCAGGCTGAAATAATTTTGTCAAGAACAATATAACTATATCACTTTTTGAAACTATGACTGACGTCTTAAAATCTACCAGAGAGCCTTTTAAACTAGAGCCGGGAGCTGAGGACAGGGAGCCATTTTGATGCTGCTGGCTGGAAACCCTGCCCTCAGAAACGTGCACTTGGTGGTTGGACAAGGTTTCCCGAATGCCTCCCTTCACTCAGCCCCATCTGTTGCGATGGCACGGTGCCTGCTTGCCCAGGACAGCGCCAGTTTTACTCAGTGCCAAGGAAAATGAGTTTAGATGGGCAGTTTGCAAGCAGTACCTCTTCTATAGAAAGCCCCTCCTCTGTGAGGGCACTGGTGCCAAATGTCACTTTATACTTGATTGCATCTGCTGGTACTTACATGCCAAGAGCAAAGCACCTAAATGGAGATGGTAACGAAGACAGGAATTTATATTTATGCTTGCCAAAAGACTGCCTATGCTCAAACATAAAGCCATTAGAACAACAGAGGGTATCAAACTTGATGTCGAACTAGACCACAACCTCAGAAGAGCCTGTTAAGGCTAATTCACAACTGATGATGACGTCAGGAAACAAAAAACCCACGAGGGAGAAAAGGTCCAAACCACAGTTTTGTACCTACCTGAAGGACTATAAAGCACCTGCAACTGTATTACCCATGTGTGTTCTTCAATACGTTTATGGTGGAAAAATTAAATATGTTCTCTTAAGTAAAAACCAAGTCAAATGCAAAGCTGCAAAGAAAAAAAAAATCAGCCAAGGTGTCTCTAGAAATTCCTTAGCCTGTCTTCCATTTGCCTGCAGAGATGTTTATGCACTACTCATCCTCTTAACAGGCCAACATGTTAAATAGTTGGCTATTCCAGACCTCATAAGCAAAACCCATAACTTTCCTTTCCTTATAAGGAAAAAGATTACAAACATTTACAGATTCTCTTCAAAAGACAACAGGTGTTTACTGATAATTTTTTCCTGCAGCTTCCTCCTTGTCTGACCTCACTGATAAGCTTCTGGCATTCATTTTTGTTCCCCTCAGAGACTATAAATCATACGGGATTATAATTAA
Organism: Buteo buteo; assembly: GCF_964188355.1. Lineage (NCBI taxonomy): Eukaryota > Metazoa > Chordata > Aves > Accipitriformes > Accipitridae > Buteo > Buteo buteo. Next base: position 17,081,979 of record NC_134175.1, on the reverse strand, counting down.
ATGTTATTTCATTGTATTGTTTGCACATCAAGAAGAGGTTTCTGTTGCAATAGGAACCATACACACATGCAGACAGAGAATCAGGCTCTCCCATAAAGAGCAGACAGTCCTGCCTAGACAAGGCTCAGAAAGGTGTCCTAGGTGCTGCTCATTACTCCCCCTCCTGAGATGGGGAAAAAGATTAAAACAGAACAAGATGTTGCCTCTAGTTTGCCACTTACTTAAGAGGTTGTGGGTCCAGGAAATTCTTCTTGTGTTTGTGTAAAGAACAATACACAAAAAATTAATTATTACACTCTACACCAGCTAATCTCTTTCGGACGGTTTGACTACAATAATCAATAAACTCTTCCCAGTTCTTTCTCCCTCTCTCTCCTCTTCTTGTCCGTCTGTCTCTATTTCATGATCCAGACCACGAGGACGGCCATACCGAGTCATGGCAAAGGCTCACCCAGTTCCTATCTGTCTGCTCTGGCAGGGGCCCAAGGGGCCTGTTTGAGTAAACGCAGATCAAGATGCTTCCAAGTGCCCTATTGGTAATTAGATATCTAAGTCTTTCAGAGAGCTTCAGCTCTTATGCTTTTTGGGGGGGGGGGTTAAGCTTTTCTGTCTAATTTGTCTTTAGCTAAGGTTTCACAAGAGATTTGTCACAGCAACTTTTTTTTTTTTTCCAACAGAGGAAGTGTATTATTTTGTTAACACTTTATATTTCAAGGAGAAACCTTAATAAAATCTCTTATTTTACTCTAGATGTCTGCAATGTATTTAAAACATTTGCATCTTGTCTGAAAGAAGCTTTATCCTATTCATAGATTAGGTGGCAAGAAGAGGCAGCCAGAGCATGTTACTCACCATTTTCTCACCTAAGCTCTTTATGAAACATGCATCTCAAGGAAAAGGAATCCATCTCACAATGTTCTGCCAGGCCACAACAGAAGCTCCCCAGGCTGAACTTAAACAGACTCCCTGGCAGGGGCTGATGGGGGTACCAGGTGAGGCTAGTTAGGGCCATTCAAGTGCCTTAGTGCCTCTCCTGGTCTCCTTTTGGCTATGCTTTCTGCTCTACTGATACTGAATGGCATTAGTCATTCATTCAGGGGAAATGTTTCTATCATTTACCGAGGCTGCTGTAGCTTCATTGTCCTTTTCAAGAATTGTCCCAGACGTTTTTCTGTGCTGACCCTGCAAATCCTTAAATGTCTAAACAATCTTTGCATATCCATGTCATTCCCCTGACTCCCCATAAAGTTATCTTTCTTCTCCACTCTGTAATTAGGTAATTTTTACCCTCTTAACCTCAGATACACACATCCTGTCTCCAAAACAGCTTTGTTCAGGCCCAGTTTTAAAACCCATTTCCACAACCACTTCTCATCTGAGTCAACTGCTATTCAACTCCATGGAAATATTAAAAAAGATCTTACTGGTTTTACCAGGAATTGAATCAAGCATATGATCTTGCAGCTGCTGAAACTCCTATTGCAACTAGCAAACATGTCAGTTCCTGGCAGCCCAGCCATATTTAAGGAATGCTTAAATATCAATATTGTTTACTTTTAAGCAAGTGTAGCAGTCCTATTGCTCTCAGAAAGACTTTAGCATATACTTAAATTTAAGGATAAGATGAAATATTTCCCTGAGTCAGTAATACATATTACAACTGCTTTTAATTACAATAATTTGTAAATATGTCTTTTACACTGTACTGTCTATCACATATGTTGGATTGCCAATAGCTACTAGCATTTTTCCACTTTCAGTATGCTGCTTATTTCATCAGCACAGACTGCGCTGCTGTTTTTATTCTCCAAAACAGCCTGACTTTATGATTCTGTTCATTTCACACCTGGCAACACAGAAAATGCAGAGGTAATAGAGGGGAAATCCTTTAGCAATCAGTAAAACGACTAGAACTGCAGTGGTGATGTGTGTTATTTTCTCAAGCAGCAATAAAACGCATGTGAATTTTCAAGGGAGCTACAAGTCATTGTTTGCCACAGTGACATGCCAGCATATGCTTGTGTTAGCATTTAATAATATGGAAGATAGCACTCATCATAGCCATCACAGAGCAAACTAGCAGGGAGGTAGGTGTTGCAATACAAAGTAACTCAGTGTGAAATATGTGTAAGACATGCTGTTGATGTTAGAAACAGATTTTATGCAGACATATATAAACACAAAAGCTTGTGAACATACATAGGCACACACAAACGCATGGTCTTCTATTACTTAGAATAGCAAAAAAGCAGAAAGTATACTTTTACCTGGAACATGATGGAAAGTTTAGACTCTGAAAAATAATTCCAGTAATGATTTTGTAGAATTTCACCTTTGTGGTTTCACGATGTTTACTTGCCTTAATATTCTCCAGTGCTGACACATTTATTCCTGAGACTGGAAAGATAAACTGTATGCTTTCCAATAGGTATTAATAGGAAAGAGACTACTAAAAATCCTACAACTGAACTAGCAAGAAATTTTCAATGTCTTCACCTAAAAAGTGATTTACATAGTAATTTTTATTCACCAACAGTAAACAATCTACAGTAGGAACCACCTGTCATTACCATGAATCCAGATACAACCCACCTTCCTCATCTGTGGATGGCAGAAGAGATGAGGAATTAGAGCATGGGCCACGCTCGAGTTCCCTGGGCTGAATTTCTACAAGATATCCAGAAGGAAATACCAGAAAGGACATCTGAAACATGCAGTGGGAGAGAGGTCAGGTATAGATAAATTAATGAGTCCTGGTCTTAAACAGCTAGCTGAAGACATGTAAGAAGGAAAAAATTCCCCAAGACAGATGATATGGAGGAAGAGCATCACCACAAAAGGGATTAGATCCGAGTCCCATGAAGGCCAAAGCAAAAGCAACCAAGACTTGGAAACCCCCCTTCACAACTATTTTACACACTCCTGACCTTATTTAAAATTCATTTTCTGAACTTTTTTCAAATAAATTCCTCCACATGTCTCACCATAAAAATATACTTCAGAAAATCCCTGGTGATTTTATATAGTTTGGAAATGTTGTCATTTAACTTATGCAAGCTATCTTTCTTTCCCAATGTTTCATTTACTGCTTCAATATATATTGAGACTGCAATGAAATAGGAGCTCTTCCAGTCAAATATATGCTAAGGAATTTTTTCAGCTAGTACAGAAAGTGTCCATGTAAAATAATATATAAAGGAGGTATTCAAATGCAGAGTAATTGTTTAATAAAGCACAAATGATTAATGTACATTTAATAAAATTAAATGGTAAACTAATTGTGTTTACATAAATATTTAATACCTTTTTATTAAGTTTTAATAAACACTTATTATTTAAATTTTATAACATGAAATAAATTCATTCCTAAAAGTTCCAAAATAGTGACACAACAGACATATGCAAGAATATAAAACTTTTGGGAGGAAAACTTGTTATTTTAGTGGTATTTTGTAAATAATCATTATCCTGGTTTTTCTAATAAATGCTCTTGCTTTAAAAACACCCTTCCAAAAATGTCATGTGTAGAGAAAAAAGCATATACTCTAATGACTTTATGACTTATTTTTCCAGGGAAGGGCAAGCCTGTAGGGGCCTTAGGGAAGGCAGGAAACAAATGTCATCTTTCTTTTCATATAATTGTATACCCATGTGCTTTACGTAATCAAAATGAATACTTCAATTTGTTACACATTTAGCTGGAGGAACAGAAGGCATATGGAAAAAAAGCCCCAGGGGCAAATGATCTCACTCACCTGGAAAACAATGTGTGTGTTAATAGAGTAATTTGTTAATTAAAGATTCTAAGATGTCCACCAAAGCCATTTATTTCTGAATTACCACTTCCCAGAGTTAAACAAGATCCTGGGTAAAATGTAATTAGAAACTCTATTTTTCCTCTGTCTCGGTTGTTCCTGAGTGCAATCAATTTGACAAGTATCCCAAGAGTTACCTCAGCAGCAGATGGTCTATGGACCAGCCCAATCAGCACAGCTCAGCAAGAACAAAAGAGATAAAACAATTTCACGCCTGTGGCTAGAGTTCTAAGATACAGTGTTGTATTGAATTAACTTCAAATTAAGCTCCTTACTGGTGGTGGAACACAAACCAGGGATGACTGCAGAAGACAAATAAATACTTATTTATAAGACTCCAAGCACAGTGAAAATTTTTTTTCAGGAACACTTAAAACATAGGTGGTGTTGTTTCAGCCCGCAGGAGCAAATATGAGAACTTGGACAAAAAGATCTACCCAGCGGCAGATTCCCCTGATACTTGGGAATACTTTCTGTTTCAACTATGAGGCAGCCCATTACAAAACTTTTAGCTGAATCTTTTTTTTCTTTTAAGAAAATAAAAAAGAATTACTGTGTCCCATGTTGAGAACCCTAATAACTTTGGTTTGGTTTTTTTTTAAAAAGGAACAAACACAAATGACAACCTTGCACTTACGGCAGTAAAATGAAACAAGGAAATAAGTAACCCACAGGTGTGTGTTATTCAGGAAAGCCCTGATTTCCAAGGCTTTCCAGGGGGCTTTTTAGGTTGCTATGGCAGGAAGAAGGAAGAGTTAGAATCATAGAATCATTTAGGTTGGAAAAGACCTTCAAGATCATCGAGTCCAACCTTCATCCATGCCCACTAAACCATGCTATGGAGTACCCTGTCTACTCACTTTTTGATTACCTCCAGAGATGGTGACTCAACCACTTCCCTCGGCAGCCTATCCCAATATCTGACAACCCTCTCAGTAAAGAAATTTTTCCTAATATCTAACCTAAATCTCCCTTGCAGCTACTTGAGGCCATTTCCTCTTGTCCTATCTCCAGCCACCTGACAGAAGAGACCAGCACCCACCTCACTACAACCTCCTTTCAGGTAGTTGTAGAGAGCGATAAGGTCTCCCCTCAGCCTCCTTTTCTCCAGGCTAAACAACCCCAGTTCCCTCAGCCGCTCCTCATAAGACTTGTGCTCCAGGCCCCTCACCAACTTGGTTGCCCTCCTCTGAACACGCTCCAGCAACTCAATGTCTTTCCTGCAGTGAGGGGCCCAAAACTGAACACAGTACTCGAGGTGCAGCCTCACCAGTGCTGAATACAGGGGAACAACCACCTCCCTGCTCCTGCTGGCCACGCTATTTCTGATACAGGCCAGGATACCGTTGGCCTTCTTGGCCACCTGGGCACACTGCCAGCTCATATTCAGCCAGCTGTCAACCAGCACACCCAGGACTTTTTCTGCCGGGCAGCTTTCCAGCCCCTCTTCCCCAAGCCTGTAGCGCTGCATGGGATTGCTGTGACTGAAGTGCAGGACCCGGCACTTGGCCTTGTTGAACTTCATACGATTGGCCTCAGCCCATCGATCCAGCCTGTCCAGATCTCTCTGTAGAGCCTCCCTACCCTCAAGCAGATCGACCCTGCCTCCCAACTTGGTGTCATCTGAAAACTTGCTGAGGGTGCACTCAATCCCCTCATCCAAATCATCAATAAAGATATTAAACAGAACAGGGCCCAACACTGAGCCCTGGGGAACACCGCTTGTGACCCGCTGCCAATTGGATTTCACCCCATTCACCACTACCCTCTGGGATCGTCCGTCCAGCCAGTTTTTCACCCAGTGAAGAGTGCACTTATCCAGGCCACGAGACGCCAGTTTCTCAAGGAGTATGCTGTGAGAGACAGTGTCAAAGGCCTTGCTGAAGTCGAGGTAGATAACATCCACAGCCTTTCCCTCATCCACTAGGCGGGTCACCTGGTCATAGAAGGAGATCAGGTTAGTCAAGCAGGACCTGCCTTTTGTAAACCCATGCTGACTGGGCCTGATCCCCTGCTTGTCCTGGACTTGCCGTGTGAGCGCTCTCAAGACAAACTGTTCCATAATCCTCCCTGGTATTGAGGTCAGGCTGACAGGCCTGTAGTTCCCCAGATCCTCCCTCCGACCCTTCTTATAAATGGGAGTCACATTGGCAAACCTCCAGTCCTCTGGGACCTCCCCTGTTGACCAGGATCGCTGATAGATGGTGGAGAGTGGCTTGGCAAGGACCTCTGCCAGTTCCCTCTGTACTCTTGGATGGATCCCATCGGGTCCCATAGATTTGTGAGTGTCCAGATGGCGTAGTAGGTCACTAACTATTTCCTCCTGGATTAAGGGGGCTATATTCTGCTCTTCATCCTCACCTTCCAGCTCAGGGGGAGGAGTACCCTGAGGAAAACTGGTCTCCTTATTAAAGATTGAGGCAAAGAAGTCATTAAGTACCTTGGCCTTTTCCTCATCTCTGGTGGCTACATTCCCTTCTGTATCCATTAAAGGATAGATATTCTCCTTGGGATTCTTTTTACTGTTAACAGATTTGTAAAAACATTTTTCGTTGTCCCTTACAATAGTGGACAGATTTAGTTCTAGCTGAGCTTTTGCCTTTCTCATTTTCTCTCTGTATGATCTAACACGATCCCTGTACTCCTCCCACGTTGCCCACCCTTTCTTCCAGAGATGATAAACTCTCCTTTTTTTCTTGACTCCTAGCAAAAGCTCCCTGCTCAGCCAGGCTGGTCGTTTTCCTCAGCAGTTTGACTTGCAGCACATGGGAATAGCCTGGTCCTGAGCCATTAAGATTTCCTTCTTAGAGAATGTCCATCCCTCCTGGACCCCTTTGCCCTTCAGGACTGTCTCCCAAGGGACTCTCTTAACCAATGCCTTGAAGAGGCCAAAGTTTGCCCTCCAGAAGTCCATAGTGGTGGTTTTGCTGACCACCTTCCTTGCCTCACCAAGAATTGAGAATTCAGTTGAGTTGTTCTGGTAGGAACCATTCTGTTTGGCTCTGACTCCTGCTGTTGCTGTTGGATGTACTCCCAGGTTTATCCTCCTGCATGGTACTTGGTTCTCCTGCCTCCCCGAGGCAGGAACCCAAAAGGATGAAAGAAACTTGTATTGCAGAGTGGTATTGGAACTGGGGGTTCTTTTTAAAAGTCCACTTCCAGATGCAAAGTGTAGTAGGAAGATGGAGCTAATAGCTTGCTAAGACTGTGTGGAACTGCATACTGCATGGTATGGTTCCTCCTATTCTTAATGGAGGAATTTGGGCAAAACCATTGGCAGATGATGTTTGAATTCTAAGTAATCACAGCAGAGCTTCCTTTTGGCAAGTTGCTGAGTGAGAGACATACGTAAGACTTCAAAAGTTCTGTTGTCTGGTCTCTAGGAAAATCTATACCAAAGAAAACTCACTGTGTATACTGTAACTAGTCTTGGGATTTCTCAAACAAAAGCATCAATGACGAGCTTTTCTTATTTATGGGCTCCTCTCAGGTGTAAGCACTGCTTATCTCATGTGTACTCTCTTACAGCAGGTGTCAGCGGTTCTTCACCAGTTTGTTTATAAGGGATTGTTCCTTCAATTAATCTTAAAAAATTTAATGTTACCAAATTTTACAGTTGATATTAAGAACAAGATGTTCTCTTTACATTAATATGTGCTTTGCGATATATAGTTTTATTTATAAAAACATAGCTGTCTTTGCTGACTAAAATGTATAAATACATATTTCTAAACATAAAAACCTAAATCTGCCATTTTAAATTTTTGAATCAAATGTATGTTCCGCATCAGCCAGAGAATGTACTATGAACTCGAATACTCCTAAACACTAATCCACTGAAAAATCACTTTGTTGTAGTAAGCATTTAAAAGCAGACTAATTAAAGCTGACGTGAAAATAATGCAGCAGGACGGTTAGTACTCGAAACACAGGATGCAAGACATGATAGTTCACGAAGACATATAGTAAATAATGCTATTCTGTATGCCAGATAATCAGTATTTCTGAAAAAAAGTGACAAAAGACTCAGCATAGCAATAGCAAAATGCTTAACGTGGGACTGATAGTTCATATTCTGGCTATTACTGATAGATAGGTTTTACCTTTCTGTGTTGGCCATTGTATCTTCAAAGCTCAGCGGTTCTGATATTCCCCTCTCTTTCTGTAGAGTAGTTACATTTACTTTTGGCATTTGGCTTGATTTCAGCCATTGGGAACTTTCAATAGTGGTTCACTTTGCAGGTCTGAAAAGCGTGTTTCTTTACAGGGGAGAGCTTTTGTCATATTTTTCTACTCCAACAGTCAGATATGGAAGTGATCCAAGAATCCACTGAACCCACCAGCTTCTCTATATCAAAACTGCCAAAATTGTTTTCCCTCTTTTCTTGCATCCTGCCTAAGTGGCCCCTCTAATGCCCATTTGCCTCAGACTGTGACTAAATAGAAACTCCTCACCTGTCCATCTCACAACCTCTTTCAACTTGGACAATTTTTCTTAAGTCTGCTCTTGACAGAGGAAATATATTTAGTGCATAACTGAAACATCCAAATAACATGCTGAAGGTTTCCGAGTTTCCTTCTGTAAGGCAGACCAATATGCAAGGAGGAAATATTTTAATACCTTTCTCTGAGTCTTCACAAAGTATTGTCAACTCATTAAATGCTACAAAATAAAAAAAACCAGGAAATGTGTTTCTGCTAGGGTCTCAGAGTCTGTGTACCCCTCCCTGTTGCAAGCAAAGGCTTGTCTAATACAATGTTTATAAACTGATTAAATAGATTTTGTCTGTAACGGGTTCTCAGAGAAGACTAGAGTTATTGAGGGGTTATTGATGAGGTGAGAATGCAAATTCACTACTTTTGCTGCTCAGCAAGGACCTTGCGGAAGTCCTTGCATTTCAGTTTTGGTTTTGGGAATAAACCCACCATCTGCTGCATTATTTCCTCCCTACAATCGCCAGCTCATGCCAAGGTAAATTAATTTGTTATTAGCTTGTATCACCATTGGTGTCTCCCCCTGATGCAGACTGGGACTGTCTCTTTCCCCAAAGTAGTGAAGAGTCTGCAATAATGTGGAGGTGATCAAAAGCTGTGCTGTTATGGGAAGGATTGTTGGGAAGAATGAAGGACTGAAGAGGCACTCTCACGTTTATAGAGATATTCTGCCACTTCACTAGGAGAGGAACAAAGGAGAAACTGCTCTAGGAAACAGAGGGGAGACAGAAGTAATGGATTTTCTAGTAACCTGCACATTTCCTTGACAAGGAACAGCAGGGGTCTACAGAGAATCCCATCGCATGCTGCCAGCTCAGCAATCTCTGTGTTAGATATTGGTGTTGCAGAGTAATATTTGCAAATTCAGGTGTCCTGGTTTTCAGCTGGGATAGAGTTAACTGTCTTCCTAGTAGCTGGTACAGTGCTATGTTTTGAGTTCAGTATGTGAAGAACGCTGATAACACTGATGTTTTCAGTTGTTGCTCAGTAGTGTTTAGACTATAGTCAAGGATTTTTCAGCTTCTCATGCCCAGCCAGTGAGAAAGCTGGAGGGGCACAAGAAGTTGGCACAGGACACAGCCAGGGCACCTGACCCAAACTGGCCAACAGTGTATTCCATACCCTGTGACGTCCCATCTAGTTTAGGAACTGGGAAGGGGGGGGGCAGGGAATCGCGGCTCGGGGACTGGCTGGGTGTCGGTCGGCGGGTGGTGAGCAATTGCCCTGCGCATCATTTGTACATTTCAATCCTTTTATTACTTACTGTTGTCATTTTATTAGTGTTATCATTATCATTATTAGTTTCTTCTTTTCTGTTCTATTAAACCGTTCTTATCTCAACCCAGGAGTTTTACTTCTTTTCCTGATTTTCTCCCCCATCCCACTGGGTGGGGGGGGAGTGAGTGAGCAGCTGCGTGGTGCTTAGTTGCTGGCTGGGGTTAAACCACGACATCAGGCCAAAGTCTAAATGTATTAGTTTTGCACTTGTAAGAGACTGTGTTGATTTGCTGACTCGACATCGCTGCTGCCTCGACATCCTGTCGTTGTATGGGAGTACGCACAAGATGTCCCTGAAAAAGTCACCACATCCACGCTTGCCGAGCTGTTCTTGCCCACAAGCAAGGTGAGAAACCACCATGAGCACCTCGCATGTGCCCATGGCGGAACAGGGGGCGGCACACAGGATAATGAGTTCTGAAGAAATGAGTGGACTTTTTGGAGAAATTGTAGGGACTGGAACAATAAAAGAACTGCGTACTCCCCTCTCGCGAATGGAAGACCCGGACTTGGAAGACACCTGAAGGACTGTAACACCTGGATCTGAAGGAAAGACATCTGACTGGCAGCAGCAGAACTCGACCCTCCATCACCAGCGTTGGAACCAACCCAGCAGGACGTTGCTGGCTTCATGGTGGTGGTAACTAGTCTTGCTACCTCTCTTCTGTTCTCTTGCTTAGGTCTGCCTCTTTTTCTTCTTCCTCACTCTGTTCTATCGCAGTTACTGATTGTTGTAGGAAATAGAAATTGTAAGATTGTACAGCATCTGACCTCGTTTGTGTCTTAATCTCGCTCTCGGGATCATTTAACAACCCTCCCCGATATTGGGTCGGGACAGCACTAAAATGAAAAGGCTGAATACAATTACTTCTAGAAAACTGATGTATGTGCAAACTAAAATAAAAAAGGAGAATACATTACTCAGCTAAGATGAATCAGTTAATTCCAATTTCTTTGCCTAAACAGTTTATCAATGGGAAATATGCCTAACATTAAATAAATTTTATTTTATTTCTACGTATAAATATTTTTAAAGGAAAATCTGACTGAAAACCACAGAGCCTACTCTGCAAACTTAGTCTGTGAACAGTACTTTGGAATATATTTTAAGGCTACACACAAACTTTGCATTCTTACAGCCGCTGGCAGAGCAGTCAGTAAATCAATGCCTGGCAAATCAATAAAATAATCTAATGGGACCATGAGAACAACTTGAAACTCGAGATGTTGAACCAAAGTCCAGAATGGATCTGCCACTGTAACTGAACTGCATCTTAAATTACTTCAAGGAATGAAAGAGTTTTGAAAACCTTTGACCCATTCTATTTGATAGAATACAACTTAACTGTAAAATAATCAATAAAAGTAATAATTCCCTTAACACCTACAAGTGAAAAGGTTTCACTTGATGTACTGAATAAATACATAGCATAATTGTGGTTTGTTAAAAACAAATCAACTTGATGAAATCTACAGAGATTAGGAAATGTCAGTTGTCTAAAAGGAATTTAAATTATTATAAGAAAAGCATAAATAAAAATGCTATCTACCCCAGCAGTGCACCCAGGGAACACTGGATTATGTTATTGGTAGCTACACAAAGAATGAAAATTCTCACATTTTGTGTCTTGCAGTGTGTCTTTAGATACGGCCACCTGTCATCCTTTTGCCTCAGAATTTCACAGATGATTTTTGTACTAGTGATAAAACGTGAAGGAAAATACTAATAAAGTTGGATAAAACCTTTCTTAATTTGGAAAATAATCTGGGGTTTGAATACCACTCACCAAACCTGGATTTTCATTTTTTTCAAGAGGTTGTTGTAACAGGGCTTAATGGAGATGCTGATTTATCTCTAATCCAAGCACGAGACTTGGCTGTCCCTTGTAATCCCACTTCTCTTTTGGCTGATTTTTAGCAGTATGCATCTAACAAAATCACTAGGATCTAACAGTCTTCCATGCAACTTGGCAGGTCAGCCATGGCTCTGCCTGCCTGACTCCTGAAAACCTCTGAGGATGGATGTTCCACCACCTCTCTGAATAACTTCTTCCACCACTGTCTGAATGGGGGGTTAAAAAAAAAAGGAAAAAAAAAAAGGGCAAAAAAACCCCCAAACCAGAGCTTCAAGCTTCAATAGAAACTTTCATTGAAACTATACCAAAATGTTCAGACTTTATTCCCAATATTTATGGGCAATTAAAAACTATAATTATGAATATTTCTAAATAAATTTTATATCAGAAAATTAAATTAATAACAAATGTAATAAGTAAAATGTATTTTTTAAATGACATAACATTTCAAAAATAGATTTCATCTTACCCCATGCATGTTTAATTAAGGCTTTAAATTATACCATCCTGCACTGTTGAGCAATGTTTCTTTACATTATTGAGCAATGGTTTCACATCATGCCAAAGGTAAAGGCAACATCAGAGCAGTCTGGCTTTTCTCACAGGTTTTGGAATGTTTGTGTTGAAAAACACTCATTGATTCATTGATATTCATCATTTGATACTTAATTATAAGAAATACATATGAAATATTTACCAATGTTTCTAATATATTCCAAAATCCACCAGAACTATTTTATCAATGACAAATTTAAACAGTTTAAACTAAACCAGTATTAGCTACAGTACATTACAATTCATATCATAATATATTTTACGACCTGGCTTTTCAACCAACAAAGAGGTTTTTCTCTGAGGTCTTAGTAGCAAGTTACTCCATTCAAATAATGTAGAAGAAGGTGGGACATAAGCATAACTGCATGAAATCAGTCATCATGGTTAGTTCTGTTATTCTTCATTACTGGAAAATGAAATATTACACTACTTTGAATACCATTATATTAGGAAACAAGTCAGGCATATATATGCAATTTGCTTTAGAGGTATTTAATATATATGTATTCTTTTCAGGTAGGTGTGCTGCTTTTAGCTGAAAGTTTTAATCATTTGGGGTTTTTTTTAATGATGACCCGTTGACTGAAATTTATGTAACAATGTGTATCTAAATACAAAACCATACACATATTTTATCTCATTTAACATTCCATTATCACCACATAAGTCAAATAGTAGATAAAGCCCTGTCATATAGGTCACCAGATATCTAGAAGGAAGTGCCAGTAATTTGCTTTACAGTCCTGATTGATATGTAAACCATAAGCCATTTACTACAGATGCCCATCACTGGATGTATTTATAGTGAATGCCACTAAAATCCAAAAGGTGTCTTGCTGAGTTCATGAGACAATTTATGAAGGAACGTGCTACTTACAGAGAACAGAATTACTACACCGTAACCCCAAATAGCTAGGATGAAATGCAAGAAATGGTACCTAAAATGTTCTTTACTCCTATGTAAAGTGTACTTACCTAAATTCACTCGGTACAGAGCATTGTTAGACTTCAGCCATGCACAGGCCTTTGGCACAGAGTGAATGCAATTTCTGGGCGTTATTTCAACTGGGAGTTTTTCATCTTTATTCTACTGCTGGTATTGTCTTTTTACTATGAAATTCACAATGTGAGGCTGAATTTAAGTGAAGCCATTCAAATGAAGTTATGCTCCTGGCTATGTATTCTTTAATGGGATGGTATTTTGCCTCATAAGCTGCCTGGTGGTTTCCCCATTGCATTGCCAGGATGCAGGCATGAAAGAATTGCACACTACTGTAAGTGGAGGCAGAAAGAACAAAAAAGCTCAAACAACACGCAAGATACGAACAGCATGTTACTGTAGAAATACACCTCTGCAGTACATGAAACTTAAATTCGAGCAAGCATCAGCAAGGATCTAGAAAACAAAAGTGCAACTAAGAAATGAGACTATCCACTCCATTCACAGACTGAATGCCATTTCATGGCAAGGCACTCAAGAGAACATGGCCACCTACCCTGCTTTTTTTATCAGTACCCACTCATTAGTTAGAGATCACGCACTTGAAATGTTTTTTGATATTGTAGTAGATACCACATCCTTTATTTCTGGAGCTCACACTTTCAACTGTGAATGTCTGAATAACAGGCAATGTGGATAACTAATAGGTGTAAGATCTACCCTCCAGTAAGGAATGTTTCCAGCTAGTGGGCTCTCTATTTGTAATTGAAAATCATTGATTAAAGCATTCAAAATGAAAATGTTTGCTTATAGTGTAGTCTCTTTGCAGATCAGAATTAAATTCACAACAGCTGTGACTATGATCACTCTTCTAACCCTCAAAAAACAATTAAGGTTGCTGCAAGGGAAAACATTAATCACGACAGAGCAGAACTGATGAAGAGTGGAAGGCAATGGGCATAAAAAGCCTGTTCAGATCTCATCAACTATGTAGCATGCACAAGCTGACAAGAAGCTGTAGATATCCTGTAAGAGCACGTTGTAGCAAAAAGATAATGATGCATATCACCTCTGAGCTACACGTTTACACACGGCTAGAAAATACTTGTCTTTTCTCAAGGTAGATATTAAAGGGTTTTACAACTTTTCTGGATAAAGCTTATTTTGAAATATCTACCTTTTAAATATTGTACATGAAAGTAATTAGGTAGTGACATCAAAAGATATTTAGTTAAACTCAAATGTACTACTTTCTATTTAGAACCTTCCTTGTATGTACCATTCCTATGGTAGCCATGTGCACTCCATCCTATCACACAGCACCTACCTGGGACAGCAAGATAAAGTGAAATTATGTATTGCATAAATGAACACACTTTCACATTCTTACAATATGACCTGACACAAATGCATTTACAGTTTTGGTTGTCATTTTTCCATTGGAAAGAAATTTCTACACAGCAATGACCTATTGCATATACATAGAAAGTCACTGGTCATCATGCTCACTGTAAAAAGAAAGATTTCTTCAAAAATGTGTAATTACTTACTTTCTTTGTACTAGACCAAACAACAATTTGAGAAAAAAAAGTTGTGACATACCAAAAATGAGTAACTGATTTTTTTTATAAGATCAGATGTGTCTGATACATGTATTGCCTGTTTAGCAGCAAAAATCCAATACATCTCTGCAAATCAGTTGTCAGCCTGTCCTTTCCTACACTGCACCTACAAAACCACAGACTGAAAATGAACGATCAGTTCCTGACTTCAGCCCCCTACTGATTCAAGCATCCAGAAACATTTGCAAGCCTGTTTATTTCCTTATATCCCAGTGAAAGAAAATGTTCTGCTTATGAATTCTGCCAGTCTATTAACTGCAAGGCAGTCTCTCTTGGTTGTTTTTTTTTCTTATTGTCTTGCTAAATAGAATTTGGGATGAATGGACAACTTGTCATATTTTGTAATTTCTACTAAGCAAGACCAGACATAATTTAAGAGCTGGATTTTGCAGGTTTTCTCATTAAAATATACTTACCTATCACATGTGCATAGGGAGCTGTTGTTGTTGTTGGCTTTTATTATTTTTTCCAGGTTGTCTTCCCACATCAGTTTTTCTTGCTCCATTTAGAAAAAAACTGACCGTAAGATATAGTGAGATATCCATACACAGAAAAGTTATTTACAGTTAGTGAGAGTGGAACGGGCTCTTACTTTAAAAAACTGTAAAAAATGGTCTTAAATGTCTTCAGAATACATATTAGATCAAAATCAAGCACCTTCTAGAATCAGTGCATAGCCAAAATGATGGCTGAATCATTTAAACACTAAGTGAAACACTAGAGAAATATATGGTCCTGGCTCATTCCTCAAGTCCCATGAAATGAGGAGTGCTTTATCATGTGCATCACTTCCCTTCTATGCACTTTATTAGTCAGACTGAGCAGAGACTAGAACCCAGGTTCTGAAAAATTGATTTCAAGTTGGATTAGTGGTGCTGGTGAACATTGTCACTCCACACTTCTGCAATGTTTATGGACCTTGGCCAGCGTTTATGGTCTCATTAGAATCTGGGACCAAATGGAGCTGCTGCTGAATGCCTCCCATTTGCTTCAGTTGCAAGGGGTATTCTCTGTATTTCTTTCAGAAGTTATGTCAATTTGTGTAAAAAATACACTAAGGATTTATGTCATAAATTTTTCTGAAATAATTTCTGAAATAGAGTGAATTTGTTAGTATTAAAAATATTGTATCTTTCTCTTTTCCTAGCTGAAAACTTCATGAAACTTATAAGTTAATAAAACATATTTCATCTACTGATCAACTGTATTGGAAGATAAGTGTATCCAACTATATTAGAAGGTGATTGCAAGTGTTGCAGTCTCCTAAAGGAAGCAGAGAGAAATTATTTCTGTCCTAAGTCACATACCATGTTTGTGAGGGAGATAAAAATCAAATCTATGACCCTTCATTTCTGTCTTCAAGTACATTCTGCTCCTCACAATATAACAACCATTTCAGGATCCTGCATATGTTCTAGTGTGAATATCCAGGGCTGTCTGACAGTAACAGAAATTCCTTCCTAACCCCAAAATGTAACCAGAATGCTACATACAGCAAGCCTCAGATGTATACCAACGGTAAGCAGGAAAGGTTTTCTTTCATGTCCTCTGTGTTTTGCAATGCAAAATGAATCCCTAGAAAGAAAGGTGTGGTTTTAATCTTCCTTTTTGACAGCTCAGGTACCGACTGACAGCTTTTAAACACACTAATCTGACAAGGAGCATCACAAGACGCAGAGTTGAGAGGAAGCAGGAATTGTGTTTAAACCTTCAAAGAAGCAAAGGGGGGGGGGGGGGGGGGTGCCTGAAAAAATGTCTCTTGGGATAAACAGTCATTCTCTTATTACATAACAGAACAAGTATATTAAAATTTCTGGATGACTTGAAAGAAATTTTATATTGAATATAAAATCAGTTCCTTGTGACGAACAGCAAGAGAAAACCAGCTCTCAAAATTTTCCCTGCTTGCAAAAGGAGAATAAATGTGCAAATTATTGCATAGGCTTAAAAGTAAAACCAATATAGCTAGCATTTTTTAAATGACCAAATTCAGTTACTCTAGGCAAAATTTGGTATAGTGAGATTTTCCAGGAAAATAATTGGATGAGATCTAATTTATGGTTGTTAGTACACAACAATGGTATGCTTGGTATGCTAAAACTCCAAGGAGGTGGCTGAGTCCGTGGGGCTGATGATCAGCGTGACAGGTTTGTGGAAACAGAAAATTCGAAATGGTTCTTATACAGACTCAAAAAGAGCATCCAGAACCATTTAATGGCTTCAGAAATTCCCACCAGACCCACAAAGCTGTCAAACGTAGGCCCAGTTCAAGTTTGCTGTGAATAACCCAAATTCAAAATCCAGACCTTGGCTCGAGATTTCCAAGCTAAATCTTCATAGAACCAAAAACTTATTGACACAGACTAGTTCAGGCTACAAATACATATTCAGAGCAGCTCAGCCAGATAAAGATGTTGTGAGTGAGGGAGGATATGCAGATTTCAAGTTAAAATAGCACCTACTTATTACTCCTTTAATAGAATATTGAAAAGCCAAAGGCCCCTATCTTACTCTCATGAAGTTGTTATCACATAGTAAGAGAGCTGCACGTCACTTACAGGAATCATTAATTCAGTTCTAGGGTAAGATGCATCTAACAATTCTGTGGAAGGAAAAGGAGTAATCATTTCATAGGACAAGCAAAAATTATTTGAAGCTGAATTATCACAGAGCAAACACAAATACTTATAACTAAACCATGATGAAAAATAGCCTGACACAATGCCCAAGTGAAATGGTCTGCATGTATTGTAGATACCTGAAACTATATGAAAAAGAGAATATATGTCAAACGCAAGCATCTTGGGTCACCTGGTACCTTGATAAGTTCATTTCTGATGACCAGAAGCAACCCGCTGCAGAGGAGCGCTTGCTGGGAGAACACCAGTAGGACATGGCACTACCCAGCTGAGTGAGCTCTCACTGTTGTGAGGAAGATTTCAATTGCTGGGGTTTGAAACACAAATTTCAGTCACTATTGAGTCTTCCAATTACCCATTTCTAAGGAAGAAAGAAATCCCAATCTGTATTTTATTTAAAAACATGAAAATAAGCTGCTAACACTCAGAAGGTACAGACAACTTGCAATATTTCTCTGCAAGACTACTGAAGGTTGAGTCTATACGGTCCCATTTCCATTCCTCACCATTTTTCCCACCTCTGCAGTGCACCACTGACATCTCCAAACCCTGGTTTTCCTCAATGGTGGTGACACTCTGCGGACCCTTTCCTCTGCTCTCAAATCTCTGAAGCCACGCTCCATCCCGTCCTGTCACCTAAACCTGAGTGACCCAGCACCTCACTGAGCAATCCCAAACTCTTTTCCATCTAACACCCAGGCTCAGACAGCTACCACTGCAAAACTGGACTTTGCCTCCCTATAAATTTAGGCCAGGATGATAACATTAAAGTTCAACCTTACTGCTTACCTGCACTAGGGCCAGCCTTGAAGACTCTCAAGAGGTCCTGATAATGTGAGTACTTGGCATTATGGCTTTAGGATAAAATATGGCTCTATTTTGCACATTATTTAAATTACCTTACATTTTTTATTTCCACTTTTATTAAACTGTAATGAATTTATTTGTTTATGGAAGTGTGCACTGCATGTCTAGTACTGTTCTATAATAGCTGGATTTAAAGCCAGCCTCTGATTTCTATCCTAGACATCATTAAACAATTTATTTTCTGTGATAGGGGAATGTGCTCTTGGGCAAGAGCTCTCCATTAATATGAATTATTAACAATATGTATATACATGCATTATGGATTTAAAAGATGAAAAAGCTTGCCAGTTATTCTGTGGACCTTTCTCCATCTACAAGGCCACTGAATTTCAGACAGCTGTCTGCTGAATGGTCACAGACAAGGAATCCCTGATGACCACTAGGATTTTGCTTTCCTGTTGCTAAAATTATATAAAATGTTTCAGAAGAAAATTCTCTGGTTGGCAATATCTGCTTAATCCTCCACTACTTCTTCCCACTGTAAGGTAATGTTGTAAGCCAGCTGATAGCTCCCCAAATATCAACGCTCCCTGGAAAGGGGTCTCAGCACTGTCATCAAAATGCATATAGTTTTATTTAAAAATATCTTACAAAGAAGGATATTTTTGTAAAGGCAGCATTTGAGAAAATTGTGTCACATTTAGATGTTCCTGCTGACGCATCTGCTTGTTATGTGCCAAATCACATCTATCAGCTATGTTAAGCTTCATAATCCTGCGTGATAATGAAAAATGATGGGAAGAAGCAGCTTTGATACCGTACATCACACTGCGACACAGCAGCAGAGAGAGTCTAAAACATTCAAATCTCAAATAAAACCTCTTAGACATGCAGCTGCAGTGGTCTCCATTCATGTTTCTGTGCAACTTTGCTCTCTGTGAAAAGCACTCTAATAGGTGTTTGCTCCTTCAACCCTTCCAGGTAATTAGTCCCTGTGCTACTGCAGGATTCATACATCCCACTGCTCATGCTAATGCCACACAATGCTGCATCAGGAAATCCCACTGCTTGGTATCCAGGGGTTAAAAAGTAAAAGTAACCCCAAGGACAACTGAACAAAAGGAGGTAACGGGGTTCTAGAGAGTAATTATCACTCTCTCTGCAGGCTCAGATAAGAGTTTATTAAAGCTCTCTTTAAAAACCCTTGCGGCAGTGCCCCCTCCCACCTGGCTTCCCTTGTATCTCTTTGTGTTTCTGTCCAGCTCAATGAATACTGTCAGGTTCCCCCCCCCCCCCCCTCCTTTTCTTTTCCTCCAAAAGTACCTGCATGTTTTCCCCTAAAATTGCTTCCTATTGTCCTTCAAGACATTCTTCAGAGCAGCAATTACTGCTACCCCTCTGCATACCGCTCCACATCCCATACAGCACTGTCTCCCTCAATAACCTGCTGCCCAGAGTACAGCCACACTCCCAGTACTGGACTGGTAACTCAGAGGACTGGTTTACATAGATACTGTATATCTAAAGATACTTTATATTGCATGTAAAGTATTATTATTGTTGCTTTTATTCTTCATTATCAATTTTGTTACCTTTGAGAATTCCCTCGTGATAGCTTTGTAATTGACATTCTTTATCTCATTGCAACACTTAGCTTCTATTTACTCTGCTTTTTACACCCTGAATAGTGTTTTGCCTTTTTTATTAAGCAGGAACACATTTATTGCCCACATCGTTTTGTGGAAAATAAACCACAAAATACCCTACATCCTAGATGAGGCTTCCTCTTACAGCTCCAAGGCAGACCTAGTCCCACCACAAGAACAGAGTCCTGACTGACCTCTGCCACGGGCGGGCAACTGCGCCTACATCCAACAGACCTGAGGCAACCTAGTTGGCGACCCGCATCTTTCCGCTAACTAAACATGAAGCTGGCAGACAGCTGGTGGGCACACGCAGAAGGAATGCAGCTGCACCCTACGGGTCATACGTGCTCCCATATACTACTGCTGACCTTGTACCTCCCCATGCAGAAACTGGACTACCAGCAACAGAACAAAAGGAAGGTCCTCCACCCTGTTCTGCCAAACTATCTATAGCCAAATGGGCATAAAATGATAACCTTCTCTAGGAGTGAGGCGTATTTCACTTCCTTGCCTGCCCAATCACTGGCCATTTTCTTATGAGAGTTCTCACTGTCAAAAGTCTGCAATGCAGAGAACTCAGCAGGTCTAGAGCTGATGGGCATCTAATCAAACAGTAAAGCACCTCAGTTTTTTAAATGCCTCATTCACTTAAACCACTTTGCCCTAGTGTTTCTACTTGTTTCTTTTAGACTGGCTGTAATTCATTTTGAAGTAGGTAAGAACTGAAAAATAAGTGCCCAGAGTAATTGTGACACTCCTTCTACTTACAATAACACTTCTGGGAAGAATGTGGTTAAGCCTCCAACATGTTCCTCTGCACCCAGTTCTAGGTAAACTGGTGGTGCTAGAAGAAAAGATTTTCCTTTTTATTTCTTCTGCTTCTGGAGAATGATAGATTAACACAAGGCAAGCAAACAGTGCAGCTGCAGGTGGTGCAAGAGAGCACAATGTGCTTATTTTGCACACTGAAGGTTCACTCTAGTGGATAATTTCTCCAGAGAGAAAAGGGATTTTATTAAGAGCAAATTGCATGCAGATCTTCTCTTGCTATCCTGTCTTTTTTTGACAGCGATAGATTGACAGACCAGCTAACGAAAGGCGCACTGAGGAAAACAGCACTGGTAATTGAAGTGGTAAAAAGATACAAAATACAGCCGGCCAATAAAAAGCAGGTGAAGTAACTCGAAGCAACTTCCCTCCACTCTAGAGACAAAAAGATGGGTTTATTTTACAATAATCACTTTTTTTCCCCCCTTATTATTCTGTGTTAATACTCCTCCCTTCAATGGTTTCTTCTCAGCCACTATATACATTTCAAACAAGCTGTTCTTACCATTACTGAATTTCAGGTGCAAAATTACATCTAGGAAAAAAGAATCCTGAACCAGTAACCTGGTAGGTGCATGCCAACACACATATGCACACCTGTATATGTATAAACACTAAAATTCAAGTAAGCTTCTATTTCCAATTACAATTCCACGAGTATTATTTAGGCATTGGCAGATTCAGGTCTGCTCCTTTCAGATGTCGTAGAGCGATTGTCTCCTCTTTAGTTCAACAGGCATTACTAACATGAGAGAAGAGACTGGATTTTACTGTTATTTTTGCCAGCACTCCAGTGATATAAAAGCCATATATAAAAGAGTCTGTTACATGCAAGAAGGTTTTGGGTCAAATTACCTAGGCTGTTAAATCTGAGTTACATTGCAGGAAAAAATTTGGACCTGAGCCAGGCTGCACTTTCTCTATATTCACAGTAGTGCAAATATACTAATTTAAATGGATCACCGTTTCATTTCTTACAATATAAAAAGAGGATCTTGACCTTTTGAATTGGAACTTCCTATATTTTAGCCTAATTATTCCTCCAGATTTCACCAGACTAAATCAAGATAAGACTGCACTAGAAATGCAAGAAGTTTCTTTGTTACATGCAGGACTTTGA
Source organism: Buteo buteo (assembly GCF_964188355.1). NCBI lineage: Eukaryota > Metazoa > Chordata > Aves > Accipitriformes > Accipitridae > Buteo > Buteo buteo. Next base: position 17,060,379 of record NC_134175.1, on the reverse strand, counting down.
ATGTGCAATACTTGCTGTTTCTCATCTGTGAGAAAGGTACACAGGTAGTACCTACAGTTGATTTAAAAGTCTATATTTTCAAAAGTATTTTCCTGTTTGCTGCTTCTTTTGAGGAAAAAAAAAATAATTTCTCTTTAAAAATCTCATTCATAGCAAACAAACACTACCAGCTGATTTAACAGTAACCTTCTTTAATTCACATAAGTAATACTATATCCATCGTGGATTCACATTAGAAGCTTACTTAATTACTATGTTCCTCTCTACATGGATTTGCACATTTTGATCTTATGCCAGCAAAAATAAAGACTACTGATACATTATTTTACCTAAATATTGTATGAATATAGTCCTACTTACAAAAACCTCTAAATGAGCCTTTACAGGTAGAAAACCCAACATTTTCATTAACTGTTTTTTTCTTTGGTATCAGAATAGAAGGTGCATGTATATGTTTCAAAGCACTAATGATATAGAATAGAAATTTTAAAGATAGACATTTGTGGTCACTAATTACATGAATAGCCTTACAACAAAGGTAAAAGACTGATTTAAAATGGATTAACTTTTCTGGATTGTGCTCCTCATCATACCTTTTGAAATTATTATTCAACTGAAAGCAGCAAGTATTAGGGAATTTTAATAAATAAAGAGCCCTAATGCCCCAGGTCAAAATAAATCCTCAGTAATATTAATGGCAAAGCTTCCTTAGACTTCATTGGTTTCAGAATTTCACCAAGGGGTCAAAATTCAGCCTCAGGGTAGAAATTCTCCTAACTTTTTATAAAATCCATAAAATAAAACAGAAGCTTGAAGCAAAAATAAGATGTCTTATAATTTTTGAAGTCAGTACACTGATTTTTGCAGTTAGAAGTAATAAAAAAACCTGCTTCATATTCATAAATATATAGATTCCAATAAACTGATAATCTTACTCACAGACAAACAGAAAAAGAGAAAGCTTTATAGTGTTCCTGGAGTAAAGGAGAGAAGGAAGGACATAAAATAATATACAAAACCATGCCTGCTGCAAACATTAAACGAGAGTGATCTATAAAATAACATACACATTTAGACAGTAAGCCATGTTAATCTAAAAATAGCAAATGATCTTTATACAGTAAAAAAGTCTTTACTTTCAATAAAGAGAGTTAATATAGCTTTGTAAAATTTTACAGCTGGTAGGCATATTGCATACATACGTGTACTGCTACATATATACAAGTCTTTAGGCAATGCACAGTAATGGAAATCAGAAAATGAATGTATGGAGTTTAGAACAGGTAGACTATGAGCACCACAGTAAAATACCCAGTAGATTAAAATTTACCACCTTAGTTACAAACAAATAACTGTCTCTAAAATACATTCACATGGTCATAAAGTATTGCCTTAATCTGGGAAAGTCAACAAAATCCTTAACATTGCAACATAAGCGATTTTTGGTTGGTATAAATCAATGAAATTCCACTGAAGTCAGAAGTTGTACACTGATTTACACCAATTAAGAGTCTGGCCAAATATGCTTAAAGTTGTATTTTAAATGCAGTGTTATCAAGTAAATATTATCATAATGCAAAACATGTATTTTGAGAAAAATGCACAATTACAGAAAAATCATAGCCATGTTGTATGTTGTATAAGAAGCATATTATCATGTATAGTAATATATTAAAGAGAAACGGATGTCCCAATGGTCTTTTAAAGCTTAGTTTGAATACCATATCCAAATGACTTTTTTACAAGTGTAAAAAGTTTATGAGCTAATAAAAAGTTAACACTGCAAGTAAGGAAGACATTGCTTCATAATGATTTCATTGTATGATTACAGCAAATGATAAAAACATTCTCACTCAATAATACTCTGTAAAAGGTGTTTCATTTACCAGTGTTTGCTATCAGCAGTTTCTCCGTGACTACCCGTCGCTCACTCCTCTAGAATCTGAAATCTGGTGATTTCTCCCCAGCAGTCAAAAGCTTGCATAGCTTCTAGTTTGTGAAGGAAACCAAATAAACAATTTGATTCTTTGCATGCATTGGTAGCATTTGAAAAATTCTATATACTTACAGACAAGAGTCCATTTACTCCAAACTTCCCATAACAACGCGAGATGATTATGTTCCTTAATACCCGAAAGCTCCCCTAGACCATTACTCTATGGCTCATATTACCTGAGAAATGGTACATCCCCAAGGTCATAGTCTGGACAGATTGCAACTTTCCAAGGGCCAAAAAAAAAGATAATCTTCTCATCTCAGTGGAACAGATTAACTTTTCAGATATTTCTCTGTAGAGCTGTTCTGGGAGATCACTTAACAAAATCTATAACCTCATTTAGGTGTAGGTCTGAAGGCTTAATTCTTGCAATTCAGGTGTATCACTTTTACTGTTTACCCCAGGAAGACAGTCCAATAATTCTAAAAATTGGCAAACTCGCCAGGAGCATAGACACACTAGATCTGTGTAAATTTGAAAATTCAATAGAAAATTAATTAGAATTAACAAATTTGGTGGAATTTATTTAGAATTATAGAAATTCAATTATTTGGCATTTACAATAGTTTTTACTTACAAATTAGACTACCAAGTTACGGAATAAAAATACACATTTAATCTAAAATACCAGATAAAACATGAAAAAGAAGAACTACCCTTAAATAACTTACTAGAAGTTATATATTTAATAATAAAACAGAAACTCAAAAGAGTATTTTATTAGGTCATTTAATTTAGTGTGTTCAATTTTAATCTTGACTTGTGATTTATTTTTATATTGGTTTTGCTTTTACATATGAAGTCACATATACAAACAGTTCTAGCACTAAAGGCAATACCATATTAGAAAATTATTACATTTGATGGTTATTAGTCTTTTATTGTAAGTAGTTTATACACTATTGAAAAGCAATTACAGTAAATAATAAATAATTGTGCAATGTCTCAAAACTGTTTAACAACTTAAAATAGAAAAAATGAATTTAAATTGTAAGAAAAAAACTAAAATTCAAAGCTCTTGGAACATCTTGTTGAAAAAATGTGGACTTCTAAGTTAATAGATGGGATTCTTCAATTTTTTCAAAATTGCAACTGAAAATTTGAAATTGGTGATTTTTAATCTCCTGCCAAATAAAAATGTATGGATATGCTAACGTCCAATCATAATTGGCCTATGTGGTTTCTTTTTTTCAAGTGTACTGCTGTATAATTAGATGGATTTTTGTCCTTGATAAGACATCAGAACCCAGTGGACCATCTGCGCTGACCACCACAGAGGATGGCAGAAATACAAAAGCCAGTACAAGTCAGCTAAGGCAGGAGACGAAGCAGCTAGCACGCACCTCCCAGCTTCAAATAGACACTCCCGTGCTTAGTGCCTGCTTGGCACCTGCATATTACAGGAGGTAGTGGAGACATACAGATTAGGTAGGCATACGCTTGAAATAAAGGAGTATAAAGTCACTTATATGCTATATTTTTCAGGTACTAGATAAACAGAAATGGGCATTCACCTGAAATTACAACTAGAGAAAATATACCTTCTCTATGGCATTACAGGGGTAGATGCTCAGCAACACCCCGCTCCGTGCCACAGCCTCAGGCAGGGGATCCGAGCTGCTCTCCAGAACCTGACCGCTCACATGCTCCTTCTTATCAACTTTTTGCTTATTAACATAGTTTAGCCCTTTGTAACTGCACGACATGGAAAACTCACATCCCTTGAGTAGCTGACACTGTAATCATAGTGGCAAGATGTTGTTTGCTATAGTTTTAATGTAGTACTGTACTAAAACTTGCAATATTGATACAGGTTAAGTTCTAATGCTATAGATGCAGAAAATAATATCCAGATATATATGTTTTAGGATATAGTATTACTTTTCAAATGGTTAATGTCTGTAGCTATTAATATGCAATGTATATTAATAATATTTCAAAATTACTATTCTTTCAGTTCAACTGTATATCATTTTATTATACTACATAAAAAGGTGAAAAGAAGTAATTAATTGGAGAGCTATCACCTACCTTTTATTACAGAGGGCCTACTTCTAGCACTAATGGTCATGCTGCAAATCCTTAGCTTCACTTACATGATAACACTTCATTTTAACTCAAAGAGATGTCTCTATCTCAGAATGACTTCTGATTTTATTCCGGACCATCACAGGTGTGGGCCTGATATATCTCATACTGAAACAAAGGAGAAGATTTCACTGGCTAAAGCTGGGTGAGGTTTGACAGCAATAGGAAGGTTGCAGAGGTAGGAAGAAGTCTCTGAAATACAGTTAGAAATAATGGCAGTATATTATTATTTTAATCAATCTCTATTCTATGCTATTCTGCTTCTTTACCAAAATGCTGCAGGAAAGAAGGAGGGTGAAGTGAGGTAAGAATTTGTATCAAACCCTGGTGGGTTCCCTATGCAAGGCTCTTCCTGACCTCCCCTTCATGCTCATGTGTTCTTGCTATCTTCATACAACTGCACAGGCAGCAAGGATCTCACTCTAACAGATCTGTCCCTCCCAACACCCCCGAGGGCTGTGTGCAATCAGGGAAAGTATGCTTGGTGGAGCTAAGACCCTCACTATGCTCTACCTTTCCGCTATGAGCAATATTCCCTTGAAGTCAAACTGCCATTGATATCTTCCTTTCTTTCCCCCTCTACCGCTGATGTTATTTTTGTTACATCGCCTTTTCGTGGTTTAGTATAAAGGGGACTAGCTCCCAACAGTCAGCAGTTTGTGCACACACTACAAGTAGGCAAAAATTGTCATGTTGACAAACCGTTAACACAAACAGATCTATTACCCTTTCTCTCTTGCTCAGTAAGACAGTTGCCCTCAAGATATTAGCCTCTCAGCCTCCCTGATAAATCACTGATGTATAGGAAACCTGATTATCCCAACATAGGAGGCGTAGAGGATGCTATTCAGCTGCAGAAGAACATGGAAGAACAACATCCATGAGGCTTATAATGAAAGATTTTTTATATACTTAAGTAGTTAACAAAAATTTATTGCAAGAGATAGTTTGTCACTAGATTTACAGTTTCAGAGAACATAGTACAAAACATAGTGCATCAGCTTTCTCTAAACATTAAATAGGTGCAAATACACAAAGATAAAAACCAAAAGGTGAATACTTTACAACATAAGTTATAGAACTATAAATATATTTTATATACATTATACATATTCTAAGACATGATTTTCACTTATATATAGAGAGAGTTCATATTAGTATCAGATTATTCAGTGCTTTAGTTATAGTATAGGTCTGAACTTTACATGAACGTTTGCATCATTATACTTACAGTAAATGCTTCCCAAGGAAGGAGGAATTTTAACCAGTTTATTTCACAGAACTGTTTTGCAAAGCCATGGGGACTGTAGAAACAGCAGGACCGCTGAGCTGAAGGCTCCTTTCCCACCCTCCCACCCCCGCTCGCCGAGAACCTGTCCTAAAACAGGGGCTGCAGAGGGATGACAGCCGGGTGTGGGGACAGCAGGGATGGGAAGACGGTGTGTGGCAGCGGGGGAAACGCCAGCTGGGTTGGGTGCAGGACTGAGGGCGGCAGCAGTGGCAAATGCGGTGGGGTGACGAAAGCTGTGTGGCCCCCCGGGCAAAGCCTCGGTCCGACTGGTAGATGAGGTAAAGGCGCTCTGGAAAGAGCCGGGACCTGCGAGAGGAACTGCTGGTGGGGCTGAAGAACCTTCAACGTACTGGCAGCAGCGGTGGCATGCTGCTGTAGGATGGTGTGATGGATGGTGGTAACGGAGGTAGAACACAGCGGCGGCTGCAAGGGTAAGGGCTGTAGCGGGGAATTCGGGGGCTGGATTGCCGGGGGAGGGAAGGTGAACTTCACTTTGTTGGCCAGCATGTTTTGTGGCATTATCTGCTGATAGGCCTCAGATGGGAGATCTTTGAATTTTTCGTGGTTCTCTGGAGGGAATATCAATGTCTGATCAGGCAGGGTGAAGGGAGCTATTAACTGCTCGGTAGTTAAAAAGGTATGACTGTTTACATGTGCTTCTTTGAATGGCAAGGGTGGTGGGCTGCTAAATATCCCAGGGTTACACTGTACCCATTCACTGGCCACCTCATTTATTTTCTCATGCGGTAGAGACTCAGCCAATTCATAATGGCAAAGATAGGATTTAGGAAGAGCTTGTTCCGAATGTCTGTTGGGGAGGGGAACTTTGTAACGAGCTTGATTTTCACAACTGTTGACATTTTCTTTTTTCTTTTCATCTTGTGGAACATCCTGCGTGCCGGTAGCTGCTAGAGCACTGTGGTCAGGAACAGAAGCAGCAGAACCTGCAACAATGCCAGAAAATGTACTTGGAGAGCTCTCCATTGCTGCGCACACCGTCAGTTTATCATTTTCCAGCACGTGTGAACTATCAGTTTCTAGCGATGACTTGCTTTCCTCTAGCTGCATTGTTTCATCCATATCTTTTGCATGATCAGCTTTGGGATCCACATTGGTTTCTTCTAGACTGTCTTGAGTCAAGAAGTCCCCCAAAACATTTAACGTAGAATTTGCAGAATTTTCTTTGGAAGGTCTGGAGGTCTCACTTCTTGCGTTCCTGTCAAGGCACACGCGATGGATTCTAGTTTTCCTTCTCCTGTGTTTCCCTTTTGCCTTTTGATGTGTACTTAAAGTACGTGCTTGCCTTAAATATTCCTCTGCTGATAAAGTCTGTCCGTATGAGCTTTCATCTGATGAAGAGGAATAGGTATGCTGTCTCCGCTTGCGGTGGGATTTTTCAGGTTCCTCTGTCAGAACGTTGTAACTTCTCTTTATGGACTGGTTTTGACTCAGACTCTTCTCCTCACAGCAGTGTTCTAAACATTTATGCTCTGGGCTACAGCTTGACCTCCTGACTTTCCAGCTGCAACATGTTTTTGAGTACCTTAAGCTATGCCTCCTGGAACTCAGAGCCAGCTGCTTTGCCTGTCTCTGCGAGCTTGCTTTGCTCTTTCGGTGCAGTCGTTTACAGCCATGGTGTTGGCCACTATATTTTGCACTCCAAATGTCACACCAGCCTCTGTCTCCATGTACATGATCTGACACAGACATGCCTCTCTTATGACCATTTTCAATGACAAGTTTTTGATGCATCTGCTGTATCTCACCTGTAGCTAGCCAGATATTCCCCACATCATGTCTGCGCTTCTCTGGATTATTTTGGAAGTGCTGATGTTTATTTTCATCTCTATAACTAATTTCTTTTTCAGTCACTGAGAACATCTCCATTTCTGCCGCTGTTGTGTCCCCACAGTCATGATGATGACAATGACATAATTTTTTTCTCCTTTTCCGTTTTCTACTTTTGTGAAGCCATTTTTCATGGCTTTCTTTGATCCCGACTTTGTTACATTTCTCATCTATCACAGTGTTTTGTTGTAAGTGATTTTTAGAAATGTGATACTCTTCTATTTTTCTAATCCTGAATGACTCATCCAAGGACACTTTATTTTGATTTTTTTCAAGATCACAATTTCTGATGAGGGAAACGTCCCTTATAAGGGGTATTGTATAGTTGCACACATTTTTACTCATTTCTGTTTCATAATTGCCACACTCTGAAGTAGGTTTATTTGTAAAATCTGAAACTAAGCTACAGTTGGATTCGGTTTTGTGGTGCAAATGAGGTATGTTTGGCTGATGCTTGGGTTTTTCTTGGCTGTCACTTGCTCTTGATGACCTGAAATCAAAATATAAAGGATTACAGCTATAAGAAATCGATGGGTCTGTACTTGTGTAAATTAACATTTCTGATGGCCACTGAAGAATATTTGATCCATGTTTGCCAAGAACAGGAACAAAGGGTTCACAAGGTCTCTTGCGCATGTCCGGTTTGCTTTGTGGGACTCCACTACTACCTTCTTTAGATGGTGATGGAGCTAATGCATCTGCCCCCAGCTTTTTTACTTCAGTTTGAGTTGTGGATGAATCACTGTTCCTGTCTTTATCATTTTCCTCTGCAACATCCTGCAGAGATAAACAATCCTCTACAACCGCCTGCGCGAGGGCCCTGTTTGCCTGCAGCTCGTAACCGCTGCAGACCAGGGGCAGGACCTCAGCACTGTCCGCAACCACTGGCAGCGTTTGGTCCGGTAAGTCTGCTGCACCTACATCAATACCGTAGCCATCCATGTCCGAGGACACCAGTTGCTTTGAATAGGACACAGCAGGAGTTAATACGGGATTCTCTAGCACACTGCTTTCTTCACTAGCCAGCTCTTTTGATTCCTGAGCTTCAGGAGCTTCTGCTGTGTCTGTGCTTTTTTCCACCAGTGGGTGAAAATACTTATGTTTCTCCTCAGGGCAAAGGACTATTTCTGCCGCTGAAGGAGACTGAAGGTTACATGCTCCTGGAACAAACCTACTTCTTCTGCTAAATCCGTGCTCCATAGATGTTTCATCATTATATTCATAGAAGACGGCAGCTGAAGACTCGAGTTTGACTGCTGCTTTCTTAGGAAAAGCAAAAGAGAACCCAACTCTATGTCCTTGAGCTCCTTGAACCTGATCTCCACATTTGTTAGTGTCCGATTTATTACTACATGCATTTCCAGGAGCGGAAGAAATAACAGAAGCAATGTCTTTACAATTCTGCGCATCGTGCATTAACGTAGAGCTGAAATCCTGTTTGTTGGCAGAATCGATGGCAGCACCTTGTGGAATATCATTGCAATGATCTCGCACAGTCACTGTAGTGGATTTGAACATAGGGCCGCTTCCAGGAGCACTAGGAAGGAAAACAAAACTCGGGAGTCAGTACCTTTCAGAGAACTGCAGACAGAAATACGGTGTTACACTGGCATCTAAGAGATTTTTTTTTAAGGAAAAAGGAAGAATCTGTGCATATGTAGATTTAGAATATGGAAAAAAGTCATCTCTTACAACAAGATCAGTTGACTAGTATAAAAAAAAAAAGAGTAAATATTGTGCCCCCAGTTCCTTCATGTGAAGTTACCAGCTGAAGGGCTAATATTCCTACAAGGTAGTTTACTTTTCCTAGACATATTGGCTGGCCTAATAAGAAACTGTATATCTCCCTAGAAACCTCGCTTCTCCTCCCAATAGACCATCATGGTTACAACAGTATTACTACAAATAGCAGAGGTTTTACATTCCTTTGTGCTACAAAATATATTAAAACTGAGAGCGCCTCATAGACCACTTCCCTCTTAGTCACCATCCTAGTGACTGCTGCTGTGCCCACAGGCAATCATCCAGCAGTTCCCATCCTATTTGTGTTCACAGACTGAACCATCACAATCTCAGCAATTTCCTTCATGGAAAAATAATACTGGGGAGAGTATTTCAGCTGACAATAGTGCAGTAAGTGTTCATCCCTCTTGAGAAAAAATTTATCACTGTCTACTTCTGTTCTTCATTTCATGTCCTCTTCCCATCTGTTCTATTTGACTTAATAGGAAGCAAAAAGAAGAGCAAAAACTGCTTAAGCTGCCTTTTTCCAGGATCCACAGGAACTACTCAGCCCTAAGAGTAGTGGACCTATGTTAAAACAATTTTTTTGTTGTTGTTTTAACCAAATTATTCTATGTTACAGTGCAGAGCAATACTAGATGATGGGTCATTGGGAAAACTTCCAAGTGTCATTTAGGACCCCAAGGAGTGCTGAGATAAAGAATGACAAACTTAATCTATTGGGTCTAGAAAGTAAGGTAGAAGTTTTATGAGAAAGAAATTCCTCATGAGAATTCCTGCCTTGTCCCGTTCTTCAGAAATTTAAAATATATATTAAACACCCCACACAAATCCTTTCTTAACAGAATAAAACGGTGGCTTCTACAAAACCAAACTAGAAAATACCATTTTAAAAAATCCTGTGTGTCTGGCTGTATCACATCCCTAAGGAGGCAAAGTGGTAGTAAACAGCAATTTTTAAATACAGAAATAAAGCTCAGAGATAAATTCTCCTTCAGGAACTAGAAGAAGGATGTTTAAAAAAACCAAACCAAACAGAAACAACAAAATCCCACAAAATCTCTGCTTCACTAGCATGGAAAAAGGGAAACAATAAGTTCCTCTTTCTCCTGAAATATGCTAAATTCAGATTTTGGTGTACGCTTAGGGGGAGTTATCTAATATCCTCAAGTATTAAATTTGGACAGTTAAAACACTGATGGAGAAGAAAGAGTCTCTATGTGAGTTATCATAAAAGGATAAAATAATTAAAATTGGGTGTCATGTTGCTCATGTCAAACAGACCTCACAACATTCATGTCCCATCCAGCTGCTTGGACAGACTTTGTTTCAGCATGCTGCCCACCATCCAAGCTATGGAGAAAGAGACTACTACTGAACAAGAGTTACAATTTGGTTGGACTTCCCTGTTAGTTCATCTGATGAGACAAAGGCTGGATAAAACATTTGTGTTTCAGCATCTACTTTTTTGCTTTTTTTCCCCTGAGATTCCACTGTGAAAAGCTGATACATATATTTTCAGTGGCTTGTCAGTGTCATAACTGTGTCATATTTAAGTGAGAGTACAGTCACAACTAGCAAGCTCAATATTAACTTCAACAGTATGCTTAGATGCAATACTAAAACGTATCACTAGCAAGGAGTCACTTTTGCAGAGGGAGGTAAACACTCTGTTGAGCTGGGGAAAAGAAGCACTTACCTTTTAATATAAAAAAACCCAGTTATTGAAATTTAAAACTGTATTTCTGGATGCTTTCCCAGGCAAGCAGTTTGAAAAATAAATCACAGAGATATGTTACAACCTAGAAAGACAGACTGTATTCCTCACCTCATCAATGAAGTAGTATCAGCCTGCAAATGCATGACCTAGTTCACTCAGCTTTCAACCAATGTGCCTGGTTTTATGAAATATATAAACCACATCTTTTTTTAAACTAAAAATAGATGTCGTTTTAGCTCCACTGAAAAAGCAACGTTAAACATTAATTTCTGCACATAGTGTGAACCAAATTACTGTACACATACTGCTTCCAAAATGCCATAAAAATGGGGTGGGGAGCTCCAGACAAGGGACTCCAACAGCCCCACATCCCACAGCACCAGCAAACAGTGGTGGGCTTATTTTAAAAGTATTTTTTTTATGTTTCAGCAGCTATGCACTTACCACGCTGTCTCTTTCCTTAGCTCAGCTAGCTTGTGCAAACGTTGAAGGGCTTTTTCCTGTTTCCTTTCATCTTTTCGTGACTTAGAAGCTACGTTTCGAGCAAACTCCCTCTGTTTCAGTTCCTTCAGTCTCTGCAAGAAAGAGTCATACAAGACACACACGAAAACCAGGGATGATAAACGTTTATAATGACAGTTACTTTCTGGTAAGCACTCATGGCATGAATTATTTTTTGAAGCTAACCAAAGCGACCCATTCAATAAATTTATGTATTTCAAGTGAATAACCAAAATACAGAGAGATACTAGAGACAAGTTAGCTAGGTTAGAGATAACCTAGAAAATTTTACTGTAGCTTTTGTGATTCATGTAGACCAGCCTCAGTAGGATGAAGCAATGTTAATCCAGAATTTTGCTCATGACTCTCTTCCCAAAAACCTTCCCCACAGCCTAATTGCTCTTTGAGATAGTAAGAAAAAATAATGAGACCACCCCAGGTATTTTTCCGCAAAGCCGCTCTGTAGCCTGTTGATCCCCCAGCTGGTATTAAATCTCAGGTTTTTCTGCCTGAGATGCTGGGCATAGCACTTGTCACCACCGAACTGCAGGAGGTCCCTGTCAACCCGTTTGTCCAGCCTATCAAGGTCCCTCTGGACCTGCCCTGCCACATTATCAGTGTGGTATCACCCGCGAAGCTCCTGAGAGCAGGCTGTCCTACCATCCAGGTCATTACCAAAGATGTTAAAGAGTCCTGCCCCAGCAGCCATCCGCAAGGGATGTCATGGCCAGAAGTCTTGTGTTTTGAAATGGGAAGATCTTCCCTCTGAAGGAGTTTGTTTCCTGCTTTTGCTGGTGTCTAATGCAGCAGTTAAGCAGACACTGAGTTTCAATCCAGTATCTCGTTTGATTTCACCTCCAGCCTGTTTCTTTGGGAGGAAATGAAAATGCACAGCTCTGACTCTCCACATAAAAAGGGGATTTTGTTTTCTTTATATCACATCAGGACAATATGCAGAGACTTTCCTAATCCTTCATGTCAGCAAAAAGTATTCCTTTAAGTCCCAAACCCCATCAGTGTTTCGCTCAGTTGCTCAGTGTGTCCCCAATATGGCTCACAGTCTAGATGACATCATCTTATGAGATCATGACCTCATGATTCTGGGAAGAACCCAGTAATTTGCCACCGTTTTTGTGGCATTAGTCCGAGGGCAAATGGCTGGCCATGAACAGGGGTCATGTGGTTTTCTAAAAGCATTAATTCTAACTCCAAACTGTGTGAGGGGTATTGAGAGCTTTGCTTACCACTGGTAGGCACATGTTGGATACACATGTAATGGAGTTTGCAGAACTCTGTAAGCACTGTTCTCCTGCTCCTTCTCAATTTTTCATTTTGCCCCTTGTGTGATTTTTTTTTTCCTATTCACAGAAAAATATCCCTCATATAACATCATTCATTTATGCACTGAATTTGTTTTTACCATTTTGGGTGATGCTAATGCTACCTTGGCAGTCCATTTAATGCCAAGAAACACATATGTAGAAACATGCTGAGAAAGCAAACAAATGCTTGCAAAAAAATGAGCGCTACTCTCTATTTTCAATTTTTTCATTTTTTTTCCAATAACTGGATATTCCTTTGAAGACAGCCTTGATAGATACAGAGAAATAATCTGAAAGGTGATCACTTCTTCTATCATTTATATTTCGTAGATAGAGTTATCAAAATTTATTTTATTGTGCTAACACAGTATAAGGTTATAAATTCAGTCAAAACTGGATGTATGGTAACTTTTTTCCAAGAAAAAAGGCTTGAAATGCGAAGCATCTTTGTAGAACATTTCTTACTTCTACGCGTTCCTGTTTTCCTAAGGATAGTATGATACTGACCTTGTTTCCCACCAGCCACTCATGAAACCCAAAGTATTTCATTTCATAGGTGACTTCTGAGCACTCAGAATACCAGAGAAGTGATGAAGTTTGCTCCTTCACCTCCCCACCTCCAGCCCTTGGCATTTAAAGACAGGATTTCATTCCATTTTGTAGAGCTCAATAGTACTTCGTCCTTTTTTGCCTCCAATGTGTAAGCAAAGAAGTATGCAACAAAGCAAGAAAAAAGAGATAAAAGGGTGCTTTTTCACAAGGTTAAAAAGGAGAAGCTGAGGTGTATACAAATCCATAATCACCCTCCAGCAGCAGCACTTTACTGTAATTACTGGAATGATTATAATTAGTGATTTGATTCTGACCAGATTTTGATCCCTTTTCACTTACTGCTCAAAGTTAGCAGGACTCCACACCATCAGGAGTGCCAGAGTTAACACAAATCCACATTTCAGGGCACGAATAGGGTCCTGCTCACAGTGAATAGGGACAATGCTGTTAAAGGAAGTTTTACCTGATCTTGGAGGCACAGAAGATGCATTTCATGCTTATCACTGCCAAGCAAACATCATTCTACAGATCCGAGCCTCTCAGTTAGTCAGATCAGTCATCATCTGTTTAGCACATACCAGTTCTCATACAGAAGAACCATTCACAAATTTTAAGTAATTAAATTGTTCTCCCTGATTGCTACAAGTCGGTGTCAATGTGTAAGACAGTGCCATGTGGCAGAAGTTTTGTGTGCACAGCCTTTGTGTTGGACTGTCTGCTCTTCACTTCTGGTGAACTACTTGTTCCAGAGCTCTCCGTCCTTCAGACCTCCTGTCAAATACACCACCCCTTTCCTGTATGGAAAACTGTTCTTGACATAATATGAACTAGTTATACAATATGATTTTTTTTTTTTTTTTCCTCCTTACAACTGGTATCTTAGTCTTTTTCATGGAAAGCTTTAACGACCTCTAAGGATTATACCCTAGGTAACTCCTGAGGACCTTATTCAGCAAATACGTATGTATGAGTGGAACTTTTCTCAGTTGTAAACCGCAAAACATGCACCTGGTGCAAGCTGGTTTGAGACCTGGTTAGGCAGTTTCCAAAAATAATATTTCTTATACATAAAAAGTCATCTAAGTGGGAAAATGTGTCGCCATTGTTGGATACTATAGTTATTTTCCATTTGTCTGTCTTTAGCCATCTGATAAACTATCATCACCTGCATTCCCTTACTGCACTTAGTCATGCTAGTGACTGCTAGCACTGCATTTACACAGCCCTATATTGGTATTTTGCTGGGTTTGCTCGTATTATGCAAATGAAAACAAGATATTACCCAATTATACATAAAGTGCCACTAGTCCATGTGTTCTGAGTATCACAAGGCCCCCCAAAACTTGTTCAAAGTAAATGGCAACGATAAAAACACGAGTGTGCCTTATTCCTAAAAAGCATCTTTTTCTTAACATTTTTATGTCTTTTCATGTGGCAGAGCTATTCACCAATGCTAACTTCAGTAGTTAGTTTAATGCCCATTATGTTCATTTGCTTCCATGGATCAGTAAGCAAATAATTAGCAGGCAGTCATACAGTATTTCAATATGATTCCCTCCTGTATTTTGCTCTGCTTATGAACCAGCCCAAAATGCGTAAGTCCTAGCAAGCAGAGTTCAACAAACAGTTCACAATGAATAATTAAATGACATTTCTCCAAGAGAACTAAATGCCTTCATCGTTCTCCTGATACACTGTGATGCCACTTTGAACGTGCAGAGCACAGACTACCGTCAGTTTGCACATGACTTTCCCCAGTCCAGAGCAATGGGAAGCCTGACCCTGATTCTCCAGCCTTGCAACAGGATCCTGCAACTGGGCTGCTTTCACTCGGGCAGAAGCTGAGTTATTTTAACAAATCTAACTAACACTGGGCCTGAAGCAGAAATATTCCACCTATTTCTAACAAACTCAGCTGGGAATCTTACTGCACACCCTTTACATCATGCTCAGCTGAGGTATGGAAGTCCAGATGAAAAGGAAGACTTTACCAGCTCCTACGTACCTATGCATGGATGAAACTATATATGAGAAGACTACATGAGGTCCAAACTCAGGTGTGGCTGCATTTCACTCAGAGGCATACAGCTCAGGTGCCCCAGGCTTGCCGTGGAAGATACCCATTGGAAAAAAAAAAAACAATTAAAAAAAAAATCAAAGAAAACCTAAGTGGACTTCTAATGGGACCCCATTCCTGGTTACTTCACTCTTGTCTTCATTCCCCCATTTACCACATTAGACAGTTAATTTCAGCATGCCGCTTTTCAAAAAGCTCACACTGAGTTTCCTAATTCTCCCCTGCATTTTATAATACAGGAACCACAGGCCCAGATCCTGCTGCCGGAGCCAGGTACCTGAAGACCTCTGTGGATCAAAGCCTCTTGAAAGCAAAGACACATTATGACATTAAGGACACTTCTTACATCACAAGCCCTCTGCCACCTTGCAAAGGGTGGGTTGGGTTTTTTTAAACACAAGATTTAAGCACTTGTAACAACAGCACTTCAAACTAACAGGTCTTCAAAACATAGAGAAAACATTACTTAATATATATGCCCAGGACAGCGAAAGCATGTGAAGGCTAAATAGTGAAACACAATGTACCTGAATACTATGACACCAGGTGATAAAATGAGAGGGGAAAAAAAAAACCCAAACCACAAAAAAAGCCCCAGCCTCAAACAATTTTATACCTTGAAACATATAATTTAATGTTATCAGAACTGACTCTGAAGAAAAGCAGTGAAACTTTGTTTAAAAAGTTTATGAAACCAAAGGGGAAATCATAACAAGCGTCAGGGTTGATACAGGCTCTCTCTGTAGCGTTAATATATCACATAAAAACCAGCCACCCCCCCCAGCACAAAAGCATCATCTAAGGACTACTTATTGAGAGGCTCTCATAAACTACCTGTGCAAAGCTTATCTCCCTAGTCTAGGAACAACTTTAATAGGGTCAAGAAACAATAGGAACAGTTTTCATAGGAGCAGGACTCTGAAAGATGCCTATCAGGGGATTTCAGGGCAGTGCAGTTCAGATATTATTATGCTAATAAGCTTTTGACCTTAGATTAACAATTAAATTACTTGGACTTTTATGATACTGAAAATACGTAGACCATAAATTCATTTTCTGATCAATGGAAATATAAAATTACAGAACTTAACAGCCATGACATCAAATTTTGCTCCTTTATTGTCTTTTTATTTTATCAGGAAAAATGACCGTATTCCCAGTAGTCAATGAATCATGAATTTATGTGATTGCTAGCTTTTAAAAATAACTCATCAAAATAAACTTCCCTTTCTTGCTCCCTAACTATGAAATACTCGAAGCTGCAGCCCAAATATCGTAAGCAGGTTGCTACAGCCCTTTATATATTGAGCACTAAAATACCAAGTGTTTATGTTACACCTTGAAATTTCTGCTGTAGCTCTTTTTCAAGTTACTTGCTTCTGAAAGATCTGATATAGCAGAGTGACAGCTAATGTGGGAACCTGTGAGAAAGTAGACGAATGATCAGGGAAGGAGTCCAGTGCATAATTCGTTCCTATAGCTTTACATTACGAGAACTGACATACTGTCACGTCTATACCACACACCAGAAAATGCAGCTGCTACTTAACTAGCTCAAGGACTTTGAACCTGTAAAGGGAGGTGAAGCTAAATGCAGTAACTGATGAAGAGTTAAACTGCTAAGTTGCCCATGTCAGAAGAGGGAGGATCAGGAGACCACAATGCTGCAGCCACTGGCATCAGTGCCTGTTTTGGTGAACAACCTGCCAGACCAGAAGAACAAGGCACAAATCTGCTCCTACTCCACCCTCCCAGTCAGCGACAGCAGTGTTAGGCTGAGACCACGAAGACATGGGATATTCAGTCCTACATGTGTGTCCTAAAACCAGCATGAGCTTCCCCAGCTCCAATGCTGTCTATAACTCCATTTGCACCCTGAAAGGAGCTGAAAGTCCATTGCAGCTCCCTCCTGCCTTTCAAAACTTTGCTAATGACCTAAATATGAGGAACGTGGGTTGGTAGTTCAGCGCTGTCGTGGAGGTGGCACAAAAGTGGCATTTGGATTTATTTAAAACAAATTAAATATTTTTTGCCTATAAATCCATACATGATATAAAACATATTTTTAGTTGTTAATAAAGGTGGGGTTTTGCTTATATTCAGTTTGAGGTTTTTTTTTTTTTAAATCTGATTACTGCTTAATACAGGGATTAAATAGAACTATTTCTTAGCTCCCAGTGATTATTCTAGAAGCTATTCCCCTTTCTCTGAATACCACCTGACTGCTGTCGATATACTCCCTCTTAACTGAGGTGGTTTATTGCTTCTTCATGTGAAATACGGTACGACAAACAGAGCAACAACGTACTCAATTAGATAAACACTTGTCACGCCAAACCAGACTAGTATCCTTTCACAAAGAGGATTGAGCTTAATCAATTATAAATAATAACTGAATAGATCAGAGCTCCTGTGACACCTGTAAACACTCAAATGGGGAACAAAATGTGCCATTTAAAGCAGAAAACATTCCTTACAAAGATGCAAAATACATGTATTTTCCTTCTGCCTTTGGTGGTTTGTGCAGGCATATGTATTCTACTGTTCTGCCACTGGAGACCCCTTCACTTTACACAGCACAACAGGGCAGCACCTCTTCACTTGCACCGTGGTCTGCAATTCTACATACTTTTCATGACTATATCTTTCATATTATTAAAATAAATAAATAAATAGATAACTAAATGTCTCCCTTTGTAAAGATTATAGAAAAAATTAAAGCTCCAAGAAAAAAATACTGTAATACAAGAAGAATCTACCCTGTTAGTGCTACAGGCCTTCCCCAGCAGAAGTTAAACAAGACAAGTTATTTCCACAGAAAGGAGAAATGTCAAGATTTCTCAATGAAATTAGTAATTCAACCACTCAAATAAGTAGGCTGAGGAAGAAATTAATAGACAATCTTTTTTTTTTTTTTTTCCATGCTGCCAGTATGGAGTTATTGCTATAATGCATTCCTGCAATAGAAGAGGAACGGGGGAATTTTAACAGCAGCCTACAACTGCTTGATGGGGAGTTACACAGCAGATGGAGTCACTTCTTGCTAGTGGCAGGGAAAGCTTCCCTGCTTGGGTGTTGCAGCACTGGAACACATTACCCAGAGGGGCTGTGGCATCTCCAACCCTGCAGAAATTCAAGACGTGGCTGAAAAAAAGCCCTCTCTTACTTGATGATCTTGTGGTGGCAAGCATGAAGCCAGTGACTCCTTCCAAATGACCACCTTTTTTATGATTTCTGTCTTATGCAGTGAGTTATCTCCGCACTTTATCAGAGTATGGACTACACTGGCCACTCACTTTGTTTTTAAAAAGCCTTTAATAAATCACATTGATCTATTGCTGGCTTATGAATAACTTCCAGTTTGCTGCAAGCTATAAGCTGCTCCTAACTGCCTCTGCCTAAAGCTGTAGGTATCTTTCTTGAAGCTGCAAAATTTAAAAACCCAGCGCTCAACAAATTTGCAACAGGACCACATTTTATATGATCAGATATTAAGCCCTCCAGATGACAAGGAACATGCAGGTTGTGAATAATCCTTTTCTTCTCCTATTTCTACCACAAATTGCAGCCACACCCTCCTGATGGTCTTTTAATATTAGAAGAAATCTAAACCACACAGATGTAGATATATGCAGGATTTAAAAATAGCAAGTCCTTGGAGCCCACAATGGTGCTGAATAGGTAAAGTCTCTTGAAGTGAAACTGTGCTCTTTTTCCAGCACTGTCACGAGCATCATCCCAGACTGGGGAGAAAGTGGGCATTAATTAAGAGGAAGGGAAGGTTGGGATTGTTTTACCTGCCCATCATAGGCCTGAAGGCAGGTGGGTGATGAGAAGATTCAATTCTTTATGATTCGGGGGATTTTTATTAACTTTAAATGAATTGATGCAATGTAAATGTTCACAAAGAACTATAACTTGCACATGAGCACACTTAATACACAGTACTTCAGTTCATTGTGCAGTCTGCAAAAAAGAACTGTTGAACCAGCTTTTACGTTCAGATCCTACAAATATATATTAAATACATGTATTATGTTATACAACTGAAAAGACACAATGGTCTTTTCTACTTTTGTAATATAAAACCTGAAATTATTTTATCATGAAATATAATTAGGTTTTGAGACTACTTCATACTTTTATATGAAGCATTTTTCTTGCAAAGTATCTCAAGTTCAGTTAGATTTTCCTATGTAAGTTCATGGGGAAAAAAAAAATGAAACTTGAGCTTAAAATGAAACCCCAAACCAATTGAGTTTTCAAAATCATGAGGAAAATCAGAATGTTAAATATTTTGCACGCTTGCACCTGTAATATACATAAAAGCTAGTTATCTTTGATGAAGATCTTACTAATTATTCTTGATTAGGTGACTGCAAAAGGTATCCGCTGGAGCAATAGAAGGAAAAATAAATATCTCTCTGCGTTCTATTCTTTTTAACTCTTTTCCTTCAGAAATTATCTACCAGAAACAAACACATACTTCATTATGTGATGATTAATGCCCTTCCCAGCATAGTAAGCCTCTTGTTTCATTCGACATCATTCTGGTGCCTGCATGTCTTCTGCTCCTTTCCAGTGTACCCCACTGCAGGATTCAGATAGCATTGTGGCTTACAGTTGAACAAGGCCCCAGGACTTTGACAAATAACAGGTTCTGGAGCATAAATTAAGACTTTTGTTGCTTCTGTTTTAAGATAACTATGTTTTTTGAAGTTGACTAAATGGCCATAGCATTGCCACTGTGCAAAATCATTTGTTTTAAACCTGCAGAATTGCTGAGTGTTGCATACTGAATAGCGATAGCTACTAACCACGTGTATAACAACAGCCTGAACTTACTGCAAGCTGGTATTTTTTGTTAGCTTCAGCAAAAATCAGCCGAATGCTCCATAAATATTAAGGCCAAGACCAAAAAAACCAGCACAGAAATACAGAATTAGCGTCTCATCTAACAAATAAATTTTATCAGATAATGAAAAGAACACAAAGCTGACACACACTTGTGCATCTGGAAAGTGGTTACATATGCTAGTCTCTAATTTAAAGGTATTTATTTTAATGACTCTAGGCCTAATTCTGCTCCTCTTGAAGTCAATGGAGAAACTCCCGCTGAGCTCAGGGAGAGCAGAGGTTTTAAATTCAGCATAGAAATTTTCAGCAACACTTAAGGAAGCTTCTTCAGTCACAAAGATTAGAAAAGATCAGTACATGCTGCTTCTTTAAGGATCACTTTACCTTTACACCCACTCTTGCACCACCTAGGATTCTAATTCCAAAAAAACCATGTGACATTTTAAATCCTGTCAAGAAATGGTTATTCCTAGCACCATTAGAGAAAAGGGCAATGCTGTAAAGAAAAGGGCTTGACTCCACGCTTCTGGGAAGACACAGACGGCCGTAAGCATGGGGCTGCCCTCAGAGGCCACAGCTCCTCTTTGCTGCTCCAGAGGGACAACCCAGTAAGGATCATTTCAGACATCATGTGCCATTCCCTGGTCCCACAGCATTATACACTACTTTCCTTTCACTCCAGCAGTGAAGTTTAAGCATCCAGAATATTCTTCCTGAGGATGGCACATACAATATTTTCAGGTTTGCCAGTTCTGCTGCAACCAAAATATTCATTCAGTGAGGCACTGCCTCCTGATATTTTCAGTCACTGAGTGCTAAATGTTGATGACCGCTTTATTCTCTGGCTGGTTACAGTTTCCCATGCATAAATAACGAATCTAAACTCTAGCCAGAAAGCTTTAAGCTATTGGAAAAATCCCCATTTGAGCAGCATTCATCTTCCATAAATCATTTCACTGGAGCAAGACTTCCTCACCAAGAAGAGCCTTCAGAGAAAGACCACCTCTACACCTCTTTGGAGGGGTAATTTTGGATTTCCCTTTAGAATGAGTTTCTAGTGGGAGATGAAAGGCCACAAAATGGATGGTTCCATCAACACACAAGCATTGGATGGCTCAGCTGTTAAGGCTGTCTTTTGCTCATTTTGGAGACTGTTTTGCTGTTTTCTGCATGAGTAAAGTACTTGGTGGCTCTGAGATCTTTGAGACTTCATACAACAACTCTTTACTCCAGTGGCCTCCAACACCTACTGGCATCTATTGTGACTCATCAGCTTTTCACTTTGGTCAAAATGGTTCACTGGATCTCCAGCACTGACGTTCTCTGTAGGATCACACTGTTATTCTGATTATTCCTCCTTCTTTACTGAAGGAGGACACAATACCCTTTCTACAAGCACAATAAAAATTGCAAGCAGAAATTTTTAATCTATGTTTTCAGCCTCTTTGGTCCCTGAAATTTTAGGAAAGACTGCCACAGAGACTGAAATCAACCTACCAAATCTTAACACTTTCCAGTCTCTACAATGTGTACAATGACTGAAAACAAGGAATTACTATTTACAGTCAGGTTCTCTAAAGGATATTTTCCATAATCCTTCAAGGATACTCCAATAACTCTGATGGGCTGAATGAAACGAATTCCCTCAAAGTGAGCTCTTTATTTTATAAATTCCTTATGTCAGAGCTAAATCACAATCACTTTCTCATATCAGTTTTATATTGGACCACTGAGCTATTCAAAGCCTCTGTTCACAAAATGCTTCTCATCTGAAGGATCTGGTCCTTGCCACAGATTATCCCAGGACCATGAGAAGCTTCTTCTCATGGGCCCATTGAGCTACAAATAGCTCACCCTTACGCTCCGAGTCCAGGTCCACCTGAGCTATTTCTATTTTGGCAGCCTTGTCTACCTGTTCATTATTTCGATGTTCTTCAGTGGCACGGCTTTTGGGCACATGAGCATCTACATGACGTACCTTTAGAGTCATGTGTTCTACACGGGCAGCGATGTCCTGACACAATGCTGCTGCCCAGACGGGTTTACCCCTGCGTTGCCAATTGGTCTTCTTCCAATGCTGTAGCCACCCCCATAGGGCATTAGCCACCATCCAGGAGTCAGTATAGAGGTAGAGTACCGGCCACTTTTCTCGTTCAGCAATGTCTAGGGCTAGTTGGATGGCTTTCACTTCTGCAAACTGACTTGACTCACCTTCTCCTTCAGTGGCCTCAACGACTTGTTGTGTGGGACTCCACACAGCAGCTTTCTGCTTCTGATGGTTCCCTACCACACGACAGGATCCATCAGTAAACAAAGCATAACACCTTTCATCTTCTGATAACTTATTATATGGTGGTGCCTCTTGGGCACGAGCCACCTCCTCAGGTGATGCTCCAAAATCTCTGCCTTCTGGCCAGTCCATGATCTCTTCCAGAATTCCTGGGTGGTTAGATTTCCCCAGTCGAGCCCATAGCGTGATCAATGCTATCCACTTACTCCATGTAGCACTGGTTGCATGATGTGTAGAGGGGATGTTTCCTTTGAACATCCAGTGTAGCACAGGCAATCATGGTGCCAAGAGGAGATAAGCTTCTGTACCAACAACTTCTGAAGCGGCTCAAACCCCTCATATGCTGCTAGTATCTCTTTTTCAGTCGGGGTGTAGTGGGCTTCTGATCCTCGGTACCCCCGGCTCCAAAACCCTAATGGTCAACCTCGGGTTTCTCCTGGTGTTTTCTGCCACAGGCTCCAGGTAAGACCATGCTCCCCCAGCTGCAGTGTAGAGTACATTTTGTACATCTCGTCCTGTCCGAACAGGCCCAAGAGCTACTGCATGAGTTATTTCCTGTCTGATATGCTCAAAGGCTTGTTGTTGTTCAGGGCCCCATTCAAAATAGTTCTTTTTCCACGTTACACGATAGAGAGGGCTCACAAGCTGACTATAACCTGGAATATGCATTCTCCAGAACCCCACAAGGCCTAGGAAAGCTTGTGTTTCTTTCTTGTTAGCTGGTAGAGACATAGTTGCTATCTTGTTAACCACATCCATAGGGACATGAGGGCATCCATCCTGCCATTTTATTCCCAAGAACTGAATCTCCTGTGCAGGTCCCTTGACCTTACTTTTCTTTATGGCGAAACCAGCTTTCAGAAGAATCCAAATTATTCTTTTTCCCTTCTCAAACACTTCTTCTGCCTCGTTGCCCCACACGATGATGTCATCAATGTATTGTAAATGTTCAGGGGCATCGCCTTGTTCCAGTGCCGTTTGGATTAATCCGTGACAAATGGTAGGGCTGTGCTTCCACCCCTGGGGCAGTCGATTCCAGGTGTATTGGACACCTCTCCATGTGAAAGCAAACTGTGGCCCGCACTCTGCTGCCAAAGGAATAGAGAAAAACGCATTGGCAATATCAATTGTAGCATACCACGTGGCTGCCTTTGATGCCAGTTCATATTGGAGCTCTAACATGTCTGGTACAGCAGCACTCAGTGGCGGTGTCACTTCATTCAGGCCACGATAATCTACTGTTAACCTCCATCCTCCATCAGACTTTTGCACTGGCCATATAGGACTATTAAAAGGTGAATGAGTCTTGCTGATGACTCCTTGGCTCTCTAGGTGATGAATCAGCTCATGGATGGGAGCCAGGGAGTCTCGGTTTGTCCGATATTGCCAACGGTGCACCGTCCTGGTAGCGATTGGCACCTGCTGTTCTTCAACTTGCAGCAATCCCACAATGAAGGGATCTTCTGAGAGGCCAGGCAGGGTAGATAGCTGTTTGACCTTCTCTGCATTTAAAGTGGCTACACCAAAAGCCCATCCGTACCCCTTTGGGTCCTTGAAGTACCCTCTCTTGAGGTCTATGCCAAGGATACAAGGGGCCTCTGGGCCAGTCACAATGGGGTGCTTTTCCCACTTGTCCCCTGTCAAGCTCACTTCAGCCTCCAATATAGTCAATTCTTGGCATCCCCCTGTCACTCCAGAGATCCAGATGGGTTCTGTGCCCCTGTATCCTGATGGCACCAGCGTACACTGTGCACCAGTGTCTACCAAAGACTTATACTTCTGTGGGTCTGATGTGCCAGGCCATCGAATCCACACAGTCCAGTATATCCGGTCATCCCTTTCCTCCTCCTGGCCGAAGGCAGGGACCCTCTATTGCTGTTCCTCATCAGAGTATTCACTGTCCGATCCTTGCGGTGCCAGACCAGAAGTCCCCTCACCAGAATCAAGGGAGGTGGTTTCAGTTTTTCTATGCCTGGAGGATCACTGATTGCTTTCTTGGGCCTCTACAGCAACTATGCTGACAGCCTTCTTCTTGAGTGACCCCTTCTTAACAGCTGTCTTCCCTCTTAGTTCACGTACGCGGGCTTCCAGCTTAAAGGTGGGTTCACCATCCCACTTCCTCATGTCCTCCCCTTGGTCACGCAGGAAGAACCAGAGTGTACCACGTGGCATACGCCTTGGGCTCCCTTTCCCTCTGACCGGGACAGGAGAGAAGTGATTTCTTGGAGCATCCCTAACAGCCAAGGCACTGTCCTGTAGGGATGAGGAGACATAGAGATTTTCCTCAAAGTTTTGGAGCCAAGACGACACCTTCTCCACAGATCTGCAGGTCCTGCCAGGAGCCTGCTCCAGTGCGGGGTTCCCACGGGGTCACAGCCTCCTTTGGGAACCCACCTGCTCCAGCGTGGGGTCCTCCACAGGCTGCAGGTGGATATCTGCTCCACCGTGGACCTCCATGAACTGCAGGGGGACAGCCTGCCTCACCATGGTCTTCCCCATGGGCTGCAGGGGAATCTCTGCTCCGGCGCCTGGAGCATCTCCTCCCCCTCTTCTTCACTGACCTTGGTGTCTGCAGGCTTGTTTCTCTTACATGTTCTCACTCCTCGCTCCAGCAGCTGTTTCTCCCCATCTCAACTTTTTTCCTTCTTAAAAATGTTATCACAGAGGCGTTACCACTATCACTGATTGACTCGGCCATGGCCGGCGGTGGGTCCGTCTTAGAGCCGGCTGGTATGGGCTCTCTCTCAAACACAGGGGAAGCTTCCAGCAGCTTCTTACAGAAGCCACCCCTGTAACCCCCCCCCGCTACCAAAACCTTGCCACACAAAACCAATACACTTCTTCAAAGAATAAATAAAATTTGACCAAGGAAAATTGAGAGAAGAACAGGCCTTTACAAATTTTGACACGTATCTCACAGCCACAGCTAACTGGCACAGACAAAATCTTAGTTATCCTTAAGCCAACCTTTAACACTATTCACACAGACCCCTCTGCGAAAAACACAAGTTTAAAGAAAAATCATTAAATGTGAAGACTGCATCTTGCAAGGCAAAATGAATTAATACTGCAATTTGACTTACGCTTTCATTTTCAACTATGCAAATGAAGTATGTTGTAAAGTAACTTTGATAACACAGCACTGACATTACTCTGAGTAGTAGATGTTGGTAGCAAGCGGTTATGACAGCACATGTCTCTATTTATGTGTGTCTTCTACTGCATCATTGCTTTTGCAGACTGAAATATTAGTAATTGTAGAGCAAGGATGTATGTGTCACCACTCTGTTAATAAAGTATTAAGTTATCAGTAAACCACAGCTGGGAGGCTGCTGAGGGAAACCAGGACTGTAACACAGACCCCCAAAAGGACAAGCACAAGGTCATAGCAGAGGCCTTGGAAGTGGAAGGAACGGGATGACACCAGGGTCCCAGGGCTACAAACAACTCACCAGTGTTCAATTACCGCTTGCTAAAGGAATGAAACTTTAAAATACGCATAAAAGTGGGCTTAGGGATAAAAAGAAAATGAAGAAGCATCCAACATATGTAAAACACACTATATATAGCAAATTTCACTACAATATGCAATTGGGAACCACTGGAGCACATATTCATATTAGTAAACACATTAAATGACCACCAAAGGAACTCAGATTGAGGAGAAAGAAACCATCAAATTTCACTCTCTTCCTGGCAAAAAGGAGAAAGAAACCACCAATAACAACATCACACTCCCCCACGTGAAGTGCTGACAGCTTGTAATGACACCTCCCTTTTCTTCTTGGGAGGACCATAACACCAAAAAAGGATCAGACACTAGAAAGCTTACATATATCTGTATCATTATCAGGAATGAGCTCTTATAATTGGATAATTTGGACTATAAGCACCAGTATCATTGTAATTGGCCCGATAATAATTCTTGCAGTAGGCTGTTAGGACTTCAGCTAAACTAACAACAAATTCTTGGCTTTGCACATCAGATGTGTTTCTTTCACCCACATAACTGCAAAAGGTGTTTGGTCGGGTACCCCTGCCTCAAGAACTGGCTGAACACGCGACAGAGATGATTATCAGTACAGCAGGTCCAGCTTTCTGTTTTAATGTAACCCAGAAGCAATTCATGGCAATATTCCCCTGCCTCAATCAGGTATGAACCTATCAGGAGATAATTTGCCCTTGATTAAGAATCACTAGGAAATTAATAAAAACAATAATTAACTAATAACGTAAAGCTCATTTCCGAATGGAAATGTACCCAAATCTCAGTCCACATTCTTAAAGGCAGAAAGCAGTTCCTAAGAAAAATTGACAATATCCTTTTTTACCTTTTCTTTCCAATAACAACAACCAGGATAGAAATACATCCACTCTCATGATACAGGTGAGCATCGCATGAGCAAGACAGCACAGAGCACTACCTACAGTGCTGACCTCTGAAATCTGAACTGCTATATGCTCAAGCTTTGATGAAAAGAAGAAAAAGAAGCCCATAAAAAGCTATCTATCTGACACACAAATAACAGGGGCAATTAAGTAGGTGGACCTTCTGTATATCTCAGCAAAAGATAGATTTAAAGCATCTATACTCAATGTGAACGTATTGCTGGATAAAACATTGCCACAGAAAATGGAAAGTAAGAACAGAAGCTTTATCATCTCAAGGTCAACATAACTGTATGTTTAGGGAATTTAAAAAAAAAAGTGCCTCTCTTTCCCTACAGCAAACTCAAAGAAACAAACAAAAGTACTCTGCAACTAAGAACTACTGGTGAGAGCTATAAAACCCTTGCCCACTCTTCTTACAAAGACCAGAAAAAAATAATCTTATTCTGAGAACTCCCAGCCCTGCCAACAAACCTATTACCATCCTCAAGCACTACACAAGCATTGCTACAGCACTCCTCAATTAAGTATTTACAGACTAGATTCTCTACTTTTGCACAAGACTTACACTATTCAGTTGAAACAGATATCTTTGTTGGTCTTTGCTTTGGCAGAACTCTCTGGGTGATCACCGTATTTTTCTGATTCACCAAAGTTGTTGCTGTTTTTATTTTGTCAACTACACAAAGCTCTTTCTTTCTAGAAAACCTTACGGGCATTTTTAATGAAGAACAGAGGAAAACCTTTCCACAAATTTGGGTTCAAATTTCTTTATATACTTCTTTTCCCACAGATAGCTATAAAAAATACAGAAGCAAATCATGATATTTCCTTTTGTCCTACCAAAAATTTGGCTGTTTTCTCTATCAGTTATCTCCCATGGAAACCTAGATGTTTCAGGTACCTGCTCTCAGTCTTCACAACATCTCTTAAAGTAGGCTGGTCTTAAAATGTTACTTCTGCCTTACAGTTCCCACATTATTGCTCCAAGGTTACTTAGCAGTATGATGTAGTGGCCTCTGGGCTGGGATAGGAAAAAAATAAAATCTGTAAGACACTCGTCTCTCCCCTGCCACACCCTCTCCTTTTTTTTCAAAATTGCCACAGAAGATGCTTAGGAAGGGTTAGAAGAACACAACTGTACACAAGTGACACTTTTTTCCCTCTGCAGATCTTGGATATATTGTTGGAATTCTCTCTCTTAATGGCATCAAAGTGACTCATCCTTTATGCAAGTCTTGAATTCATTCATCAAATTGTCATCCCCCAAAACTGTTTCTTGCCTGCTTGTGTAGGATGCAGCTACACAGGCACAGAAAGAAAGGCTTAGAAAACTTCTCAAGTTCCAAAGCTTAGAAAGTTTCTGAAAAAAAGCTTACGCTTTTACCTCTAACACAAATATACACACATTAAAATGTCTTCTAGTTCCAGTAAAAACATGCAATTCAGCAGAGAATAGCATTATTGCTATTATGCAGCACGTATGCTGAAAGAACTAGCGTCCTTACCAGTGTGCCACTAAACTACACTACATCAGCACATGAATGCATGGTACACTGGATGGCGAGCACATTTGCATTTAAAGGAAAGCATGGCCAAATAGGCTTCAAATAAAGACAATCAGGAGACCCATACACCATTTCTGGCTCTGACTGAGATTTATTGTATGGCCCCAGTTGTGAAACAAAATAGCCTGTCCTTCAAACTCTGTCTGTAAAAACGAGTTCATGTGAAGCAGCTGCCATGAAAAATATTGCACAGTACTGATACTTGATCTGATTTCTGATTTGAGAATATTTAGAAGGAGTTGCAATCCGCCTGACCCATTTTATGTTGTTTTGTCTTGTTACAGGGGCAGAGACACTTACAAGTGAGGATTAGCTATAGATCAGCAAAGTCATAGATCAGTGCTAACATAAGGCAGGAGAATGGTTCATGGGTTTCATCACTCAGAACACTTCTTCAGATGGAGCAGCAGACAAACATCTGACTTATTTTAGGACCATTTACCATTTCACTGTCCTGCAACAGCAGCACCAGAGCTCGGTTTGTGCACCAAAACCTACACCTGGACTTGGTAGGACTTTCCCAGATTTTGAGGGATCAAGTTCCTGGGTAAGCTGCTAGCAGACAACTAAAGCTCGCTCTTGATCCCACTGCGTAAATTAGAGCAATTTGTATTAAAAGAAATAACTTGTTAAAAGATCACTAAAGATGGAACTAAAGTAATAGCTACTTAGTTTTAATAAGTTGGTTTTAAGTTATATAGTGCTTTCTATTCTCATCAGATCTTATTAATGTATAGAGCACTTTACAGGATAGAGATAAACTGAATGTAGCTATGCCTTGAACTAACATCCTATGCTAGGGTTTTAGCACTTTTTTTCCTCTAAAATTTAAGAAGGGTAATCAGGTTCTGGGTGAAAAATTGCAAACGGCCATCTTTGTGAAAGAAAAACCATCTTTTACACCAATAGCCTTCCAAAATGTATACTAATGATTGCATTGAAAAATGGATATTAAAAACAAAATATAAGGACTGCTTGGATCATTTTGCATAACTTTAAGTACCTCTTGTATTAAAATATCAATATTTTGCAGTGTTAAAACTTCAAGCTTTCGTTCAGTGGGTAATAGATGGTGAAGTGTTGTGGTGGGTTGACCCTGGCTGGACGCCAGGTGCCCACCAAAGCCGCTCTATCACTCCCCCTCCTCAACTGGACATGGGAGAGAAAATATAACAAAAGACTCGTGGGTCAAGATAAAGACAGGGAGACATCACTTACCAATTACTGTCACGGGCAAAACAGACTTGACTTGGGTAAAATTAACTTATTACCAATCAAACCAGAGTAGGGTAATGAGAAATAAAACCAAATCTCAAAACACCTTCCCTCTACCCCTCCCTTCTTCCCAGGCACAACTTCACTCCTGGATTCTCTACCTAACCACACCCCCCCCCCCCCCCCCCGCCCCCAGTGGTGCAGGGGGATGGGGAATGGGGTTTACGGTCAGTTCATCACATGTTGTCTCTGCCACTTCATCCTCCTAAGGGGGAGGACTCATCACACTCTTCCCCTGCTCCAGTGTGGGGTCCCTCTCACAGGAGACAGTCCTACACAAACTGCTCCAGCATGGGTCCCTTCCACAGGATGCAGTCCTTCAGGCACAGACTGCTCCAATGTGGGTCCCCTGCGGGGTCACAGCCTCCTTTGGGCATCCGCCTGCTCCAGCGTGGGATCCTCCACAGGCTGCAGGTAGATACCTGCTCCACTGTGGACCTCCATGGGCTGCAGGGGGACAGCCTGCCTCACCACGGTCTTCACCGTGGGCTGCTGCAGGGGAATCTCTGCTCCGGTGCCTGGAGCACCTCATCCCCCTCCTTCTTCACTGACCTTGTTGTCTGCAGGGTTGTTTCTCTTACATGTTCTCACTCCTCTCTCCAGCTGCTCTTTCTGTGACCCAGCAACTTTTTTCCCCTTCTTACATCTGTTATCCCAGAGGTGCTACCACTGTTGCTGATGGGCTCGGCCTTGGCCAGCAGTGGGTTCATCTTGGAGCCGGCTGGCATTGGCTGTCGGACATAGGGGAAGCTTCTAGCAGCTTCTCACAGAAGCTAACCCTGTAGCCCCCCTACTACCAAAACCTTGCCATGCAAACCCAATACAAGCATAAGAACAAAATCACTGAAAACCTAAATCTGGATACTTGGCTTCCCACCAAATTGCAAGCCTTCCCTGAGACACTGCATATACACAGCTGCACCTAACACAAGCACATGGTGGGTCTATTCACCATATGCATGCCCATTCAAGCAATGAAAGTCCCCAGTACTTCTCACTACTGAATGCAGATCTAGTGTTTTCCAAAAGGCAATAAAGAGTTCTGATACAATTATAGGTAGCAGTTTCATACCCTTACAAGCAAATACATTAGCACAGCTTTGACTTGCTTTCTTCTTTTAACAGATGTTGTGCAACAAATCTCGTGTGCCTACAAAGAGTGCACGTCACTTTGATGCTGTGAAGACTCACTTCTGCCTGGGGCAGTATCACTAACAATAAATCATTCTGTTTGAAATTTCTACTGACCCTCAAGACACCAGCTGGCATCCTGTACACAGCACATCTGCAATCTGTGTCCAGATTTCTGCTTAGTGCCAGGGAAAGCATTGCCTCTCCCACTTCCACTCTGGAGGAATTCTCCAGCCATTGACACATTACAGAAGAGCTTAACTCTATCTGCTGGCAGCAAATAAATGGCCAATGGGATGTAAAATTTAGGGAAGACTATGTCATGTTACTTTTAATGTCCATTCACATTTAAATTAGTTGATCCTTCCTCTTGTACAGCTCCTCAACTATTTCTGGTATTTCATAA
The DNA here is from genome assembly GCF_964188355.1 of Buteo buteo. Taxonomy (NCBI): domain Eukaryota; kingdom Metazoa; phylum Chordata; class Aves; order Accipitriformes; family Accipitridae; genus Buteo; species Buteo buteo. Next base: position 17,029,325 of record NC_134175.1, on the reverse strand, counting down.
TGTCCCTCTGAATTGGGTTTATGATGGAAATGTCTTCCGTTTTATCATTCTTAATCCTAAAGGTAATAGGAAAACCTGGGGTGACAATTGTATTTTTCTAAGAACAAGTCTTTCTAGTCCCTGCTCTTTGGGGAGACAGAGTTGGCAGCTTGGTTCTCCAGGCTCAGGTCAACTGGACTGTGAAAATGAAACTCTAATTACTACTGATTTTGATAGTTTCGCCTTTCACTCTTGAAGATCCTGAACACAGTGAAACTGTTAATTACACCTTCTTAACAGAAGCTGTTATACTTCAGAGTCAATGACCTGCAGAGAAACAGTTTATTGGCCTCTCCCAGTTATGGTGTGTTCCCCACATTATTGTAACTTTACCATCTTCCAGGTCAGAGGGGGAAAAACTTAAGATTCTAGAGCACATCAGAGTAGTCGAAAGAAAGAAAAAAAAAACCACACCAAAACACATCAAACTCTCCCAAATAATATTCTGCTACTACATTTTGAGCAAGTGGAAGCAAAAGCATTGCCTTTAACTTGCGCTCTCTTCAATGTGATCTGATTAGTGCCAGGGTAATTGCACCATTCATCTGCTGACATGTAACCCAAATGCAGAAACCAGTGATTTCTGGTGACTCAAGTACTCAAATACGGTGAGTATTTTTCCTTACCCAAAATCTATCTTTTCTGATAGCAATGAATTCTACAGTATAACAATTGCTTTTTATTCTTTTCCAGGTGCTGGGCTTGAGGAGTACACCTGTACCACATTGTTCATCAAGGAAACACAACTGCTCTTGACTTAGACAGTGGTGACTCTCTGATGGTGCATAATAATTACACTGAACAGCAAGGATGGGAAGAGAAGAAGCCACTATCATCAGCTGAAGCTGCAGGGGGGGCTTAAAGTAACAGAATCTAATTACCTGCCTGGATTTTGGCCAGTGCATGACTAGAATTACCACCCTCGCTCCTAAGAAAGCAGTCTGGGAACTTCAATTATCATGGTGGTCAAGGTCTCGGTTTTATATCTCGAAGGCAGCAACTCCGGCAACACAATTATATTGCTCCGATACCGACTCAAAGGAAAAAGTGCCACCCGTTGAAGTACTATCATATCCTGTAGCACCTAAATGTTAATTAGCGGTCTTTTTTTAGAAATTATGAGATGCTCTAGTCCTGCACAGTGTGAGATTTGATGAGATTAGAGCACCGGGTGGTATAGCTAATAAATCAGTTTACTGTACAAGCTCATTTCTTTAATGAAGAGCAAATACCTGAGCCTTAGTAAAGCAAGAGCCCCAGGCGTACACTTGCAAAACAAATGCTGGATTTAATTTTTTTGCGTTCTCTCCAAAACGGGGAGCACGGACCTACCGCTAGTTATTAGAGAACAGTCTCCTGTCAGGGGGCAACACGAAGTGTAGACTTCGATGTCAGAATTAAAAAACACAGAAGAGATGAGTGGCAAGGCCATTATGGGAGAATAACCAGTAGAGGTATAGTTTTCATAAGGGAATAACTTTTAAAAGCTGACAAAAGCTGTCAAGGTGTCAGGCCAGGAGAAGAGCCAGCACAATTAACATATACTAGGCTTCAATCTACTGGGAGGGAAAAAAAAAAGATTTATTTTGGACAATTACAAGTTAATAAATGGAGGTATCAGCTCCTCTGTAGAGCACCCATTAAAGCATGCTAAAGGTCAAAACCTCGTACAGTTTCTGTCATGGTAGGCAACACACTACCATTATTTTATATTTCAAGCAATTTTATTGTCAATGACAGCAGTTACAAATGGACAAGAAAATATTTTTCTTAGCAGTATACCAGGCAGCTTACTTTGCAGAAATCATCTGTGCTCCCAGAATTGACTGATATTTTAGATTTTTATGAGCACTGTGTATTTTGTTTATTTATGCTTTATTTTCCAAAGCGCACACATATGAATGAGTGCTCGAAGTGAAGTGCTCAGGAGGGCACACCATACCAATTCTTTACATCCTCCAGCTACGCACAATCCCTGCCTGGGGAGTAACAGGCACCTATTTGGGGCGCCTGTCACTGCAGAGAGCTGAGCAGCCTCCTGCACACCTGTGGCTGCTTCCCACGGGAAGATGAGCTCTCCCCTCAATAAGTGCAGGGGCAGGCAAGGTATCACTCCCTCCCTGACCTCACCGGCTGCCCTCATTTCCCTCGCTCTGACTCCCCATTAAATTCAGACCTTGCACAGCGCGCAGTGCCATTACCTTGCTTGTGTGAGGCTCACCCCCAAGAGTTAACCGGGCTTGGAAATGTGCTTCTGCTTTTCTTTCCTTCCACTTAAAAAAAAAAAAAATAATCAGAACACGAACCGGGTTTGCTTCACCTGCAGAATTGCTCACCCTCCGCAGTGGACCAAGAAAAGTTATGTACGCTACTTGACCCCTGTTATTCTCAGTTGCCTACTTAACAATAAATTACAGATCAAATATCTCCAATTCAGATGGTGACTTGAGGGATCTGCAAAGGAGTCAATCCTTTCTGTGCATACCCATATAGGATGGCACAGAAGCCCCTTTGTAGGGGTGAATCTCCACCACACGATGAGCAGCTAGTGAAGCTGTACTCAAATGGGGACATAAACCTGGAATTTTACGCTTTTCTTAAGCTGAGGGAATAAAAAGCTTCCAAACCCAGCACTTTTTAATACATGATCTTTTCTCCTCATTATTGCTTAACGAAAATGATATGACATTATTTTTGCCTTGTTGATCTTCCTGCTAAGCAAAGCAGAGAGATGAGTCATTAGCTATTCTAGCTTCCCTTTGTTCATAGCCAGGCACGTATGCAGAGCCAAAGCAAGATACCCAAACGGTGCTTGAAAAGAAAATCTGCTACCCGTAGAGTCATTTGGAAAAGACTAGCTATCATTTAAGACATTATCTAGCATTAATTAAGTAAAGTAATGCCCCACCTCATCATCATAAGTGACATTATTCAACACCAACCATTTTAAGGCTGCCCAGCTCTCACTATTGCAAATCCTATTGCTTAGCTGTTACAAGAGCTTTGCTCAGACAGCCACTCCTCCTCACTCAGATTTTGAATTAAGAAAAAAAGAAAAAGGATCCTAAAACAGGCTTGGGTATAGCATATGCCTTGCAGGAATTTTGGCATGGTGTGGATGGACATCTGCTTCAGGCCTGACGTACTTCTAAGCATCTGAACACAAAAATCTCCTTGTAAATATTCCCTGTATTTTTTTTTTTTTAAACTGTTAATCCCCCAGTGATTTTGCCTGCCCCTCAGAAACCTTCTTTGCTCTTTGAGATCCAAGTTGAACTCAGTTATGTTGGGTCTGGCCTATTGAGGATGTTGGCAGTGTTGGTCAGTAAGGGGTAACTCAGACTAGAGCTTCCACTGTGCAAAGCAAACACCAAGTGCTCAATGAAGAGGTAGAGCTTCTGTAGGCAAAGCAGATGTGAGACAGGTTAGGAGTCAACCATGTTCTTATTCAGTGAGCATATAATGTTCATGGGTAGACTATAATAATTTATCTTAGTATTTTTAATATCTTTCTCATTATACAATACGTCACTTTTGACCAACCTTATATAGTAGGCTGATGCCAGGAAAATATGTTAATTGGGGTATTAATCATGTAACTATGGGGAGAAATGAGGGAAGAAAATGAAGTAACCCACATAAGTAGCATGTGTTGTACTCACATCCAAACAAAAGAAAAAAGAGAGATTCATTAAGCAAGAAAGGAGTCTTGAGATGGCATAGCAGAAAAGTCTCCTGCTGGGGTAGGGAAGTGGGATTGCAAAGAGAGACAAGACAGAAGAAGAGGTGGCAGCATCCTCCGTCTCACAAAACTGAAGAAAAAGAGAACCATTCATGTAAGCTTAATGCTTGCTTAGCAAAAGAGAGTGAAAACAAATAAGGATGAGTTTGATAAATATAATTTTAACGCTTCATTCACTTATTTTACTTTTTTCTAATTTGTCCCATTTGTGAGTTCATTTTCAAATCAATATAGCCTTCCATTTTTTGTCATACCTAGTGACAGCAGTGTCTCATTCCACGCCTTTTCTCCATGAGACAAAGACTACTGATAACCTTAAGTATCCTTAAACAAGTGTGCTGCTCTTGCAACGCTCACTGTAACCAGTGTGCCTCCACGAAAGCCCCCTTCGTCCAGGGGGACAGTTGCTTTTCTTGCAGCCAGAAGAGGGACAACAATAATAGTAGGGGAGGAAGATGCACAGAGGTGATGAGGAGAAGACCTGATCCTTAAGGGAGTCTGCAATAATGAAACTTAACCTCTGGTACTGTTGTGACCCTTCTCTTCAATGCTGTTGCTGTGAGTCTCTTGCTTTGTTTCTAGCTCTCTTTACAAGCAATTTGTAGGCAGATATATCTCTCTGTAATTATAAATCATGTAACACAAGGAGATGCTGTACCAGATGTGAACATACAGATGCCAGTGCGAGCAAGCACTTAATAGCTGGACAAAAATACACAAAAAAGATGGTTAAAAATAAATACATAAAAATCAGCATTAAAGAAGGTGGAGGTTTTCATTTAATAGATTCTTTCTTTGATTTTCTTGAATTTCAGTGCTAGAAATGGGAAGGTGGGTTACAGGTGCAGAGCTAACTTTTTGTGTTCTGTCTTGGTATCAGTAGGTATATGAAGACTGCATATCAAGACAACAGCAGTAAGTCATATCAGAGAAGATGGGCATTAAAAAGTAGTAGCATTAATCATGAATGAACTTGAATTAATATTATTTATTATTTATATTACAGTATACTATGGGTATCATCAGTTCTAATTTAAGACAAAATGCAACATGCTGTTGGAACAGACAATTCAAGGAAACAGAAGGATGCCTGCAAAAGGGAGGTACAGTCACGTAGACCGCTTGTATTTATATTGCCTTCTGCAGATTGAATGTCTTAAAAAAATAAAACAAATTATTCAACGAGAAGACCTCAACACTTTCAACCGTTTGATGTTGAAGCACTACTCTTCTGCCACACATGGAGACTTCAAAAGAAATCGAAAGCTCCTATACTGAGTAATTCAGGTTTGTCACAAGGATGTTTGTCATGAACAAGCACAGGTGAAAGCACAGTGAGAAACTAGGAGGTATTACTGGAATAACAGTGTATGGTATCCTTGAGATGAAGGAAAAGGCTCAGCTGAATCCAAAATACTAATGGGGCTGAAGACAGGGGCACACTTTTAGCTTTCCTTTCCGTTGACTATTGAAACCTTCTTAAACGAGGGCTATTGCCTGCCTGCCAACAGAGGTCAAAAGAGACTGCATTCCTGCTCGCCTTATCTGTCCCTTCAAATGCTCACAGAGCTCATATTTAAGTCTGCCTTATTTCATTCATTTGCAGTGTGAGGGTGGGGAAAGTTTAAATTAGGGAGTCACTCAGACCTTTACTGGACAGCTGCAGCTGTAGCAGTAGTTAAAAACCAAGTCGAAACAAAAGCCAACCAGCTAACCACTGCAGCTCAAACCCAGAAAGACAACCACAAACATAGAAGAGGCTCTGCAGCTAAATTGTTCCAAGACTGCATCGACTGCATGTGGAAAAAAGAAGAAGAACCCGAGTTCATATTTTAGACTTTGCTGAATGCTCTTAGAGCAGTTTAGGAACTTGAAGACATTTCTGTATAAGCTGCTACTGAGCTGCAATTCAAATATGCAGAACAACAGTAATCATTGTTTCTACAGTAGCATTAGCCTGCGTAAAGAAACCACAGCACTAGTCATCTGCTCAAGGCATACAACCTTTCCTTAGATGTACTACTGTAAGTTAACCCCTGGTTCTGTAGAGGTCCCGACGTCCTACTGCTCCTAGCGTGCAGACTGAGCAGGAATCATCGCTTGGGGGAAACCCACTATCATTTCCATATAGCTTGTTTGTCTTGTCACATCCCTTCACAAAAGACAACGCTGATTGCAACGCTATGTTTCATCAACAGGTCAGAACTGCCACTAAAAAAAAGAACAAGCTTTTTCTGAAATGAATGAAGGATTGATTTTGCATGGATCAGCAAAGACTGCGATATTACCCTAAGATTTACTGTGACTTGTACTGAAAAGGTTGTGTGGTTCTTCCCAATGAAGAATGAACTCTCACATGTAAACCAGAATGCACAAGCTGTAGGGCATCAAATAGAATACTAGCAGAGCTCCCAAGGAAAAAAAAATATATCCTGAAACTTTTTTTTGGTAGGAAATAGGAAATTATAAGGTGTTTTTTGCAGCATCAGGAATGGAGTACTAACCATCCACATGCAGCACTTAATTGTTTTAGCAAATTAAATAACGTTAATGTCATAAAAAAGGATTCACCTTGAGAGGTCAGAATTTAATATATTACTAGCAACATATTAGTTTCTCCTTCACTTGAGAAAATTTAAAACTTCACTGTAAATACCACTTTCTCTACGATCATGGACAGCTCAAAACCATGGAGTAACAAAATGCTTTTCATATTATCCATTACTTACACTTAATCTATATTCTACTTGATTACTTTCAGGACAGCAATGGAACTGCATTTGGAATTTCTCAAAATTACAGAAAAGGTATTCTGTTGATTGGTTTGAACTTTGCAGCCATAATAATGCTTAAACTAACTTTGGGAGATTGATTCTGTTAAAGAATGAATGAAAATAAAACCCAAGATTTTTCTTCCAGATAATTGCTTAGCTGATCTATAGCCTAATACAACGAAGCAAGGGATAGGTAAACTATCATATGATCCCCAAGTTTGTATAACACAATTTTTTAATCTTTTCTCCCCATCAAAACACCGTGGTTGAATTAAATTTGTAATTTCTTTGCATGGAAATATAACAGCAATTTCTCAGGTTATCAGACTGATCTGGATACTGAAAAGGACAGAAAGGAGAAGACTGCAATAATTCAAAACAGACAAAAAATTAAAGAACTGAGGATAAATACCGAGTTTCTAAACTCAGGAAGGGTTGCAGCTGGGTAAGGCTACTCCTGTGTTAAAGAACAGGCTCCTTGTGGAATCAGAAGTGTCAAGTGCATGGGGTTAATATTCTGTTTGCAGGCTATTAGTGGGACAAATAGGGTATATACTTCTCTACTGTAATTATGTTTGTTCTAAACCCACTTTTTTAGGAAAAATAAGTCAATTAGTTAATCAAACATTATTATAGAACAGAATTTCCCAAACATGAAAACCAGAAAATGTTATGCAGTATCTTTTCTATTATAATTACTAAGGCAAGAACGTAGTGATACATCTTTTGGGGTAATGAGGAAACAGAATGTTCGTTGGCAACAAAATTGGATTTTGCAGTATTAATATTTTACTCAAGAATATCCTCATCTAACCTATCAGTACAAGTTTTGAGCTAACGAGTGCTTAACTACTCTCTTATGCTGATACCAATCAAGAAGCCAATTTCTAGGATTAAATTTTATAGGTAAAATAAAAACTGGAAGGAAAATAGATAATTTTTTTCTTTCATCCAGGAAACATGTGTGAAGTTTCTCCCTAAATATACTGAAATATTCATAAAGAACCAAACTTAACTATTTAATTTTAAAATACATTCTGTAAAGCAGAATAAAGACTACCATTGGCAGCCTTCCAATACAGATGCATTACTAAAAGACCAGCAAAACACTTTCTAAGTGGCTTTGTGCCCTAATGCAACAGGACTATATTTCCCCTTTTCCTGAAGCCTTCCAGCTCCCGCTCATCTCCCTGCACTTCACACTGTCTACACCAAAACCTACTCCAAATCACCCAGACAGGGTGGCAGAGATGACCCCAGAAGCCACCCTCCTGGCAGCCTACCACCCAGAAATGGGCTCCCCCTTGGACACTTCTCTCCGGCGTTGGCTCCGGACACATCCTCATACTGCAAAGGAGCAGAGATCCTCATTCTGTTGCCCTCCTCCTTCGTGGCCCAGGGTGGTCCTGTCATGCTGGCAACTCTGCCTTTCTCTTCAGGGTAACAGCAAAAGGGGGTTGGTGGGTTTGGTTGTGGTTTTGTTGTTTTTTTAAAAGGAATTGAGAAAGGAAGCACAAAGTCTATTGCAATACTCTGCTCCCATGCTACCAGCAGTACTGAGCTATAATTAATAGGCCTGGTGATGACCCTTATTAGCATTACTGTCAGTCTAAATCCTTAAAACTTAAAAGGAAGCTTTTAACTAAAAAAACCAACCAACCAAACCCCAATCCAACCATAAAAGACCATTAAATAATGCAATATTCATGGAAAAAAATTGAAATACAGTGAGAGAGCAGTGTGTGTTTGGAAGAGGAGGGGGTCGTTTCATAGTTGTATGTGCATTACAAAAATACATATGTATATGAACGCACAGCTGAACATTCATTCATATGCCCTCAATATTTAAAAAGGCTACAAATATGACTATTTTCTCCTGAGGAAAAAAAAAAGACATATAGGAAGAGATGCCAAGTTACATTCTGGGAAAGTAGTAATAACAGTAAGAAAAAGCTACACAAGATCGATTCAAACTAAAATGGTGAAATCCTCATCTATGCTTGCTTAACATTCGGAAGGTTAAGACTGCCTGTCTATAAGGACACACTGAGATGTTACTCTCTTCTAATGTGAGAAACAAGCTGAAGTAATGGAAGGAGTATAAAATTTCTCCATTCCAGAAAATTCAGCTGCAAGAATCCTGACTATCTGATATTAAATGGGATAAATCACTTCACTACAAAGAAGAGAAAAATATAAAGAGCAATACTGAAATGTATGGCAAAGAATTATTTTCACTCGTAAGGAATGGGAAAAATGACAGTGCCAGCGCATCCCTGTGTCCCACAAGCTCCCTCCAATGGCATGCCCCACAAGGGCACGAAGCAGCTGGCATTGCACCTGTGTTCCTGCTGCCCATCCCCACTCGCCCTGCAGAAATACAGCCGCCCCCTCACTCACACAAGACACGGTGAGCTTGGCACCGAGACATCCATATGGGCATTTTTCTGATCCAAGACCAGCCTAGGTGGTGCTTGAAGAAGTGATTTATTTTATCCCTCTCAGGGATTTTCATGGCCATAAATTGTCACTGTTGCCTTCCTGTCCATTTTGTCATCTTAAGCGTCCCTCTTGGCTGGGCTCAGTGCGCAGCAAGGTCCAGCAAAATGCAACACCATTTTAGGCTGCACTGAGCTACACCGGGGCTGCCACCGGTGCAAGGGGACAGGACCCAGCTGAGCACAGCTGACCTCGGCCTCTGCCTTCACGTCTCATCAAGCATACCCCAGTAAAGCTGGACACACATCACAAAAGGAGTGCTGTCTTGCTCTGCATTGTTCCTTGTGATCCCCCCTTCACCATTTACTCTATCTGGTAACCAACTCCAGCTTTTCCAGAGAAAGGGCTACTTTTAAGACTTGGGAAACAGATGTTTTAATATTCTTCTTTTAAGAAATCTCTTATTGGTGAACATCCCCAAAACTCTAACCCACTATACATTTGCTTTGCTTATGAAGCAAATCTTCTGAAAGTTTTTGAAGCTCTTAAGGTTTTATCCTGTACTACAATGAAGCTCTTTATTGACATACTGCTCTAAAAGATGACACTTTTTTGAGAATCATTATTTCTACATTTCAAAGATGGTATACAACATGTTGTCTCTGTCTTAGTCTGATTCCAAGAGCTCCAGCGGAACCCAACCTGCAAAAAGCAGGCCTGAAAAATGCAACATAAAATACTGTTGGCTCACAGTAAATAGTTAATTTCTTTCACTTTGTAATTTTCCCAGTACATGTCACATTTCCCTTCAAACAGATATAAACTCTTTGGCTGTGCCAGAAGGTGCAGATGGCCTGTGAGCAGATCCACCGCAGTGCCCTGAGCTGACCTACTCGTGACCAGCAGATGCACTGCAGTGCACGCTCTGCAGGTGCCAACCAAGTAGAAGAGATGGGATCTGTTCTTTTTTAAGAGGGAGTAACTCTACAGTGAGATTTATTTTTTAAGAAGCTGTAATGATGACTACAAAGATTTGCTGCTTTGCTTTTAAATTGTAGAGTCAACCAGCTGATAAGATCCAATTATCTTTGCTGAGAATACTGGCATCCCCACGTGTGCTATACCGCTCTTACTCTATCCCTTATATGCTTCATACCTCATAGGAGGTATACCTTTAGTAAAATTATGGTTTTATTATTATCGTTATGCCTAACCACTCCCCTCCACTTTGGAATTCCTTTTTCTTCACCCATATTCCGTGAAATATTTATTTGAACACATAAAGATGTTCAAAGTTTGGACTTCTAATTGGCTACATATTGGCATTCTCTAACCTATTTGGCATTGATTTCCTAATAAATCTGCAAAGAAGAAAAACATGTAGAGAGGAGAAAAAAGTAAACAGGAGAAATCCGTGTCTGTAATAGGGAAAGAAGACACCTACTAATTTAGTCTTCCTGCATAATTTGTGCTTTAGTACTTCCATACAATTTTAAATACATTTTAGACCAGGGAGATCATTTTCATCCAGGGAGACACAGTTTGAGAAATGACCTCTGATTCTGTGGGGAAAAATTCCTATTTATAATTTACTTAATTGATTGTATTTGCATATCTAGATGCAAATACATTAGGGTTATTAATTTTATTTTTCATCACAGTTTTTTTTATCGTTGTCATTGTTGTTGTTGTTTGATCTTTGGAAGAATACTCCTGGGAGAGGAAACAGCACCAAGCTCGAGTGCGCTGCCTTGATACTAGGTGATTAATCAGAAGTTCTGGAATGGAGAGGAAGACTTTCAAATACAGGAATAAAACCACTTTGTTCTTGTAGCAACAAAAGTCTCTTGAGGAATGACTGATGTAAGGGACCTAGCTGTGTGATCCAGTCTTCTTCACCGAAATGACAAAACAACTCACCGACTCTGAGAGGCTACGAGATGAAGGTCATTCAGAGCCTTCTACTTAATACTCAGACACATTTATCAAAACTGCAGCATTTCGAGGAACACAGGCAGGATTTTTTTCACCCTGCATGAATACAGCACTTCAGAGAGCTCCTTGCGCACTTCCAAATGCTTAAGAAATGCTGCATCATACAGATGTTTTTAAAATCCTGGCATGGGTCTCAAAAGCTGCATTCCATGACTACAGACCATCATCACCAAATAGCAATTCTCTCATTACTATATTAAATAATAGTGGTTCTGCCTTAGTTACATTTCTTTCTGACCTCAGAACATTTTGCTTTTTAAAGACACCTGCATTATATTTTGGTGGGGTTTTGGTTGTTTGGTTTTGGTTTTTTTTTTTTGGTCTAGGCTTTCAAAGCAAACAAAAGAGTTCATTTTTCTCCATTATTGCTGACTGCTTTCAAGTTGCTTTTCCAGGAGTATTTCATAAAGTCTACAGATATTGCTCTCCAAACCATATTGTCAAAGCTAAGAACAAGAAAACACTAACAGAGGCAGTGGAGATCTTGCAACACTGGTCTGAACTCCTTCAGGTCCTAGGAAATAAAATTAGTTTTGCCCTATTCCTATCCTTTCTCTCTGGACCAGTCAGAAGGATCTCATAATATCTCAAAGCAGATGTTCACAAGCTATAGGACACGATAAATCAAAACACAACCAACCCCTGACAGTACAGAGCCCCCCATACAATGGGGGAAAACCACATAATTATAAAATCTTCTATTTTAAATCCTGTAAATTTTCTGTGCTAGCAACCTTTGAATCAATGGAAAGAAAATCTTCTCCAGTAAAACTGAGGCGCAGGAGCCGTTATGAACGTTTTCTCTGACAAACCATCTCATGGCTTAAGATGGTGTGATAACAGAGTGCTCAATTAGGATTAAATATGGCTTTTCAGAACAGCTGGGATGAACTAAGGTTTAGGCAGAGCTTTCATCTGTTTGATCATATAGAAACCACTGTCAGCTGCTGGGATCACTGAAATTGAAATGGCTGCAGATGCTTACAACTATTCTTGGATCATGGGAAACTTTTTCTAGTAAGTGCTTCCCCTTACCTATTCATTATTAGTAGAAAGGTGTGATCAAAGGGAGAAAGAGGAAAATATGAAGCAAAATCCAAAGACAGACTATCTGTTTCTCTCACCCCTACTGAACTGCTGGAAAACTTCTGCCATTGAGGTAGGAAGTTTCAAGACAAAATCAGAGCATTCAACAAGTAGCACCTGCAAATGGCTCTAGCACACTTAGTAAACCAAAAAAAAGCACATATTATGAAGTTCCTTGAAAATTGAGCAAATCTGAGTGAGCCTCCGCTGCAGCACATGCTGTCTGCCCCCTTTTTCACTTGAAATATGGGAAGAGGAATGTTTTTTCTTTGTAACAGCAGTAGAAACAACCACAAAAAATGCTCCAGAAGAGTTAAACTTGACTTAACGTTTTAATCTCAGGAATCAATAGTCTTATCTGCCAGTAGTATTACAGAAAATTATTCCTTTGCCAAACAAGCATCCAACCAACTTTTTCTGCTGGAAAACTAAAAACTTTTGTCTGATTTCCTACCAGGGAGATTAGAGTTGCGGAGGTCTTACAGAGGAAGAGGATGGCTTCCTGTGTTTCACCAAACACATCCACAAAGCCACAGGCAAACACAGACACACAGGTCCCCTACACAAAAGATGGAGAGGTGGGATCTGCCATGTTCCGGCAGTCACTGGTGCAGTGCCCACCGTCTCCTCTCTAAAGCCATCAGAAAACAAGAATAACTATGTGAATCACTGGAAACAAGTCTCTGTTCAGTCTTACACCTGACCTCAGTTTCAAAATCAATTTTTTGTCAATACTGAATAGAAGAACGGACACTGCAACCTTCAGTTTCTCATTATTTAGAAGCACTTCAGAGCCCTTAAAAGTTAATAAATAAAAATCCTAAGAGAGTTCAAGTGGCAAAGACTCTGCCCGTCACTTATTTTTTCCTGCCTTTCATCAATGAGGTGCTGCTGTGTGAACATAACACCTGAAGAATCAGTTCCAGCTGTATTTCAACTAAAAATATTTGCAGCTTATAATAAATATCTATAGGATGCAATGAAGCTACCTGTTAATTTCTTATCTAATATATCTTTCTCTCCAGCTTCTCATAGATTGCTATTGCTGCAGAGGTCCACATCTCCATATTTCTCAAAACTAAATCTAACACTCACGCTGACAGTGTAAATTATGGGCTAAATAAAAATACCAGTGAGAGAGAGAGGGAAGTGTTTCAGGGAGAAGTGCTGAAGGAAAGAAAAGCAAATCATTGGCTTACATAATACAGATATAAAACATGTGTAGCAATTCATTTACGTTCACCCTGAGCAGAATTACAGGACAAGGGGAGATTCAGTTAGAAAGAAAAGCAATCAATCCAGATCCACAACCATATGATTTCACCAGATTAAAAAAAAAAAAAAAAAAAGATACAGAATAATTACCAGCTAAGTGTACCAAGTAGAAATTTCCTGTACACTTATTACATGTCTTTACATTATCATGACATATCTCTTCGGTGGAGTCAAGATGCACTGTATTTTCCTCTGAATTACATAGTCCTGACCCCTCTGGAGACCAGGACATTGCACTGGGATGCATTACCTCTCTTGTTATATAGAAGCACTGCTTTCATGTTACCAAAGTAGGACACACAACTTGGAGTTGCGGTGATAAAATGTGGTGGTAAAAATGTAAATATCAATGTTTTAAAGCTAACACATATCTTATTGTGAGCTGAGCCAGAAACTTTTCATTACCACAGTTTTTTTAATATTCAATGCATTTAAGTAAAATCATAGCCCATTTCAGAACTATATCTGCACTGAAAGAAAGCTGGTTACCAAAGAGATGTCAAATTACCTATTCACATCTGTTGCAACAAATGCTTCCCAGTAAGTCACCTCTTAGGTATACCACAGTATTTATTTACATGCAAAATTAAACTGATAACAAGGAAATTGTACCTTTACGCTTGTAATCGTATTTTTCATCATTCACCGTTCCTTTTCACAAGTTAACTGTTCACATTTCTCTTTCTTTCCGTCTCAGAATTTTTGACTGTAAAATCTTCATGTTAAGATTTGTTTCTAAGAAACCAGTGTATTTTGCTTCCCAGAACCTGAAACTCGGACAACTCGACTGTGATTTCCAAGCCCACCTGAAGGACATCTTATTTCATTATTCTACCTGAAACTGAGTTGCAGTAGTGAGCAGATTCCTCTTACCTGTTTGTGAGCGTGATCATAAGAGTTAATGTGATTGTCAAACTCCTGGTGTTTATAGTACTGCTTGTCACAGAGTTCACAGTAGAAGTTGGCTTTAAGATCTTCCAGAGCTTTTGCTATCGTGTTTTTCTTTTCAGCATAATCCTGGAGGGGGGTGGGAAAAAGTAATTTTAGTTTTGCCTTTGATGCTGCAAATGGATTTTGTGCTCTGCAGTTAATCATATTTGTAAACATTTACACACCTCTGTAACTAAAAGCCTTCACATATTTGCTGTGTTACACTGCACATATTTACTGTATCTGCTGCAAGACTTAAGATTTGCATACTTCAATTTGCTATACAGTTGCCAGCTCCCCTTAGGGGCTCTGTCAGAGGCTAGAAGGATTTCCCCAGGTTCTGTCTAAATACAAATATTTATCATGCTGAAGGCTATTTTCGAGTTAATTTCAATCCAAGACTTGCTGCTCCAAAGATCTAGGTAATATACCCAAGCAGAATAAACATGAAGATACAAACTGCAATAATTTAGTTATCAGGCTTTTACAAGAAAGTATGCCTACTAAAAAGAAAGCAAAATTAAAGTAACCCTACTGGGTCCTTCTTGAACACGTGTACACATGAAAACATGAGGAACACTTTCATAGCTGAGATGTAATGAGTATCTTCCATAGTTTTGTTATTTGTCATCCGATATTAGAAGGACAAAAGCATATCTAGATTTACCATACATTAGCAAAAGCATTACAAACAACCTTGCTTATCATCTATGAGCAAATTATATACAACTAATATTTATTAATTTCCTAAATAAATTGATGATAACAGGGCCTGTTCTAAAACAGCATGGAAATGGTCTGTCATCTCGAATTAGTTTAATACCAGTTAAACACTGAACACATGTAACTTCACTGCAATGACTCCCACTCTTGACAAGCCTGTCTGGGATAGAATCACACCCTAAAATCCCAACTGCAGCAAATATTGTTTAAGAAAATACACCCCTTTTGATTTGTTTCACAAAATTTCATCACTGTGAGCTCTTTGGAACAGACCCTAAATTCTCCTTGTTTCTGTCTTCTTCCTTGTTCGGTTAGATTAGGATAAAAGATGATCTCGTACTTGGAAGACCCAAAACTGAGTCCCTATTTGCTAGCAGTTTTCACAGCTTAGGACTCATACACTTCCAAGATATATTTCAGGGAGTTTAAAATGGAAAACTTATGTTTATCAGATTAGAATATTTTCATTAAAATGATGTTTACTAAAAAAAGAGAGGAATAATAGTCATACAATTAGAATTCTATCCACAAAGTACTTATTTAAGATAGTACTTTAAATATAATTCAGCATGACTGGACTGCTAGCAAGCACTGTTGATGCACACCCAAACTGAGGTACCCCCTCATCAAAATTTTCTCCATTAAAAGAACTACAAAAGTCACTTTAGAGTGCTGTTTTGAATACTGGCTGACATATGAAGAATTCACACATTTCTAAAATGATGTTTCATAAAATCTGTTTTGTTTAAAACCAAAGTGAGTTAACATTTTATTTCAAGAAACAGCAGTATGTTACACTTTGAAATACATTTATGCTGTATGGAAACCTAGTCTGGAAACTCTGCACTTAGTTCTTGGTATCAAGTAGTAAGAAACTACAGGTTTTGAACCACTTCAATTATTACCAAGATGCCGATGTTTACAAAAGCAGTGGAAACAGCATATAGAGACCCTAAGGAGATGTACTCCCTTGAAACTCTTTAAAGGTAATTCTCATAGTCTAAAAAGGGATGTCACCTGATTTTGGTTTTTTTAAACATGAAAAAGACAATTCTGGATTCAGGGGAATTATCAGAACTCTGAAATATATATGACATCTGTGAAGGATGACAATGAACACAATGGATTCTAAGACAAGAAGGGTGAATTGAATAATAATTTTTCTTTATATAAAGATCTCACACCATGTTGTTGATTAACCCGTGAGCACATTTTGCAAGACTTACTAATGTAGCATAATACCTTGAATAAAGTTACGTAACTTCATTGGTGTTCCTCTTGACATAAAGCACCATTTTTTAAACTGTATACTTATTATATAGCAGAATCTAACCTGAATGCAATTATATTTGACATGCCGATGCATCCTAATGGAGCAGAGACACTGGAACCCCATGAACAACTTTACCACAAAGTAATAAAACCTCATCATGATCTCAGGGTTTCTACTACTGAAAACCTTCAGCTAGGGTTCCTTCAGGGGTAGTTAATTTTACATTACAATATTACATCACAGTTTCAGAGGAAAGTAAAGAATGTTATCACATCACCTAAATTAGACACAAGTAAGTAGAAGGAGTTTGATCATGCATGGGGGAGGGGAAAAACATGACTTTTAAATGACAAGAGCCAAAAGTATTTGACCTTAGGAAGATATGAATGGCTGTACTGAATCACATCAACCTTTTGAACCTGGATAAGATTTCATTCTGTACAACTAAGGAAAGTGACTCTTAACTAAGGACAGTTCCCTTTGCTTTGCAGCTGCGTTCTGCTAGTTTCAGTTGTTGCATATTGGAAAAGGTCATAAACACCCATTTTTTATTCCCTTTGACTGGGTCATTCATAATTATATACGCCCCCTACCACATTGTCTCTCGGGTATGGCACTCTGAATGATATAGTTCTAGTTTATTCAGGCATTCCTTATATCAAGGCCACTCATGGATTCTGCTTGTTCTTTTCACAGCCTCCAAAAGAAGACATGATAAAACGATACATAACATGGTGACATGCAGTACTGTATCAATATTCTCTATTTTCTACCCTAATCCTTTTTGTAATAAGTCTTAACATATGAATTTTTAAAAATCACAATAGAGCACTAAACCAACATTTTTACAGAACTCCTTTATCACCTAAATCTTTTGCTGCTGTATAATATTTTGCTGGCAGGAGATGTTTCTATCCAACTACCAAACTTCACCTGACTTCAGAAACTTCATGTTTCTTCAGTGGCAGCAATGGCCATTAACAAACCTCATGGCTGAGGTACCAGCTTTGGGATTTAAGCATGAGCAATAGCATTAACTATTAATTGTGGGCAGTGAAGTATCTATCTGCAACAGGAATATATTTGCAGCAAAAATTTCTAAAGAAATAGTACAGAAATGTTTACTTTTACAAAATTTTGCATTGTGTTGCACTTCAAACAATCATGAAACACAAAAAAAGGCAGTTTCTTCATGTCAGCCCCTAAGACTACCAGATGAGATTTATCAATTTTATTTTAATCTGGTGGGAAAAGATATTGAATCACCTCTCCAAACTTCTTTGTTAGTCCTTTCCAAGACTTCAGCTTATTGTCTTGCACATGTATGCACAAAATAACCCTTAATAAAACCCTTAATGGAGACTGTTCAGGAGATTCTCTGTGGCCATGGGATCCCCTGGACTGTGTCAGGATTGAGGATAAATTCCTGTTGCTGGTTGGCATCGGGAGCCAAGGAAAGTCCAATCTCAAGGATGAACGGGGAATGGAAACAGGAGAATCCAGGCTGCTGTTTCTCTGCCTGCTGGGCTATTTCCATTGATTTCGCAAGGAGTACTACCTTGGAAGAGGAGGCTTTCGCAAGCCTTATTGATTTTGATGAGGGATAACTACCCAAAAACTGATAGTAAAAAATTACAGTCCCTGGACCTTGATAGTAGTGGGCAATGGATTGCAGACAGAAATTACCCAGAAACTTATTGGAGAGAAATATTCCTGGAGTAAAAGTAGCAGCCAAAAAACTCACTTAAACTGGTTAAATATGATCAAGCTTAGTCTCAATTTCATCAAGATTTGCAAACCATCCTGGAAGTTTTAAAAGAACTTTGAATTATGATTCAGCTTGCTAATGAAACTCAGAACTGAGTGTCACTTAGTTTCATTATTTTTTTCCTGAAAGGCTTATTATCTGAAAGCCTACAGCTATAATTCACTGTAGCTATTTTTCATAATTTATATGAAAGAACTCTAGTAAGTGATCACATCTATCAGCTGGCTTTATTTTTCTAAATCCATCTTCTCCATCCTCCAAAGCCTTAAGCCTGGGCAAACGTTACTGCAAATGTCTGATAAATTGGATTAAGAGTGGGCTTCATCCGCAGAGGGGCTACCTATCACTAACTAGACTGGACTTTCTGCTCCCACTATAGGAGAGAAAAAGAAAGCAAGCAAGCTACAGAAACATGAAACACTTTACATAGGTAACTTTGGAGAGCTGACTGGATGCCTCAACCTAATGGATATTTTTATGGAGTGCACATCAGGAATATACTTCTACTGTCTGCAGAAAGGTCAACTAGGAAAAAAAAAAGTAAGAATGTAAAAGTGTAATACATTACCTACTCCACGGTGATTGCCAGTGTGAATATTCTTACTTTACAATAAATGTGAGCTCCTTTTACTGCAGTAAGCTATTCTGCATTTACTGTAGACTTAAAAGAGTCAGGCCTGCAGTCACTGCAAAGTAAAATGTATTACAGAAATAAACCCCTTCTACAGGATAATTTACCGGTATAGTCATCCCAGAGAGGATTAGACTGTTCTGGTCTGATCCTCTGGATCAGATCACATTAGGCCTGACAGATGTTCCAGTGTAACCTTGTTGCACAACAAAAAAAATTTAAAGCATTTTTTCTGTCCCAATAACAAAACAAACAAACAAACAAACAAACAGCAAAATTGTATTTTGAACATTGTCAAAAAACTCGAGCTAATACTCTTGATTTGGCAAAACTATTCTATGTATTAGCTGCAGTTATATGAAAGAATCTGCCTAAAAATATGCTGTTACCAAAAAAAGAAAAAAAAAAAAACAAGGGAAAAATCAGCCATAGCCTAAGAGCACAATTCTCTACAGTCAATTAACTGCGATATCCGTGGACACAATTAACAAGGGATTCCTTAGTTTCTGGAATATTTACTAGGTATTATAAAGACAGTGCGAAGAAGCAGATTTCACTGACTAAAATGTACAATTTACCAGCATCTCCTCTGCTATCAATCTTGGTATTACTTAGTACATATAATTTCTTTTAGTATCTTTGCATATCACTTTTTTCTCATGTAAGCAGTCTATACATCATCCACTGATACACTTGAAGGAAGACATAAAAAATAGAATAAATGAATAATATTAATGCAGTCTAGTACCAAATCTAATTATATATAAGGTTCTTGTCCTTATCAAGGCAGTCAGACCAAAGCAAAAGACAATTAGATACACTGATCGAATTACTCATTGATCTTAACAAATTCATTTCCAAGCAGTGTATAGTGAGTTTCAGCTTCATACCAAGGAGACTAGCTGGGAAAATAAATACCAAGAATACTGGCAGATCTTTTTGATTACCTTACCTGAAACTTTCCCATTAGCTGTGAGATGTGACAGAGACCTAAAACTCACAAGGCCACGAACATCAGATGTTATTTCCTTGATTTCTTGATCCCTTCTGACAGTCTCCTTTCAGGCAAAGGAGTTTCCACCAGCAATGACCCCACTGTTTCACTGCGCTGGATGACGATGGGCCAAAGGAAGAAGTGGTACCCTGAAGACCCCTACATTAATTGAACATCAGAGGCTGAAAAAAACCCACCCTACCTTTATTTTCTCTTCACGATTACCTGCAGACAACCAGTTCCAACCAAAACACTTATTATGTACAAGAGAGCTAATCAGTATTCTGTTATGTGCGTACTTGAAAATGGTATTGAAGGTATGCAAATTATTATAAAGCTGGTTTCTCAGCTTCCTAATGAACACACAGACAGTATTTCAGATAAACACCCTAGCATTAGGATAAATAACATAGTGAAATTAGAAGGAAATAGCAAAATTTATTGCAATTAGTGCTGTTTGCTTCCTAATGCCATCCTCATTTTTTTGAAACCCCAAATTTGTTAACCATACACCTACTGATGCAAACAGCTGTATTCTGCACCCCCTGCACTAAATGGAGATGGACGCGAACAGGGACAGAGCTGGACTCAGTGGAGAGCAAAGCCATGCAGCAGAACAGGGTACTGCAATGTAAAGATTGAATTAACTTGAAAAGAAGCTTATGATGAGACAGCAATCCGTTATCAGATTAGTCTGTGTCATTAACTTACTTAAAGCACTTACACTGTATAATTACTTTAACTGGGACTCACAAAATCACTTGATTGAGTTTTTTTGCCATTAAAACTAACTGTTGTGCATAGGTCTATAGAACTATTTATTTATTCTAGTGCTTTAAAACCTACTTCCAGGCAGAGCATGCACTTACAAGGTGAGAGCGCTGGCCACAAATCTTTGCTTGGATACTAGCATTATGAAGGAGCTCTTCGTCAGTGCTTATGAGAAAGCACAGGTCTAGTTACAACGGAGAAAAAAAAATTACCTACCCCATCTCTACCACTAATCTTCCATCTGTACAAGGCAGAACTGAAGAAGGTTTTGCTGTAGAAAAGAAAGAAGGTTTAACTCTAGATAGCATCTTCTTCACTGAATGTTCATCACTGTTTAATAACAAGCAAGGGAAGGAGCCTGGTATTAATCTCCTTTACTCTTCTATGTTAACTAGTCCAGTCACAGACTTTAATTATAGCAGAATTTTGATTTTAAAACATCCTAGGGTTGATTTTTGGCATTTAATTTCCTTATAGCAGGCATGTAGACATCTAAAGATTTTCATAGCTACTTAATGCAATTTCATTGACAGGTAAGTGTCTAGTGTAATTAGACTCTTCGGGAAAAACAAGTTTTTCTATTTGATCCTTCCAGAGACACACTAAGCTAAATGAAGGGCCTTTTAACCCTGCAGAACTTGCAGCTCTGGAGATGGACTGAAAACCCCTCCTAAGCACGAAAACTGAGCAGTGGAACAAATGTCAGTGTTCATGCCAGGCAGCCCTCAACCCAAGGGGTATGACCACATCTTTTGTAAGGTGTGTCAGTACCCGAGAAAGGGCAAAGGACAGGGCGAATCGTTTATTTATTTCACGTCAGGTTAACTGACTGCCAGTTGACCAGCTACTACTAATGTGTATTAAAAGGTTGCTCTTGAGCTCTTCAAGCTTTAATTTATTGAAGTTAGTTTTTGGTCTAGGAAAAGTTGCCACTAGTAGGCCGGGGCATCAGGGAAACAGAAAATTGGACCCCATCTTATTAAATATATTTCATTTTGAGCATGTGATTGATCTATGGGACAACTTACACATGAAAATCTACATACCTGTATTTTCAGGATGAGAGTTCTTGGTGATTATCAAGTTCAGTTTTCCTAGCTTCGGCTGCTGTGCTTGAGTGTAATAATTTTCTTCTGCAAGATTTTTATCATGATCCTCTACGGTGATTTTTTTTTTGCTAAGTAATCAAAGCACTATTTTTCCTGTATTTTCTCTTTTCTACTTATGTTTTTAAGATTATTTTTTTTTTGAAGGAAAGCAAAAAGGTACATAATAATCTTTGAATTGAAATAAAGATGTGTCTCTCCCATCCCTCTCAAGAACACAACTTCTCCATGGCTGGTTAAAATTGCAATCTGTTCTACTCTCAAACAAATCTGAAACTTTGTTACTTAAATATAAATGTCTCAAACCCTGAGCATTGTATTTGCCCTGCTGAGGAAGTTTCAAACCCTATTTTAAATTCAGCATGTGAACCGAGTTTTCACAGCCAATGTGTTAGGAGCAGGGTGCTGCTGAACAGCGTGTGGTACCTATGGAAGTAAGTGCTCCTGGAAATCCCCCCAGCAGGCTCAGGGATTTTTCTTTATAGACCCTTTCACTGATTCCATTTTACTATGGCTTTCCAGATCATTAAACCTTTTCATGCAAATTTACTACCTTCTTATAGCCTCAGGGACCCATCATGACTAGTCTTACGTGCTTTGAAGTTATGTGCCACAAGCACTTAAATACCCAGCCATTAAAAAGAGACCTTAGAACTGGGTCAGGTCTGAAACACGCCTAGGCAGGTTTGTGTGTCTGCCCAGCAAATCCTGGATGCAGACAGGAAACAATTCCAGCTGCAAACCAGAAGGATAGTCTATTCTGATATATACCTGATGGTCTGTATCAGCTTATCCCACTGGAAAGAAGTATCTCCTACACAGACATTTGACTGTTAAATGGAACACATCTTGTAAGGCTGGACTGATGTACTTGTAATTTTAGCTAAAAAAAAACACCACCACAACAACAAACCCCCAAACCCACTAGGAATTACTCCCCTGAGCTCCTTCAGTTGTTTAATTATGAATATGTATGAGGTTAAGATTTGCATTATGATGCAATATGATGCAGTAAATAATTATTTTCCTAAAATTAATCCTCAGTGTTACCACAGTCAGAACAAGACTTCATCTGAAGACAAAAAAGTGGGGAAGGGTATTGGGGGGGGGGGGGGGGGACGGGACCAAAAAAAAAAAGAAGCGTAATTTTATTTCGCATCTTTAAATAATGCAAATAAATATTTTTACTCAGAAGCCCGGAGAAAAAGTTTGTCCTAATGGGAAACGGAATGAAGTTTAAATTTACCATAGAGAAAACTCCTTGAAAATACCCTTCTAAAAATTTCTTCTAATTTTGGATTGATGCAAAATAGTCTTCACAAGCAGTAATCAAGCGTGATGAAGATGCTCAGTCTAAGTGAAAAGACAGTAATGCTACCTAGACAAAGAGAAACAAGACTGTAAGAACAGTGCTTTGCCAACACACAAACAGGTTTTGAAGATCCTGTTCTTTAATTTCTGAGATTGTTTTGTAAGCTGCAGAAGTACGAGACGAGCCCTGCAGGAGCCCTGATTTACCTTGGCGGATCTACACTAGCTAAATTAGGAGTGACCTTATTGCAGTCTTAAACCCAAATACAGCATCTTTGAGATGAGATGGGCCAGGTCTTTGTTCTCTCTGAAAAGATAACAGAAAATGTAAATGTTGCAAACTTCCGAATGACCCTAGGTTAAAATGGGGGGGGGGGGGCGGGGCAGGATAAAGAAAGAAGATTGGAGTAATTGAAGCAAAAATCTATATACTAAGCACAGGAACCAATGACCCATGGCAAATACCTTTTTTCCAATGACTTTTAATGAGTTTTTCTTACTTTTTTATTTGTGTGAGAAACAAATGGCAAACAGAGCATTTATCATTGCTATGTCCCTCACATATACAAAAAGTTATTTGAATAGATGCAACTCATGAGAATAGCTACTTTATATGAATGGTAATACATAAGTTTTGAAGACTTTAGGCCATACAGCTGGATAGTTGATAGTCAATAATTTCAATAAAATTGAAAGACAGCAGAAGCTTAATAAAAATAGCACTTAAGGCTCCTAAGTGCATAAAAGCCAGATTTTAACTCCACCTCCTGGCCAACGGGGAGAAGGAAAGATTTTGGTTGATTTGGTACTTTTCACTCTTGTGTTGGAAAACGGGGGAGAAAACAAAGGACTGTGGTACAGCCACATGGGGAGAAAACAAAGGACTGTGGTACAGCCATGTGTCAAGAGACATTGTTGGGCAAATGCTTCTGAAGTTGAGAGTGTCAGATATAGAAAAGGCACGAGAGAGCATTTTTACCAATCTCTTTGCTGTCTACCTACCCAGGCAAGTGTTCAATAACAGCCGGCCCTACAATGAAGACAGCCAAACTCAAATGTCTTACATCCAGTATCTGTACATGAGCTGATGAAAAGTACCTAAAAATGACTGGCCATTACCACCAATGACATTTCCAAGGAGGCTCTTACAACAGCACCGGCACTGCAGCCGTGCTCTGTACTGCTTTGCTGCCAGCAGTGCTGTACAAGCGGCACCTTTCGCTGTGAGATGAACACGCAAAGAGGAAGCATTTACCCAGCATTGCCCATAATCATTAACTGTGTTTAAAGAGATACAGAGAAAATGAGCCATGTCCACAAAATAGTCAAAGCTTTCTCAAAAATATCACACTGAAACCCACACATTTGCATAAACAATACATTTAGACTGATCCTTAGTCATACTATTCCATTTTTCTCCATTTTCTGTCCTGTTTTCTGCATAGCAAGTTGTCAAAAACCCCTGAAGTTGAGCAAAAATGCAGAGAATGACATGTTGTCATGCTGTTAGGTAAAGAAATGAATTTTTAAATACATTTTCAATATACACTCACAAAAGCTCAGGACCAGACTGGAGACCAAGATCTGACTGAAGTTCAAGGGACTATTTCTGCTAATCTGTCACACACTGCAGCATTCAGACCAATGATAAGAGAGGGAGACGCTTAACCACAAACCCTGTGTGAGCAGTGCTAATACACTTGTCTTGACTTTTCTTAGTAACAGGGACATTGCAGAAACCAGTTTGAAACTCCGGAACAAAAGGTGTTCCATGTACCTTACTAACCTTCCTGCTCTTGCATTAGAGCAGTGCCTGTAGGTTCCCGTTGCGTTAGGGACTCTGAACAGAATATAAAAGACAGTTTTAGAGTCCCGAGAAGTTGATGTGGTACCTTATAGGTACCTCCTCCTCAATAGCAAGGCTTCTCCTCTGTGCCTAGCTACTCCTCCTCAGTGCCAGCACGCTTGTTTGCAGGAACATGCATTTATTTAGACCAGCAAGCTGATTTAGGTTAAAAATACTTCTTCAGGGGAAAAAAGTATGTGTAATTAAAACCTGAATCAGTTCACATATCCAGTTAAGCAGTGTTCAGCCCCATCACCACCATGCCAGAATAAACAACAGGATGGTTGCATGAGATATGGAACAATTGAGAGCACTGGCCAAGACTGATCCAACTCTATTACAGGGGGAACCAAAGCTAATAGCAAAAGTGTAAGGTCCAAAAGAAATGAGTGCAACAACCAAAACTAAAAACAAAGCCTCCTAATGTTGTATGTGCCTGATAAACGTGCGCTTTGAGGTTTCCAGAAAACTACAAAGAAGTTGCTTTACAGTTGTGAACTGCTCACCAGTTATGGAAGAAGCAGGACCTTGAGGCTCAAGAATCTTCTGATACCACTAGAAAAAAAAGATTGGAAGAGAGAAATAATGGCACAACACGCTAGATAGAAACGTATATTGAGGAGATGCCAGCATTAGTCGTGAGCTGAAGGCATTCGGTAAAAGAAACCGATTTCTTGCACACGAGTGCTGATTTTTTTTTCAAAGGCTTCATATTCTTGGATTATTCAATTCTTTTTAGCCCTAAGCCATCCCTGCCCAGCCAAAAGTTTTCCCTTTTTAGTTGAAAGGAAATCCAGCTGCCTTGAAGAAAACAAACAGCAGACAAATGCCCCATGCCACAGAAACTGCTGGATGCACAACAGGTTATTCCAGCAGGAATCGTTGGTGGAACGTATATAAAATTAGCATTTCTGAACCCACTAATCATTTTGTTAAAAAGCAACAGTATCTGCAATATTGCTGATATAGGACTCAGATGAACAGGATTCCAGATTAGCTACAGTAAACCAACAAAATTTAATATTGATATAATATGGCTACTTACAAAGAAACTAAACCTGACATTCTGGATACAGAGCTTAGCAAGGCCTACTTAAAAAACTGATCCTTAAGTAGCAGTGGGCAGACAAAAAGATTATATATTCCCAAACCTTAAAGATCTTTGGATCTTGGACTTCATTTTCAACAAAACAGAGCTCAGCCAGCAACTGCAGCAGTGGTCTGATTTCCTCTGGACTTGAGTTTGCAGTGTGGATCCTACAACATTTCTGAATAATATCCTCACACTGTGGTCCACTTTCCTCTTCCATTAGAGCCTCCATCATTGTAAAACACATAAACCCTTGAGATCTTTGCTTCTCTGTTAATTTAGACTGAAACGGATTTTCCATTTCATGTATACATGTAGATTAACATGAACACATACAGAGCGTGACAGCATAAACCTGACTTTGGAAATCAGATTTAAGATATGCTACCTAAAGCGTAACCAAAATGGATTTGGGAAACTATCAGGCTAGGTTCAATTTTACAAAGAAATGACCCATAAAAACCAGTGAAATTAGGTTAAAAGAGTGTTAGAAAAAAATGTCAGCATAGTGGAGAGCCTTAGCCTGAAGTCTAAACTCAAGGCAGTTTTAATCCTGACCTTAAAAGAAAGCAGTGTCAGGACTGCCTTTTCTGCTTTTGGCTTTTCTGCCAAATGCTGGGAACAAAAAAGAGCACAGAAGTGGTGAGAGCTGGAGGTGGTAATGCTGGTACCAGCACACCTAGTGTTCTGCTCCCCTACCAATATTCAGCCCTTCGCTGCCTCTCACAGTGAAGGCATAGACAGCTCTTTTGGATCAATATTCCTGTGGGATTTTGAAGTACATTAATGCAGCACAGGTTTATCACACAGAAAAAACTACATACTAACATCTTGTTTCTTAAATTTGTGCTAATGATTACAAGGTATTTTCCTATTTATTATTATTACATATTTATTATATGTATTCTAGGCATCCAGTGAAAAAATAACTATTTCTGCAACTAAATTCCATTATATGGTAAAATACTTCATGATGATTAAGTTAGACTGAAGTCTTTTAACCAGTCCAGACAAGCAATTTATTTCTTGCAAACAGGGTGGAAGGGTACTCAGCAGAGGATGCTCATGTTGAAGTTTTGTGTCACGAGGCTGCCAGGAGGTGTTAAATGAAGACAAAGCACTTAGGTTTTTCCTTCAATTTCATCCACAACAATGCAGATGAAGCTTTTATATATGACCATTTTTAATGGCTTCATTTTAAGCATTGTTTTATCAAAGGTTTTGGTGTATGCTTTGATCCCTTTGCATGTCATAAATTTCACAAGCCGAAGTTTAAAATTATATGTTTAAATATACCCCTATGTATACACATATATGTGTATAAAAATGAAGTGGATGGTAACTTCATTCATCATCATTAACCTTGCTTTTATAAACAGCTTTTCAAACAGTTTTATCTACAGGAGCACATTAAATCAAGTAATGATTATGTCCCTGAGTACAATAAGACTGCACTGATAGCAAAGGAGCTCAGTCAGCTCTCATAATATGAGTCAGCAATTGTTCTGTGATATCTTTAATTTGTTACAAGCTAAAGCCTCTTAAAAGCGCCCACTGGAATCCAAAAGGTCAGACGGGAAGATGGCAGAAAATCAATACTGACAGCTTCTGTCACCCTCCACAATCTTTATCCCTCTAAGCTAAATTGCTTCTTTCTAATCATTCTAATATTTGGCTGCTTGAGTCCTACTTATGTAACGCTTCAAAAAAAAAAAAAAAAAGAAAAAAGAGGAAGTTGTTACTTTTAGCACTAAAAATCAGAACAAACCTGGTTCTTGGTTGGGGTTTGTGCAGGTACTGTTGTGATCAATGTTGCATTTTCATATAGAGACTGTCCAAAGCCATGACAAAACAACTGACTGCACTGCTGTAACAGCTAGAACACTTTTGAGGTGGGTTAGCCCAAAATTTGAAAGACAAATTAACACCAGTTGGAGGGCCCATTTGATTTTCTTATAGCTCATTATAAAGTACAATTCCTCTATTTACATGCTTATAAGGGTTAATTTCAAAATGCAGTGAAATAAAAATGCCAGAAGGCTTTAGATTAAGCTTTAAAAATAGTTTTCTTACCTACTGTGTTTTTAATTATTAATAAATACCAGCACTAATAATCAATATATGCAACATGGAGGAAAACAGTAATTTTTCAAGAAATGGATTTTAATATGAAGCAAAGAAAAGGTCATTCTAATGTAAAACAGATTAAAAGTAAAATAAACATCCCTTCAACTTTGATATGAGAATTTAAGAGGTGCTGCAGCTGTCAGCAATCTCCTCATATAAAAAAAAAGCCTTAACAAAAATAACAGGAGAGAAATACAGATTTTAGCAGACAGGGAATGACAATTTGTGTCCTTGAAAAGAAACCTGAAAATACATAGAAAAGAATCACTGCTGAGCAGTATCCTGGTTTTATTTAGAGTCTTTCCTTGAGAATGTGAGACACGTCTGTTGACTATATTATCTTTTCTGCATCCTGAATTTGTGAGGGTTTTCAAACATTTTTTCAGGATTGTGCTCCTGTCACCTTAAAATTGTGTTTCATAGCTCAGTAATAGTAAGTGATGAAAGTAGAAAAGTTGTGATGGTGGCCATCGCTTTGGATTTTTAAAATAATTCTGTTTAATGTTTTCAAACCAGCTACTGAAGTATATTGACTTTTGTCTTTATTAAAAGAAAACCTTTTTTTGGCCAACTCGATACAGCCTCTATCTGCATGGAAACATAAGCCTTCAGCAACTGCCGTTAGCAGAAATTAAGATCAAGCCTACAATACCAACATCTCATCCCATATAAAAGACCCCCTCATGCCCATGACCAATGATGCTCCCCAATACTAGCTCCAGCCAACCAACCAACTACAGCTCCTGGCCTCCAGGTCACCCCCAAACCATCTGTCGGCCGAATGCCTTTCCAACAGGAAGGGAAGGTGAGATTCCTAACTGATCTAAAGCACACAAAGCCCTGTAACACAGCACGACATGGATAAGTTATGTATTTTCCCTGGCTGACTTCCTTCAGGAGCTATCAAGTATTTAAAACCATCAACAAGACTCATTAGGAGAATAACCTATATGAGACTGACCAAATCTGACACTTTAAAAGGTTATCGTTGATGGTATATCTACACATACATTCTTTACATCCAGACTATTTCCATTTTGGAAGTATCTTGCCAAAGGAGGTGGATCTAAAATTACTGCTGTGAATTACAGCTCCTGGAAAAGCAGTAAGAAGAAGTAAAAGTTTTCACTTCTTTCTCTTGCCTGCGCCCAAGTATTCGACTTCTGCTTTAAATGGCAATGCAGCCGCTGAACATAGGGCTTTTAATGTTGACCTTGCATGCTTAATTTTAAGGGCAATGAGAATAGAACAATTTAATAGAAATCCATTGACCTTTTAAAAAGCTTTCCTACACCGTTTTCTCTCATAAATTGGTAAAATATTTACTAGCATGAAGCTTTTACTTTTTCCATTAACAAATACTTTTTCCCCTGCCTACTTGATTCTAGTCATAATATTCTTTACAATGTAACTATACGCCACAAAAATAATTATGAAATAAAGTATTTTTAAATTGTATGTAAAAGTAAAAGAGTCACAAAGAGAAGTAGTAGGCAAAATAGTTCAACAGTATGTAAGTGAAAATGCGAATTCTTCTAATGTATATTTAAATGGCTGTTTGCGTAGTCTCAGAGCTCCCTGGCACTAGTATTGCTTGCTTCGGTCTTTATTCTGGACAGCTGAGCACTTCAGAAGGATGAGCAGAGAGGAGGGCAGAGAAGAGCTGACTCCCAACAGACATCATCCCACACCCAAGTAACCAACCCCCAACAGCCCATCCACTATACTTGAGGGCCTAACCATTAATGACATAGTATCTAATCACTTGCAAACAGCTAGGTCACCATTTATGAGAAGATGTCATAATTAGTCACATTAACAGAATTATCAGAAGTTTCTACCAGTGGCAGGAAGCCAAATAAGCCATACTGGGAGAAGTTCCCAGCAGAAAGACAGGACCTGGCTCATTCCCACAGGCCCACAGCTGGTGCCTACGGCAAGCAAATATTGACCTTAAATTCATCTTTTTCTGTACTCTTTTTTTCCTTTTCTTCTGAAATCATGAAACACAAGTTCAAGCATATGTCCCCAACACATTCTCCAATTTTAGGCAGCGGGACCCACACAGTAATGTTCTTGAAGAAAGACTTAAAATAACATTTATTGTCCAACAAAACATGGTGTTTCCTTCCTGAGTTCAAAAGCTTTCTTATATTGAAAAGTTTCTGTTCTGGGTTTTTTTAATGTTGTTTTGTTTTTGTTTTCTACCTCTGGAACATTAAAATAATGTTTCCAAAAATCTCTGATTTTATAACCCAATATGGTTACAATGGTGAAATTTTAGACTTTCAAGTCTTGTTTCTTCTCCAAACGTGATACACATATACACGGTTTTTTATAGATATATATATACACACACCCCTCTGGTTTTTCATTTCAGTCATTCTCAGTTTTCACACACTCAAACAGGTTGAATTTTGGTCAAGAATTTTTGAACAGAGGATCACAGCACATATCTGGTATTTATTAATGCCAGAAGAGACCTTACAACTTTCCTGCAGCCCTCATGTACATTAACGTATAGCATGCTAGCTCTACCATTGCACAGGAGGACCAGAAGGCAAAGCCATCCTATTGTACTTATTTTTTTCCAGTGAAAAGGGAGTAGCTGTTAATCTACTGCTGAATATATTGACTTTACGTGAACAGAAAGGTGACATCAGTATCATCAGTGGGCAAGATCAATGGAAAGGCGAAGAAGTCAAACAATCCCACCTAAATACAAGAGGACCACATTAAAGCCACTGTAAAATCAGATAACACTGATTTGATTGAACAGTACAGAGGGGAAAATGTGATGTGTTGGGCTAACACTTAACTTCATTAACCAATTTATAACCGTGCTTTTCAGTTTTGATTATCAACATAACTGTTTGGAAATACATGCCATCACAAAAAGAGGTGTACAGGATCTCTCCAGCGCTATATAATTAAAAGCAAACATTGATCCCCTGACTGTTGAAGCCAGAACCTCTGTCAAATACAACTTTATTGAACAATAAATTCAATTTCAAATTTGCTTATTATTTTAAGATTAAAGCATGCTGTATTACACACACAGAGCTACATACTCTGAAAGCAAGCAGAAAGTATTCATTACAAAAGCCGTCATGCTTCAGTGACAGCAATTATCATCTCGCACTTGTTAAATGCCATACAAAATGAGACTTGCTTCAGATGGTTTTATTTCAGCCCACCTGACCTGAATCAAATTAATGATGTACTGCAAAAGCTACACTTATATGATAGCCAACACCACCAATTGATTACCATGCGGTCTTTTTATGGGTTTTAGCATGAAAACGTCAGAGTGAATACAAATAACATCTTTAATTTTACCTCTGTTTAAAAAAGAAATCATCCATGCTTGCATTCATCATGGAAAAGCAGTTTTATAGACTTCATTTCACTTGATGTAGCTTAGCATCATTTTAAAGACTCAGTTTCAGACTGGGCTTACTCCAGGTTTATAATGTTGAATTAAATAGACTAACAACAGTGGATTATAACTGATATCTTAGGGATGAGATTTCCTTATTTAAAATGTGTAAATACCAACACCAATAGTACCTAGAAAAATGGTTTGAACCTGGGCATATATGAGAGCACTGACAATAACATTTATTGAGCCTTCCCTATTCATGCCGAAGCAACGGTTCTCAATAGATCCTTTCCATCTGATTTAAAGGCAATGAGAATAGGCTGCAGGCTGCAAAAAGCCTTTTCCAAAACAGAAGGAGAGTCTGAGGATTGTCATGCTCGAGACAACTGTCACTTTTTCTGTCAAGGTTTTAAGAGCTCCAAGCATGCTACAGCTCTCTTAAAAAATGACGAGAGAAAACAACGGATGAATGAAAGGCTGATTAGCTGCTGAAACCCGCGGGCAAAACAGCATTTACCTTCCAACTAATTAAAGCACAAAAACTAGCTGTCTTCCTAGCTGTCTTCACAGGGCTTGTACATCGGTGGCCTCTCAGGCAGCTTTTCTGAAATGCAAACCAACTGAAGGAGGACTCCTGACAATATTTCTGCCCTCACTTCACATATGTTTCTAAAGCCCACTGAAGCTGATTCTTCCTTGCCTTTTATACCCAGGTAATAGGGGATAACTAAGGGCTACTCCCTCAACTGCTACCTATTTCAATTGTTTGGCAGAGCACAGTTTTGTCCATTTTGAATAGCAAAGAAAAGCTTCTCAACAGAAGAGAACAGACTGAGTTAGGGGAATAAAAATGCTGATGAACTACAAATACTGACACCACTTTCATTAACATATTATAATAGATTTGCTCAAGACTGATAAAATCTGTAACACTTCAACAGAAACATAAACACCCCCCCCCCCCAATCTCTGTATCAACAGGATTTGTTGGATTACCAAACTTTTATAATATTTGCATTTCCTTCTCAGCTCTGCATATATGAAATTCTATTCAGGAGTTTATGCAACATTTATATTGGGAAGCAAATTCTTTCTAAATGGCATTGTGTAACCTAAAGAATCAGATCTCTCAGGCAAAGTTTGTTCTTTGAAGGTACATACAGACATTATTCCCATTTTCAAGCACAATTTGTGGCTCACTTCTTCGTCTTCATATGAAGTAAATATCTGGAGCAAAACATGCAATTTCTAAAAGACTGTCCAGCCCTAACACGTAAACAGCATTTTGGCAGTAATACTCCACTGCAACATGGTGCTCACAAAAACAGTAAGCAAGTTAAGACTCTTATGTGAATTTACCTTTCTGAAGGCAACCTTAAGACTCAATACACAGCCCCTTTTGTTGCTTAAGGTGTGATATTACATATTTGGGAAAATAGCTGCAGTTTTGGGAGCTTTAAGATTACATACAAATACAGCACCAGGCTATACTCAGTCAAAAGTAACAGCTGATTTTTGTTTCAGCAGATTTCTCTGTAAGCTCCCACAGGATCATGGAACTCTCTCAATAGTCTATTTTAAAAGATGTGATTGTGTTGAAATGCTGATATTTTTCTGAAGTATTTCTGGAAGGGCATTTTGTGTTTCCATAAAAGTACTGAATGCTTGTATTACTACATCACCAATGTTTCTTTCATAAAACTTGTTATATCAACTCTATTCTAAACCAATAAATTCAGTCAATAAATGGCAGAGCTTTGCAACCCATGCCTCCACAGCTCTCTCTGGTCTGGAAGTTCAGATTAATAATCATCTGGCTGAAAACGTAACTTTTGTCCATTTTTTTCCCCTCTGTTCCCCCGACACCACGTGTGTCTTTTATACCTTAGCTGCAAGGAAACCAGGAGATTTTATATTAGACCACGATACAGCTAGAAATTGGCGCAGCAAACAATTTAGATCTGATCATGCTGATGTCCCACTCCATTTGATGCATTTGACCTCGGTAATAAACGAGCTGACAGGCCACTGTCTTTAACAATGGCATTGCTGAAATAAGGAGGACCTGCCTGCTCCAAAATGTGTCGGGGTCAAGTGGTGTGGAGGAGGCTGATACACATAATCAGCTTTGGGCTATTTGCCTCAGACAGCTACACTCATGCTTCAGAAACTACTGCTCACCTCTGGTCAATTATTCAATATTCGTATTTCTAACCAAAGCTTAAGAGAGACCAAGGAAGCATCCTGAAAGCTAAATCTAAATGAATAATTTACTGTAAGAACACTTTTTGCTCCAAAGCAAGCATGCTTTGAGATGCTTCATGGCTATCAAATTACAGCTAATACACAGTCAAACTTGAAAATGTAAATTTAACTGGCAAAAGGAAATGGAAAATTTGTTATCCCTTTTCTTTTTTGTTTCCCCAACATTTCTAAACAGCACCATCACAAAGAGTAAAGGCAAAGAGAAGTGCAAGAGATCCCACATTCAAATACATCATCCTTGCTGAGAATTAGAACAGCACTGAAAATCAATAGGCCTTTCAAAGTGTAATTAGGTTGCTACAAACGAGACTTAGAAAGGCACTGAGGAACCCAGAGACAGATATTCCTCATGAACCCACCCACCAATGCACCTACCTCATTCTTTTCTGAACTATTGACTCGAAAGTGAATTTGAACTTTTTCTCAATAACCTCTAAATTCATATAACCAAACATGACGTATTAGCAAAGCTACACCTTTTATCGGCACCGTTGCACTGTCTATAGTTTCCTGAACAACTTCCAACCCCCCCAATTCAGCCACACCCTTCTACTCTGCCTTTATTTCACAGAAACAAAAGGGTAACTGCTAGCTTTAACAGTTTATCAAGTCCTAGGTACAAGCTAAACAACTAACATAAACGTAGTTTGAGTCTAATGAAAAAAACATAGCACATCTTCAAAACCTTTAATTTTTTTCTTCCTTCCTTCCAAAGAAGTTCGGCAAAATTGTTCAGTTATTTGCTTCTGTATAATTATAATCCTCACATGATTTTTTTGTATTAGAATGAAGTTTCGCATCAGCTGAGAGATAAAGGGAAAATTTTCTCTCTGACAGCTACTTACAGAAGCTGCGAATCAGCTTTCTTAAATGGATGTCATATGGCAAATGCTAAAACTCATTGTGGGCTGACTATGCAATTTCATAAGAAAAGGCTGCTACTTCAGTCACTTCAACAATGACAATAATTTACATCTATATTGATGTAACAACACAAGGCTAGTAAGGTCCATCCACTGGGATCAGGACTGTACAAATATACAGAAAAGGAGAGTTTGCCTTGAAGAGAGAGATCTAAACAAACCATGGAATTTCCAGTGAAAAAATTACATGAATCTTCAGGTATGTGGTGATGTAATAGAGAAGTAACCAATCAGAATAGTTTCTCAAGAAATAAGAGACACAATCAACTAATATGCAATTTCTAATCACATTTTAAAAATCTCGATAAAGACCTAACACTAGAAGAGGTCTGCTGTACCATGTTATTAGTGTTTTTTTTAGTGACATCTTTTTCAAGAGATCAGAGAACTTCTGAAGCATCTGGAGGTCACCCCCGAAAAAAGGGATTGTTACAGCTGTTCTTACATCACTGCTCAGAACATGGTACAGCTGTTCTTACCTCACCACTCTTACATCAGAGAGTAAAAGGGGAATATTGTATATCAGAAATGCTGGTACTGCTGCCAGCTTCTAGCAGTCATGGTTGCCTCCTGCGTTTAATCAAATGTTTTTTTTAATAGGTTGTGGGTTTGTTGTTTGGATTTTGGGGTTTGTTTTTTAAATGTAAATATCTAAAAAACAATAGCAGTCTGCACCTAACAAAAGCAAACATTAGTTCTGGGCTGATTAGCATCTTATAATCTGTTTTTTATTATGCTCCACAAACACTTTCTAGAGCCAAAATACACATGCAAACTAGCCTTTGTCCTGTGGGGTGTTCTCAAAGGTCACAAATTTGGAATTTGAGTCAAAGCGGTTTCATCCTCAGAAAAAACTCAACCACAGATTCTACCTTTGTCTCTGTAGAAAATTTTCCTTCGTAGAGAATTAAGGAGATTGGAAGCCCTCTCTCTGTCCAATTTAAGTATCTATGCACAGACATAAAAGGTAATTATTATACTAGAATTTTATCATTGCAATATAGGATTTTGGTCAACACAGATTGAGTTTGACAGCTCCTTAATGTGAAGTTAAAATTGCGCACGTGTTTGTCACACACATCAGCAAAGCAAAAAAACCAAACCACCCAGGACTCCTTCAATACATTTGGGTGGGATGGACCACATCCAGTCTTCCAAAAAGCAGTTAAAAGAGGGCTTAAGACATCAGGACTGAAGGCTCCCGCCCCCCACCACCGGATGTGTGTTATTGGATTTTAAGTATGCTTTCCCTCTGGTGCTTTGGATTCTGACACCATATGCAAAGTGTCTTCATGAAGATATTTTTTAAATATCTTCATAAAAATAAGTGAAAGTCAGTCAGTCTGAAAGTGTAAAGAACCTAAATTGTACAGCTAATACTCATCACCATGTCCACTCTGTTTATTTCCACCTAATACTGCTTCCAAAACACACAAAAGCATAGTCCCATTAGAGTTTTTGAGATAAGCTTTCTCATCTAGCCATACGAGATGAACCAGGCCCTGCAGATCTGGCACACACACAGGAAGAAGTAGTAATGCATCCTTTTTCTCTGCTGTATTCAGTTCAGAGCAGCCTGGACAATAAGCCCTGAGTATTTAAAATGCAAAGATATGCCTATGTTTCCCTAAGCATTTGTAAGAGTACAGTCAATGGTAACTGAGGTACAATCAGAATACAGGCTACATGAAAAAAACAAAAACAAAAATAGGTACATATGTCTGGACAAGGACACATCTGTCACTGAACTGACTAGAAACTTAAGGCTTGAATACTGTTGCTTTGTTAGGAAGAATTAGGGAAGAATAAAAACCAATTTCATTTAGTAGGCAAATATATCAGCCTGGTGTTGGGGTTTGGGGGTGGGTGAGTGGTGGTGTGCCAAGTATCTTATTTACCTTGAGTAAGAACATGATTTTTCTGAATACAAGCATTTGCTTGAATTAATTATGGCAGCATATCACAGTAGGGAGAGTACCCAGAACAATTTCTTTGGATGAGTGGCTATATTAATAATTTCTATCCATATGTGTTAACTGGTTTTAAATAGACACACCCAAAATTATATCATAGATTCACAGAAAGTTGAAATTCTTCTATGCAAAAAGGGATGTGTGTTGATACGACAAATTTCCTTGCGGGAAAAGTATAATTAATAATTGCAACAGCTCTACTATAAAGTCTTATGGGAAAAATAAATGCTTTTGGTCAAAAGAATAGTAGCTCAATACAAAAGACATGAAGTACAGAGAGAAGGAAGTAAATATTTCTTACTCTACAGGATACCTAATTTTTAATCTCCTCTCAGACCACCCTACTACCTGGCAAGTCAGGAGAATGAAATAAATAGCCATGATGCTACAGTAGCTAAATACTTCCCTATTGGACAGAACAGTATCTGAATTTCCCAGTCGTTTGTAACTCTAACAACCACCCATTATAGCAGCGCTAATGAACTCAGTATTAGCTTCCATTCTTCCAAACAAACGCTTAACAAATCTACGGATATATCTAGAGCATGCAATGCCAACAACTTCCATGGCCAGATGGAAAGAAGAGATACATACTCCATAGATACTTTCAACCGATGAAAACTACATTCTCTTCAATAAATTATCCTCAGAAGAGGATATGATGCGCAAATTCTTTGACTCAGATCTTTTACCAAAGAGTACACATGTATCTCGATGAATCATATTGTGATATCCAAGAATTGCCAGTCAGAAGGAAAACCACTAGTGAATGCTAACTTCTAGTCACATTTCTCCAGTGCTCTAATCTCCATAAAATTAGATTTGATAAAAAAAGAGATCAAGTTTATTTTTTTCTCATTTTTTTTTATACATAGCTGAATTTGCAATGACCTCTACAGACTGCAGAAGTACACTCAACAAATGGTTTCTGTATTTACAACTTATTTTTCTGCATTTTTCTTATCTGGAAATATTACGGGTAAGCAAGAAAGACCGTCTGTCCTCCAGTTCTTAACCAAAACTGAATCTGAATGGCGAGTATTTAAAAATAACAGAAAATGGGTTATTTTGTATAATGCACCTGGAAAACGTAGTGATTGTGCAAGTCATTTAACAGCCTTCAATGCTCTGGAGAAATATAAGTGCAGTGTCATTAGCTACTATTTGGTGAAGTCACTACACCCCAAAAGAAGAAGGGTGCTATTGGCAGGTTCTGCATCAACAGCCTTATGTTATGCCCTGTGCAGGACAAGAAAAAAAAATATCCCCGTTTTGGAGAAATAGAGACAAACAATGCAAAGAAATAAAGTAACTGCAAGTTTATGGTATTGGAAGAAATTATGTTTTCTCCTCATTCTTCACTCTTTATGGGGACAACACACAATTTGGGGTAAATTTACTCTTCAAAACTAAATGGCTAAGGGTTTGGAGGTTTTTCTTCTCCCGACCCAAATTTATATTTTGGAAATTGCCCCTTCTTTGGCTACATTATGTAGTTACTGTAGTAATGCTTAAGTTACTGTTTTATCCTAGAATCGCATTTCAGCCTTTTCACTGACAAGTCTCTAGTATGATAATCAAGAGTCAAGTTGTTCCTTATACAAATACAAACCTGAAGTAATTTCGGCTGGGTTTCTCCAGCTTTACTCCAATGGGAAATTACATTTTGACACCTGACCTTAAGTATTTTAGACACTGGTTTTGGCTATACCAGTTCATTTTAATCTGATTCCCCAAGAGAAAAGCAGTGTCAATAACATGATCAGAGCTACAAAGTCATGTCAATATGCATTGTGCTGCATTATTGGATGATCTCAATAAAACCATTTATAAACTACATAGACAGGCAAGCAGCTGCATTTCTAACAACACATTCTATATTCAAAGACTAAGGTCTTACTGAACAACATATACTTAATTTACTCCACAGGAAAAAAGGCCTTTTAGGGTACCTTGAAAACACACCGTTCTCTCCACTCCCACCTCCCCTTCATGCCTTTCTTTCGCTCACTGCAAAATATTGAGCAATTAAGCAGGTTGCTATATTTGGTGTGTCTAAACTTCAGAAGTTGATAGCATAATGATTTTAATAACTACTTAAAATGTAACATAGTGACAAGTTGACACTCGAGGTTTGCATCCTGCAATTTGATTTTTCCAGAATTCTTTTGTTATGCCTCAGGAATAGTAATACAATTAGGAATAATTTCTTGATAGCGCTTCTTACTTTTAACTTTTTTTCCCCCCTTCTTTTTTTCCCCATTATAAACATTGCAAATCTGCTAAGTACAGAAGTTGACTCTTCTACAAAGACTCTTGGTATCTGCTTTATCAAAAGGAATGAACTAACATTACTAGAGGCATACAAATCACCAGGTAGTCATACCCTCTGTGAAAATATGACCAGTAATACAGGTTCAGAATAATGGTATTATAATTTTTCAGCGCTATAGTATCAATAAGGATCTCAAAAAGCACTTGCAGAATTATGAGCATCAGAGTCTGTCTCCATTCACAACAGCCAAGACCCACACCTTGGAAGAAAAAGAATTACCATATCCCTTTGCCCTCAGAAGAACATGAAGCAAAATTTTCTTCAGAACTTTAGCTAACGTGAAAGCTGAAGTGCTCAGTAGAACCATATATAGAAACTGCACTCTGACTCACATGTAAGGCAGCCTCATTTCTTGGTCAGAAAAAAGGTAACATCACAGGAAAGATGTGAAATGGTGCTTAGCTGTATGGAATACTTCAGAGAAATACCCATCTCCTATCAGATGCTGTGTATTGCTACAGCCCTCAAATCCATATTTTGTATATTATTTTTAATTTTGATATTTTATACAGTACTTTTTCCAGTTCTTCTGCATTTTGATACCGCCTCATATTTTGAAACCAGCTCTCAAAATTCTGTACGTATACTGAAAATAACTTTAATTGGAAGTGCAGTCTTCAGAGAATTGGTATTTAGCACATTTCTGTCATCTGCAGTGAAGTTTACAG
Organism: Buteo buteo; assembly: GCF_964188355.1. NCBI lineage: Eukaryota > Metazoa > Chordata > Aves > Accipitriformes > Accipitridae > Buteo > Buteo buteo. The sequence goes on along the minus strand of NC_134175.1, from coordinate 16,989,859 downwards.
TGTGTTTCACTGCTGCATTTTAGATAAGAATGAATGGATATGATAAATTCCATATTTTAAGAGTGCACGTAAAAACAGGGAATCACTAAACAATATTGCCAACGCAAACTTTATGTATCCATCCTTGACATGTTCCTGACTCTGAATAGTATTTTAAAAGTTCTTAAAGCCCACACCCTTTACCTTGGCTAAATCAAGTCAAAGGAAGTTGAGTACTTTGGAGTCACTGAGCACCATTTAATGAAATGTCTAGTTTTCTATGATTTTATATAATACATTTATGACTAAGAATACTCATCTATTCATCTATTTATCAAGACAGATAAATCTTCATTGAATTTACAATGTCAAATTTCCTCACATACAAGACGCTATAATTTCAAGATTGTATCATAAAAAAATGTAGCAAATTCTGAAGGAATAAAATTATATGCATTGAGAGCATCTTTCCATCACTCTGATTTTCATCATCCTTAATGAACTTAAAAATGGAGCTGAGCAATCCTCAGTGATGTATAAGTAGTACCTTACAGAAAACATTTTAAGATCTTTAACTACACAATACATATCAGTGTTTTTCTGTATCCAAGCTTTAAAAAAAATTACATCTCTGGTAATGCCAGAAGTTTTCTGGAAGATACAGAAAAGAGAGAAAAATTACTTAGAAAGTAATTTTATGCTGTTTTCATGTTCAAATGATGATTAACCAGGGCTCTTTCATATGCAGTGTATAATCTGAGAAATCAGTAAAACTCATATTCATTCAAATTACACTGGACAAAGCACAGTCTCCAAGAAGTAGCATTTGCTAGTTGCATATGATGAAACAGCCCTCCAGTTTAAATTATCTGCTTTCTCACATATTTTTTACATCTTCAAATATTCTTAATGGTATTTCATTGCTGTATTGAAAACAATCAGTCAGGCATTAATTATTGCCCTTAAACTGTGTTGTAATGAACAGCTATGGAAAACACTTAAAAGGTTCTCTGCTTTAAGAAAAAACTTATTATTTTTTAAGACATGGTGGGATTTCAGTTGCCTAAGCCTAGAGATGAGTTGGTACTTTTAATTCTCTAGAGCGTCTATGACATGACAGGACATACAATACACCCACACATTTCTGGAGCAGTAGCTGCTGGCCAGACAAAATATTTGAGAGCACTGAACACATTAGATTTTCTATTTATAGACAGCTAAATCCACCCATGTTTTTAATTTTCACTTTGGAAGTCAGTTAAAAATATTTCTGGCAACCCACAAAGCTCCTCTTGACCTACCAACACTAAAAAATTGGAAGACAACATTTGTCTCAAAAAAAGAACGGTAGCACAATGTCCTGAAACCCTTTGCAACTAGGATTATTCTCTTGTAACAGCCTGCTGAGCCTAAATGAATTTTTCCTGAGACTCTAGTAAAGCCTCTGACTAGAAGATGCCTAGCCTTGCCAGAGGAAAAGGTTTGATACCTCATTTTAAATTTTGCTTGAACAAACTCCCCACTTACCTTTTGCATTAAATATATTAATGCCCATATACAGCAAATATTTGCAGGTGAACCTTCCAGAGATCTTCTGTCTTTTAGTTTGTATATTATTATCTTGGCTTATAAATGCAATAATAATCACCTCCAATAACATATTTTTAACACATGAAGTCTCAAGTATAAGCTCACACCCCACTTTTTTATCTCAGAACTGCAAATCTTGGCAGTTGGATGAATTTAGGCTTTTTGCAGTAGCGTTTGCTTAAAAATGCATACTACTACGTGTTTAAAACAAGAGTTATACAACAATTAGATTGCTCAATAGTTTTGCACTGCAAAGACTTGACTGACTGACACAAACTTCCCTCTCATGCCAATGCCCTATTCCTCAAGGAGAAAGCAGATGTTCATCCCAATTGCATGGAAGAATACCCTTTCCACCTATCCTTCTGCACTCCAGAATGTGAAGGTCAGGTAATATCCACATTACAAATCCCCATTTTTTGTCTCAATGGCAATTTTCAACTACTTCCTATTTGACTGGTTTCAGGCTAAAATTATCAGATCAAACAAAATTTTCTGTTAGCATAAATAATTCAGTTAAACACTTAACATTAATTTCTCTCCTACTGTAGAAGTGCCATAGGGAAGAACTGCAGTGCACTTAAATGCTAAATTCAATCTATATCCATGCACTTCAATGATATCTACTCTATTATCCATGTATTTAGTAAAAGCTAACTGATCTCTCTGTTCCTTAAAATGCTGTCAACCCCACTCCCCCAAATGAATAGTGCAGGTCTCCTATAAAAGTACAGGTTTATATAAAAAAAGCCTGCCTGTATCAGAAAGAATTGAGGCTTTCCATACAAGTCTGAATGGTAGTTCAGTCAAGAGTAGCGTTTTTGTGCTTCGTTAGACAGTGAAGACTAAATAGGAAACAATTATGTAATGTTTTAATCTCAGAAATCACTGAGATTGGACTGTTTGTCTTATAAAAAAGTACAATATATAAAACCTTTCAATTTCAAACACATGAAAAGTAGATGTCAAGGTATTTAAATGTATGGTTCTCCAACTGAAAACCAAAGACCTTTATTTCCATCCTCAACCAGGAACACACTTGTGTATCTACTGATGTTCAAACAACACCCGCAGCTGCAACATAGCCTAACTGTAGGTCTGCTATAGATAACAGATAAAGTAGCCATCCTCTCAAGTAATGCTCAAAAACATTAAGATGGAACAAAAGCAGAAGAGATATATAGTGGAACATTCAACACACACAGTTAAAAGCAGTATTTGGCATTGCAAAGAAGATACAAAGCCTTGCAATCGATGTAAAATGTTACAGGCATCCAGAGTACAAATTAGAGCTCAGAAACGATACAATGGCTGAATTTCATCTAGGTAATCTAGCTGCAGCACTCGGAATTAATTGCAACCTATTCAGACTCACATCATTCTATTTAATAGCAAGAGATTGTGGCTATGGCAGACGTATAGATCAGCATTAGACTGCTAACGTTTGCAAGATCCCTGGGACTGATTCCTGCAAACTGCTGGGCGCCAATCTAGTGAGATCATTCATGGGGGTAACACCCTCTACCCATTTGCAAGATCAGATCCATAGAGGCAAAGAATAGTCTGTGTCTAAAAAGAAATGTAATAACAATGCAATTTAAAATACTCCAGGCTGCAGGTCTAATTATTATTTCAAAAGGTTAAAAAAAGAAATATATTTTGTCTTGCATAGCAGCTAGCATGCAGTTCATCTTCTCACAGCTATGGACGAACACATTCAGCACATCTGGTTGCCACTGTCTATCAAATCAGCAAAAAAAAGTCTCTGTAAGAAAAAGAAATTACCAGAGGAAAGAAATCATTACAAGTAAAAGGTCCACAAATTAATTTGCTTCCATCAATAGAATCATAGAATCATTTAGGTTGGAAAAGACCTTCAAGACCATTGAGTCCAACCATCATCCACGCCCACTAAACCATGCTATGGAGTGCCTTCTCTACGCGCTTTTTAAATACCTCCAGGGATGGTGACTCAACCACTTCCCTCGGCAGCCTATCCCAGTATCTGACAACCCTCTCGGTAAAGGAATTTTTCCTAATATCTAACCTAAATCTCCCTTGCCTCAACTTGAGGCCATTTCCTCTTGTCCTATCTCCAGCCACCTGACAGAAGAGACCAACACCCACCTCACTACAACCCCCCTTCAGGTAGCTGTAGAGAGCGATAAGGTTTCCCCTCAGCCTCCTCTTTTCTAAACTAAAAAGCCCCAGCTCCCTCAGCCGCTCCTCATCAGACTTGTGCTCCAGGCCCCTCACCAACTTGGTTGCCCTCCTCTGAACACGCTCCAGCACCTCAATGTCTTTCTTGTAGTGAGGGGCCCAAAACTGAACACAGGACTCGAGGTGCGGCCTCACCAGTGCCGAGTACAGGGGAACAACCACCTCCCTGCTCCTGCTGGCCACGCTATTTCTGATACAGGCCAGGATGCCGTTGGCCTTCTTGGCCACCTGGGCACACTGCTGGCTCATATTCAGCCGGCTGTCAACCAGCACACCCAGGTCTTTCTCTGCCAGACAGCTTTCCAGCCACTCTTCCCCAAGCCTGTAGCGCTGCATGGGGTTGCTGTGACCGAAGTGCAGGACCCGGCACTTGGCCTTGTTGAACTTCATACGATTGGCCTTGGCCCATCGATCCAGCCTGTCCAGATCTCTCTGTAGAGCCTCCCTACCCTCAAGCAGATCAACCATCCCTCCCAACTTGGTGTCATCCGCAAACTTGCTGAGGGTGCACTCGAACCCCTTGTCCAGATCATTGATAAAGATATTAAACAGAATGGGGCCCAACACCGAGCCCTGGGGAACACCACTTGTGACCCACCGCCAACTGGATTTAACTCCATTCACCACAACCCTCTGGGTTCGTCCATCCAGCCAGTTTTTCTAATCAGTGAAGAGTGCACTTATCCAGGCCACGAGACACCAGTTTCTCAAGGAGTATGCTGTGAGAGACAGTGTCAAAGGCCTTGCTGAAGTCAAGGTAGATAACATCCACAGCCTTTCCCTCATCCACTAGGCGGGTCACCTGGTCATAGAAGGAGATCAGGTTGGTCAAGCAGGACCTGCCTTTCGTGAACCCATGCTGACTAGGCCTGATCCCCTGTTTGCCCTGCACGTGCCACGTGAACGCTCTCAAGACGAAATAAAACCTTGGTTATCTGAGTGCAGCCCAGGGAAATGGCTGTGAGTCATGGAAGCTTGAGCTTCAGCTGCTTGGAGACTACAGAGCTAAAAAAATTTATTTTTTTATATACATATATATATAAAAAATCAACAAGAAGCAAAGGTTGCACCCTTTTCATATGCACTTATTTTCACCTGTGTGTTGACAAGTCTCTAAACTACACCACAACGTACAACTCCAGAGCAGCGTGACAGAAAGCTTTTTGGTTTTACTACCTTAGCACAGACTAATAAGAAGGTAGGAAAACACTATGCGTTGCAACACTTCTTCTTCTGCAGTTACATCTTTAATTTCAAGGATTTAGATTTATGCAGTAATTAAAAAAAGCCATCATCACCAAAGACTGGGCCCTTTCCCCAAGCCTGGATTACTTAAAATATGCAAGGAAGGAAATTGTGTTTGCTTTGCTGTGGAAAGCTGATTAATTTGTTAAGAATTGAGGCCTTAAAACTCAATCTCACAAAGAAACTGTATGGATAAAAAGAGGAGTACTTACACAGTTTCTTAAATACTTTAATTATAATGCTATGCCAAGCAACTAAAGACACTGCATCTAGATGACAATTTCAAATTATGACTCTTTTAAGGTGAGAGTTACATCAAGGGCTTAACTAAACTTTGAAGGAAAATTCCAAGATTTTTATTTAGCCTAGATTACACTGTGTGTAAGCTTCACAGAAAAAAAACAGGGTTTTTTTTGTTATAACAACTTTGCCCTTCTAGCCTGTAACACATTTTCATTAGATGCTTTCTTTTAATAAAGCAACAATATCCCCATAACAAACATGAAGGAGTTGTTCAATGTCCAACTCTTGTCCAACTCTTATATTTCACTGAAACACACCCAGATTTATTGCTGGATCCTAGTGTTACTTACAGACACAAAAAGGTATGCAAATTGAAACTACCAAAACTAGCATATGATTCAGGATAAACATTAAAAAATTGATTTAAGTTCTAAAGGTAGTTTGACAATGACATTTTCTACCTTCACAAAAACTTTCTGTGAGGTAGCACGAGTAGCTGATATTTTAGGAAAAACAAGTGGAAGAAATTTCTTCCACAGATGAGAAATTAAAGACGGCGTTCCCTTCCTCTCACTGGCTACAATACTTGACTTCGCCTACACATAATACTCTGTGTGTGCAGGCACAAATCAAACCTGTTCAGCTCCTAAGCACTACGATAACACGTATAATGGCAAGTGTAGCATCAGCCAAATAAAGTCCGATTGCCAGGAAATGGTAGAGAGAAAATACATCATTTGTCATATGTCACTTCCCTTAAAAGTTTTTAACAGGCTTGCATATAAAGTATGTATTTATATACAGTCATATTTAAACTATTTTACACAAGGCACTTGCAGACAAGATTAACCTAAGCCGACAGCTAGGCTTTATATGTTTAGGCACTCTGTAGGAGGAAAAGACTATTCACAGAACAAATGCAGCCTCTTATTTCATCATATCTTTGAAATGGCAGTTACCTCCCAAGACAAAAGCTTCCTCAGTAAAACAATACTACTGTGGTGGTTTGCTTTATGTATATGAATTTGGGTTAGAGACTGGAGAGTTTCTACTGTAAAAGCTACAGACAGTAGAGTTAGGGAACAGAAAAAAAAATTAACACCACTCAGTTAGATCCTTTTTCTTCCCTTTGTAAAGCAGGAAACTCACAGCAACACCCCCAAAAACTCTCCAGGAAGCCCTTTCTTGCCTCCAGCTGTGTGAGAGTAGAGGGAAAAACCAGACTGGATGGGACGGAGAATTCAGTCCTGTGCTACGTTAAAACCAAAGCAATCCATACAGCAACAAAACGAGAGCTACTAAGGTGGCAAATACCAGTTTGGTTTCAAAATTATCAGGCACAATAAAATAGAAGAGGAAAGAACAAATTAGCAGGCAAAAAAGAATTACAGAGAAGAGGTGGAATAACTAACAGCAGGAGCATGGCAAAACAGAGGATGCCATGGTCTAAAAGAAAGCAGAGGCAGCACAGTAATCTTTCTGCTCAGCATGGAAATAGCAAAGGGATTCTCAGGATAAGGACCCCTGGACATTCAATGTATACCAATAACAGCCAGAATGCACCGTCCTGTATTCTGCATTGGGGTTCCTACACTGTATTTTTGAAAGTGTTCTTCCTCCTTCTCTCATATAAAAGTTGAAAGAACAAAGGCCTTCAATCCTCTACAAATAGAAAATGAAGGCATCTTTTCTGTTAACTTCATTCTATTCCGATTAGTCTCACAAGTTGACCTGGCTCCCCTATTTTTCTTCCTAACAATACTAATATAGAGAAACCTAGGAAGCTTTCCTGAGCTGAGTTAATGCCTGGAGAATTAGTATATTTAATATGAACAGTTCAGTGAGTTTAGCAAGTCTCTAGATAATTGCCTTCAGCAACGCTTCTAACTCTTCTCTCCCTAGTCTCTAACATTAAGAGCATAATTCTGTATTTTGATTTCTAAAACAGTATGTTCCTTTATTCCCACAGTTTCCAGACACACATACACAATCACTATACTCTTCTGAAACAGATCCCCAAATTATAATGCTCAGTTTGTCTTTTTAAAAAAAAAATCCAGTCAGCTATTAAAAATGAATTAAAATAAAAGAGAGAAGAAAAAGGTTACATCTCCAAACTTTGAGAACTGCATTTTTAATATATCAGAGTACGTTATTCACTTTACGAACACGTGCAATATCCTTTGCTGTCTGTTGCACTTACATGTACTGAACCTCATCATTTAGCATGATTAGCTGATTATAACCATAGATAAATCAACTTAGAACATTACATTGTTTTGACAGAAGCAGATGCCTTTCTTTGCATGAACATCCCAAAACCTCTGATGTGTTTATTTTTGAAAACACTTTTCTGAAACAGTGTAGGCTATGTTAAGCCATATTGTCTTGTAGAATATCTCCCTATTTGGCTGCCAAATTTTCTGTAAGTGAAACTCAGAAAGATATCGCTATATTACATTTAGGATTGCACCTTAGAAATATCTGAGTTTGATCAGATTAACATGGTACTACAATTATATAAACTTGGAATTTTTAAACTGTCTTTATTTGGAGATGCGTTCCCAAATTCTGTTTCATGACTGAGGTTTTAGTAGGCATTCTAAAAGCTGCACACGTATTATATCTAGTTTATATGTCAATAATGTATATTAGCATTGAGAAGTACTTACTATAAACAGCAAAGTTAAATGCAAGTATCCAATTTTTCTTGGTTGTAATTGCAAATTGTGTGGGTTTGATACACTTTTTGAAAAACCTCTACTTATCTCCCAAATAAAGGGAATGAAGAATATTCACATCAGGACAGACCAAAGATACCTCTAATTTAATATCTCATCACCAATGCTACCAGGTCTTTTCAAGGTCATTAAAACCATTTCATGAAAGACGCTGGAAAAATAACCATTTCCATGTAGGGGTCGGCGTTCGGAAGATCTCGCGTTGTCACGGAAAGTTAGAGGGTTAGTCGCAGCCTTGTGATGTACCTGTAACCCCACCTCCCCTTGTTAGTATAAAAGGAATTAACTGCGCAATAAAAGGCGGAAGTTGGCGCTCACACTGCGTGTGTTATCTGTCTCTTTCCCTGGTCCGGGCCGACCAGTGATCTAAGCGTGGCACCTTGATATGTAGCGAATGCTACATTTCCTAACAAAATTTCTTTTTCCTCCTACTTCCTCTTTTTTTTGTAAATTTATTTAAAGAATGAGGGATTTTTACTCCCTCCCATTTTCACATTTCATCTCCTGTAATTGCAGATCTAAAGAAAGAGATGCTCTGATCTTTCTTTAATCATGCTCTTGGCTTCAGTGGTATTCTGTCATACTGAATTACCCATGATTTCAAGCTCCTCTCAGTTTTAGATGTCATGTCCTTCAGTTTCAATGACTGTCTGTTCATTGTTGGATTCGAACAATTTTAAAACAGCTTTAATTGATGTAACTTGGGGCGGGGAAAGAGTAGGAGCCCTCATTTTTTATGGGGAAGGGAACAGACTCTTTTGTCCCATCTGTCTTTTATAAAAACCACACAAAAGCCTTTTCACATCTAAAATTACTTTCAGACTTTTCTCACCTTGCACAGGTTTTTCATGGACTCAAAAACTGTTAGAAAAAGCCTTTTAAAGAAACCAGAACTAAAAACATAATTAATATATTGACATAAACGAGCAATGGTATCAAACAGTACACACTTTTAAAGGTGGTACTGGAGTTTTTACAGCAGTTCCTGCAGTATTGTAGATTCTAAAATTGGCAGAATTTTAAAATCTAGTGTACTTCTGTTCATCTTAACCAGAGAATTACCATGTTTTCAATAAAAGCGTATCACCTTTTTGCATTTCCTTTGCTTATTTGTTCTCAGAAAGAAATTCATGAAGTTACAAAAATGTTTTCAACATCATGAACCTCCTCAAGGATACCTAGATCTTTTCCACCCATGGCTTCTTTGCCCTGGATGGATTTTACTATGTAATTTTTATTTACTTAGCCCTAAAAATCTGCTTGTCAATATATTAGTATAAATTAAAAGACAAAAACAAAACAAAACAAACCCAAAAAACCTTAAAAGATGCACAAAGCAAAATCAATTATTCAAAATTAATTATTCAAGCAACTACAATGTGTTTAGATAAGCCCTATTTACAGCTCATTAAGACCCAAACGAACTTCAAATAGTCTTCTTGTGTTTTCCATTTTTGCATAAAGCATTAATAAAACCTGAACAAGATCATAATGAGAAATGAACTGTCCAAAGTGGTTTTTAGGTGATTTTTCTAATGGAGAACATCACCTCAGTCATATGAAAGTTCTCCAGTGGAATACAGTTGGACTTCCCATACAAACTTGTGGGCAATACAAATGTATGAAAATTTCTTGCAACATTGCTTAGCAAGCTCTTCATCAATCGCAGCTGATAGAAATTTGGAAGTTTTGCTTCTCTTCTATCCTATTCTCTGCTATTCTCTCTCATCAAGATCTGAATTCTCTTAAGAACAGAAATTAATGTTTCCAGGAAGCTCTAACAACCAACCAGTATACAAGAAAAAACTCCATCTACTTTTAATTAATCAATCCTTACAAAGCAAAACCAACAATTTACATAAGAAGAATAGATTAAGAAAATTGTAGTAGAACTCAGTAAAAAGGGTTATTAAATTTTATTTCCACATACGCTAACTACAAATGTTATCTTTTAGCCTTTGTACAATTTTTTTCTGATAGTAGAGACTGCAAACAGAAAATTACTTCATTGTGCTGCTAAAAAACTAACCAACCAAAAAAACCCAACCAACCTACAAAGTTCCCATTTCTGAGAAGTATGATGTACCACTTGACCATGCTAGGTGCTGTACATGTACGTTAACCAGCACACCCAAAGAAATCAACAAAAGGAAACAGCTGGTCAATCAAGCAAAGAGAAACATAGGATGAGGAAAGAATAAAACGATGATTTTGTTGCCACCTACCATCCTTACATCCCTTCAATCTTCACCTATCACACTTCTCATCCTTAACTATCTACACCCTTCTTTCTACCTGTAGTCTTGATACCAGACATTGCTCACAGTTCACCATCTGAACCAGAATTATTTTTACCAGTAATTGATCATCTTCATTACTTTTAGAAGAACACTGGGATATATCATGCCCTAGGGAGCCAGGGCTGTGTAGCAAGTAAGTACGGTCTCCGGCTCAGTAGCAAATAAACCAGTGTCTGTTTTCAAGTTACATCGTTCTCCTTTGTAAGCAGTAACAAAAAAAAAAAAAAAAAAAAAAAAATTATGCTGTTAACCATAAAGTTCTGAACTTACTTACTTTCCTTCTACACTGCAAAATAATCACCTAGGTTTTTCCAACTTTTCATCAATACTTTGTACCAAGTCAGTGCCCTATGGAACTTCATTACATAAGCTAAATTTGTAATATCATAAAAATGATACCAAGCTAATTTGACAAGGTCTGTTTTCCATAAACCCATGCTGATTAGCAATAATTATATTACCCTTGTTTAATTCTTTATTAATTGAGTCCTTTAGAAACCATTCCATTATTTTGCCGAGATCAATGTCAGGCTGACAGACTTATAATTATCTGGGTCGTCCCATTTAGCCTTTTACTGGCACAACATTAGATTTCTTCCCACCGTCTGGAACTTCCTCAATATTCTATGGCTTACTAAAAATCAACAGTAATGACTCAGAGAATGACTCAAGCAGATTTTTCAAAACTCTCAGAGACTTTTAATTCAAACTTGTTGATTACTAAATGCCCAGCATTACTATCCATTATTAAGCATCCTTAGTTAATGTTGTACTGAAACTTTGTCATGCTCTTCTGCTATCTTTTCCAAATGCAGAACATCAATACTTGCACAGAATTTCTGACATTTCTACTTTATCATTTCAAACTCTTCTATTTTTCATTTCTATGGCATTATTTAAAACCTTCCCATTTTCATTACTAATGAATTAATTATACTTTAAGATTATGTTTACTTATTTTTATATATTATTTTTCCATGTAATATTCCAGTACCAATAAAAAAAGAATATTTTACAATGTTGATTCTACCCCACCAATGATTTATTTAGGGGTATATTTATATACATATGCAATATATGTGATAATACATATATATATTATATATACCTATGTGTGTATATATACACACACACATTCCTCAATAGCTTTCTACAATTTCTAGATTCTGATTCGCAATCATTAACATCAACTTCCCCTTCACTTTTCTTGGTTGATTTATTTTAGCCACTCTCGCTTGCCCTCAGTGAGTTCTCTTTTTAAACAGAACTGTCACAATTACTCTCAAAAGCTGGCCTTTTCAGTGCAACCAAGCACGCATACATATATATGCATACACACACACAGAGAGATTTTCTGAAGTCATCCTGCAGCTCAGAATTTAGCTAACTCATGTTCTTTTATACTTCGGTTAATTACTCCCTTTGGTACTTAAGCCATCACGAATTTTGTCTTCATCTGTGAAGATGATGCCTAATATAGAATTCTCTCAAAATCAGATTTTGTAGAAGGAAATTCATCATCTACATTTATGTACATTAGATATATATTTTTAAAAAGAAAGTCAAACAGTACTGTTAGAAGGCAGTGTGACTCCAGTAACATCATACAAATTGAAGCCTCCTACAATAGTGATTTTTCATTCCTACACATTACAGGAGGCTTTTAAGGAGCTGGTTACATTGCGCTCTGCTGGTGGCCTACTGCACATGGTGAATTAGATCCTCATTTTGCAAATTATATATTAGAAAGTGGAGCTATGAGTTATTCTAGAGAATTACTTCATAAATTATATGAACACAGAAAAACTCCACATATTTGAACCACCACTTCTCCTCTTCTTCCCTCTCAGTGCTATTTAAATATGTTTTCAGCCTTTCCATCATTTGAATTTTCCCATTAGGCTACATTATTTGCAACCTGTTCAAATTTATTATAAATGAGGCATTTCATTACTTTTTATTTATTGCAGGCACTTAACATTTGCACACAAGCAAAGCATTGCTTCTTTTCATCTTCTTTGATGTATTGATTAATGTTGTTTTCCAGTATCTTGATTTTGTGCTAAATTAATGGGTTTTCTCCCTTTGCATCCATTCTTCTCACTGCGCCCTTGGCCACGTTCTCCCTTCTAAAAGACCAGCTCCTCATATAATAACATGCAGTAAACCTCCTTCCACCAGAGACCAGCCCTACAACACATCTCAAATCCCGTATCTTAAAATATTGTCCTGGATTACAGTTCATGTCAAGAATCTCTCTTTACCCTTCGGACAAAAGGTCAGTTGGGTCATACTTTCCTTTGCCCTTTTTCCAGTTCTATTGTGGATTTGCTTAAGTGAATAATTTGCCAATATAGCAGGATAAAGAGAGAACAATCTTGGTATCCTAAAAGCCCAGGGAAGACAGAAGTTTAGGAAAGGATCAATTAACAGTTTTGAATTTGACTAACCAAGCAAGATAGATGAGGAGGACAAAGCAGATAAAGAAATCGCTAAAAGCAGATCATTAAAAATTTCGATAACACAGTATAGAGAAGGACCAGATGATGTAAAACATGCAAGAAAAACGTCACGGGTGAAAAAACCTAAAGATCAGTAAGTCATATGTGAAGCAGTTCATGGATATGAAATAGAGGGAGAAATTGAAGTTCGATGGAAAAGAGATGTATTATACTTTTTAAATTTTTTTTGAAGATGATGGGATAGTTGCTTGTAATTTCTTTTATGGAAAAAAAAGTGAAAAGGTAGTGAATGGTTAAGTACATGTGTGAGACTGGAAGGTGGTGAAGGGGGACAAGGTAATAGTTTGGGCAAACAAAAAGATTAAATAAATTCAGAAGGAACATTAATTAATCTTTGCCTACGCCTGCATTAGTAATCATGTGGCGCAACAGGAGCAGATTTCAGGAGGCCTTCTTTTGGGTTAAAAGCAGTCTTCTCCCACCACTAAATGCTGCATGGTCCATCGGAGCAGACTAGGATGCACCCAAAGGGAGGTCACTTGAAAACTGCTCTATAACGCGAACAAATGCATGGCAAGCGAAGATGACCCAGAGACCGAATTCAAAACTGCACCCCTGATCCACGCTAAAATGCTCGATCATGCTGATCAAGCTAAAAGCTCAATACGCCCTGTGGCACGCTGCCAAAATATTCCAAACCTTTTGTGGATGGAAGCGTTTAACGCCATGAAAACGTTGGCTTAAATGAATTTGTACTTCATAGATACTAATTGTATGAAGTCTTTGAAAAAAATAATTTGCATTCAAAGGGATGCTGACATTTTCAGTCCACTCCTAAGTCTTCTGTTTTGACAGCACAGTCAAGTGAATGACTGGTATTTGTAAGAAGGATACAAATGCCACAAAAAAGTTACAGTGCCAGAAGTTGCTTCAGTTGCACAACACAAATTAAGATAGATAAATCCACAACAGCTCCTAGTATAGAGTGCTCCTAATGAATACCTGAAATGCTTCCCTATACTACCTTCCCCATCAGCAGAGAGATATCTTAAGGGTATCCATCCCATCTATTTCAAAGAGTGCTTCTTTAAGACTAGAAAAATATATATTGATTGGAAAAGAAATAGCTTAATTTTTCTTTCGTACCTTTACAAAATAAAGTTTCTGATGTATGCAGAGATCAACACATGAAGACAGTTTCTCCACAAATTTCAGACACTATTACGTGATTGTTAAGCAAAAACATTGCTTATTAAGAAGCACCACTGAATACTGTATCACATTAGCTGCTCCTGCTAAGATTCTGTACTTCTCACCAACTGCATCAATTGAAACACTGCATCTTTTCATGGAACATTACACCTTTTGTATTTGATATTGCCAGATAGATTCCATCTCATGACATTTTAAAAAAGCAAATGCCTTTTACACCTTTCTTTACTTTTTTCCTTGTTACTTTGATCTTTTTCGTAATTTTCTACAGATCCATCAAGAACTGTGATAGAGCCACATAGGATTTTAGTATTTCTTCGATCATGCTAAATCAGTGTTGTATAAATACAGTTATCACAATACCATGAAAGCAACAACCACCATTCTTGCTTTTCCATACAAAGCACTTAGGATATCTGTAGAAAACAGGTAACGCACACCGCATGTTAAGGCGGTGCAGGAAACTTCAGCCATAGACACAGCTGTATTAAAGGACCAATCCCATTGATAACAAAGGCATGAGAAAGATTACAAAACCGGCCCCAAACACAGCCTGCATTAAAGTGAATTAAAATACACTCTTGGTGACTTGAGAAACTCATTGTGATACAGTATCACAGGTGGCTTTATGCCATGAGTTTCATATTTTCCCTGGAAACAAAAAACATAATTCCTACATGTGAATTATTCTATTTTGATATTAATAGATGAGTTCTGACCCCCAGTAGAAAAAGTGATTTGGACATTAGTATACAGGTACTACTCTTCTCTCTTGTTACCAGCGTAGCCGCTTCAAGCTTTCTCCAGGTATTCAAAAGTCCTGGGTAAGCACTTTGATACCACAGAAGTCCATGTTGTATGAGGATAACAAGGCACACGCTTGGAAAAAACAATGCTATCTCATTAGACCACAGATAACCACAGATAAACCAATTCGCACACTTCAGAGAAAAGCTATGACACACTGTGTATTATCGCATATCCAATCATGATGTTGCCAAACCACTTTAAATTTAGAATATAGCCAGCATAATTTATTCAGATAAAACCTAAGACAGGAAAAGTGTATTATAAAAATAGTACTCCTGGGAAATTAGGGATTTTATTATTAACATAAAGAGAGAGTTAGCCTTCAAGGTGCTGCAAAAATTCTTTTTCTTCTTAAATTGCTTTGCTGAGTGGTATCTAAGCATGCACTTTGCATTTCAAGAGTCATTTTCTTTGCAGAATACCAGGCTTACTTTATAGTTTATTTGAGAAACTGATCTGTAAAAAAAGCAAATAAATTCACCCCAACTCTGGATGGCAGATCCTACATACACCAAGAGGAAAAAAACCACTAATTCATACACAGGCAAGATTTTCATTACAGACATTGCATAAATGCGCTTGCTTATCTCTTCCCTGTAAATAAACAGGCTATGAAATCCAATCATTATTTAACTGCAAAAAGTCTATTTGGCCTCTGGGCTATATAGATGTATTTCAAATGTTTCTGTCTGTTCTGCACTCAATACATTCTGTACTTACCTTAAATTCTGCTATTTTCACATAAATGTTATGTTACCTAAAAATTATTATTTATTGTAAATGTTCTTATTCTTGCTTTTTCAACTGCAAAATACTTATAGGTCTTTATTCCCCGCTATTGAGAAAGTCTGTACAAACATAAAAGCCGCACACGTGCCTTGTTCACTTCCACTTTAAACCTGACACTTTCACCCATGTAAACACTACCTTATTCAGCAGAGGTAGAATAGGGACTACTCAGTCAAAATAAAGAAAATCCAACCTTAACAGTTTTCCTGGATAAAAATGTCTGACTGTGTATACATTACAAGATATGGAACAAGGCTTTAAGATACACAAATCCTGTATACCTGTGCTGTAGTCACTCCAACTGTAATTAGGAAGTAATTGTTTTAAAAACATAAATGACATAGCAGGGATGAACAGGAAGCAGTTACTCGTTATTCTAACAGAGCACTCAGTCATCAGTTAATGACATTAGCATTAGACTGGCTTAAGACCCCAAAAAAGGGAGGTAGTTCACCACACAAGGTGTGGTTAAACCATGAACTTCCTGATACAGGATGTTGTAGATGCTAAAAATTATGTAGGGCAGACTAGAAAAATTACTCTAAGGAGTCTGCTAGGGTTTAAAAATTGGTATGAACCATGCCTGGCTTTGGGAAGCAACCAAGTTGCAAAGGATTAGAGGTTGGACTTCAGAAATTGACCTTAGTCACTGCCAGAGAGAGAATACTGTGCTGTGGTATGACCCAGTGCAGTCTTCCCAGGTTTTTGGTGTTCATCCACCTTATAAAGCACTTGAGAAAGTTTAAATCAAAACAGTTATGTATGCACAAAGTGCTATTAGTATTATTATTACTACCCATAAACAATGAATAACAACACCACATCACAGTTTCTTCTGATGATGTGTCAAAGACGTACCTTGCTCTGTAACAAAGGTGCAGAGCTCTCCCTCTTTTCTGATACCACTGTAGCACCCACCAGCTGGGACTTAGAAAGAAATACATGACAGTAACTGACCTCCTAAGGCACACAAAATCTTTCTCACTTCAGTCCAAACAGACATGAGCCTTCATGAACTTCCACAAACGTAACTGACAAATTGCAACACTGGTCAGAAAAAAAAAACCCTAACAATTTCTCATTTATTTGGACTTTTGGAACCAACTATTATTATTAATAAATTAATAAAATCTGAATTTCAGCTAAAGGCCACACTGAGACTGATCATTCAAAGCCAGAAACCAGGATGAAAATGAGTTAATGTGCACTTGAGCATTCACAGATTTGCACTATATGATACACCATATATCATATGCTCTGCTTTGAATAAAACTGATACGACTTGACAGTTGCTTTTAAAAATAAATTAAAAAAAAGTCAAAGTAAAAAAATAATTCACTTTTGGTAAGCACAATTTTACGCGTTCACACTAAAAACATTATTCTTCTGTACTTTAAGTATACTTCATTCTTCTAATGATTTATTTTAGAAATTTATTTTTAATCAAGCTGTTTCTTCCACATCAGTAGCGAACTTCACCTTTAGAGAGTGCTGCTACTTAAACCTCTCCTCCTTCATTGCTCACAGGCAAAAACTCTAACAGGATTTAGTTAATACACTTCCACGTACCTGCTACGTGGTCTGACTGAATACAGTTCAGTGTGGAAAGAAAGAGTGACAGTCACCAGGGAAGATGACAAACCTCCTAAGAAACCCATTTCCAAAAAACCTAGCTTCCCCCTTTACTGTTACAACCTTGACAGCCTGGAAATGCTGAGTTGTTTCTTTGCATCATGCATGTTACTTTTTATGCCATTTTTATATTTGGCAAAGTTTCTATTACAATCACATTTGACTTTCACAGTTACTGAAAACTTACATTTCTCGATGTTAATGCTGTCAGATTAAAAAAGGAAATTTCTACATGACTGTTTTCATCCAAAACCAAACAAGTTTCTTACCCTTCCCATTTCTGAGCCTTCCTCAACAGTTAATGAAAAAATCAGACAGTGCCGGTAGGCTGAATTTATCCCTTTTTAATGCAGATGGCTAAAATGGGAGGGCTGCAGTGTCCACTGAAAGCACATGAAATGGAGCCAAAATCATCTTCAGTTTGCAGATGGCTGAAGTTAATTGAGATGAATCTAACACACTGTCTGCAAACCATACATTAATAACACTGCATTTTTTCCTTCAGACATGTTTGTGAGTTAATTTTGGCTAATTTTATTTATTACTGAGCAATAAACAGAACTAAGTTACACTTCTAAATGCAAAGGAAAATCTAATTCAAAGATTTATAGATAATAATAATAATCTCAGGTCCGCTTCTGAACTCAAAATTATTTTGGATTTATTCAGAATGACACAAAATACCAAAGTTAATAAACATAATCAGCCTATTACAGTCTTACAAAATGCAGCTCTGCAGCTTCTGCAGGAGATAGAGTTGGATTTGACTCAACACATGCTGCATTGCTTCTCTTTTCCTAAATAAGATAGTGAGTATTGCTCCAATTCCTTTTTCAGTTGGACTAGTGAAAGTCCAGTACTTAGATAGCCGATCCTGGCAATTTGGAAGCTCTTAGCTAGACACCAAAATGGCAACTCTAACTGAAACCAAGTGAAATACAAAACGGGACAAAAGCAGAACTGGCTTAACGTTGCAAGGAGAAAATACCATCCAAAATTAGATTTTGTAAAATCCAAAGTTTAAAAGCTTTTATCATTAGCTTTCTGTTATTATCTCCTGCACCTCTGCTGACTTCAGAGAAGGGAAAGCAAAATTTGATGCAACATCTTTTGATTTTCCATTGACCCGTACAGATACCCATCATTAATTAAATTCCCTGTAGCGGAACTTTTCCTTTTATAACTCTCCAGTACAAATCCTTCAGCTCAGTGACATCCTGGCCAAGTTTTCTGCCTTTGCTTTTTTTCCATCCTCTTTGACAGCGATACCCTTTAAGGTAGCTGGAATGTTTCCAGCTTCTTTGAGAAACTGAGTTTTCAAAGCACTGGCCTCGTGGGTGCTGACATTTCCTTACATTCCCTAACCCTAAAGAGTTATTAACAGTTTTCTCACAGTATAGGCTATTTGTACCTGTGCTGGCTGGCAGAAGGTCTGAAAAAAACCCAACGGCTCAGTCTTGCCAAAGTCTGGGATGTAAATTGTCAATCAGGGTGAAGAAAGGAAGATGCTCAGAGGGGAGTGCTTTTCACAAAGTCCTTCAGTTCCTATCATCTTCCCAAGAGGAGCTGGAGAACATCCAACTGCCACCTCCTAACCTTCCCTCAGACACAGCGGCAAGACAGTGCAGGGACAAGGCCACGCTCAAGGTCTTCATTATCCTCAGCAAGGCAGGATTTGGCCTCGAGTGAGGATGTGCTACGTAGCCCTTTCAGACTTCTTAAGTGAAGGGCAAAATAAGGCATCTTCTTGAAATTGTTTGAAGTGGATTGACATTTTTCAGTTGAAGACTGTTGTTAGTTTCACAGCAGGCCTAATTTTTAAATTTAATGTTCTAGCACATAAAAAAAGGAAAGCATCCTAGGGGGATAACAACTTCTAGCAATCAAGTGATTGCATATAGCTGCTGTTTTTGCAGGTACGATCTCTTTAAGGAGGTTGTAAAATAGCAAAATCATAGCCTTCAGATGTACGGATTATCTGAGTTTGCAAGAAAACAATAATGTCTGGACTTTTTGCTGGTATGGTTTAGCTTTTTTTCTTTCATCATAAATATGTCATAATAAGTAAATCAGCAAATGGTCATCAGGTCAGAATGTATCACCTCTATTTTATACTATCACTCCAAGGTTTTGTTAGGGTTTTCTGTTCTTTCTTTTTTTATCTCTATAGCCACTTCTGAAGAAAACTTGTTTGCAGTTTTGCTCAGGGAAAAAAGCAAGATTGACCTAGGCTATTTTAACTACCTAGCTCTACTCAGTCAACTGAAATAGTTCAATATTGTATTAATACTACAGCAGCGAACACATCTCTGCATGAACACTTCTTCAGTTTTCATTAAGTCCCTTACTTTTACCATCATTTTCCTAAATACATATCTTTATGTTACACACAGAGAGTAGTACACAAAGGACAAGATACTATTAAAATTTAATAGCAGTGTATAATAAAACGCTGTATCACATTTTTCATACAAAATACAGCCTCTCAGGTAGAAAAGGGTTTCCTGAAACCCATCTTCAGGTTTGTTTTTACATTAAATAAATATAATTTAGATAGTAAAGAGAAATTAAATGGATCAAAGACAGTACTATTAACTTATGTTACCATGTAGTTGTTAAATATACCATGTTATATGCAATGTATGAAACTTGGCCATTAGAAAAAAAAAAAAATCAGCTGTTTTCTAAATGCAGGTGTGTTATATTCACAAAATTTTAGCATTGGTGAAAAATCAAGTTTCCATATACACAAAGATGATGCAGTCATACAGTCCCCATAACTTTTGCATAAACTTGGGGTTTAGTACTTTTTTCAGACACTTCTAGGTTCAAATTAGAATCAGTAAGCACTAGTCAAAAACAAGGAATAGAGAAATATGGAAGCCAACAGTTACGGATCTAAAATGAAGTGTGCCCCTCCATCTTCCATCAGGAAAATAGGGAAACATGGGTACCTGCTGTATGCCACAGATATTGTGAGAGATGATGCTTTAGCAATACAGCTACTCTCATTTCTGAAAAGTGGCTTTCAAGATAAATTCATGTTTGTAAACTAGTTATTGTGAAGCATGTTAGCCTGAAAGCAAGACTTCATTTTAAATTTGTATTTATTATGCAATATAGGCAATACACAATCTTGGGAGTGGCTAAGTTCAACAATTTAGAAGCACATTACAAATATGAGATCTGAAAGTTTATAAGAAGATTTGTAAGGGTTTCATGTCAGACCAGCCTCTTCCTCTTTACGTCCTAGTATTTGTTTCTATCATAACTGGAATGAATGGATACATTCTCACTTACCTCTCTATCTGCTGCTCCTAGCCAGGCTTATAAATAAAAAAATAGGAGATACCATCCTTGCACATGAACTGAACTCAGTAAGAAGTCTTAAAATTGCTCTAGCAGTACCCCTAACATGAGACTGTCAGCCAGACTTCTAGATCAAAACAAGGCATGCATGGGAAGATCTCAACCCAGACTCTAATCACAATCAGTGAGATAAGTCTTATGTTATTAAAAATATATTGCATCTTTTTATTCAATTACTTTATCACAAATACATGACATAAGAGATGAACTTGCATTTAAAAACTCAAGGTTCTGGACTGTTTGAGCTTACTAAGGACAAAATAATCAGTTGCAGATGCTTTCACTTAACATTCAGAAAGATCCCATGGGACAGCAAGATTTAATTTTATGGTCATCTGCCATTTTAATGATGTGATTGTTATAATGCAGAAGATCTCTGTCTTACTTGCCTGGTTATAGAAAACATGCTAAACTAAATTGGGAACACATTCAACTGCACTATTGCTACCTTGTATCATTAACAAAATATGTGTCCTTGGAATATGAATACTAATATATCTACTCTTTTATTTAAAGGAAAAAACATAAATCATTGCTATTTAACCAACATTTAAGTCTGTCAGTTACTCTCATTTACATATTTTTTTTCCACTTCCAATCTTGAATTTCATGCAACCTAAACCATCTTGTACATCTCCAAATTCTACCTTTCCGGTGCATTTCTTTCTATTTGGGATGTGATACAATACAGAAATGTTCAGAGCACATGTGTTTTGGAAGAGCATAAACTATTTCATTTTCAGTGAGCACATTTACAAAGAAGGTGAGCTTTTCATCTACCATTACCTACAAGGAAACCTGTGTATCTTAAGTAGCTCCAAAAGAAGCCATAAAAGAAGCATTATCATTCATTTGCACACTATGTTACAGCTCAGATTCTCTACAGCCCTTACACATAAAAACCTTAATGTCTGCTGAAAGATGGTAATGCAACCAAAGCAAATGAGCCAAAAAGATCCCTCCTAAGGGTCCAACATACACTCATGGACTGTTTTCTGTTCCCTGGCAAAACCAAACATAAGACAAGATTAAGTTTTTATTGTAACGTAACAGATCAAGACTATAAACAAAAGGACTTTTGTGAGAAGAGGGAGAAAAACTGTCAAACAAATGAATGTATTTTTTGTTAAGAACTAAATAATACTTGCCATATAGTAACACTTAATTTGAAACTAAATAGTGGTATCTGCCCATAATTTTGTCCAGGAAGAAATTAACACAGGAAAGGAGAAGACAATCTATGTGTATAAAATGGCCATTTCCTTCAGGTTTCAAAAGTCCAAGCTGGAATTACTGCTCTGACTAGAACCCAGCCAAAGAAATGTAAAGACCATATCAGTTTATCACCAGAAGCACCAACAATAATGTATATGACTACCATATTTAAAATCTATATCATTTAAACCTCATCTATCATTGTAATTACCTTGTATTCTTCTTGTTTTGCTTAACTTTCCACAAAGAAGCTATTCCTACGAAGATTAAAACTCTTTTCTTAACAGATCTTTCACGAGTAAGAATGAAATAACCAATATTTCCAGAAAACTAAAAGTGAATTCTTACTTTTCTGCTTTCTGTGCTAGAAATTGACCTTTGGGATTCAGAGCATAAAGCTGTTACGGCGCACTTAGAAGATCTAAATTAAGTAGAAGGGTGTCCATGTTCTCCAAATACTTAGCAGCTTTTAGGAACTCACAAACACTCAAGTGCATTTGAGTAGACAAAAAATTATTACAGTTGATACTGTTATTCCTGGTATCATTGCATCACTTTTCCATGTACTAAGAAAGAGATGTTCAAAGAGACATGTCCAGATTCATGGAACAAGGCAGCAGGGACAGCACAGCACTCAAGTCCCAATTCTTAGGCCCCTGTTCCAAAGGAACAACTTAAGCAAATATTTCCTCACAAAACCTCCTCTTCCCACCCAGTTAAAGGTGGTATAGCTATTAACACTTCACATATGTGTCCGTATTACTTTTATAGAGCCTCTTATGACAAACCATGGTCTGCTGCCTCCAAAGTCCAATCTAACAATACAAACAGAACTTAATTTGCTTATATATCAATTACAAGAAAGAATGCCATATGCTACAACTCCTCACAAGGAACTGCCTCAAATCAGTAGCAGTCTGGCACAAGCAGCAGCAGCAGTATGAACAAGATTTGAATCTGGGACAAAAAGAAAAGACAGAGAGGCAGACACTCAATCCCGAAGCAGAGTTACCCCCACCGGCAGTCTGGGCCTTGCACGGTTCCCTCCGTGCTTCCACTGAACTTGAACATTAAAGTTCATATTTTTCTACTGGAATGAAATTTTAATTTATCTGCTCCTAGGTAGTAAGACTTTAATATAAACCTGTCTTTCTAACTAATGTTTCTATTCCATCCACATTAAAGAATCTAGCTCAGCTTTACATCAGCAGCTTCAACCAAACTCACTCCCCGTAAAAGTGGTAGCAAGTATTATTTACTCTACTACAGCACGTTGTTGCTCCTGAGTTCTCTTTTCACTAGACCTGATGGTAGGCACAACAGAGAATATTTCAACATTCCCATCTGTCTCCTTGGCACTTCAAACCAAGTGAGTCGCTGCCACTTTGATGGTAAATTAGAATTTCCCACCAGATACATTAAGCCAGAGGCTGCTGACAGGTTGCCCTATCTCCCTCAATGCCTTCTTGCCTTCAATCTATTTTTGATAATGAATAATCTGAGCATGTTAAGAACAAGCTTCTACACGACATGTATTAAATTGCAGGAATTGTCAATAAAGGAATAATATATGGTCTGAAAAAATCCTTTTATAAAAGACTTTTAAAGCATCATTAAATTTATTACAATACTTCCAGTACGTCTTAAGCATTCTCACGAGACACAGTCACAAAAAGGTTAATGGTAATGCTTGGGAGGGAGAAGACGGCCATGGTGATCAGACATACCAACTCGCAGAGAAGCTGGCAACAGTAAAGCGAGGATCAGCCCATGACTGCTGCTAAAACAGCAATACTGCACTTCAATATGTTCTCTTAAATCTAGCTCTCTTCCAAGATAAATCACTACGACTACGTCAAGAAAGTTATAGTCCCAGTTTCTCACCGATTACGCTCTTGCCCAAGACAATCTAATTCTTTATTTCAACTTCAATTTTTGTAGTTTAAGATGTATGAATCTACTTGACAGCTGAGCTCAGAGGAGAACTGCAGACCTTCCACTTCAGTGCTGCAGGGGGGTATGAGTAGGTACCTCGAGGGACCAGCAAACATCGAGGGCATATTTTGTTGTTGCTGTTGTTGTTGCTGCTGTGAGGTGAGCAACAGAAGACGATCCTGAAGGTCTATCCAGTTTAATACAAAGAAAAACATATTCCGCATCACCTTTGGGAACAAAACATATTTCCCAACGTTTTTCCAAACACCAAAGCCAGGCTGTTCAGGTCAAATGTGTTACTTAAAAAAATAAGCACTTTTCAACTCCAAACAAAATACAGTGTAAGATTCCAAGTTACTTCAGGGGGATGTAGATTATGTTTAGGGCAAGTGATCAAGAAGCGATCTAAACAAAAATAAACCATTTAGGACAAGTAGACAAAAGAGCACATTGCAAGGAGAGGGATACCCTCTCCAGTGAAGTCCCTCGGAACAGCAGTGCCAGACCTTGCAGAGCAAAATGACAGAATCCACATGCTGAACTTCATTCATACAGAAGTGAACTACAAAATAACATTTATTATGTAATACTAAGCCACTAGAAGAGAAAATAGGACGCAACACCGATTTCTAGACTGATGCTGAGATAGATGCAAGGGAAGGATCAAACTAACACTATTACCAAAGGTTTCTGTTCCTGATAAAACACATAAATGAAAATTTCATAGTCTTTGCTTGAAATACTATTTTCAGTCTTTCAACATATTTTCATGACTATCTTATATTTCTTACATCAAAAGACTCAGGCATATAAAAGTGTAATAAATAAATCTGCTTCTGAACATGAAAAATGACAGGGACATATCTTGTCATCATTTTATTCAACTGATCCTGAATGGAGAATTTGGGGCACTTACAGATTTTCTTAGTGAACTGAAAATTTTAAAAAAATTACAAATTTCTCATCTGATTTCCACTTGATACAGAGGATGCTCAGACCAGGTAAAAGCATTCTGTATATGTAGCTGCCTGATCCTAGGCAGGTAAGTGACTATACACACATAAGTAAAAAAAAACCACACCCAAAACCACTGTTAGGTTTGCCAGATGTGGGCTGTCAAGGAAGGCAGTTGTCTCTAAAAGACACCTCTCCCCTGACAGATACTCACTGCAACAATCAATGCAAGTATGAAGCAATGTTTACATTAAAACAAAGATAATACTAACATTTTTATAGGGTAAACAGCCTATGTAGTTGTTGATTTGCCTTGGGCTATTATTTACACACGTTTCTTCCTATTCTGAAATTATTAACAGGAAGATACTGAAGCGGAAATTGTGGATTTACCTGGACACCAGAGACCACCTTTGCCCATCAACTCAGTATCTGTTTAAGCCCGTTTGGCACATTATACAACACAACCTGTTATTCAACATATCTGTACAGCAGAGGATTTATTTTCCTATGTTTTCTACTCACCATTCAGATAAGAAACGTAAAGGTGTTGCTGAATGATTTCACTCAGATACAGAATGCTGCAATACAGCCTTGCCAGCACTGGAAGGAAGAGGGCAGCTCTCCCCTGCGATCCAAAGCAGTATATTAATATTTGTCCTTATGTCCTTAGGACATAAGGTCCTCTTTGGCCACTTACCTAGGTGTCCTCATCCCAATGACAGGGCATTCTTTATGCTTTCTCCCTGAAAAAAAAACTCTTCCCAGATTTAAAAAACAAAATGAAACAAAACCAACCACAATAGTTTACAGGGCTCAAATTTTGGGGTTTATAGTCCAAGTTTCTATCACTAAATTTGATAAACACGCTGCCTCTGAAGATTAATTGTTTGACACTAGGGAGGGGTTAAGAAATTATTATAAACTATTATCTCTATACCATAACTACCAGGAGGTCTAAATTATTAACTTACCTAATTAAACATAGAGAAGCAGTGCTTATCAAAGACAAATGCGAGGTTTTCTGATAGACATATTCCATCCTTCATCAGATCTAAACTCCGGACACTTTGATTCCTCCTCAGCTGCTGCAGTCCTGCTTAGTGCATCCGATTATCCACCAATACCTCTGCCCGGGCACACATGACTCCAAAAACGTATTAAGCTCCTTATGTCATTGGCTAAAAATCACGCAAGAAAATACAGGCAAAATACCTGCATCTTCTTTTACAAGATTTGCTTCCTTGATTCTGGTTTGCAACATTGATAAACTGAAAACATGAAGTGTTCCTCATAAGACTCAAAGTTTTTACATTAACTTAGGTCAAATTTGCATCTGAATCTGAACTGAAGCAATTTGGTAATTAGGAACTCTGGGTTTGCCTTCCAATAAGTTGGATTTCAGTTAGTCTCTAACACTCAAAAGAAAGCAAGAAAACACTGAGCTGCTAAGGGAGCCAGGAAACAACTCTAAAATGGAGAGAGAAAAACAAAGAGAAGAAACTTCTCCACGATTCTTTTAAGCAACTACAAGATAAAGTGAAAAAAATGTTTATTCAAATTCTTCATTAAAAAAAATTTTTTCCTCTTTCCATGAGAATAAAATATTTTTATTTATAATTGAAGTTAAATAACAGTGGTGTCTGAATCAGCATGACTTCAATAGTTTGTAATGACTTCGAATTTAATTAATATCGTTATTTCCATCTTCATCGCTTTTAGCATTTTGAAATGTGCTCACACTTTCCAGTTTTCACTGTATCTTTATCCTCCACAACTGGCAAAAGTACTTCATTGTTATGAAATGCTATGTGTCTATACATACAAATGAAAAAAATCTAAGGTTTTATTAATGGAAAGGCAGATGAAAATAGCTATGAAAACCCTTTTTCAGCTAAAAAATCAGAGATTTGCAACACCATAGAGCACTAGGTATCCTAGATGTTTGAGTGGCAATCTGACTGCTCGTTCTCTGTTTTAAAGTAGCTTTAATTAGCACCTGAAGCCTCAACATGACTTTGTGTTCTAGCAGCAAAATCATATATTTTTAATTTCTCAGTATTTACTGATGAATCAAAAAAGCACCCAACACAACTTGCTTACAGTATACAGTAGAAGTCATTCAAATCTATCATTCAGTGACTAAAGCTACTCCATGGTTTTATTTTGCTAAGTCTATTTCCTCAACTGGACGCTTCCATCTTACAAATTTACAAAGTTCAGTGGCATGAATATTCATGTCCATTAATATGAACATTAATATGAATATATCCCATCCTTCCTCTCAGCTTACAAATGTCCCGTGTCTTACACTGATTCTGTCTCAATCAGGAACTCTGAGAGGGTAACAATTCACTAATACAGCACGTGTATGAATATATAGAAGAAACAATAGTATTTTACTGTGAAATTTCTTTTTCCAGACTGTATTTCTTATTACGATGCCTTCATACACTTGTTATTCTCAACCAACGTTGCTATTAACAGCCACTAATAATTGTATTTTTCTTGAAATACAGATTTTTTTAAGAAAACATCCTAACAAAATCGTAAAGGTCTCTCATTCTCATTCCTCGTTTCTTAAAAAAATCAAACAAAAAAAACTATTTTCCTGCTGCCAGCCACACGCATCATGCCTATCAGTAGAAAGAGGATTCACACAATTCAGGGGTTTGCATCCATCTAAGCAAAGCCTCTTCGATAAACTACCCAAAATGCGATGTGGGGAAGCATTTACCATAGTAAATGTGAACCACCCCAAGGTCTCTAAGGTTCAGAGAGCATTTATAATTATCTTGCAATTGCTCTGAGCGTATTTTATTGTCCAAGAAATTCCCTCCGTCTGCTGCTGCTTATCCTTCTTGAGCAGAAGCAGTAGTACTGCATTTGCTCTAAAACTGACACCCCTTTTGTTCACCTTTGCTGTCCTCTGATGGCATTAACATCCCTCGGTTGGGATTAAATTTCATTGCCCCATGTCATGATAAAAGGAAAACTGTGACAACAAACATAAGAAATAGTGACTATTTGTAGTTCAAAACCACCTACCAAATTTGATTTCTCTTCCTTTCTAAATGGAAGGTTGTGAATACTTTATTTATTTATTTTCTAAAAATAAACTAATCTCAGAACAAAACAGATGCTCCCCAAATTTAGATTCAGACACAGTATCATGAAGTACATGCAGAAATTAGCTGGATTATTTAACAGACTCTGCAGAGCGGTTTCCAAGCCAGGTTTTCTTAAACTGCATTACACCGAAACCATAACACATATTACTGCATTTCCCCCTTATAAACAGGGTGAAGACTAAGACTGAATGAGGGCAAACTTTCCACAGGGAAGCCAACCTGTTCAGACTGGGAAGCAAAATCACATGGAGAGGGTAGGGAATCTTAAACCCCTAACAAACAAAAAAAACCCCACTTGACTTTTTCTGACTAACAATAATGTTAACTCATTTAATACGGCTCTGACATTTGCTTTCAGAACCACCTGGGACCTGGAAATAAAGTTTAGTATCTAGCCTGCAGTAAGACCTATTATTACAAAAACCAGAGCCCATTTCTATATGTCATAGCCGACTTTTTATATTCAGAGTCTCTCAGTAGTCTGTTTTCTCCAGCATGCTGTTCAATACATGTGAGATCCTGGCAAAATCTTTTCTAAGCCGCAGTAGATCATTGTGGATACATCTTCAGATAAAATACAATTATATCCCACAGAAAACAGGAGGTGGCAAATGCCTCTGAGCTACACAGCAGCATCGAGAAACAGGACAAAGGTGGAAAAAGGGATCTGCTACCTTCACTGATTACAAATAGAAATACTTAGCATGCAAAGACTTAGATTAAGTTACTTTCTTGGGTTGAAACCAGCCTGTTTAATAGGATCCTTTTGACTCTGAGGTGACATAAAGAATAGGATTTAATTTCAATAAATGTAAATGTTGCATATCTTGCCAGACTTCTTCCTCACTATAACCACTGGAATTCGGACAGAAAGTTATAGTTCTGCTTACTTGAGCAGAAATTAAAATATAGACTAGTAGTTTCAATGTAAGAATTAGATCATACGTTCACCTTACGTTAATACAACATGAAAAAAGAACCATGGGGCTCAGAAACATTAACTTGGCAAAATTTGTGAAGATCCATTTTAAAAATCATGTTTCTTCCTTATGTTATCTACTTGACATAGTTTCCCAAATATTTTTCAGCTATGTATACAGTTTAGAATAAATCCTGCTAATTTACCTTTTTTTTTTAATCATAACAAACACTGCGCCTCTACTAGTGTCGTGGTTTAACCCCAGCCAGGAACTAAGCAACACGCAGCCGCTCACTCACTTCCCCCCCATCCAGTGGGATGGGGCAGAAAATCAGGAAAAGAAGTAAAACTCCTGGGTTGAGATAAGAACGGTTTAATAGAACAGAAAAGAAGAAACTAATAATGATAATGATAACACTAACAAAATGACAGCAGTAGTAATAAAAGGATTGAAATGTACAAATGATGCACAGGGCAATTGCTCACCACCCGCTGACCGACACCCAGCCAGTCCCCGAGCTGCACAACCCTGCCTCCCCCCCTTCCCAGTTCCTAAACTAGATGGGACGTCACATGGTATGGAATACACTGTTGGCCAGTTTGGGTGAGGTGCCCCGGCTGGGCATGAGAAGCTGAAAAATTCTTGACTATAGTCTAAACACTACTGAGCAACAACTGAAAACATCAGTGTTATCAACATTCTTCGCATACTGAACTCAAAACATAGCACTGCACCAGCTACTAGGAAGACAGTTAACTCTATCCCAGCTGAAACCAGGACAGTATCCACCCCTTATTCTATACCATTGACGTCATGCTCAGTTCCCATACCTTTAGTTACATCCTGATCAATCATCACCACCTTTCCATCCCTTTGAGACATATGAACAATTATATATATATATATATATATAAAAGTATATACACAGAGAGATATCAGTTCTTTAGTTCATGGGTTATGTTCATAAAATGTTTGTTGAGTTCATTTAGTTTCTGACTCTGGGCTCCATCTGTCATACCAGTCTGGGCGGAAGGGATGGTGCAAAGTCCTCTCAGCCGGTAGAGCAGAATTGGGCTTCAGTGCGGTGTGATGAGCAGATGACATTTGACGCAGTAGGAGGATGGTGTGCACTGTTGGATTGTTGCATGCTGGAGTCAGTTCTGGTTCCACCTCTACGGCGCTTTGCTCAGTTTTATCACAGTTCTTTCTTGCTTGATCCAAGTGATTCTTACCATAGTACTATGGATATAGCATATAACAATTATAGTAATGATAATATACAGTAGCAGGGTTATATAGCAACTAATATCATACAGTTTAATTCTGGCTATTTTCACCTAAAGTCAAATCCCCTTGAGGCACACATCGGACTTCTCCGTCTTTTTGCATCACCCACCAAGTGCACCCAGGCCCTTGAGCAAAAGCAATCCCACGAATGGGTTTACCTTTGCCTGAGGCAGAAGTAACCCAGACTGTTTTCCCTAACATATTTTTCATGTGCACTGCAGGGACTTTATCCCCTTCTACAGTATGTAAAAATTCTGATTGGGCAGGGCCACTCCGATTGGCAGATCCTCTGGTGTTGACTAACCAGGTGGCTTTTGCTAAATGTGTATCCCAATGTTTGAAGGTTCCACCCCCCATTGCTCTCAATGTAGTCTTTAACAGTCCATTGTATCGCTCAATTTTCCCAGAGGCTGGTGCATGATAGGGGATATGATACACCCACTCAATGCCATGCTCTTTGGCCCAGGTGTCTATGAGGTTGTTTCGGAAATGAGTCCCATTGTCTGACTCAATTCTTTCTGGGGTGCCATGTTGCCACAAGACCTGCTTCTCAAGGCCCAGGATAGTGTTCCGGGCAGTGGCATGGGGTACAGAATATGTTTCCAGCCATCCGGTGGTTGCTTCCACCATTGTAAGCACATAGCGCTTGCCTTGGCGAGTTTGTGGGAGTGTGATATAGTCAATCTGCCAGGCTTCCCCAAATTTATATTTCAGCCATCGCCCTCCATACCACAGGGGCTTTAACCGCTTGGCTTGCTTAATTGCAGCACATGTTTCACATTCATGGATAACCTGCGCAATAGTGTCCATGGTCAGGTCCACCCCTCGATCTCGAGCCCATCTATATGTTGCATCTCTTCCCTGATGGCCTGAAGTATCATGGGCCCACCAAGCCATAAATAGCTCACCCTTATGTTGCCAGTCCAGGTCCACCTGAGCCACTTCAGTCTTGGCAGCCTGATCCACCTGTTGGTTGTTTCAGTGTTCTTCAGTGGCCCGACCCTTGGGTACGTGAGCATCTACATGACGTACTTTTACAACCAGATTCTCTAGCCGGGACGCAATATCTTGCCACAGTGCAGCAGCCCAAATGGGTTTACCTCTGCGCTGCCAGTTGCTCTGCTTCCATTGCTGTAACCACCCCCACAGGGCATTTGCCACCATCCATGAGTCAGTATAGAGATAGAACACTGGCCACTTTTCTCTTTCAGCAATATCTAACGCTAGCTGGATGGCTTTCACCTCTGCAAACTGACTCGATTCACCCTCTCCTTCAGCAGCTTCTGCAACTTGTCGTGTAGGACTCCATACAGCAGCTTTCCACCTTCGATGCTTTCCCACAATGCGACAGGATCCGTCAGTGAACAGGGCATATTGCCTCTCATTTTCTGGCAGTTTATTATACAGCAGGGCTTCTTCAGCACGTGCCACCTCCTCCTCTGGCGACGTTCCAAAATCATTGCCTTCTGGCCAGTCTGTGATCACTTCTAAAATTCCTGGGCGACTGGGGTTTCCTATGCGAGCCCGTTGTGTGATCAGTGAGATCCACTTACTCCACGTGGCGTCAGTCGCGTGATGTGTAGAGGAGACCCTCCCTTTGAACATCCAGCCCAACACTGGCAGTCGGGGTGCTAAGAGGAGCTGTGTTTCAGTACCAAGCACTTCTGAGGCGGCTCGATCTCCTTCATATGCTGCCAATATCTCTTTTTCAGTTGGAGTATAGCGAGCCTCGGATCCTCTGTATCCCCGACTCCAAAACCCCAGGGGTCGGCCTCAGGTCTCTCCAGGTGCTTTCTGCCAGAGGCTCCAGGTAGGGCCATTCTCCCCAGCTGCAGTGTAGAGCACATTTTTAACATCTTGTCCTGTCCGGACTGGCCCAAGGGCTACTGCATGAACAATCTCCCGTTTAATTTGTTCGAAGGCTTGTTGTTGTGCAGGGCCCCATTTAAAATCATTCTTCTTCCGGGTCACTTGATAGAGAGGGCTTACAATCAAACTGTAATTTGGAATATGCATTCTCCAAAACCCCACAACACCTAAGAAGGCCTGTGTGTCCTTTTTATTAGTCGGGGGAGACATAGCTGCTATTTTGTTAATCACGTCCATTGGGATCTGACGACGTCCATCTTGCCATTTTATTCCCAGAAACTGGATCTCCTGCGCAGGTCCCTTGACCTTACTTTCTTTTATGGCAAAACCAGCATTCAGAAGGATTTGGATTATTTTCTTCCCTTTCTCAAAGACTTCTTCTGCCATGTTGCCCCATACGATGATGTCATCAATGTATTGCAGGTGTTCCGGAGCTTCACCTTTTTCCAGTGCAGTCTGGATCAGTCCATGGCAAATGGTGGGGCTGTGTTTCCACCCCTGGGGCAATCGATTCCAAGTGTACTGGACACCCCTCCAAGTAAAGGCAAATTGTGGACGACACTCTGCTGCCAGAGGGATTGAGAAAAACGCATTAGCAATGTCAGTTGTGGCATACCACTTGGCTGCCTTTGACTCCAGTTCGTATTGAAGTTCTAGCATATCTGGAACGGCAGCACTCAGCGGTGGTGTAACTTCATTCAGGCCACGATAGTCAACTGTTAGTCTCCACTCCCCATTAGACTTCCGCACTGGCCATATGGGACTATTAAAGGGTGAGCGAGTTTTGCTGATCACTCCTTGGCTCTCCAGTTGGCGAATCAACTTGTGGATGGGAATCAGAGAGTCTCCGTTGGTGCGATATTGCCACCGGTGCACCGTCGTGGTAGCAATTGGCACTTGTTGTTCTTCAACCTTGAGCAACCCCACAATCGAAGGGTCTTGAGAGAGACCAGGCAGGGTAGACAGCTGTTCAGTGCCCTCCGTCTCCAAGGCAGCTATACCAAAAGCCCATCGATACCCCTTCGGGTCCTTAAAATACCCCCTCCTGAGGTAGTCTATGCCAAGGATACACGGAGCCTCTGGACCAGTCACAATGGGGTGTTTCTGCCATTCATTTCCAGTTAGGCTTACTTCAGCTTCCAATACAGTTAACTCTTGGGATCCCCCTGTCACACCAGAAATACAAATGGATTCTGTCCCTTTATAACTTGATGGCATTAGAGTGCACTGTGCGCCAGTATCTACTAGAGCCTTATACTCCTGTGGGTCTGACGTGCCAGGCCATCGAATCCACACAGTCCAATAGACCCGGTTATCCCTTTCCTCCACCTGGCTGGAGGCAGGGCCCCTCTAATTCCGGTCAGAGTATTCAGTATTCACTTCTCGTAAAATTGGCTCAGAGGTCCCTTCAAGAGGATCGGAAATAAAATCAGCCCTTCTACTCTGTTTGGAGACTGGAGCGGCATTTTTCCTGGTAGAATCCCCTTTTGTGGTGGTTTTTCCTCGCAGCTCACATACCTGTGCATTTAGGACCGAGGTAGGTTTTCCGTCCCATTTCCTCATGTCCTCTCCCTGATCACATAGGTAAAACCACAGGGCACCTCGCGGTGTGTACCTTCTATATTCTCTCTCTTGGGCAGAGGAACGCTCACTCCTAATAGCTGAGACATTGGTCCTTACACGTGTGGAGTAGGACATATCCTCTTTGAATTGCTGGAAATCCTCAGACAGCTTCTCCACAGCTGCAATGCAGGCTTGTAGGGAGGAGGAGAGATTTTCTTCGTATTGACGGAGTTGGCGAGCCACTTCCTCCACTGTCGGTGCCTCTTCATCCTTCCAGGCCATTATTGCCAATGCGTTGGCATAGGATGATGGTGCGCTCCGTACAAACTTCCGCCACATGGGTCGTGTGCATTGGACTTCATCTGGATCTTTGGGTAATTGTGGGTTGTCCGGGTCATGATGAATTGTCTCTAGCACAGCTAATTCCCTCAGATATTGAATACCTTTTTCCATGGTGGTCCACTTGCTTGATTGACATATAACGTCTTCCTTAAAGGGGTACCTTTCCTTCACACTTGACAGAAGTCGCCTCCAGAGGCTGATGGCTTGTGTCCATCTTCCAATTGCCTTGTCAATGCCACCTTCCCTGGCAAGCGATCCCAGCTGCTTGGCTTCCCTACCTTCTAATTCCAAGCTATTAGCCCCATTGTCCCAGCATCGGAGGAGCCAGGTGATAATATGCTCACCTATACGGCGGCCAAAGTCTTTTCGCAAATCCTGCAGCTCACTCAAGGATAGGGACCGGGTTATTACCTCTGGTTCTGCCTCTTCCTCCAGTTCCCATGATGACCCTGGTTCATCTTCATCCTTCGCTAAGCGAACTGATTTTTTTGTATATTTCTTTTTCTGTACGGGGGCAACTGATGCTGGTGCAGGTTGGTCCGCTGGTTCAGTTGCAGTATCCCTCACCGGGTTTTGGATAACCGCAGTGTCTGTCGCCGAGGTTTGGGTAGCTGCTGTGCTCATTGCCGGGGCTGGAGGGACTGCAGTGCCTGTTGTTGAGGTTTGGGTAGCCCGAGTTCTCGTCGCCGGGGCTGGAGGGGTCACAGTGCCTGTCACCAAGGTCTGGGTGCCTGCAATGCTCCTTGCCGGGGCTGGAGGGGCCGCAGCACCTGTTGCCAAGGTTTGGGTGGCCACAGTGCTCATCGTTTTGTTGTTAGGTCCAGAGACTTTCTCTTCCCCTTGAGGGTACTGAGTGGTGTTGAACAGGGCTCGATAGGCATGGGCCAGGCCCCAGCACGTTGCAGTGATTTGTATCTCTCTGGAGCTGCCGGGGTGACAGTATACCTCTTCCAAATATTTTACTAGCTCTTCTGGATTCTGCACTTGTTCAGGGGTGAATTTCCAAAACATTGGAGGTGCCCACTTTCCTAGGTACTTGCCCATGCTACCCCACACACCCTGCCACTCATAATTATCCAGCCTTGGGGCACATCTCTGGGTGATCTTCTTAAATAGCTGTTTAACCTTAAACGAGAGCTGAACCACATTCAGAAGTATGCTAATTCCTAGCAGTAAGGCTAGGACTGTGCTAGTCCCAACATTCCAGGAGTATCCAAATTTTTCAAAATTCTCAAACACCATTGTAACTGGACTGAAGGAGAAAGGAGAGGGGAAGAAAGGTACCCCACCCACAGACTGGTTTTCCATGGAGGAAAGGTAAATGGTATAATTATTAATAGTTTCCCACAGATGGCTCCCACAGTATAAAGGTGACAATGCTAAATGCAAATACCGGATTAATCCCACAGCCGATGACTTTATCATACCATAAACCAGAGTTATACCATACATCAAAGCGAAAACCTTAATCCACCTCCCACGGATGATAAGCAGTAGAAGAGGAACTACATACAACAAGCGAGGTGATACATAACAGAGCCTTAAAAACCAGAGCAACAACTCGAAAAATACATAAATCAACATAATGAACGCTTAAAACAAATTTGTTTTAACAAGCTCTCGTCAGGTTTGTCGTTATCTCAACCCTTCGTGCCCCACGTTGGGCGCCAAAAAGGACTGTCGTGGTTTAACCCCAGCCAGGAACTAAGCACCACGCAGCCGCTCACTCACTCCCCCCACCCAGTGGGATGGGGGAGAAAATCAGGAAAAGAAGTAAAACTCCTGGGTTGAGATAAGAACGGTTTAATAGAACAGAAAAGAAGAAACTAATAATGATAATGATAACACTAACAAAATGACAGCAGTAGTAATAAAAGGATTGAAATGTACAAATGATGCGCAGGGCAATTGCTCACCACCCACCGACCGACACCCAGCCAGTCCCCGAGCTGCACAACCCTGCCTCCCCCCCTTCCCAGTTCCTAAACTAGATGGGACGTCACATGGTATGGAATACACCGTTGGCTAGTTTGGGTCAGGTGCCCCGGCTGGGCATGAGAAGCTGAAAAATCCTTGACTATAGTCTAAACACTACTGAGCAACAACTGAAAACATCAGTGTGTTATCAACATTCTTCACATACTGAACTCAAAACATAGCAC
This sequence comes from Buteo buteo, assembly GCF_964188355.1. Taxonomy (NCBI): domain Eukaryota; kingdom Metazoa; phylum Chordata; class Aves; order Accipitriformes; family Accipitridae; genus Buteo; species Buteo buteo. The sequence goes on along the minus strand of NC_134175.1, from coordinate 16,953,889 downwards.
TGCACCAGCTACTAGGAAGACAGTTAATTCTATCCCAGCTGAAACCAGGACAACTAGTCTCTTTCCCCCTTGTCTCTAAATTTATTTTTGCCATGCATTATAGGAATAAAGGTTGATTGCTAGATTTTTGTTCTCCAGATGTATTATAACATTAGCTGCCCGGTGAACTAAATGCTTATGTACTGGTTGGATTTTGTGAATCACTGTACAGTTATGATTAGAAGCACAGGTGAGAAAGTCACTGATCACCATCAGACAGTGTCCTTAGCATTCTAAACTGGCTGCAACAAATTAAAAATGCAGAAACATTAAGAGACCTCATATAACGAGTGAAAGACAGCAATAGGGTAAGCCTCCTCTGAATTTCCATCAGCAATTTCCATCTGACCTGCAGCCACCCAAGTCTGCTCTGAAACCCAAAACAGTGGAGCCTGCTCCAAGTGACTCAGTGCCTGAGCTCATAACTTCTGCTCAGAGGATTTGCAGCTGAAAGGCAGCACCATACTGATGCAACAGTACTGCTTCTGGGACCTGACCTAGAATTTCAACATTCAAATGCTTCAACGTTTAAAACTCCATGTGCATACACCGACTCCGGACACCTTTCATCACTTTGACACATGCTCCCATAAAGTTGGAACTAGTCCTCATCTTAAAATCTGCACTTACACCATGTAATATGTTTGGATTATGCAAAGACTGAATATACTTTGACAATTTCTGGTACTAACTTTTAAATAGCTATAAAAGTACATGAAGTAATACAACAAATGAATATTCTGTGGTTACCAGACTCAAGAGGCAACTACTGACAATTTAGGACAAATTTTTCCCTGAATTAAATCTATTACCTCGCTGATGCCGAAGCAGAACATCTCACACTCACGTATCAGAACCATCTGTCACAATTAAGTGTTTGGTGATAGGTCTTGCACATGAACATTCTTTTTCTCTTTCCACCACCATCCCTTAGGTGTTGGCTGGCTCTTTCAACCCAACACCAAGACTTTTACAAAATGGTGAGAAGTCAAGAGCAGCAGACAGTGCTTGTTCAGTTCAATGTTTGCAGATGTGACTGTTCATTTCCAGGAGGAAATCCAAGTTTAATTAAATAATTATGTGCTGTACCCTGAAACTATTAATACATACACCCATAATTGTCTTGATTTGAGTTTTGGTGTTCAGACAATTTTTCATACACTATAGACTACTTATTTAATGAATTTAATGAATAACATATTATTCCATTAACAAGCATCTTCTGTGTAACACCTAAATGTGTTAGAAAGGTTAATACGGCATTCTATAACACAGAGGCTGATGACAGAAAGTAAAAATGCTATTCTGAAAAGCAGAAATGTCAACACATCTCTAAAGACATAAAATGACACAAAATTAAATGTTACCAACTGCTGAGTCTGAAGAAAGGCTTCTTGAAATTAAGGGATGAAATAAAAAAAAAGGCACAAATCATATCGTAAAAGCCTAAGAATCTTACTCAATGAGACTTTACAGAATGGTTTTTACACACATAAGCTTCTAGAAATACTGTTCATTTCCTTTCTACTACAATAATTTCAAAGGGTCCAAAAATAGAGGGGTCCACAAAGGCCAATCATTAATCACTCTAACTTACTGTAGCAATTAGCATCTGAGATTCCACATCTTTTGGCAAGTTACAAATCATTCAACGGAACTTCATTTTTTTGGAAGGACATTTTGTAAAATGAATCATGACTTTATATTCGATTTCATAAGTAGGGATGCATGTGTGTATATATGCACACAGACATATATTCACCTCCACACTGTGTTGCACTATGTATAAACACATACATGTTTATAGAGACTATACATCAACATCACTCTGTGTGAGTATACATCTGTAGACAGACAGGTTTGCAAATATGTTCTACCAGCTATTCAAAACAATTACACCCATTAAGTTTGCCTGGTGCAGTCCTCAAAGCTTCAGGAGGACCACAGAGTTATTCTGGAAGGTGGAAAGGAAGGTGGGGAGAGCGTTACAGTTTCCCTTAGGTATTAGGATGCAAGAATGAAAAATATTTGCTTAAAGTAACCACTTAAAAAAAATTGAACATCACCAACCTCTAATTATCCCAGGCAAAAGTATGGGTTAAATATAAAATGAGGAGCCTTGTTAACATCCTACATTCCCCCAGTCCAGATTTCAAATCTAGCTCATTAGGAAGGTTTTGCAAAGCTGGGAAGTCACAAGGGAAATAGAGTGTCTACACTTTATCAGCATCAGTAACCCGCAGCTGCAATAACACAGTTATCCTCACCACCCTGCTGATTTCTGAATTATCAGCATTAAATCTTGAGCTCCTCAGGTTTTTCACTTGATGCTTTTAAACTAACATGTCCAAGGTTAACACCTGTAGACAACAGCATAGCCCAAGGTGTAAGCCTGCAAGGAAATGTAAAATGGTAGCTTATATTCCCAAATATTCAGACAAAACCCCACTGGGAGCAGAAGCACAGCAATTAGCTTTCAGTGAAAGCTGTAGTGAAAAAAAAGAGTGAAAGCTCTTTTATTATCGGCTCAGCACTGCATCTTTAAGTTGCCAAACTGGCCCTGGGAAAAAGTCAGGAGCAGAGCTCCGTATGGGTACCCGAGAAGCAGGAGGGCAGTAACCAGCAGACTGGGTTTACAAAAGGAATTTTAATGCTGCAGAGTCTTGAAGCCTTGGGCCACTTTCTGATGCCAACTTTGAACCACACTTGCCCAAGAAGAGTTACGCCCTGGTTAATTTTATTCACAATACGGACATTTTTTTCTTCAAATTTGATGCATCTAGGTGGTCAGTGGCACTTACCAAGCCAGCTTTGTGTTTGGGATTTTTTTTTTGAGAAAGTATGAGTGAAACATGGGCATAAACAGGACAAGATGGGCACAGTCTTGATTCTTTCAATGCAGTTCCTATTGAAAGTACAAAATTATATTCCTTTGCACTATAGTTATGATGCTATAATAACTGTATTTCTAGCAGACATCCAGGAAATGTGGAAGCCAATTTGGTCTTCTTCCTTTTTGATTTTAAGTTAATCAAGCCAAAATCTCAGCCAAAGGGAACAGCCCAGTGAAGAAAACTCACCTACCTCACTCTGGAAGAGCTTGACTCTGAATTCATACTCACTTGCTCATTTCAAAGATCCAATAATATGATATGTTTATCATACTGTGACAGAAGCAGAAAGGAGGAGAAAATGAGAGACAAATGATGAAGGTAATGTCTCTGCCTGATGTTACTAGTCATTATAATGGAAAATGATGGCAAAACATTTGAAAGACAAATCAATCCTAAGATATTTAATCCCATTTTTCATTACGTTGGACATTAGAGAAAATTGCATTTCTGCAAGGCAAATACAGTATGTGATAGTATTTTTAGAGGCAAACAGAATCAATTTGAAATGATATGGATGTGTACAAACACAGATTCTGTGCAGGTTCCAGCATAGGAAGGGTATTTTAATCTCCCCTATTTCCTATCAACAGCCATGATGCTGAACAGCTCCAGAAAGTAGTAATTTCCTTTCTCCTTCTAGAAAAGCACTATGAGATGGCCCACTAAAGCACTGATATTGGCTTTTGAAAAGACAGAATAAAAATATTTTTTTGCTTCTGTATGTTTCTTCTGTCAGTAGTGGCTGGGTCAGACCCTGGGAGAGGGATGCTAGCAGGATTCCAGGCTAATTGTTATTTCCATGGACAATGTTCACATCCAGTTACTATTTTTAACTTAGATTTTTCATGACAACAGTTCTTTCTTCCTGTAAAAGCAACTTCCAAGTGTTCAACTCACACAGCCCACGAGCAAATTGTAAAGGATTACAAAGTAAGACCAGCAGCCATTCACTACTGCTGGTCTAGTCCCTTCCCAGAACTTGAAGCCAGGAGGGACTACACATACACAGATACCTTTCTACAAAGAATACAATGAAAACTCACTTAAAAATTCTCTAATTAATCAGAGATATTGTACACAGATGTAAATAAGTGCTGTTAAGGCTAATGCTTTCCTCTTTAGAGGTGCACTCATACAATTATTAGCTTTAACAAACATTTGCCTGCTAAGTCAATAAATTTAGGAGAAAAGAAACCAGAAGCGTATTACTAACATAATTTTACTATACACAAAATTTCAAGATAAATATTTCCAAATATGGCAGAAGTAGGATAAATTAATTATTTCTGGGGGAAAAAAAAAAAAAAACCAAAACACACCACCACAAACATGAAGCATATACAGAGCACAGTCCTCCAGTTACAGATGCGCTTCCTGGAAGGCTCAGTGGATAAATTGGATTTAGTTTACTAAACATGTCCATTGTGAATGCACATATGATTCTGTCATTGCTCAAGATTAACAACCTACTACTGTTATGCTGGCATCATACATAAGTCACTGTGAGTTAGGTGGATGGATTTTTCTTAAAATCTCTGAACTGTTCACAAGTACCTGCATAGGTTTACAACACAAAGTTAAGATACAAGTTGTAAATTATACTGCAGCCACCACTATTTTCCATAGAGAAGATGAGCCCTACTTCTTCAGGTTTTTTAGGCCACAGAGATATTTACTTAGGTCACAGGAAATACTTTTGGAAGATACCATAGCTTCAGTATCTGAATCTGTACATTAACAGAACCGTCCTCACCTCCAACAGATTAAAGCGCTATGGTCTTTAAATGCCAAATACGATGTGGAGATCCCCACAAATTCATTCTTACTGCAGACTCCAATAACCTCAAAGCAACCAGCACAATCCAAATAACTATTCCATCTTTTCCAGTATTTAGATGCTGCTTTATAGTCTTCAGTGCCTGCACAATCTCCTCATTTACTGGGCACACTCCTGTTAAGCTCCAATTAATTCTGCAAGGATTACACTTTCTATCCCAATGTACTGGCTATGTGCAACTCCAGTCACAGGCAAATCCCTGTTTATCACATTAACATGAGGTTGGGAAATTCCAGCACAGGCATAACAGCTCCTAAGAACATGGTCATTCTCCATCTTCCAGTGCAGCTGCAACAGCTGGGGAAGGCACAGACTGAACGTATTAAAGCCCAAATCAACATCTATTTTCCAAGACCCTTGTAAGCTTCCCAATTCCTGCAGAGTCAAGAGATCTTCCACGTCTACTCACCAAAGCAGTAGATAAGCAATTGCAACAAAATTATTAATATTCTAATTAACAGAAAATAAAAGCTGTACCTTCCTTCCTGCCAAAGATCTCTTGTAAAAAAACAACTGACTCTGCGCTCTAAATTCATCTTTTATTCGTTTTTTTCCTAGCTCTGTGCTACACCAGCTGGTTTGCTTAGAGCAATGAGCTGTTGAATTAGATAACATGTTTTTAATAAGTCATTCTAGTAGAGCAGTTTTGAATGGCTTCACAATGCACAGATGTCTAAATTGTCTGTAGAGTAATATTAATACTAAGTGGTAAAAACATGGACTTATGATTCTGTTGAGTCCACAAGTGACAAATACACATTTTCTCAGCATAGCTGTCAGCTTTTAATTAGTTTTAATTAGTCCTAAATAAAATTGCACATTTGTATAGCATTAGGAATTATTTTAGACAAATTACACGTTAATAGGAATAAAGCATCCACCTGAACTCAGAGCTAAACTGAATGCACAAAGATATATGTAATCTCTGGTGAATAAGGAGAATTTGTGCTACAGAAGAGAAAGTTTCCTAAACTTTCTACTCAGACTTTCACCGATCCCAAGAGAAAAATCCATGAAGTCATAACCCTGCAGCACCAGGTAAGCTCAGGAGCCCCACGTGCTCCAGGACACCTCTCCAAGAGTCCTACTAGTAAAACAACAAGACCTAAGGAGGAGAGGCTCTCAGGAAAAGAGAGGATTTTTTGTGCTGCTGGGGCCGCGTGTACCTGTGGTATAAAGCTACAGTGATATTCAGGGGTACTGCAGAACCAACTGAACCACTACTCAGGACTCGGAAAAGAAAGATGCTCGGGGAGCTCTGCGGGACCGGCATGACCTCATCACACTCCCAAAGAGAAGGGTCTTGGCCACTCCATCTGGCAGCCCTCATGCAGGCTTACTGGCACAGAAATGCAGCAAACCTGGGTCAAAAGCCATTCTTGAAAGCAACTGGAGATGCTGCAACTGACATGGATGCTCTCAAAACACAACAGCATATCAAAGTTATTTTTAAAATAGTCAAGAAAAGCATTTTGACATTTTCCTTGTAGCTTTTCATAAAGTTTTCATTATTTTTCAGGCAGGGTGGTATTTAAATTCTTTTTATGACTAAAAATTTAGTTTGGGTTTATATAAAGAAGCACTTCCAGGGAAGACAAGGTTACTTTTAAAGTTGCAAGTGCTTTGTACTATGCAATGAATTATAAAAAATAAATAACTACAAAAAAATTAAAAGAATCAATGAAAATCCAATAAACAAAAACTCTTTGCTTTCAGAAGCCAAGAAAATAAGCATGACTTAGAAACCAATGAAGTATTTATTCCCTAGAGTGAGATTTCTTTTATAGCACAGTACTTAAAAAATAAATGTAAAGCTTAAATAACAAAACACACACCAAACTACAGCAAACTAAATCTTTAGATTAATCAATCACATCTACATAGTATTTTACAGTTCAATAAACTTTAACAAAAATCAACTTGTTTCCAACAACTAGGCAGGTTTATGGCATTTGCTAACCTGTAGCAATGCCATTTGAATAATTTAATTAAAAAAGCAAACGTTATCAAGCCATGCTAGGTATCATACAGTATACATTTAGATTATTTACTAGCTCATCACATCTTCTAACCACAACAAGAATCACATCCAAAAAGTCAATCCTCATTGTATCTTTCCCTGCTCTCTTAGCTTCACCAAATTGTGCACTTCCTAAAGCATTTTTGCATATGAGCTGCGCAAGCAATGCTCATCTATTTACATCAGCTGGCTCCAGAGGAGAACTCCAAGATCTCTGCAAGTTGTTTTACTCCCCAGCCATTCAGTACGATAGTTTGGTAAATGCATTCTTATTTCCTAACACCTGACTCTAACGTCCACTGTTCCAGTACATGGGGCTGTTCTTGCTTTCTGTTGATTACAGTGAACAGAGCATTGGGCATGCTCTAACATATGGTCTTAATAAAGTCAGTGGGAAAATCCTTATGACTTGCCACGAGGGAAGACCTCGGGATCCTGGTGGTCACCAAGTTGCCCAGCAGCCAGCAATGTGCCCTCACGGCAAAGGCGGCCAGCAGCATCCTGGGCTGCATTAGACAGAGCATTGCCAGCAGGTCGAGGGAGGATCGCACGAGGTCCCTGCCAACCTCAGCCATCCTGTGATTCACTTCCAGGACTGATCGGCTTCCGAAACAACGATGTTTTTAAACTCAGTGCCATAGCTGTAAATTCCAAAATGAATTAATCTATTTTTAACTAACGGTTAAGTAACTGAAATCAAAATTTAGTTCATCGCTTCTGTAAGGGGAAAATTCAGTTCTGATTTACAGTCTATGATGTGTGGATGTTAAGTGAGTACAACAGACAGTTTCACCTCAGAAACTTCAGGTGACAGACTATGAAAAAAGAGAAGACAAAAATATTTATACAGAAAAGGTGAAAGGAAAAAAATGAGAGTACTGAATTCTTTGGTTAGAAGACAAATCCTTGCCTTCCTAGATTTGATGCAAGGATTAAAACGGAAGGAGGTTATTGGGCTTGCAGCTGTAAGTTCCTCAAGAAAATTTATTTCACAATATACAAAAACACCCGAAGGCATACAGCCCACCTGGAGCAAATTCCAAGTGCACCAAAACAATTTCAAAGGATTACACTAAAAGTTTAAATCACCATCCTTAGCCATTACGGCTCACCTAAACCCCATCTGTTTTTACAGTTTAGAGTAAAACACATTCAGGTGTATCCAGAAGCATCTGGATTTCAGATTTGTTACAGAAATGGAACCACATCCATAGTGATTCTCCACTGCACTGAAAATGGACATTCTATGCGCATTAGGGGGAAAAAAAGAATTTTAAATACACTGCTTACAACAGTTTACCTCCACAAGTGGACTTGCAAGTAATGTTGTTAAGTATGTTAGAATAAGAACTCTCACAGGCATTTTCAAGCCTAGCTCCTAAATCATCCTTGGGAACTGCCACAGATACCAGCTGCAGAAATGCAATGCAGATGAAGGGAAGGAATTCTCAAAGAATGAAACAATCTTTAGTCTGTTGTCAAATTCTGCCTAATCTTTAGAAATGCAGATGTGCAGACAAGGCAATACCACATTCATTTTTGTTCTGGCTTATCGCTTACTTTTAAAGCACACCGTCTCGCAGTTCCATATTATAAATAATTCAAGGAAAGCCAAGTTTCAAAACCCTTGTGTTTTGAGTTCAAAATAGCCAAGTTCAAAAATATGCTTGCTTTTTAATACTGCCGAGTCCTTACACACAAACACACACACACCTCCCCGTACTCTCACAGTTCTGCTGGCAAAAAACATGTAGCATCCCTAGGTGTGCTATGTACATGCAGACAATATTACAGAAACACTTTGAAATGTGTCCATTTCAATAAAATCTGAAGAGTTTTAATTCTACTTTAAGCTTTGAACTATTTTACAATTAATTATATTTCCCCTTGAAAATTTTCTACAGGTATTTTAATGTTATGGAGTGATATAAATCTATCAATATCATAATCAAATTTAAATTTCTAATGAAATCTGTCCCACAATAGAAACTGCAACAGAAAACACCCAAGCTTACAAAACACTAACCCTCTAAGAACTCCCACAGGTGTTGCAATAATACTGGTAATTTTGGTTTTGAAGGCTGTAGGTGACCAAGAAACATTTTGGTAATAACTGTTTCTGGGCAACAGGAGTGCAGTCATCTAAACTTAAAATCACGTCTGGCATTTTCATGCAGAAAGACTAATGCTGAATGCTGTTGTACAAGAACCTAACATGGAAAAGAGAAAACCCACAGACCCTTGTAGTACATTCTATTGAGTAACAATAAAAAAAACACAGAAGAATTTTCTCTCTTAATTAATGCTTTCTTTGCAGATTTCACATGATATTTTAATTATTAACCTGTGTGTGTGTATATATATATTTTAATACTTATAAAAATTATTATTTTTTAATCTTTGCATCATACCCAAGGGAAAGACACACATGCCGTTTCACTAGCAGTTTTGCTGTTAGTGGCAACTGACCTCACTAGAGACAGAGAGATTTGGTCCATGGGATGCAGTCACAAAGCACAGCCATAGACAAGCCCAAAATATGTCCTCTCCAGATCAACTCATCCTTGTAGACAGGAAACATTCAACAAAGAAAGACTTACTCTAGCCTTATTAGTGGAAGTTGCCTATCACATCATGACATGTTTAGCCTTTAAAATGAGAAAGCAGGTAAATACTTGCAGTGGTTTAACCCTAGCCAGCAACTAGGCACCACACAGCTGCTTGCTTACTTCCACCTCCCCCCAGTGGGATGAGGGAGAGAATCGGGGGCGGGGGGGGGGGAAGTAAAACCCATGGGTTGAGATAAAGATAGTTTAATAGGACAGCAAGGAAGAAAATAATAATGACATAATAATAGTAAAAGGATTGGAATATACAGAACAAGTGATGCACAATGCAATTGCTCACCACCCACCAACCGATGCCCAGCTAGTTCCCAAGCAGCGATCCCCCCCAGGCCAAGCCACCCCAGTTTATATACTGGGCATGACGTCACATGGTATGGAATATCCCTTTGGCCACTTTGGGTCAGCTGCCCTGGCTGTGTCCCCTCCCAACTTCTTGTGCCCCTCCAGCTTTCCCACTGGCTGGGCATAAAAAGCTGACAAACCCTTGACTTTAGACTAAACACTATTAAGCAACAACTGAAAACATCAGTGTGTTATCAACATTCTTCTCATACTGAACCCAAAACATAGCATTATACCAGCTACTAGAAAGAAAATCAACTCTATCCCAGCTGAAACCAGGACAATACTTACTGTGCAGAATTTGGGTAAGCCTTAATTTTAAAATATTATCAATAAATTTGATAATCTTTGTTGCACTTGAGTGAACCAGATATAAGAAGAAAAGTCTGAATCATCTCCTCAATCACCCTGATGCTGGCTTTTGTTCTGCCCCCAAATTTCATTTCAAGCTATTAAGAGATCTGAAAAACTGAAACAGAAGAAATAGTTCAATCACATGCAATTAAAATGGAGATAACAAAAGTTCGCTTATTTTGCAGGACATGGCTGATATATTTATCACTACACATAGTTTATGTTTCTACTAGCATTCAGTGTGCTGCTCAAAACATGTAATTATATACCAGAACCATAATTTGCAGATGTCCTTACTTTATTGAGCACAAAGAAATTAATTGCCCTTATTCTAAAGAGGATAAAAACTTTGCATATAGGTCTTTGAGCAACTCTGAGAATGTTAATAATGTTACCAATATAATATATTATTACACAAAATTATAGTAGTGGTAAACTTTCCACTTCACACTAATAATTAATCAGAAGACTGCCAGTGCAATCAAGTAGTCTTATATATTCAGCCATAGCCAGTGTCTTTCCAAAATAAACTAAAACTACCAAAAATATCCAGAATACATAACTATTTTTTGCAGTGGGTATTAGCAATACTCTAATGTATTATGAACTCCGTATTGTTCAGAAACCGAATTTAAGGGGTGGCTGACTACACAAAAACCTCTGAGGGGCAGATTCTGACATCTGAGGCTTTACTTGAAGCGTACCAGAATCTGGCATTCGCCCAGTTTTTAAAAAATAAAAATGGTCCTCCTCTGGCTCCCTGTATTTCAAACTAGCCCACTGTACTTCATTCATACAGACTCATTGTTGAGTACGATGAAGTTACCTGAAAGTTTGGCATCAGCATGGAACATCAACACCTTCTTTTCAGCATGTGACGTACGCTGACTCTTGGAGGAGCTATCCTCCATCAAATCTCCTTTCCTTCTGGTTATTTCAGGCACTTGACAATTGGCTCACTTTCAGGTTTGCAAGGTAAAGGGCACAGTCAGCAGTTTCTCTTTGGCTGCAGTGGACCACTTGGAATAGTTCCCTGAGAAATAATAGACTCGAGTGCTTCCAGCTTTTCTGCATTGCCCCTGAGTTTTTCTGACATTTCTCGAGTCCCTTGCAGAATTCATCTGCGTCCTAGATTCACAGAAGAACCCTGCCATGGTAGTCTCTCCAGTCTTTGTGCAGTCTCCCCTTCTCAGCGACATTACACAGCTCACTTTAATTTCACTTACATGATTGTAACACCTGACCCTCCAGCCAGTCAAATATCACAGTAAATCACTTTACAGCCCTAAACTGGGGTTGCAGCAACTTTATTTGATTTCATTTCTATTTCTGAATCACAAAGGACAAAGCAATTTTACCTTCTTTTACACAAGTCATGTTCCTAATTCTTCTATGTCATCTTAATTAGTCCATTATACAGCAAGTATTTAGGAAAATAACTATTTAGGGTGGACACATACAAGGAAGGTCAACTGACCTCTACATGACAGTGGCACATAGTGACAGGTACCAATGGTTACATTTGGGCTTTTGCTATGGCCCAAGTTAAAAAGATGTTGATTATTTGGCTCACAAGGACTAATTTGGCAGTACCTAGAGTTTTTTCTAAGATGTGTCATTTAGCTTTAGTTTATATTGCTGTTCTGAGAAACAATGCTGACGCTGCTCAAACAACAAGATCAAATGGGAAACACCACCAGCAAGTGTTGAAGACCACTTCCCAGCTTCCATCCCTAATGCTTCCCAGATACCTGAGGTTCAGTCTCTGGGCACAATTATTCAATCATTATTCAGTCCTGATAGCATTGCACAACTTCTCTATTATGCCAAAACGATTCAAGAATTAACAAACTCCACTCACCTCTGCCTGTCTCACCGCCAAGACTCACACCAGCAGTTATTTTGGTACACAGTTGTGTCCAAGGTGTTACAAACGGCTGCTATCTCTGCTCACACGATGCACCCAGGTCCGAAGACATGAGGCTCTTTGGATCATCTTTACTCTTCCTTCTGGAAGGGATCTGAACCTAAACCCCCTGGTCTCAATGCTTCATAAGGAATCACCCAGGCACTCCTCTGGTTCATCGGGATCCTACTCTGAGGAACCTTGCTCTGCCTATTGATGAAATCAGAGGCTGCAGGACCACCTTGGGTGACAGGCAAACAGATGAGAAGGCACCAGAAAATTAGTGTCTGCAATGCTGTTCGGGACGCTGACCACCTTTTCCCCGGCATGTAATCTTCATGCCTCCATTCCCCTCTGTAAGAGGCGAATTACTTCCCTACCTCCCAACCACACTGTAAAATCAGTGCTTTGCAGAGCACAGCACTGCAGTGCCAGGCGACATAAGAACATACCAAATTCCAGTTCATTTATGCAGACAAAGTGATTCCTTATCCCAAAATAAGTTACTGCTTTACATGAGCAGAAGTACCAGGATCTTCTGGCCAGGTTCACAGCCTGCCAGCACAATTCCTCTCAGGAGGAATCATTATTCATCCCAGCTGAGGACATATTGACTTAAACAGCTCTGACAATTATTTTACCACTTCATACAGCATAAGGAAAAGCTTTCAAATACAGATTTGTGGTGGCAGGAAGGTTGTTAAGTGGACATTTTTCTTTTTGCCATTTTGCTGTAGTGAGCTGAGACTGCAGATGTAGCATTGCAAAGAGGAAAAAAAAAGCCTTATGCAATATTTATTAGTTTTGTATTTTACACTTTCATCCTCACTGCTTTAAAGCTTTAGCTCTGTTTTTGTGGAAGCAGGTTATAAACATTGTCACTTACACTGAGCTATAGAAAAACACTGGAGATTAACCTCGCTTTATTCTAGCAACTTGTAGTTTCCAAATAACTTGTTTCCAGTAGCTGTGGACAGCAACATAAACACGAGTAAGAACAAGGTAATTTGAAAGGAGAAAACTCTTTAGCAAGAAATGAGAGCTGAACACGCTAGGGAGACAAAAAATGTCATAGTACAGAACTCCAGTTAGAAATCTCCATTTCCATACAGTGGCACACTTTTTTTTGGACAAATTGTTTCCCAAAGAATCATGCTTGAACAAGAAGTATCCTGTCACTCCTGATATTTAGGCTCTATATATGTGAACCTAGCTGAATGCCAGGTAAGCCAACCAGTTAGCCAACAGAAAACCAGCAAAATAGCTAAATGGAAAAAAGCTAGTTGCAAAGTTGTTTAGTTTTGCCAACACTTTCCATTATTTTTCACAGACACACACTTTGTCCTGCTAATGCTTAGGACAGAGGAAATCTTACGGAAAGCCACTTGGTTTTGAGAGCTGTGTAGAACTATTTTTGCAAACAAAGCTAGGGGGAAATAAGTTATTTTGTCCATATCAAAATAATTATTAGATTTCTTTCACTGGGAAACTCTAGTTACTTTACAGTTCAGGACTGCAACCAAAACTTTAGAAGGAATTTACCCTGGTGTTAAGATGCCTTTTTTGCCATCCCATGAAATTTAAAGAAATTGGAAACCACAGAAAAAGCACAAACCAAAACACACACACACACACACAAAAGCACATTTCATATACGTTTCTTACATGCTCAACAGTATCAGCAGCTAATTCTCTGAAGATGCCTTTTACAGTGCATACCTATAGATGGTAAGATCAAGGGAAAAGATTTTTATTTGAAAAAAGAACACCAAAGAGAAAACAAAAATGGTGAGGAAGCATTCAATTAACATCTTAGCTCTTAATTCCCGCAACAAAGCAACATACTGCTAAAGAACTTACTGAAGAATAACTGCTTGCAATCCTGCCTCACCACTGTGTCTGACTAGGGGGTGGGAAGAAGTGTTTCTTCACAAACATCCTCCAGCAGAAGGCTCACAGGCTTAAACAGGACATCTGAGCCTGACATGCAGAGAGGTCTGAGGTTACCTCAGGTATGTCTAGCCTGGAAGGTACTGTCAATACTTCAGGTTTATGTGTCTTACACTTGAAAGCAATGATCTCACCCAACAGATGGGGCTAACCATGTAAGAGGATGCTGATGAAAAGGACCCAGGTTTGTAAGAGAATCTCTTCCATCATCAGGCAAGGCAGCATGGATTTTCCAACACACCCAGAGCCGTGGGAAGAAAGAGGCATTTGTACTTCTGGGTGATAGGAAAGGTTGTACTGCTAATCTGATTCTGTCAACCTCCACTTTTGGGCTGAGTACAGTTAATTCTCTTGGTACAAAAAATGGGAGAGTAAGAAATCAGCCTTTACAGCCCATGGCTTCATTTCAGCACATTCTTTTAATGTACCAAGGTTAAAAACTTTGTAAGTAGACTTCGGGTTTATGTCAACTTATTACTGTAAAATTTGTCAGTGGAGTGCCTTGTCCCCATAATAAAATTTCTTTCATCCTCCTCTTTCCAAAAACAAAGCACTGAGATGTGGGAGACATCCTAGCAGGCAGATCTTCAATTACTAATGTGGCAGCAAATGCAGCATCTAACAGTTTCTAGCCCTTACTCAGCATCGAGCTGCTATGCAGTCCAGAGACAGCATTGACAGCACCTTGCGAATATCTAAAGGCAACACAGCATCTCTTCTTACAAAATTTATATTCATTAGTTTTAGCGTGCTCTTAATTGGTCAAAGCAGAGGCGATTGTTGGGTGGATTCATCACTGAAGTGTGCGTAGCTAAACACATCTCTGGAAAATTCAGTAAAATTGACATTTGGTGCCAGCAATGCAGACAGAAGTCAGAAGCTGTGAATTCTCTAAATTTACTGCAAGATATAAAAGGGAGATCAGATAGTGCTGATAAATCTCGAGGGCTGCCACAAAACCCCAGTCAGATGTCATAAGCTATAAACTTACAGAGAATGTGACTCAGAATAATTCTTTCTGGGGTTAGTTGCACTGTCATGAGTTATTTCTGCTGTGGAGTTTCACTCCCCTGCAGACACAGCAGGGCTGAGCAGATCCTTGTGGGCAGGCAGCCGGTGGCTTGCACCTGGGATGAAGCTCTCCAGGCATCCGCTGCAAGGCTGCAGCATATTCAAACACAGGGTGCTGGTTCTGAGGATGCTACAAGTCTCACCATAGTAAAAGGCAAGATGTTTCTCAAAGAAAAATGAAGTGCTGACTTGGTATCTGTAAAGTCCTGCTACGCCTAATTGCCATGCACAAAGTAAAATCATTAATTCAGTGCTTTGCCGCAGTTCTCGCAGGATAACAGTTATTCCCCTTCACATTCTCTCTGCCTTTTTAAACCACATTTTCCCATCCAACTTTATTTAAAAAAAGGAGGAAATTAATTACATCTAAAGTAATTAGAAATTTAAAATCCTTTAATTCACTTCTCTCAGACACACAGCTTTAGAATATATTAAGAAGACGTTAGGTCTAATACTCTCCTCAGAAGCCTGAGAGACTAATTTATTTCGATGGAAGGCACACACGCCTCTGAAAGCAAATACAGCCATTAACTCCTTTAATCCCTCCCCATCACAAATGATCTATTTTGTTATTTAACTACCGAATCGTTAAAATGTTGAGTAAGAAAGTTTGCAATATACTCAGGCCCACGGATGTAAGAGACGCAGACTAAAAGCCTGCCTTGCCCTAACATGCCCCTTACACCCTGGCAGGCAGCAGCAAAGCACGTTGCAATGTTTACAACCCTGCCTGGAAAATCTTCAGTACTCCATCCCAACACCCTGAACTCTTCCCTGGCATAAACATTACTAGAGACCTTGAATTCAATGCACCAAGAGAAATTGGGCACAATGTATTAAAAAACAATAGGCTTGAAACATTTAATTGACCATGAGTTTCCTGAATTATGTCTGTTTACAGAAGTATTAACTTTAAATGTAATTTATGTACTTACTGCTGAAAAAAAGAACATTGTAAGGCTATTAACTCACTTGACAAAACAAGTAGCAAATACACAGGTAATTTTATACCATGTTGCTACAGTAAATTGGTATTACATTCCAGCTTCAGCACCAAATGGCAGGTTAATGCACTGAACAAGCTGAATTTCTGATCGTGTCCCAAGACGACATATAGGCAATGCACAGTGCAGCACTAGGAAGAAGGCGCTATGAGCTTACACTAAAGTGTTTCACATCAGACCCATCCCCTGCACATTCTGGCTGCATTAGATGGTTTGGCCTGATGGCTATATACAGTCAATGGTCACAATCTGTTCTCCTAATCTAGCAGATCAAAAATACATCCCAATGATTAAGGGAGCATAATAATTTTTTTCTAATACTGTAAGTGGTACCTGACATAATAGCCTGCGGTAGGCAACTTGAATTTTAGAAGATTACGTATATAAATATTAAATAATATAGAAATCCATGTGCAAATACACAGGCCGCAAAACAAACTGGACCCAGACAGGTCAGAAAAAATATTTTAGAGAGGAAATGTTGGTACATCAGTAAAGTTATCTATGGAAAGAACTGTAATATTCCCATACCCAAACACTAAATTTCAAAGCAGCACTCGCAGTGTGCTAAAATGGATCAACCCTCAGTAAATATTTACTTCACAAGTCACCTACTTGTGATTTTTTTTCTGGAGCTTTAACATGAAAGATTGGCAAGTGTTTAAATTATTTTTTTAAAGCAATGCAAAGCAGACAAAGCAGCCTAAAGATGATGAAAATCTGAAGGCAGGAGAGAATGCTTTTAGAAGCCTGAAGATTAAGAGCTCGTTACGTTGCAGAGCAGTTAACACACTTGAACTTAAGCAGGGGATAATTTCTTCCAGATAAGGAAGTGAGGTGGACAGAGGACTCATGATTAATAATTATCCTAATCTACTTTCACTACTCTGCGCTGAGGTTTTTAACTGAATGGGATTTAACAGCAATGCAGGATATTTTGAGCCTGTGT
Organism: Buteo buteo; assembly: GCF_964188355.1. Classification (NCBI taxonomy): domain Eukaryota; kingdom Metazoa; phylum Chordata; class Aves; order Accipitriformes; family Accipitridae; genus Buteo; species Buteo buteo. The sequence continues at coordinate 16,936,896 of NC_134175.1, read as the reverse complement.
GCAGAGGATGTTGGTGAAGAGGTTTTTCCTACATGCACTCAGTTAGGGCTGTCTCGTTAAAGCTCTGAGTCCCCTTTCCATATGCAGTCCTCATCACCCCGTTAAGAGATTTGCTGGCACCCATCCGCATGGCAGAAATGCACTAGGCTCTGAAACCATCTGGCAAAACACTAGAGGATGGTTTTTAAATGTTACATCTAATCCACAACATCCAGCACTAGCTAGACACTCCTAGTAGGTTACCTTGAAAAGGCTGTAAAACTTGAACTGTTTCAAAAGCATTCAGAAAAAGGGATGATATTCACTTACAGCAAAAAAAGCAAGACCTTTCTTGGGGGACAAGCTTGAGGAGCTCGCTCCCAACTAATGAACACAACGAGCAGGACAGGATGAGTTCGAAAGATGGGATGTATAGGGTATATCCCCTTTTGGGACCCTACATCATTCTCCATCCTGAAAGCAGCATACTACAGAGCGGAATTAGGGGTACATTCTTTGTGGCCTGAATTTCCATATTACATTATATATTATACTATACTATATTCTATTATCATATTTGTAATCATTCAACACAAACAGCATTGCTGCAGCACAGTAACCACCAGAGCCATTGTATTGGCAGCAGCTTGAACCAGTAACTTGGGAAATGCTTGCAGTCTGTTTTGTCAGGTTGAGTGGTAAAACAGTCACCTTGGCATAGCTTGTGATGCTGTTAAAGACTCATCTTAAGAAAATTGTAACAAAAACCTGTATTGGTATTCAAAAGGAAGAATAAAAATGCCCTGAGTAAGTACTCATGTATGCCATGAGCAGTGTAATCCCATGACAGATGTAGCAGCAATCCCCTCAGGTATACTGACTGTAGAAAAAGGTCTACCAAAAGTCATGTGGGGCTGCTGAAAAATAATTTGTCACAGTTGGTCATAGCTGGGGGAGGGGAGTCAAATTAGAAAAGTCACACAGTGTTAAGAGAAAACAGGAAGAAATGAAAAATGACAAGAATGGACAAATGGCATCTTGCCAGAAGATTTTAAGGAACATTTGAAAATAATCCAAATACAAATATTTGATAGAAAAGAGATCCATTTTCAGAACATAAATCCACGAGGACAATTACTTTGAAGATTTGATACTTAAATGCCAGCAATAAAGTCCTTCCCGTTCCCATGGCATAGTTCTGAACAAGGGCTGACACACAACCTAGTGACTTTGCTTTTGCAGCTGTAATGCAAGCGAGATCCACATGTCTTAGTGAAGCAGCAAAGAGGGAACTCAGCAAATGAGTTAGATTACAGCAACTTCATTTCCCTATTTTTATGTCCTTGGACAGATAAAAAATATTTGGGAAAAACTTAGACATAGCCTTTTTGATGAATTCTCTACACTGTACTTTCTACTTTTATACCTACATATAAAAAAGCCCATCGCTAAGCCAGAATTCCATATGTGAAGTACAAGAAACTAAAATATCCAAATATCCCAAGCATGTATGTCATTAAAAAACCCTGACTAGAATCAAACCTCTAAAAGGTACACTGCATGCATATTTTCTTTCTGTGAGATGTCTATCAATCCTCTCCCCATTTACATCTTGGTATTTAACATTTACAGAAGTTGACAAGCTTTGCAAACTCTTCGGGCTCTGCAGAGTCACCTGTCATGAAAACCAGCTTGCAAATACCTGACATAATTACTATCTAGAAGGATCTCCATACTTAAATGTGTGAAATCCAGAAAAAATACAGAAACACAACAAGGATAACCAAATACAGAACAGGGTCAAGTCAAAATGTGCTATTTATATAAAGACTTTCTGATGCTTCATAATGCTGGTCTGCCCTTTGTTTCTAAAGGGATGGTTTTTAACGTAACAGGGGATGTTAGAGGTAGCACTATCATAGTAAAACAAGGCATAGTGAATGCACAGACAGCAAATTAGGGTTAAAAACTGTCTGGAAATGCAGATATTGTACCTCTACCATAAAAAGGAAAAGAAGCAACAGATGGAAAATAAGAAGGTCACTCTATCTGGAAGAGTAGACAAACACAAGTACCAAAATTATGCCAGAGATTTTGGGGGGATAAGGACTCCTCAATGAGTTGGGTGTTGTGGTTTTTTCTGTGAAGCTGCACAGAAGTACAGGGACTGGCTTTCTCCCTCTCACTATAAATCAGATTTTTGGGCACCATGATACTTACTATGCTTACAGGAAAAAACAGGGTATGTTTACAGTAGTCAAAAAACTAGCATTTGGCTGATGGCTCATGCAATGTGAATGTACCAGGCTGAAAGATAAAAACACCTCCACTGTGAAAGTAGTTTGGGCTGAAACTCATACACACGCAGCTACATAGATCAGGTCCCCACAATAAGTTAACACATGTGAGAACGGGCAGAATTTACCATGGTCTCTCCTAGTAAAAAAAGCTTCCATATCATTAACTTGAGTAATTTTCCTGTAATGAATTAAAATTTGCTAAGATATTGTGCTTGCCAAATGCTGATTCCTAACGAAAAGAATGAGCATCCATCAAAATAAATTTGGACTAAAAGGTCTGTAAAAATAGCGTTGAGTGTATTTTATACAAGATGGCTCCTTTTTGTCATGTTTTCATTGCACTGAAAATGTACCTTAAGAAAAAATTGGAGCAATTAAAAATCTGCATCTTCAAAATCTGCTGTGTCAGCAATTTATTTTCAGACTATTTTTAATAATTTTTGTTTTAATTAAAAAATTTACTCAATTTAAATTAAATTTTAGAAACTGTAAGGAATCCTACATAGCAAAAATTCATAAGCACTCTTTAAGCCTTGCAGAGTGGGGCAAATTCCTCAAGACCACTAAAAGAAATTTTGCATCCTCAAGCAAACGAACAGTTCGGAAACAGAGTCTTGCTACCAACATAGGTTTTGGGGGGTTGTGTTTCTCTGTTTATTTAGGAAGCTCCTTAATATCATCTACAAACAAGCATGTACTGAAATAAAAAATTATGAGAACGTTATATACTAAATGATTTTTTTTAAGCCAAATAGTAGAAGAATCAGTGTGACAAAATACATTGACAAGAGCTAAGCTGGACTCCGCAGTCAACTTCCACGTAATTAATACACCACCACAAACTATGCTGGGGCCTCTAAAGTATTTATCAAAAAATTGATGAAATTTTACTTATGAAAACTGACTTGTTAACTCAACATAACCGCATATGCAGGCAAAGTCTTCATGTGTAAATGGACTGAGACTTGCAACCCAGACTTCAAGGTATTTGTGGCAAAAAAGGAGGTAAAATAAAACTGTAGCTGCACACAATGTAAATTGAGAATTGAGCAGTGTTATGACTTTTCTCAATGGCTTTTCTATAGTGCTTAATGCTAATACATTAACCCTCATATCTCTTCTCAGAGGTGTTCTGTTAATCCCAGTTTGCTGACAAGAAATTAAAGTACCGAAAGATTAAGACCAACAGCATAAATGCAAAACAAAACACACAGACAAAACCACACAAATAAATAAACAGCAACAAAATAAGGTCACTGGTTATTTGAAGACCCAAACACAGATGCTTAAACATTGATTTTCATTTTTTACCCCTTGAAAGAGTAATCTTCTTACAGCAGTCACGACTACTGCATTTTGTACGCATTTATGGAGTAAACACAAGCATATTCCTACAGAAATATTTGTTGCCCATCTTTTTTAATTAAAAATTCTGTTTGCTTTTTTATGCGTAAGCACCACCACTGCAGTCACCGAATTCTTGCTGCAGTCCTTCACACACCGTGTCACCAAAACCAGGATTCTAACGCGATGTAATTACTGAAGAGCCAAAGTTCCATGCTGTACAGGAGGAACATGCTGTATGTATACAGAACCCAGTACTATGCTTCCAATTCATTTGCAAAACTCCTTGCTGAAACTAATAATTCACTATTAAAGAAAAATACCCTAAACAAAATGTCATTGCCAAATATAACTTACACCGAAAGGTTTGGTCTTTGGTACTACTTTAGAAAGACTCTTGGGAATAAAATCTGCAAGAAGTTCGCATATAAGGATCGAGATGTTCAGGACACTGTCTCTGAATTTTTAATTAAATATCCATCTCAGTAATCCCAAGTGTCTGCAGGGATTTTCTTTATGATTTTGCATATTATGAAATGACATAGAGAAGGTGAGAAGGAAACAATGTTTAGTTCCTTCCACTATGAAAAATTACTAAGCATGTAATAAAATCAGAAGCCTGAGGCAGCTGTTTTGAGACCATATGCAAGTATGTTGTAGGACTGTTTGTCAACGAACTTTTTGAGTACTACAAGTGACATAGGCTTAAAAACTGCTAGAAAATAAAGGGGCTGGGGGGGGGGGGGGGGGCAGAAAATAGATCGGCTGGGGCTACTGAATGAAGATCCGTCATGCTCCAAAAGGTAGAGATTACCTAACTAAAAAGAACATTTTGGAGACTTAGAATATCTTCATGACAAACAACAAATACTAAATTCAGAATGTATGGGCAGAAACCAATATGGCTACCAGAGACAACAGTAGTGAAGTCTGACCCATCTGAACCATCATTTTTCCCCAAGTAAATGTACTCATCCTAAAGATAATCCAAGCAGAATCCAGCTTGCTGCAAAAACTCCCATCATCTTTCCTAGACTAAGCTATGTGTAAGCAAGGCTTGAACGCCTGCCTGGTGAGGACAGCACCAGGGACTACGAGTTAGACTGACCAAACAATGTTTGGAGATTTCAGTTCTTCAGACCAAAAGCCTTCTCCCTGCACTCTCCATACGTGCAGCTATTGACGTTCCTCAGCAAATGAATCCTCCAGGCTGGACCAAGTATAACATCTAGACCACCCAGGAGAAAGGAACAAGCTCAAAAATTTGAGAGTTGGGCCTGCTGTTACACCATTCACCCTCCACGGTTTTGGGGTTTTTTTACATCTACAGAGTTCATTGAGTTAATCTTGTTCTATTGCTATCTTTTTGCAAGCCTCTCCATTATGCACACAGCAGTCTAAAGTGTAAAAACATCCTTATGAATTTAATCCTTCATAAAGGCACATATTCTCTGTGTACATATAATTATAGCACTTGACAGAGAACTCCCACTAACACAACAAGGTCACCTCCCCATTGAGGGCTACTAGACACAAGCATCTGTCACTTAAACAAATGTCACCAAGTATATCAACCTGAAGACTTCACTTATCCACACAGAATGGAAGAAAAAAAGTGTTATATTTTCAGGTTTATGGGGTGACATCTGTTTGAGTGACAGATGCCTGCACCACAAGTACGCCGAACACAGTGGTTTTTTGAGAGAGTAATCACCTCCAAAACACTTTACCCAGTACAATAAACTAAGTGTTCTTTCTTTTACGATAAGCTCTTTTCATACTTTTAAAATCCCATTTATCAGGGACTGAAGTTGCAAGATTTAAAAGAGCTGCATATGTTAAGAGTAAGGCAGCCTAAGGCATTTAGAGACACTGTGTTATTTGTGCCTAAGCCTAAATCCTGGTGTTTAGATCTCATTATCTTAGTTTGACCAAGAGACTGCAAAGAAGTCATGCAAATTTGTAAAACATTCTGTGTAATTTGTATTAAACACTGCTTTAGGTACGTACAGTTTGGGGATATTTCTTCTTACTGCTGAATGCTACACTAATCTGCAACTGAATTGATCATTGCATTGAATTAGCTATTATTTGATAATTATCTGGAGCAGAACAGAACCACCCCAACCTAGCAGGAAGTCTTTATCTAAAAACAAAATCACACAGACTAAAACTATGAAAAAATAGCTTTATAATTTAGTAATTAGTACTTTTTAATTTGTTTCATTAGAACTTAAATACATGTTGGGGAGGCTGTTTATTATTGGCAGGATACTGTAATCCTTGTAAAATATTCTATCAAGGATTTTGTTCTTCATTAAATTATCTGGACTGCTTGAACAAGGGTCTACAACAATCGGTTGTTTCAATGTTTGCTATTATATAGTATTTTTATAGGAAAGGTATGTAAGTAAATTTTGTATTCTCTTATTGAAACAATCATTAAAAAAAAAAAAAAAACACAGCCTGAGAAGAAAGATCAGAAGATTTCACAAAATACAAACTAAAGCTCTCTAGGCAAAGTACCTGTGCGATAGTTGAGTCAAATCCAGGTTCTCTCTTAGGAGACATGGCAGAGCTATTAGTGTCTTCTCCATCAGACTGGGTCTTCTGGCAGAAAATGAACTCTCTGTAATATCTATCAGGTAATCCAAACCATAATATTTTATCTCCTTTCTATTGATCTGAAATGCTTACAAAAAGAATTAAAGCATTTGATTTTAAAATAATTTAGGAAAACATTGCAAAGCAGCTTCCTGTCTCCCAACACCTTCCAGCCCTGTGCTCTTCTGTGAGTGGGCGTCTCTGGAGAAACGGTACTATCATTAGGCAATGCCATCATCTCTCTTAGTTGTACGATACACATCAGATGAATTACATGCAGAGGAACTGCAGGTCTGGATACATTACTGGAAAACTAGTTTACCTAGATAGAAAGTGGGTCACGTGGGACTGATGAGGGAAATTCACCTTGAGGGGAAAGCGTAGCTCACTACAAAGCATTTTAGCAGTTGTTTTGCAACACCAAGTAAAACGTTTATATTTTGAAAACATCAAAACACATAACTTCCACCCAAGCCCTCACTCTGCAATGAGGGAGAGCCTGCTGGAGAAGAGTGGGCGATGGGCACAACAAGATGATGCATTTGCAAAGAGAAGGATGAATGGCTCCTCTTGCATGGGGCAAGCAACCTGGCCACTGCAGAACACTGGGGTCAGGAGGTGGAAAGGGTAAGGAATAATAAATAGATTGCAGAAATGGAGCCTGCTACTCAGGCTCCACAGGAGACAGTCCTCTGTGACAGTATTTTCTCTAGCATAAATCTAGTGCCACAACACTAAGAAAACACATTTAAAGCAAAACCAATGACAGCTGTCTATATCAGCTAAGTCTTCTGGTTGACCTAAAATAGCTATAGAACTTTCTAATTTCTTCTTCAGTTATTTTACAGTATATTTAATATTTCTAAAAAGATGCATAACAACTATGAAAACTATTATCATTGCAGTATGATGTTTAGTATATCCAGCATAGAGGATAGGACTAGCTCCTTGAGTCAATAGACAAAAATTGTGGTCCTGTTCCATTCATCTTTACATCAATGTGCCACAAACAGTTTATTTCCCCAAACATGTAAGACAAAACAGAAATCTGTAAAATAAATAAAAATGTTTCTCGTCATCATTTTTTACCACAAATAACTGAAGCCAGGCACAGTCCAGGATTTTTGATAGCCATTAATTGTGTTAACATCTAATTTTTTTTTTTTTAACTTCTCTGCTCAAGGTCAAGGATAAATTCATGAGTTGCATCCAGGTTAAGTCACTAAGCCACAGAAATCAAAGCCAAAATCCTCACTGAAGCACAAAGTAGCCTTACATGGCCAAAAGCCCTAGGGGACTCTTAAAATACTAGTGTGTTCTTTCATTCTGGGCTATTACAACACAGTTCCCATACGTATCTGTCATTTTAAAAACTGGTATCAGAAGAATGATATCAGAATAAAACTTGACCATACGCCTTAACGATCAAGTACAGCAATTTAATTCAAAGACAGAATAATAAAGTATAAAAGACCTGCTGAGAAGTTAAGTAGCATCTTATCATGAAATCAGCGTTACAACTATTATAGGTGCTTTTGATGTTGATAAGGTTATCATAACTTACAAATAAGTAACACCAAAAATAGCATTTTTCTTAATCCCCAACTTTCAACCATCACCTTATACACTAAGCTGACATATGGGTAAAAGGGATTTAATTATCTATGTAGCCCTAAAACACTCAGAAGAGCTTCAGAATGAATGAGAAGTATTTCACTACAGATATTTTACTGTAAAAATGTAAGATTAATGTCAATTAACTTCTCTGCTTTACAGTTAAACCAGTCCAAACTACTGTGGTTAGAAGAGTTAACTATTTTAATTATGTTGTTGCCAGAAGTTCCTTAAGTAATAATTTTTCCCAAAAAATTCCTTTGCCCTTCTCATTGTTTTCACATTATCTCAAGTTTTTTGTAGTTATGCATAGTTCTCATTCTTTCTGAAGTATTGTGACACTGAAGCAACAACTTATACTTCAAAGTGTTTTAAATTACTAGTGTATAAAAATGAATGAAGGCAATCAGCTTATTACTATAAAAAGAAACCTGAATTCAAGGCAAGCTAAATTAAATTAAATTAAATTAAATTCAGATCAAACTAATGGGTTTTAAAAAGGTGTATTTCATGTTAATGATTCTATTTATTCATACTGGCTAAATACATCTAAAACACCATACGACTTGTTAACACTGTACCTCACAAAAATAAATTTAACAGTTCAAAACTTAACAAGCGAGATTCAAAGAATTTTTACTAAAATATACCCCTGTAATATACCCTAAAACAGTCAGGTCCCAGCTGTATTGTGTCAGAGAGCATCCTGCCTCAACCATTCGCCAGCAGACTGCATCACATGGTACGCTCCAAGCACTGAGACCAAGAAGATTGTCCTGGCTGGACCCGCCGGACACAAGCTTCACGTATTTACCTTCTTCCTCTAACCCAGGGCATCCTTCTGTCTTGGCCAACAATCAAGTTCACACAATGACATGCATTAACCAGCTCATCTTGCAAACAACTTACTGTCGTATTCTTTTCATTAAAATTAGAGGGAAAGGAATACTCTTCCCCTTGCAAAGGTTATTTTTTATGATTTCTCTGCTTCCTTTCTATGCACTGTTCCTCCTTTTTTCTTCCTTGTAAGATACCTCCGTTTTTTGTTTTGCAAAGGGAATTCTGTGGAGTTCAAGCCCATATGGCTTCTTATCTGCTTTGCATATAAAGCTCAGCCTGGGGAAAGTCACTGCTTGGTATTGGGTTTAGTCTTGTACAGGACAAATATGATGAGGAGATCTTTCTCCTAACTCTTTTCACAGTTGTCACAAAGTACCACACATGGTAGTTTTGCATGTTCAACTCACTGGCACAATCAATCATCAAAGTCTTTCCCAACTTAAAAAGACCCTATTCGTAGCTGTAATGTAGACTAGCTAACATTGAGAAAGATTTCCAATAAATATAAAGCAAAAGCAGACCTACTTCTTCCAAGCATGATACTAAAACTATTTTTCTTTTATCTTTCAGCAGTGATTTTTCTTTAGCCAAAGGGATATAAAAAACAAAAGTGGTCATTCCAAAACTTACAGGAGCTTTAATGTCCGTAGGAAAAAAAATATATCACCAGACACTTCATTATTCATTTGTTGTCTTTGCATAATCCATGAAAACTTAGAGCTGGAAACAATTGCAATATGAACCACTTTGTGGAAAAACACTTCTAAATAGATTTTTTTTAAATTATCTTAGAGAAATTATTAAACTAATGCATTGTGGATGCACAAGAACTGACATAAGAGTTGGAGAAGTTACCAGCTTGAATCATCTAAATCATAAACCATCACAGAATTTATGAAAATAAGACAGTATTTACTGAGGCACCGGTCTAAAAATCAGCAACGTTGGCATTTGGAGAAACCCAAGAGTACTGCTGAACTAAACTGATAGCATACTAATGTTTGAAATACTAAAATTATTTCTGCTATAAGCAGAGAAAGAAACCTTAGTACCCAGCACACAAGTACAAATGGAAAATGGGTGGGGAGATTTGTTGTGTGTGACAAGTGATATACCATGAAAAAATATACGTGCAAAACATACAATCCTTTTTCACTTAAAATAAAAGACATTTTTCCCATTCCTCCCACCACTGCTCCACCAACTTTTGGGGACAGCTTGTAAGAGCCCATAGAAAAGCCTCACAAGGTTCAGCTTGCCTTTTTATTGAGAAAGCTTTTATTTATTGTGAAGGAATACAAGATTACTGCTTTTCTTATTACCAAGTATCTTGGTAAAACTAAGCTGGACTGCTAAGTTTTCCTGACCATTTTACAAAGTATGTTCCTCCATGGATTTTTGTTTTGCTTTGTTACTGTGGTTTTTTTGTAGTCCTATGTTGAGCTTACAGTTGTGGCGTTTTTTTAATATTTAAAACAGTTGTGTACTACGTGCATAAAATTTAAACTACCTCATCCCTTATTTTAAATGGAAAAACAGTCTTTCAATTGACCCATGGCAGATTAATGCCTTTAACAGGAAACCTGGGATTTAACAGTTCATTTGGCTCACAGAGCAAAACCTCCAATATGAGCATTGAGATTATCCAGTTCCCCAAAGCCACATCAAATGATTCACTGCTGAGGTGCTGCAAAACATACACGTATATTTATACAGGACAAACTATTATATATATTTAACACACACCAGCAGAAAAACAAAGCTGAAAACTGACTTCAAAAGCTCTGTGCTCATAACCACGATGCTACAAAACTGACCACAGTTTGGTCCCCACCATTCAACACGTCAGGGTAGAACACCGGAGGGTTTCGGGCTGAGGGAAGATGAAAACAGGCAAAGAAAGCGAGTGAGTGGCTGCTCCACAAACATCCTTAGCAAAAGTCTCAAGAGAATTTCAAGCGAATTACAGACCACGTTAATCTCACCTCCCCACCTAACTGCTTGAGTGACCACCACAAAGGAAAAGAATAAATTTATAAGGCATCTGCTATCATAGGACCTGAGCATGGAGCAGGTGCCTCCAGCCCCCCTGACACTCAATCGTATGCAGAAATAGCACAAACCTCTTAATTCTGTGTCTCTTGATACTCCATGTACATGGCCAAGGATTTGACCCTAAACAAATAAAAAAAAGTGAATGCTGTAGTACACACCAATAAAAGCCAAACCCCCTACAAAAAAAAAAAAAAAATCCCCAAACAAGTAAAAAGCCTTTCCCATTAAAAAAAAAAAAAAAAGAAGAAGATAAAAGAAAGTTTTATTAAGGAAGAAAAAAAACCTGAAATCCAAACAATGAAGTCAGGTCAATGTAAATATAGAAAAAATATGCTAAATATGCTGCTGAGTTTATACAGAGTATCCAAGCTCTGAGATTGTCTTCTATGTATTTTAAAAAAATATATTTTATTTTCAGAGGATCCACAGGGGTATAGTTGTAGCCACTTCCATAGTCCAGTAGTTAAAATGTTTAATCTCATCAGGAGGATAAAATGGTTCACAACAGAAAAAACCTTAGTAAAGAAGTTGGGAAATCACTTGCAATAAAACTAATTCACCAAACTAAAATTTTCCTGATTTGGCATGTGTGGTTCAGGCAGGGGTTACCAATTTTACTCACTTCTATGTCTACTAATAATCCCAAATTCATCTATATGACATACCGAATAGACAGATTTAAGTCTGTTCCAGGAAATCTCACCTTGGCACTGATCAGCCTTAGCCAATCCTTAGCCACCCGTCTCCACTCCTGAGATGGGGCTGAAGGCATGTAGTACACCCCATGGCACCATGAGTTTTAAAGAAAAAAGACATTCATTTTACTTCTGTACCCTTGCCATGGTCTTCTAATGAAACCAAGAAACAGTCAGGTTTCCAAATGGTGTTTAATGACCTCAATTATTTTAATTTTTAAAATAAACAGTGACTAGAACATTACTCCTCAGGTCACTGATCAGAGGCAACAGAAAACAAGTAGGGGAAGATAATACTATAGGTCAGCTAATGCTAAAATTGTAAGTGTAAGGTAGAAGAGATGGGGGGAAAAAAAGCAAGTATCAAGAGTCTGGCCAATCACTTGCACAAAACAACTTTGCTTAATGTATTTAGTGTCACTGTCAGGTAGAAATAGCTAAGCATCGCTGCACTGAGAGAGCCAGGTGATGCAATTAATGAGGTCACTGTCTACTGGAGAACTCCTGGGAGGAACTGAGGCTGAGGTTGCTGGCAGGAGAACTCAGGACCTGCTAGAAGTTGCAGGAGTCGGATGAATCAGATAATCAGATCTTCACACAAATGTCGGGGGGGGGGGGGGGGGGGGGGGGGGGGCGGGAATCCCTCAATGTGAAAGCCACCCTGCTTGTGTGACTCACTACATTACACTACATTTGAATAGCCAGTGCCACAGGACATTTTAGTTGTATTTTTTAAAGCAGCTTTGAGGACCAACATCTATTTCCTAAATATGCAGTCCAGCTCTTCAGTAGAGCTCTTCACCACTAGATCACAAATCACTATGCAGTCAATATCCATCCCTGAGATTGATAATAGAAGGAGACTTGTAGGAGGGTAAGACTTGCCTAATACCAAACAAAACAACATGAAAAGGATACAAAACAAAGACACATGGGAAGTTATTACAAGTAAAAAAAAATCTTCTTGGTGACAAAAACTGTACACTTTCTTCCATAATGGAGCACAGTGGTCCTCTTAATTTGCTAGTTTTATAATTGATAGCCTTATCTAGAAATTTTTAATTCCAACCCTTCCTACAATGGAAATATCCAAACCTAATCAATGCAATTATACGATTAAGGAAAACACCAAGTTTTCTTGCAAAAAGCTACATTTTTATTACTAATGCACTTGTGTGACAGACCTTGCCTAATTCTTTGAAAAAGCAAACAGATTAATATAGAGAAATACAGTGTTTCCCTGCTTACTCAGAATGAGAAGAAACAACCCTCCTGGACATGAACAAAACCAAGCATTGCATATGTGAAGGTATTTTTGGCACATATTCAGAATATGAAGCACTGACTGGCCATGCAGAATGGACAAGACTAAATTATGTCCACATAAAATTAGAATTTTAGTCTTCAGACTTGAAAAAAAAAAAAATCTTACAATAGAAGGTGTATTTTGTGACACAAAATTACAATCATTAGGCGAGTTACCCTACTATAAAATAATTTTAATATAATATGTTTAGCTCCTTGAAATTGTCTTTGTAGATAGTCTCCTAGTAAAATATTTTTTGCAATAAAGCAATTTACCAAGAGCCAAATTGCTTAGCTCCTATTAGAGTTTCTCCTTTACCTATTTTATTTTTGCCTTGACAATGTATTTTAAAGGCAGTAAAGCAGAAAGCAGTAAAAGAAGCAATAATAAAGGAAGAGACACACAAAGTGATCCTTAATGGATTGTCAGCTCATGAAGGCAATTCGCAAGCTGGAGCAAAATGAGTTCTATGCACAAAAGAAATCAATACTCATTGTAGCATCCTTCCTGCTACACTGCAATTTAACAGCTAAGCAGAATACTGTCACATCTCATAGGCCTCACAAAAATCCCTGCTCTCGGAAGCAATATTTATTCTCTGCGGGTTTCACCGCAGCTGAATCGGACCCATGTATAGCACCCATTTGCTGCCTTGTAGAAGACCAGAACAAGACAGCTTCTTCAGCAACCAAGACCAAGGAGGCACTCTATAACATGAGCTCAAGAACCACACAAGACATTCCTGGAATGCTATCACTCTTATTGCTGCTAATGTCTGTTTAGTTACCAGATCAGTATTTACACAAGTAAAATATACCATAACATTTATTATTTAACTTAAACTAGGTACATATTCAAACTACCTAAAGTTTACATCATACAATGTGTTTTGAAGGCAGACAGTAAAACAGGAAACACTTTCTTAAAAATGAATGAATAGACATAAACAAGGGACCATCCATATACTTACATTTATGAATGCAAAGATTTTGGAAGTTGTAAAGAACAATAATAATTTTGCCCAGGGCAAAATTCATAATAATAACAACACTACTACATCTAACCTTGAAATCAGTGAATACTTCCCAAGTCCTAAAATTTGTCGTCACTTATTCACAGGCCCAATTTATTAACATGAAAATTTTCGAATGCAATTCAAATTCAGAGGCATACAGCTCTGCAAGTCTGTTAACAAGGCTGGAATAAATTAGACTACAGAACCGAGCGACACAGAGGTCACAAACTCACCATTTACCTAATGGAACATATTTCTGCATTTCAGATAATCTGAAGTCTTCTAATGAAACATAATGGCATTAAATAAGATAACCTCCCCGTTAAAGAAGTGCTCACATGAACTCACTGATGGAAGAAGCATCCTCAATGCACCATTCAGCTTCGATAGGGTGAGAGTGTTGCCAGTGATTAGCAATGACACAAACCAGGATTGAGTGGGCAGAAATCTTTTCCTAGAGAACAATGATGTTGAACCACCTGCTCTTCCATGGGGCAGACTGGAAGATGCTTAGAAATTGCAGGTAAGTGTTTTAAGATTGGTTTTGAATTGCCCAGAGGTCAATCTATGTGTTTTCAATTGATAACTTGAAATCCTGCCCCTGTCTATTCTCCCTCCTCCCATTTCCTCCAGACTGTACGGCCCATATTTAAGATACTTTTGGCATGGGTACAATAACTACGCTGTCCATTTCCCTGGTAGCTTAATAGGAAAAACTAGCATGAAGGAAAAAAGCAGAACTTAAATGGAAATAGGAAAATACCATTCTGTTTAATCAGACTCCTCCATGCAAACAAAGCACCCTGGATACTCATCAGACATTAAAATATGGGCAATACTGACAAGATCAGCTCTTGTACACCTGCTTGATTCCCTTAAAAGGTAACATTTACTGTTCCCTCTGAAAAAAAATATAATAGTCTTAAGGTAATCACTCAAAACCACAGTCACTTCATGCTTCCAAATACCAGCTATAAAATTCCAGAGCTGAAAATGCCAATCTTTATTTTAAATATCCATTATAAACAGTGTAATAATAACATATTTTTGATTGTATATTGTCATTGGCACACAGGAAATTTCAGAAAATATAAAAAAACCTCTCAGATGTGTTTTCAGAAAAAATTCCCATGAAATTTTTCTTCTCCTTTTTATTAGCAACAGCAGTACCAAACCCGTGAAGCAGAACTGAGGAGTAACAGAGAAGCTACATGTTTTAAAGACTTTACCCTGAACAAACAGGCACCTTCAAGAGCAGATCAGTTTTTCTCCTGATATCTTGCCTCCCTCTCTCAAAGAAAGAGGAGATTTTGGACAGAAGACTTAAGAAACTGCTACAATAGACAGAGCAAACTGGGGGGGGGGGGAGGAATCCTGGGAAGATGTTGCCTACTGTTCTGGTAATCTTGGCCATTTCTTTTTCTAGAAGATGTCCCACTAACTGCAATGGAAGTACTCAGAGTAAAATATTAGTTCATACAGGTAAAGGACTGAAATCTAGGTCTCACCAGCCAACACTTTTCCAACACAAACAAGTCTACCACAAAATTTTCTGCTGAGCTTCTACCAGCTAAAGAGCCTCGGAGCACCATATGATAATGTCAGGAAGGCCACAGAAATTAAATTGTATGTGAGAGTGAATGCGAGAGCATGAAAGAGAGAAAGAGAGAGGAAGTATGAAAGATATGGCCTCCTAAAACTAGGAGGCAAAATGCTTGAGTAAATATTGTGAACATGGTTATGAAATTATTTTTTTTCTGAAGAAGGTTCAATATAAAAATACAGCAGACTGACATCTTTTCCTAAATTATCAACATTTAGTATCACTTCAATATGCACAGAATCCTGGAGGGTTTATTTGGCAAAATAGTGAAACCTAACAGAGAAACCTAATAATTTAGTGGACAGGGGAATAAAAGGACTGACTGTATCAAAAGTTACTAGTATCTGCTGAGCTATGCTATAGAGAGAGCTATGAAAACACCTAGGGAGCCCCAGAAACAGAACTCAGAACTGGTAACCTTGTTAAGAAAAAAAATATTAAAATAAAATAAAAACATCAATGGTAATACACACCAAATTTCAAAAATAGCGTAAGAGACTGTGTTGGCTGGAAATGTTTGTCTCGACATTGCTGCTGCAAAGAGCCTCGACATCCTGTTGTTCTGGGGGAGTACGCATAAAACGTCCCTGAAGAAACCACCATATCCGCGCCTACCGAGCTGTGCTTGCCCACGAGCAAGGTGAAGAAACCACCATGAACACCTGGGCATGTGCCCATGGAGGAACACGGAGCAGCACATATGGTAATGAGTTCCATGGAAATAGGTGGACTTTTCGGAGAAATCGTGGGAACCTGGACAATAAAAGAACTGCGTACTCCCCTCTCAGGAACCTGGAAAACACCTGAAAAACTGTAACACCTGAAAGACACCTGGCTGGCAGCAGAAGAACCCGCAGCGCCTGGGACTGAGACTCGGAACCTGCAGCGACCCTCCATCACCTGCATTGGGACCGACTCAACGGGACGTTGCTGGCTTCGTGGTGGTGGTAACTAGTCTTGCTATTTCTCTTCTGTTTTCTTGCTTAGGTCTGCCTCTTCTTCCTTTCTTCTTCCCTCTGTCCTATCGCAGTTATCGGAAATAAAACTTGGAAGGTTGTACAGCATCTGACCTCGTCTGTGTCTTAATCTCGCTCTTGGGATCATTTAAGAACCCTCCCCGATGTTGGATCGGGACAAACAGACAGTGAAGATCCTCTGACAAAACCCTCAGAAAAATAAAGGAACTTTACAGAGGAACTTGCTGGAGCTTTGCATTTATTTCTAAGACACTTTGATTTCAAGAGTAATGCAATGAACAGGAGAACATTCAGCAAGAATATTCTTTTACTGGTTTAAATAGTAGCCTTTACTTTGGTCTTAGAAATAGCTGGGACTTTGAAATATCTCTCTGCACATCTCAAGTTTCTACAGAATCTTCCAGTTCCATAGCACTTGGTGAGGGTGTACAACAGGAGCTGGGTAGAAGGCTTCAGCCAGAGCCATACTCAGTAATAACTGCCTGTAAATGCATTTCGATGAGGATGTGTTCATTATCTGGCACTTCCCACCTACTGCTGGTAAATCTCCACACAAACAATGAAAACAATTAATAGGCAGATTAGGGAAACAAAAGCCTTTCCCTTCACGAGTCAGTAGTTTTAAAAATAACATTAAACCATCCATGCACCTGTTGATCCTTTCCTCGCTAATCTCTACCACTCCCTCCTTTAAAACCCTGCATCCTGAAAATACACATTAACCCCAGGCCCTTCACACACAACCGCACTTCCAATATATAAAACTCAAAGGAAAACAAATTATGCGGTATATACACTATTTCTACACCCTGTTCATAGTTCATCAGACAGTCTGTAGGTCACCACTTAAGACTTAAACCAGGAGAAAATTAAAGATTATTTGTATAATCTTTGTACGGGCAAAGACATTTTTCTGTCTGATTTCTTCCCATCAGTGGAAAAAAAAAAATTACATTTAGCAGGAAGAATAAATACCTTGGCCATTTGAATGTAACTGCAGTTTACTGACAGTCCTAGTTTTAAAGCAGTGAGGAAGACTTCCTCCCAGCATTACTAAAACATATTTTTTTAAGGGCTTGGCACATACAAAATAAAGCAGGTTGATATGTAGGTAGGCCTATAAAAATAAATGTATTTGTGCAAATAGCTCAGGTATGTGTATCTAAACTACAGAGCTGAATGTTAAAAGTTGAGCAGGAAGCCTGTACATATTTAAAAAACAGACCTACACATACATATGCACCTATATATATTTTATGTACACACAAGCACACACAGAGTACATAAAGATGAATGATAATCAATGGCCAATGTATGTAGCCACTGGACTGAAAAAAACATTGCTTAAATTCTCTCTGTAATTACTTCAGGAAGAAAAAAAAACAAAACAGGAATGGATAAGTCATCCCTACTTATTACAAGATTTTAACCAGTCACTTAAAGGATAATATTATAGTTAAACAATTTTTAATACACAGAACTAGCTGCATTACCTACTAGTAGCCAATTATGTTACATAATTTTAGATAAATTACTAACCCTACTAATGTGTGTGTACATATATATATCTTTATTAACTTCAATATAACCATTATTCCGTCTTCACCACTAATTCTGGTAAAACCACTATGCATTCTCAATATTTTGAGGCCAAAACCTACTCAATATGCCAATCTCGTATATAGGTTTTGTCAGGCCTATATACGTACAAGTTTTTGTATGTATACAATATACAAGTATTGTATGCATATACAAGTATGTATTGTATATACATTCAAGCTGACAGTTCAAAAGAACTTCCATATTGAAAAAAACCCAAGATTTATTACAAACAAGTTGGGCCTCTTTACAAGACATGCAGAGATTAATTAGTTTATCTATATTACTACTTTTTTTCATGTTTGCACTACATTTTTCTCAATAACATTATAGCCAGATGCTTCAGTTCTACTAGGTCAGACTTTTTACTGGCTCCTTGCCACATAAACAATGTCTATGTACAAAAATAAGAACTTTATATATGGAAATATGAAATTGTCCATCATCTCAACATGACGGGCCTGGACCAGAAGTCACCATTTCAGGTCAGTGATATACACTGCCAGGCACATCAGAAGAACATGCACAGGTCCCAAAACCAGGACCACAGAAAGCAAGTGTAGTGCTGCTTTCTAAAACAGGAAAAGGAGGAGTAAGTTACTTTCCCTCTCATTATCAGTAGAGTTTTGCCACTCAAAAGATACCGGTATCCCTTCTTCAGACACTCCAAGCATACTTCACTCTACACAGGAATTTTCAGATTCTTGCTCATTTTCACTCCTTTATCAGACTTATTTACTTCCACTGCATGACTGAATCTATTGGCTGAGAAAACGTCGGGGATAATCACGAAGCTTCCAAAAGGAATTATCACAGATTATAACAAAATTGTCACCTTAATGGGATTTGTCACACAATATTTTAAATTAAGTCATTAGATCTAGAGAGGATAACAATTACTTCAAAATATAAGGACCCAAACCTGAATCAGTCATTAGGTACATAATGAATTCTATCAATTCACATGTAAATCCCAGGCAGTGTGCTCAAAAGCCTGGGTTTGCACATCTAAGCCAGAAAGCACATGTTGCAAAATACTTCATCGAAGCCTTTTACTTTTCTCATGCAATTATTTAAGTAAGTCAAATAATATTACAGAAGTCTTTCTTGTATTAGGGCATCTACTACATGGTGAAGAATTGTAACCTGCTGTTGTTTCCCAAAAAAAACCCAACATCTCCTTTACTCCATTAAAATCAGTTCTAAAAAGATAAAAATAATTGATTAATCTCAAATAAATAAACAATTTGTCAGTTATGCTAGCAGAATGTTAACACTGTTTAAAAATAATAAAAAAAAAATAGATGCAACACTCTTGCTAATACCCTGGCCCTTTCTCAGTGAGGTTTGGGACTTGATGAAGAGCAAGAGGAATGGAAGGAGCCTCTGGATAGCTCTGGAGCCTGCAGTGCATTAACCATCTAGTAGGTTGCTACCACATTTTCTGTAAACATCCAATGGCACAGAAGCCCACAGCTGTCACCAAGAGAAGGCTTTTGCATTCATGACAGCAATATGAACCTTAGGGGGGGTGTCAAAATAAATCTAGCCTGTAACCCCCTTCTAACCACAGTTTATAGTGAGAAACTTATCTTTTTTACATCAGAAATCCAAAGGGGCGGGGGGGGAGAACTTAAAACATAGAAGTGTCATCAGTAGATAAGCAGACATGGCTAATTTACTATGTGCATATTCACAAAATGCTTTTCAAAACATGTATGAGAACACCAGAAACAGAGATGCTGACAGGAGCATCAGTTTCTTCTTTAACCTTTCTTCCTCTTCATACACACCATCTAAATAGTTAGCAACTGCTACTTAATCCAAATCAGAAGATGCATACAACTGAGTTTGTCTCAAAAGAAACCAAGCAAAGGCAATCAAAATCAATTGCCAGTCTCCTTGAGAATGCCAAATACATAACCCTTGTGACACGAGACTGGAGCTCAGACAACCTATGCTTGCTAACTGCTGCCCCAGTGTGGTGTATGTTTTAACAGACATTAAGTATCTGGATTACAAAGAAAAATGATCCTGCTTCATACTTTTCTCATATTCCTTCATTCTTTTGGGTTTTCCTTTAAATCCCTACATAGGTAATAGGGAATAGTGTGCTTACTGAAGATTGTTACATGTCAGATTTGTCCTGTACTGGAAAAGGAAAAGAACCACCTGAATATGCATTTGTTTTATTTCCCAATTCAGTTGTTCATTAATTTTACTTTAGGTTTGCCAAGCCAGATCCATAGTCAGCTTTACATCCCACCTCATCCCTTCAAACCAAGGATTTGGGAAAAGCCGACTTAAACAACAGAAGATAAAAGGTTAAAAATAGAAAGTTCAAGGGAACAAATAAACACTGGAGGCGAAAAGAGAACATGGGTCTAAGGCAAAGCCCACAATGCCTTCATCAGTCCCAGAGATGAAGCAGTATCTAACACCCTTAAGAACAGACACCTGAGCCCACAATGAACTAGGAACTAAGAGCCTCCCGTTGAACTGCATCCGATTTTACATGTCAGTCTCTTTATTTAAAGTAGAAACGAAGTCAAATACACTAAACTTTAAATAATAAACTAAATCAAATATACTAAACTGTACTATAAAATCATCAGCCTAGGCTGCTCCAAATTATGGTGTCAATACCAACAAAAAATTAAGTACAGTGGAATTAAAGCGTGAGTCTATGCCTTGGTTTACCCCAGCCAGCAACTGAGCACCATGCGGCCGCTCGCTCACTTCTTGCTGGCTGGGCATGAGAAGCTAAAAAATCCTTGACTTTAGACTAAACACTACTTAGCAACAACTGAAAACATAAGTGTTATCAACATTCTTCTCATACCAAACTCAAAAACATAGCACTGTACCAGCTATGAGGAAGACAATTAACTCTATCCCAGCTGAAACCAGGACAGCCCATTACTACACTGCGTTAATATCAGCAAGCTAAGCTGTCAGTCAGGGCTGTTCTCAGGTGTGGATCCCTCTCCTGAGAAAGCATCCCCCTGGCTAAACCTATGACCACACCTTTACCTCCCTCCTCCCTTAAGGTACTTTAACTACACTTAATCCTTAGCCAGGTCACAGTCAGCTCTTGCCTGGCATCTCCACACTCTTCTCTGTAAAACTAACTGGTATGGCAGACTCCATCTTTTTAATTCCCCTTTTCCACAGCCCTCAAGAATACACTGTCCCTTTCCTATTCCAATGGAACAATAACAATGACTGAAAAAATATACAAATGGTTGTAGGTTTCCTTTTAGGTCCACAACTTGCTGATGACAGTTAACAATCAACTCCCCCAATCCATTTTCACCTACCCTGTTTTATCTCACTAGCTACTACTAGTAATAATAATGATTATTTTCCATTACACTTGTCTCTAATCCAACGGTTTCACAGTACTCGAAGCTTTCACAAGAAATTGATAAAGCCTGCAAAAAATTGTTAAAATTGAAAGCATTATAAGAGAAGGACATAAAATCAGAGTAATTATGGATTTCTAACACAAAAATTTTTCCCACCTCCCAGAAAAACCCACACCTTTTATGATGATGAACTAGAGTTGAGGAGGACAAGAGCCCTCAAGGACAAAGCTTATATTTCCAAACTTCCCCTGCTTCTCAGAAGTCAACCCTCTACTTAAGTCCCTTGCATACTCTGTAAATCAAGGACAGCACCGCAGATCCCATCCAAAGCGGACACCCAAAGTTACGTTCACACACGTTTATGGATGCTGAACCTGCGTGCTACCAGATCACTGCTGGACCTCAAGCCTGGGTTAGGTCAGATACAAAGACATGCGTGAAATGGATTTTATGCTGGATTCATGCTGTTGGCAGGACAGACAACCAGCCGCTCTAGTTTAACACTAAAACAGACAGGCTAAGTGTGATTCAGTATAAAGTGTACTGGCCAAAGCTACCCTTTCACTTCAAATAAAGAGTGAGACCTATACTACATCCAAACATTTTTCTAAGTTTGGCAGTGAACTCAAAGGAAGGGTACATAAACTAGAAAGCGAGAACCATGCCATTCTCCACCCAACAGCAAAATTCTGTTTTCTGTTTATTTGCCCAAAGGTGACTAATACCTATCTTCTCCCAGACTGCAAATATCTATCACCCAGTCCAGTATTCATCCCCACTGTGCTCCAAAGAAACTGCATTCGAATAGACATGTCAACACTCAAATAAAAAGTCTACGTATGTGGTCCAAGCAGAATGGGTAGTGATTCTCTCCAGCCTACAAAAATCTTCATATGAGGCGCACTGTGTCTATACGCTAATTATTTAGTAATAAAAGATGGGTATGTAAAACTCAAGCATCTATTTTAAAGGTCTGTGTCACAGATGAGTGGAACTATGTTCACATAGCAGGTTTCCTGGAATACTTACTTTAAACTTGCTAAGTAGACTTCTAAGATTACCTTACTTCTAGGCTGATTTCTTTGTAAATTGTCAATGAGGTATTATAAATGTAAAATATTCACTATTATCTTAATAATTAATGATTAAACTCTTCCATCCTTAGCAGACCTCCACAAAATCATTGTAATTTTATCTATATTTCTCTTACTAGGCTAATTCCCAAGGGAATATATGATGTTAAAAGTTGCAAAAACAGATTTTTTAATAGGAGCAAAGTGATGACCTTGACTAAATTACTGTGCCTGGGAAAGCTCTAGATAAAATAATCTATCCTTCTTATAATTACTGAGGGATCTGAGGGGAGGGAAAAAAAGAAAGTACTTTAATCTTAAACTTACATAAATGCTACACAACCTAAACTCCACAAGTAGATTTTGAATTAAAAGCACACACCAATTACAGCAGAAGGAAAAGCAAAACCCATCAAACAAGGCCATGGGAGTGACCTGCAAACAGCAGAACTGGCCAACAAAGCCAAAGTCCCCGGCAGAAGGGGAGAGCAGGGCTCACACTCAGACAAGCCTCTCTGCCCTCACAGGAAAAAAGGAAAATTCTCCATTTCTCCAGCCCAACCAGATTAGAATAAAGGAGCTGATGAACTCTCATGCTTCTCACTATTTCCCTACATAAACATGTTATACCATGTAATGGACCATCCTGTTGGGTTTGGGGATTGGGGGGGGTGGTGTGGTAGTGCTTGGGTGTTTTTTTGGGGGGGGGGGGTTATTACTTTTTATCCTCCTACCCCTAAAAACCACTGACACTTGTGTTCCCATGGGACTACAGATGTGAGCACCTGGGCTGGAGATGTACAAAGAGTTTGGGACCAAATTGATAGGGAACAAGAATATTTTCCCTTTCAACTCTAATGAACAGTGAAACCACAGTTTAGACGCAAAGTACAATAATAATGATTTTATCACAGCTTTGAAGCTTTTAAATCATCATGAAAAATGGCAAATTTCTCCAGGTTTGTTTTTCATACTGAACTGCCTGATTGTGTACTCTAATGCTCTTCCATGGGGCCAAAAATACACAAGTATGTAGCACCAAGAGGAATCTCTGTCTCCTTTGCCATGTACTTGCTGCGTAAACCCCAGGTATCAGGCTGCAGAGTATGTACGCGGAGCTGCTGACCAAGTACTGGGAATTCCCATTCTCTTAAATAAATTCCTGGTATTTAAATGATACTGGAAATTTGTAAGACGGGGAGAAGCAAAGAAAATTAAGCTGGGGTCTGCTGCTTTTCATGTATCTGTATGCCCTAATCAAGACTTGTATTCAAGAAGATTAGAGTCCAGTCAATTGGTAGAAAAGATTAATATTCAGAATTATCTCAAAGTATTTAAAAAAAAATTTAAAAAAAATCTCCTCTCATAAAATATTTGCATCTTTGAAATGAAACAGAGGAGAGCAGGAGAGAAGAGGGCAGCAGGGAAGAGTATTTATTATACATTTTTTCCGAAGTAAGATCATTAAAAAATACAAAGCAACAAACTTAATTAGTTTTCCTCTAATTATCTCCTCTACCACTCCCCCCTCCCCTTTTTTTTTTTCCAAACTGAATATCAAACAGATGTATTCAGGATACAGACTAAAGTTACTTCATTGCAATTACAGGACTATTCTAGCTGAATAGCAAGAAACCGCAATACAAATGTACAAAAAAATACCCTACTTTAATAAACCACTTTCTGGCAATGAAAATTAGATCAGCTCAAGGTTTCTCCAATGACATGCAACAAAGATGCTGCAGCGCCCTCCCACCCTGCCTGGGAGTCATCTGATTCACCATCTCGCCTGCCAGGCCATGGTTAATGGCTATTTTCAAGCTTTGGCTTCTCGCTCCCGTACCCAGCTGCACTGAACTGCTCTTGTCCTTATGCTCTCTTTGAGTAAGAGCCAACTAATCTTGCTCAGATGTACCTGGCAAAAGCGAGCTCTGTCACGAGTCTTTTTCCATCAAGGTCTAAAACTAGAAACAGAAAAGGGAAAAAACCCCAAAACCCAGGTTTTCAGAACACCTATACCAAGCGGCAGAAAATGGGATGAGTGGTCACACTTTCACCAAAATATTCTGAAATATACAGCATTACCCATGGCTTTGCACTGTTAATGTAGATTTACACCCCACACTATTTACTGAAGCCAAAAGGAATTAAGAGTTGTTTGGGTTTGGTTTGGGTTTTTTAAAGAATGAGCAAGACCTGCAATTACAGCTCATATGACATTCTCAAAATTCAGGGTCCCCCCCATCCCCTATCTACATTATTGGTTCATAAGTGACTGTTTCTAGCTACACCACTATTAAACTTCAAGTTCAGATCAAAATTTGCATATTATTCTTTTACCTTATACATCTATTTGAAAATTAGCTTGACCATGCCTCATTACAACTGAGAAAAGTCCATTAATTTTTTTCCCCTAACTTTAACTATACAGATAATATTATTGACCAACGAACAGTAAATGTTGGAGGTAAAATAAGGAAGGTAGTTGGTAGGGATTTTAAAAAGATCACTACATGCCCATATATTTTACCCAATTTTTATTGAACAATTTCCAGGAAGGCAAAATGCCAGCTGAACAGAAGGACCCTGCGCAGGCAGGTAGCAGTCACCCCATTTAGGACTATTATGTCCAGTTGTTAAGGGGAGCTGTCAGCTCAGGTTATACATCAGTAACAACAGGAAAATGCATCACTACCAACTTAGCTACCTTGTAATTTAAAATATATACAAGTGAAACTCCAAGTGACCTGCCTGTGTCTCATTCCATAGGACAATGGTATCATTTAAACTCTGTGCAAAATACTTCTAACAGCCAAGACATGCTTGCCCACTTACTGTTTTTCTTTGAAAAAGTCAGGAGTCTACAGAGATATTAATCTTCTTTAGTTTCACAAATATAAATCTCTTCATGCATGAAAACATGATTATTTTAACAATTATTGTAGCCTTTTTTACACATCTCAGCATTTTGCTGCAGCAATAGCGAGCAATAATGTCCCAAAAGTTCACGTAGTACACATTTAATCATCTATTGCAAACATTTGCATGTATTTTACATAATCAGGGAAAAAAGTCTCATACAAACAGTCAACACTATGAGAAAGGAGCTCCAACATTAAACTCAACAGGCATTTTGCCACCAACTTCGATGAGAAACCTTTGCTGTTCAGGTTATCAAAGTGAGAAGGAGACTCTGAGAAACAAGAGTGTACATCAGAGAGGTAACTCTCGCTCCTTTGGCCACATAAGGAGCTCCACAAACAATAGAAGTCTTGGCCATGTCCCACTGTGGAGGAGTGCCATATAACTGGCATAAGACAGAGCAAGAGCAAACAAACCTTTCAGACATCCTGAGCTGTCCACCAGAGTCCCCGGCCCAGAGAAACAGAGCAGAACTGTCTCCAATATTTTTTTTGCTACTTTTTTTTTTTCTTTTTTTTCAGAATCTTTAAGCTAAATCAGTTTTTCCCCATGCTCCTTCAGATGTCTGGATCTAAGCGAGGTGATAAGAGAAGGCTGAACAGAAGCACTAAGTTATTTTGACGCAGTGATGTTGGAACAGCTGCTAAAGAAAAGCAAAAGGGCAGCTCTGCTGCATTGGTGCCAAGCTACTCTTCTGTATGTGAAGCACAGCACATGATTTGACTTAATTACTGAACTTCTACAACAAATTCTGCCTAGTGGCAGACAAAAAAGTATTTAAGGTTTTAAGCATCTTGAAATAACTTTCCCAAATATTGTGCCTTGTTTTTCTGGCCCAGTTCATACAATCCTAAATTGAAAGAGATTGGGAATTAAACATATGCAGTCCGAGAATCACAAGTTTTGTTTTGTGAACTTAGCTCAATAAAGAGAAATAGAAAGGATAAACTACTTAAAGATGCAATCATTGAGAGAAAGACTGGAGAATGCAAGCAGAGATAGCAAAACTATAGTTCCTCCTAATGATGATATTACTCCTAATGAAGCCAGAAAGACACAATCTAAGGGGAACACAGATGGAGAGACACGGCACTGATTCTGCCCTCAAACACTCAGGAAGAGTTTGAGCTTTTTCTTGCAAGCTTAGTTCTTGGGCGCTTACTTAAATGGTATCTCCACTGATTTGAACGATGAACAGACCAATTGATTTCAAAGGACAAATGAATGTTCTGCTGGAGAAAAAGAAAACCCAACAGCAAATATAAATTAACTTAATAAAAACATTATGGGCTTTCATAAACATAGCATCAATCTCTCCCATACTTTCATCTCTCACCTGAAAAAACAAACCTGCTTCTAGTAAATGTTGTTTGGCAGAAGCAAGCACATAAGCAGATGTGTCTGCATTAGTACTTTAGTTCCCAAAGCATGCACTGCTGGACATCCCAACCACTCTTATTTACTGTGTTTTGATTCCCACCATGGAGAAGTCCTGGAGCACACAAGTGAAACTGGAAGATGTACTCCAGGACTCATCTAACGCACTCCACCTGCTAATGGCCTTTCAGTACGCTGGAGCGGATCAGAGCTGGCAGGCAGGAAAAGCTCTCAAGCCCATCTGTTGCACACAGTGGGGTTTTGATGCTCTTGCTCTACAGACCTGCTTCCCTTGTACCTCCTTACTTGGTAAAACAGACATTGCCAACCACATGGGGAAGAAATTTTGCGTGCATCTCTGCAAAAGGGAATGTTTGCACGCAAGCACGTAACATGAAAATTTGAAATATTTTGTTCTTGTCTTGCTTTATCACCTTATATACTGCAATGGAAATAGTGTAATTATTATAATATCTAATTGCACTTTCATATTATAGAGTAAAATGCTGATTCTGGAAATAGCTCAGTCTACATTATATGTAGACACATGGCCACGTCTACGTTATAAAGAAATTTCACAAGAGGATGGATCTCTAGATTGATGCAGTTAGTGTAAATAAACATGTACCCAAGGAGATCAGGACCTGACTTCAAACTGCATTTATTCCAATTCCCTAGACCCCATGCATGTGTTTCAAAGCTATCTGAAGGCCAGTCAACAGTTTGGACCCTTACTGATGGCTTAACATATATTTTGATAGACTCACAGAGGGGAGTTTCATTTTCTTCAAAAGCAATCTAGTTCACCTGTCCCAGCACCACTGCGCAAATCACACCAACCCATGGTAAAGGGGGAAAGGCGATTCACTTTAAAACTACAGCATCTCTCTGAAACGAATTATAATGCAGGCACTGGCAAAAATAATTTTACAGAACTTAAGCCACCTCAGTGCAGCCCCTACGGCTCAAACGGGCAGCCCCAACTTCTCAAAAAGTTGTATACATCAGCAGTCCTCATTCCTGCCCTTAAGCGTAACCAATGTAAGGCGATTCAAATTAGCTTAGCCTAGGTGGAAAAAAAGCTAAGCTGAATTGACTTACTCGTCATTTCTCAGCCTAAAAGCATGCTCAGATAACACAGGGTAACATTTCTAAGCCCAGGTAATGCGATCATTCCTACATCCCCATGATTGACTTAAACATTCTCCAATTATAGCTATAGGAGGCTAAGCAGCTCTCTTGTGACTCCCACTCATTGGCATCAGGGAAGGCCATGTGGAGACCAGTAGAAATTTGAGCAATCTTCAGGCTATTCAACAGGTCAGATATACATAAAATATCCAAAGGCATGTAGATATTAAAAGCTAACATCAGAATAAACATGTCATTCAGTCATCACTGCCCAATTAAAGCAGACTATACAAGGTATCTCATTTACAGTGTATCTTATTAGTGGAAAAGCAAGACATGACCCTATTTTAAAAGCTGTCACTTACTGACAACTTGTAATATGTTGTTACAAACACTGAAAATGAGTGAGATAGACACTTTGCTTCAGGAAGAATGAGATGGGAACCACTGGTACATGTCTTGATCTCAACACATAAGACTTAACGAGTCTGATGACAAACAAATGTTTCCAAGACTAACAACAAAAGCTTGACAGATAGAGGATTGAGTGCATGTATGAATTTACCATGGGATTAATTTCATTTACCTCTGAAATGCAGGCAACATTAAAGTAAAGGGGGGGGGGGGGAATCTATCGCATACATTAGGAAATTAAATATAACAGTGAAAACTAACATTTAATATAGCTTAGGCAAGCAAAAGGTGCACTACATAAGCAGGAAACTTTCCAAAAAAATGACTTTTTATTCATGTGAAGAGAGTCAGGAGTGTTATGTTAAAAGTGCTAGAAAGGCTCATGATCCCTGCCTGCCTAGTGATTTGAACATATTAAACTATTATTCTAACATGCTTAATTCAGTGTAATGAAGCCAGTTCTCTTCTGATAACTGACGCATTTAAACAATCAATGTATTTCAGTACAAGCTGTATTTCCAGGTAGTAAGTGTATCTAAGTATAAAATAATCAAGAGATGTTTTTCCTATCAGTTGAGCGATTGCAGCATTAAAAGATAGTAATGTTATTGCATAGGAACCGCTCAGCTTTCCCCTGAAAGGTGCGGGTCTTTAAATATTTCAAAAAGTTGCTTTTTCAGGCTTTGAGTGGCACTAACTATTTTTAAAGATATTACCTCCTCACTGAACGTCTTGCTAAGTGGCTCTTTTGAACGAGATAGCTGCTTTCCAGCCATTTAGCTTTTCTACACACTCCAAACATCAGCTTGATGAACGGTGCGTGCAGGTGCCTAACTCTTTACAGCTGACAGCGCATACACAGACCAGCAAGCACATGAGTGTATGCATAGATAGCACTGTATTACCATAGATATGTTTATTAGAATATTTGATTATTATTGTCATCTGGAGAGACTGTTCTTGTGGGAGATGAGCTGGAGAAAGGCAGAAGGGAAACTGTTCAAGAAAGCTTCAATGAGGTTTGGCAGGAGTCGTCAAAAGTTTCACAATCTTCTCATAAACATTCCTCTATGCCTTTCAGAAAACACAAAGTTTAAGCAATATTGAATTTTCAGTATACGCTTTTTTAATATCTTCTTGACTTTTTGACTTTATGTAGCTCAAAAGTACTACGGAATGAGCAATTACCAAGACAGCTCGTTACATACCTCAGCAAAGCTACATGCTGCCACAGGTCCTTGAGATCTGCTCAAGAAATGGCTGGAGAGTCACAAACTTTTCTGGGAAGTCCATCTTTCTGCCAGTATGAACATTGCTCTCTTCCAGCTACCAGCAGTTGGACCCGCCTCAGCATTGCTAGCAATGCTATTGAAGCAATCCATATGCTTTGTTACCAGCCAAGTCCTCCTCAGCTTCCTCACCCCCTCCCAATTTCTTCAAAATCACTTTTTCATTACTTCTTCACATCTTTTTGTTATGAACAACAACTCAGATCTTCATCTTACAAACCAGAAGGTGAATTCACATCAGATTAAGTGTTCACCATCTCGATGAAGGACTGTTTAAAACAGACTTCAGTTTTGCCATTGTCTCCTTGTCCAAGAAAACAAAAAAAAATTATTGCAAGAAAGCTTTACAAGAGATCTTTCCATTTCCATGTGATCACACCCTGCTTACACACCCTGCCTTCATCGCACTGTTCATAATGTAAAAAGAATGATGACCTTGAAAATACATTTTTTGTATATATATACTTAGGTGTGCACGCACACACACACACACACACACATACACCCCCTCACCCTGGTGTCCTCGTCGGTTTCTATCAAAAGAAATAATAACCACATGCTCATTTAGAAACACAAACTTCTGAGTTCTGTCTAGTCAGGCTTCATGAGGATTTTTCTCACTTGTAACTGCTCACAAGAACAAATCTGGAGTATTACAAGCAGAAAAATAGAGTAGCATAAACCAGTTTTACCATTCTGTCATTTGCAGTATCTAAATACGTGGTCGTGTTTTTCCAATCAGCTAAATGCCAGCTGCAACAATATCATTAAATCTGTACCAGATCTAACAAATTAACAAGCAAAGCAATTAAGACTGTATTAGAGACCTTACTCTTAAAACATAATCAAAAATGCTTCTTTACTTCTAACAGAAAAAAAAAAAATGTTAAAACAAAAGCTCAGAGCTTGAACTCTCCTTTTCTGATTGACCAAAGGCAGTTAATCTAGTTCTAAAATGGCATCTTGTTTTGAGAAATAACTTGCAAAAACTTGGGATATGAAATGGAACAAAGCTCAAAAAATACAAAAAAGAAAGCAAGCAGCATTAGGCAGGTATAGCCAGAAAGGAAAAACACACAAAATAGAGCACGTGGGAAAAGAAAAGAAAAGCAGGAGCACGGGACAGACAGAAATTTAAAAGGACAGAGACTATAACAGAGAATTGCATTTAGCAAATCATCTTTTCAATTACAAGTAAGGTAGTCATAGGCAGCCCTCACCCCTCCAAATGGCAGATATAAAAGAAATGGAACAGGGGAATAGGAAAAGGCAGCAAGAAACATTAAAATATTAAAGTTTACTGTCAAGGATGTCAAGGAAAGTAATCACTAAATCTGTTTATTTTCTTCAAGTATTTCTCAAATCCAGAGCTTTGTCATGAAAATGAAGGCTCACCAGACAATCCTGGCATCCCAGGATTTTATTTCTTTTTTTTTTTTTTTTTTTTTTAAGTGTTCAAGCACACATATTAACTTGTCAGCATTGTATTTGAAAGTTTTATGATATTTTCTTTCCTTCCTTTCACTGCCAAACTCAGTACTCTAACCAGAGTGAAAGCAAGGTAGCTGTGCCACCCCAGCTGGCAGGTTAGCATTACGCTCCAGGCACCTCGCTCCGCAGCACAGAGAAAGAGGGAGCAGAAGAAAACAGCACAGTTGGCCCAAAGCAAAATAACATGAAATCTCAGCAAGTTATGTCCTGTACTTCTCCACACTGACAAAGGGCGAAGGAGAACAGACAGATATAAGAGCTTGTCCCGTCATGAAAAAGTTGACCACAATGGGTATTTCTGCAGCCTGGCAGTCTAGAGCATCACTGGGAAATGGATGTTGCAAAAGCAGTATGCTTCCTCAGATTAAATACACATCTTGACAGCTCTCATGTTTCTTTACAAGTAAAAATTAACTTAAGGGTATTGGTGACTAGCATTTGTCTGCTGTGAAGCTCAACTTCATTCAATTTATGTCTGTCATTTTAAAAATCCAGTCTATGACGAAATGGTGGTAGATGGTAAGTGATGAGAATTGCAATCTAGTGAGGATGGTAAAATTGAGAAAATTAAATTGTACAACTGTATAAGAATCACCAGTGAGATCCAAGTTCAACACAATGCAGGCATTTCCAAATATCTGCAGTGAAAGGAGCAAATTTGATGTTTTATTCAAAAGAAACCCTCACTGAATTCAGATCATCCCACTAACCAGAAAAAGCATGTAAGGAGAGTCAGCTGAAGTGGATTGGGAGGTCAAAGCCATGACAGAAAACGGACATACCCACTGAGGTGAGTTTTGCACAGAGCACAACAACAGCAAAATGCTAACCAAGCTAGGCAGATTTTCCACAGAGAGAGAAAAAAAAAAAAAAACAAAAAAACACGTGAGGGGGAAAAAAGGCAAAGATTAAAAGACAAAGAGGTCAGAAATAAAACTTATGTCTCTGTGTAGAAATGCTTCATATTTATTTCTGTTCTTTCACAAGGGAAAGAACAAATATATACACACACATATACAAGTTTGAGCAATTAACAGTGCAGAAGGAAATAAATCTGTCAGCTCCTGGCAAGGATCACATTATTCTTACAAAATACAAACAAGTCTATCTTACAAGGGTTATAATCGGGGATTTATCAAAGCACCTTCCTGAGAAGTTGAAAATTATATCTGATCGAAGGCAATGGAGAAGTCATAGCACAACTAAAGACTCTGAAAAACTAAAAGCTCTACCCATAGCCAAATGCTGCATTTGCTGCAAGGAATCTGAGGAGTGGAGGAGGGAATTGGGGAAGTGATAAGAATAGGATGAAGTGAGCCGTCCCAATGATGTTAGTAAGACTATGTATAGAATAAGCACGTCACTATAAACACAGACTGCACAATCCACCCCCAAATATCTGTAACATTACGGAACTGCTAGAAACACAAATGGAATTCTTCTAATTTCACCTTTTATATGGACTACTGGGAACCATTTTGATAGATTCATATTGAAACACTGGAGTGAGTTCCAAAAAAAAAAAAAAAAAAAGGCACAGCATAATCAAGACTAGAAGAACTGATGTGTGAAGGAAGAGGAAAAATCACTAAGCATGCCACTCTTGGAAAAGATGCAGGTAATGAGGATTCTCACAGCTCACAAATATCTGAAGGATGTTAACCACCAAGGAGGGACAATAACTAGTCCAGACAAAACGGGCTTAACGTCAAGCAACACAGAGGAAACACAGTTGCAAAATAATAATAGTATCATGAAATGCTTCCTAACAGAAAAGTGTAACAACAGTTATTTTAAAGCATAGAGCATCCTATACAGATGTACACATTAGATAATCTTACACGGACTGCAGTCTAGTCATGATCCTACTAGATGGCTGCTAACGCAAGGGTCAACCAAAGAGCCTTATACCATTCTTTTTTTGATGTGAATGGTGATGCCTCCTATTCCGAACCAAGCTGCACAACAGGTTTGTACGGAAATTTAACTACATTGAGTACTTATGGCTATTCATTTGAATGAAAATCTTGGAGTGATTACAGCTAATAAACATGCTATTTCTAAACCTCTGAAGTGATATTACAATTCTGATAGACCATATGGTTTCAGTGTATTTATGCTGCAGTGAGCTCCTCGGAGCCCTTTTGCATGTCGGCTGTGACTCAGGGGGTGTACTGGGGGCACGCGGCAGGTCTGGGTGGTGGAGGGCTGCAGGGCGACCTGCAGTGGGACACGTGGTGGACCCCATGCCCATCATGGTCGGTCATGACACTGCTGTGAGCCGCCTGCCCCACCCAAGCTTCACCACTGCCAAATTTAAGGAAGTGTTTCCTCAATTTAAGTCTTCTTTCCCAACCCCAATACCCAAATCAGTAAGCAAAAGTTGGTGTTAATTGACAATAAATTAAATTAAGCAAAATTCCCTGTGCTGAGACTGTTTTGCCAGCTACAGGAACAGATACTTTTCTAGATGTCAGCATTTAATTTACTAAGACTCAATTCATTTACTAACAGCACTGAGCTCAGTCAAGACCTCCTACGTCATCAGGAAAGTCATAGCCGCTCTAAGAGCCCCCAACAAGTAAACAAGAAATATTACTGAATAATACAAAATGTCACTAACTTACTGCAACATCAATCCTATTCTTTAGAGGGATGACAGGAGAACCTCTGAAGAACAAGTGCACTAAGTATTTATTCTTTATAGGTCACTGAGATATTAATATTTTTTACTTCTTTTCACTCTGTTCCCACAGAGTTATGTCAAGGAACAGAAGTATAATCACATTAACCCTATTGTAATCCTGCCATTCAGTTGAAAATGTGGCCTATTAGTAATTAATCTTAGAACTGGAGGTAATAATAGCGCTCTCCACTTCACCGATACCACTGCTCATCCCACATTTATAGCTTATACAAGGACCCTTGACAGGGGAGAGAGAAGCAGGGGAATGTGTTAGCTGCTGCGAAAATGAGATAGAAGCTACTGACTTTGTAACCTGTAATTCACCAAAAGCTTTCTCTTCATTTTTTCTGCAGTTAAACACATACTTTAAGAGACAAAAGGTCCATTTTTTTTCTCTCAATGCACACATGGGAGTCTCATTAATGTTAATTGGATTTATGAATGCCTGTTGAAAAGAGAAGAAACCGTAAAGATTTCACATTTGCAGGGAAACAATCAAAGGAACAATTTCTTGTGCGTCTCACTGATGAAGAGATGAGGAAATAATGGATGAGTCACTTTACATTACGATTCAAAATTCTTAAAATAGAAGAGATGAAAACACTGATTTCTGTACAGGTCATATTCATGTAAGGGATTCTAAGAATCCAATTTGAACCTTCAAGTGTAGTCCTGCTTCTAATTACCTAACTCTGAGAATAAATCATGGTCTCTGAATTGTAATTATACAGATTTGTTGCTGTAATTCAATTTGGCAGGTGTAAAATACAAGCGTAATTTCCTCTACCCACCCCCGTAGTCTTCAAAGAGACACTGAACTTGAGCCATTTGATAATTTATTCCATATTGTAGCTTTCACATTTACTATGCATCAAACTTCTGACAGTTTTTTTTAGAAGGCAATTATATATGGCTCCAGTTACTTTACTAACTGATTTGAAAAACAAATCAAACACTCATCTCTTGACTACAACATGGTCAGCATTAGCCACTACCTGGCCTGCAGCGCCCAGAGCACTTCAAAGCAAGCTCAAAATTTCTGCTACCTGTGATGAGGCGAAGGGAGAACATATACAGTCTTCACGTGCTCAGATCTGCTCTATGGGGACTTCTCCAAGGTTGGTTTTTTGCTCAGTCCCACACAATTAATTGGAAACTGCCTGTTTGTATCAAATAGCCCCCTCTTACAGAAAAGAGAGATTCAGCCACTCATAAAGAGCTTTGGCACTGCCTTCCCTCAGAATCGTATTTGCTCTACATAAATCATGAACTATAAGAAATTAGTATGATGCCACACCACTATGTCAAACAATAGCTCTGAATATACAGAATATATTAAAATATAATATATAAGAATATTTTATATTATATAAAATATAATATATAGAAATATAGAATATAAACTGAACATATAAAAACAAACAAAATCAACCCATAAGCAGACTATACCCACTGTATGAAAAGATGCAAAATACCTGACCAATTTCCTGGAAATACTCAAACTATGGAAGTATACGCTCCCCACCCCACTCTCTATGAGCTCTGTGGGCTGAAGAAGATAAGCTTTTTGGCTTATTCCTTATTTTTCCCTCTTTGCAACAATCTGCATCTCCAGTAATGCAGGAGTGCAGCATACAATGCCTTTAGAAAATGCGCAGCTTTAGTTTTTCTTGCTTCTGCACAATCCTGTTCCAATGACAACAAATCAATTCCTCCATCGGTAGTGCTCCTGAGTAGCTTTTAAAAGCCTTTCCAAAATTAAGATTATATACTTCAGCAATTTTTAATATGAAAAAGTATAAAATACTGCTGATAACGCATATGATTTGTGGAGAGCAAGAGCTAAACATGAATTAGTTTTGGACAAGTTCCGAGTCCATCATCTTTCTTAATTACAAGTTGGGTCACTGACTATGAATCGCATGATTCAGCTCGGGAATCCCTAAAAAGAAATCATAAGTAGATTTAATAGTTGCATTTGATTTATTTGTTACTCAGAGCTGAAACAAGCACTGTATTTCAGACCTCTGACATATCAGGAGATCCCCAGAGGAAGTCAGTGGAGACACCACTCCTGCCAGCCAGCCATCATCTGGGACAAGGTGAGCCACGAGCACCCAGTGGTCCCAAAGCCTGTGAGCAGGACATGACAGTGACATGCCTCGCTCCCCGAGGAACCTCATTACAGGAGATTAAATTAAAAGCCACTCTCCTACAGATCAAACACAGAACCATAATGTTGACTGAGGGTGGAAAGGACATTTAGTCCTACCCCTTGCTTAAAACCACAGCCGAGCAGATTAAGGCTGCTCAGTCAAGTTTTAAGCATCTCCAAGGACAGACAGCCCACAGTCTCTGACAACCTCTTCCAGTGCTTGACCACCCTCAAATTTTTTCTTTTTCCTTGTACCCGATCAGATTTCCCATGTCCCAGCTTGTGCCCGTTGCCTCCCACCGCACACCTCCAAGAGGAGTCAGAGCAATAATTCTCCAAGTCCATCCCATTTCTCAATGCAATAACCTGAACGAACAAGGCAGACACTGCCGCCACGAATATGCTGACAGTGACAGGCAAACCTTTGTCCCTGAGCTATAGTTATTCTCCTTCTCCAGTTCCATCTTATCATTAGTCACTGTAATTTTTTGCTATTGTTTGGTAACCTTTCCTTTCTCTGCACGAAACAGATTGGGTATTTTTGTTTCCTTCGCATACCTAGCTGCAGTTTCCCCTCAAATACAAGCACACTGGAAAACTCCACTTTTCTTCTTTACTTCTCCGTTATTTACAAAGCAGGTCCACTCTGGGCACACTCCATTACCACTTGCAATTGCCAGCATAATGATACAGCTACCACGTTTCTGTAGAGTTTTTCTAATTACATTGCCTTGACACTTCCATACCCACAAGCACTCAAAGGTGTTTCATAAAGAAACTCTAAAGCATTTTTGACATCCTGTTGGAAGCAAGCTCTTCTCTCTGCTCAACAGGTCATTAGTATTACAATTCCATAAACCTCTGGAAGTGGTCCTTTAAAACTGTTTTAATCTCTTTCTAATTCTTAATTCTACCTGCTAGTTCACTCACATCTGCTATTTGCCAAACAAACAGGTGTCAGATGATTTAGTGGCTCATTTGCACAGCAGAAAGACAAGCAGTATTATCCTGATTTTTCTCCCTCATAAGATAAAATTTTCCTTACCACCATCAGAAAATCAGCATTACTATTAGAAAAATCAATGCAAAGAACCAACAAACTCCAAATCTATTCAGCAGTATGTTCCACTGCTAACCTGAGAGTATTCTAAAGCACCAACTAACTATATTTTAAGAATGTATCAAATAAGCAGCATAAGATGTATTTTGCTTTAAAAAAAGTCTATGAAAACCCCTATTTCATTTGTATAAACAGTTGTTTGCTGCTCATGTAAAAGAGCATAATGTTCTTTACGTAATTACATTAAGTTTCCAGAGTCTCACTTCTAAGCAAACCTAAACTTATCACTTTTTTTGACAATAAAGAGTATTTTGTAAAAATACAATGCTTTAAAAAAAAAACAAAACAAAACTGGTGGAGACTATAGTCTAGTGTGCTAAGCTGCAAGCACTTAAGAAACCCAACATCTCTGGTATAAAGTTATTTATACCACTTCTTTGCCATTTTTTTTACATTTAGAAACCAAATGAGGTGATTAAATAGTCAGTACTTAACATCCAGATAAACATCTTCCTGTGCTGTTAAAAGCAGGGCATAAAAATTAGTTTTGCATTAATAAAATGTGTAAGTCATTCTTGGTATCTCCTACAAGTTTCTGTTTTCCTCAGTATTAATATTTGGGGGTATAAAAGCAAGTTATCCAAACATACAAAAAAAATGCTAACACCAAAAAAAATAAAATTTAAAAAAAAGAAAACCAACCACACAACAAAGCCTTAATGTAGAAGTTAGTTACCTTCACTGATTAATTCAATTCTGTTGGTCCAGAGAAGCTTATTACTGTAGCCACAAGTACATTTAAAAAAAAAAACCCTGCCTTTTCCCAAGGCCATAGCCACCGATGACACACTTACCCCTTGCGCACTGGGAAGGGAAAGGCAGAGTGCTGTCGCGCAGCTGGTACCCAGGTGCTGCTCAGGTCACTATCCCATCCTCCCTGCCGCACCTCACCAGCGCTCCTCAATGCCACTCCTCCGCTCCTTCCCAGCATGGCCAGCAATTAACCGGGAAGTGAACTGGATGCAAGATGAGACTACACATCTGTCTTTCCTAGCACAGAGCAGCAGTGTTGCTGAAAAGGGCAGAAAGCAAACTTGCAAATTGGGAACAGCCCAAGACCTACATGCCGAGCCTGGGACTGGCAGGTTTAGAGACCGGCAAGGCTTCAGGTGAACATCTTTGCCCACGCTATTCTCTCTCGTGATAAAGCCGACTGCTTCCAACAGAGTGCGACCAAACATCTTATACAATTAAACATCTTTAAGGAAACTTGCCTACATAATGCGAAGTTTCAATAATGTCTAGTTTAAAAAAAATAAATTAAAAGCATCTTGCTTTACAGATTTAGGCTCAGGTTGTTTCACAGACTGCTCGGCTAGACCCCTGCAAGCATCATAACCCTATATGGACCCAAGAGCGTCCCCAAGTTTTAACTCCAGACATTTTATCAAAATCCTTTTTATGAAGCAGAAGCTGATACGCTATTCTGTAATGGGTATTGTGGTCTCCTGTTAAAAACACTTTCAGCAGAAATTAAATACTTAGAAACTGCAGCTATTTAAAGAGATACCCAAAAAGAACAAATACATTCTGCCATGCAAATCAAGTTGTAAGTGTATTTATTGAAAACAAACTCCACAGACTTTATGGACACCTACACACAGAAAAGACTGACTTTTTTTTTTTTTTTTTTTAAATTACAGTCTCACAAGTCTCAGATACATGGATTTGTATTTGCTGTGGAAGTATGTTATCAGTAAGCTGGAAAGGAAGCAGTTTTCCTAGTCCAGAAACTTATTTCTACAGGGTGAAGAAACAAATTCTGCCAGACATTTTGCATTACAAAGTTTTAAAGAAAACAACCTGACCAAGACTTGGCCAATGTAAGCAATACGGCTATACGCTAGCTGTGAGAAGTCTAGCAACATGAATATTTGAGTTGAGCTGGGTCCCAGAAGAGGTAGCCTGATCACTTTCTATTTGGGTAAAGGACTCTCTCTAAAAATATCATTTTTACACACACACACAAAAAATTTAAAGCAATGCAAATCAGCACGGTCAGACAAAAAGCCTGCGTCCTAAATCATTTGTACAAACCAAGAATATCGATGAGATATTGAAAGAAAAAAGAACATCTCTCTCAGTTCTTCAAGCCAAATCTAAACATTTTCCAAGATGTTTCAAGAATTTTAAATCAAAACCTTTTTCTTTATCGTATGCAATGAGGAAAGCAATGCCAGGAAGGAGACCTGGAGATTACCCTCCAGGCCTTATTTGAGGATTTGCTCTAAGAGCTGTGGGGGAAGAATTTGCATTTCCTTTCTTACAACACTATTTGTATAACTACCACCATTTAAAATTCCATGTTGAAAATATTTGGAAATTTACTATCTGAACTAATTAAAAAAAAATCGGGTTCCACAGAAATTCATGTTCACACACAACTCAGCTGGTTCGAAACAAACACCCTATGTGCCAAGGGAAAAATGAAACCCTCTGCCCAATCTGTACCCCTGCCATAGCTAGTCCTCAGAGGAAGGGAATAGCAAACATATTTTAACAAAATAAATCAATTAAACTATGAGTTTAAAATTCCAGTTTCCTGACGCCTTCAGGCAGTTTCTTATCTCTATTGACAAAACAAGGTTAAACATGACAAATATTGTGCCTCCTTGTGAGTAAATGTTGGTTTGTTTACTTTGGGTTTTTTTCAACAACATTAAGTGACAGCTCATAAAATAACGATCTCTCAAGAAAACTGAAGGAAAAGCATTTGTTCCCACTTCAAAAATGTGTGGAAAAATAAAAGGATTTGACTAGTGTTTGTTTATAGGGGATTGGCCAGATACAGCTAAATTAGGAAGGATCACTCCTTCTCCCGTGTTTACACTTGAATCACAAGTGAGCAAATAGAAAAAATCAAGTCACTTTCTACCACCACCACCAGGCAGTGTTAAAGGATCTATGCTATAAATCAGGCCACCGTCATCATTAACTGTATTAAGACATTAAATAACTGAAAATGCTCTGGATTGATTTTGTGGGATTATTTTAGTCATCCCTACATCTCAAGATGCATCTATTCAATAGCTTTGATTTTTGCAGAGATTAATTGTTCCTGTTAGCATACCTAAAGGCCATTTAAAAAAGGAAATACTCTAACTGTCACCAGTTAGGGGCATCCAAGATCTTGCAGCTGCTTAGACAAGTCCTACTTGAAAACCCAATGTGCTAAACCTAAAGGCTACTACTCAGTGTCCTCTAGATGTGCTCCTGACAGTTAACTACTTTTTGCAATGCTGAATCCCTGCTGATGGGAACATCAGAAAAGCTGTATGTTCCCACAGCCTACAGGAAAGCTGAGGCTTTTAGAATGCAACCTGCACCTTGAGAAGGTTCAGTAAGTTTAATGAATCCAAAAATATATGTGTGGTTTTGAAAAGACAAAAGCCAACTTGCTGTTTTCCAGTTAGCAGCATGCTAAAACAACGTGTTAGCAACACTGTTTTCCAGTCTGAGCAACGTGTTAAAATTAATGTCATGTATCTCTGAGCTAAGAGATTGCTATGGATATTTGCATCAGAAAATACTCAAGGCAAAGGCTCTCCTCAGACTTACTCTTTAAGGCCCTGATCTGAAAAAACTAAACAAGTGTACTAATTTCACCATGGTAATAGTCTAATTACATTCAACAGAATACTGATGTGTTTGAAGCTTACCATGCATTTAATAAGCTTTTACAGTACAAAAGTCTGCCTCAGTAGTTGCTCTGAATCAGAAGCTGTCCCAGTTTAAATCTGCTGCACGTTGGACTCCGGCTCCTGCTATTTTTTGGACCAGACGATCCACTCGTACCAAGTCTGACAGACATGAGTGCCGCATCTCACTGCATGAGACTTGCGACCTCTCAGAGTTGCTTTGGAAATGTACCTCAATTACAATAGCCTCCTGTTCACTCAACCCACCGAGACGAACCTGTTGATGATGCCTTGAATCAGCACTATTACCAACAGACTTATTAAAAAAAAAGTCATGTTCATACAAATGAGCTCCAGAAGTAGAATACAGGTAAGATTTTATTGTTACTTCCATTTTACCAAATTATTTTGTTGTCTTCTGAGTGGTTGGTTTTCAATCATGATTTAAGTGACACTGATTAACTATTTAAATTAAATTAGGTAGAATTTATTTTGTCATTTTAGTATTTTAATGAGTTAGGGCTATTCAGCTTCTCTCATAGAAAAGATACAAACATTTTCAAGTTCCAAACTCAGGCCATGAGCACACTGAAACGCCAAAGACATTAGCAGATCCACAGGGGACAAACCACTGATGAAAGTAACAGGTGATTTTTCTCCCTTAACCAATATAACTCTAGCCTAGCAACTCTACCCTACAAACTCTGCAACACTAAAGATGAAAAACAATATGTTGCAATAGTTTTAGTAAATTCTGCATATATAACATATAATTTAAAAATTACCCTCAGCTACTGGCAATACACGATATGGCAAACAGAACTGCAGGACCTGTTTTTACCAGTATTTAAAATAAACCTATGGTAAGTACTGTTTATTTTATACATGTATTAGACAGCTTGAAATCAGCAGACATTTCCACCTGATCATGCAGGAGCACAACAGCTTCAGTATTCTTCATCAGGAAAGCTGTTTTACAGGCAGTTTACTGCTTTCTTACTGTAGTAGGGTATGGA
This sequence comes from Buteo buteo, assembly GCF_964188355.1. Lineage (NCBI taxonomy): Eukaryota > Metazoa > Chordata > Aves > Accipitriformes > Accipitridae > Buteo > Buteo buteo. Next base: position 16,895,285 of record NC_134175.1, on the reverse strand, counting down.
TATTTGTCAGAGAAATTCTTACAGAATAGATTTTTATGTCCACCACAACATACTTTAGTTGATCTGGAAATACAAAAATATTCTACAAAAGGTGAAAGAACTAAAGACAACAGACAGCCTGAACAACAGATATCATTTTCAGAAGACACTAGTGTATCAGTATGTGAACTCCACGGAGTTTTTATAAAAGCAGAACTAAGCCCTAGAACTTTTAGAAGAAGTTACAGGTATTTAAATATACACACACACACAGAGGTATATAAATAAAAATTCCAAGCAGTTTTGTTCAATAAACCTAAAAAGCAAGACAGCGAATGGTACAAACAATTGGATTATTAAAAGAGGGTCTAAACAGAAATCCAACAGCCTTTTAGACAGACCTGTACCCATGTTGTATTTTAAAGATTGATATGCACACCCTGCACCCACGTCCAAGCTGACTGGGAGGCATGAAGCTGTACTACATGGTAGTCAACTGAAGTTCACATGATCTTCCTCTCCACAGAGCCTACCACGAGTTCAGAGTTTTGATTCCCATTTGAGATCATTTGTGCCTGTCTCCCTTGGAGCTGGGGATCACTATTTCAATTCTACCCCTGAAGTACCCTGTGTACATATTTATAACCAAAATATAAACCTATATATATATATGTGCATATACAGAGATTGTTACACACAATAATAGATTTCTATGCTTGGTACATTTGAAACTACAGTCCTTTAACCAACTACTTACCAGGAAATTTCTGATCCTACCTACTTTCTATCAGTATCAACAAGTGTCGTGGTTTAACCCCAGTCAGCAGCTAAGCACCATGCAGCCTCTTACTCACTCCCCCCCCCCTCACCCAGTGGGATGGGGGAGAGAATCAGAAAGAAAAAGGTAGAACTCGTGGGTTGAGATAAGAACAATTTAATAGAACAGAAAGGAAAAAACTAATAATAATAACAATAATAAAATGACAATAATAACAATAGGATTGGAATATACAGAACAAGTGATGCACAATGCAATTGCTCACCACCCACCAACCGATGCCCAGCTAGTTCCCAAGCAGCGATCCCCCCCAGGCCAAGCCCCCCCAGTTTATATACTGGGCATGATGTCACATGGTATGGAATATCCCTTTGGCCACTTTGGGTCAGCTGCCCTGGCTGTGTCCACTCCCAACTTCTTGTGCCCCTCCAGCCTTCTTGCTAGCTGGGCATAAGAAGCTGAAAAACCCTTGACTTCAGACTAAACACTATTTAGCAACAACTGAAAACATCTGTGTGTTATCAACATTCTTCTCATACTGAATCCAAGACATAACACTATACCAGCTACTAAAAAGAAAATCAACTCTAGCCCAGCTGAAACCAGGATAACAAGAGACTTAGAATTAGAATTACAGTAGCAATTTATACCATATAAAGGTCTAAACTTTTCACTGACCTCCTTGGGCAAGTAATAGGACCTTACTCATTCTGATCACCAACACAGAAAATTTATTTGTCCAATTAAAAGAAGTGAATGGGTCCTACACCACCAGTTCTCCATCACTGTAAGTCTCAATGAAACAGATACAGAGCCATTTACATGAGTGGAATACCTTAGGGTGAAATAGCAGATATTGAGTCACCACCCAGGTACCAGCTACTCAGAAGACGAAGCAAAGAGTCAGTTCTCTTGATGACCAACCAGAGATCATACACGTAACTAGGATAATACCTTAAAATGGTTCAGTTTATATTCTGAAAGACATTTTAAGGATTTAGCAAATCACCTGTGGTGGTGACTCCAAACAACTGATTTCTGCCTCCAGAGAGCTATTTTTTCATACGAGTTTCAATACTTTTTGAGATTATAAGCTAGATGCAAGATAGCAGCCACAGAAAGGAAGATGAATTACAAGAAAGGCTAGTGTAATTTGGCATCAATAACATAAGGCATAAAAAAAAGAACACAGTAAGCGCATGAACACTTCAGGAGATCCATAGACAAAAGAGTTTGTAGCAAACAAATTTCTATAAACTGCTACTGCTAAAAAGAACAGCCTTGGGAAAAGCTTTAAAGTCACCAAGTATGAACCCTGACAAGAAATAGCCAAGCAATCGGGCCTATATTCATTGATTAAAACACCAAGCCATAAGCAATATTACACAAAACCACAGAAAGAACATCAGAAGTTTGCAACATCATTGCGTATTATTGACCCACACACTAAGTTTTGAGTTTCTTGTTCAAAAACCATCTGCCACACAAAGACCAGTCAGCAGTTGGTTCACTTGGCCAGTACTCCACCAACAAAAAAATCCCTTCTGAAGAGCTGCCACGGAGCACTGCAGTCATAGCTATCATTACAAGACTGTACATACTTGAAGGATATTTCAGACACTAGAAACTGCCGAGGGAGAGGATAAAGCCTTATCCAACAGCCCAAATACTACCAATGTCTTTTAACCGAACTGCTCCATTTTCTGAAAGAATTTTAAGAGTTTGGATGCTATTCTTCCACATATGCTGAGCCCATTCCCCATCAATTCATAATTCAGATTTTTTTTTTCCAGTAAGGAGCAGCAGATTACAACTGGGTAAGTGGGCCCTACCCACACTGAACAGTCACCCAGTGGGCCTGGGGGAGCACAAATACTCTGTATAGTGCAAAGCTGTGCCATCAGGCACCCAGAACTATACATAGATAATGCATTCCTTCATTTTCCCCCACCATCTCACTAAAGGTTCATTCACAAGCATTTTTTCCTTATTTTATTTAATTAAAAAAGTGGGGTTTTTACAGTAGCCTCTTTTCTCAGTTTGCCTAGATCAACCCTTTGCTTTGTTCCCTCTTGTGCCTTTCACTTCTCTCCAAACTCAGGTTTTCCCCATACATCTTCCCTTGAGGAAGAGAACCATGGCCTTCCCTTCCTTCTCCTACTTCGTATCTTCATCCCTCTCCCACTTCTCTCCCCCTCCCAAACAACCTCATCTCAAAGCCCTGCACTCAGTAGGCATTACAGGTAGAGATGACTTAGATAAAGGCTATGCCTGGGAACTAGGCAATAGTTACTCCATCTTTTTTACCAAAAAGTAACCCTCTGATGCTCTCCACTGCAAAAGACTTTTTTGGAAAGACCGAGTTTTGTGTTTCATGTTCCCTGCTAGGTGAGCAAGGGTTTGCAGCTCTTTCTTCCTGTTACCTTCTGGGAGCTTTGAACCAAAGCTTCATAAAGCTTTAAATGACTAATTCTGTATGAAACAGGACACAGGCAGAGGATGAACACGTAAGGATCACCTGCAGGGACAGTCAGAGAAAAGTGTTTCTTAGTGGCATATATTGGGGAATAGGGCAAAAAAGACGAGTTGCAGGTGCATACCAGGTCACTCCAGAGTGGGACAGTAGCCAAAAGCCCTCAGCACCTTCCTCACCCAAAGCCTAACCAGCTCTGGGTTTGAAGATACATTACATGAAATCATCTTGAAACCACAACTTCATCATTTGACTAGGACCAGCACTTTCCTACTTGCTGTGAAATTCTGCTACAGCATGTGTAGTCGTCTTCCTTTCTAGATAGTGACAGCAGAACTTTTAGAGAAGCAAAGCTTAACAAATACCGTAAGTTTTGCACAGAAGCAATTCTACACTGTGCAAAGCAGAGGTTGTTTTCAGGTTCTCCTCAGTTTACGAGGAAGCAGTGATTTTAGAAAGCCTGGAGCACAGATGAAGACGGACTGAATGCTTTAGAGCAAAATAGGAAGATATGTCTGAGAGCAGCTCCAAAATATTTCTGGGTTTTAGATTTACAAATTGCTGTTTCTCCTAGTCTTATCCTAGGATGAAATACACCAAGAGCATATTGAAAGGCTGCACTCTTATCAGAACTTCTAAAGACGTTCTACTTGGTATTAATAAATATTTTCATCTTTTTAAGTTTGAAAGCCTATTTACAGTGAAAGTGACTGATGCTCTGAAACACTATAGCATTTGACTTTCCTACAGAAGCTGGCCAAAATGTACTCCAGCACCTCAGAACTATTAGTCTGAACTATCCAGTCACCCTATATCACGACCCAATGGTATCTCTACCTCCTTTAAACTAAAAATCACTCAAACGTAAATAAGAGTCTTGACATCTGGATATACGCTATTTATTTCACAGTCAAGAATTTAATTTTACTGCCCACAGAGGCAATATCAAGAACTCTCCCTTTTTACCCCAGCAAAAACTTTGATAGTTACACTTGCTCACTTCCCACAACAAAAGCTTTTAAGGGTAAGGCAAATCCACAACCAATACTATCTTTTCTCCCCCTCACATCTATTCTATCTCACTGAAGAACAGAGTTGAGTTAAATTCCTTCCCAGAGTAAGAGTGTTTCAAAGCCTACACAGTATGTTTATCTGAATTTTAAGTTAACACCAGTCTTCCCCAACATATTTTGGTCACTACTGTTTTTACCAATAAATAAATCAATCAGGAATGTTGAGAATGCAGGGCTGCTTTTTTGCCAAGAGAAAAAAATAAAAAAGCAAGAATAAAATGCTATTGAAGCAGAACCAATTATGAATCGCAAGATAATACACAGTCCAAAAGTTACATCAGAGTATTCTCAGTCCTGCCAAATACACTTTACTGAAATTGTTCAGTAGAAAGAAGGCGATGCATTGTGCGATTATTTAAAGTGTATCAAATATTTCTGCAGCAGATCTTGGTTTTGCAACTGTAACAGTGAAATATTACACACATATTGCCATCTTATGGATACTACAAATACTTGTTTAAAATTCTAAGGATGTAATCCAGAACAGAAAAATATGCAGAATCCTCAGCAACTAAAATTGCGGTAAGATTTACAACGTGAAAACAGGAACTTTACATTTGGAACAGTCCAAAAAATCTGCCTCAGATTTTCTCGTAGTAGTTACTATTTTTATGACTTGGCTTGGACTTGCTTTAATCTCTTTATTTAGGGAAAAATTGCAAGCTTGCCAACTCTAGCAAACATTAAGTACTTTAGTAAATTCCCCATCAACATAGGTCGTGCATTCGAGGGAAGAAGAACATGGTAAGTTCTGCTCCATCTCCTCAAAAGGGGATTTCGGAATAAGACGGTGATGGGAGAGCGCGATAAACAACGTGGCTAAGCCCCTTTTTCAGCTCCATCCTACACTCCAGACATCTGTCCACACTTTATTGTGCCGTGATTGAGATGCTACGTGATGCAGTTCACCCAGCCTGCTGTTATCCTACATCCCTTTTATCTGAGCAGGCAGGAGAGCACATGTATTGCCAATACTATCGCATCATAACTCTGCCATTAAAGTTCAGTAATAGTAGTGAAGCAAGTCCAAACAAGTCAGCAAATATCCAACAGATATAAAGATATCAAAGTACAGCATACGGGTACAGAAACGGTTTTAGTAGCCTATGCAGACTCTCCGGAGTATCTAGCCAAATTGCCTCAACCCTTCAATTCCTTTCAAACCAAGAGTTTTGCTTTTGAAAAACTTGGCAACTGACAAACAAAACCGTATATCGTTTCTGAAGCGATCCTCAAACAAATGAACCCCTCTACCCAGAAAGCTCAGACCTCAAGTAAACAAGTTTCGGGTCCCTTCTTCACTTCGTCAAGCAGGACCTCCAGCTGCCCCCGGCACCGGGGGCGGTGGGAGGCAGCCAGCCAGCCAGTCACCTGGTGACCCCGGCGGAGCCCTCCTCGCCGGGGGATGCCCAGCAGCCGCCTCGGCGGAGCAGTTGCCGCCTCCTCCCCGAGCTCCCCCCGGGTTGAGGGCGGCAGAGCCCCAGCCCCGCCGCTCCCCGCCGAGGAGGGTCGCTGGGCTTCCCGTTCGCAACCTCCTCCCTCCACAGCCAGCCTCCGCGTCGGCAGCTCGGAAAGGACCCGCAAGCCCCTACCCTGCCGCCGCACAGGCTGCCCCAGGGAATACGGGGAGCCGGGGAGAGCACCCCGGCAAGGAGGGGGGCCCGGCAGGCGGGGGCTGAGGACGCCGCATCTTCGCGGCGGTGAAGACACCATCGACCGCGCAAAAAAGCCGGCCAGCACCCCGGCTGCCCGCATCGCTGGCGACGCACACGCAGCGGTTTCCAGTTAGCCGGAGACGCTGCCGTGAAGAGGAAGGACGGGGGAGGCAAAAGAAGAAGCCATTACCAGAGTTTTGTTCCCGTTCTTGCTGAGGGGGCCTCGGAAAACTCCCTTGATGTTGCGAAAGTGCCCGTTGCTGAGGTGCGCGGAGCTGATGACGATGTAGTAGCACTCCATAGGGCCGGGGCCGCCTCCCCGCCACCGGCGGGGCGCTCAGGCCGGCCTCGGCTCGGAGGGCGAGGGCCAGGGCCAGGGCCAGGGCCGGCAGGGCCCCGCGGCATGTGCGGCGCCGCCGCCGGCCGGCTGAGGGGCGGGCGGGGAGGGCGGGCGGTGCAGCCCCTCAGGCTCGGCGCGGCGCTGGCTGCCGGGGGAGGAGCGGCAGCACGGCCGCGGCGGAGCCGTCTGAGCTGCCGCCTCTGGCAGGCATAGTGTTATTATAGCGAGCAGCCTTGCCGGTCGGCTGCACTGAGCCAATGGCAGGGAGCCACTGGGCTGATACCGAGAGCTGTCAGAGGAGGACATCTGTCACACGCCGCCTTCACCGCCACCCACAGCCCCCACGCCCCGCTGCCCCCGCCGCGGACGGGCCGACACCCCCCGCCGGGGCGGTGCCGGGGCGGCGGCAGGTAAAGGGAAAAGGGCGGGGGGGGGAGCAGACCCGTCACCCCAAACGCATGTGGGGTGTGCCCCCCCGGAGGGGCCCCCTACTTCTTTTGGGGTGGGGGGGGCGGCTTGGGGGCAGGGAAAGATGCCCGGGGGCGCGCCGCCCCCATCCCAAAAGCTCCCGCCCCTCCCCCGAGCAGCCTCCGCGCCCTTTTCTTTTTTATTACATCTATTTTTAACGCCCAACGCAGCGGGTGCCTGCACCGGCCGGGCTCGTCAGCAGGCGCTCCGCGGGACCGATAGCCACCGCCCACGCCCGCCGCTGTCGGCTTTCCTGGCCCGTGACGGCGTAAACTGGGGGTAAAGCGGTCATTTCTCATCCCCGCTGAGGGCAAGCTCCATCCCGCCCTTTGCGGGGCTCCAGCCGGTGCCGCAGCCCCCTTCGCACCGCCGCGGCCCATCCCCGCGGCGTCCCGCCCGGCCAGCTGGAAAACCAGGAGCACGCTGGCAAAACTTCTGGGTCACGGCGTGTTTTCGGGGAGGACGGGAGGAGCCGCGGGGGCAAGGCTGCGGCTGCATCCCTCCTCCCGGGGTGCCCGCCGCCGCTTCCCGACCCTCCCGCGGTTACTCACGGCTCTCCCGGCGCGGCTGCGGCCCTGCCCGGCCCGGCCCGGGGGAGCCGGCGGAGGCGGCCGTGCCCCCGCCCTGCCTTCGCGGGAGGGCCTCGGCGGCTGCAGGGAGGAAAAAGGAGGATAAACGCGGCTTGGTGCAGGCTCTGGCGCTGCCTCGGCGAGCCTCAGCTTCAGCGTACCGATAATGTACTCGCTCTGCTTTAGAAAGCCCCTAGCAAGCTGTGGATTAAAAAGCGTCAGGTACATCAGCATGAGGTAACTATAATACACACTGTACTCCGCCATCGCGTTTCTTTCTTTTTTGCAGCACACGCATCAGAACTCGCTGCTAGAACCAGAATTTGTCACAGTACACGACGTATTTAATAAAGATGCTCAAGTCTTACCCCCCCCCCCCGCTAGAGATTGACAATTTGCAGCTTTACCACGTAAGACTTCAAACACGCTGAGCTGCCGCATCCTCCACCTACTTTACCTTTATTCTGGATTGCAAAAATCAAGATTTATGGGGTGAAATGCCAGTGCCAAAAGAGGGAAAACCTTAGAAAATAAGCCCAGAACCATGATGTAACATCTGAAAATATCTCTTAGTCAGCATTTACTGCTGGCAACATAGTACCACCATCCTCTCATCTTGTCCTCCAAAATACAGGAACTGCTTCCAGGAAATTGCAGGGGGGGGAACAACTCAGAAATTCTGGTAGAAATTCCTGTCTTTGTGGTTTGTATCCTTGATGAAGGAAACACCAGTTTATGAGAGGTACCTTCCTCTGATAAGGATTTTCGGTCATTCCTTCCCTTCATACACAGTGACTAGTAAATTTTGACAGCTGTCACTCATCCTTCAGCATTTTCAGTACTTAGGAAGGAATCACAGAAATGGCAGAAATGCAAAGTTTTGACAGCTGATACACAGGTGAGAGATCAAAACTTGCTGCTTCTTGTTACAGCCAAAAAAGAGGGTGAAAACGTACACACACATAACGGTATTTTTCTGCCTACAGGCATGTACGTGTACATCCAGAAATAACCAGCAAGTTTATTACAGTGTAAAAATGAAGTCAATATCATAAATCTTTGATAGATTTAACAACATAGCACATTTAAGGCCCAGTTCAAGTTTCAGACGGGATTCTCTTTCAAAAATGTCCTAAGTTTAGGTAGGATAGAGTAATGGAAAGAGAAAGAATAACAAAATTAAAAAGAAATAAAATTGTGCAACTCCTTTCTGGGAATAAATATTCTCCAACTTGGACTAGAACAATTTTTTCCACCTTGTAAATATAACATTACTGATATGTCAGGACCCTTCTGACTGGGAGTGAAACTCTTCACAGACACCCTACTCCACACATCCACCATTTCAAAGAATTGGAACACTTTTCTCTGAAATCCTTGCACTGACCCCTTCATTACACGTTGCTGACACGTTTAATTACACCCACTACAACCATACATGGGCCCTTTGGGAATTGTGCGGCTGCTCTCTGGCCTTTCAGAGGCATGCAGGCACTGCTTGCACGCTCTTGTTAGAGTCCAAGGACTTGGGAAACATCATAGCAACAGAGAAATAATCTACACCCGTAGCTCAGGTTTGAAAGGATCAATGTGCTTTGTAACAAATGCAAGTGACTGAAACAGCTTTAAAAGCTGCTGCAGCTTCTGCTAATGAAGATTGTTGTCCTCCTCTGTTAAAGGGGAAAAAAAAAAAAAAAACCAAACCAAAACAACTGAAGACCACTTGGTTCTTCCAAAGCGCTTGATGAAGAAATGACAAGTTGTACTAAATAGCACCTAATAAGCAAAATACACATTTTTCTACTCCTACTTCTTCTGGTTGACCTCTCGGTTGGGGTTTTTTGGCTGCTTCTCTGATACTTTGCTATCTCCAGTTTTCCTTGTGTGTCTTCCTTTAATCCTTCACTGTACTTTTCCTGCCTCATTCTGTTTCTCTGTTGTGATCAGACAGACCCAAGATGCTGCTCCCTTCCCAATTTTTTTTTTTTTAATCTTAATAAATTGCTAATTTCATCAGTCCCTAACCCCATGGCTCCTACATACCATCAGTCTTACCTATTTCTGTCTCTGTCCTGTTCCCCTGAGTAAGGATCTGGGTTTTGATCTGTGTATACTGCTATTTATTCAAATCTCTGCCCTATAATAATAACCATTGCTGCCAATCTGCTCATTCTCTTATTCTCCCTGATACTTCCTATTTGGAAAAATCTTCAAGGAGTTGTTCCTGTATAAAACAGCAAATATCGACTCAAGAAACAGGCTATGGATCTAAGAGACTTTCTGGAAAACTTCTGAACTAGAAGCCAGTGAACAAATTACACTACTTCACATACATTGTACTATTTTTTTCTGCCTGTGACTATACTCAGTGTTCTGCATTTTAATATTTAATAATATTCGTCATTCAAGAAATAGTCCTGGCATAATCAATCCAGAAAAAATATTCAACAAAATAAGCAATCCCCTTTGGTTAACAGTCTTTAAAGCATGGCACAGAGTATGTGTTGCCAAGCGAATATATCCTGAGAAATCATTCACTCACTACTGAAACATATCCATCAAGGATAGAAAGAAATATCTGTGCTGTAAGTCACAAGAAACTCAATTCCGCTCCCACAGCAATCTTACTGAATTCAATAAAGCTCAGTTTATCCTAAGAATATCTCCCTGTAAGTAATCTGCTGCCTTGAGACACACCTTTTCACCGTCTCCTGCTCTTTCAGTCTCCTTTTATTACTCTTTTTTTTTTTTTTTCCTTCTTTTCACTTAGCCTTGGATGCTTTTCCCCATTTCAGATGTCTGTCATCCCTGCATTAAACTGAAGGAAAAATGGGAGTATCCTGTGTACCTTTTAAAGGCCATTATGGTGTAATACACATTATACACTGTATTACAACTGCATTCATTCATCAGCTATGGGAGTGGTGAAGCTAGAAGAAAGGAAACTGGAACACTCTGGTAGCCTAGTTCCTCAGCACATCCTTCACTGTATGTGAAGAGTATCAGAGCGGGATCCCTATTTCAATGCCTGAGCTAAGCAGAGTACTGGTATCACAAAAGCCAAGGAAAGGCAAGAGTGACTTAAAGCCCTTTAGCATACAGTCAGATCATGGGCTGTACCCTGCAGCCCTCAAGAGCCACAGGGAGAGGACTGTGAAAGCTTAAATCCAAAAGTAGCAACACAGATTTATTAAAACACGCTGTGTGTTTGGGTTTGGTGGTTTGGTTTTTTTTTCTTTTCTTTGCTCCTTCAGCCCTCCAAAGCACATAATTTTATACCACAGGTCTTGCAGAACAGCTCCAGGAAGCAGCAGTCTGGCGAGAATTACCCCTTCCCTCTTTTCACATATCCATAGCATCTATATGTAGCCCTGAACAAATTCACGTGGGTAAGACATGCAAATGCTTTTCCGCCCCTTCTCTTCCAAATTACCAATACTACTACTGTCTGTTTTCAGATACTATTGGGAAAAAAAACTTCCTGTTGTTAATTGAATCAAATACACTGTTCTCTGCATCTTACCTTCGTAATGTTTTTGCTGCAGAATTTCCCCAACAGCTCATGCACACTCCTTTTTTTCTTCCCTTATCCCTCCCTAGCAAAAAAATAATAAAAAAAAATGCAAATGACATTCTGAATATGAAGTGACATCAACAAGAAACTGATATACCACAAAAGCATTAAATAGCAGGAGACTTTTACAAGGGCCAGAAAACACCTGATGTTCCAGCCAAGGTAAAAGAACACTCTGCAAAAGCAACTGTTGCCCGTTTCAAATGCTGAAAATGCAATTCACTTTGCTATGTTAAACACCGACTTGCAAGCAAATCCTCCATCACGCACACTTGAAGAGTGGCTCTGTATGAAAAGCAAATAGAGCCAACAACTGGTAAATAAATCCTGAGAACAGTCTGTGATGGAATTAAGAGTTTTCCAACATCCACTCAACCCAAACATCCAAGTCAAAACCAAACAGAAAAAATGAAATCAAGTTGTGAAAAATCATACAACAAAAATTGAGTCATATGATCTCACCGATGGCAATACCTCCATTTTTCACAACTGACTGCTATATAAAATCCTCTTCAGCTTCACTTCTGTAACAATCTACCGCAACAGCACAAGGAACAATTTTTCAGGGGCAGCATGGAAAAACTCAGTAAAAAAATACACCCCTCCATACATCCAAAAGAAAATGGAGAAAGACAACAGAATGGGTGCACTTCCACAGAGTGACCAGCCAAAACCCCCTAAAATGCATCACACAGGTTACAGAGCTAGCACAATATTAAAGCCAATGAAACATTAATTCCATAAGCAATATCCAAAACAGGTTTCAAGCAGTCCTTCAGGGTCTTGTACTTTTCTGGAAAGGTAGTTGACTACGTAATAAGCACCAAGTTTTAATTTTTACCAATTAAAATTTTTCACTTAATTGTAAGCAGTTAAAACTCGCTTTGTTAAAGAATACAACACTTCAAAGATACTTAAGAAATGAAAGGCTTTTAACCAAAATAAACAAGGCATCAAGAGAAAACCTGGTAAACAAAAGCAAATTAGTGAATAAATAGGAAAAAGGTACATTTTGAGATCTAGGATAGCAGATGGGTTGTGGCCATTTATCAGAATCAGATTATTTCCCTTGCCAGCGTCCACACAACTTTTTCCAGAGTTAAAAGATCTGGAGTCTAAAGAACTGATCAAAAGTCTTCCACAGCCAATAGGAAACTTCACCTACAGTGAGCTGGGACTCATTTACTGCAGTAGTAGGTATTTCCATAGGAAGAAGTCCTGAAGTTCACCTCAGGACTTGGCATGAGCTCCAAGCTCTTCCACTGGGTGGTGGTAATGAGATCCAGAAGTTCAGGAGAACTGATAACAGAATAACTTAGAACACAACCAGTATTCATTCATTCATGTATTCATTCATTCTGTCTCTACATATACATACATATTTTTGTGTGTGTAAACATGTATACCCACCTAAGTGTACATATGCAATACTGGAAATGTATATATTTGGTAGTCTTTATGCCACAGGAATGAAAGGATGAATAAATTAGGTCCTAAAAATCTTTCAAGGGATGAAAGAAAAATTTTAAAACATTTTGGGAAGGGCTAGTGTACCAACTCTAATCTTAAACACCATTTGCTTCTTTAGCGTTCAGATCAACAACATAATTTTCTCAGTGTAAAAGCTGAAGAGAGCTGGGGTGACACTGATGACAGTTCAGAAAGTAGCATTATATTATTCCTGAATGAGCCAGTATAAATTAGAGACCCACTGGGGAAAAAACTCCAGTGATTAATATTTTAATACATTTCATTGAGTTCAATATATGACACACTATTATGGCTTCCTTTTTCATGTGATCTATAATAGTCACAGAAAAGAATGGAAATGAGATTAAAAATGATGTGTTTACTTTCCTAATATTACACATTTTAGTGAGATCCAATTTTTAGAATAAGAATGTTTGGCATCATCTGAAAATCAAACCCCTCTACAATATTTATGGTTACAACCTCCCAATTTAAGACACCATAAATCACATCAGGCATTAATTGGTTCAATTTCATAGGGCGCTTGTTCTAACAATACCAAAACACAGCAGACTATTAAGTACATGCTGGGGAAGGATATTTCTAATATTGTATAATAAGATGCATTGCCATGTACAATTTAGATTGTATCGCTTTACGCCACAGGTTATATAAGGAGCAGGTAATAGTTATATATGTACAAAATCAAAGAGTTTGTTTTAAACCTTCAGCAGCAGTGAGATTGGTGATGATAATTAAGGCAGTCCTATCTTTACCTTGTGGATCCTGGGCATTAAAGCACACAACACGCGTTGTCAATAGCACTGCAAGGCTTGCTTGGGAAGACGAAGCAAGATGCAGAGGCTGTCAGAGCCCTACGTCTACATTGCTTTACTGTTCTGCACCAAAGTTTCATCTCCTCATTTTATCTGAATAGACTTTTATGGTTAATTTACCTTTTTTACTGTACAGCTTAAAATGGCTATAGAACTCCTTGCAGGAATATGTATGAGCTGCATGATACACCATAATAATAATTTTAAAACCCCACAATTTTTATGACTTATTATTTAAATACAGGTAGATACATGCAATATGGTAATAGTTTTTAAGTACTCCTTATGGTCCTCCTGAGTGGTGCTTAACACTATCAACTTACTGTGTGAAAGGCCCTGTTTACTCATTAGAACAATTGTATTTTTTTCCTTAATAACTAATGACTTACCAATCTGTCTGCTGTAGCAAAAGAATATAATTACAAGTAGGCATGTTAAAAATACTATCAAAAGAATTTAATCCAACTTTCAAAATATTAATAATTTATGTGCTTAATTAAAGATAGCCATATCAAAATAGCCTTGAGCATATTATAGATTACTAGCCTGAAAAAATTTCATTATAAGAAACAAAGTCAGTATTGTTCTAAAAATAGAGAGGATTTCCAAAGACCAGCATATCGGGTTTGGCATTTTGACAATTTGTCTACATAATTCATTTAATTAAGTAAAAACTTACTCATTAGTTCAAGCTATATAAATCATGCTAAGTTTTATCTAAATGTACATTTTCTTGGGTATCTGTAAAACCTGTGTAATCAGAAGACAAGGCAGAATACTATTAATAGCAATATCAAGACAACTGCCATGGATAAGCTGAAAAATCTGTGCCCAAGCAGCAATACAACACTCGTTTTTTTCATCCAATTTTTGAGTTGCCTTGGAGCTATATTGCTCTTGTATTGCTGAACCCTGAATTAACAGTCCTTCTTGTCTCCAGGATGGGAGGATGAAGTATTGTTACTTTTAATGACTACACATTAATTTAATTAAAATAATAAGCATTCTGACCTCATTTATTTATTATTTGAGTGGAAAAAGGTTTAGGTAGTTCCAAGACTTTTCTGCTCTACAGCTACATTCACATGGCCCTTCAGACCAACAGTTCCTGCTGGTAAGTACATGGATAGGGCCACCAAAAATAAATCTTCTCCAGTTTTAAAAGACCATCTTCCACTTCCTTCTTTGCATAATTGTGACACAGTGTATGCAGATATATTTATAGTTAGGAGCTTAATTTTCCACTTTCATTATTGCTATGTACACTCCAATGTCACTTGACATACTTCCATAACTGTATATTACACTTTCTCCACATGAACCTGAATTTAATACAGGATATCTAATATCTATATCTACAAACACTCAAAATAATGCTTATTTACTTTTACAGAATTTCAACACTAACACTTCCTAAATATATTAATTACCCTTGAACTGACCTTAACGTTGGCACTCTGATTAGAACCAATGACCCTAATGTACTTGAAATGCAAGAAATAGGAGGAAAAGAAAGTATAAAATGTTTTAAAAGTCAAAACAAAAATAAAACTAAACTATTCCCTGGGAACCAGTGTGCTGTATACTTTTTACAGGAAAATGCATTTCCTGCAAAACAAAAACATGAAAACAAAACAAAACATGTAGAAACAGTGCGGGGGGGGGGGGGGGGGGGGGAGGCAAAAACAAAACCCAAAACATCTGCACTCAAATTCTTACAAATCTAGAAGAAATAAGACATGTTTAAACTAGCTGATCAGGAGTTAGTTTGAAAACAAGGGGAAAAAAAAAACCAAAAAACAACAAATGAAACAATGATGAAACCCCAGCCCTATTTCTTTTGAAGCAGATCTTGAGATTTGTACCTTGTATTTATTAAGATAGCCTGGTAGGCCCAACCACTGCCAGGATGGTACCTCACCCCCTTACCTTGGCTGAACTTGCCACTTCTACATGCCTTCACTGCTACACTTTTGTCAGCTTGAAATCCTCACCAATTATGTGACCTAACACTGAAATGAAATAACCTTCAAGCTTTTCTTTTCCTCTTTCCTCTTGCATGCGTTGCTGCAAGACACTGAAGTCCCTGTATCCCTGTAGCTTCTGCCAGTAAAGCTTTATTGTCATTACTTTAATGCTCAAACATAAATTGATTCCTTGAGCTTCCTAGTCATTTGTGTATAACTTCCTTAAATTCCCTCTACTCAGTTTCCAGAGTGAAAAATTCTCTTATAAAAGTATATTTATATCCAAATGACCAAAAGTGTAATCTACTTGCAGGCAGGTTATATTTAAAGATCCCCTCTTAAAAAAAACAATTTAAGTTCTCTGGCTAGATATTCATCCCCATTATGTCCTCCACATTATTTTCAGAAAGCAAAACATGGATTAGTTTCGTAATAACACCGTAAAGGTTGAAAAGAAAGAGTTGTAACAAAATAGTCTCATTGAGAGACATGGAGAATAAAAGTAACGTTCAGGGAACGCCACTGCAAAATGAGATTGAATATAAACATGCAGGGCACACATCTGCCTCTACCTGGCCACTCCTTGATAATAGTCTCTGTCTTTCTTGCTTTATACTTGTGGAGGTTCTGTGGTAAGTGCTGATATTGATACTCCAGCCTGCCCTTGTACTCTCCCTTCAGGGCTGGCAAGCCCGCGCTATCTGTCACATAGGCATCGCAGACTCCTCACATCCACAATTTGTTTTTCTTATTGCTTAATTATCAGTACAGTCAATTCTTTGACTGTAACTGATGCTTTACTTTGGAAAACACATTTTCTTATCATTTCTCATCTGCAGTTTACTCACCCTTCCTATGAGGAACTAATGAGAAAGCTGAGAGAAAACCAAATACTATTTGTATTAATTTATTAGCAGGAAGCCAATTTTGCTCAATATTGCATCTGTGTGTTTTGGATTTAACAGAACATCCCTCGATCCGAAGGCTAGCAGCAAGGTAAGTGGATTTTGGACAAAGCATTTTCTGACCTCATGAAAACAGCAGCAGGAAACCAACTCCAGTGGTCAAAATTGGATCATAAAGATGAAAAACCATATGGGTTTCTGGTCTTTAAATTGCTACTCCACAGAGTGATAAGAGACATCATATAGAACCTTATCAGAATTTAATTTCCTAACAGAAATGAGAAAGGAATGTGCAAACCTACTCTTACGTGTTCTAACATTAGATTGCAGTACATGGTAAAAATATCTTAACAACAGGCGTATACCTAAGAAAGATAAAATTCCATCTCTTCTTCCTGAAGATGCTTTCTATATACAAATCCATTTAAAAATAGAGTATTTCTGGTATTCTGTGTGTGACTGTTGTCTTCAGGAAATCTTTTTTGGCAAAATCTGCTCACAGTTACTGTATCTTTTTAGTGCTTATGTAATGATATCTTGTAAAACGCTCTTAGTATATGAGATTTATGAATAAAACCTGTCAAAGTATATGTAGTACAAAAACATCATTGATAAATTTTTTGTAGTTTAGTTCTTAACTGTAGTCTAACTGCATAAAAAAGGGTCTATACAACAAGCCACCATCCCTATATGAAATATCACTGCTTTGTATGTATTTGTATTTTGTACATACATCTTTTCTATGTCGTTCTGCATCTCCTGACTTTTGTATCCTAAATTATATTAAAAAAATTCCCCCACATTTGATTACATTTCTAAGCTTTACCAACTACAAGGATTTCCAGATCAACTCAGATTTTGAAAGGGTTCACTGTGAGCAATGTTGTCCTTTTCATCAAGAAAAAGTAAATTTTACCACAAATGTTATACTTTTTGTATTGCGATATGTTTAGTGCAAGGGCAATATAAAAAGCATTTACAAATGATGCAGGCATGTTCAGCATCCATATAGGGCCTCTGGGAACAGTGGAGACAAGTAGCACTCTGAATTTGCAAGTACTTCCTTGGCTGTGTAATGGGCAGCATTTTAGGATGAGTGGCTGTAGGAAATAAGGGCTACCTCCCTCAGTTTCATCTTTTTTTCTGCTCTGCAGATTTTGCAGTCTCACCTCCTAGTGTTTCTAACCTAAGCTAATTATAAGATTAAATCTAAAATAATTGTTACAAGGGTCAGAATGGGATTATTTACTACTGTAACTATTCTATACTGTAACATGTGCTGTTCTCATTTTACAGCACTACTAGCACCATTAAAAGGAACAGTTTTCTATGGTCATCTTATATTTTTGTTCGGTAAATTAAAAAAGGCTAATTATTAATAAAATGCAGTAACATAAATAACATAAATACTCCTGAACTCACTAAAGCTGTGTCTATCCCTGTCTTGTTTTACCAATTTCCAAGTCCCATCTGCCATGCTTCCAAAAAAAAAAAAATTCACAGAAAGCATTTATAATATATATTCATCACATCACTTCCTAAAAATGTCTCAGAGAAGGGTTGGGGTTTTTTTTCCCTCTCCACATCTATTGGATGATGCAGCAGATAGGATTTCCTACATTTATCTCCAGTATGTCTTCTGCATCAGCCTGTTATGTGACTCTGCAAAGCATAGTATATGTTTTGGTTGTGTGCCAAGTCTGCTTGGGAAGCCAGGCTTTTAACTAGCCTGTCATGCCATGACCAAAATCATCCAACCTTATGAAAACACGCAGCAGACTATACTGTTAAATACATTTGGTGTGAAAAAGCTTCAGCGAAGAAAGTTTCAGCAAAGCCTGACCTTTCCTTGGACATACTTCAAGACTTACCATAAAATTATGTTCCAATAATAGAAACTCCCCAAATGAATAAGCAAATATTTAAATTTTACAGATATCACCCTAAGGAAAAATTTTAGTTAAACATAAATGGCATGATTACCTAATGGGCATAAGCAAAATATTAGGAACGTGGAGTGTTTGGATAAAGCAGCTACAATTAATTTTTCATTTAATTTTTTTCTCAAATATAACATGCTTCTGGAGTTCATACTTAGTGAACATACTCGTGGTTCCAGGCCCACACAGTATTTTAATTCCATAAGGTGTGTGGGAGGCTTTTTTAAATCCACATAGTTCTGTGGGGTTTGTTTTTTTTTTTTTACATGTTAAATTATTATCATCAGATGGAAGGGAAATTAAACATTCTGAATGTGTTAAAAGCCTCGGTCTTCTTGACTCCTATTACCAACTGCTAACTACTGCTAAAACTCATCCATTTTTGGAACATGAACAACCTTGATAACATCAGATGAAGCCAAAATAAAAATAGAGCTTTGGCAATGCCTGTGAATTGAATTCCGGTATTTCAGAACACCGTGTAAAGCTCTTGATTGCCTTTGCAAGTGTAACTCACTACATTAATATTGAAGCTAACTCATTTCCTAACTTTCCTAAGAGGAGCCAAAACTATAGTCATGCTGGAAAAGAGGGGAACTAAATAAAACCCAGGCTATGTAAATAGCTGCAATTTGTTTTTTCCTGATGGATGAGGAAGACTAAGATGACAGGAAAGGTTTTGTGAAAATGATTCCTAACAAACCTTATAGCTAGTTTCCCTTTCTTTTTGGCACTATATATATGTTAAGTTTCCCCTTCTTTCCTTTATCTGAGGATGGTAAAAGCCATCTTCTTCATTGCCTTAATTATTTGGCTTTTAAGATGACTGGAATTAAAACACATCCTGTATGTTTTCTTTATTCCTATAGTCCCTGTTTTGACATATAGTCCTGTATAGCATTTGGATTTTATCACAATTCAGACATGTGATAATAAAGATGCTTAATGAGCAGCAAGCTCGGTTTTTGCTGTCTGGGTCCTGTTTACATGACATGACTATACATCTGATACATTGAGAAGAGGTCCCTGGAGCACAGCCCTACCCAGCAGGGGAAATTCTGGGTTGTTAAAAGAGGACTGCGCTGTCTTGACCCTGCATGTCTCCGCAGAATGTGTTGATACATACAAGGTGGCAACAGTGTTTTTCTCAATGCTTCCAGCAGTATTCAGAGCAAATGTGTTCTGCACAGACCTTCAGCAGGACGATGTGACTCCTGTCACCTTCACATCACAATGCATGACGCTGAAAAGCTCTGCTTTACAAATACATCTGACTGAGCTCGAAGCCCCTCCGCTGCAGGTATTCCAGCTCCTGTCCTCAATGCCTGCATCTGTCCGTCTGCTTGCTCATCTGCAACACAGGGATAAAGCCTTTGCCAGACTGCCAGCTCATAAGGATGCTCCGATGAGGCAAGTCTGTAGGTGCTCTATGGCATCACACCAAGGTGGAACGTCATGGGGGTGATGTCATGAGAAGGCAGATTACAATATATGCAGTATCTGTATGACTGCTTTTTCCCCCCTCTTTCACAGACAAAGCATTCCCTGAGATCAGGCAAATGAACGGGGAAGGCTGCAGGAGGTGCTTATGTTTCCAGACCACGCTGGGTGGAGGGAGAAGCGATATCCCCAGGGGAAGTCATGCTGGGACAGTGCTGCAGGCTCCAGCCAGCGAGCAGCACTGCTTGAAGCAGCGCAAGCATCTCCATCACACAACCAAGGCCAGCCGTCCTGCTCCCCATGGTCCAGCTGAAAAACACCCACATAGATGCCCAGGCTGCCCTCAGGCCCCAGCTGGCTCTTCTGTGACTGCCATAGCCTGACAGCAGGCACACAGCATCTCAGCCCACCAAAGTTCCTCAGCTGTGTTCTTTTATATAAAAATGTTAGAACCAGTAAACATCAGGAACATCAGTGACAACATCAGGGAGAGGCCGATGCAGGTTTATTTGTCTAGCAGAATAATTTATGCTGATGTAGGTACAATAAAATCACTCTGGTACCTCTTACGTAAAACCCTTTACTAGCCAAAATCCTATCAGGTCGAGAAAAACACGTACATGGTATCAACAGAGGGTCCATCGCTCAGATGTGGTGCTTCACAGGCTGAAGCTGCAGCCACAGTCCACAATTAGGGTGGGAAGACACAAAGCAAAATTCTGCTTGCTGCTGCTGTGGAAAACGGGGCAGGGATCCCCCCTCCTCCGTCTGCTGTGATTATTTTTGCTGGTTTATCCTCTTTCCACAGCGTATGGATGTACTGAAGCCATTCTGCTGATGAAGGGAGCTATGCAACTGCTGTCTGCGGCAACTGCAAGCACACTCAGCGCAGCACAAAGAACCATAGTGGTTGGGGCTCCCTACGGAGAACATGTAGGAATGGGTACAGGTGCGTGCATAAGGCAGATCAGTTGTGACAATGCATCCAGCACATCGTTACAGTCAGTACATGCTACAGGGGACCAAGCATGGATACGACTGGGAAATGCCGCTTGGCCTAGGCCCCCAGGAACTTAGATCAAATGATACGTGAGCCCCACAAGCTAAAAAAAGGTGAGAGTGAGGGGCCATTTTAACAATCAAAACTGCATCTGAATTCCAATCAGATATAACACCAGCTCTTGATTAGCAGCAGTTTTGGTTTTCTTGCCTTTAAACTTCTGTATCATGGTAATTTTACAGTGCTGAATCTCAGACCTTGAGAGGAGTCCCTCAGAGAACAGTTGTTCAGTCTAGCTGTAAGTTAGTAAAAATACCAACAGAAATCAAATTCATACCTCAACTTACATATTTCTAAAAACATAATCGTTGCACAATCCATGTCATTTAGGGTACTTTGGTAATAGCTTTTATTTGTTAGAGCTCTATCTAAGTCTTTTTGCTACAATGTGAAAACAGATAATAGATATTTTTAAAAAGCATGGAATACTTTAAGCGTTAAGAACCAAAGACTCTGGATTAATTCAATTTCAGATTAAAAAAAAGTCCCAAATGTCAGGTGATCACACTGCAGCCATAAATATCTGGAAGTTGTGTAATTAATTAATGCTTTCCTCTGTTTGTATGCCTCTTAGAACAGAAGCACATTCTCCTGAGATCATTGGCTTACTGTGTACCTAAGGAAATTAAGCTACAGTTGAATCATAGTAAATATATTTCATTCCCCCTAGGAGTGGGTAGGTGAAAGTGCTTAAGTTCAAGTGGAAGCTAAATTAAAAATAATAAAAATGTTATTTAACCCCTAACATATATAGTAAGGTCCTTACACAGCTTTGCAGGAACATGTCCCCACAACCAGTATAGAAAACAAAGTATATAGAGCATATATGTTTATTTTTGTTACGGATTTTAAATCCATTTTCAAGTCCTATCATTGAACAATCCGTTCAATAGCTATGTATTCTCTGAAGTTCTTTAAATAATAGATTTAAAAACTAAAATAAAATAAGCAATATGCACCATTTATTGACATCCATCTGTATCCTACATTACCACACAAAGCATAAGGTACAACTGAGCAACAGAAGAGATCTTTCCATTGGAACTGGGTAAACATACAGTGCTTTGGCTACAGCCTTTACCTCCCCTTTGCCAATTTAACTTCACCATAATTTTGATGTAGTTCCCAGATGTGGGTGGGTTTGTTGTTTGGGTTTTTTTTAATCCTATAAGGTCTAATAGGAACCAAATTTTTCCCATTTCTTTTAAAGCTCTACAGCATTTTGACTATTACACTAGGAATAGTTTTGCTGTTGCTGGTTTTGCCTTCAACTACGCTGCAATTTAATGATCCATAAAGATGTTGAGGCCATACTTCTGGAAAGGGCTCTCACATACTTCAGTGCACATCACTGAGTGGCCCTAATGAAGTCAATAAGGTGACCAATCTACACCAATTGAGGTAAGTAAGTCTTAAAACCTCAAAAAGGAGTTTGCTGAAACAGATACATAAATCTATTGGTAATAAAGAGAATCAGAAACTGGAGAGCTGAATGGCTTTATTGACTGCTTTAAAATCAAGATTAAATCAGACGCTGTCTAAGAACAAGGATACCTGCTTCATTGACAGAGTATGGTACATCAGAAAGCAATTAAATCAAAGGCTTTAGAGTTTATTTTTGTTTAAACTGCAGCCAGTACCAGCCATTGACCAATAACAGCATTTAAATAGCAAGCAAGCAGTGTCACTGTCGTGCAAGAAAAATGACCCAGCAAACATTAGGAGGTACACTGTAGTGGGAAGACAGCTAAGCACAGGCATCAGTTATTTAGGGATTCTGTCATGCCTGCTGCCCACAACAACAAAAACAAACCCATCCACTGTATTTTCAGAAACGAGCTATCTGCCAACAATATCACAGTAGCTGCAAACTTAGCTAAAGATTTCAGCTTAATTACTATGATACTCCTCCAAGCCTTGCTAAGCATTAGCCTTGTGACAAAAGACTGATCCATGGCTCTGTAACAGGGTGTCCAGCACCTTCACTTCTCTCTAAGGAGACAGCTTAGGTGTGAAAAGCTCCATTCAAGCAGTTGAAATGCTTGAAAGCACCACCACTGCTATTCAATCTCCTTCCAGTTAAGATATTGTTGTAGGCCATAGACAATGACATATTATTTCTTATGGTCTGTGCTGGGATCCTACAAGTCCATAAAAAGCTTCTTGTGCAAGCACACTGCCACACGTTTGTTGCATCCTCCTGCTCTTGGAGTTAATCAGGACTATGTTTCTACAAGAAGGGAGCCTCCATTATTCCACCAAGATAAACATATGTATATACATATGTCATGGTTTAACCCCAGCCAGCAACCAAGCACCACGCAGCCGCTCACTCACTCCCCCCCATCTAGTGGGATGGGGGAGAAAATCGGGAAAAAAAGAAGTAAAACTCCTGGGTTGAGATAAGAACGGTTTAATAGAACAGAAAAGAAGAAACTAATAATGATAATGATAACACTAATAAAATGACAACAGTAGTAATAAAAGGATTGGACTGTACAAATGATGCGCAGGGCAATTGCTCACCACCCGCCGACCGACACCCAGCCAGTCCCCGAGCAGCGATTCCCTGCCCCCCCTTCCCAGTTCCTAAACTAGATGGGACGTCACATGGTATGGGATACCCCATTGGCCAGTTTGGGTCAGGTGCCCTGGCTGGGCATGAGAAGCTGAAAAATCCTTGACTATAGTCTAAACACTACTGAGCAACAACTGAAAACATCAGTGTTATCAACGTTCTTCACATACTGAACTCAAAACATAGCACTGTACCAGCTACTAGGAAGACAGTTAACTCTGTCCCAGCTGAAACCAGGACAACATACATATGTATTTTATACATACACATGGTAGATAGATTTTATTGCAGAACTTTCACTCCCAGGGAATGCATAAAATATTAATACTTTTATAATGTATCATTGGATTGTAACATATAAAGTATCAAATTATGATTATCATACTAAAAAGTTATAGACAAGAGAATCTGAGGCATATAAAAAGCACAGTTATTCACTCTTATGGATGAGCTCTCATTTTATACCACACAATAGATCCAAAATAATACATAGACCCCTGCAAACAGGCAGGAAAAAAAAAAGCACTTTTAATTGGCATGGGGATAAGCTGCTGCTCGAGGAACTCCCTGTTCATGTTGGTAATTTCCCCTGCCATGTTCCCCATGACTGATTTTCACAAGTAGGAGTAAAACAGAATCATGCAAGCTGAGATACTGCCTAAAAAGTAAATCTTTGAATACAATTGACAAAAGTCAAACAGCAGTATCATCAAGACCATGATACAGCTTAGGTCTTCTTCCCAAAGAGCTGGAGAATCTACTCAGGAACCACACTCTTAAAGAAAAGCAGTTACTGTTGGCAAAATGTGTTTTAATGGCAAATAGTGCCAGGTTGGGTGCACTGATACAGCCTCAATGACATAAGTTAATGCTGTCTCAACTTAAACCCCATGAGGTTCTGGAAAAATAGCTCTGGGTGATGGAAAAGTCTTCTTCATACACTATTGAAATCAAAAGAAAGGGAATGAAAAAGGCAAATAGGTTACAATCACATCTGAGAAGGAAATTTAATGGGTGAAATTTGCTATTCCTTTTCCTTTCACCACTTCTTGCCAGTTCATTGTTCACATCTTGCTCAGGGCTGCCTTTTGCCTACCGTAAATGGCCTTGGTCTTTTACACCCTCTGAATAAGCCATTTCTAGCTGACACTTCACTGTGCTTTGTTGAGTTATTTTAATGAAGAACCTTCTTAGTTATTACAAGGCTATTTTCCATGTAAAAATAAAGTGACTGGGTAGTCAATACTTAGAAGTAGCAGAACAACTCTGTGTGTGAAGAGCAAGGTGTCATTCTGACTTCTTCTGTGGTCCACTCTGTATCACTAAACAATGATAGCTTGCACTGCTCTCCCGCAGCGTACTTATAAACAAGTAAAACCTGTCCAAGATCATCTCCTGATGTTTAAGTATAGGAAGTTTGCTAATAGTAAATAGTTAGCCTTGATGGAGAATGGATGAACAATATCCCAGTAGACTTCCAAACATGACACTTCATTCCCAGTTCTCAGTGTGTGGTGGTGCATTTCTTTCCCCCTCTCCAGGCTGATTTACAAACTCAGGAAGGCTTGCCAGGCCTTAGCATAAGTGTAATGAGCCAGGCAGTTAAGTGACCCTTAACTTTGTCAGAGTTCCTGGCACAGTCAAGACAGGGAGATATGCTGTGTGTCTCAAGGACTCCTGCTGCCTGGTGAGGGCAGGGGGATGGAAGTAGAGACAGCCAGTTCTCATAACAACCTGTAACCAGTTCTCTCTCAAACAACCTTGAGACATTACAATCCTCCCCTGACAATCTTGGAGGATCCCAGATCTACGTTTTGCGTTATTCTCAGTCTCGAAATTTTCCAGCACAGCTGGGATTCTAGAAATTTGTTAATGACGAAAGTCAGTCATCTCCCAAACCTATGAACAGCAGTACTAAGTGAGGCCCTTTGAGCTCTCTTAGCAGGCTGCAACCAGCACCTCCCCCTGAGCAGGATGCCTCTCGGAGCTCGCAAACTTTCCTGTTTGTGAAAATCAGAGGTCTGTTGCCAAAAGCTGACACGACTCAGGCTGATTCTCTTCACTACTTGAGGCTCAACCCTTTGCCCATTGAGACAAATGCCAAAACATTCAACATGAATATTTTCACTAATCCCAAGGGGCATTTTTAACAGGTATACCTCTTTTTCTCTCTCTTTTACTCTCTTCTGTATTTCTCTTAGTGTCCTTATGCATGCATGTGTACTAACCTGAATAGTCTATAGCAAGTAAGTTATAGTAAGTACGTTTTAAGTTATTAGTAAGTTATAGCAAGTATATTATATTACAAGTTAATACTTTCAAATTTATACTTAAATTACTGTTGTGATTTTTATTCTACTGTGAATGAATTTTAGGCTGCTGTTGCACTCATAATCCCTTTAGATATAAGCTGTTGACCAAGTCTGGGACTAGGAGTCGATCCAGCCACACCTAGATTCTGACAGGAGTTTAGAAAGCAAGGGGGTCTTCTCTGAAGCTCGTGAATCATCTGGAGGGTCTTCCTTACCCTTTTCCATATTTCCTTTTACCCTATTACGTTTTTGGTCCCTATATATCATAAGTTTTGTTTGTTTCTGATTTAATTTTCCTGTGTGCATTTTATCCATGTACTAAGTAACAGAGTGACCCTTGCCAACAAATTCTGTGAAGTCGCACTTTTATACAAATTTTTACTAAATCATTTTTCTATTGCTAATACAATTGGAGGTGATTCTTTAAGTGATCCAAACCTCTCTTTCATTTTTAAATTCCCCCTGTGACACAGTGTTATTGAAATAGTTGTCAGTGCAATTATAGACATATTTATAAGCAAACATGTTCCAACAGGTCACATTTGCAATGCACGGTGCTATTGGGGTAACACAACATATAAAGAAAGCTAAAAATTAAAAACAACCTGCCACTTACCTAAAAAGTCATACAACACTAATGCAGAAATAGGCATACAATATTTCCCCCCCCTCTTTTTCCCATTATGTCCTGTTAATGTAATGACTTTCTCTGCTCCTTCTAACATACAAACCTATTTCCCAACCTCACGGTATCTATATTTTCATCCCTTGCTGGTCCACACATTGCAAATGCGATTACAACTTGTGCACACTAAGTTTGCATCACGATGCTTATATGCAAGAGGTATTTAGGGGGAGAACGGAGACAGCTGAAGGAACAAATGTGCAGTCTTTGCCCCAATTTCATACACTCTGGATGAAATTACTACAGAGTAGAGAAACTGCTGAAAATGCTATCTGATGAAAAGGATGAGAAACAAGGTGGGAGGTTAAATGGGTTTTGTTTGTTGCAGATCCAGGTGAACACTTTAAAAAAAGGCAGCTGTAAAAGCCAAACCCATACATACAATTTTTCCAGGCAATTCATTCTCAAATCTGCCTTCATTCTTTTCCAGTAATTTCACAGAAAAATTCATGTGCATCCAGAACGAGTAATCAAAAGTTACAAATAGGGTATGGAGTCAGACAAGAGACTTTTTTTTGCAAGAATTAGTGCCACATAAAGGAGCTGTAGAAGCACTCCAAGCAATCAAGTCTCCAATTTCTGAGTTGGAAACCTGCAACGCAAATTTTTCTCCTCCTTTCAATGTAAAAGAAACTAGTGAAAATATGGAGATCTTTTCCTGACAGATTTCCAGCCCTTCTCTTGAGCAGGGAAATCTGAACATCTCTGAAACACCATGTAAAAGATTTGACATACAGAAAGTTGCTATATAGGTCCATATACAGGAAGCCCTCTTGTATAGTTCTCAGGATCAGCTGGTGAATTTGGATCTGCGTATGTACTTTTTGTCCCTCCTAACAAGACAGAGTCAGGATTAGCAGGTTCAGCCTAAACTCGTCCACTCATAGTGCCCCCAGGCCCTCAGAGTAATTAAACTACTAGCTGACTGACAGACAGTCAAACTTCTGTCAAACCCACTTTTCTCCTTGAGGGATTATATATTTCAGTATATTTATCCTTTGTCTGTATCTTTATTTTCTCCATGTTGCCTGTTTTAGCAAAGACAGCTCTGATCACCTCTCTTTGACTTCCAATAGATTAATACTAAGTAATAACATACAAAGTGAGGCTTACAAAGCGATCGCTTTGACTCTGCAATCTCTAACATCAACAGTTACAACAATTTCTCTTCCCATTCCCTTTATTCTCACTATAGAAGTCTGAATTTAGATCCTTTATAAAAGGAGATTCTCCTGCAGGATTATCTGGGAAGACAGAGGAATTCTCCAGACAGAGTTTCTTTCTTGCTGGCAGCCACTCCACTACCTGAGACTTGCTATTGCCCACCCTCAGCATTTCATAGATCTCATTTCTATTGCTATCACAGATACCTTAGGTTATACAGGAGGTATATTTAATTTTTTAACTCTTTGCTTGTCCAATGTAGGATTCACGTAATGTAGATGCACACAGTAACTACTAATACCCGAATTTCATGTTTACACAGTGCAGTGCTCTGATATCATCTGGGAGTGCTGCCCCACTGAAAAGCACTTCAAGATTCAACCTCAATGGAAGATATGGGGTTTTTCAGTAATGATCAATAGCTTCTACTTTTTATTTGCATCAGAAGCATATATACTATATTTTGTGTTGAATGTAACACTTTTTCCTTCTGCTCAGTGAATGGATCATAACAAATCAGCTGTAAACCTTTACAGCCAGCAGATGTAAGTGTGCTTTCTCTCCAATTGAGCCATATCTGCATGCCATCCAAGTACAATGTCTTCTCCTGTCTCTCACAAATCTTGAAAATAAAGTGGTATCAGCTGCTTTGGAACAAATAACAGGGGCATTAATTTTTCCTCAGACATATATAACTTGTGCACTGCTAATAATGTTTTCCCACTGGTTTTATCCTATGGTCATCACTCAGCATAAAAGAATTTCAAATGTAATATGGATAATGTAGGAGGGAAGAAGTATCCATCACCACTTACCAGTGGCAAGGAGCTAAGGAGAAGAGGCTAAGCGATTGAAAGCATCACAAATCGAGCCACACTTAAGAAAAAAAAAAAATCAACCACCTGAAATCCCTTCTCAGACCAAATTCTCTCCATCCCAAGGATTTTGCCTACCACATATGCCCACGCACACCCTCAGAGGCCAAAATTGTCTTCTGCTCTTCCCTTTCTGTTGCTGCTTACTGGATTAAAGTCAGCACCATCCTAACAGCTCCCCACAGCCGGTCTGGCTCCAGGACAGGCAGCAGCCAGCACTTGGCATCACATCCTGCAGCTGTTAGCGCATCTCAAGAATCAAAGTGGAAGAATGAATCAACTATTTTGGACTTACAGTATATCTTGGCCATTAGCAGGATAAAACTACAGGAGATAAGTGCTGATTAATGCATTCCTCCTTTTTCTGCTTCTGTTAAGCTTACAAAGGTTTGCCTGTTAACTCCCATTCTTTTAAATCCCAGCATACATGGACCTTCCTATATGATTATCAAAATGCAATTTTAAAAAAGTTTTCTTGCTCTTGAACATCAACTGTATTTGTAGAGGACATTATAGCTCAGGGAAGAGGGAAAATAATAGATCTGACAGCAAGGACAGCATTCAAATAACAGCGTTCTCATAAGCAATAACAGTTTTATTTTCCTTACTAAGGATGACATTAAGTTGTACCATCGGTATTCAAAGCAGCTTGAAGAAAGGGGGAGCAAAATATTTCTTCCCCTTCTCTTAAAAAGACAAAAGGTGTCTCTGATTTTAGGGGAACAGTTTGGGTTGCAGCACGACTACTGTTCACCCAGTCCCAACTCTGAAATGGAAAGCACTAAAATACCCATTTATTTCCCCTCCAGCTACATCACCTGGGAGCTGGAAACGTGTTACATGCTGTGGCCTCTCCTTGCCTTCTTCCAGGCATGGCTGAGGCTGTCTGCAACCCTCAGAGCAACCAGCAGCCAGGTAGACCTTAAGGAAGTTTAGAGGAGAAGCTGGATTGGTGGCAGGTGGATTAGGCACTAAGCTCCACTGGCTCCAAGCATATCATTAGGATGACTCATGCTGAGGAAGAACTGTGGCTTCTGGTGACTCACATGATGGCTAGTTTTGAGCTTAAGCTCTATGTTCAATCCTTAGCCTGCAATCCCTTAAATAATCTTTTAATACGAAGTTTAGTTCATATACAGGGCCAGCAGACCTCCTTTCGCTAAAATTAATTGGAAATGGTTTGTGAAAAGCCACTCACATTAATCATCACAAACGGTAAAAAGAAAATATACTTCTTGGGGTGTTGTTTTTCATTTTATCTTTCTAAAAGATATCAGAAGGCCTGCTAACCAAAGTCAGTGCAAGTCAGTCAGAACAAGAAAAGGCTTTTTGGAAATCTTTGTAAGTACATAGCACCCCAGCATCAGTGGAGGTAACAAATACCCCGACCTAGGCTCAGTCCGAAAACAGCCCTTCACATAACACGTCCCCTACCCCAGTCCCACCTTCTTCCATCCCTGAGACACAGCCAGATGGCTTCAAAAATGTGTGGAATATGACATTTTCATTACAGATCATCTGCAGGTAGACCACGAGAGGCCTCTCTGAAGAATAGGGAAGACCAATTAAAAAAAAACAAACATAGGCTGATGTCTAATTTTCTGTCTACTCAGACAGCACGGTGAGAAACAGAAACAGAGAGCAGACTGAACAACAGGCCAATTCTTCTGGCCTTGGTGACGCTGGCACCAAGCCCAGATCTCATGCTCCTGGCATCTCCTTTGCCTCCTAGTGCACTCTCCACCTGAGGAAAAACATCTCCTGCATCCCCGCTGAGCCAGCTCAGGGCTCCAGCCGGCATGCACGGTCTTAAAGTTTGGCATTTGCTTTGGTGCCTTGCTGGAGTCCAAATCATCCTTCATCACAACCAATGAAAATATTTCGGTGCAAAGGAACCAGCTAGAAAGGTGCATGCCACACCTGATCCCGAAACAATCTCCAATGCACTAGTAGAGCTGGTGAGATTTTGGAGATTTCTGTGGCCACAGCTGACCTTAGGTATAACAGCTGTCCATCCACAGGGGCTGTTAGACCATATCAGATTAAAAGTTTGAGCTTTGAAATAGATCTGTGCTGTCCACTTGTAGTTAAATTGGTATTATCTTATTTCAATCCATATGTTTTTTGATATTACCAGTAAATAGCTTCATTCTTTGTGTGACACAGTTCAGTTCTGAATTGCTCCCGATCAGTCGGCTTAATTCCATCAATAACAACCTAATAAACGAACTTTAATCTTGCAGTAACAAATACTACTGGCAGCTAGTAGCCAGTGGAAAGCTACTGGAGTAGCCTTTAATTAAAGCAATTTAGCCTCAGTTCTGGTCACAGCTGAATGATAGCACACACCACTGAGGTTCTATGCTTGCGATCCTCTAGCTCAAGCCTTCCGAGCAAGCCATGCAAGTGGAAAGAAATTGTATTTGTGGTCTGAAGTGGGAAACTACTCCCAAAGGTTTGTGCATGCCACCTTGCTCCAGATTATAGCGAAAGCTGGAGAACACTGAGTACAGCCAGCTTTTAGGGCTGCCCTTTGGAAGAGAACAGACTTGGCAGTTCTGCTTTCAAGCAGCAGTGTTGGACCCTTGACTGTCCCTGTCCCTTCTCTCTGTCCTGCCCAGTATTTCCTGCAGCTGAGGGGCTTTTTCTCCTCATTATTGGATGACACTATAGAGTTTGTTAATGTATGACTCACCAAAGGTTCCTGAAAGTTTCCTTTGGCCCTCAGCAGCAAAAATGCTCCACACTTTTTTTTTTTTAAATAAATTAATAATGTGTTTAAAACATGTGGTTTTTTTAAGTGAGGTTTGGGGATCAGAAAATAAAATAGTTCTCTATCACAGATGCCAGTGTATGTTTAAGAAATGCTTAAAGAACAAAATGTCTCTGTTCCCTGAATATTTCCCTGGATTTCACCTGTTCCTCAAAAGGGATGGTGTTTTCAAACAGGTCTGACTTCAAACAGGCTCAAGAAGTAAATATTCCCCCTTTTTTTTTCCCCTGCCCTTTCTCAGGAGTTCTCCATGTAACAGACAATGTCACAGTTTATCATTGTTCTCTTTTAAGGTCCAAGATTTTTTGCTCCCTCATCTTCAAAGTGATTAATTTCTCTTTTTGTATTACCTATTTTAAAGAACTTTAACTAATATTACACTGAAAAAGAAGAGTGCAGATTGCAATGGTGGTCTGGGCAGCCTTCAGCAGCCTAAACAAGCGACTGTTCTAAGACAACTTGAAAGCTGCCAGCATAAATGCTCCACAAGTCTGGGAGAAGACAGATGCTCCCATTTTATTAATATCTTCTATAAATGATGCTTGTCATTAAATCCAGGAAGAAAAATAAGGACTGGTACAATGTGAAAAATGAAAAGACATGAAGTATTTTGGGGAAAGCAATTTACAGTTAAAGTAGAGCTGTTGTAAAAGTAAAGTCTCAAACTAAGGTAAAACTACAGTTAGACTTAAGACGATGTAGAGAAAAACCTTAATGTTTTCCTCAAAGACGCACATACCAAAATTTTCTTGACTGATGCCATATTTAACCAATGATCAGACTGATCAGACTGTAAAATATTTAACCAGTTATCTTCTTTGAAATACTTCCTAGCCAGAGAAAAGCTGTAATAACAGCTATCATGTTTTCAAACTGATAAATTAAATACTGTAGGCATTTAAATTTCATAGCATAAGATAAGAACAGAAACATTAACACCCAGGTACTTCTATCACCAATGGAAAGAGCTAAGTTTTTCAAATCGATATTCCCACGGCAGCTTTGTCTCGTATTCATTGTCAACTGTAACAACGGCACACATCAAGTGTGTAAGATATGAGTGAGAAAGAGTATCTAAATGTTTGCAATTTTTTAATTCACAGAATGTCAGAAAATAATACATGTACCCCTATAGTGAGGAAAATACATGCTGTATACCAGGAACCCCTTTGCATCCATTGACATACCCTGGAAAAAGTTACTCAGAAGTCATGGAATAATCACTTCTATTAGATTTCTAAATTCAAGAAGATAGCCACGTATCTGGAATTGTCTAGGAACAGGGTAATCTCACATGATGCTAGCGTACAGGCTAGACAATGCATCTCCTCCAATTTTAGGATGCTAAATTACTTAGACCTCTTGCCCTCTTGTTATTCCCACTGACAGAGTCCTCCCTGTGCCTACAGACTTTAGGAACGGAAAAATAATATAAGTAACTCATTTTATGGATCTATAAAACTTGCAAGAACATTTTAGCAAATATTAGAAAATAATAAATAATTAAAATTATATTACTAACAGGCATTTTCAGAATTTGTCTTTTGGTCTAAGATTTCTGTTTCTCCCAGTTTTCTAGTCTAAAACATTGCCAAGCAGCCAGCGACTTTCTTCTGTGCTAGTAAAAGTCTTTTGATCTTCTGCCCAATAATCAAATTAACTTTCTCTTTCCCACATTACTATAAATCCATTTCCCTAGAGACTCAAACACCATTACCTCATGCTGTAAACTCGAGACATTTCAGCAACAAAATCGTTAAGTCAATTCACTGTCTGGGTATAGATGCATGTATCTACTTCAAAAATTTTAGTACTTTAGCAAACATATGTAGGAAAGATCACAAAAAATTGCAACATTTGTTCCCTGACTTTGGGTATCTGCTTATGTCTCTATATACCACAGGTAATTTTTTGGTCCAGTGAAAGCAGTTTTTATTTTTAAAGAACAATAACAAGCCAATAGTAGATTAAATTCACTGAAGTCCTTGAAGAAACTTGTTAGCAAATGAGAATTGTCTTTAAATTTTGGAATGATTTACATATCACGTGGGAACAGACTCCCTTGAATCCTGGCTAAAGAGACAAACCCACACATGAAACAGGAAAAAGTGATAGAAACAATACAGCATGAACTATGCCCAGATGATGACCATTTTCTCCTTGAGTGGAGGGAAAGTGGAGAAACAAATGAAGAAAATTTCCATTTGATGGGGTTCTGTGTGATGAAGAACTCTAGTCAACATAGATACCCAAGGTTCCTGCACTGATACCACAGAAATTAAATGAGCCTTGGACTTCTTCCTATCCCTACAAATTTGCCATCAACGGAGCTCCACCAATGTCTGGGACCACCAGGCATCTGTCGTTATCTTTTCACACGAGGAAAAACAAGGTCAAGGAACTTCTCCCACTGCAACTTTCAAATTATCTTATGAATGCTTCATAAGGATACATTCAACCTGGCTTGAAGTCACAAACTAATCAGGAAGAGCCAAGTACTTAGTTCTCAGCCTCAGTTTCCAGATTTAAGGATACTAGTCAAGATCTGCAGGGCTGAGAATCACAGCTACTTTCAACAACTTTCAACATCTCACATGTTTGGGTTGTTTCATTGCTGGGTACCACTCTTCAGCAAGTCACTACAAAGATCTAGGTGGTTTCAGTCATGGTGAGGGACTGCTGCAAGAGCATCCTGGCCTTCCTGCCCAAACATACTCAGCAGCTCCATGTGCTGCTAACACAGCGTTGGGTTTTCAGTACCCTACCAGCGATGCTCACGCAGGGCAGGGTCCAGAGGCTTAGTGACTCAGGAATTGGCACTCCTTGTCATTTGCAAAGCTAGTCTGCAAGCGAGCGGTGTGCACTCAACCCTGCCTGCAGCCTAGAGCAGTAACCAGGGTAGGCAAACAGCATGAGACACTCAAAATTTTAGCCATCCCGACATGTTCTTGACAGTTGGGACTGAGGTTTATGTCAACAGCTGCCAGAAGACATTGATGTTAGGCTCAGCAGCCTTACTCTTCACTTACAATTTGTTACCTCTGAAAAAAACCAACACATGGTAGTGATGAAATTTGTAAAGAAGTGTTAAGAAAAGCACAAAGATAATTTTAGGCCAAAATATACCTTACATATATATACATTTTGGAGTGTATATATAACGTGCATATATGTATACATAACACATATATGTAGGACATGTAAACACTTTTTTTTGGCTGGCTTTGGAGAGAAAGGAGAGGAAAAGGAATTGGAAGATGGTTCTTCCTTTAGTCTAAAGTAAGCCTTTCCAATAATCTTTGCTCTTTCAGGTAGCACTTTAATGCCACTAAGCTTGATATACCCTTGAGAGGTAAGGTAGGTGTAATTACAGGCACAAAGGAGAAAAGTTCAGAGAATAGTTTTCTTCTGACCCTTACCTGCAGCTAAATATCATGCTATGGGGCTTTTTTCCCCAGTAGTGTAAATAAAAGAGTTTTATGATGAATAATATTTAGGCCTTTTTCCACTATTAATATCTGTGGTTCTAGGTGGCAACACAGAGTTTGGAATAAAAGATTATCCATTGTACATTTCTGGGTCATTACTTGACCTTCAGATGATGGCACACACAGTCAGGACCTCAGCACACCCCCAGACATATCCCTGTCCCCGCACCTCCCTGATCATCCTCAATGTCTTGCTGCTGAGCAGAACTCTCTCTTTCAATTCCCATTTGCTGTGGCACCATGATACCCATTTCCAAGCAATTTTGAGTGAGTTCTCCAAGTGGCAGCTGAAGCAGAGGAGAGACACTGTGGTTTACTCAATATTACCATGATCAAAATTAAATGCAGGACAAAGACCCCAGACAGAAAAGACACCCAGCACAATGCAGCCTCACATGCAGAGGTCTGAAAATGTAGCCCAGTCTGAGCCCCACTGCTGCTCAAGAGATGCAGCCTCGAGACCAGAGCACCTTTTTCAGCATCTGTCCCTTCTGAGGGGGACAGGTTGTTTTTTCCAAAAGGCTTTAGGTCCTCTGGATCTGTAGCAGTGGTACTGAGACCATGACAATTTTACTGAAGTATTTCCTTATCTTCTACTTCAGAAAGTAGGTTGAATGCTCAGGACAGACTGCTAAGAGTTAAAGCTACTCTGGCTAGAGCAGTTTTACAACCAGTAAGACTGCTAGCCTTTGTTGATTTGTCAGGCATCTTTAGTAGAGTACTTAGCACTTCCCAGTTTCTTCCTTAGTCAGATACAGGGCAAGGAAAAACAAAACAAGACAAAAAAACCCAACAAAAACCACAGCATCAACCTGTATTGATGGAAATTCAATTGCACTTGTAATAATAGGTATCATCCTTCTCACTTTCCCTGTGAATATTTTCTGGTTATCCTTCTCTTTTTCTCTTTTACCCCCCCAAAAAATTATATTTGAATTATTTTCTCATAGCTTATTCAGTGGTTCGCATCCTGATATATAAAGGCAGAGTATCATTATGCACCAGTGTTATGGCGATAATGGGAATAGTCCCAACAGCATGCATGTTACCTGGTTTTATGTTACAGCACTGGTCAGAGCACATTGCATAGTCAGGAAAGGAAGTAATTCCTTATTGTGAAATATTCCATTCAATAACTTTATGAAGTTTCACACTCTTGACAAAAACCCAGCCAAATTGTTTTTATACTAAAAATACCCAAAATAGTTACTACCCATTTACAAAAGTATTTATTCTCCATTCCCCAAAACATTAAGTGCCCTTTACTTGTTCACCTTTCCCACCTTCCACAGAATTAAATATCATTGCGTTTCCATATCTGAAAGCTCTAGTTGGTAGTATCCCAGCACCCTATGAAATTAAAATTTAATCCAGGAAAAGTTTCATATTTATACATGATATTGCACTCCACTGAGAATCTCGGTATTTTGTATTTTAAAATATGATATATGCAGGTTATTGCTTTATGATCCAGCTATTCCCAAAGTTGATAATAACACCCCTTCACACTCCCTAGATTGCTCCTCACTTCTCCTTACTGAAAAGCCAGCCCTGCACGCTTTGCAACTTCTCCAGTTGTTTCTGTAGACATTGACAGGGTGAAGTGTTGTGCACATTATCCAGTATTATACTTTCACTGTGGGAAGCAATTGGGTTTGGGGCACTATATCTCTCAGACAGTATTCCCTAGAACTTCTCTGCCTCTGCTAACAAGCAGGGTGAATTTTTAACAGGGAACAGACTACAGAAAGGTTGCAGCAATATAAGATTTCCGACCCTCCCCGTGTCGTCATCCCCCCGTCCCCCCAGTCACATGCCCACATTCTTTTTCCTACACATCCATGTAAAAAATCACTGACTGCTTTTTTGACTTTTGCTTTTTTTGTTCCCCATGGTTTTGAGACATATATCCAAAGTGGTATACTTCACATATGTCTCCAGGGCCTTTTGTAATCAGCAATTTAAAAGAAAATGTGAGCAGAAACAGGAAAAAAATACTCTTGGAGGCAACAATTCCAATGTTATGGACCAGACAAAGCTAACAGAGTCACAGCAGTTTTCATGTTATCCATGAGGACAGAATTTGTAATGTTTTTCAGAATTTTACTATAATTTAAATGCTTGCTTTGCTGCACCAAATACACCCAACAGTTTCTGTTACCAACAGAAGAGGGTGTCTATCCTCTGTGCCTTGCAAAAATCAGCAAAACAGTGAGTGATCACCTAAATTGCCTTATTTCTTTATGATATAGTTTTGGTGAAAAAGAAAAGTTTAAAGGTGGAAGGTAATAAGCACCCCATACAGGCAGAAATATCTTGCCTATTTTTGCATTGTGTAGCCTTTTTTTTTTAATGCAAGACTTAAGCAGGTCAAATTAGTATTAAAATATCTTATTTGTAATGATGATTTTGCTAATAACTTCCAAGATTACTTTAATCACTTTGACATCCTCTATATTAGACTTCGGCCTTCTTGCATTTATATATTTGTCTGGTTTTGCACTTAGGCAGACCTTATTAAGGAGAAAGCTTCAGCTGGACTTCTTCTACATTCCTGCTTAAAAAACCCCCACCTTTAACATTTAGATTATCTACATTGTAAAATAAAAATTCAAATTAGTCACAAAATCTAATGGGATCACATCATTTAAATTCACTGAAAAACTAAGGTCATACCGCTCAGCCAATAGAGGTTTAAAGGAGGATCATGAAAAGAAATAAAGCAGAATGAAAAAGGGCAGTAAAACATTCTGAGGAGAAACATGGATTGTTTTCTTTTTTTCTTACTTAGCAGATATAGGTGGCAGTAGGGCACATGTGAAAGGTGCATAGCATGGGAATAACTCCAGAAACTTTCTGTTGGCTTCAGCAGAAGGTAATTATGGTAATATTGAATGGCAAAATCCCTCCTCAATACATAAGAGCTGCCTTTATGGCCCAACTTCCCTTTGGGCTAAGAAGATGAAGAAAAAAATAAAAATCATAGAAAAGGAAAAGGGAAAGAAAGGAAAAAGACTACCCTCCCACTAAGAAAACAGTCCCTTCTAAATGGTTCAGTCAAGGACAATGCCCCCTTACAAATATTTCTTGTAGAAATGCCAATTTTGCACTCTCAGACAAGCAGTACCCATCAATACCAGTGAATGCATAAAATATTCAGGCTGTGTCCACCTGCTCCGGTCTATGCCTTAGGACCATCTTAAGCACTGTACCTCTGGACCATCATTTCTCCAGCAGCCTGGAAGATCACCAGCTACTGCCCTATCACTGCTGGTCTAAGCCCAGCATCCCCAAATGCCTCAAGGTCAGGAAATGGAGTATTGCATTTGATATTCTTGTTCGAATAAGCGTGAGGAGGGCACAGGTTCTCCCCAGGTAGTACTGCAATTCAAAGCTGTCAGTTCTCTGCCAGCACTTACTCGCAGCAAAGAGTAGCGTTGCGCTGCTTGTAAATGATGAAAGACTGCCTAATTCTTCCCTAGTTCGTTCACATACATCTGTGGAATGCAATATATGGGTGGCAAGTGACAAAGAATCAAAATGGTTTAAAGTAATAGTTCATCCTGCAGGAAACAGGATGCCTGTCTTGGGGGCTAAAAGAATATGCTCTAGAGTACAGAAATAAACTAGAATTATCAATATCCTGGCAGAAATAAGGTTCAGCAAAAATAATAGTTGTGGTCTTTCTTTACCTTAGAAGCAACAATAATATTGTCATGTACTTTTCCCAAATAGTTACAGTTCTTCCTTTACAAAGCCACATAAGGGCTCATTCCATTTTAAACCTATTAATGAGTTATTCCACTAAACAACTTGATAATATCTACTTCTTCCCATGCTTTCAAAGGAAGAGCTATCAAGCTACTTCTCAAAGCAACCTCCTTCAATATACTTCCAAGGGTTTTTTTAATGTGTCATGTCAGGCGATAAATATCCCTTTACCTCCACTAAGTCAGAAAAGAAGCCAAATACCTCAAGGACACTCTTTGATACTTGCAAACTTTGAAAAATAAATGACTACACATAAATTGCACCTAAATAGAATACAGCTATGCAGATAGAACAGATTGTTTTCAAGATATAACACTAAAAAATGCCAAACTTCTATTTCCTGGAAAAAATAAAGCTTTCTCAGTTCCTAATTATCTTAGGTCATTTTTAGATAGAAAACATTTTATCTAATGTGGTGGACTATAAACAAATATGATGAGTGGAATTTTTCAGATGGCAATATCCCTTTTCCTATTCACAAAGTAACCTACAGACACATTAGCAAGTCAAGAACACTAGCAAAAAAAAAAAATCTTACAGTAGCTGGGCTACGCCTGTGTAATGTAACAGCAAAATTGATGGAGTGTTATATTTTCACACAGTCTGCATGGTCTTGTGCAATAATGAATTCTTTAGATACTCTGATTAACACATGAATATAGCTGGGGAACTGACCAAAATAATTTAAAAGGGGAGGGAAAGGGAGGAGAATATTCATTCAAGTTTAAAAATAAATTTCTCCTGAGCCATATTTACTTCCCACATTAATTTTTTGGGGTCACATTATAATCAACCCTCAAAAAGCATATATTAACTTTGAATGCAAGAAGGCTGATGAATTTCAAATATTATGTTTAACAATAACATGTGAACAATCTAAACTACCAAACCCATGCATCTAGGGCAGGACAAAGCTAAACCTGCCAGCCAACTTCAATACATTCCTACTTTTATCCCTATCAGGATTTCATGTTACCCTTCTGGCTTCAGCAGGGGTTAAGAGTTGTTATTGGTTTCTCTACAACAGCTGAGCTGAACTGTAAATTTAAAGCTGGACCATTATTTCTTCAGCTCTCCAGTAATGACCCACATCTGTTTATCATCATCATCATCCTCCACAGAGAAAAGCCTTTCAAATACACCATACTTAAAAACTATGTGGGCTGTTTATTCTGGTTTTTCATGTGGCCTAGCTTGCTTGTTCGGTTTCAGTGCATCACTGGCTGCCTAATTTCATTACTATGGCTTTCAATAACCACAGCATCACCAAATACAGTAATAGCATTTCTTGAAAACACATTTCATAATTTGTAATTAATTGAATTTGGAAAAATTCTGTAGTTTTTTTGATTTTGCAAAGCTCATCTTCAGACTTCTCTTTTTCTGTAGTACTCAACAATTGGTTTGCCTTTAAACCATTAGTTCATGTGTCCTGCAGATAAATTATAGGCTTGGAATGATCAGAGCAGCCTGGTATTACTCAGATTATGTCAAGAGTAGTTTGAAAAGCTATACATTTTTTCATTAAAAAGTTTGTGCACTTGTTCAAGAAATTAGTAGGACTAATTAAAATCAATATTTTTCTGATCCTTCCCCACAGACCTCCTATTCTTATTCAAGCATTCATGTCTCATTGGCAATGCTGTTTTTCTGCTACAGTTACAGGTTGCATGGGATGGATTTGCACTGATCCCTCACACACAATCACGGCCTTTCCATTAACAGAAGTAACGCATATCTTTGTTAGACAGACATACAATAAAAATGAAATACTGACAGGAACCTAAATAGCTGCACTTCATCTTTAGATACGTCTGTTTATCAAGAAGTGGTGCAGAGAGTACCCTGAACTCCAAGCCAATAAAATCCACACATGGCCTTATCAGTCTGGGACCAGGAAAAATATAACCACAACACGCAGTACCTCATGTAAACTAACTAGATCTACTGCAACTGATTCAATTTGGTGCATTGCAACTGAAACCAAACATACAGCTTCCAGACTTGAGCTGGCAGAAGACAGAGGTGCAGCATGGAGCAGGGTAGGAGGCAGCAACTTCTATCAGCACAGAGGGACATAGCTTACCTCTTGGGCAATCACACTGCACACAGTTGAGATATAACTAAGGCTTAGGATGTTACATTAAAAGGAAAGTAGCTCATTAACTAGCTATCTTAGTTTACAAAGGCAACTAGACTTGGGAATTCAAATTGTGGAAGAGGTAAACATGAAGGTCTTATCTGGAGTTCCCATCCCTCAGCTTCTAAAAATACCTTAGTTTATAGTATGGGAAGATGTTTTAGACAGAAGTGAACGAATAACTATGTCAAGAAAGAAATAAGGGATAAATAAGAAACATCTAGTAATAGAAAACATTAGTCACCAGAACTGAAATGCAAGTCACATAAGTCATGCCTTGCAGGGATAATGGACAAATGCACAGAGTCAAACTGAGCTGGATGGTGTAAAGAAAGAAAAAAAAAAAGGGGGGGGGGTGTTCTTCAGCTGAATATTTCTGTAAGACAGACATCAGAGAAAGAAGAAACCTTTTCTGCCTATTAGGCATAGGTTAAATCATGTTGTGAAAATAATACAAGTAATTTGCTTCACATTTCAATAGGATCAAGATAATGATCTCAGGAAAAAAGTAGGTGAAATAATGGAAATACAGGACAAACAGAAAAGGATATTATTACAACTGAAGGATAAAAAAATGCAGAGTATGACAAATCCAAGAATCTGGGCATAAAATTACAGATCCAGTAGTAAGGTTTTTTTAAAAAATTATCAAAATTATGGATAGTTTCATGTGTAGGGACTAACAACGTAAGCACTTACATTTAGGTGGGAAGAGGGATAGGAGAGCGATCTGGACCATTTATATATGGCTGTTCAACTGATTCCTTTAATATGTCAGAACAGTTTTTCATTCCTCAAAGAAAAGGATGTAGGTTTCCATCCTATCAAGCAGAACTTAAGTCTGATAAACACTGCACCAAGTACTGCGTGTTTATATTACTGTCCTGGTTTCAGCTGGGATAGAGTTAACTGTCTTCCTAGTAGCTGGTACAGTGCTATGTTTTGAGTTCAGTATGTGAAGAATGCTGATAACACTGATGTTTTCAGTTGTTGCTCAGTAGTGTTTAGACTAAAGTCAAGGATTTTTCAGCTTCTCATGCCCAGCCAGCGAGAAAGCTGGAGGGGCACAAGAAGTTGGCACAGGACACAGCCAGGGCACCTGACCCAAACTGGCCAATGGGGTATCCCATACCATGGGACGTCCCATCTAGTTTAGGAACTGGGAAGGGGGGGCAGGGAATCGCCGCTTGGGGACTGGCTGGGTGTCAGTCAGCGGGTGGTGAGCAATTGCCCTGCGCATCATTTGTACAGTCCAATCCTTTTATTACTACTGTTGTCATTTTATTAGTGTTATCATTATCATTATTAGTTTCTTCTTTTCTGTTCTATTAAACCGTTCTTATCTCAACCCAGGAGTTTTACTTCTTTTCCTGATTTTGTCCCCCATCCCACTGGATGGGGGGGAGTGAGTGAGCAGCTGCGTGGTGCTTAGTTGCTGGCTGGGGTTAAACCATGACAATTACGACTGTCACTGAGTGTGAATGTCACAAAATAATTTTACATTTTTGGCTGAGATTTTATCTTGCATAAGCCAATTCAACAGAAACATAAAAGGTAAACTGGCAAAAGTAGATGTTGGTATGTTAAAAGTGCTGCACTGGCAAACATTTATAGCTGTACTCACAATATTGATAACAACTAAGAACAACTAAACAGTTAAATGGTAAGAGAAGACTTCATAAGAGTCCAGTGAAAAGAAGGGAAAAAGATCAAGAATGGAGGAAACATCTAGAAAAAGAGGGGTAACATCTTTTGAACGTTGGACTGCAGACGGATGGAGGACTAAGGTCCCACTATTGAAGAGTGATTTCTGAGTGGTTAACATCTGAAAAACTGCCCATTCTTTGGGCAACTTTTGAAAAGGTGATCAAAGGGAAAGAACATCCATCAACATTAGTTGATGAGGCGATTATCCGCATAAAAAAAATAGTTTTTGGAGCAGGCACCTCCCATTCTAAAACTGGTTCCTCACCACCCAATTCCTTCAATATCACCAGTTTTAGGAAGAAAGTCAGATATCAAGTTATCAAGTCAGGCTGTTCTGTAAACTGCAAGTAAGCCTAGGTTATAATGTTTTTTCTTGTTGTTTGGGGATTTTTTTTTTTTTTAAATAAGGTGTTAAGCACCAGGCAAAACCAGGTGTGTTTCTGGTATTAAAGCAGGGCACATATTTTTATGCTAGTCAACTTTCATTCTAGAAGGTTGTTTCTATCAAAAAAAGCAGAAGGAAAAAAAAGGAAGGTATGAAGTCAACCAAACTGTATTTGAAGACACTATTGAGGTATCTCCAAATTGAGTTTCTTAGAGCTTTCTTCTCTTATTTTCCAATTTGAGCAAAGTCAAATAGAAGTGGTTGCTGGCATTCGCAGTGCTGCTGCTCTCCACCACCCCAAATGAAACGCACTTAAATT
Organism: Buteo buteo; assembly: GCF_964188355.1. NCBI lineage: Eukaryota > Metazoa > Chordata > Aves > Accipitriformes > Accipitridae > Buteo > Buteo buteo. The sequence continues at coordinate 16,852,561 of NC_134175.1, read as the reverse complement.
ACAGAAGAAATGTATATTCACATAAAATTTTACAGGCATAAACTGGTTTTGACTCAGATATGGGTGATCCAGTGGTAGGTAAAGTAAACAGTGATTTTTCTAGTCACATCAAGAAGGTAGTTTTAGGTCTTATACTTTTAGCATTAAGTATTTTATATAAGCTCTGTAAAAGGCTTGAAGAATACTGTAGATTTGAAATTTCAATGTAGATGGATAACAAAACTAGCCATGGGCTTTTGTTTTGTCTTGAACATAAGTTGTCACCTACAGTTCATGAAAAATGTGACAGATCTGCACATAGATATTCAACTGCTCTACTTCATAGATACTTTTATTTTTATATTTATTTATATTTTTATTATAAAAAATTAAATGGTTTAAAGCTAAAAAAAGAAATACCCTGACTTAACTGAAATAACAAATTAGACTGTCTGGGCTGCACATCTCAAGTACACTTTCCCTTCCCCCAGCCTGAATAAGCAGTGGTGACAGTTTTGCTACAGAGGCATTCATAACTGGCTTCAGGCACTAAGTTTTTTAATCACTGCAGCTGATGTGGTAGATTTAACCTGAGGTATGGTAACTTAAAATAAACAGGGTGTGATGGAGCTGATAAAATGGGCATCTGGAAAAAAACACTAAGTTCACGATAAAAAAGGATATTATCAAATACAAACCTTCAAAAAGACTTTTTCAAAAACCACGTATTGATAGATTTCAGCTTTACTGGCTACACTAATTTACTGGTATCAAAACAGAGTTTCAATATTTATAATTAGATTTAGCTACAGCTGCTACTCTTTGAATCCAGCCATTCCTACCAATGTTTCCTCTGCACAGTATATAACTAACAGTCAAAAGTACATTATTCAAATAGTCAGAATTGCTTGGAAATTCCCATAACAGATAAGGTCTTCACTCTGCTTACTCCCAAGTCAGTGCAAAGTCTTTCTACACGCAACCAGGAAAGGAAGTCACACTTTGATCATTTTTTACCAGTTATGTCAATGTTGCCGACATGGTAAAATTTTCCATTGCATCAATCAGCATTGGCAGGGGAACTGATAAAGAATCCAGTTACACAGCCCTACAAGTTATGAAGGAACCTGCATTTGTCAATGCAAGAAGCAGGATATCAACGTGTGCACATCAGCTGCGTTTGGGCTTGACCCACGCACTGTGTTGACAATTTCTGGATTTTGCCTATCTTAAAACTTGTATTTCACCAAGCTTCCATTAAGCATAGAATTTGTGTAGATGGCAGGAATCTCAGTCAAAAGGATCACAGGTTAAAAATAACTCACTGTGATTTCTAGGTTAAGAGTCTTCAAATGAGAATCACTTGGCAAGTTCTTTTTAGTGAGATTATCATTGACACCATTTTTGGAGTTTCAGTGGTTTTGGTGGAAAAGCTGTTTCTAAAAAGCATCATCTCTGTGAAACCATCAATATGGGACAACGTACACTGCAGCAGGGACAGATCAGGACCAGCTGATGCTTTTCTACTTCATTTGCATTTTCCTAGCTCAAGGTGATGCTTTGTTACTGGCATTGATGACTCAAAGATCAGATGTATTGTGAAAACTGTGTATTCATGAGGTCAAGGACATGAGATCTAAGCAGAAAGAGTAAGTAAATAAATCTATGAAAATAATATTCAGAGATACAGTTACAATCACAGATACTTTTCCATTAATGCTTCTTTTATTCCAGTTGGCCATGTTGTTGATTAAATGAAGCTGTGCATAAAGATCAGTTATGAAGGATGCTACAGATGAACAGTATCAGCCCAGGAACAGAAGCTTAATAAATTGCAAATGCAATGTATTTTATATTAAAATTTAATCAGATTAGTCTATTTCTAATACTGTATGCTAACAACTTGGGCCATAGTCCCTCCCATGATATTACTGTCACTGTCATAATGCTACTTGATTTATATGATATTAAGCAGTTGTTGAAAGACAGACACATTAGAGATGCAACTGTCTCTAATAAGAATTTTAAGAGAAGTGAATCTTTTTTCAATTGCATTGTAACATTTCTATCAGATCTTTTACAGCTGAAGTCTTAGAGCTAAAATACAAATGGTAGATTCTTTAGTTGCTTGCTTCATCTGTTACAGTAAAGGAAGCAATAAAAACAGCAGGCACATGGATAAACCCCACTTATCTTTCAATATTTGTCTGAATTTATTTGACATTGCCTCTTTAATACCAGACTGAGTTTGGCCTTACAACAGGCTCCTCGCTGCGAGGAAGAGACCATGTCCTTCCAGCCAGATTCAAATGGAAACAAGCACTGCTGGCCAACGCCACACCTGCACAGCCACAAGTAATACACAGATGTCCACATGTGACACACAGATGTACTCCTTGAGCTGGGAGTGCCAAGGGCTTTTTCCAGATTTGCCAGCTGTTCTTCCCAGTCTAACTTAGTGCTACCCAAGCCCCAAACTTGTACCTGCACTTGGCAGCTCACCCCCGTGAGCCAGCTGGACATCATCAGGAGCACAAACATACCACAGCCCCAGTAATGCTTCCACCAGGCTCCTACAATTTTGAGCAAGAGCAGTGCCTGGCAGGGGAGGATGCATTGCCCAAAACTCCGAGGAAAATGTTCAAGAGGAGCAGTGTGCGTGTGCCTACCAAAGAATCTCATTGATCTGCAGTGCAGATTAAACCACCCTCTACAGATTGTCACTGGCCAATGTTACCACTATAGTTTGCAAATGAATTTTAGGACTATATCCACGTTTATCACACAATCGCCATTATAGGAAATACTACATTCTTCTTTTCAACAACTCATCTTCCTCCCTGGCTTTAACCACCTACAGAGGTCTGCAGTGTAACTCCTACATTGCACATGGAAATATTACTACCATATGTAGCTTCAGCAGAGAGAAGATTTAGATTTTGTTTTGGCTGAACATACTAATCTACCTCAGTGGTAACAAACAGCCTGCTCAGGCCAGAGCCATAGGATAACAACACAGTTGTTCTTTGTAAAAAGCTCTGGTTGCAAATAGGAGGGAAAAAAACAGATTAATTATCCAATTAATAACCCAGAACAACTCCAGCAAATTAGATTTGTGCATGTGTTGTAGTGCCTAAGTGAAAAACCCCTCCCAGCATTGCTGGCACTTCTATCCTTAAATGCTCTGAAGCATCTGCCAGGAGAAGAGCACAGCTACAAGAGAGACATCTCTCCCCATGTCTTAACTGTTTGTCACAAGTTATCCATAAAATAAGGTGACCCAGGACAATGAAGCTAGAGAGGGCATTTAGACATCCCTTATATTGATAGATGAAAATAAGACATTATTAAAATGGCCTAACAAATATTTAATACACAGCCAGCCACTTTGATGGTGTCCTCAGCCAGGGCCACTCCTACCCACCCTTCAGATCTGACTTCCACCAAAAGCACTTGACTCCAGGTGTTACAATTTGCTTATATTCAGTCCTAACTCAAAAGGCATTAAAATAAAACCTTCAAGGAAAAAAAAAAAAGGCAGAAAGGAAAACTTTAAACACTAAGCATTACACCTACAGTCACAGTAACTTCCTTCCTACTGCCAAAGCAACAAACACTTCTGCTTTCCTTTCCTCTTTCCCCAACTCAAGGGTCAGTTCACTGATTTCACAACATCTTTAATTTAACGTGCCTTTAAAAGCAAGCTCATTTCCCCCCACTGATGCTACATGCTTTCACTATACAATCATATGGCTGTATTTCAGCTCTGGGAGAGGTAAAGCTGTTTGTTCCCTAAAGCCACCATATGGCTGTGGTAGTGTAAACACTCCCCTTCGCATCTGTCTCCACATAGGTTGCTACCCCAGATTACAAAGAGTATGCTCAGCTTTCTAGTTAAGGGTATTCATTTTCTGTGTATGCTGGCAAACACCAAAATTTTTATTTCCCCATGCAAGATGCTGTTACAGTATCAGTCCCTGCAGAGGGTGTCTCAAAGGCTAACCCTTCCAGTTCTGATTTTAATCCCTAGACCTCAAAGCATCTACAAAGGACATAATCACTGACATTTTTTCCCTATTCTATCCACCAGAAATGCTGTCACCCCAGCAGGAGAGCAACCCATTCAACAGCTTAAAGGCTGAGCTGGAAGCATGACTTGGACCTCCGTAAGATGGATGCTCTACCCACATTTCAATAGAAATGGGAGCAGGGGATTTTCTGGGTTCCCCTTTCATCATACCGTATGGATTCAGTAGGGATCTAGCAGATAAATTTGGTAAAAGTGGCTCTGGCCCCACAATCCCATCCACCAGCACAGACAATTCCACCTCAGCAGAGCTTCACGACTACAGAGAAATTTCATGAAGGCAGCATATTATAAAAACATGGGTGTTATTAAAAGTAAGTGGATTTGTCTGAGTAAGCACATATTTCATGACAACATAGCACTACTTAAAGAACATTTTTTCCTTTGCTCTCTTTCAGAAGAGGGCATTATTTGTTTTATAATGTAGCTCAAAATACCTCTTTAAAATCCATAAGATACTATGGAAACTGACATGTCCACAATGAATAGCTTCTCCCTTAGATTAATTCCTGTTTCATTCTCTAAGTGGAGCACACAGCAGCAAGCTTTATACAAAAGTGAACTAAAAGTAGATGCTCTTAAAATAAGGATTGTTGTCTTGCACAGCTCTGAAGGAATTGTAGGTCTACTTTCTAAATATGGATAAGATGGGATTTAAAAAACAAAACAAATCACCACCACACACATGAAACCACAACCACAATGTATCGGGAACATTTACAAAGGATAAGTATATATGTAGTTAGATAGGCGAGTGACATCCCTCCTTTCCAAACCAAAATAAAAGCAGCAATTATGTCAGGTTTTGGACTTATATTCATGCTCTTGAGCATTTTTTTTTTTTTAAATGAAGGCTGGTTTTGAGTCATATTCAGTTAAACATTTTAAAACATAATAATAAAATGGCCATATCACACTTTATAAACTGTGTTTAAAAAGACCATTTATCCCCCTTGAAAGCCATATTTTAATGAATGGAACAGAAAAAACGTGTGTCTAAATGAATTTTTGCCACTGAGTATCATAAACCTCCTGAAACATACAGTCTAAGGAGAGATGCTGACACCAATATTAGAGACTTTCCTACAGCATAAAATACAGTTTTATTTACCCGAGTTGCCAAATTCTGAGAAGATGGACTTCAGGACAACTACAGAAACTTAGGTTGTGTTGGTGTCCAAAGTAACTATTTTTAAAGATTTCTTTATTTTGATAATCAAGTGCTCATTTTTATTAATCTTGTTGTTAATAATATTATCAATCTTTATCAAGGCTTATTATTACTGCACCAATAAGATATTCTTAATCTTTATTATTAATTTTAAAGGAATAATGAGGTCTCTAACAAGCTGCATGGATGAAAAGAAACTCCCTGAAAAGTCCCCCTCTGAAAAGGTCATTCTTATCAGCAACTCTTCTATATACTTAAAGCTGATTGTGGCATTCAGCAAGTTTCATTTTTCATCTAAATTATACAACACCTGTAGGAAGCCATTCTGAAAGCTTTTTTCACAGCATGAGATGAAACATAAGTGGTACATGGATGAATATTTGAAATGGCAAAGTTACTAGGCATCTGAACATCCAGCCAAAATTAGTGCCAAAAAGAAAAACAGCTGGTTAAACTCAAGGAAAAGTGTAGAAAAGCAGGCTTAGTTAGAAGACAAATTGAATTCAAGAAATGTAGAATTGTAGTATTTTCAAGGGCAGCTCTCCTCACACTGATAAATTGTTTCCTTTATAGATTTTTTTTATCCCGTTCGCTGCTTATTTTATGCTTATGCATAAAAGTTTGCAGCCTTTCCAATACCAACCTCCCCTAAGCAACCCACCCCTCCTTGGTCCTGTAGTAATTTTTGCTGTATCTCTAGGAATAAGGTCACACATCCAAAAAAGTTTCACAGGGAACTCAGCAGCCCATGTGTCTATGCAAGCCAAGGTTTGATCTACTATTCAGTATTCACTAGAAGACAGCTTCTATGTGGCCAATCGTTGACTTCTCTTTGCACAACTCTGGTTTCTAAGGGCAGCTATGGTCTAGTGAAGCATTGCAACTGATAAGCTAAGTGCCATAGAAGCGACAATGCCCTGACAACAGTTGTATCTAGAGCATGGGACCTGCTTCAGGGAAAGGAAATACCAGCAGAGAACTAGACTGTCAGAAACAGAGACTGCCAAATCCCTGCATGGGTCCAAATCCCTTAGACCCCACTTCAAAGGAAGAAAGGAGAAAGAATGAGACCAAGCAGATTAGTCACAACATTTACAGCATTTCTTGGAGGCTTTCAGATGTGCCAGTGGAGGACGAACACCTGAGAGAAGGCATATTCCCTATTTGCTTAATGGGGAATTTGGCTCAAAATGGAAGTTTCCTTAAGAAGTAAGAGGTATGGCTCATATAACTAAATAAGAAAAATAGAAATACTTCTGTAATAGAATATTTCTTACTGAAATTATGTACACATAGCAATGTTAACAAATGTGAACTCAAATAGAGTCCTAGGTATTTGCTATAATAAAACAAAATTAAATTGTTCTTCATAGCAGAAGCGATACTCTGAATAAACTGAATGGGATCCTTTTGCCAAGAAAAAAAATCTTATATTCATTATTAATAGTTCAATTCCCTTTACATTTGATTTTTAACTAAAGCAGTACCACAAAAAAAACCAAACCCAAACAAAAAAAACACTGCCATAAGTGACAGGTATACACAAACACAAAAATCAAACTCTGTGCCATCTTATGTTGTGCTTTCTCAACAAGGGGGGAAAATCATATACCTAGAAATATTAAATCTTCAAATCTCACTAAGCAAGCACAAGAGATTTCTACAGCATTCTAATGTTGCTGTCATATTTGCATTGACTTCTTTTTTAAGTTCTTATGAGAAAACACAGAAATAAAAGATCAACTAGTGTTCTTGTGCAAATCACTCTAGTGCAGATAAGTGAGGATTATCAGACTTACATCTGACTTTGCAGGAAATAATAGTGTATGAAACTTTTAAAATACCTGTTAGCTTGTAAAAGGCAGTGACTATAAATATTCTAGTCAGACTTTTAAGGAGCTATCTGATAAAAATATATCACAATATAATGCAATACACTATAACAAAATTAATTTCACTTTATACCTGTCTTAAAAAAACCCTCAAATTTGGGTTTATATCCTAAACCATATGGATTGTGGCTTAAAAAATTGGGGGGGGGGCATGTCATTTTACCCAAATGAATAATAAACTTTCCTAAGAAAATTAATGTGCTGCTTTTATTCTTATCACCTGACCTCTATAAAACCTTCCTATACTCCATAATATAACTATGAGCTTCCACATTAAAAGGAGGAAGATCACTGAATGATTTAACCTTCCAGAAATGACAAAATAAAGTCTCTTTTTAAATTAAAAATAGAACTTGATAACCTCCATTTAATTTTTACATCAACTACCATCTTGCATTCTGTCCCAATGATATTTTCCTTCACCATTTTTGCTTATTTTTATGCAATATACATTGTCAGTAAATAATTAATTGGACCAAAACCATGCAAAATATTAGCAAATTTTCAAGTGTAAAGTTAGAAATCATTTTATATTTTCCTCAATGTAAGAAATGCAGTCCAGAAGTAATTCTGCATTTTGTTTTCTTCAAAAAATTATAAATAGTAATTATAAATAGAACTTATGTTTTAAAGGACAAAAGCCAGACATCACTAAACATACAAATATTTGAATTCATTTAGATAACCAAGTAAATTTGTCAGGTTTTAGGTCATACATTTAAAAAATAATTTTGTACTAAAGATTCAGCTGTGGAAAAGGAAAATAACAAAGAATCTTTCTTCATTTTTTAAATTGATTTTATGGTCTTTAATTTAAAAGACTGTTTTAAAAAGGTTGTGGTGTTTGTTGAATGTGTACATTGAATTTTCATTAACACACATGAGTACTTCTGTGTTTCAGCTCTGATGGGGACTGGAGCTATGGGAGGCAAAATATTCCAGAGGAGGACAGCTTGAGGTATTTATGGCACAAACTGAAGCAGAAGATACCAAGAGACTCATTGGAAGTCCCATCCTTGTAAGATTTCTCATAAAATTTTGGAGACTTAAGACTGTCAAGTACTTTAAAAGTTTTGCCACCGTCTTGGCTTCTTCCAAAACAGGTGACAGCTATGTATTTTAAGGGTGGTTTGGAACTTTGTCAGGGCTACCTTAATGATGCTCAATAGCAAAAGCTGCAAAGGATCTGAGTGTTTTTGCTAGATCTAAACCACATCTGATTCCTCAGCACAAGTTTTGTTACTGGTGCAATGCCTTACTGGATCAAATCCCTCAGAGCAGTTAATAAATTCATTACAAGGAAATAAACAAAACAAAAAAAAACCCACACCAACAAAACCTACCCTCTTTGCTGTGACTTCCCTGATCTACCAGCTGTCCTGCTTTTTCCAGGCAGTTCAGTCCTTACCAATGCACAGGGGTGATCACACCACCTCTTATTCTCGTCGTTTGCTATGCCCCTGAATTGGCTCCTCTGTCATCTGTGATCAGCGGTGTCACTGGGCTATCCTTGCTACCTGCACAGCTTTCCAAAGAGAAGAAACACATCATGCAGACACAACATCCTTTCTTGTATCTTATTGCCAGATTATTTCATCTTTACGCTGAAATAGGTCAACCATCCCTTATGTGACTACATTGCACCTTCCTGCCTCCTGTGCTTTTTCCACCCATTTGTCCTCAGTAGCTTCGACTTTGCTGTTCTTTTTGGTGTTCAAACAGGGATACAAGTGTGTCCCCTACTTAAATCACTGCTTCCCAGTTCAACTGAACTCATTAGATGCAGGTTTCAGAGTTACATTTCTTTTCACACCACACAGGTCCTCCAAAACTGGCACTCAGCTGACAGCACTGCTGCACTGCCTTGACTCAAGACAGATCTACTAAGCCACCCCGTCTGAAAATTTACTGCTGTGATAGCTGGTTGTTCCTTACTCATTCTTTTCAACAACTCTCTTGCCAAAAGCCTTAAACTAGCTGTAAAACCCACCTGCAGAGAATATGCCTTGGGCAGTGGCTCTCCCCCGCCCCCCCCCCCCCCCCCCACTCCCTTGTCCCAGGGGTCTAACTGCAAATATAAGGATGGCAGCCTGCAAACACCAAGGCTCAGCCCAACACTATTAACATGTACTTCCTGAGTGTCTCGGGGCGGAGGGGGCAACACAGCAGCACCACCACCAAAAACATGGAATAAAACTGAAATCTATATACTGCTACCATATAGCCAGAAAGCTAATGAGCCTCACTGGAAGGAAAAGCAAGGGGAGTGAGCCATGCAGCTGAAACGGGAAATATTCATTAACTATCTTTTCTCTATGACAAGAAGTACTTCATTATTAAAATATTTATACTCAGAGCTTTTAGAAAATTATCATCTTTCAGCAAAGAATTGCCCTGTCCTCTCAGGTACAGCTCAACAACAGTTATCAAAACTTTAAAGCAATTTGTAGTGAGGCAAGACTTAGGATGCCATCACACCTAGCTCTCAATTCCCATGCTTTATGGGAATTTATTCTGATTCACTACAGGCTTAAGACACAATTTTAAGGTTGAGATGTAATCTGCAATGTATTTGGAATAAGGTGTAATCAGCTGTAGGAGTATTTGGAAGCAGATACTTCATTTAAACACTTTTCTAAATTTCAGCACAACGCAACCACTGAAAAAAAAGCAGTGTGGGTGGCTCTCTGGTTACTTGACATGTCAAGCAACAACTGCAACTGCCTGGTTCATTCCTAGCAGGTAGTAAAAAGAAGCTGCTATTCTACATGATCATTACAATAGTATTCAAACATCTTGTTATCAACACAATGAAGAGGTATTTTGGATGAGTTATTTCTCAAGACCATTGAATCTGAAATGATCCAGTATTTTTAAAAGGAGCCCCAAACCTACCTATCCTTTTCATTATTCTTGTGACAAATCAGGACAATAGTTCCAGTGCTCAGATATCATCCTGGGAGCCCCCGTTAGCCTAATGGGTCTGCAAGGCACAGGGCAGCGTTACACTGAAGAGTCACAGTCCATTTGGGTGAGTGGAGCAGAGCATTACTGAGAGGAGGAAAGCCCAGCCTACCATTGCAGCCTCTGACAGAGAGGCTACCAGCCTACCATCGCAGCTCTAGGAGAGCCCGTCTCTCCCAGAAAGCATCCCAGTCACAGGACAGCATGTTTAGGTGTCAGATAGAGGACTTGGAAATTCCTCTTTCGCCTCCAGTTTTAGCCAGCAAGTAAGATAAGATGGAGGATGCCAGTGGCTCAAACTACGCCATTTTCTTTTCCTTCATTAAGCATCAAATGCCAATTGTAATCTATCAGCTAGTGTTATTTTAGGATAATCTTCCTCTGACATTTTCAGTGAGAGATATGACTTTATTTGCAGTTATTGCAGATTGTTCTGATTGTAAAATTTCATTTTAGGTTAATCTTTCCTTCAACATGTTTATGAAAAGGTAGAATGCTTATATTCCCTCTCCTCTCAATGCCACCCTCAAAGAACCAAGGGAGGCAAAGGCATGAACTGCAAGCACAATTATAGTTTCCTTCATTTAAAATTATAAAAGGTAAGGAAATGCAGAATTTCTTAGTCTTTTTAAACGCATTCCTATTTCTGCATTGAGACAGAACTGCCTGTTAGAGATATCAGCACATGCCATTTATAGGTATAAACTGAAAGTCCCATATTTTTGTTTCATAAATTTTTAAACATCAAACGATACACTGCAAAAATACTTTTACAGATGGCTTCCTGTGTATAAAAGCAATTTTTGGATAATATTGATTGCATTACCTGATTCCATAAGAGAGAACTTGATCTCACTACTTTAAATACCCCTGCACTTTAAATACCTACACACAACTGCATGGAAGAATTAAAGACACCCCAGGAGTTTAATGTTGGCACCTCCAGCCTTTTTGGAGGTTCTGCTACTTTATTTATTATTTCCTAATTTTTTTTGAAGTAGTGATGTTGACATTTGTATATTAAAATGTTTAAATATTAAAACCCTCTATCTGTACATAATTAGACAAGGTAGACATATACAAACTATAAAAAATGTCAACATCAAAAACATCTGTCCTGTTCACTGAATGAAACCACATCCTCTGGGATGAGGTAACAATGGATAACCTCAGGGCACAGAGTTGAAATCACAACAATAATATTAAATATTTAGATCTGAAAAGACAATAGTTTCTCTGCTTTCTTTTTGTAAAAATATTTCCCATTATTCTTACAATAAGAGAATACTGACAGTGAGAATAATATTTTCAGAGGGAGAATAATGTTTCAGTTTCTAAGTTGTTTGAATCTATACATTAATAAAAATAGATTTTTTCAAAGTGCTTTAATATCAAACATATCAAGATAATGAAGGAATTAAGAAATTCTGTCTCTTTCTCTGTCCTCATTTAACCAAGAAATTAAGCATTTCATTTATCCCTTGGGAAACTACTAAAAAAGTATCAAAAGCTACTATTACTATTTTACTGTTGGTACACTGAAGCTGAAGAGGTTAAAGCTTATGCCACATTGCCCGAGATGCATTTATTTAGGAAGCATTTACTAGCATACCCAACAGAGATATTCACATCATCACAGGTGTCTCATCTGAGAAGCACCTAGTACTTGAAACCCATGCTCTAGTAGCAGCTACAGTGCTGAGTATGGCATTTGCCCAAATAAATCCAAGACTACCATTGGAATTCACACCTCGAACAATATTTTGTGAGACAAGGCTGAAGATCACAGTGATTCACAAGCTCACTATGTCCATTTTATTTGAGGAAAAAAAAAACACTCAACAGGCCTAAAAGATGTGTAACCTGATGTCCCCAAAACCATTGCACCCAGTGGAATAAAACCATATTAACAAGAGAAACATCCCAAAACTTCTACCTTTCTTTGAGGAGTATTTTCTCAGTTAAGCCACAAAACAGATAATTTCTTGCTTGCCCTTTCTTTAGCCTCACAGACCTTACATTCCTGAGAGCACAAGCATTCAACAAAGAAATGGGGGGCATTTCCATTGGATGCTACCCTACAGTCTGTGGGCCAAAGAAACGTCACCAGAAGGAATAGCAGTAGAGTCGGACACACTGAGGCTGCCATGAAACCAGAATCCAAGTAAGCCACGTTTTGCACATGTACTCTACTATCAAGCCAAGGTACAAAAGGTAGCTGTTAACCTCCACTACTAGGCAGAGAGATACTGAACACTGAGCGGATACAGCTTTTATTCAGGTATTTTTATTAGCTTTTCAATCAGCAGATGAGAACATTGTTTATGTCAGTGATACTACACTAAATTCAGCTTTGCATTCAGAGACAAGAGACTCAAGCTAGTTACAGCTCTGCTTTCAGAGGGAAGAGAGCTGGAGTGAAACCATCCTTACCTTGCATCTGCTCTGTGAACCAACAGACTCACCCCAAGTTAGAGTCACAGTCAACACATAAATCAAGGAGTCTGGGCTTTGCAAGAGACTTCGCAAGAACAGACATAACTGACCTGCTCTGAATCATTCAGGTGAGCCTTGCACCTTCCAGGTAGCTACGGCAGTAAATAAGATGGGTGCTAGCAGCAAGTAACTGGTACAGTTCCTCATGTGAAAGGTAACGCAAGAAGTCCACAGCCCTGGCACCAAACAATCCCATCCCTGCAAAAAGAAGGTTGTTGGTTTGTTTTTCTTACCTTTAACTAGCTAAAAAAATAAATCAGCAATTTACTTCCAGTTAATGAACCAGCTCTATGCATACTTACAGCAGCTCTCTAGCAAATACCACCAATGCAACAGCAGCCAGCATAACCACATCACAAATACAAGTTGAAGATGATGGCTAAGATCCAAAGCAGCAGCAAAGAAATGTCAATTCCCAAGCAGCATCAAAATCCTACTTTTGTACTCACTCAATCATGGAGCAGCCTGTACTGTTGCCAGGGTAAATGAGAACTGTTGCAAGGTGGCTCTAATCTACATCAGATGCCAATAACCTCCAGAGTTTGCTGTAATCATTGAAGACAGGTGGGTAAGAGGGTGTGAGCAGCCACACAAAGCTTGTTTTAGGCACTTCTCATCATATTAAGGTTTTCAGACCTTAAAGCATGTCTGCTTGGCTGTCTTGCTAGCTTTCTGATAACTTTATGCTAAGATCACATAGTAGCTATCTGCAATTATGGGATTAATAGGGGCATTTTAAAGCTGTTATCAGGATTGAGATGTTTTGTACAATGCTGTGTTGTTTGGGACACTATTTAAGAATTTTCTCTATCTGAATAAATTCAAATATACCTGCATCATATTCACAGTAAGAATTTTAACTCTAAAAAAGACGGTATTTTCATTCTGGTGAGCAATACACAAATCTCATGGATTTTAGGAGGGGCAGCTAATTCCACGCCAATATCACACTCCTGTGACACTCCTTCCACTCATTTTAGCCCTGCCATTTGCTTCAGGGCCGATGGCAGACTGAATGGCCATTTTCAGTGAAACTACAGCCAAAGGCATGGTAACATCAGCATACCAAAGCTGCCCTCTGAAAACATTACACAGTCCTATCCTTAGTCTTTCATTATTTTATGGATCAGCTTGTCTGGAGATACTCAAATAATATTGTAAAATTCAGGGAGGGGATTTTTTAAAATGTTTATCTTCACAGGTTTTCTCTCTCTTTATAAGATGTACAACTTTCCTATGTTGTTACCCAATAATGCAAACAGTCAAATACGGTTTTCTTCTGGGGAAAAGGAAGGTGGATGGATTTTGGGGGGCAACTAAAGGGACCACTCCAACAACTTCTGAAAAGCTAAAATTCCTTCATATCATGCAATTTCTATGCTAGAAGATATGCTTAAGAAGCATGTATCACCTGGCATTTAAATCTTGCTTTGGGAAAGTGATATTGAAAAAAATTAACAAATCATAGCTTACTGATATTTTGGTTCTACTTAATTGTAAACCTTTTCCTTAAAAAACAAACAAACAAACACCACCCCCCATTTTGAGACAAAATAAATAAAACTTATCAATGGTGAAACTGTGGTCTACTTTTTTAACGGCATTTACAGAGCCTCAAGATTTATAACACCACTTTTTTCAGTAGGCAGGTTCTGCTCACCTAAGCCAGGTAAATCAGACACTGAACCCAACTGAAGAGCATGCCAAGTGAGCAGGACAGCAGGATATTCATCTTGTCATCTAAAATAGAGTTGATTATATTTATTTATGAAGTCCCCAAACATGTCAATATAAATATATCTGACTAGTTACTTGGGTTTCTTGACCAAACTTTTTGAAAAGCTTTCTCCTCTCCACAGAAAATGCTGGTATGTGTCCTCCCCTTCTCCCCACCCCTGGCCCCAAACTGAAGCACTTCAGCATGGGAGTGCTGTTGTGTGTCTAATGGGAGCTGCATGTTCCAGCTTGCTTGAAAAATAAATCCTAAAATTTTAGAATACTGAAATTAGACCACCACTACTGAAACACCATCAAGAATAGTAGAAAATTAAACTAGATTCTTCTGAACATTGTCAAGACTAGAATGGAAGTAGACCCTGAGTGAAATTCTTCTTTCATTAAGCTCAGTGATGAACCCTGCACTGTCTTTTCCTACAGCATATAGAAGACTTGCACATTTCAGGCAATTCCACAAAAATATCAAGAACTGTAGTATTTGTGTTGATAAAAACACAGGCAATAAAGTAATGGAAAATCAATATTATATTTCTGCAAGAATGGCCAGAGTAAAACAAATTTAAATGTCTTCAGGAGTTAAAACATATTTGATCTGAATAAAAGCCCAAAGTTTATGTTCAGATAAGTAAGTTTGGTGGTAGTTAGTTTCAGTTTTTATATTAGCGTGTGCGTGAAAAAGATCTTTTTTAAAATGTTTTTTTCTATGTTTTTAGTTTTGATACAGGCACAAACATACAGATGTAGTAATTTAGAAAACAAAGGTGATACTTAATTTTACACAAGACATTAAAATTACATCTCATTAGGAGTATCATAGAAGTTCATCTGGAGTAGAGTTTATTATATCATGTGAGCATGCTTAGGGTGGAAAATTTGCCTGAGGAAGATGTATAAGTGGAATATCTGGGTTGGATGGAAATGGGCAATGCAGCGCTGGAACAAATCCTGATCACTTCAGATTTACACCTCTAGTTCTGTATCAAATTAGTATAAATAAGCACCCACACTTCTGAAGCAGTAGCTTTTTTGCAACTGCTTTACCCTCTGAAAACTTTGTCGTAACTTCTTCTCTGTTAAATGTAGTAAATAAGAAATATATTTCTTGCCAGCAGTTCTCCAGTTCTGAAGGTAAAAGCAAAGGCTGCATACAACATGATCAGTATTTAAAAACCTATTAAGATCCTATCCACTAGCTTTATAAGAACACAGTATTGATATAAGGACTTCATTTTTCACAGCCTTCCCCCGGCCCTCTTCCCTAGGACAAGAGATATCATCAAGATGAGGTGCCAGGGAATAATTTAATGACTTAAAGTAAGAAGATCCAAAGATAAACATCCAAAGATGTGGACACTTCCTAAAACACCACACCAATTTCAAAAAAACACACAGGAGAATAGGAAAGCAAAGGAAGTAAATAGGGAGGTGGGGGGTGGGGCAGGAACAGAATATGGCAAGATGCTGAAAAACAACAAAAGGCAGCAAACAATGCACATTCCACTTGCTGTAACTTCACAGCACGGTACAGTTTACTTTTCATCCTCTGAAAGACCCGAGTTAAACCCTGGTGGACCGAGGTCAATCTGGATCTGAAGTTCTACGGCATATAATTGTACAAGAGCTTATGCTATTGGGAAGCTGCTTATCGTACAACTGTGAGCGCCAGGATACACAAAATAGTTAGGCATATACTTCCTATTAAATTTTAAAGACACCACCATTAGCGCAAGAAATCTTTGAGCCATGACTTCCTGTAGGCCGGACTATAGAGGTACCTCTGACAAAACAGCACAGTTTGTCTCAAGCTTCTGTCTTTCCTCTAGCATTCATTACTGGATTACAGAAGCAGGGTATTGCACTAAATGGATCTTTGGTCTGACACAATACAACTGGTCTCACGTTCCTAGTACATACATAGTAAATGCCACAAAGCAAAAGAGCACACAAGAAAGTCAGAAGAAGAGAATAACATTTCTAGAACATTCAAAAAACCCTATTTCCTGTTTTTTTAGATATTTTCTTATAAGTGAACCTGATAGAATAGTAGCTCGGTGTAATATAAATACACTTACGATAATTGTTGTGTAGTTCTGTGTAATTTAGGGAATCTACAGCGTCAGCCTTTAGTATAAAGACTGAAAATTTCCTCCTGAAGTAATATAACAGCATCTGCCTATGGTACAACTTCAAAAGTCTGAAGAATTGACTAAGGTTTTGCTAAGCACAGACATATGAGCTTGTAGCCAGCAAGCAAAGTATGCTTAGCCTTCTGTACAGCATCTGGAGAGACAAGGCCTTGGACACTTATTTCACTCTAAAGTTTATCAGCTCTTTCTCTTTATTATTAGAAACGTGCATTTTAGAGCGTGGGCAAGGTATTCAATCTCTCTCGAGGAGATATCATTTCATACCTAAAAGGAACACCACCATTATAAAATGTAGGTAAGGCCAATAGTGATGAGCACTGTGCAGGGAAGCACAACTCAGAGTAGATAAGCATCAAAATAAAATATTTTATTCTCTAGCTGTGACAGAATTTGAGTTCTAACACAAGGTGGACCTCTCAGACTTCTTGTGTTTCATTACTGTTTTCTCTAAATAATTATCTTTTGACCAAAATTTATTTTTCTTGTATTCCCCCTTTACTTATACATATATGCTCCCCCTGATGGGAAAGCATTATTGAGCTGTGAATCAACCGCAGCCAGTGGAAGTAGTGAACTAAATAAACAGGAAAAATGTGAACCCTGATGTAGCAACATTCTAAATTTTAGGGTGTCTTCATGACCAGTGGAAGCCAATGAAAATATAAAACAAGTAAGTAAAAATCATCTGCTTTAAAGAACTTTAACTCATCCGTGACTGCAAGTTTTCTTTAAAAAGAAATTTAAATAATATTCATTACTATAGATGTGAAAGACAACTGAGTAGGTAGATGTATTCTACAGCAATTTGTTTCCTTAAACTCAGGAAACTGGAGAATTAACAGCAATCTGCACTGCACAGCTGCAACCACTGACTTGCTGGGAAGAACTGCAAGAATGAATCCTTTAAAAGAGATGGTGATGTTGCTTTGCTCCAGCAAGTCATTAAAGCAAACATACGCCTATTCTTCAGACACTTCAGTAATCTCACTGGAAGCTTATTATACAAGCTTAATGTTAGGATGTGCATAAATACTCATCTTTCATTCATGTTATTATCTGTTTTTTATTATACCAGAGGTAGTTTTAACCTCCTTGTGCTAGAGTTGGACCACATCAGAAAGATGTTTAACTATTTTTACTTTTACTGTCAACATTTAACTATTGCTAATGACCATTTTGTTTCTAATGAGTAAAATAACAATAAGCTTTAGCCATCAGGTACCAGCCACTAGAATCTCAAGTACCAGAATCTACTCAAAGAGGCATTTCTATTTTTCAGCATCCTTGCTCTGATCTTCAGTTATGAAGCAATCTAATATTCACTAGAAAGAAACTGGTATTTTCTATTATTGTACTAGCAGGTATTGTACTCCAGGTAAAGGGATTGCATTTCACTCTAAACCCCCCTGACCTTTATTAGTGCTTCAGGGAGCTTGAAAGCCAGATGGGATAACAAAAGAGTCAATAAAATAGACTAGTACATATTTTTCTGGCTTTCTGATGCAACAGGGGAAATAATAACCACCAGGTTTAAAGATTAGTTTGGAATGAAATGCTTACAGGCAAATAGATATGATAATTGCATTAAGTCATATACTGCTTGTTTTTAAAAGGGACATAGAATCTTATAATTAAATCAATTTCTAGATCATATTTTAAGTTATATTATTTTAATTAATCTATTCAAAAAGGAGTTTGCAAATAACTAAGACAGCAATTAGATATTGCAATTTAATCAGTATTTCATTTTGATGTTAAAAAAAATAGATGAAAGCTTAAAATAAGATTTTTAGACATTCATACTTTACTTGGCATGTAATTAACCCACCGGCATACAAATTACCAATTTTTGCCCTGGATTTGAATGAATATCAAGACAGATCTGGAAATTATAACAACAAATTAAAAGTATTCCTCAACTTGATGAAGAAAAAGAGGTAGAGGACAATTTCTGTGACTAGTAACAAATCTCTACAAACCCAAAAGCTAAAAGACTTCCACTAGTGTCTTCCATATATGTATATATATGAGAGAATCTATAACCCATTTTGAACTGCTGAGAGGATCAAGAGACATATTTTTATCAAACTTATGCTTTCTACCTAGAAAATTTAAATTATTTTTTTAGACAGTTCTGTAAACATCATACATGCCATTTCAAATATCCACTTTTCAGGGAAACTCAAACACAACTTAGATACATAATTCTTTAAGGAGAGTAATTCTATCTAGTTGGTGCTAACTTCTTGTACTGATGTTTCCAGGACCACAACAACCCTACTGCTTGGAAAAAATTCCCATCCTATTAGTTCAGCGGATGACTCACCCTAAGCCCAGGCAACGCAAAGGCTTTCCTGGGCTTTCTAAAGAGAATATAGAAAGTTCCTGTGGCTACAATCCAAATGACTCCCTTTTTTTTTTTTTTGCCCCTAAACCCCATTTCCAATCAGGATTACAAATTGTTGTACAGGAATCTTTTTATACCCCCACAGTCTGGCTAATACTAACAACCCATTAAAGATTCTTTGCATTGAAAGGCATAACCTAAGAGCTCTTGACTGTATTTGAGTAACAAAGATTTTGGAAGAAGCAGAATTTTTTTCCTTGACTGACTTTGGGAAGTCAAAACCAAATCGCTCTGCTATTATTTTAAAGCCACGTCAATAAAGAGAAAGATGTTTGCTAAAGTTAGATTCATTTACAACTCTATGTTAAAACAGGAATTTTAAAGACATTTTTCAAGTTTATTTGATGCATCTTTTTTATACTAAGCTAGCCAACTTCTTAATATTCAGAAATATACATTAACTCGTAACTTTATTTAATATCCCTATCCATATTAAGCTAATGCTCCATGCTTCCACGTGGCTGCAACAGCTTTTTTAGAATTGTTACAAACTGTTTTAATATGTTCTCAATATCTGTTTTATATATTTCTGTGGTATGTACTAAATCATTCTGTTAAGAACTGCAAGGAACAGTTCACAGGGTAGTGCACAGAAGTCCAAAAGTTTTAATTTGGAATTCTAAAGAACATCTTCTTTAAAGTTCTTTGGACTACTGAAAGGACAGGTATGGCCTTTTGAGGCTATTTAGGTCTCAAACTATAGGTTTTCTTTAACAAGTACAAAGATGCATTGTCTCGGGTGGTACTAGAATGGAAAATTTGTGTGCAAAATTCATAATTTGTACTAAATTCACAATTTAATCTGCATTTTTACTTTGGTTCAGGCTAGGAGAAATTGCATGTAAAACAGAATCTTGAAAGAATGGCAAAAAAGGTCTTGATTTTTATGTGTATTGGGGGAATAACAGCACCCAATTTAAAAAATACATACTATATATGTGTATATATAAACATGGTAAAAGATGTTCTTACTTGCAAAAGTAGTGATTTATAAAGGACCACGTTCTATCAACTTCTACATGAAACTCCATAAAGGCAAGACCACTTCTTGTTCCTTTCTATAACTTTTTGATATTAACTATTTTTATTATTGGTCTGGTTAGAAATTCTAGTATACGCATGTAGAATAGCAGAAATTTGCATACAAATAAAAGCTGTGTAGTCATATTTTGTTCTAATTTCCCATACATGTCCCTAAACAGCCTAGGATATATAAATTACAGTATCATTTAGCTAACTATCTTTGATGGCTATGTGTAATAATACAACCTTCCCAGGATTTAATTAAGCAAGTTCAGAACATGGAAATTAGAAGTAAGGAGCCACTAGAGAAGTATAAATTTAAAGAGCTGCCCTTAATTTTTAAGCTTTTATGATTTTATTACCTTTACTAAGAATGAGGGAAAAGTGCAAACAGAGAGGATAAACAGTTACTGTTTATCTTAAATTTTTCTTTCCAAGACAGAGAAAAAAGATTTCTCTCTTAGTGTCCCAACCTTTATAGTACTTTTAGAAATGTCTTGAATTCTCATTCCACCACTTTCATGGATAAAATATTAAAATTTTCCTTCCTCTCTCTCATAGTTAGTGGGGGCTGTGTATGGACAGATACAGCATGACGACACCATCTCACAGTGGATGAGATTCTATAGACTTTGTAAACATCACAAAATTGGGACTATAGATGTAGAATATTTTCTTCTGCTGACATTTATGTAGCACAAGCTCAGCAGAAAAGTTCCCTTTGACAGTAAACAGTGTTTTTCAGTGTCCGTATTCCATTTATCTATATAAAATAGTTAAATGAAAATTAACTTTACCTTCAAAAGGAATAACCACATATCCTTTTATTGGAGTAAAACCCATGTTATTTTGGGACTTGAATTGTCAAAGAGAAATCTTTTGGTTTGATTTTACATGTGATGCTTATTATATCGGTTCATGTTAGCAAGCCACAGGTGAGACAGCAAAATCTACCTGTAACATGTCTCACAGTAAGACACCTGGTTTGGAAACTCGGAGGTAAAAATGAAGGAAGATTATTTTACCCATACCACCACTTCTTTTTAATGCTAAAAATCTTTACACATACTCCCTTTAATTAGTTTCTCTTAGCAGTTGCAATTTTGTTGCATACCAAATCATTTATTGGCTGTTATTTTTAATTATGTGGGGCTTGGGGGTTGTTTTGGGTTCCCCCACACACACACACTGTATTTTAAATGGGATTCACAGGGAAATTGGTATTATGGGGTAATCTTCCTTTAAGTGTTGTACAAGTGAGAGATCAAGGACAATCAGCTTTGAAATTCTTTTCACACAGCTAGGATGCCTCATCTGTGTTGTTACAGATATTTAATTGCCTTCCACTATTAGATCAGTTGGCACAAGTTTATATATCTACTACAACACTGATAAGTAGTTGGTGCAAGGTAGATCAAGACTCATCTTGCATGGGATTTTGCTACAGTGGATAAAGCCATTGGGGTTTTTTTATGATGACTTTCTGTCAGTCATTTTGACAGTGAACCTTTCTTACTGCATCACAACAAAGCAAAACTCAGTTACCATGTCCCAAAACAGGCCATGTAATTTTTCTTTTTTTTTTTTTTCCAATGAACTAAGTTAGGTGGGTCCAGTTTTGAGGTTAGTAAAAAGCCAAAAGACTTTCTTGAGACTTATGCATAGGAAAAGATTCTGCAGCAATTTTCATAGAATTTAATAGTCTTTCTCTTTTAACTCTTGAATAAAAAGGATTTGTCAACATTGTTAACATCTTCAAAATGAGAGTAAGGAGGGAACTGTGAGGGCGGGCTAAAAAAAAAAAACAAAAACAAACCACCAAAATACCACTGAGAAAGTCAATGAACTTCCACAGCACCATATTAATAACTAGAGGTCAAGGACTCCATAGGTTTGCAAGTCTGTGCATGTGTCATCTGGTTTTCCATGTACTCTATTTCATTATTCTTTTTTTAATCAGTATTGCTAGGTGTAGCGTTCGCTACATATCAAGGTGCCACGCTTAGATCACTGGTCGGCCCGGACCAGGGAAAGAGACAGATAACACACACAGTGTGAGCGCCAACTTCCGCCTTTTATTGCGCAGTTAATTCCTTTTATACTAACAAGGGGAGGCGGGATTACAGGTACATCACAAGGCTGCGACTAACCCTCTAACTTTCCGTGACATCGCGAGATCTTCCGAACGCCGACCCCTACAGCTAGGAAGCTGGAGTAACTTTGCAGTTGGGAGGACAGCCTTCCTCTCAGGTACTTTCAGAATCTATTTCAACAAATCTGGGGTATCCCTCATATTACATACTGGTTTCTATGTACAGATGCATCATCTATGCATCATCTACAACATATAGGCCTTTAATACGTGCAAAACCAGTGGGACCATAGATTGTATCTCTGTTAATTTCTCAAGATACCAGCCTCTGACTGAGCCTGTTGAACAGATATTAATTCAAACATCAAACAAAGTGGCTTTGTCATATAAATTAGTCAGCCCTTTTTCACATTCAGAAAACCATTATGATGCAAAATACCATCCACACTGAGGAAAATGTTCTGTAAACTTACAGAGTAAGGACAGTGTAACTGTTCCAAGAAGTTACATCAGTACTGAGGTTTAACTGGTAAGACTGTAAAATGATGAAACAACCCAGAGCAAGTAGTTCTGGGCAAATGCTGTGTAAGAGTGTTTACAAATCCCTTGAGACAAATTTTACACATTGGCTTTAAAATTTTTGTTCAGTATCTTCTTTATTTCCTATCCCAAGTTCTAGATCTATAATACAATAACACGAGACCCTTTCTCCTAGACAATACTTCTGATGATAGAAGGAGATAAGGCTATCTGTAGGGGAAAAAAAAAAAAGTCTTTCAAACTTGAGGGATGTGCATTCATTTTTGCATAAGCAAACTAAAAAGGCCTTGATAAAAAAAATTCAGAATAGTAAATCTCATAAGAATCTAAAAAGAAAAAACTAGATGGCTGTAAAAAACAAACTGGCATTCCAGTATTAAGATACAAAGATCTTTTTGGTATTCTTCTATTTTTTGGTATTTCTTCTACCATAGTTTAGCTTAAAGAGTGGAAATGCTAACTTCAGAGTTTTTAACACAAGACAGAATTGCAAGCTAACAAACTGCATTAGGCTTATCCAAAATTCTGGTTTTCCCCATTACAAACGCTGAGCTAGTACTTCCCCCCACCATGTCCAATGCCACCTTTAAAAGCAGGAAGGGTAGCCTCAGGGCACACAGGAGGGCAGGGACTGAACTCACTGTAACTGTTCTGCATACCTGCACCCCCTTTCCCAGCACCAAATTCACTCAGGTTTCACATTCACCCTGACAAACCCTCACACTGGAGATAATGTTATTTGCATTGCTATTTTCCAATACTTAATAATAAATGTCTCATTCCATAACTGAAACAGGAGTCTATTGATTCCCTTGTTGTTTTGGTATTTGTGGGACACTCAAAGCACTAAATTATATTTATATAGTTCATACAGCTTTATTATTTGTGTATTTCATGACTTACATGAAATTAAATCTAAGATGTCCCCAGACAAATAGGAACCACCAGTTTGGCCAAGAGTAGCTAAGGCTCACCAGAAAGACAGCAGACCAAGAGGACATGCAGACCTCTTTCACCAACAAGGCTCTACCTAGCCCTTAGCTGCTCTCCTTCTGTCTCTCCTTTTGTCTTAAGGCTAGAGCAGGCGCCTTCCAAGGGCAGATAAGTGCTCCTGAAGTTAAGGATAAGGCAGTATTGGAAAATACCAGGGAAGCAGCCCACCCTGATGTCAAAAAGCTACAAAAAGCCCAGCAGCCTTGGGCAGGACTGGCGTGCAGAGCAAGCCCAGGCTTGCCTCACATTTAGCTGCTCTTGCCACTCAATTTGGAGAGGAACTGCAGGTTTTCAAGCAATGGGTCAGAAAAGCAGGGACACTGTTTTGGGAGTTGAGTGGCTTAAATAAAATAGATGCTAGGGATTGCAGATACACAATGTGATTCAATTTGCATAATGTCAAACGTGCACAAATATAGGCAAGTGCTAGAAGAGCACTGACGCTTACTTGGCTGACACAGGTCTGTGTTTTAGAAATTCAAAAAAGACTATTAGGAAATAAGTGTTCAATCACCATTACTTTCTCCAGCTTGTCTTGCTCTTACCTGGAGTATTTTAGCCACAATGTTATCTTGCCAGCATGCACACTGGTTTTGGCATACAGAGAAAAGAAATAACAACTTCATATATTCGGCTTTTCTTTTACAGTAATTCTGGGCACAGTTATATGTATTTTCTCAGAATCAATTATAGTCTTTTCTACTTCCCTTTACTATTGACTATTACGTGATAGATGTATTATTTCAAGTAATATATCAAATCTCATACCTACTTATTGACAATGTGCTAAGTTAGGTATCTTTTAGGCAATTCTCCAGCCTGAAAGACCAAGTGTTAACAAAGTGAACTCCACACATCTCAATACCACAGGCTGTTATCATTTTGAACATAAATGTACATATTAATCAGCTAATCACTAATCCCTGAAACCCCTAACTGCAATATTGGCAGATCTTCTTAAAAAGTATTTCCAAGCTTGCATGACTGTTGTTGCATTTACTTAAGGAATCATCTGTCACATAAATGGCTAGTTAGTAAAATGAACTAATTAACAGAGAAGTTAAATGGAGAAATAAATCTCAATCTCAAGACTATTGAAATGTCATCCTTTCCCATCCAAAGCCACTAGAAAGGCTTACACTTAAGTATTGCTGCATTTTTAAAGGCTTTTACATATGGGAAATAAATGTGTACCATTTCATCCATTTTCTGTTATACTGTACTGAACAATGGTTTCATTTATTATCTTAAAATACATGCAGTACATTACAAAATACAGTTGTCAAAGTCTTAGCCCTGTTTTGCTCTTGCTTTCTACTTGAAACACTTGGTTTGCCCTTTAAGTTCATTTTGAGAACTATTCTTGTGCCTGCTTTTGAACTAATTTATTATTGATCTGTACCTTTGGGTTTTACAGGTCTTTAGATACTTGTATAATTTCTGTTAACGTTTGTTCCAACTCTTCTGTGATATCTAATCGCAGTGGATATCCAGTGGGTATATACATATTTTAAACTCCCTCAATATTTTGACCGATAGCATTTTATACAACATTTGAAATCAGTTTAACGTTTTAAGCTAAAACTAGTACTGCAATTGCTTCCATTTCCTCTTATGTTACTAAATGTGAGTATCTTACTGAAAGAAATAGGAAACAGATGGACACTTTGTCAAAGTGTGAAGCTCAATGATTTTGGTGATAACATGTGTGTGTGCAAGTGTATATATATATATATCTCTAGATTTAGCTGAACAACATTTTTAACCTCTAATACTCCAACTACTTTATATAGTCATCATAATTTTTTTCTTTTCCACACATAAAAAACGTAGGCTTATTGGAGGGAAAAAAATGACTGACAAGCTCGCTCCGTAGGCTTATGGCAGAACCCATAACTGAACCCTTTTCTCCCAAGTTTCAGTCCAAACCTCTGTGAACTGGAAAGCCAGGCAAGAATGTAGTGTTCCCATTGAGCACTAGCACTGAAAATCTCCTGGCTCCTCTCCACCCGGCTCTCCCCCCCCCCGCCAAATTCTATAAAAGAATAAAAGATAAATTGATCTTCTTAGACCTGAGCAGTTTATCTCTGATTTACCTCATAATGCATCAAACATATTAATGGTGTTTTAACTGACATGATGTGGGAGTTCAAATAACACTACCCAGCATTTAGACCGCTAATGGCTTCTTAATTATGAAACTGTTGTAGGTTGCATGGGTAGCTGCACTGTAATGCTCATGGTCCCTTTTATCCCACTTTAGCTTTTCAGTATTAATGACCGTGTTAATCTCACCATTATTTTGTTCAGCTCTTTCTTTGGCAATTTCTTGGTTACCTATTTTGAATATCTCTGTTACAGTCTTGATATTCATACTAATAGGTCTCTTCTGGCATCTGTAGTTTCAGTTTGGAGCTGATTCAGGAAAAGGCCACAAAATCATAACACTACTGTTTCTATAATTTTCTGCTATTTAGGATGCATATAACTTGACTTCTGAGCTTTTAAAGATGCATCTGTAAGGCCTCTCGCTGTCATTTTGAGGAAAAGAATATAAATCTCAAACCACATTTGTGTTGATGATATAGAAACAATTCTGTTTATTTCCTCTGTTTCCCTGAGTATCCAGTATTTCCTCCTCATAACTGTGACAAAAGAAAGCTTCAAAAGTTCAAAAGAAATAAATCTCAGATATTGGTTCCTCTGGTTTAGTATCTTGCATCTATCCAGTTTGCTTTTTGGATGATCTGATATAGATGATATTTTTTTTCTCTCTCTCCAGCATTCTTTTTCCCATGATGTAAAACAGAAACATCTCAACCCAAGTCAAGTGAGTTGTTTTTCTATAACAGCATGATAAGAATAAAAATTACAATAACCACCTCAAATATCTACTTCTTCTATTCAGGGAACAGGTAAGATCACAGATAACACCATATAACAAATATTGGTAATTTGGCTAATAGCAGCATATTCAAATGCTTGAAACCAATAAGAGAAGCAAAATCAAGAGGCAGTTTATCTTTGATCTTCCACACCAGCAATATTTAGAAACAGGAACCAGCACTAAGAATATCTCAGCTGCCACACGTCTGAAAAGGACCAGGAATAGGGCACAAATAAAAAGGACTTGTTTACGTAGCAAGGCCCAGACTATCAATAGAAATCAATGCTTTGCTTCTCAATAAGAAATAGATTGAAAACTACCCCAATACAAGCACTAGCTCAAGGTAAGTAGCTGTGTCCAGTAGGTAAAATTGAACACGCTGTGGGTATCCAGCCCAACTTTGAAGGTCTGCATGTGAGTCAAAATACACCCAATAGTTCCCATAGCAAGCACTGATTTTCAACTTTTGTCATATCTCATTGCTGTTATTTTGTTCTTTAATTACCTCAACTATGCATCAGATAAAGTGAACTTCCTGCTCACCCTAAGAGATGCAAACCCAATGGTTTTCATTATTTGTACTTCTCCGCAGGGTTCTGGGTCTGCTTTTTGTGCTGCTGTGGCAAAGGTTATAGTATTCTGCAGTCTCTCACTCCCATAAAATAATCAAGGAGACTATACAAGGTGATAATTTATTGTTCTGATCCTTTGTGTCCACCAGTGGATGCCTACAAGGATGGAAAGTTCTCTGCTATTGATTTCAAGATCAAACCTATTGCAGGTGAAATACAGATCTTGCTCACTATCACCATTGATTGCAAATTTTTCTTCGGGGTGTGTTTCCATCAAGTCATTGAATTCTGATAGATTGCAACTTTGCATTCAAATCTACCCTTTTGTGTACGTCCTACTAGTGCGAATTGAGACCATACCAGTAACAGCTCCCAGCTGAAAGCAGCTGTAGGACAATTGTTTTAATGCTTAGTGATTACCTTAATATAACAATAGAGATGGCATGGAAAAAAAGTCAACCCAAAGGAAACTATGCAAATGCCAATGCTGTCTAAACAAAGAACTTTTGATAAGAGCAAGTCACACCAGAATAAGACAAATCAGGTTCCTGGACTGCCAGAGTGCATACCAGAGATTTTGTTATTTTGCCTGTAAAATGTGTTAAGTTTGAGGATGGAGTGCATGCATTTAAAAAGATAACTAAAATTTCTGATATCACTTAACTAACTTTCACATACAAAATAGGCTACCTACATGACTGGGAGGGCTTTGTTTAGATGGCTGCTTAGATTTAAACTAAGAGGGTACTAATTCATTATCACAAAGCCTGAACAGGAACCTTCACTGCCAATTTGGCAGATTTTTTTAAACACATATGAACTAAATACCAAAGCAAGAAGAGCTCATCTGGGTCGGTGTCAGCAGCAGCAAACTATTCTTACAGGGAAAGGAATTGTCTTTCTGTTTCCCTCAGAGCTTTCACCCTCCAGATAAGGCCTTGCTATTTTAGAAGTCTTGGGTAAGACGACCAAGATATTTTTTCCTATTCTATTAAAACAAATTCACATTAGTAGCACTAAAAAATACATTACATTTACGCTAACCTTGCTGACTTAGACTAAAGAAATTCACTTTGTTTCTAATGCCTTGATGTTGTTAAAGTCAGTCTAACAAAGAATTGCATTCTCTGTGGCAGCAGCATCTTTCCTTGTGCATTTTTGAAAATACTATTTTAATCATAGGTGTAGAAATTTGCATCCTCCCCAGAAGGGCGGGAAACAGTAAACAAGAATATGGCTCCCACAGGGCTTCCTAGACAGGAATTTTTCAGTATCTGTACTCTGCCAATTATTTAATGTCTGTATTTACACATGCATTTTTACTTCTCTCAGGTACCACTACAGGAAAATGCAAGGAACTTCAGCGAGAGACTACAGCACATTTACTTCATTCAATTGAATCCAATACTCTTTTAGTGCTCCCTAATAGAAATCAGTCCATTTTGCTGACACCTGACTGCTATGAACAATATAACATGTTATTGCGGCTGTCATTTAACCATTCTCCTACTCATAATGCTGCACGTAAAATGCTAAAAACTGCAGGGCTTCTTACAGACATGGCATAACCTTCATGCCGGTTTCCCATTTAATTAAATGCAAAACTTGCTCCCAGCTCTGTGTATGCACTCCCATCTCCTATAAGCCCAGCAGCATCTTGCCGAATGTAAAATTCTCCCCACGGTTGTTTTGCTTCAAATTTGTATTCATGTAAAACGTTTGTTCTGTTGTAAATATTGAAACTCCAGTTCCAGGGCATGAAGACCATTTTGGGTCTATTATAGGCTTCCCAAATGCTTCTTTCACCATCCCTTCTAAGTCAATTTAGTGCCCATCAAAGGTGCCAGATTGACTGAGACTTAACGGTTGCTCTATATTCCCCAGGAGCTCCAGTTGAGGCAACTGTGCTGCAAACTCCTACCTACAGGTGCCAAACGGTGTCCATCGTGACCTGGTGGAGTCTAAAGAAGTCACTAGGGGTGGTTTATGTGGTGTGAACATGAGATCATTAGTCTTCCGGCAGCTACAGCTGTGTCAGCTGTACTGCAGACTGGAGTAAACCAACCAATTTTTAGCACACGGGCCGTACAAACATAGCTCCCTCTGTCATTTTGGACTGTGATGGGCAACCCAGGAGCAAAAGGCTTTGTATTCTGTTACGAACTCTCTGAACTACCCTGGTCCCTGGGAGCAACCTTTGGCTCAGCTTTCCTGAATCAAACAGCTTGGGAGAGGCACTCAGCTGGGCCATTTATTGTAATGCAAGTCAACTTTAACTAGGCTTCAGATGTGTAAAACATTAGCAGGCACTACTTTTCTCAAGGGATTCATGGTTTATCCTCGAAGTTTTGCCTTATAAACACGCAGAAGGGGTTGCAAACAACTATTGCTGCAGTGAAAAATCTGCATACAGCAAATAGCTGTCACAGCCTGTGCTGCTGAGAGATCTTTTGCAAATCATAGTGAATAAAACAAGCTTTTCTTAATGCAGGCTACTTTATCAACTGTTTCATAGCAAAGTCTTCATGGTACACCTCACATAGTTTATCCCCTCTTGCTGACAAAGAGAAACAAAGAGAGGAGACGATCGTGTAGAGATGCTGCAACAGAACCAGATGGTCCGACTCTCCCAGGCCTTGGCATTGTGTCTCTTTCTATAACTTTGGTATTTTTGTCTTCCCCCCACCCCTTTGGTCCCATCTGCACCCTCCTCCTCTGTCTCTTTGTCTGTCACATTATTTTTTAGTTTGGCTTCCCCAGTAAGAGATGCTTATGTTGTCATGTTCCTTAAAGTCAACTCAACGCACTGGACAATGTGGCCGTGTTTGACAAAGGGATGGGACTCCTCTGAATTTCATGACAATATGCCCAAGTAGAGCAGAGATGCCCCATGACTGTTTGCTGCTAAGGGGAAGGCTTTGTGCTAAGCTCCCTTGTGAGCTCCCAGGGGTGGGGATGAGCAGAGGGACCCCCAGCTCTGTTCACAGGCACTCAAGGTGCATGGAAATACCCCTAAAGGAGTGCATGAGCTGCTGCTGCTGTGATGAGGACTCAATGACAAACTGTAGGAAACCAGACATCAGCAGTCCTTGTGATCATCTCCCACACACTTTGAAAACATTTTTACACAGCTTTTACCCTCCACTTTTTCCCTATTGTTCATTGCTGGTGATCCTTACGTGTTTACCTGTCCATTGCCCAGCCAGGCTAGATCTCGTCTCCCATCTAGCTGTTGATCCCCTCCTGCAAGCCCCTTCTCACACATCTGTCAAGAACAAGAGGAGGTGAAAAAATTAACATGAAGCAGAGCAAAGGGAATTTCTTTCTCTTTGCTCTCATCCAGCACCTGTCATGGAAAAAAAAGCCATATAAAACTATTACTCCATTGCTTTAACTGCCAGCCAGCGCTGACTCCAGTGGGCAGGCGCCTCTTTGCATCATCTTTGCGTGATGATCTGGTAGTCAGACTGATGGCCATAAAAAACCACCAACTTTATTCTTAGTTTCAGTTGCAAAGAATGTTTTAAAAGTAAAGCAATGAAAGTATGTTGGGTTTAGCTGCGTGACAGATACTTTCTATCAGAAAATCGCTAGATTAATTTCCATCATTCAAAGCGCATTGCACTCTAACGATAATTTATAAAGGAGTTTGTCCATATATCCAGATATATATTCTATATTTAAATTTAATTTCTACGAAGTTCTGCCTTCATATGAGTATTATTGTGTACCAAGGATAGGCTTTCTTTGAACTCTCTAGCCCTTACACTCAGATTTAAATTAGTGTTTTGCTTTTAATTCTCCCTCTGCTTTTACTGCTTTCAGGGAACAATAGGGAAGCCCTCTTGTAGTTAATTTACCACCTGAAGACATGAAATAAAAGTTGCAGGGCCTCTCTCCATAAGATTGGAAACATTAGGCATGCAGTCAAGGTTGTGTTTTTATTAAATATTGTCATCAGTGAAATTAGAGCATTTATCCAAACAAACATAAGGGAATCCAACATAAAACAGCTCATTTATCAGTGATCATTTTAAGTAGGGTTGGTAGTGCTGACCTTCTATGCTTGTCCAAAGCCCCTTATTATGTTATTTTCATTTTCAATACCCATTGTTCTACCAGGCCATCTGGTAAATTTTCTGTTGTGTGTTATTTCCTTTATTTTCTACCTTTTACTAAAGCATTTTGGCACACTCAGAATAAAGCTAGGGGAAGAAAATAAACTTGCCCAAAGGGAGGTATCCCATGCTCTATGTGCTCCAGTTTGCTCCAGGCTCTGCCACTGACCCAAGACCTTTTCCCACAGTAACCTCCAAGCTCAGGTTGTGAGGTCAGATGCTGTTTCAAGTGCATTTTCTGTTTTTCTGGGCAGACCAGTCTGTGTGTTATTGTGAAGAACAGACACCATATATCAAGCAGAAACTACATCAGCTGGAAGTTCTCTATTTACACAAAATGTGAAGTTTATACTTCTTAATCCCCGGCGCAGGATTTCTACATTCAGAGGTGTCTGCAGATGTCACTACTGTGGTTTTTAAATGCATGATCACTCCTGCCTCTTACCTCACCAGCTCTTGCTTGCCGCTGATGACGAGTGGCCTGTTTGCATGAGGACTTGGGATTGCGATAAAGGCTCTTTGGCTACCAAAAAGTCAAAAGATATGTACTGAACAGAACTGATTGACATGGAGAATTTCTGGTCTACATGAGATTCTGACATTTTGAAATTTGGTTCTCTTCTAATTCATAAGATATATTTTTAGATGTCCCACAAAACAGACGATCTGTACCACATTCCTTTTGGAAACACATTACACACAGTTTCCAAAACGAATTTGTTCCCTCAAGCCTCCGCAGTTGCTGACTGAAACAAAAATACTCTATAGTCAATTTGAGTATAACCTTCACCTACAGAGAAACAAGCATAATAAAGAGATTGAGATAATAAAATTACATTTGCTTAAAAGGCTTTATTCCTTAAAATATGATTTGGCATAACACAACCTAACAGCATACTGTAGAATATTTTTATGGTTAAATTGTCAGATGAATTGTGTCAATGTAAATTAAATGCTGGGTTTACATGGGTTTTTTTCCTCCTTATAAAAAATTTCCACCCCTCTTCAAACTTTCCTATGAATTCAGAGAGACATTTTTCAAATACATGGTTATTGTTTATGAAATGTCAAAGTTTCCCATGAAACACTTTGAGATTTTTCCCAACATCTCTTTTTCCAAGATAAGCACAAGAAATATTGCTGAGCTCCTAGTTCTAGCATCTCAGATTCATCTCTCTGACAGCGTGGGGAATGGCTCCATAAGAAACAAGTGTTTTCCCAGCTCACTGGATACAGAGCAAATAGCAAAGATCAAGCGGGCAATAACATGCCCATCAGTCCCAAGATATTTTTTTAATAGCATTGGCAATTAAACATTGGTACATATGAAAATTTCTGCCAGGCTAAATATAACCTGAGATAAATGAGAGTGAGCACTTACCCCTTTGACTGAAGGTCGCTACGATGCAAGCAGATTATTCTGCATCTCTCATGGTAACGAACAACATGTCCAGAAAACGCAGCCTGGATCAGATTTGTTTGCTACATATCTAGTGACCTAGAAGAAGCGATATGTTTGCTCTCACAAAAGCAGTCATCCGTGGGAATGCTGGTACAGGAGTGAACGCTCCAGGTGTCATGATATTGATTTGACCGAGTCTCTTAAAGCAGAGTTAGGCCTTGCTCACACTCTCCTGGTAGATAAATAAATGCAGTAAGCAGTGAAAGAAAGCCTACAAGAATGGGCACTCAAAATGCTGAAGTTCAGCCACAGGGGAGGACGGTCAGACCCTGCCACTCATTTTGGTTATTAATGGGTGATCTTTTTGCATATGTATTGAACATGCATCTGCATATAGCTAAGGGACATGCGATAGAGGAGATTTTATATGACATAAATATACAAAACTTGTGTTTAAAACCACTCCTTTGAGATAGAGAAAAACATGCAGAAGAAACTCACTAATGTGATGTCTATTCCTCATTGGCTTGGCTATCTTTCATGGCTTGGCCTTATATAAAAGATTTTTTTCAAGTTTATCTTTCTGGCTGATAAATTAGGCAGCTAGGCTGAAAGCCAGCACTTTCTTGACTTCTCTGCTATAACAACTGATTATTACATATACATCACCACATAAATATGTATACACGTAAGCATATTCATATATGTTCATGGCATTAAAAAAAACCCCAAACCTTTAAAACATTAACACTGACTATAAGAATATTACAATGAAAATTGTCAAAAGAAAAAGTCAGATATAAACAATGGTATTTGAGCAAACTCACATAAGCTAATAAACCAATATTAATAGAAACCTATATTTTGCTTGTATCAAAGCCCTGCCGATATAGCATCTAGAATGGAAAGAAAAAAAAAAAAAGAAACATTTAGTAGAAGACCTGGTAGTAGTAATAGCAGGTGACCAGCTTAGCGTTGGTTTTGTTAATACAACAGTTGTTAATATCTTTGATACAATCTTATTAAAAACACATCTCAACTAGAAAGGATAATGGGATTGTAAAGATGTTTATAAGGAGTCTGATTTACCAACATGCTCTTATTACAGGTAGCATTTATTTTGTCATTACAGTTCTGTCTAATATATTATTGAACCTGCCCTTCTACATTTGGGTTCGTTTATTTATGGCCACTATTTGTTGTGCCAAATTTGAGTTTAAAAACCTAATCCTAAAACAACTGTGATTGTAATTATTTTCATCCACGTCCATTAGCATTGCTTGGGGGCTTAAACATATACCAGCTAAGTGCTCAACACCTTACGCTCTTCAGAGTAAAGACCAATGTTTTTGCTTGTCTCTATGAAGCCCTCACATATATTGCAACTCTCAGAAATGAAAAAAAAATTTAAAAGGATATGACTTCACCTTTTCACTTTCTGGAATGAACAGTAATTAAACTAAGGATTACTTAATTGGAATACTGTCTCCCATATGGTTTTGAAATCTAAACAGCAAACATTGTTTATATCCATTTTTACTATCAGTAATAATAAATTTCTAAATTATTTTAATAAATTAATATTAATTTGGCTTTCCCAAATGTGAACAAAAAAGAGAAATTATCTTCATAAGAACCATCACAATCCAATTCAGTAATACCAGCAATTTCATACTGATATGGATTTGTTTAAAAGGTGACCTAGACAATGAAGCAAGTATAATTAAATTGGAAACAGCTAATTCAATAAAGTACTGATGTCAAAAGTCATAATTAGAGGAAGT
Organism: Buteo buteo; assembly: GCF_964188355.1. Classification (NCBI taxonomy): domain Eukaryota; kingdom Metazoa; phylum Chordata; class Aves; order Accipitriformes; family Accipitridae; genus Buteo; species Buteo buteo. The sequence goes on along the minus strand of NC_134175.1, from coordinate 16,818,270 downwards.
TTTAGTGGAACACTCATCTGCAGAAAGGATCATTTTGGAATAATGATATGGTTGCGTAAAGAAACTTAAAATATAAAATGTCTGACAATGGTTGATTGAGAAATAGTACAAAAAGTGGTTTTATTTTAATAGATTACAAACGAGTAGGAAAAAAAGAAACAAGATTGCTATCATTCATATGACACTACTGGTTTCAATAGAACAAAGACAGCCTATTGAATTTTATAAAAATATATGCTTTCTGGCTTGAAATGGTTAAGTACATTTAAGTTTCACCCAACCTGAGCATTAAAAAGAGTGCTCATATTAAATTCATATTATATTTTCCAGAAGACAACTGTCACTGCACAGGCATTAGTGAAGAGTATCAACCACTCCCACTGTGCACGAGCAGGGGGAGAACTCTGCTAGTGCATAATGCTACATTTCATCTGCTTGTAATACAGAGGGTAATTACAGAAGGTAATTATTCTCCTTCAGTCTTTGACCTTAAGCCACAAGCCACTCTGCTAACCTGTGAGCTTGGCCCTCCTCTGGATCTGCAATAAATTTCATCCCCAAACCCATTCTAAGCAAGTTTTCTTTCTGGCTTACTAAGCCAGCTCCTTGATGGTGCTTATTCTCAGATGACATTTCTGTATCCTCTAAGTCAACAGTTTGAGATTCCTGCTCTCCACACCTTATTGCCTGCTTCATTTCTAGTCACCCTCCACCTTTATAACAGGAAAGTAGGAAAAAGGGGTGAAAAAAACGTTTAAAAGTAAGTCCCTAAACTATCTGTCAAGAAAGATGTTACATACTGGACCTGTTCTACGTTTGAAACTTTCACAAAGTTACAGTCCCAGAAGATGAAAACAATGCACTATTCTAATCAAGGATCAGTATAAATTAGGAAAGGTAGATGAAGACTGGTGTAAACTATATAGAGCCCACAAACAAGCAAGTATCTTTTCCCTGTTTAAAGAACAGGGAAACTGAGCTGGATTTTGCCTTGCACATCATATGTAATAATATCATCTCGGGTCTGATGGCCAGCATTGCTAGCAATGCAATAAGAAGAAATACCGCAGCTTGATTTTCAGTTCCCACACTGAGCCAAAATGCTGGCAGTTAGAAAAATCACCGATTGACTTGTCAGCTGAGCCAATTTGATCTGGAAGTCCCAGAGAAAGAAAAATATGGAAACCCTCAATGTCATTTTTCCAGAGTCACTTTTTCTGACTACAACCTCACTTTAATTTATCAGTCACAGTCTCTCGGTCCCACATAGATCTTGTTTCCCTGGAGACGAGTCTTTTAAATAGCAGTTCAAAACATCAACCGGATTGGAAGAGGAATTCAATTAAAGAAAAAACCATCTTGTTGCATTGGGGGTCTGTCCTAGTAAAAGCTACTGGAACATGTATTTCTAGTTTCCCTAGATGCATGTCTGGGCTTTTTTATTTGTTTGTTATTTCTTATCCACTTATTTATTTTAGGTATGGATAAACAAACTAAATTTTAGCTGATAATTTGATTATACCATTGTTTGCTATTTTTTATTACTGGCTAATAACTTGCATTAGTATGATTTTTCAACCTTTATGTAATTTAAACCATTCATTTATCAATAACTTTTTGACAATGTTGTTGTGGTTTAACCCCAGTCAGCAACTAAGCACCACGCAGCCGCTCACTCAGTTCCCCCTGCAGTGGGATGGGCAGGAGAATCAAAAAAAGTAAAATTCACAGGTTGAGAAAAGAACGATTTAATAACTATAAATTTAATAAAATATAATACTAACAGTAATAAAATGATGATGATGATGATGAAAAGGAATATAACAACAACAAAAAAAAACCCACAAGAAAACACAACTGATGCACAATGCAATTGTTCACCACCCAGTGACCAATGCCCAAGCAGCAATCCACCCCTCCTGGCCAACTCCCCCAGTTTATATACTGGGCATGATGTTCTGTGGTATGGAATATCCCTTTGACTACATTTGGTTCAGCTGTCCTGGCTATGCTCCCTCCCAGCTTCTTGTGCACCTGCAGAGCATGGGGAACTGAAAAATCCTTAGGATAAGCACTGCATAGCAACAACTAAAACATCAGTGTGTTATCAACATTATTCTCACACTAAATCCAAAACAAAGCACTGTACCAGCTACTAAGAAGAAAATTAACTCTATCCCAGCCAAAACGAGGACAAATGGTTTTATTCATATAATGTTTTTTTCTGTTATTTGAATGAGAAACTTTTTGAAGACAACAAAGTTAAAGAATAGTTAATCTTAATTACATGCTTTTTAGACCAAACCCAGCTGAAGAAAACTGTTGAACTGGAATCTTCTAGTCCAACATCAAGAGATGATGGATCAAGAAATCCCCAACCCACATGATTCACACTCAGAAATTCTCTGAAGTACAATTTTGAGAAAATTAGAGATTTCTTATCATGTGGTGCAACTCAAACATAATTCTTTGTTGCAAACATATAACTTCCATACTTGGATACCATTTGCAATGACACCTTTAAGGAGAATTTTTTTTATGAAGGAAAAGATGGATATGCTCATGTTTGAAATACAGCTCTGGAATTTGAACCCACATTAATAAAAACTCCATTTTTCACTTCCAGTCAGCTGTGCAGCAGTTACTGATGGAAAGAAAACAGTAAATCAATCACTTCCAGTCACTATTACTTGGAGCAATGATAGGCTGTTACTAAAAGCTAAATTTCAATAGCCACAAAAGCAAGCATAATTAAACCTCCATTTTCTTCACACATTCAAGCACAATTTTCTCCTCTACATGTAATGTTAGCAAACTAAATTTGGTGCCAATTTCCCAAACAGATTTACAATAAACATATCTTACCCATCCCAAGAAAGAGTGAAATAGAAAATAACTTTAAAAAAAAAAAAAGAAAAAAGTTAAATCTAAAGCTTAACCACTCTCTCTTCTTGCCATGGCATTTGATAAGATGTAGGATGTTCTACACTCCTGCACTGGGCAACAAGTGCAGTTGCTTGTGAGCACTCACATCACGGCATAAAATCAGGTCTCCATATTGCTGAATGAAGACTTATTTGCACAAAGTAGAATGGGGATTAAGTAAGAACAAGGGTAAGCTTTTCCTGTGCCAGTCAGTCCTGTAATCCACTTCATACTTGCCTTTAAAGTCTTGCCAAATCTACCATCTCAACATTACAAAGGATCAGCATTGTTTGGTGTGGCATTTTGTTGCACATTTGGGGGCCAACACTCATTCTCAATGTTGAGAAATGGGTCTAAAGAAACACCAAATATTTGGAGAATTCTCCCCTTCCTTGCACCAGATTAAAATCAAGAAATAACTTCACCTTTGGGCGGGCAGCCACAGTGGATACTGATCAATATAGATCACAGTTTGTCAGTGCAAAATTAGTGACATGTCAACTATTTCTTCTGCATTGCATCACAGCAGATCACACACAGTGAGGAAACATATTGCCTCATTAGTTTTTAAATAGTAGAAAGAAATAGTATTACATGGCTTTGTTAATGCCAGCATTTATGGGAAGATGAGACATAAGCATCTATAAGGAGTGGTTTCTTTCAAAGATATTGTCAAGACAACAGAAAAAAATTAGTACCTAATCTTGCCAAAAAAAAATTATATTTAATGCCAGCTGAGTAACTTCTTTACATGGCTGGGCTAGAGGTTTTCAAAGAAAATTTAGAGCACTGAAAGGTTAAAACTTTATACAGTGCCTAGCACAAAGCAAATTACAGATGCAGGTGAGGATTTATATATTGTTCAGTTTGAATTGTTGAAATGAAGTATTGATCTCCTGAAGTTAGGAGCGTTTGGTATTATTTAAATAATATTGAGAAAACGGTAGAATCATGACAAGAGACTTGTGCTAGACATTTAGTAGAGAACAACATCTATAATGCAAATAATTTCTGTCTAGTGATTGCAATACCAATATTATGTTTATCACTTCAACACAAGTGTAGGGTTTAGGTTTATTCCATGCGGGGCCCGGATGACAGGACACCAATATGATGATTAAAGTCATCAGTTTATTGAGCCTAGCTGATCATTCTTATACAATTCTCTAAGTTGTTTAGAAGCTTTGATTGGCTGCTGCATGCAAGCATTTGGTGTCCATGCACACAAGCATAAAATGTGATTGGTTATATCAACACTGTACACACGTATAAACATAAGATATAGTTGGTTATACTCACTCTGTACACGCGCATAAACACAGGACATAATTGGCTATATTAACTAGAGCATGCGAAACTTGTCTCAGTCTAATTGGTCAAGATAAACTGCAGAATTGAGGTTGTTTGTGCCAAGTTCCCTTTATCGTGGAATGCGCACCTGTGTTTTTCTAATTGGGATCTTTCTTTTTCTGTCTTCTTGTTTATTCTGTTCAAGGCCTTCTAAAGGCGTCTGGAATGCTCTTGCGACCATGAGCTACTTTCAGGCCCAGTAACTAAGTTCCATATAATTGATTCCAACACACAAGTAGCGTAAGTTCACCTGCATGCTGTAGCTGAAAGTTTATTAAATGTAAGATCAATAGATTAATGGGACCTGACTTCACGATTTAAAGATAACCTAATTATTCTTCATACAAATGCTAATCTCCAGAAACCGTATTTTAATGATAAAATTAGTTCTACTATTTTTATTGTACAAAAGTATGTTACATTATTCTTGAAAACATTAAACTTACTTCAAAGTATCAGGGTGGGGGGTTGTGCTTTGTTTTTAACTGAACGTAAAGGATATAACATATCCTTTATGGTTAAGATCTTAGATATTTTTCAATGAGAGCAGCAGTGAGCAGCACAGTAAATAATGGAGAAGATAACTAAAACTGGTGGGACCTGATCTATCATAAGGCAAGAACTGGAAGATGTGACAGATGTCTCTGGTGAATGTAGTGGGGTTTCCAGAAAGCCTCCTCCAGCAAAACTGGTCTGAACCCCCATCTAGATATGTTTGATTCTTTATAAGGTCTGTTCATTCCTATTTCTTCTAACAAAAGCATGAGAACATACCAGGTCCTTGCTAGAAGGACCTAGAGAGAAAGAGATTGAACGCCTTAAAATCAGTAAGTGAAACCAGCACTTCTTTCCTAAGGCTCTCCTTGGCTGGATTTGCTCCCTTCCTGTAGGCTTTGCATTGTCTAGGAACAGAGACAGTGCCATAGCAATGTATTCAAAAGCAGCCACTAGCTCTAAAGTGATCCACTGGGTTTAAGGCAAATGCAACTCAACTCTAGATATTCCCAGGTTTGAAGTGGAACAGCAATGCTGGGAAATTCTGTTACTACCCATTTTTCTTATCTGCTGTGGTCCCAGGGAAACATGTAAATAAAATACAAAAGCAAGATATTAAGCCAGAATTCCTCCGTTTAGAACCACACCTACTTGCTTGGATATTGCTACCTTCCACATGTAGAAGACAAATAGATTTCATTATGACAGTAGGAAAGCAGAAATGTAGTTAAACATCAACACGATGATACTTGGTTCCAGAGACCCAAGCTCACCTCTAGAAGGTTTACATGAGGTGATAATTAATAAAACCAGCTGTAAGTTATTGTTCTTTGAAGCATGCTGGTTGACATAGTAGGATAATGCTTTGTAATGCACTGGGCACAGAAACAAGGAATAAGGCATAACAGAAAATATTTTCAGACCAACTCCTACTTGAAGAACAGGACAATTTTTTTTCTTTCAAGTCGTATTTTTTTATATATATATAAAATCATAAAATGGAATAAAAATGCACCATTCTAATATGAAACAATTTAAGGATATTATTTCAATTATACGGATTAATTATAGACTCAGGATCCACCCTGTTCCGCTGAGGGAATGAGACAGCGTGTCGCCAGGAAGGGTGACCTGAATCAGGGGATAGCTTGGAAGTTGAACTGGAATTGTTAACCAAATAATTCTCATGCAAGGTTTCCTGTACAATCTTCAACTCACTAAGTTTAGATGCAGAAATCTATTCCTGTGGCCTTTATTCTCTGAAAATTCACATGGGCCTTGAAACTCAGTCGTAGCTCACTGAACCTCTGTGAGCTGAATTAGCATCAGGATCAGCATCTTTCCTCCAATTGACTGCCTAAGAAGCTGTTGAGAGAAACACTCTCCCTTCTGGCAGTAATTCCGTTTGGAGTGCATTTATTCTTTCAAGGAAGACTCCAAAGAGACAGCCAGTATATTAGAGAGCTACAAAACGAAGCAATCTGTCTTAATAGCTAGGAAAGTTGTGATCAAAAGTGAAAGCCTGATTTCTGAACCCTCCTCCAAAATTGTTTTGGTTATCTAACAGTGCAGGACAACAGAAACAGGTAAAGTTATCCATTATTCCAACTGCATTTATGATATAAATGTTTAAAAATTCATGCTATCAAGAGAGGAAAAAATGAAAGGAGAGGAGACTGTATTGCATAAAACCCAAAGATAAAAATCTCTTTTTATCATTACCTAAGCAGGTGGTTTTCACTGATTGGAAGATGAAAATCCTTACAATTATAGGGTTTGATCATCTGCTAGTATTTTTTATTCTACTGTAACATTTTAAATTGCTTGACTTGTAATTTATATATCCTGACTTTTCTCAAGAGTGCTAGATGTAACAATGTACAGATTTTATATTTTTTTATATATATAAAATAACATTTTTTTGACCAAAGAATTTAAATAAATGCTGCACTCCATTTGGAAAGAAATGCTTAGTTATTTTTACCTTTAAAAAAAGTGATGGAAAAAATGTAAAACATTTAGTACTAAGAACAGGATTGACCATTTAGAATTAAAAAAAAATCTGCTAAGTATGCATCACCATAAAACAGTGCAAAAAAGAACACTTCTAATATTCTTTGGAAACAAGAAAACTTTCCTCCTAATCTATACAGGCTGAGGATCTATTGGGTGAAGAACAGTGTTAATTAATATTTACAATTCTGGACAACAGTGAGATTCAATTCTCACCTCCATTGACATCTAAAATTTATGCTGGCAACATTCTGGCATAATCTTTAAGCTGTTGAACAAACATGCCCTAAGACAAGTCCTGAGACACATCTATTCAGGAAAGAATAACCTTTCTTTTCTTAAAAGACAACTACAATGGGTTTGGGGGAAGGGGTGTTTCTTATTGCTGCCCCGTCCTCTCTTCTCACCTAATTCTTTTTGAATGATTAACCTGAATCTTAACTTGTGCTCCACTCAAATTTAGCAGATTTGAGGGAGGACCTTACATACCCTCAGCCCTGCCTGTCATTTTCCCATGTCACTAAATCTTTACTTTCTTCCACACTGAGACTGATCAACATCCAAATAAATAAATAACTAAATAAAATAAGACAATTAACTTCAATATGCCTTGGACAAAGCCCAGAAGCAGCAGCTTGCTTACTGGTCTATCAAGCCCAGAGCTCCCTTTTATGCCCTTGGTAGAAATTTCTATCTCATATCCCCACTATTTACTCTGTCACTTTCTAAAACCTGCTTTGTTTCTCAAATTTTGCCCAGGCATGCCCTACCCTCGCCTTTTCAGCCCTCCGAAACCATACAGTCAGATATATGGTGAACTATACAGATCTCTGGGGAGTCCCTAGCTTCTTGGCTTGTACTGGCAGAGCCTTTCCACAATATATTTTGAATACCCAGAAGATCACCATCTCTATTAGGAAAAGGAAAAGGAAAAAAGGGGGGGAGAGGGGGGTGCAAAAAATTTTGAAGAAAAAGGTACTCAGTCATCTATTTCCAATAGGGAACTGAGATGTGCTCTTGTATTGACAAGGGATATAGTCCCATTTCTCTGAAGACAAATCCAGAGCAGAACCCCCACTTGGGTTGCATCATCCTCCAGGGAAACCTTTCTCACTTCATTGACCATAAAAAAGTCTAGACAGATTGTTTCAGGAGACTAGCCTAAAATGAGGCAGAAAGAATACCACCCAGAGGGAATTTGTAAAAATTATTAAAGAGACAGGTTGCAAAAAAACTGCTCAGAAAACTTTGAATTCAATTCTGATTTCAATAGAATATTCAAAATGAATTTATTTTGGATTTACTGTCCCCATAGAAAAGGAAAAAAGATACATTTAGGTCACACACTTTAAAGACTGGATTTTTTTTCTCCATATATAGAGTGAAAATCAGAGGGAAAAACAGTTAAGAATTGTTTAGTAGAAACTTTTCATCTTAGAAGTTGACAGAAAAGTTTAATATCAACTACTTGGTAGAAAGAAAAATTCTCAAGAGATTAGATGAACAATGGCAAAAATAACATGCTTGTATCTCCATAGAATTATATCCTGTTTTAAAATACATATGCAATGAGGATTATCATTATTACCATTATTATTGGATAAAAAGAGTGATGATAATATAAGGAATGGTATTCCCTCTGTGAGTAATAAGGAAAAAAATATCTGTTCTCTATGTGTATTACTGGGGGAGGGGAGGCGGAATCTGAAAATCAGTGAAGAAAGGGAAGAGTTGCATCTAGTTTGATTTATGCCTGCTCTTCTTTTTATGTGTAGCCTGGGGAGAATCATGATGATATGTAATGAGTCAGGGTGAAATGTGTATAAATAAATGCACTTCCAATTTGTGAAGGCTCTTTAAAACATCTTTTTTATACACTCCATTCCAAATTACATTTTCTGGGGGAGAAATGGGAGATATCAGGAAAAGACAGACTTGACATAGTAAGAAAAATTTCCACTTTTATTCCATCTCTTTTCTTGCCTTTGCTTTTTCCTTTTCCTTTTTTTTTTTTTTTTTTTTAGAAAGAAAACCATTGTCCAACATCTCATCCTGATACAGTAAGAACCAGGTGGACAAAGTTCAGGATTAATGCCTTTGACAGATCTCTGTACACAGACAAGTAGCATAAAGAAACAAGTAGCATGCCTTCTCCCAGGAGCTAGGGAACTCCATGGGATAAATGCAGTGTTCATTTTACTGGTGAAGGACCAGAATACCTTTCCCTCTTCTTTTTTCCCCTCTCCCTAGCCCATCCAATTTGTGATTCACTTTGTTTTCCTAGAATATGATGTATAAGAGTTCAAGCAGCTCCTTCAGTGTCCAAGGAAAATATATAACATACTAAACAATGTTCTTCATTTATGGAAAGGGGAGGAGGGGCAGGAGGGAAACCACACACCCACCAGCAGTTCCAAAACCTAATTTCCTACCCAAGAAACAGAATGACCCTGAATCCTTTCTATATCTTCAAGTGCCCTTAATTACAAAGTATAGCAGAACTGCAAGTTTCCTAGGTTATGGTAAATTTTTGTTCAACCACAGTCAGCTAAGGTAGCCAATCCAACATCTTTTTTACTAAGACAAATCTGTAATATCACTAATAAAAATCAATACATATTCATCCACCCTTATTTTTAATTTTAATATTTTCTCTCTCCCAATTCTCAGTCACCTAAAAATAAGATGATGGCTGGAAGATCTTACAATACCAACCTCTAATTCAGTCCCCAGAAAAAAACAATCCCTTCTCCTTTACAATGTTGAGGTTTAAAATGTGTTCTTTATATTTATTTCTTTTTATTCTCACAAATTTGTTTTCCAAAGGTGTTCCTTCCAATCACAAGGAAATTTTTAATAATTTACAATACTCAAATAGTGGTTTTAAGAACGAAAACCAATATTGTGAAATTCAAAATAAAATTACAAAAGCTGTCACTTACATGCAGAAAGGTGTGTGTATCTATATGTAACAGCATTCTTTTGCTATATGAAACATTACACGTGACTAATAATTTTCAGTTTGTGATGGAAGAAAATTACTGAAATCAGTTATATAGTCATAGAATCATAGAATCATTTAGGTTGGAAAAGACCTTCAAGACCATTGAGTCCAACCATCATCCACGACCACTAAACCATGCTATGGAGTGCCTTCTCTACGCGCTTTTTAAATACCTCCAGGGATGGTGACTCAACCACTTCCCTCGGCAGCCTATCCCAATATCTGACAACCCTCTCGGTAAAGAAATTTTTCCTAATATCTAACCTAAATCTCCCTTGCCTCAACTTGAGGCCATTTCCTCTTGTCCTATCTCCAGCCACCTGACAGGAGAGACCAGCACCCACCTCACTACAACCCCCCTTCAGGTAGTCATAGAGAGCAATAAGGTCTCCCCTCAGCCTCCTCTTTTCTAGACTAAACAGCCCCAGTTCCCTCAGCCGCTCCTCATCAGACTTGTGCTCCAGGCCCCTCACCAACTTGGTTGCCCTCCTCTGAACATGCTCCAGCAACTCCATGTCTTTCCTGTAGTGAGGGCCCAAAACCGGACACGGTACTCAAGGTGTGGCCTCACCAGTGCCGAGTACAGGGGAACAACCACCTCCCTGCTCCTGCTGGCCACGCTATTTCTGATACAGGCCAGGATGCCGTTGGCCTTCTTGGCCACCTGGGCACACTGCCGGCTCATATTCAGCCAGCTGTCAACCAGCACACCCAGGTCTTTCTCTGCCAGACAGCTTTCCAGCCACTCTTCCCCAAGCCTGTAGCGCTGCATGGGGTTGCTGTGACCGAAGTGCAGGACCTGGCACTTGGCCTTGTTGAACTTCATACGATTGGCCTTGGCCCATCGATCCAGCCTGTCCAGATCTCTCTGTATAGCCTCCCTACCCTCAAGCAGATCGACCCTGTCTCCCAACTTGGTGTTGTCTGCAAACTTGCTGAGGGTGCACTCAATCCCCTCATCCAAATCATCGATAAAGGTCAAGATATTAAACAGAATGGGGCCCAACACTGAGCCCTGGGGAACACCGCTTGTGACCTGCTGCCAATTGGATTTCACCCCATTCACCACAATCCTCTGGGATCGTCCAGCCAGCCAGTTTTTCACCCAGTGAAGAGTGCACTTATCCAGGCCACGAGACACCAGTATGCCATGAGAGACAGTGTCAAAGGCCTTGCTGAAGTCAAGGTAGATAACATCCACAGTCTTTCCCTCATCCACTAGGCAGGTCACCTGGTCATAGAAGGAGATCAGGTTAGTCAAGCAGGACCTGCCTTTCGTAAACCCATGCTGACTGGGCCTGATCCCCTGCTTGTCCTGGACTTGCCATCTGAGTGCTCTCAAGACAAACCGTTCCATAATCTTCCCCGGTATTGAGGTCAGGCTGACAGGCCTGTAGTTCCCCAGATCCTCCCTCTGACCCTTCTTATAAATGGGAGTCACACTGGCAAGCCTCCAGTCCTCTGGGACCTTATGATGTTCTGTAACTGGTAGGTGAGAGTACAGTGTCACAAATTCCTAGGAGTTCAGTAGCAACTTTATTAGAAATTAGTTTCAAATTACCAATTTACAGTTTTATTACTCTAGAGCATCCCTACCCAAATTCTAGCCTTCGCTCACTACCTGGTGAAGCTCAAAATGAATTAACACAAGCTAAAATTCTACCATGACTTTCTTGCAATTAATGCTATTCACTGGAGATAACACACCTGAAACACTTGCTATTTTTGCCTAAACTTACTTGCATTTGCTTAGAAAGTTGCTAGGAGTTGCCTGAAAAGAAAATCTAAGTCAACTATATTTTTATGAATCAGCGTGTTGCCCATCTTTCAGAAATCTTCATTATCTAAGGAAATTAGAACAAGTAGCCTTCTTAGCTGGGTAAGTACTTGCTCTGTTAATGTATTGGAGACACTGTTGATTTTAATTGATAAGAGTCACTAACACATCATCATCATCATCCAAAAGTAAAAGGCATCTCCCCCTATGAAAACAAACACCTTTGAGCTCATTGTTTATGTTTTGATAAATGTCTCTGCTGTCCTTTGTATTTATCACCTGGGGAAGAGAAGACCATTATCCGCAATAGCATTCAATTCCCCTGACATTATTATTGCTTACACCTCCCTCTGTCTTACACCTCTTGGCTCCTTCACCACCTTCATGTTTGGAGTAGTATTTATCAAAGGAAGTTGGAAATTACCAGCGTCTCAATTTTGCTTTTCATCTGATTCATGAAGCACTTCTCATAATGTGAAACGCAGTTCATGAATTGCTGGAGAGCCAGCAAAAGAATAGTAGTGCATCTATTTCCATATAAATGGCCTCATTACTATGCAGACTGGGGATAATTTATAAGAAGGGATTCTCGTCTGAAAACAGGGGTCCCGCTGGCAATGTCCTTCCGTTTATACACAGAGAAATACAATTTCGAAACTATTTAAGAAATACAACTTTTAGATCAGTAAGGTGCACCTCACTTTGACCCACAACAAAAGCACTGATTAGGCATGGAGCTTTGGAAGACAACCAGGGGCATTTTAATACCATCATGCAGTTTCTTCACCACTTTTATAAAGCAGTGAAACAGTATCATGAAGAAAGACGTAAAAGGCAGTTTTAAGAAGGTGTGAATATCATTAACAAAACATATTTAAAATGCAGAGATAAGACACAAGATAAAACATATCTAAAATAAAGATTATTTCTATAATTACTTTTGAAATCAACATATTTACAAGAAAAAAGCTGTTCATCATCATCTCCATTTACAAGGTTTTGTCTGCCTGTTAATGTTTGCTGGGTTTGTGTTTCTATTTGTTTAGAAAGGCTTTATCCAGAGATTACACAGATGACTGAGTTTAACTTTCCTTTAGATAAAAAGAAAAATGATTGTATGTTCTCCAAAAGTTTCTAGTTTACAAGCTCTAGCTTACAAAAGTACATTGCAAATATCAAAGAAATGGGTTTGTGTGAGATTTTGTTGCAATTTTCCTATCCTAGTAAAACAACAAAATTGCTCACAGTATTTTCCTGATATTAGTTATTTCCTGCACTTTAATTTCACAGGTGAAATATTCTGAACTGTTTTCCTAGTATAGCTACACCAAAAAGGAAAAAAAAAAATCTCCTCCTTTTTGAAATGATTCTGAAAGATAAAGATTCAAAAAAGTGATCTTTTATATATACATCCAACTCAGTCTTTCATGGGGAACAAAGAAGGTCCTTCTCAAAGTTTTACCCAGCAAATAGAAAAAAATCTTAGTTTCAGAAGAGTGCAAAATTATGGAATGTGAAGGAAACATTTATTTCTTTTTAGCTAACTTACTTGAGTACAACTATTTATAACTGTTAAGTGCTGCAAGGACACAGTATGGCAAAGCTGCTCCTGCTTAGCTACTTCACTTTGTGTGCATGATACTTAATTTTGAATTTAACTGTAATTTGAATGATGATTTAAGCAGATGGAGAAAATGTGAGTGCTACGTGGGATGAGCAAAACATTCAGAGACCATGTAGAAGGAGAACAGCACAGGCACAGAAGGGAAGAATGCAGATCCCCTGCCCTTATCCTTTTCCTGTGTCAAAAGGAGTGCAGTAGGACTGAAGTGTAATTGGCACTCACTAACTGGCATACCCAAGTCGTTCCAGGTGATTTTGTTGCTTTCTCTCTGGAATGCTAACAATTCTTCCTTAACAACTAGTGTGACATCAACATCCCTTCCTTGGATGTACTGTTAACTTCACAGGGATGTTTCACCCTGCCTCATCCTTTGGGCTGTCACTGTCTGAAGCCCCAATACTGCAGGGGATGAACCCCACCCAGAAGGCTCAAACTCGTGTACTTTACAAGCACCATACTGAAGCACTGACTTAACACCCGTTGTTTTCTCTTTAAAATTTGGCTTTTCACATCAACAAGTTTCATGCCTGTTAAAAATGGCTGTTGTCAATGCTGGCGTTGAACAAATTAACAGAATTACATATGCAGTTACAAATAACTTATTGTACCAGCTGAATGGTAAAATTCATTATGAATGTCCCTACTCACAGCATAAGTTCTTTAAATTGAATGGAAAAAGTACATACAGTTTAATTTCAAAATATGGGAGCAGACTTTTTTCTATGATTCTGCTACTGATTGTACTTACATTCTATAGTCTATTTTCCATTTTAATTTCTCCTTCACTGATAGCTTCTCAAATAGCAATTTCTATTTCTGACATTTTTACAGCAAGTTTTATTTATTAATTATAAAATTACATGTAGATATACACACACAGCCCTAAAAAAATTTAAAATATATATGTATTCCTTAATTATCTGGGAAGCTCCACCAAAACACAACAAATCTCATCACTCACATTAGCAGCAACTTGTTGCCAAATGACAGACTTTGAGCAATCGACTGTATTTTAAGGAGTTATCAAAGAAAACCTTTCTTTCAGAACTCAGTTCTTGTCAGCATTACTTAAAAGCAGCAAACTATAGACTAGGTTTGTAGGTAAGACCCATTTTCTAAATATAACGAACTGAAGATACTATATGATTGAAAAAGGAAACAGCAAGGCCATTTGACATCTGGACTTCTCTGAAAATATCTACCTTTTCTAAGATAGTTGAATATAGGAGGGGATACAAGATTGTTTCTACAAAAGTTAGGCACGGATGGGCATGATAGGGAGAAGGAATTGTTAAAAACATAAATCCCCAAAACATCAAGTTTAGAATAACAAGCCAGTTCCAACTTCAGCCACCAAATTGCTTCAGTAGCACAATACTTCACATTTCCACCTCAGGATGAAAGCGTAACCTTGCCAGAGAAGTTCACCAAATACCGAAACCCAAAGCAGTAATCCCTTGCAGTTAATGGCAGTATCAAGTAGCAACTGGAAATCCTTGATCTCAGGCTCATGTCCTCGGCATAAACTTTTTCCTCTTTTATTAACTATTCAAAACCTTTAATGCTCACCATGTTTGCCCTCACTCTAAATTTCAGTACATCAGCCTCCAAAGGTATTGTTACAAAAGTATGCACAATCCACAAACTGGGACGTTTACAAGGGGGATAGCAGCAGCAAAGGTACCTGTGCATGCAGCTCAGACCACTGACATCCTGGTATAGTTCTGACACATTAAAAAACTGAAATTAAGCTAGCAATTTTTCAAAGTTAAAATGTAAATTCAGACGGTCATGATTCTACTACTAAATTCAGCTTAACTGTAAACAATGCATGGATTGTAAGCAGCACTGCTCACTGAAGGAGCATCAAAATATTGAGATAATTTTTACTCTGAGAGATGTTGGGAAACATAAACCCATACAATTTATAAATGGTCCCAATAGCCAAGTCTGCAGAATTGTTGTAGCTGAGCATATACTATCAAGAAACAAAAGAAAATGGATTGTATTTATGAGACACAGCAGCCTCCACATACTTTTCTTGAAACTACTTGTTCATGGGCTAGAAGCCTTTGTAAATGTTGTGATAAAGTAAGTGCCAGAATAGGAAGCAGTCACGCATGTAATAGGAAAATTCACTAGCATGGCAGGGGAATATATATGAATACTTGCATTTGTTTGTTTGCTTGTTCATATTTTTTACAGCAGAAAGACTTATTATATTGGATGCTCTGAAACACTTCTAAAATATGCAGGATTTTACAGACTATCTTTGTAACTATAAGGAAGAAATGTTCTGCTTTCTTTTAAGAATGATTACAGGAAATTGGTCACGGCAATTTAATATCCCATGTTATGTGGCTTCATCTCTCCCCATTCTCCGCTAACCTGCTGGAAAAGGTTGCTGTTGATTTATGCCTTTGTTTGTGAATTACACTGTAGAGTATCAGAAGCAATAAGAGCTAGAAAATTGCTTCTTACAGTCAATGACCTCCTTGTAGTTTACTTCCTTATTTTACCATAATGGAGACATATTCATATGATGGAGATTTCCCTACCAAAGAGAAGGCTGTGATCCTTGACCTTAGTGACAATGTTTTTCTTCCTGCTCAAAGCATTACCAGTATTTTAGTGACAGCTAACTTCGAGCGGAGATTTAAATAGGGTTTGTTATTCGGTGATAAAAGTGCAGCCTACTGAAATAACTACTGCTGTTAAGAAGACAATGGTTTATCCTTTAGATGACAGTACCTCTCATAGAAGCTTTCATTTCTTTTCACTGGCTAATTCATCTTCTAAACAGGACCAGCATTGCTTGATCACCGCTGTTAAGGCTATTTATTTGTACCTCAGAATGAAATAGAAGTCTCTAATAAGGGCCCGAAGACTACCAAAATCAGTGGGAGGCTTTCCCTCGACTGCAGGAGGATCTGATCAATCTCTATATGCACAGAGTAATTACATTTTTCAGATGAGGTACAGAGGGCCGCCTTCTCCTGTCACTGATGTTCATGTAAATGAGGATTAACACCATCGCAGTTGAGCTAATGGAATTACATTCCTGTACGTGACAACCAAATCGGGGACTCAGCAGGGGCACTTTCTGGGTAAAGGCTGCAAGTCAGTCTGTGGAAAGAAGAAATACAGATGCCTAATATCACATTTTCTGTGAGCGTAAGCGCTTGTTACTAATGACAGACTGAGTGCTGCAATGCGCACAGAGATGTGGTCAGCTAGTTAGGAACAAATTTGGCATCCTGACTGTGGCTCAGTCATTTAGCATTATTAATTAATTGTTCACAAATACAATATTTCTAGAAAACAACATGAACCTATTACAGAAGTAAGCTTCCTTTTCTAAGCCCAGGTTAGGATTCCCTCCTTCCTAAGGAAACAGAACTTATAAATTTGCATTATCCATTGTTCGCAGCCCTGTAATTCTCCAAACACCAAACTTCTCATCCATGCTTAGGAGTCAAGGTCAACCCTATTTGAAACTGGGGTAGAAGTACCAAAGATGTTAAGCTCCCAGGTTTGTCAGAAGAGGTGGCATGAAACGACTAAGGAGAGAGACAGATTAATACTCCCACTGAAGAAGTGTTTACGAAGCAGATTCAACCATTATTAGAGATTCCACACAACAGATGGCACTGGAGAATATCAAGCGTCATGCATTCTGCCACTCACAGAAATACTTGTTAAATAGGATGCAGAATAGTCACTAATGAAGACAACACGTAAGAGAGCATTATTCTGCTCTAAGGCTTGATTTGGCTCAGAGGGAGCATTTCCATCTATCCCAGGTTGCTATTTCTTTTTACAGAATTTCTTTGATGCTCTCCTCTTTTAACACATTTTGTTCTGTTACCTTGATGATATGGCGGTAAACAGTAGAATGAGATTTCTCCTCGGTTTGTTGACAAATTTCATTCCCTAAAAAAAACCCTGAGGTTGAAAAGTCAGTTTTCTTTGTCTTCCTTACTGTGCCACTCCAATTAGAGCCTCCCTCTGTTGATGAGTTCTTGCTTGTCTCATCTTGTTAGATGTTGCAGTCTTTATGCTAAACATTTTTATACGCAGATTTTTTATGTCTCCTTAATTTAAATACCTATTGTCTTCCTGCAAATTTAATAACCTATTATTCAGTCATGTTCATGCTTGTTTGATTCACATTTTTGTATCTTAGTTTACAGATAATCTCAGATAGCACAGAGAGAGAGACTACAGTAAAAGCAAATGCTTGGGTTTCTTTTTAATTAAAACATTAAGTATGAAATTCCTGTATATGGAAGTGAAAAAGAACACCAAAAGTTCCACTCTGCCCTGCAACCTAGCCACCACGCGAATCTGATAAACATGCATCAATCACTGTATAGAATAATATATATATGTGCAGGGCTGATGAGTTTACCTTCTGGTTATGGCTCTCCAGCTTCAATTACTAGCTAATCCCTATAAGTCTAGAATGACTGAAAAATAGCAGTGACCCAGAGAAAGCCCAATTTCAGAAATGACATTCAAAAATTTTCAATAGAAGGGGAAAAAAAAAAACCTTGCATCACAAAGTAATTTAGATCCTGGTTGTTCAGAAAACCTCTTGGGAGATGCAGGTTATAATTCTTAGAACTGAAATAGAAGACAGGACCCCATTCCAAAAGCACGTGGCTACCATGAAATACCTATGACTTAATGAGATGGGGATCCCTCACAGAGGTGGCATGTTCCGAGATTGCTGACTGAATTGAGCTCTTTCATCAAGAGTTGCCTACATTTCCAGATCCCACCTGGATTTGTGCTTTCAGGGAGAACGTGAAGATACAGAAAAGAGTAGCTCCAGATCCCTGTGTTACAGTAAAAGAGTAAAGTGCCTGTGCAATGAGAACAGCAAGAAACTGAAGCTTTCCTTTGACATGATATAAAATTCTCTGACCTTTATGACTCCTACTTTAAGTCTCCCTTCAGATACCAAGGTTTCCTGTTAGATCCAGGCAAAGATTACTGTTCTCTCAGGACCGATGCTCCAAATGAGAAGAGAACCTCAAGGAGATCAAAGACATGGTAGAGGATACAAATTTTCTGAATCTTATGTCCCTTTTCCACCTTAATCAAGAATTTTCCAAGAAGTTGCCACACCGCTGTAGAGAGGAATGGAAAGAGCCAAAAGACCACAAAATTGAAGCTGAGAGGAATGTAGAATCGTATGAACATTTATTTATTGCTGAGAGGCAACTAGATCACCTCCACCACACTCACAGCAACGGACTGAAAGGCACTAGCATGCCAGTTCTACTGGACTATTTTTCCAATGATTAAGTTTCCTGTTATAAACCAGAGGAAATTATGTTTATGCTATCAATAACATAATCAATTACAGTGAACAATTGCAATACGTTCGATTAGAATTTATTTCAGGACTTACTGCAAATTACCATCCAGAACATATCATTCAGTGCAACTTGAAGGAATTCATTGCATTAATCACAGGGCAGAGGTGAAACTCGCAGGTTTAGATCAGGAGCTGTGTCTGTGGCAATAACCAGAAATCAAATAACTTCAGTCTTCAAGTTCTATTTCTGAAACAATGATACTTTTGTCTGTCTTACCTCCTTCTTTCACTACCTAGCAGCTATTTTTATAGACACTTCCATTTTATAAACACATGAATATTTTTTACTTGCTCTTAGTATGATTATTTTTTCTCTTTAATCCTGTAAACTCTTTAATACTCCAGCAATAAAGAATATTTCATTTGCGGTCCTTCTCTGAACAGAATAAAGCCATTCTTGAGACTTACCTCTTCTTAGTTAAAACAACTACTGATTACATACATCTAAAAAGATCATCTATTGACATCCTCCTGTAGTGCACAGTTGTCCAAGTCAATTAAGTGGCATCGCACAATGTTAAAATTGATATAATCTTCAAATTTTTCTGCCACTAAAAGGGATAGCAAGATTTTTATTGTTTCATTCACTGCTCTTTGTGTCTTTATTGAGCTAAATATTAAGACAGACAGAAGCATTTTACATTCTCATCGTAAACCTTCCTTTTATTCTAATGAGATGGTCTGTTTTTCAAGGAAATGAAATGCACATTTCTGTGAGGTATTACAGCCAGCCAGCCAAGCTCCTACAATGCAAAATATTAGGACATTCACAACATTTTGTAAAATATGGCATACATTTCTGTTTCTCATAAACAGACTTTAAGTCGGCTCACTCTCTACCAATGGACAGTAGGTGTCTGGGCTTTCAGGAAAAACAAGAAAAATGCAATCTGGATAGGTTTTAAATGTAACTTGTTTTAGTTTTATCAAAAGCAGCCTGGAAGGAAGGAAGCTGAACAGCATTCAAGAAACCAGTCTACTTTTTTAGAAATCTTTTGCTGAACACAGAAGACAAGGAAGCTCTTGCTAGAAGCAGACAGAAACCAGAACTTTTTCCCCTGCAGCAGGCCTTCCTACAGAGATATGTATACATCTCACAGGTTTTGACAAACTCTTGAGAACCTCTTTGCTGTCTAGGACAGGTCATCTCCTACAAGCATGATTGCCACTGCTTTCAGCTTTCTGCTGCACGCTACTGCTGTCGTGAGGGATCATAACCCAAACTTTCATTGCACACTGTAAGTGTAACTCTCACATCCCTTCAGCTTATTTCATTCCTCACCCAGGGAATGGGTGAAACAAAGACATATTTGCTTAAAAAATTATAATAATTACATTTATTTCATTAGTGACACATCAATGTTCTGTCAGTGATTCATCAACCACCTCTGACAATTCTTGCTTAATTTATAACATCTTTTTTTTTCCCAGTCTTGTCTCTTTAATTGTTCTCCTCTAGTGAGAAGGGGATTTCCTGCCCTAGAGGGTAAATTCCACTTAATAATAGAGTTCACTGCTCCTTGGGACACATGCTGTCAGGAGCAGATGGAGCATGTTGTGCCCTGGCTTCTCACCAATACAAATTTAGGTCTCGCATCTGCCATCTCCTCCTCATCTCTGACAACATCTGCTTCAATCCTCCTTCCTGGCTTCTCCATTCCAATGACTGACTCTTCTTTCCTATACCTAAAATGACAGAGTAATGGGGACTGCCATAGCAAAGCATAAAGATGTTTTGCCAGCTTTATGCCAAGAGCAAGATTCCCCAGTCAGCACTTTTGCCTGCTACAGAATCACTTCATGAGGCTCCAACAGCATAAAGAGGTCATAGAAAATCAGAAATTCAGGCCTTCTGTGGCTGTGTGACAGCAGGAATTTAGAAGGTTGTATTAAATTTTCTGTAATGTGGATACTTTATGACATCAGATAATCTTCTACACATAAAAAAGGTATTCAGAAATATGAGCTTCAGCTTAGCTCTCCCAGTCTACATTCCCTCTCAAGACAACAGAAAGCAATGAGGAGTTCTAGGAAAGGGTTCAGAGTCAGGTTTTAGTTGAAGCTACTCTCATGGCTCTTAATTTTAGCTACCTTCTTCTAATTGAACGAGCAAGAAAACCCAGGGAGAGCAGTTTTCTCAAAGTTAGCTGCTGAAAATAACCACCTCCACCTCTAAACCAAAGCATGATGGAAGCTATGTTCCAAAACATCTTTGGAAACTATGCCTTTAATTTCAATATTATCTAATACAATTTTACAACACTATATGAATGGCACTCAAAGATGCAATTCTTCTTGGATTTTTCTTGGTCTTCTGAAGTTCTACTCTTGTCAGACATCTTAAGCTCAAGATTACCAGTAACTGTTGAATACTAATCTTACTTTATTCATATGCAAATCTATGCAAATACCACTTTATGGATTGTGCACTGTGTATGCTGTGATGGGCTGATTACAGGGGCAATGGCTACTGATTTTAATGCTTCTTGGAACCCATTGTATGATGCAAGTTCAGGGAATTTAGTTTTTTCTTTGTGTTTCAGCTTTCTCTTCTGTAAAATGGTGTAATAATTATAATCATACTATTTTCCACTTTCCTTATACAGAAGAGAAGAACCTTGGCAATTACTAATGATATTATTAAATTTGATATTAGTATTACTGAAAGAAAGCAGTAATAAAAAGATCATTTACATTTTTAGAGATTAATAGGATTTATTGATGCATATCTAGTTTCTGCCATCATGGCCTAATTACCAAAACTTCTTTTTATTAATGAACAGCACGGAAATGTTCAAGAATAAACATTTTTATTGCACTTTGAGTCCTAAAACACTGAAGACTAGAAGAGATAAACAGCTAGGAGACTCTGTGTGGGGCCTGGTATGGCTTTTAAAAATTATGTTCTTATTATATACTGGAACTTTATTAAGCTATTTTGTATTTACAGCAATCTTTTCTTCCTGAGAACAAAAAGCTCCCCTTTTTTAAGGAGGGGAAAAAAACCCCCCATGGTAAAAAGGTTAATCTAAAAGAAATAATGTGTCTGGTGGATTTTGTTGAGTGGCATAGTTGTCCCTAACCTTTGTTTCCAGTTGCACAGATGTGATGTGGTACTCCTATTGTAATCATAACCTCATGTGAAGGAAGCTTATCCTGGTAGACCAATCCTACAGGCAAATTTGAGAAGACCAAGGTACTCTGGCTGCTAAGACTGTGTTCAGAGACACTGTCCACCTATGGGATATGCATCCAGCTAAGTGCCCAGGAGACAGGTAAAGGAATTTTCTCCTGGGACCACAGCAGCTGGATGTTAAAATTCATAAGTCAGGCTATGACTTACAAGGCAACATGCTGTCCCTGGCAAACTGCTTCTTCCTGCAAGCAGAATATTAAGTAATGAGCTTCAGTCCCGGTTCCCAAATTTGCCTCTTTCCCAAAGGTGTAACACTCCAAGGCACAGTGGAATTAAATCAGTACAATTACAGGGTGTTATAATAATAAATATTATCCAAAATTAGAAAGGTAAGTCTCAAGGGACTCCTTTTACCATCAGAACAATCATTCCCATAGGTTTTCTTGAGGTCCCTAGCCTGGGGATATGCTTACAGATCAACAATGTCACTGAGCTCTTGAGGAGAAAAAAACCAAACCAAACAACAACAACAACAAAACCCACAACTATATTAAACTAGAAACATCACGAAAACCATAGGCAATGAGAAGGAAAAAGAATTCAGAATGATAAACAACAGTCATATTCTTGCTGAAATTCACCATTGCTGCTGAGGGACTTTACAAATGCTGCATTCAAATTGGAATTCAAGATATGAACTCCAGGGGCCTCATCCTTTTTTCAAACATGCTTGAAAAAAACATTTTAAAGAAGCTTATCTCTTGTCCACATAGAGATATTCATGTCTCATGTCTAACAGAGAATGCGTTAAATATGAAAGATTTCTTTGAATGTCTCTAAGCAGTCTAAGTAATTGTTTCAAACAGCATTCCCCACTTGAGAAATGCAGCCCGCACCTCCCCACCCACTCCATGGCAGCCTACAAGTTTTGATTTAAAGCAATTAAAAATAAGTGGCATCTTGTCTTACTCATCACCGTTTTGCTCCAAAAAAAGGTTATATAATATAATGTCAAAAAGCAATGCAATTATATGTCATATTACAATGAGAACCCAGTCTTCAGAAAACTGGTATAAATCCAATATGCTGAAAATCAGCTTTTAGGAATTTTCTTTGCTACTCATGAATCCCTTACAAATAGTCCTTCAATTCTATAGGTTCAGCTTGAGACAATGTTGTAGGTCCACGTGTCATAAAAAGCTATTTAACATTTATTTTAAAAAAGAGAAGTATGGCAATCTTCTTATCTGTTGTGTGGGGACACAGTAAAAAACATTAAATGTAAAGTTTGCTGGAACAATGAACTGTGCTTACTTTCAAATATAAATCTGAAAAATGGAAAGCTGTCCAAAACGTGGATTAGTGCTCAGATTGAAACCTAATTGGTCTTTAATCCTCTATCATTGAAGAAAACAGGAAAATTACAGATTGCAAATGACAGTGTTGCTAAACCACAGGAGTGTGGAAACGTCGTCAAAAAAAACACTGAAGGGATGTGTGTTATGCCAGTTTTGTCATTAATTTGCCTATCCTAATTTGTTTTGAAGAATCTTCACACAATAAAAGCAAAGCAAAATTAGGAAGTTTTAAGGCAGAACATTTCTACTATAGGACATACCAGCTTTCGGTTTTGCAGATGTCCTACCATATGCAGTTAACGTGCAAATTTAGCTACTCATGATCAATGAGGTACCAGGTTTTGTATATCATAAAACCTTCAAATGGAATAGAATTATAGTCAGACACCCTGACTACAAAATTCACTACTCTATAGGATATACAATTGTGTCCAGTGCCAAACGCAGAGGAAAAAAATCCCTCCGACATCGCAGGAAAATAGTGATATCTATTTTTCTTTGAGGGAGTGAGGGTGTCTGCCTCTTGTATAAAGTGGGTACATTTTACAGTAATTTCACTAAGACCATGTGCTTACTGCTTTCTTTTGCAAATGCTATAAAGGGCTACATACAAATCTTTACCATAATTTTATTGCATCTGCTACTTTACCCTAACCTCACATCCTTTTCATTTAAGCATTTTACAAGCAGTCAAAGAAGAGGTATGATTTGTTCTTGACAGTCCACCCTATCGGCAGCTTATTGTCAATTTCTACATATATACATAAGGATCATTTAATTTTACAGCATCTTCTTCACATTTTGTAATTAGGCTGCCTGCTTAATATTTCCTGAAACT
Source organism: Buteo buteo (assembly GCF_964188355.1). NCBI lineage: Eukaryota > Metazoa > Chordata > Aves > Accipitriformes > Accipitridae > Buteo > Buteo buteo. The sequence continues at coordinate 16,794,364 of NC_134175.1, read as the reverse complement.
CTCTGTATTCCATCTGTCTTTGGAAATAACGCTTATTTTGGGCCTTATCTATTTCTCCGGGATTTTACCCAGTTTTAAGCACAGACATTGCTTTAGTTAGTTCTGAAATGCCTTAGAGTAAGATTCATCAGATCCTGTTGAGCTGAAAGCATCTAATTGATGTAAGAGTTCTTTGACCTGTTCTTTATTCTGTTCCTGTCCCCTGTTGTGTTTTAATAATTGTATTTTAAAAAATTAAGCTTTTATGGGAAAACTGAAACTGAATAGGCAGTTAATATCCTGTATCTTCTGCTGCTTGCTCACCTTTCTCATGAAGTTATTTTGCACTAGTTCAACAGTAATTTATTTTAAATCCTTTCTTAAACAGCCACAGATTTTCATATAGACAAAGTTTCTATTCTACAGGACAATGGAATCTTTTTTCCTAAACATTCAGGTTCAAAGATAACCACTTTACAATAAATTGTAGTAGCATTCAGTACAACGTGGAAACCTTTGCTGCCATTACACTGTACACCACCAGATACAGCCACTAAGATAAAATCTATCAATGCTATGAGTTTTTCCACAGTACAAACCTATATGGAAAAACCTGACACACACCATCACATTACATCTGTATATATGCCCAGCATGTCTCAACGCCAGCAAGTCTAGGGTCATGAATGTATGTTAAGGAGTTAATTCTTAACTAAAAATCATTTACATCAAATAAAACGTTACCTCAAATAAAACACTACCAGTTACTTTTGTGTTAAGACTGCAGTTTTACCAACAGTGATGAATAATACTGAAGGCAAAAACTAGAAGCTTTGTTTTTTTGTTTTTTTTTTTAAATTCGGTCACTGAATGACTTGTAAACAATGCAGCAATCCTTTTATAGTGGCTTGTGCATGAAAACTAATTTTGTTGTTGATTAAGCAGGAATACTTCTCAATGGCTACTTTTCCATCTCTTAAAATCATGGTGTGCCAACTGCTAAAAATCTTTGTTGGATACCAGCTATTGACTCCTGATAATCATCATGCATCTCTTTTCATAGTGCCTAAGACAGATCCATAACATTAGCATCATTCCTTTCAGAAGCAGACCTGACTCTCTGTGTATTTTATATAAAAAGTACTGAAATCTCAGGCTTTGCTAGGACCCCATTTCAGGTCATACCACCTCCATTTACAGCTCCTCACTGACAACTCAATAACCTACCTTGTTTTTTACTGCATATGACTGCAGTGAATATCTTGAGTTATATACTTAAATTTACTTCCCTTAGTGGTGTAGTTTGCATGTATGACCATGTTCTCCTGTATCTATGACCCTAGACATAGGTCTTAAATGAAATGGATGAAGGACAGAGTATTTCATTATTAGCATCAGATAAGAAAAATGTATAATTATAAGAAGTCAATCTTCAACACAAAATGAATGCTTAATTTTGATGGAGAAAAAGTCTTTCCCTATACTCATTACATGATGTTTTCAGGAAGCACCCTGCACAAATAGCTATTTCTCAGGCTTTCTTTTGCAGGGATCTGGTTTTCATCCAGCAAAAATCAACACAGATCTACTAATTTCCAGATTCAAAAGTATTTCAGCAGGTGTTTTTCTTACTGAAGGCTCAAAGACAATATGTCAAAAGATACCACAGGACATTATACTTTGGCTGAAAGAATGATTAAACATCTTTTCTCTAGTCTTGCAAAGGATGAAGGGCTCAAAGCTCTGCATTTCACTTCTGCTTAACCTCACAGCTGTAAAGTAAAATATGTAGTGATTTTAAAACACCATTAGGACAACCTTTCTAACCTCCCTTTTTAAAATCAGTGCAAGGGGTGGAAACACGAATATTTCCTATGTGGTCAGAAAGAGGCAGAAAACAGTCAGTGAGAGGTTACTTCACATTCAGCAGTGAAATGTCCTATCTCCCTTGTTCACAACCTTACCAGAGGAATTACTAGTGTTCATACTACACTGGTCATAATCTACAGTTTGAAACACATCAGTGCCATTGAAAGAAGTAATGTAACAACTTCCTAGATTGCACTAGTGGAGCGATTAGCCCTAAAGCAGATCAATAACATCAATGGTTTGAGCTCGAGGATAAAAAAAACCTGATATTGGTAACAGGTTAATTGTGTTTCAAGCTGCTCATGCCAGTGATAAAAATTTGGTAAGACTGAAGATTTCAAAGGTTTGTTGTTTTGGGTTTTTTGTTGTTGTTGTTGTTATGGCTAAACTAGAGGTCTAAGCTTAGACCATAACTCAATTAGGCTGAGAGATATAGACGAACAAGAAAATAAAAACAAGGACTATAATCTTATGAAGTGTGATCCTAACTCTGCTATAGTGACAACCCAATGTGTCATTCTGCAAGTATGAGATCAACAGCAGGAGGCTGTTCTGCTTTGCCAGGTTAATTTAATAGTGAAGTTTTTCAGTTTAAACCAGAGTTTCCTTAGAAGATAACAGGGGCCAGGTTCTGACCTCAGCAAAGCTGATTCTGTACCTTGGTATCTTCAGAACCTGACAGGAAATTGATGTTTTCTAACTATAAGAAGTCCTGTAAAAATATGGAGTGTGGCTTTTTTTTTTTCCCCAAGCTATACTAAACCACTCAGAGGTAAAATTGTGCATTATTGAATGATCAAGCCACTAAAAAGCAATATAGGTGTAACCAATAGAGGCAATTAAATGCTTCCTTTAACAAAGTATATTGACATTAACATTTTGTCTCTCAGATTTGCTCTGCATTACAGAAAGCCTGCTAAACAAATATGCTTAGAATATAAGTACCCAACTTTTTGCACAGTTAAGTAGAAGTAGTAAAATCTCATTTACACTTGAACTCCTATATATTTTCCAGCAGTTTAAAATGGTTTCTGGTAGCAGTGTATTAACAGAGAGAGGCATGTTATAAATTAGTTACTTGGTGTAAAAATGATTATTTTAATGTTGAATATGATTTTTCTCATTTAAATGATCATTGGATTCAAGGTGACTCAATCATGTGCTGAATCCAGGGTAGTTCAGGAGTGAAATTTAATCATAGAAAGTATCTCCTGAGAAACTAAACACAATCTTATTGTGGTAATATGGAAGCAGTCACTTACAGAAACATCTCTCATTTCAGCCTTAATTCCCCTCAGAGTTTTCTTTTTTGCACAAAATTCTGCTTGCTGTCTCCTATTGCTCTTCCACTGTTGCTGGGTCGCTCTTGCTGACTGGAACATCTGAGTTACATCTGTGTATGGCTGTAGTTACTTATATACACATATTCAATCCATCTCTCCCTTATGTTTTCCCACTCTAGGAAGGAAATTTTTGGAGGCATCCCTGGAGATTACATGCCCAACTGCCACTGATTTCCAGAACTATCTTTTTTTCTTCCCCCATAGAAATTAACTAGCTAACAATTGCACATTTGAAAAAACTTTGCCCATCACCACCAACGGCTTTGCTGAATCTCTGTTTTCACAGTCCTAGTAATCGTATGTGTCACTATACATGTCACAGGTTATGCCCCAAAAAAGATGTTTTCCAATTAATATTTTTAGATACATTTGCCTTATTCTCTACTGTTTTGGATTAAATTACATTCTAGTTCAATCTAAGTAGGTGCCCAAGAAATTATTTCAATATTAGTTAAGAAGCCTCCTGGTAAAACTCACTGTAAAAGAAAAAAACCAAAACAACAGCAAGCCTCCTATAGTCCCGCATTTCCTAAATAAGAAATAAGGCTAATTAAAATTCTACCCCATTTCAAAGGAAGAAAAGTGCCTTGTTATGATTCAGTTTTCCTAATCTCTGTGTAAACAATTATAAAATGCAAATATTTGTCCATTTATGCATAAAGCAATCACCATCTTTCTTTTCAAAATAAATAGATGTGGAAGTCAGTTTTAGCAGTAGTCCCTGGACTCAGTGAGAGCCACTATCTGACCAGATCAGCAGACAAAGTGCAAGGAGCATCAGAGATCTGGAGTTCACCTCCTGCCAAATTAAAAACAGTTTCCACAGTATTCTTATTCCACAAATACTGGTCAGAGCTGGAAGTCTTCCACCACAGAATTTTATTTATTTATTTATTTATTTATTGGCTACAGCTTGTGCTTTAAATATATAACTCTGGGGTAACTTCTAGCAACCTACATGTTGTACTGTTTAATGTCACTAAGACTTTGTAGATACTGGGGAGCAATATTTCAAAACAGGTGATCTGACCTTTAGAGTCTTTCTGGGGATTCCAGTCATATTTGTCTCAGACAGAAATTGTATTTTGTTCTGGATTTTATTTGATAATGGAAGGTTAGGCAAATACAAACAGCCAGAGCAACAATTCCTGGCTCACGTAAAGATACAAGCGCCAAACATCCCAGACATACTGTAGTCCTCTTCCTAATATTTCCACACATGCTAACTTGTAGCTTGTCTCTTATCTGTTTAAGTTTCCACATTTACAAAATGTGATTGTTGCTGCTTTGTACCTGTATTTTCCTACTGGTGAAAAAAATAAACCAAAAAGTGGCACTAAAATTTAAATGGACCATAGGGCAGACTGTCTCATCCTAATGCTGTGTATTATTTGCAATGGTTTTAATCCCAAAGACAGCAGAAGGTCACTTCTCTTAATTAAAAAAATAAAAAAATAAAAAAATTTTTGCTACATTTAGGTCCTTCCACAGTGCCAGAGCACTGCCTTATGGAAACATACACTAGGCTGTTTTAATAAATTATGAGAGTAATCACTTTGCAGGAAGAGAGACAGAAACCTTGGCATTCTTTGACTACAAGTTCTGATCCTACCCAGTGAAGCCAGTGGAATCATTACAACTTTCAGGCAGCAGCTTGTATTTCAGAGTAATCTGCAAATGCAGATGTAAACTCAAGCTGATGAATCCCAGTAGTAAAAGAAGGATGAAAGGACTCTCAGCAAGATGAAAGAGGAAGAATAGTACATAGATCAATAAACCAAGTACTTTAATTGGACTAAGCTATTTGCAGGGAATATTTCAGAGGAATGAAACGTTACTAGTTATTAACCAACACATTTACCAAGCAATTAAAAGCCACTATTTGTCAGGATAGGAAGCATTTAAAAATGATACCTAGTTACATTTTCTGCTAAAACTGGTCAAGAGGAGAGGTCCTTGCTTTCTAAGAGATAGTGCACCAAAACTTACCTCTTGATCTTGTGGAGTACCTAGTGACCAAGATTACATATTTATTCCTGGTCAGAAACAAGTTAATGCTTCAGGACTTACAAACTACTCATAAAACTTTAATATACTTGCTGTGTTGAGATTGACCCTGGAAGAATCTCATCTCAAAAAGCCTCCTACCACATCTTACTCATTCACTTAAAATATATACTTGATTTTTCACTTAAATAAATATATATACACCCCTATTGCAGTTATGCTCCACATATTTTATACAGTCTCTTTCCAAGAACAAATAATTCTTTGAGGGGTTTTAAAAAAAATAATATATGTTGGTTAACTAGAAACATGATCAGCCGACAGTGAGAGAAAGTAAGAACTAAGAAAAACCACCAAGGAGTAGGATTTCTGTAAGCCTATTTATGAAGATTTTTCAAGAATATACAAGGAACAAAAAAGGTCAAATATAGACAGCACATTGAGAAATGTTCCTGGGCAGTGAAAATACAGGCTAAACAGCAAGAATTATTCATGACAGCGAAATTTTGCAGTTGGTGAATCAATCTTCCAAAGGAAGCGCTTGGTGACCTCTTCAGCTGGAGCCCTGAGAACTAAATGACGAAAGATGGGACATGCAAAATTTTCAGAGCCTTGGGGTTTACATTAACTGCCCAGGTGCAAATTGGTAGGACGTACTCTGGATGGTGTAAGAAAACCTCTTTCTTTCTTGCTTTGCTAGTTTATGGTCAGACACATCTGAAACTACCAGTGTTATCATATGTACTTGCCTAGATGATTTTTTTTCTTGACATTCATTTCTATTATGAAAAAACTTTTATTTCTAATTGCTATACAATCCATACAAACACTGTATAAAAGGCATTTATAAAAGTAAAAAATAGGAATTTCTAACAAAGCCATGAGTAAAGCAGTATGCATTTCTGTACAATTAAAGTTTCTGCCCTCATCACAAAAGTCACTAACTTTATACAAATCTCATCAGAATAGTCATCTTGTTTGCACCTAGCTGTGAGACAGAAAGCATCTGCAGTAAAAGCAGTATTAAAAGCATCCTTTAAAAGAAATCCTACTGTTCTGGGGTTTTTTTCTATTTCACCTCTGGTGTTATAGTGGTTTCTAGCAATACCTAACAGATGTAGAATTAAAAACTCAGATTTAAAAAAAAAAAAAAAAACAAACAAAAAACCAACAACAAAACCCCAAAAACAACCATGTAAACCTTAAAAGTATTATTTTTTTTAAAAGCTTGTGACTCCTGGCTACTACTGCTGGAAGAGTTATTGGTATAGAATTGAGTGGGTGAGTGGAGCAGACAGCCCAGCTGCATGGAGAACAGCAAAGGGTACAGATCTGCTGCCCCTCAAGTATATAATCCCAGCTGTATGGCAAAATAGTTATTTAGTCAAGAAATGAAGTGGTGAAATTATGAGAACAGGGAGGAAGTCCCCTGAGGATGCTAATTTTCATGGACTCTGTAAGGCATTTTAGTTTGTACTTTATGTGGGAACATGTTTAATACAGTACACACAAGTCAGCACTTACACCAGTGCAACTCCAAACTTACCCACAGTAGCAAAATAAGTCTAGCACGCATTTACATCAGCATAAACCTAGCGTTGAATTTAGCCTTCTAATTATAACAGTTTGGTCATACTTTCTCCCTTACCCTGCCCCATCCTTTTCATTTAAAGCAGCAACAAAACCAACAAAAATTACCTAATACAGCGGTTACCTCTTCATTATTGGCTTTGGGGATGTCAGCCTGCAGTTGTTATTTTAGGAGTAACCATGGGTAAAAACCTTCTAAATGCCTTTGTTTTGGCTCAGTGCAGCATATAAATCAAAAATTGTTATGTACAAATGCATATTGTTTACTCTCCAGCATTATTCTAGCTGCATTTTTACAAGCTTAAGCTCTAAACAGACATTCAGGGGATTTTAGACACTTCAGGTCCCATCATTTTCATTCATTCATGGGAACTAAATATATGGGCCTGAGAACTGAAAACTATTCTAGGTCTCATCTGTACCAATGACATAAAGATAGCAAGAAGATTATCTTATCTTACAACAAATACCATTGCAGCAATCACAGTGCAGTTGGGGATGAAGTATTTTCAAACTGCTGAGGTGTCTGAATTCTGACAGGACTGCCTTGAGGAAGAAAATGCAGAACAGTGATTTCTCCCAGAAGAATCTGGGACGCTTCCAATTTAGAGAGCTGCAGAGTATCTTTCAGAATACAGCACAGACTGTTCCAAACAGGGGTTAAAAACCAATAGCTAGAGAAGCCTCCTGGGTTAGAAAAGCCACTGTTCTTCAGGGATGAAAACTTAGCCCTGAGTTTTGATTCCATGTTTGCACAGCCTCTTCACCCTTTTGCTGCGTTAATCGGTGGGAAGACAATTGTTTACTGTTTACTCTGCTAACTACAATTTTACTAAAGACTTTCTACGTATGTTCTGTAGGTGTCTTGTTGACAATAATGATTCTCTCCTACAGCACATCATCTGTGTGCAATCACAGCTCACCATCTTCCAGGAGGGTTTTGCTTTCCACATTGTGAAATATATAGGAATTAAATGTCATCAGAATATTGTGGACTACTCCACAACTCCTCCGTTTCACTTCCAGTGCAACACCATTGCATTATGCACATGCAAATAATGGGCAAATTTAAGCTCTTCAGACTAGACTGATCCATTTTTATCAGAGTCTTCCTATTACTAGCAGCTTGCTTCTGATAATATTCTTCTCTTTACACTATTTAAATGTCTATGGTTTTAAGTTCTGCCTGACATAGCTGCAAAACATAATTACAGTACATAAGAGAGATAGAAACCCCTACTGAAAAATTACCTTAACTGATCAGAAATGATGATCTGAGAATTATACCTATACTTTAAATAGCTTTAACACATTCAGGCACTTTTTTTTTCCCCCCTAAAAAAGCATAGTAACACTTTTAGATCAAACTTTCCTAAGGACTGCACATCACAAACATTGAAATGAAATAGGCTGAAAAAAATGTGGCATTTTCTGGTTCAGCTGTCATGTACTTCCAATTTTCTATCCAACATATGTGAAGAATTAGTACTCACTTGCACACAGAAATAATTTCAGTTTAAGTAAGTAATGGAAAAAACGGAGGAACAAAGAGTGGCTCCTATTCAGAACATACAGGAGAAAAAAAAGACCAAAGAGTTAATTTGCTATATACTTGGAATACCAACCAGTTGACATTTTTGCCTCAGTTCTTCAGCAACAGGAAACAGTTTCTTCCTACTGATTTTCTAAAGTGTTTTGGTTCCTGACTTCTTCCATCAGCAGGCAGCTGTCTGTCCAACTACAGCTCTCTTAACACTATTAGGCTTAATTAAGCTGCATAGTCTCTGAGTTGCTCTTAAATTTATTCCTACCATAAATGCAATGAAGTGTTCTAGTTCCTACCATGTCTTATCAGTTCTTCCTGGCTCCCTCTTTTGTATTTTGCAATATCTTAATTATTTCTTCCTTTGCTGTATTACACGTTTCTCTACTGCATCCCTGAGCTGTCATGCTATAAAGTCAGCACTCCTACATACACGGAGTTCAAATCCAACTTTCCAGGTGATTACCTTCTAGCTCTGTGACATACTGTTTTCCTGAACTGTACTACAATGACTGTCAGCAATAGATCGCTCTGAATATAATTATAAAGTAGTATTTCAGCCTTCAACTTTTTACATATGACTTCTTGAAAGGATATATAGACCAAAATAATTAGTGGCAGAGTGCTGAAGACCTGACAGGGAATTGTGATAGCTCTATTAGGAGAGCAATCAATACTTCAGTGATAATCAATAACTACCGGAATAATTATTTTCAGGCAAATCGCAATTACACAGTGTGCATGATTTACCTAGGGTATGATTTTATAGCCATAAGTACAAATATAGGACACAGGGTTAGCAAAGGATTGCTTTGAACAGCTTGCAAGCCCTCCAGTGGCATCTGCCATGTTACACACCCCAAAAGCATCCAGTGAACTGCTAAAACAGCCGTATAAGTATACCTATGTAGAGACAATTTAGCAAATAGGTTGTTGCCAGTGCTGTACACACATGCTGGTTTCACTCTAAAATGTTTCAGAAATTGCATGTGAAGAAAGCTTAAGGTATCCTGGTAAAAACTTCATAGCAGAAAATCCAGAGCTGGCTGGATTAGTCAATTGCTAAATTGACTTTTCTTGGAAAGCAGTGAAAGCCACAAAACAGGTGAAATTTGAGTTTAAAAAAAAAAAAAAAAAGGAGGCAAAACACCCACCACTTTACTGCATTTTTAAAATTACAAACAGCCAAAATTACCAAATGCTTAAGCTCCACTGAAAGCTTAAATCAGATCAGACTGCTAGAGGCTGTAAAGTGCCTTAGCTTTGAATTGAACATGAAGGCTAGGTGGGTATGTCAGTAGAGTCAAAATAATCCAGCATGGGCAGGACCAGTCATACAGTGCTGTGCAGAAACAGGAGAACCAAAAAGCCTACTCTTTATAGACAGGAGACCATCTCTAGTGATGCTTACTCTTGCTTTATAAAAAGTAGTCAGAAAATAGTAGGTTCCAGTAAACTTCATGAGCTCAGTCTGCTTCAAATATTTCTGATTATTTAATATCTATCCTTAATTTTTAAATAGTGCCATAACATTTACCCACAGAAACATCAGCTCTCCCATCTCACTATGGTTTCATTATCCAGCAAAGGCTCTTTGTTACAATGGACTAAAGGTGGGAGTAATATCTCAGGATAGATAATTAAGGACTAGAACGATATTTTTTTTCTCATAAATTGTCACTATACATGTGGTATTCCCTGCATGTTGCAAAACTTGCAACTGCTAATGAGTTTTACAGGTTAATGTAGAATTCGAGGTGGCTAGCAATGGCACGTGGCTACCATCATACTACCTGTAAAGGTAAACTTCCCTGACTAGAACCCTCTAAACCATTACATTTAGCATAAATCTCAACAGCAAACAAGATCAACATCTTCAAATTGGAATTGCTTGCCTTGCTCTGCAACTGGCAGGATTACCAGAGAGAGAAACAGAATCTGATCAGGGCGACAGAGAGAAATAATTCATGGTAATTCCACCTTCCCCACTGCTTCATTTCTTAAACTGGCTTTTGACAAAAATTATCCTTCACAAACACTGCTAGGGGAGATCTCACTACAAGCATAAAGACAAAGCAGATCCAGCAGAGAGTGCAAAGGATTCTTGCACAGCCCTCTACCTTTTATTTGTCTTTTCTTTTTTGTCAGAAAAAATTATTCCATTTTTTTTACCCCTTTGTCATTTCCTTGGCAGCTTACATCAGTTCCTATTAGTTTCATAGCTTTTTCTTTTTCTTTTCTTCTTTGCATTACATTTTGGGCATTGCCATCAGTTTTATGCAGCACTATACATTCACCAATGGGGAAATCCAGAAATAAATAACCCAAACAAACATCCAAAAGTTCAAATGTCCAAATGTCCTGGGAGCGGTGGTCTAGAAACAGAGTTGGAAGTCCCTCCAAAAGAAGATCACGAAGCAGCCTGTGTCTTCACAAATGCAAAAAGGAGGTAGGGGAAGCAAATAGCCACAATTGCCATTTGTTCAAACACCTCTAATATGATTGACAAAAATTGGGACCTATTACTGTGATTTCATTCCCAAAGTTCTTTCATCTGATACTAAACAGCATAATTTTTATGAAACCCCACATTGGAAAAAGTGCTCAAAAAAAGTTGAAAAGCTTAAATAAATTTAGTGTGATTCAGCTGATTTAACACTTTTAAAGCTGCAGAAAAAGACAGAAAAAAACCCAACAGATAGAGCTGTTGGACCTTGTGGCAAGTAGTTGGTGTGACGGGGAGGTGGCAGTCATCTGACACCAGATGCTGGACAACCCAACCTTCTGTCAACCCACTGGCTTGGATTGTATTTACAGCGTTGCCCCAAAAGAAACAAGTATTAAAGAAACAGGCAGCCAGCAATCTGGCTGTTTCATAGCTCAAACACAGAGCTCAGAAAGGTGCGCCTGTTTAACAAGGGATTTAAAGCCATCAAGCCTCAGTAGAAGATGTGAGAGTTTTTACACATTGAAATTATCTACTAGAACGTGTAGATAGAGTTTGACTTTCACATTTGAAGGGGACACAAGTTGACACAGCAAAAGTCTATTTATACAGACTTCTCAGTTGACACTGAGTGGTGGATGCAGGGAGATGGGACAAGACAACATGCTTTTCTGCCCTTCCCTCCTCCTGTCCCACAAAGACGGATCTGAAACCTTTTTCTATTTTGTTCCTTTGCACAGGGAAAAACAAACTCTAAAGGGAAGCTGAAAGCACACCACTGCTCCCCCAACCCAAGTTATCCCATCCCTGCTATAAATAAAGCAAGTTCCTATTCATCCAGTTAAATATCCCAGCCTCAAAGCTGTCCCTTCAAAATAAGGATGATTTAAGTAGTGAAGATTTTGTTTTAAGCAAATGCTAATCATGAGATTTCATGTTAATGAATAAGACAAATGAAAATATCAGTAGTTTCACCACAACAAAACAAGGGCCAGGTAACAAAATAGACTCAGAAAGGTTGCTTGCAAGATAAAAAGTTCAGATATTTATGAAAGAAGGAAAATTATGTAATGTAGCAGACAGATGGTGTCTCAGCTGTCTGAAGGTCAGTGGGCACTACAGGTTGTATCTGAGGTGGCTTTACCCAGGTATCACAGTCACGCTTCCCCTTAGGCTTAAGGTTTTACAGGCAACTGAACCACATAATCTGTTTTCCATTGCCTCTTCATTTGATTCAACTAGTTCCCCGCTCTCTGCAACGCCTCATGACAAGTGTGTGAAGGAAAAAAATAAAAACTAATCATTCTGGAGAAAATGATATTTATTTAATAACCTGACATCTCAAAAATGTGGGAAGCTGAAAAGACAGACAGACCCACACTAGATAGGAACATTGCCCAGTTAAACTAACCTTTCCTTGCTTTGCTATAAATACCATAGCCTCTATTATGTATTCAAAGTCTTTCCATGCAAATTTCTGAAATCATGACTCAAACAGGCAAAAAAAAAAAAAAAAAGATAAAAATTCAAGCAGAAGCCAAATTTTAGACAGAGAGAGCCCCATGAAAATTAAAAATAAAGGTATGACACAAAAACCTTATCTTGAATTTTGATCCTTAAGTTCAGAGCCTCATGATTTCTTGACACAATGCAGTAACATCCTTGGCATTAGTGCTACCAGGAACACTTCTATACCAGTCAATATAAAGTCTTCAGCATCTTTGTTCTGGCAGCAGACCACCCCAGCCATTGCCGCAGCCTGCATTTCCATAATTTGGAGTAACAACCAAAGATTATATTTACCACAACATTTTCTTCCTCCAGTGTTTGTCTACGCCCCCTGCCTCCCCTTACATCTTCCTGTGGCTGCCGCTGCTACACGTTATTCATGGCTAATAGGGAAAGCAAAACATTTTCTTTACAGCTTATATAAATATAAACAAATACAGCGGCTGAAAGTATGGTTGTGTTTCTGTTTCGCACTGACTCACGCTGTTATATCATGCACAGAGTTGATCACCATGGCAACGAGGTGCCAGAAACCATTTCCAAACTGTCGTGACTATTTAAGCATAGGCAGGCAAGTTCAAAACAAAATACTTCTGTAACGTTTTGCTGCTTTTTCAACTCATGAACTGTTACAAACACCGTCACGGTTTTCTTAGAGTCGTTCATTAGTCACAATTCTTTTCAGATTAATTTTAACAAATAGTTGATATTATTATTAATGTACTTTAATTACCACCACAATGTGGTGTTCAGAATTGTGGGACAAGGTCACATTGCACTAGATACTGAAAAAAAAAATAGAACAGAAAGATGGTTATGGCTCCAGTAAATTGGCAAGTATCACAAGTTATTCATCAAAACTGTTATTGGAGGTCATCACACATTCAAAAGTGATTTAGTGTAATTGGAACTGGAGGTCACAATTCAGTTCCCACTCTGAAGAAACGGGGGCATATTTTCTGCGCAGACCTGGTGTAACTATTCTGTAATTTTAGTCTAAAACTCCCATTCAGCAAAAGGGAAAATAATTCTCCAGAATTACTACCAAAACCAATACAATAGGTATATAAGCATAGTTAAAAATCATTTTCTTTAACAGTCTCATAAGTAGATTACACAATAGCAAGTGAGTTATGATGCCATAATAACTCAGCAAAAGGAAAGTATTTTGATTATGACCCTGTGACTGTTGCCTTTAAAAGGTGTAAGAATTTTTTTAATTTGTACACATTACAAGTATTAACAGATGCAAACTTTCTAATGAAAGTTTTTCCTTCTATTACTAAACACCAGGATTCTGCCTCTCCCCCACCCCAAATTTAAGGCAAATAACATTACCATACTTTCAATATTTGCTGTTAAAGTAAACATAAAAACCCCAAAGTATATGAACTTGCTCCAAAAGATGATATTGTAACCTTTACAAAAGAACTATGAAAGTAAAGAAAGAAAATTGTTTCAGCCATCATGTACTTCTGCATTATTAAATGCATAATCAGTCTGCAAGTCTTCCTGAAAGAAAAATCCAAGTGGTAAATTCAATTTTATTCTGCCTTTTAGCCTGAATCTTTACATTTATTGCATCCAAGTACAGAAGATATCTTCAAGCCAAAATTCTATCCCAAACAAGCCAGCACATCGCCTGAGAGCTGATGTACATCTTTTTATAAAGCTTGCCACGAGCTGCCAACAAAAGTTATTTTGCAGCACTAAAGCCAAGAGAAGACCAAGGTTCCCACCCCACCACAGACTGCCTACCCTTCCTCACTCCTACTTTCATGGTTCTGTAACATTCCAAGCCACATCTCTAACAAGAGGATCCTTTTTCTCCCCTAAGCTCGTCCAATAGGTAAAGTGCCAAGTCAGATATGTCATTGCATCAAGAAATCCAATGTCAAAATGGATTTTTAGGCTTCACATTGATCCAGATGTATATTTATAGCCTCTATACATTATATGTGTGTGTGTATATGAATTACCCAGACTTCAAATAAATGCCCAATTTCTCACTGGGCAGAGATTGCAAGTAGCCACATACACACCAGAAGTACCAGCAGTGTCTTACCCAAGATGATTTAAGGATATAAATAAGACAAGGATTGGAAGGAACTGTAGTATTTTCAACTACTGTTTTTGGAAAGAAACAGATCATCTTTTGGACACTAGAGCTTTCTTTGATCTGAGCAAGAAACAGAAACCTGTAAAGCTAAAACAGATAGAGAACAATTGCTCAGAGTTTAAAGTTGATTATACTAATCAATAAAAGTCTAAAAAGGCATTGCTTCTTCCTACAGATATTGCCACATTGGCATGGAAGCCAGCAGTGTGTAATGTCCCGGGTTGCCCCCAGCTACAAAGACCCAATGTCCCAGGTCCCACGGGGAGACTTTGAGGGCAGGAGCATTCCAGCTACATCCTTTTCAACAAACAGCACTGGTAAACAGCACAGAGCTAGCTCTATACCATGTTGCTCTAATTAATCTTAATTTCAGGTCTAAATCTGTTCTGTGCTGTAATCTGCATTGACATGCAGGAGTTCAGGTGCAGAAAATGTCAATTGTAAAGGCAGTATTTGTCTTACAGGAAAACAAGCAGATAAGTACTTTAAATAATAACATTTGATTGGGTTTAGATCAAGGTTTATTGCAGTAAAAAAATTTACCTCTATCAGAAGTTTTCTAACTGCTTCTCTCTTGCCTACATTACCTCTTGACATGATAATTGTTGGCAAGACACAAGCAAGCAGAAAACAAGGCATCAGACAGACAGCGTATTCCTTACCAAATTAAATCAGTGTCTCTTTTCAGCTTGGCTTGTCTAGAGGAAAACGTCAACAGGAAATTAAGGCGGATACGGCTCATTTTGGCTGGAATATTTGGATACATTCTTAATTGTTTGTGCAGGAGGAGGGTATGCATATACTCCATCCCTCCCTAGTTTCAACTGTTTGTGAGCATTTTTATACTTCTGTTTTGATTATTATAGTCCAGATATTAGTAATAATAAATGTTGATACAATTTAGATCCATTCTGAATGGACTACAAAATTACTTGAACAAATGCAAAGTCATTAAGACACAGAATCTTCTGCTTTCCCCAGGAAGTGAAAATTTATTTTCCCATTTCTTAGTTAATATAATCTATTATTTTGCTTTTCTGAAAATTGAAGTTTCAGCTCTGGGTTATTTATTAACATTAGCAACAAATTTTTAAAAGGGTGATTTTCCCTGCAGAAAATCAAACCCTGAACAATTTGAAGCAGCTACTGCTATAAAACTTCTATTTTTTTGAAAAAATCTTTGCTCAAAACTCAGGGATTTTTGCATATTTCCCAGACCATAATTAGAGTAATTGCAAATTTAATCTCTTAAGTTTTTGGAACACGAAGGTTGATTTTCATTAAATCCAAATCCTGCATTTGGATGCTTAAATTAACATATAAAAGAATTTTTCTGCAGGGAAACATCACTAAGCTGTGTATGAAGCTCAGATATAGCAGCCTAACCCTCTCCAATGTTTGACAGAGCTGCAGATCAAAGGATTGCATTCCATCTAAAGAAAACAGCCAGTTCCCACAGATTGTAATCAATATTTGGATGTTCTCACAACTTAGATATATACTTACCAAATTAAATATGTACTTCAAGATGGATGACAGTGTAGCTGCTCTCACTTGCCTGCCAACTGCTTCAGCTACTCTTAAGAGTATTCAGTGTTCAAGACAGACTTTGGATCTCAAATGAGAAGGTAATTCCAGGAGACAGAGAGTTGGTCAGGTGTTTGGGGTTTTTCCCCCCACTTTTTTCTTTTTCTCCCCACCACCCCCCTCTTCTTTTAGGTTTATAGAAACCCTAAGTAACATCCTTAATATCACTTTAGGGACTGTTAGTAGTTTGAGGAGATTATATGACATTTAGAGGAAACGGGTCTCTTTCTGTCCAATAAATAAAAACTTTATTTTTGCAGGAGAGTTTTGATCAGGACTTGGCAATAAGCATTTAAACAATGTGCATCTCAGCCCTCATTGTTTGACATGTAAAGCTGAGCAAATGATTCAAAATTGCTGTCTTCTTATTTTAATATATTTGCAACTTCTTTAAAATTTAATGTGTATATCTAGGTTAACCTGAACATTTTTCTTTCATCAAGTTACTTACTTCAGCTAGGACTTAAGTACAGAGCAATTTGAGTATATGACTGATCATGGGAGTAACATGGAACTGTTTTTGCAGCTTGACTGCATGAGCTTCTGTTGTCCTGTACAGGACTGGTGATTTTGGGAGCACGAAATATGGACAACCGCAAGGAGGGTGAAGACAGCAAGATTCACTTGTCTCTTTTACAAAACATATTCCAACCTTTTATTTTCCACAGATTTTTTCACTTTCAGAGTAAAGTTGAATTGAAGTTTGCAGGCACAACTGTATAAGAAAAAATATGTATACTTTTTTGATCCTTTCACTCTTAGGAGTTATGGATTTTCTTGGTCTACATCTATCCATCTCTGCTTTGTTTTAATTGTCCCAGATCCTTCTATATACAGAATATGTGAAGCTGAATTTTTGAGCAGACAAACTACCAAAAAAAAAAAAAGAAAAAAAAAAAAAGCTACCTGAAAATCCATCCTCTGAGCATAATTCAGAGAAAGCATTTCTTGCAAAGGACTATAGCTGTGAAATCTTACAGCAGGTCTTACAAATTCGGTTTGATTATGGTGGATTTCAAAGTCATAGTCTGAAAAGCAAGCAATTAAAATAGGTCAGCATCACTGTGGGAGAAGTATAGAACAGCAGTGTCCAGCCTGCAGTGGTTCAGCATCTCAAGGAAAACCCTGTATCACCACCAGCTCGGAAAGGCAGACATGGAATTAAAAGAGCAGTTCCCAGCAGGTACAGACCAGGGTGTTCAGAGTGCTATTCCGTACCTGCGGCTGGCTACCACTCATGCTAGGCCTGAAGTGCTAACAATCCTAAATCAGAGCCTTAGCCAGTTAGAAATTTGGTAAAGCATTCTTAATGTGACACTTTGTCCAGCATCCCAATAGCTAACTAGTTATAACACATCACAGGTCAGAAGACTGAGTCCAGCCCCTCCCCACCCTGTTTCTCACTCCAAATGAAACTCTCAAAATCTTCTGCTGAATGTGCCCATCATTTCTCTTTCAGCTAGATCCATCACTGAAAAATAATCACAGCCTGAATACATACCATTTGGACCTATGGTTTATTTGAGCTTAAATCTAATTTTTACTGTGAATATATTTTGTATGGGCATTAAGGCAGGAACAAGCACCCTCTTTCCTCTAGAGCTTCCAAAGCCGTCCTTATAAACACCTTAGGGGCCAAAAATTAAATAGGTTAGGAAAATAGTTAAATCACCATATGATCATTCTGTTTATGTTTCCTCTTTTGCACATCTTAGGCTTTTTAGACATTTATCTTTCAAACCTAGACTGGCTCTTGTTTCTTTATACATTCATTACAACCTCTTTATCACAGATTTGTCAAAGGAAAAAATTGTCAATAATTTGTCCTAAACTTTCTTCAGTCTAAATGTATTCAAAGTACTGCCAATACACAGTGCACTTAATGCAGTCATAGAAAACAAGGAGGGATCACTTGAAAACAATAAAAACCAAAATAGTAAACATCTTTGTTGAACCTGTACAAGGACTATTACTTTCAAAGCTTATATTTGTCATTAACAGACTAATTCTTTCAAAGCTGCTCTCTAAGCATAAATTTTCTGTAAATTCTGAGTACCATGGTACCACAAATAATTTTACACACTAAAATCTACTCTTCATATATAAACCTTTTGAACTATTAAACTCTATACTGCAACTGCATTTACATGACAGTAAGACTCATGCCACCTATTTTTGTGAAAATTCACAGGACAGGAGATAGTACCTATAGATTATGCATGTCTAGCTATGAACAAACATCAGAGAGGGGATAAAGAAGAGATTCCAATAGAACAAAGAATCAGAGTATCTGAAAGAGGGAATAAGTAGAAGTATGCCCACCAAGAAAAAGGACGTCTGGAGAAAGAGTGACGAGGAGCCTCGAGGGCTTTCTGAGGGAGAAGTGGAGCAAGAACATTGGCGCATGCACTAACCCAGCCTGTCCCAGCAAAAGGTTACCAAACTCTTCCAGTAAACATGGCCCACGTGAGATGCATCTTTCACACCAGAGATGATCTCAGGCATTTGTACGTACTAGTTCAGGCAACTTCAGCACCACTTTAGCAGGCATCTCTGTAGGAAAGACTTCTCCTTCCTCCTTCACTTTTTGGATCTAATTGTTTAAGATGAAGATCATAAAAGGGGTTTCAGGGAAGGACTGCAGATCATGGGAAACACCTCACGTACTCAGGTGTGATCTGGATTTATTGATACTAATGACTTTTAGCCTCGAGACGTTTTCAAGCTGTGGATTAATAAAGGTTCGTATCTTACAACAGTAACATTCCCCAAAAACAAATCCTTTATTAAGCCTGCAAGAGTCATCCCTAGAACATGGTGTAAGAGAGTCAAAAGGAAAAAGAGACAAAAGGATTCTGGTGTTTGGCTAACTTAATTTGGTTTTCATTTGCATTAGAATAGAATTTAGTCTGTTGACAGAATAGATCAGATACTTAACAAGTAATATGTCAGATACAAAGTTAATTTGGCAGTTTTACAACTGGGCTTAAAGCGCACAAAATAGTTCCCTTATTATTCCTCTCGTTTAAAACAGAAGTATGGATTATATTTAGACAACTTTAAGCTGCATTGAAATCTAACAGCTGACTGTACATTGCCTGCGGCATGCTGCTCGTATCTTACTGGAGGCAGAGTATTTGTCCAGTGGGGCAAGTACATAGAAGCTGAGCAGCTGTGCATTTCCAACCACAATGTACACCTACCCTCCTACACACCAGAAATTATGGTGTATTCATAAGGTACATCTGTGACCTTTCAGATATGGATGCACATTAACATTTTTATTCTCAAGCAGAACTTATAAATTTCTAGTTTGTCAGTAAAGATCTCACCCCTCTTTTTATGCACACAAAACAGGAGAATTTGCTCCCTTTTCCCTCCATACCACACAACGGGTGTGCATAAACACTTTTTCTTTCCAGTACAGTGTTTTCAACCAAATCACAAACAGTAGCAGCAGACTGGAGCAGAGTTAAGTGCAAACAGAGAGTCATACAGAACATAAGGGTTGGAAAATTGTTACCTATTTACTGTTTATTGTGCCTTAAAAATGGAACAAAACCTCTCTTTCTGAACATAACATGAAGAATAAGATTACTTAACAGGATTCTCTAGTACATAGCTTCAGCACTTGAAGAAGCCTAGCTCTTTTGAGAGCACGCTATCCAAGAAACATTTTAAGGAATTGAGAAGGAAATGTGGGAACCTGCACTAATGTCACAAATTGTGACATTGATATTGTTGTTAAAGTCCTTGTCACCACCCATGGCAGTGGTACCAGCCTATCCACAGGGAAAAAGGCAAAGAGATTCTGTTAAAGTGCCTGAATTTTCTCCAGGGAACACAAATCTAGCCCGATTTATTTTGACCTGTAGTAGAAATGCTTTACCTTAAATAAAATAAACATGAGATTCCACAAGATAATGCTTCCTAGGCATTAATTATTTTTATGTCCCAGTAGGCTACCTGGTACCAGAGGAAAAGAGACATTAATTGCCTTCTAGAAGACAAATGGGAATAACATGTGCACGCACATTTTTTCAGTAAGTTAATCTATACGTTCTATAAAGTCTGCACCTTATTGGCTAGATGATGTGCAATAAATTAGGAAAGGATCCATTCATAGAATAACAAGGTTTCATAAGTGTTTGATTTAGGATGTGTACTCCAAACTTTACACTTCCTAAGGCAGATATGAAAAAAACAAAAAACATTATTATGCATCACAGTGCTTAGTCATTATGCTTACATTAAAAGAACAACATTTCCCTAAATGTAAATTCATGTTGGACATGCATCTGCCCTGCCTTAGTATTAAAGCAAACAGAGGATTTACAAAGCCATGTGGGGACAACAATGAATTAAACCAATATTTCACTTTCTACAATTTTATTGTCAATGCAAGCAGAACACTGTTCACCTCCCTACCTGTTGAGGCCAGGCCAGTGTTTAGAGATCTTAAAGTCTGAAAAAGAGCATCAGTGAAAGCACAAGCTGCTCTTGCAGTTGTGACACTCACCTGAGGCTCGGCACAGCTTGGTATTTATGCTTGCTCCCAGGACAGAACATCCCAAGACAGTCTCTATCCACCTGCATTTATGAATGGATACACACTACTGTCTGGTGACAAGTGTGAATAAAATTACTTTTTTCATTTTTTGCCTGAGGAGACTCTTAGAGACATTTTATTTTCATATAACTTGGCATTACTGACTATTCCTGACTTAGTCTTCTCTAGGGCTTATATTTGCTAATTAAGGATACACCACAGCACCAAGCTCTGCTAGCAATTTTGAAAGAGCTTTTGGTATTTCCTTCAATAGCAACTGATTTCCTTAATCCAGTTCTTTAGTATATAGATTGCAGATTCTTCTGTTGAAGGTTTCACATAAAAAAACAGAGCGACCTTTAAACTAAATTGTTTAGCGCTACAGTTAAAGCTGTGCAACCAAAAGTCTGTGCGTACATGCCATAAACTTCCAGCTAAATTTTTCATAGTCTATTGCAGTGCAGCAATCAACTGCCATGACAGCTCACTGTATGTCTGGAGAAACTGATTCCTGTGGTGAGAAGCGATGGCAGGACAGGAAACAAAGTGCCAACGTGTATCACATTACTCAGATGTTAATGAATGCTCACTGTTATTAATAGGCTGAAGCTCTCAGTAAATTTTGAGCAAAGAGAAATATCTATCACTGGCTTCAGTACTTGAATGGAAACAAACTGTATGTAAAAATAAATTAAGTTGGTTCAGTCTCAAGAGCAATGTATCCCCTATTTTCAGCGAATTTTTCATAATGTACGTGATGGCTAAGAAAAGAACAAATGTTCATTTATGCAAAGTTGTGTATTTTTCTCATAATTTTGTGGTCTGGGTGTTTCAGGGGAAGAAAAACGAGTAACAGTGCAGATGGGGTGCCTTCAGCGCAAGAGAGGGGGAGCTGCCTGGCAGCAGCAAGACCTCTGGGACCCTAACACACCTATTAACATCTATTTTATTCTGCATACATTCAGTCCACTGCATTAACAAGCGTCAGTACTGGCAAGGAAAGCTTAGCATACAGCCCCTGAGGGGTCAAGAAACGCAGATGAGAACAAGCAATATCAAAAAGTAACATGAAGAGGAAATTGTCCTAGATCTGAAAAAAAATCATTAAGAGAATTATCTTTCTAACCTTGAGGTTGTGAAGAGAAGGGAAAAGGAGAATGAAACAGTATAAGGAAAAAAAAGATTCTTCCTGGATGTACCTTCTTTAAGGTAACACCCTTTCCTAAACTTGTAAGTGAAAAATTACAAACCTTTCCAATTTCAAAAATCCTAATAAGTGCTTGGAACAGTATGCACTTCTAATATGATATTGTACCTCAACAGAACAATGGGAAAAAGGAATACAAATGCTGAATAGACTTCATTCAAGAAGTTTTCTTCACAAGTTAGCTGTGGAAAAGAAGAGGAAAAGAAGAAAGGAAACTTAAGAGGGAAGTTGGGCTTTTTAATAGGAAAAAAAATGAACTAAAACTTATTTATCAGTTGCTTTACATACTAACACATACACCGACTCATGCATTACATCAGACATTACAGGACAATACCACCATTAATAAGTTTTGGTCACATCAGTATCTTTGGATTGCCTTGACCTGCCTACTTTTATATCTATAAAAAAAATAAGGCAGTAGATTCCGACACCAGTAGTGATATAGTGGTTTGTATGGGGAGGAGCATAAAGGTGCACAGAGTCACAGAAGACAAAACCCTTTCTAAAAAGAAACCTTACCAATACTACAATAGTCAGTATCAACACAGAAGAGAGCATGAGAAGTGAACCTCTGATGGGCTGTTCTTTCCTTCACCCATTAGGCAGTGATGCAATAATTCCAGCACAAGTAGATTTACTTACACATATAATTAAATCTTGGCAGACTGACTTTCAAAACTTGAAGAGCTTGGCATTTTCTGGTGGCAATCTGTATTGACATCTGAAAGCCTTTAATGAATACTAAACAACTAAAAATCTGTAACAAGAATTCAAGACTCAAATATCTGACTAAATTTCTCTGTAAAACCACAAGGAGTTTGATAAAAGTCGTTTGCATTGCTAATGATTACTGTGTCACGTCCAGACACTTGAGCTGGTTTTCCTGAAGCTCCATGATGGAAAGATACAACAGTAAAGACATGAAGAGAAACGGTTCCTAAGTTCTTGTGCAGGCATACTTAATGGAGAATTTCAGAAATATTTTTATTGGCCTTTACTTCTTGGTTTTTATCTGAGGAGAATCAAGAAGTCTACAAACAAAACATATTCTAAGCATTGGGTAATCACAGATAATGGAAAACTACCACATTAATCAGGAAAGCACAAATATGATCTTGAATTAAAAATAATAAAAATTAAATTAAATTAAAACAACAGTAATTTCACATGAGGATGCTCTGACTGTCATTTCATATCTGTGCACACATGGTAAGTGTAAACCATTCTCTTAAGTAATAAGTAAATAAGTGCTCTTAATTTCTATCTATTCATGTTAAATTTAAGACTTTAGCTAATATACTTCGATTATATTTATAACGTTTTGAAGAGCAGAAGACAGAAATTAGTAATGTATTTAAATTACTCTACCTACTTATGCACATGGTATTTGTCTGTCCTGGTTTCAGCTGGGATAGAGTTAACTGTCTTCCTAGTAGCTGGTACAGTGCTATGTTTTGAGTTCAGTATGCGAAGAATGTTGATAACACTGATGTTTTCAGTTGTTGCTCAGTAGTGTTTAGACTATAGTCAAGGATTTTTCAGCTTCTCATGCCCAGCCAGGGCACAAGAAGTTGGCACAGGACACAACCAGGGCACCTGACCCAAACTGGCCAACGGTGTATCCCATACCATGGGACGTCCCATCTAGTTTAGGAACTGGGAAGTGGGGGCGGGGAATCACCGCTCAGGGACTGGCTGGGTGTCGGTCGGCGGGTGGTGAGCAATTGCCCTGCGCATCATTTGTACATTTCAATCCTTTTATTACTACTGTTGTCATTTTATTAGTGTTATCATTATCATTATTAGTTTCTTCTTTTCTGTTCTATTAAACCATTCTTATCTCAACCCATGAGTTTTACTTCTTTTCCCAATTTTCTCCCCCATCCCACTGGATGGGGGGGAAGTGAGTGAGCGGCTGCATGGTGCTTAGTTGCTGGCTGGGGTTAAACCACGACACTGTCTTAGGCATAGCAAGTACACAGCAAAATGGGCTACTATGATTTAACAAGAGTTGATTGAAAAACAAATTCATTATTTCTTCAGAGATCTTTCATTACTAAGTTTTCATAAAACTAGAGTTGGACAGAAGTCAAAGAATAAAGCATTACTATTTTTCACATAAATTCAAAGTTTTTCTTTTCTTCAAAATTTCCAAGAAAACACTTTGATTTTGAGAAATGTCTTTTAAAGAAGATCTTTTTTTCAGGATGAGAAAACTATGTACTTGCCATCATAATTTTAAGTACCTCCACACATCTAAAAATAATGCCAAGATAAGTCTTCTAAAAAAAAAAAAAAAAAAAAGAAAAAGAAAAAACATTTCCATTGAAGACTGACAGAAAGCAATTGCTCAATATTTCCTGTCAAGCAGCTTCAGAGGTTTTGGGGACCTGGAAAAGATGACAAGTCAGACAGTTTTTTCCCCTCTAACATAAGGCTTTTGCAAGTGGCTTTCATTTTCAGAGCTGTCGTAACACATCTCAGCTATTTGGAAATCCAATCTGTTTAACCAAAGCAAACGCTATGATTTTTATTTATATATATATATATGTATATATACACACACACATACATGCACACGCCCACCCCGACTTGCATGTTCAGCATACCTTTTTCTTAAAATATTCTTATTGAAAGCAACCACTAAGTTGAAGTCAAGAAAGAGTGTATGGACTCGTACAGCCTGCAGTATGCTTACAAGTCCTGTTCTCCTGGAACCCTGCTGAAGCATCCTATAAATCCACATCCAGATATTCTTCCAAGAAGAAACACAGGAAATTTTTTTCTATCATGGAACTAGATGTAGCAAGATGTGCCCCTGTATCCTGAACCATAAGGTACATCTTACAAAAGAGAAGCCATTTTCTTCTCTAAGCTCTTCTCCTCCTGTCATTTCATACTTTCCTGTTTCTGTTTTCAGTAACTAGATGAACTCTTCATACCTGGACCTGCCTTGCTAAGTGTTTCCTCATCTGTAAAAGACCTACATGTGGTAAATTTTCTCCTCATTTCAGGATTAGGTCACATAGCTATTTCAAAACAAACCTAATCACCTCATACCCTTCAACTGCAGTTAACAGATTACACTGTGTCTTTTAATTTTGTTTTAGAAAACTAGTAAAAGAAGGAGATCTGTGATTTGAACTCACCGGAAATGGTTGGGCTTTGACTGAAGATAAAGGACAAGCAATAGGAAATGCTTGGTAAAAGTGATAGACAAACTTTTCAAGGGCCTGTAGCACAACAGAGCAGCGAGATGAATACAACTACGTCAACATCAAAGATGCCATTACCTGAGAAAGTGAAAAAAAAATAATCATTCCATTAGAAGTATTAAAATAGGCACTGCATTGAAAAATTCCTGAGCACACAAAAATGATTGTTGCTCCTGTGGCCTCAACTTATACCACCATCAGCAAGAGCTCAGAGACAGTGTTGCCTTCCTTTATCTCCTTCTCATTGTACAGCACCTAGCCATGATACAGAACATACATCATACCTTGAAACAGCTTATTTTTATGGAACAGATCATTAGCTGGGGTAAATCAGCATGCGGCTCTAAAGTTTCTTTATAGTCTACCAATAAATTAAGAGAACTCATTAAATTATAAGAAGAATGAGCCTTGAAAAATAGTGTTTCCAAAGATCACGATACACAATGCATTCTGCAGGACTGATGCTAATGGGGCACACCCTTAACTGTGCAAATAATTCAAACTCTTGGCACCAGTAATCAAGATTTGAGCTTTATATGATTATTAGAGGCAATGTCTTCAGTGAGTATGTCTGTTTCTCTATCTACTCATTTATGCTTTTAAACAAATGCAGTGCTACTATATTTCAGAAAAGCCATAAGCACACGATTCCTTGCTTGTTAAAACATCTTTACTAACAAGTTGCCTGTTTCACTTGTTTCAGAAAGATGGAAATAAACATATTTTCATTTGCGTTTCAGTAAATTATTCTGCAACCCATATGCAGTGTCTTGATGCAGTTTGAAAGGTGAACAGATGGGATTTTATTTTTAGCTCACGTTAAACACAGCCCATCAAACACTCATTTGCCTGATATACTATCATAATATAGCTTACTACTCAGCCTTTAATGTATATCTTTGCCTGCCTTGTAACATCCAAATGACAAAAGAGAACTGTGTGATAAATATTTAATTACAATCATAATGATCGTTTTGTCACTGAAAACTAGCAATTTTAAGGGAATGGTAGGACTTGGAGTTCACAGAGGAACATTTAGCAACTACATGTTATTGAAATCAAAGCACAGTTTTTAATTATAATATTCAGGCACTTTCAAGATTTGAAGAGTACTTGCGGGGACCAAATATATGCTTGTATATTGACACATAAGGCATTTGCAACACCTGTTAGGTATCAACAGAAGTAGGCCAAAACTTTCTTTCAATAGTTAACTATACATGCCTTCAGTTGCATTTTGGATACAACATAATAGTTTGTATAATAAAATATCATTACAAAAGCATAGGATAGAATGATAAAGTAGAGGTAAGTGCTAAGACTGACTCATGCTTCCTAACTCAAATAATTCATGACATAAAGTTTAGTGTAGCCTCCACACCAGACTTTTAAATGTTGGGGTTTTTTTTACTGGGTATGTACCCAACCATGCAGAAGAAAGACTGAGTTTTCCAGGTTTGCATGGTACAATTTTTAATTTTGGATGTTCTCAGTAGACACCATTCTACAGTCAAACTACTCATCCCTTCGATGGGATCTATCGGACAAAGGATAGCAGAATCAAAGGCCAGCCCACCACCACAGAGAGCATTTATTTCACACAAAGACCTCACCAAATGAGAAATGCAGTTGTGAGAGTTAGGAAAAAACAGAGAGCAAGAACCCTCCAGGATTTTTTGTAGGTATCTGAAGGAAAAGGTGCAAATGGTTCACCAGAGCACCTCCTGTCCTAATGATCATCTTGCATGTTTTAGGGAAATCTCAGCAAATACAGAGGAAAAAAGAATCACAACTCTGCAACAGAGCTGCAGCAAAGTATTCTATGTCCTAGAGAAATTGCCACCAGCTTTCTAATGCTGCATCTTTGACAGCACTGAAGTATGTGGTCAAAGCATACACGTACTGCAGGTTTTATTGGAACCACAAAAAAATGCAATAGACCAAAACCATCAAAACTAAAAACAATCAAATTTCTGTTTGAATCTGGGCCAACTCTCTTGGCACTACACTACATCAGGTCTATACCCTTCAGTATCTATTTCAAGAGTATGATCCTTCAGCACCAGCACCTTCAAGGGCAACACAGCCTATTAGTATGTGTTAGCTGCTGTTAGAGTCAACATAGCAGCTTCCCTCCAAATAAGAGATAGGTTTCTGCAGAGAAATGGCTAATAATTTTCACATGACAGAGGAGGTGAAAAGTTTTCACACAACCCAAACACTGCCTTTCATTTTCACAGAGGATTTCTGCTGTGAGGAGCAAAATGCCATCGAGACAAATGATCACAAGAACCAGCAGAAAGAATTTATGTTAAAATAGAGCTATACCTTTAGTCACCATCAAGGCTTTTAATTTGGCTTGGAAAAATAACAGGCTGAAACATGGAAGGAAAAAGTAAGGTCCTGGTGTCTCATAGGGCTTGATTTTCATATTTGATGGGAAAGACTAAATGTGCTTACATACCACTCACTGCTGAATCAGTTCATGGTAAGCAGATGCTACCCTCTCCCTCAAATCTTTGCTCATGCTCTGTGCTTCTATCCGTATTACAAACATGACAGACAATAGTGATAATAAAGTACCCAGAAATAGTACAAAATCCCATGTGAAGAAGATAAATCAAATGAGACAAGTCAGCTATATATAAAGGCCCTAAATTATTCAAGCTGCCTAAACACCCAGAAGTGCACTCACAGCTTTATACTAATGATTGCAAATTCCAAGAAGCATGGCTATATCTTTTTTCTATTTTCTTTTTTTTTTCCCCAAAAAGTTAGGCACATAGGAATTAAGTCTTTAAATCCTTATTTAGTCAGCAGACGCTCTGTACTAATCAATATGGAAAACAATGACAATAGGAAAGGAGCAGATGGTTTGAAGACAGAGAATGAAGATAAGCTGAGAGAGACCTGTGTGAAGATACCAAGTGCATACTCTAGCATTTCTTAAACACTGATAACCTACAATATAGCTCTTTAATAGATAGATTTGATTTGAAATAACATTTTAAGCAGAAAGGTCAGATGAGTCTCCACATTTAGTCAGCAATAAACCTTTTTTCCAAGCTTTTTTTTTAATCAAATCACATAAGGGAGAGAGAAGATTATTTCCCACAGGATGCTGATCATTGTGATGTTTGAAACATTCTCATCATACACTAATAGCTAGGAACATTTCTTCATCCTTTGTTGGTAACTTTTCTAATGCAAGAATTAAATCCGAAACAGGGAGAGGAAGAAAAAATTAGACTAGTATTTTTGCAGTATTAAAATTAATTTTTTTCCTGAATCATGTTTCTGATACATGATACATGGGCTCAGAAGACAAAAGAAGGAAGAAAATGTTTTGATAATTTTAGATATGAAATTAGTATTATTCTCCATGTGAAAACTGACTCCTCAATAGGTTGATATGTACAGGAACCTTAGAAAATTTTAACAGAAGAATCCTAAGTCCAAAGTATTTCATTTTTTACATTACTCTTGGTAGGATCACTGCAGCCTGGAACCCTAGAATAGTACTGTAAAGCATTTGTTTTCCTATTGATTTATAAATTCAAAAAACAAGGGAAAATAGCTGCAGTCACCTA
The DNA here is from genome assembly GCF_964188355.1 of Buteo buteo. Taxonomy (NCBI): domain Eukaryota; kingdom Metazoa; phylum Chordata; class Aves; order Accipitriformes; family Accipitridae; genus Buteo; species Buteo buteo. The sequence continues at coordinate 16,765,808 of NC_134175.1, read as the reverse complement.
CTGTTGATAAATATCAATCAGGGAACGAACTAGGCAAGCTGATGGGAAGCATCAGATTTTAGCTGTGCTGGGTTTCTCTGCCTTGGGCTCGTTAGCCAAGAGAAGAAAGGGAGGGACAGGTGTCTGGAAATGCCCATCAGCTGCTTCTGCTGAAGTAGCAGCAGCCTTATGTTAAGGACATAATTAACACAGGGCCAAAAGGGTACAGGAGCATTTCAGAAGACAGTTTTGCTGAAGCGATTCTTCCAAAGGCAGGAATATCGGAAAGGATGGACCCTGCTTTTTCACATAGGAGCAGTGAGCTCCCAAAAAAGTACATATGTGATCTGGAGAAGTAATACATAAGAATCGAAAACACGTAGATGTATAACCTCAGACCCCAAGAGCAGAACACCTGCATGGCTTCCAGCCATTTCTTATTATTTCACTGATACACTCTCTTCTCAATGTGCCATGGAGCTGTGACAAACTAAATCACCAAAACTATTCAGGCTAAAAATCCTTCACTCCCCACCTCCCAGAACTACAGGGTTTCATCCTAAACCTCAGTTATTGTAGTAGCACTAAAAAGAGAAGTTGATCTAACAAAGTTTTACATCTGTGAAAGCATCAAAGCAGTATGTTTTAAACATCCTAACTAAAACAATTCATAACTATAAAATAAAGCAGGGAAAACCTTAATAAGTAAAAAAACCCACACAATGTTAACAAAGATAAACACAACATTTTGCAGACATTGAGTAAAACACAAAATATACCTTCAGCAACATTTCTTGGCAGAAATTTCAAGATATGGAGAAAATCAGTGGCAGACATCTATTTCAGGTGTTGCATGTTTCACACTGAGGTTTAAAACTCTGGCTGAACATTCATACTTCATATACTTATCGAAGCAGCTCTCTCATCTAGGTACTGACACTAAATTTCTCTGGTTTTCTTTTCTTTTCAGTAACAAATTTTAATCAACCTTTCTCCTGTGCAGGCTCTGTAAATACTGTCATACTTGTACCAAACCAGCAATCATGTTAATTCTGCATTGTTAATTCTTTTTGTTCATTAGCCATCCCTGCCCTTCAGTATTTGCAACTTCTGGTAGGAGTCCTGGAAGCCTAAAACTCTCCACAGGATTCTATTTAGGACAAAGTACTTAAAAAAAAAATTCTTCAAGTTGCTCATTTTATGCTGCATTAAATCTTCAAATCTTTGCTAGTTCATGTTTTTATGCTGTGATAATCAATTGATCTTCGCCCCATTTTTAGCATCAAAGAAAGACCAACAGAAATTATTCTAATGAAAGTTAGGAGCTCCTCCAAGAAGCAAAATGGGAAATTTTTCCATCACAAGTACATTTCCAAAATGACAATGACATTACAAATTGTAATTTAACGGGTTTTTACTAAGGGTGTTTGTCTACCTCACCTTCAAGAGAACTTCACACTCAACCTCTGTGCAGCTTTCACATGAAGCCTTAATCCATGGGTAAGGTCATGCCATGCTGGAGGAGAAGGAGGAGGAAGACATTAGAGATATGGGAAGAAGTTTTATTCTTAACCAAGGAAAGAAAACTTTTGTTTGACCTAGTGGTGTGTGTCACTGCATGTAACTGATATGCAAATATAGTCAATTCTATTCATCAATACATTCCCTCAAATTATCCAAAAATTCTTTCCCTGTAGACTTTTTTTTTTCTGCTTTAGACTACATTTCTAGTAGGTATAATAAAACTATGATTTTTCTCAGTGCTTACCTGCTACCACACCATAATGAGTTTTATATCCCTAGAGTCATTTTCAAATGAGTTTACTTCTTATTTATGATTTTTTCCATCAGCTTTAAATATGATTTTAAAATGCTGTTTCAATTGTTTGCCAGTTTTGGTGGTTTTACAGATGTATATCCTTATTAAAATAATCAAAACCAGGAAATTATGTAACAGGAAGGTTTTTGTGGGCATAAATGCTGCAGTGCAATAAAGAACATACATATAACCTGCACCTAAAAAAGTAGTCTTAAAACCACTCTACTCAAAGTGTCATTAAACTTCAATTTATTTCTGTTATGTTTCTGCATCCCAATATATAACTCTTCAACCTTTCACCTTTCCAAGATGTAAAATTAACAATACTAACATTTACAGGATATTGGTTTAAACACGTCAGTAGGGGAAAATGAAAAACTAGAAACAGAACAATGTTTATCAGTTGCAAAGATCTAGCCATGATAAATGCTAACATTACCGTTGACAAAATTATACACCTGAAAGTATTTTTCTCTTCAAAGTAGAAGTTTCTGTATTTCTGGCAGGTGACATTTATATAAAATGTACGACAAGAATTACCATGGCAACAAAAATATATAAAAAGAAAGGTTTATTTTTTTTCTATTTCTTTTTCATTTTTCTTTCAGAATAGGTTATCTTGGAGCACTAAGAAATCTTTATATTCTTTTTCTGCGACTCTGCTATTGAGCTCCCTTAATTATTGACCTTTGGCCAGAGATGCTGGGCTGCCCACGAGTCTCAGTACTAAGAGGTGTTACACTGCTTTTCATTTCAGACGCTAAGGTGTGTTGCAAATCATAATTGTAATACTAAATGAATCCACCAAAAGGAGACACTTGCATATGAAGAATAATAGGTACATTACAAGGCCCATCTCTTGGGATATTTAAATTAGATTGAGAAAAAAAATCCTGGTAGTACACATACCACCCAGTAGAGAACAATCCTGAAGGAGATGGAAAGCACCTATTAGTTTTACTTCTATTCCTCTATAATTTACAGGATTCTGTGCTAACAGACATATAGCTCCATTCCACTGAATTAAGAATATTTTATTGATTTCAAACTCTCTCATAAACTTGAAATATTTTAATTACTAAGTAATCCATTTTGCATTTCACAGACAGCAATTTGCTGAGCAACATAAACCTAACAAAACAATGTCTGATTGAAAAAGTGAAATACATTCCTGTAAACAGAAAGTACCTGGTGTGTCCTTGAAGTCTATCGTTTTGGGAAGGTGCCAGAGAAAAATACTAAAACCCATAATGCATGAGAGGATTGTTTTTGCTTTTAAGAAGTCAACTTTTGAAATTCCCATAGATTAACATGAGCCAGAACCCACCAACATCTGCACTTCAAAACTGCTTAGAAAATGTGTTAGGGAGATAAAAGGCAAGTATCTGCTATAGGGTCCACTCCGGAGACAGACAAGAGAAAGTTGATAAGGGTCCCCATTCAGTGATCATAAAAAAAAAAACCAAAAAACTTCCTTCAGCATCCAATACTCCTCTTAATACCAGTACAGTAGCTTTAAAGCAGCATTTAGCAGCTTTGTAGCTTACACACAAAAGCAAATTAAAATCTCCGCTCTCCTCATCTCAGCCTTGCTGGCTGCCATGCTGCAGCCCAGGCTGTCACAATAACAGCTCCAAGCTTTCAGATGGCAAGTTCCCCTTTGCAGCTCTGAAGGCAGCTTAATTACAAGAAAGAATTGCTATCCCTACTTTACAGATGAAGACACAGCTAAACAAAGGGATCGTATCTGCAGCAAGTATGAGACATTAAAATCAGATCTTTATCCTGAAGACCATACAAATATGCTGCAGGGCCTGTCAACTTTTCTCCTTCGTTAGCATAAATATTTCTTGGTTGCGTCAATCAGTGTGGGTGCATATGCATTTGAAAACTTACGAGGTTTGTACATGGTCTAGAAAAGTATCATGTTACAGTTGAACGTGCAAGACTACAACATTTCCTAAAGCTAGGCCAAAATCAAACAGCATAGATATGAATGTAATCGTTCTCCCTATGCTACAGATCTCTATGGACTCTGCAATTTTGCTTGGAGCTCTACAGTTCATGTGATAAAAAGACATGGATTAAAAATGTCAACTGTTCTCAATGTAAATACATATACTATGGTATTCAAATTACAAATCTGCTATAGCAATGTAGTTTTAACCTGCAAGAAGCACAGAAATGGAGATTAATCACTGTAAAGATCAAGCAAGTAGAAGATTTTTTTTTTTTTTAAGATTTTTTAAGTTATGGCCTATTTTCAAGATAAAGTAATGCATCAAAATTGAACTCAGTTTTAATCTCCTTTTTTTACTTCCTTTCATTTTGCAGTCCACATTTAATCTGAATTAATATCTAAAATGTTTGGAACAACAATGTAGTTAGGCCCTCAACAAAACTCCACCAGAAATTTCCGTTAAAATATTTCAACTATTTTTCCTTTCTTTCCACTAACAGCAAGACAAGGGAAAAGGGGAAAGAAAACTAAACAAAACCAGTTGTTTTGCTGGAAGAAGTGCTGTGGCTTTCTTTGAGCAAAGTTACCTAAATCCAAACCATCAGCACCTATACGTTAGCATAAGGAGTAAACTAGAGGCACCCACAATACATAGATCAGAGTAGCCAGCATTTGCAAAAGAAATGAAGTAGCAAGTCATCACATTGTAGCTCAAGATTTTCTGCTGATTGTTGTCATCGTGGTATGTGACCATCACACACTAATTCCAAACACAATAATTCTGAGTGAAGTTTTTATCAATATGAAGGCAAACTCATTTGGACGAACATTCTCTTTGCTGCAAGCTTCTGCCTTGCAGATATGCAAGAGGCACAAGAGAAGAATCCAGCTTTGAGTTTGGATGCAATGTGACATTTCATTGCATTGTGCCTGCAAATTAGATTTTAAAAGTCCAAGCCTAGCTTATCCTTGTGTTTATTTCAGTTGTTCCTCAAAAACTGACTCTCACTTCTGTCCCCCTGACATTTCCTTCTTCCAGAGACAAAGCTAGAAATGCTGAATATAGCATAAATACAGTGTGTGGGGCACCCATATTCTCTTCCTTTTTATGCCACAGAAATGTATTTGTTCTGTATGTACATCTCCAAATTCTTCCAGTGTTTGACATCTGGATCATGGTGTTTGGTGGGTGAAGCACTGGTGGGAGAAGGTGACCCCCTCCTCACGACATCAGATCCCAGGAGAGATCTCTGGTTTTTCCTTCTCACTGTTGGACAAAAGAGCAGGAGAAACCTTAAGGCATAGGAAGGGAAGCTGAAGGACAGCCAATGCAGGAGGAAGGGCTGGCTGAACAGCATGGCACCTCTCGCCAGACGCAGCTCCGGTCAGAGGGCTGCCCAGGGCTTTATTTAAAGCATGAAAGACATGCTGCTGAATTTTCTGCTTCCTGACTCTGGCTTGGAACGCTGCCCACTGGTGTTTGACCTGCACTGAAAAACTCAGCAAGGAGTAAAACACAGCCATTTTCTGCAACCCTTATTTGCAGTTTGGAGGACTTTGTTCAGATGGTTTTGGAGCTTTAAAGTTTTGGAATAAATCTGGCTTAACACCAGCACTTAAAAATTCAAATAAGCGTTTCAAAAACGAGGGTCCTGAAGAGCCTTTTACCCTGCATTTATTGAAAATCTAAGACTCTTATGCACTAAGCCACGTTATCCAGGAAGGAGGAGACCTGTGGGAAGAGAAAAAAGTGAGCTAGCCCCATGCAAAATGCATAAGTCTTGATAGCTTTCTCTAGTCCACCATATGCATATTTCATGAATTCATTACAGCAACTACTGCATCTATAAGTCAAATAAGCCCAATTGTTCAAATAAAATGACCAGCTTGATATACAGAAAACAGACACTGTTGGAGGAATACTGACACTCTCCAAGCTGAAACTGCTACACAGCTGTCAAGGCTACCGACTGTCCTGTAGGCTTGACCAGAAGGAAAAATAGGAGAAAAATACAGTTATTTCCACAGCATCTGCATGAAGGAAAATTACTAAAAGGCTGTTATAACCCAAACACTGATCCTCAAAAACAGTTGTAGTAGCTGAGCTACAAACTGTACTTTCAGTTATTGCTAACTCATGTCCAAAATGAAAGTTCATAGATAACAGACGATGTTCACGACCAGGATCTGTATGGGGATGAACACTAAAAAGATGACAAGGATGGAAAGAAACTAGCAGTACAAAAATACTCTGTGGTTCCCCCTGTCAGACTGAGTGCTATGTATTTTATACATGAAAACCGCTTGAGAATAAAATGGGAACGAGAATTTCAGGATGTCACATGCAAAAAGACATGGTTGTACAGTGCTTTTCAGCAAGGGTCAATACTAGTTTCAAACAGGGCCCTACACTGCTTTATGGCTTCCATATGGGAAACTATTCCTGATCATCTTCAAATCCGCTCCAGCGGGCACTAACTACAGGCAGAGCCCCTTCCCACAGCCTGGAAGGAGGTATGGAAGAGATGCGTACGCAGTGTACAGAGCCATCAGGAATTGTAAGGACTGTGCAAAAGTATAAAAAAAAGCTGTCCAATACCAATGGAAATTGTTTTTCACCTAAAAGGACCAGCAGACACACCCCTAAGAAAGGCCCAATTGTTTACAAGCATGGATACACAGAGATTCAAAAGTATTATTGATGGGGTTGATCAGAAGTCCAAACAATGAAGAACAATAATCTGAACACCTATTCTTTATTGAGAGTCAGATAAAAATAGAATTTAGACCTAAACACCTCCAAATTTTGAACAGCAAAACGCAATTCAAGGTTTTCAAAATTGAGACTCACAAGGAATGTCAGGAGAGCATTTCAGCCAAGACCAGGAGGGTATTACCATCATCCACTCCAACTTCCACGCACCGGGTCCCACACTGAGCACCCTCTGAGTGCATGACCTGGCTTCCTTTTGGGTGAAATGAAGCAAAACAGCTATGCTCCAGAAATGTACCTAAAAGCTCTTCTACAGGTAGCAAGCATTCAGTCCACAACACTGGACTAGATAGAGTTCAAAGTGGGCAACAGCATATTTCATCAGGTACTTATACCACCTCACTCTTGTGAAAACACTGATCCAATCCTCCTTTCTAACACAGATACAGCCGAACAACATGTTAGTTTTTCTTTACCAAAAAAAACCCCACCAAAATGAATCATTTAATCCTTATGTTTGGAGGCATGGAAATTTAATGTTTTCATTTCTCAACCAGTTTGATATTCACTCACTAAAGCATGGTTTTCAAGAGCCACTTACATTTAGCAGGCTTTCAACTTGTCACTGTCCAAGTACTGCCTTAAAAAAAAATAATATTTAACCTTTCTTCTATGGGTAGAAAATAAATGAAAGTTCGTGAACTTTATACAGTCACATTTGTGTGTTGAATGAACTTCATGTGCCTCCAGCAAAGCTCTATGACATTCGCCACTTCAAAGTTTAAAAGTGTGTTCTAATAAGAGGTCAAGAGAAAGAGGAAAAAAAAAGGGAAAGTCCTTCAAGGTTATAAATATATTAGACAGGAAAAACATTTCTGCTCTGCTAAATGCCTGTTTAAATATAAATCTATCAGTCTGATGAGGTTAAGACCCTAGAATGTAAATTTACGTCTGATTTTGAAAGGACAGTGGTGGTGTTCCCTATTTTTCATCTTCCTCTGTTCTTTCTAAATACTCTAAAGTTCCTGAGGTTTTGGACTTTAGGATTTAAAAATAAAAAGACAAGATTGAAAAAAAAAAAAAAAGTTGTCTGAAGCAGCTAACTACTTTCTGGGAGAAGATGGAGTTAATTATTTTGAATGGACAAATAAACTGTATGGCTGGCCATAAAAAAAGAAATGAGGGAAAGAGGAATACCTGCATACAGACTTTGCCATAACAGATATATATTCCAGGAATACAGTTATTGAAGTTAGTAGAGTAACTATAATGAGATAAAGATTTTTATTTCAGAGTAGTATTTTCACAGAGGACAGTATTCTGGAATTGATAATATATGATGGTTGCTGCTTCGTGGCCATTAAGATTATTCTTCCTGTTTTAATACGCTCGCATTCATGGTGAATGCCATGCCAACCCAGCAACACTAAACACTCATTCCTGCATCAAAAAGACCCAGTTTTGGTAATCTCTCCCTCACACTCAATTGTATCATGTAGATAAACTTCAGGTTTTCCCACAATACAAAATGAGGTAGGTAGTATATTCAAGCAATGCAGTAAGATATCACAGGATCTTTTCTTGCCCCAGGAGTTGAGCATATTGTATCTGTCAGCACATTTTAGTACAACAGACAATTAGTTTATATAAAGTAACTTTTCTCCAATCACAAAATCAATTCTCAGTCCAAAGTTTTAGAAGGGGCCTGAAGCATATGTGCAACTTAAAACCATTCTCCAGCCTTTATATATTATGCAAATACCTGCTTGGCTGTTACTGTACAGGTCAAAAATAGAGAGGGGTAGAACAATCCATTTGTTCCCCTCCATTTTTGGCTTGTGAATTAACAGCCCCACTTTGAAAGTGTCAAACTGGTCTAAATAGCCTGTGACTGAAGCTACATCGAAGTTCCAGGATTCTGCTATATCAGAGGCTAAATTTGTCCTGCAGCTGCATCACTTCTGCCCATCCCATGACTTTACTAACCTGAACCTAATTAAATGTCTTTTGTCAGAAGAATTAGCCTGTGATAGAAGAACTCTGAAAAACTATTAGCTTATTTAAAAATAATTTGTTCTATTTCTCTTTAGGTGAGGGCTATTAACTAATATTAGATATGCATTCAGATATTTAAAGATGTAGTTATATATTCCACCTCACTAAGAAATACATACCTGTCTCATAAAATTTTATAATGCCTAAGTTCCTGTTTTATACTTTCTAATTGATGTGATTTTTATCACTGAAAGGATAAATCTGGCATTCGTAATAGGAAATACTCATTTAAATTAAATCATATATTTAAAAACTGCCATGCAGAGAAGTTGAATGAATAGCATAAAACTTACATCACTCTATTAATTCTTTCCTTCTTTTTTTAACCCTGTTGTATATTTAAATTTCTAATTTTTTTGGTTTATATACTGTAAACTTTAAGGTTTGTGATCACTCCTGCATCTGTGAACACTTTGGCATTTAGGCTTAGAAACTTCTGATCTTGTATTAACATACAAGCCTGAGCCTGCAAATTCTTTCAGGGTAACTTCTTGCATTTCCTTTTGAGATATCTGCAGAAAAGCATTTATTAACTACAAGAGTTAAAGTAAAATTTGGTATATAGTTTCTAAAGATTAAGAAAGCAAAAACTGCAAAACTAACAAAATCATGCTGATTTACAGGATAGCCAGTATCTGATATTCAGGGTTTACCTGAATGTTAGCCAATAACAAGAAAAACCTTGCTTCTAAAAAAAAATCAAAAATTCTGGCATTCCAAAATTTCCATTAACCAAGTTTTGAAAAATCTGAAGGACAATCAGGTTTAAAAAATATAAGACATTGTGTTTGCTGAACAGAAAAATCTGACATTTTAAATTTTTTCCCCGTTTATTTAGATATTTCAGGGAAAAAAAAATGGGAAATTTTGAAAACTTGAGCTGGAAAAAAGTTAGACATTCATTTCTCCTCTTATGGAATTCTTGCTAGAATGAATGTATTTATATTCTTTGGTTGGAGCCATTTATCTTTGGTCCTCAACAGTTAAAAACAATGGGTTTTTATTACCAGGACCACAATGAAAGAGAAAAGAATGAAAGACAAACTGAAGGCAACCTCGTTTAAAATTTTCTTTAAAACAAGCATTAGATCCACTGCATTATTTAAATTAGATATATTGGGAAGATTAATTTTTTAAACAACACTCAAAGTAGTAGAAAAAATAATATATCCTCTAGCCTTCTATGTTTTCATCTTCTGTTTTCACTATGCCAATGGTTTAACACTGGTTTTCTCTTAAATCTATGCAGGTGTGTCAGATGTTGCAAAGGTATAGGCAAATAACTTTATCTGGACTAATATACAAGCTTAGATAAAAAAATACTTCCAGGAATTGATGAATAGGATATTTGACAGCACTAGTAAGGCACAACAGAATAATAATTGTATCTCTACTATTACAAGATTCATCAGTATAGTAGGAAATCCATTGCTTATACAATCACAGAATTTGAACTGTGAATTCCTGCAAGGCACTAAAACCCAAGCTCAAGCAGCATGATGCTTTATAGAAAGTAAAGACTGCACTTAATCTATTGCAGTATTTAGTAGACATACCTATACTCAGACAATACTTCAAATACTAATTCAAATCAATGCATATTTTAACAATGCTTATTTGCCCCCCAAAACTCACACCTCATGTGAAAGGGTGAAAATTTGCATTAGGCTATTAAAATAGGCAAATTTTACACTACTCTTATGTGGTAGACATTCATTCTGATGGCATCCCTCGCCTCACCAGAAAATTTGCCTATCCCTTCTGTGGGCTGTAAGTAATAAGGTAGAAAGACTTTCAAATATGTCACCCTTAAAGGGCTGATAGCTTTAATTCTAGCTATCTGGAAATTTCTTTTAACATTTCTTTTAACAGATAAAGACACTTTGTCAAAACCTAAAATTTCTGTGAAACAGAATGTAACATGTTCCCTGACACATTTTTGTGTAGATGTTTTCAAACATCCTATTGTCATAACTGCAAATTGACATTTCACTAAAAGTGAATTTTTTTAAAAAATAGCAAAGTAACTGACAAAAGCAATTTTTTTTTTCTTGTAAATATTTACAAGATTTTGAGATATCATTCTGATTCAGGATAGTTTTTCAAATATAGGTTGAAATATCACTTAGTGCTACTACACACAGAGTAACAGTCTCTCATAATTACAACCGAGCATAATAAGTAAGTTTTCCATTCAAAATGTATCAGCTTTCTAAGAAGCCATTACAAATTTCAGAGGGGGAAAAGGATTTTCTGAAAACTCCACAGATTTGTACTTGCAACCATTATCTTTCTTACCATTAGTTCAACTCTGCTCTTAGATGGAGCTAGCCAAATCATGTAAATATGAAGAATAATGCTTTGTGAGGGGATTTCAGCTTCTACACCTTTTTAGGATGATATTCAGACACTTCTATTTCTAATAGTTGCAATTCTACATTTTTCATAAAATTCATCTACTTTAAAACAAGACCCTGAATTGAAAGTCAATTTTTGCCTGGCTTCTTTAAGGGAATAATAAGAGTTCATGGCTGTAAAAAAAGATTGAGACCATGTAGCCACTGACTATGCTAACAATAAAAGCTCACCATATGCTTAATTCACCATAATCTTTGAGCATCATCTGCTTATTTCACCCTTGGTGACACCCTCTATGCTTGTATTGGCTTTTTACCAGACAATCATTGTGTAACAGTTTTCATACCAATCACCTACAGTTTCCTGCAAACTTGTGAACATCAGGTCCTTAACTCTTCCAGAGGATGAGAAGGATAAGCAAAGAACACAGGAAATGTCTTTAGTAGGTGATTATAAGGAGTTCAGAGTTACCTGTTGATCTTTTAAATTGCCATTCAAAGCAATGTTTCAAAACCTAAGATTATAAAAAACTCAGTGAGCTGCTATTAGGTTCTCCAGAGCCCTAATAAACACTGATTAGAGTTAAAACATACTGCTCTAAAGACTCCACTACATGACTGTAAAATATATTCATTATGTGTAAAAAAGTCACACTATCTTTATAGCAATGCATATTTATCTCTATGTTTTTGTCGATCTCCAGAAAGAACAATAGAACCTATTAATCCACAAAAGGTGAGGAACAATTAAAATCTCCAGTGGTTTCAACCAGACACAATAAGGAAAGAACATATGACTTCCAAAATGTGTCATACAAGTTATACATGCCAGTATGTGTTATCTTTGTAAAAACTATGCTGTTTACATATGTAATGCTATATATATGCTATTTAGTGTAATATTAAACAGAAAAAGGTATCAAATAGGTTTTCACATCTTTAAGCAGAGAGATAGATAACTAAACAGAAGACAACTGCAGTATAACTTACCCCATCCTTAACATTGCTGCAATTTCATAACAAAAATATGTTGTTTATACAGCATTTATAATAATCTTTGACTGCTAGCTATCATTTCCAAATCATTTTCCTAATATCATGTGCCCTGTGTCTTTTGATAACATTTTTTTATGACACTACAGCAGGGAATGCAACCCCCCCACTGGGGCTCACTAAGCCAGCTCATGCATCACTCACCCGTGGATTACTTCTCACGCACTCTTGATATCAAATGTTTGAAAAACCAAGTGCTAGCATAACTAAATACAGCTAAAAAGTACTTATGTTTCTCACATTTAATGAGCTGCTAACCCTTAAACAATATTCTTGTGGAGCAAAGAGATATTACTGACAAATACTAGACAGCAATAAGGCAACTCATAAGTAACATGAAATCCAGTAAAAGTAACTAGTTACTTAAACATAAAACAAAACCAACATAAAATGGCTGTATTGAGCCACATCAAAAGTTTATCCAGCCACGTCTCTTGTTTCTGACAGCTGCCAGCAACAAATATCTGGGAAAGAATGCAAGAACCACACAAGTATAAAATGCTAATTCCATATAACGCTCTTCCAGGTTCCAGTCATTGCCACCTCAGGGGCTTCTGACACCAGAGATTGCAGTTTAGACCACAATCATTGAGCAGATTGCATCTAACACCCTCCTGGATTTTTCTTCGGTAAATACATCTGCTAACTTTTTGAAAACTCACAAATCCTGAAAAAATTGATTACACTAAATTACCAATGATTCAGAAGTCAGACTATTATAAGAAACAGGAAATGTCCTAAGTGAAATTACAATTCTTCACAAATAGTAGGAACAACAGGATTTTATGACACTGCATGCAGTTACAACTCAATTGAATGAAAAAGCAAAAATACATGCATGGTTATAACTGGATATGCACTTACAGAAGGCTACATACACACATAGCAATGCTTAACTGCACACGCTAAACAGCGGTCTCGTTAGTTTTGATGGAGAAAACTCTAGGCTGTATTTCCAGGATACTCTCAAGTTACTGGAAAATATGCAAGAAGCTAAACCTTTGATGGCTTATTCATTATCCAGTTTTAATTCCTGCATTGGTGGTGAGGAAATTACAATATAAGGAAGCATCCTCAAAATTAATTAGGCTACACTCTCTGGAAATCACCACTTTAAACAAGTTTCAGATGATGGACATAACAGTCAACAGTGTTCTAGACTTCACTTTAAAATACACAAATACAGCAAAATATTATTTTTCTGCATTTTGTTCAATGCCCTTTAACAAATACCTTTTGACTGCATTCTCACACATTTTGAAGTCATTTACATTGTCAGTGTACCCAAGCAAATGACTTCACATATAAAAATATTCACTAAAGTATTTTAAAATGTATTTCAGAGTAGTTTATTATCTCCATGCACATTAAAAACAGTTCACATGTGAAACTATAAATACTGAATATTTGAAGCAACTCGTCTAGTAAAGAACCTGAAAAAAATGTACTGGCTGAAATAGATCTTCAGAAAATAGTCAAAACAATGAATAACTGAAAACAGGATGAGTTCACTAACAATTTGCAAGAGAAAGCTAAATTTTATTAATATGTTCTTCGCTCTATATTCTTCTCTTCCCTTTCTTCCAGTTACTTTGCACAGCATTTTATGTACCTTGAAACACATTTTATAACAATTACACATACAGAATATTAATCCTTCAATTTAATATTCTGTAAGATCCCCCAAAAAACATCATTTCAAAGAAATTATCTCCTTTTGTTTCATCTACCTTTTTTTTTCTTTTAATCTATTCCAGAACATTTGCATCTGTTTTCAGTACTAAACCCATAAATCTGATTGGGGGGGCGGGGGGGGAATGACTGATTATGAATTAGGACCTCAGCTGAAAAACTCGAATTCTGTTCACGCTGAATTTGCTTGAAAATCTCAGTTCCAGCAGGTTTCCAGCCTCTGCACAATCAGGGGCATCTGCTCCAGACACTGGGCAAGTCCTCAGGGCTTGAACAGCCTCCTGCAGGCAGGCAGGAGGATGCTACGTTTGGGGGGTGTGGTGGTGCAGCCCCCAACCCTGGGCCACGTTGGGATGTCAGGACCAGCCAACATGGTGTTCTTGTGCAGTGAGTTGGGACAATCTGGTACTTTCTCATCCTGGCTACAGTACAGTGAGTTAAGACGATTAGGCATTCCCTAACTGTACCTGAAACTCCTGCTGCCTGGACCAAGGCCCACCTTGGATGGTGCCATAAGTACCTGGCAAGAATTATAGCCAGAATGGAAATCCACTGACCAAAGCCAATCATCTTGCGAACCTATAAACAGCGGTCCCAAGTGAGGCCCTTTGAGCTCTCCTGGACCGCAGCAGGCTGCGACCAGCATCTCCCTCTCAGTGGGATGCTTCTTAGAGCTCGCGAACTCTCCAGTTTGCAAAGTTCAGAGGACTGTTGCTGAAAGCCAATAACGGGACCTGGGTTGAAACCCTTCACTCCTTGAGGCACTGTTGAGGATTTCTTGGCTGGGCGAGGGCATGCGAGCAATCCAGCCTTTAGCTGGGAACGAAGCATAATTTTACAAAGTGCTGAAGCAGACAAGGACGCTGTGTCCTTGTACACTGTGAAAAGGAAGATAAGAAGAGCCTGACAAACAACTCCTGGATGCCGAAGAATGAGATAAGTAACCGCTGGACACCTCGTGAAGAAGCTTGAGCAGCCAATAGAGGATAAGATAGCGCCGCGTGAAACGGGGTATTGTACCAATTAGAGTATTGTATAAGGCATGTGCATAAGCGCATAAGGTATATAACTGTGCTAAAAGTTGTAGTAAATGGGCTTCACTTGATCACATTGGTCTGTGTGTGATGTCCCCTGTGGATCCTCCATGGCAAGGCACAACCTTCACCCCTTGAGAAATGCTGAGATATTTGAAGTAAATATTTCACTGAACTTAAGAGGAATTTTTAACAGGTATACCTTTGTGTGTGTGTATATCTATCTATCTATCTTTGTGTCTGTGTGCATGTGTGTGTGAATTGACCTAAGTAGCCAATAGCGAGTATAAATATTGCCATTTTGTATCTAATTGAGTCACTGTTATGATTGTAGTAAATTCTATCAAATGTCTTCGTAAGCTTTAAGTTAGTCAATGATTTAAGTGCTGCGAAATCTTGTGATCCACCTTCAACTGTGAATGAACTGTGAATGACTGCTGCTACACACGTATAATCCCTTAAAACATAAACCATTGACTAAGTCTGGGAGTAGGAGCAGATCCAGCCGCACCTAAGCTCCATCAGGAGTTTAGAAGCAAGGGGGTGTTCTCTGAACCTTGTGACTCAACAGAAGGGTCTCCCTTACTCTTTGTATTCCTTCCATTAGACATAAACTCTTGCCCAAGTCTGAGACTAAGATTGGACCTAGCCACACCTAAGCTCCATCAGGAGTTTAGAAAGCAAGAGGGTCTTCTCTGAACCTCGTGACTCAACAGAAGGGTCTCCCTTATCCTCTTGCACCTTCTGTCTCCATATAAATCATTCTAGTTTGATTCTAACTTGATTTTCCTTTGTAGGCTTCCTCCATGTATTAAGTAATAGAGTGAAACTTGCCATCGAAGTTTGTGAAGTCATGCTTTTATAAATACCTGTTAAATAATTTTTGATAATACCCTTGACAGTGATTCTTTAAGCAGCCCAAACCACTCATTCGCAACAGGGGACTTACCTGAAGCACAGTTTTGACAGAATCTGACTATATCTAGGTGAAAGATAAGGCTAATAGATAAGGATAAGGTAAGGTAGAAGAAAAAAGGAGAAAGAGACTCCCAAAACCATGCAAGGTTCAAGTTGCAGCTGACTGGCTTTACCATGTGAGCTCCTTTTCTGCAGTCAGTTTCCATCTCATAAATACTTAGTATCATAAAATGTTGTAATATCTTTCTGAGTAACAGATGTCATTTGGCTTATACAATAGCTTCAAGTACCAGATTGTAATGACTTACAAGTCCAGAGTACAGTATGTTTTTCTAATACTTGGCAATTCATGAAATTGAAAATATGAAATATAGAAATCAATGTACATCTGTAATTTTTTGATAATAAGTTGCTGTATAGGAAGCTGTAGGTTTTCATTAGGATTTTTAT
The DNA here is from genome assembly GCF_964188355.1 of Buteo buteo. Taxonomy (NCBI): domain Eukaryota; kingdom Metazoa; phylum Chordata; class Aves; order Accipitriformes; family Accipitridae; genus Buteo; species Buteo buteo. Next base: position 16,749,778 of record NC_134175.1, on the reverse strand, counting down.
ATTTCAGAAACATTTATTCATTAATTTCTAAAAATAGAGATCTGTGTTGTATATGAAGCTGGTGGGTTTATGTTATCCTTTCAGAGCATTTACATGGACAGAGCCCATCACTGGCAGATCCCCCCGCTCTCTCCTTGCAAAGAAAGGCTCAGATTCCCATATCTGAAACCTTGATATCACAAAGAAATATGATTCAGGGTGCAAATCTGGAACGTGTTGCAAAAACACCAGGCTATCCAGGACTGGCCCTTCCTTCCAAGTAATGCAACAGACCAAAACTGAGAGCATCCACATTTTGGAGGTGAAATTCCTGCCTCTCCTAAAGATGCTTTTTCCCCCCAGTCCTTCTCCTCCACACCTTTCCTGCATCAGCACCTTACTGTTGAGTAGCAAATACTACAGGGGCTACAAAACTATCAATTCCCAGGCAGAGGAGACTCTCACCCTTGTGCACCACACAGTCTGGAGGATGGCTGTGCTATAAACAGAGATGCGTAGCTTCCAGATTTGCATTGTGTGGAAAGCACATCGCAGTTTAATTACCATTTAAATTCCAAAGGTTTAGAATATAACAGAGTGTGCTGCAATGTTTGCTCAGGCTGCACCGCACAGTCTGTATATTTTATGACATAGTTAAAACAACATAAATAGTAATATATTAAAAATTGTGTACACGGCGGGTAGGACCCTGCATTGTGCCATACAAGTACGCTTCGGGAATAAAAACTGTCAGCAAATAATCTGAACCCGAATTTAGCTCTTCAGGTATTTTACTTAAAAACAAAAAGATAAGTCTAAGTAAAAGCAACTTAAAATATTTTGATAGACAATAAATAATAAAAAGATAATGAAAAAATTGAATACATTTTGGACTCCAGAGTTACACAACTAAAGTCACAAGCTAGTGAATTTATAGAAACCAGAGAATACTATTAAAGTGCATATGTTTGTATCAGTAGAATGACGGTGCAGGCTGCTTAAGTGAATAAAAATTTGCATGTTATAATTGTTTCTACAAAAGACTGAGAACATCACATTAAATGACAGCTGTCTTTTTTGCTGAGAAGCAGACTTTTTACTAGCTTCACCACCTTTATTCAGCCATCAGCAGATAACGTGGTTCTTCTGGAGCATTTTGAGTTATTCACAATCATACTTTTTAATTTTTTTATTTATTTTTTTTTACATGGAGATAAGAAATATGTTTTTGTAATCACAGTTGTAAATTTAAAAATTATCAAGAAATGTATTCAGTAGTACCATAAATTGGCATGCTGCCACCTATGCAAGATGTTACCAGGCTGTTGCAATAATTTAATTTTTATTAGATAGACATTCTTTTACCAATATTCTGTTTGCCTCGGATAAACATACTTGTAAATAGGTAGAACTGGTATCCACATATACCACAAGACAGGGGCAGCGTGGGGAGGCTATAAATCTCTATCCAGATTTGGAAGATAGGTACACTGAAATCAGAAAAACTTTGCAAATTTTTCCTGGAAAGGAAGCAGCGCAGGAGGCAAAGCCTCCTTTGCCACCCTATAAGCAGTAGTAAAATTCCTGCTTTTGCTTTACCGGTTAAACTGTCTTTATCTCTGTCCTGGTTTCAGCTGGGATAGAGTTAACTGTCTTCCTAGTAGCTGGTACAGTGCTGTGTTTTGAGTTCAGTATGTGAAGAATGTTGATAACACTGATGTTTTCAGTTGTTGCTCAGTAGTGTTTAGACTATAGTCAAGGATTTTTCAGCTTCTCATGCCCAGCCAGTGAGAAAGCTGGAGGGGCACAAGAAGTTGGCACAGGACACAACCAGGGCACCTGACCCAAACTGGCCAACGGGGTATTCCATACCATGGGACGTCCCATCTAGTTTAGGAACTGGGGAGTGGGGGGGGAAATCGTGGCTGGGGGACTGGCTGGGTGTTGGTCTGCGGATGGTGAGCAATTGCACTGTGCATCATTTGTACATTTCAGTCCTTTTATTACTACTGTTGTCATTTTATTAGTGTTATCATTATCATTATTAGTTTCTTCATTTCTGTTCTATTAAACCGTTCTTATCTCAACCCACGAGTTTTACTTCTTTTCCCGATTTTCTCCCCCATCCCACTGGGTAGGGTGGGAGTGAGTGAGCAGCTGCGTGGTGCTTAGTTGCTGGCTGGGGTTAAACCACAACAGACCTACAGAAAAAACTAAAATAAGCAGAGAAAGAGTCTTTCAGGAGACCAAAGAGCTTCTTGGCTCGTACAGAGCGGCTGAGGTACCCTCAACCACAAATCTCAGAGTGTGAACATACGCAAGCAGGATCCTAAGGAGATCCCTTATTGCTCATACACTAAGCATAAGGGAAGATATAACTCACTGCTGTTGGCAGCTTTATTTGTAATGCATAAGTGCGTAAATGAAAGCAGACATTTCCCTCATACTGACTGCCCAACTTCTCATCACACAGTACCTTAGGCACACTTCTTTAAGATGCTGTGATGCTACTTCAAGATGAGTGCTACTAGCATAATTTTGTCAGCTACAAGCGACATGACATGTATTATCCTCACAACCTAAATCTAGAAACAAATTTGCTGTTGCTACAAATAACAGTGGGAGCCAATCAGTTCTGAATGTGTTTTTAAAACATCAAAAAGTTTGAAATCCTGAGCCAAATTTGAAACTGCATTTAAACATTGGGTTGAGGCACATAATTTACAGATAAGTGAGCATGGAAGTAATGCTGGACTCTTAAGCCCGTGTATTTAAAAAACATTTTAATACTATATTACTGAAGGTACTAATTGAACAGAAATAGCAGAGAGATTAGACCAAGCTTGTACAGAAAATCTCAGGGCTTCAAATGAGTGATGTAGAGAGACTGTTACTCTTATCAGTACTACTACTACTTATTAATACAGGTGTCACAGCAGTATCTTGCTGCCTATATGAAGATCTGAGTTCTTTGTTCTAACAATGTTTGCCACATACTGCAAAAAAGTCAATTTATGGTGAGAGCAAATTGAGCACAAACATCTCATTCTGTGGTTAGATTTTCTATAACTACTAAAGGATTAACAGTCATTATTTAAAAATACAATGAAAATAAGAGTCTGATATATTACTAGCAATGAGTGGTTGGCTTGCAGTAGAAAGCATGTTAAAAAACCGATAAAATGTAATGAGTGAACACTACTCGCCCACCAACGCACCTGTAATGAGGCTGTCATTTTGGAGACCCACAGTGTCCGCTATAGCGGCCACTTATTGGAAAGTTTTTGTACAAAACTGTGAGAAAACACCTCCTGATATTTAGTAAAGAATCTCTTAAGACACTTCCTCCTCTGTAAGGCATCAGATCATGCAATTAGCACATCCAGTACTCGAAGTAAAACAGTCTTCCTAAAGTGCTTGCTTAGCCAGGATTTTACTTGCCAAATAGCTTTAGCTTTTCTTATAGTCATGAAAAAGGCAATTATTTGGAGCTCTATCACTTTAATAAAACGCCTTTTATAACCTCTTGAGTTTCCTCTTTCTCTCTTATGCTATATACTAAGAAAAAATATAGGGATATGTCATAATGAAGATACTGAAATCAAAGCTATACATCCTTCCATTTTTCATGTTTTCCTAAGATGCCCTTTACTGAGAGTATTATGCACATCTCATAGGAAATAGTTGAAAAATGGCTACAGCTATCCTTACAAGGTCCCATGATGTAATGTACCATTTATTCACTGAACTTCACTCCCTATATCCCATTTAACACCTTATTATTTTTCTCAACATTTTGAAGAAGAATTCTACTCACTATTTAATGCAAGAAAAAACTGCAATGAACATGAAGAGCCTTTAAAGTCAGATCTTTGCTCCTCTTTCTGCTTCCTTAGCACTACTGCAATTATTTAATTATTCAGGAAAGTAGCAAATAGACGTGTTTCACCTTGAAAGCACTGACAGCTTTCCACTTACATAAGCCAGCTGGGAGGACCTCCTCCCTCACTCCAGCTCAGGCAGGGGAACAGCTAACTCTAATAGGTTTTCATCATCAAAAAGCCAGCATTTGAGACTTGCCTCTATCAAATTCTTCACCAGGAGCCAAACTGGCTGCAGTTTCAGAAGAGAAGTGCAGGGGGCTGGGGTAGCAGCGGTCCACGTCTTGGCAGGCAGGAGCATTATTCACCCTTTGGCCAGCCAGTCTCTGGCAAAAGGCAGAACAAACCCCAAGAACTGAGCACGTGGGCAAAGTGTCCGAGGCAAAGTGACATTGAGCTTACCCTAAGTAAGGGAACTATTTGTGCTACTTCTCTTCCTTTTCATAGAGAGAAAAAAAAATTAAGAAAAAAAAACCTATCAAAGGGTAAATTATGAACTGATGCTCAACTTAGAAGATGTTTCTACTGGGCATTACCAGAATGGCAGGCAGAAAGAATGAAAGGATCTGACTTTTCATTATAAAAATAATGAAAGCATGAGAAATTGCACATTTGTGGAGGTTTTAAACATATATAACACAAAAGCACAAAATATAAAGTTTCTTAAAGTACCATAAATTCTTAACAAGATTTAAATAGGTTAAACATCCACTAAAACATATTTTATTAAGCTGAATACTTTGCGCTTAAAGTGAATCCATGTAAGTAATAAGACTATCACTGTGACAAAAATGGCAGATTTTATCAAGATATTACTTAAAAAATGGTGGCAAGGACTATATCCAGACCTTCCAGTATAAAAACCAAACTTTTTTTCCTTTTCTAAAGCATCTGCCAAAAAAATAATCTGCTAAATTGTTCAAAACCAGAATTAATTGTATTAAGAAAATTTTTGTTCTCAACAAAAGCATTTACTACATGTAAAAACAATGGACCTAAAAAGTGCAATTCCAATGTCTAACTTTATTTCCATTCCCAGACTCATTTGCTTTTGCAGCTACTTCAAATTCGATTTAAAAAGAGACAATTTAACTTGGAGTTTGTGTAATGGGACTTTACACATACATAGAGTCTAATCTTGGTAGAAATATCACCTTTTTTGTTACCCAGTAAAACTCTCGGTACCTCAAAATACCTATTTTAAACTGCAATAATTTTTAATGCAGATTCATTTTAATGGTAAGGTTGCTTAAGAACAGCCATATGCATTACACCCCTAGCAAAGTTATTCCTTAAAGACTAAACAGTGGAAGCTGCTGAAACAATCTACTTTATAATAACTTTTTGCTGCAAAATGCATATACTCATATTACAAAATCTTTGTTAGTGACACTGAAAGTGTTTTCTATTCTCCTGTCTTTCTATATAAATTTGCTTGCAGTAGGAACAGCAGACTACTCTGCTAGCCAGTAGTGTACCCACAGTTGTGCAATATATTTCCACTGAACCATTAGCCAAAAGCCCAAACCAAAAAGGTCACTCCAGTGAAATCTGAATGGATGTAATAGGCATTCATCTTTATGTTCTGCACATTTTGTTAACGACAGACTGAACAACACTATGCCCACAGCCAGCTGACAGGAATTCTAACCTGATTAAATGTCCCAGTATGTTTTAATACTCTTAAATGGAATTTTTATGGCCTGTTCTGCACACATATTATTAATACAGAACCATCAAAGAAACCACAGACATGCATAATAGCTCATCAATTTGTAGCTAGGCACTTTTGACCTTGAAAAATCAGCTGTCTTTCAGATTAATGCAGCTATGTTTTGGGCAGAGAAAAAAGAAGCTATAAAATTATCATGCTTATTTTTGTCACATGTCAGCCCCGCAATAGGGAATAAAGGCCACGCCACTGGCTTTTTATTGATATTGCCGTCAACCTCTGACATCTGAATTAGAATCTGGGAGACCTACTTCTAATAAAAATCCACTCAGACATTAACAATTCAGCTACAGTGGATCATGAGGTGCGCTGCTAGCAGGAAGATGGCGTTTAGTCTGACTTCCACTCCCCCACCAGTGTTTTCACTTTTCATGTCCTTCACAGAAGACCCTAAAGCACTTAAAAACCAGCTCTAGTTTGGACCACAACATCAACCCACAGAATGGGTTAAAGGCTCTTCTGGGGGAAAAGCCAGCAAAGGAAAAAGACAAGTGGAAGATACGAATACCATCCCCGTCTCCAAAAGAGGTGGTAGCACATACAGTGTACTGGCAGTAAATTAGTCCCGGCTGAAACATTCAGGGAACAGAAACATATGCGTACCTTGGGGAGCAAGTTTACAAATTAGTACACTGGGAAAGAAATGGACAAAATGAGGATGATGGCTCTTATAAAAGGAGAATTCTCATACTAGAGAGAAGCCACGAGTGGGCTTTCTGAAGGACTGGTCTTAGGATCCAAGACAGGGAGATGCTCTCCAATGTAAGAGGAATTGCAAATCATTCCAGTCTGTAGAACAACGTTTCCTTGTATAACTGAGGAAAAGGCCCAGGGAAGACAGCTTTACAACAGATATTTTTTTTTTCTTTCAGTATCAAATAGCTCACTATTGGTTATTTCTGAGGAGTCTCTGTCCTTAGAGCTATTCAACTTGCATAAACAACCAAATGTGCCTCCGAACAGACAACTTTATACCGGTCTTCCATTTTCCAGCAAAATGCCCAGGCCACTGGGGTACAGCACTCTCCCTCATGCCTTCAAAGAAATGCTTATTATACCACTAAAGTCCAGATAGATGCTTGACATTCCAATTTACCAAGGCATTAAACTTGAGGAGTGTGCTTTAATTGCTATGGACTTGATCTAGTTAACTTTATTATTTACATAAATACTTTGCACTAGGATAGACTTATAAAAGAATTTACTTTTTTGACCAGACTTCCAAATACTTTTAGCCAGCCCGAAACTGCATTTTTTGCTGCATTAATATGTTCCTTCAGAAAGAAAAACCGAAAATCATTCCTTCTCCACATTCTGTTCTTTGTAGCAGACTTGTTTGGAAAGTTAAGTAAATCGCAATTCATACATATTCTTATTTTTAAGATAGACTTTCCGCCTCAGTTTTCTTCCTTTTGTCTTTACTTGATTTGCTGGGAAACAGTGAAAGTGAGAAGATTCTGCTTCTCCTGGTCTGGTTTTCAGGATTTTCTGTGAGATCTAGAAAGGATTTTGAATGGAGACCATTACTTAGCAAGGATACTCTAGAGGCAGTGAAGGCAGAAGCAAGAGAGTGAGCAACCAAACACAAAATCCTGCAAGACTATAATTTACAAACCAGGAAAATCAAGCAACCTATGCAACAATCTAAGACTCCTTACATACAAAAATCAATACCAACTGCTACTTTGTGGTGTTCCTAAATTTTGATTTTAGCTAAATGTCAGGCTCCTCCAAACATGCAGTAATGATGTTAAAATCACTGAGTTCTCCTGCAATCATTATCAACACCATCCTTATTAGGAGTGTCCCAGAAACAACACCTGAGCAACTTATCCTCACCAAAACAATCTCGTGTTTGTACCAAGCAGAATCAAGGGAAGGAGAAAAGCCCACTCCCAGCCTACATATAAATATCAGGCATGTTCCCACAAATCACGGCAGGCTGCCTAAAGGTTTCCAAGGCTTCATTTTATCTCAGAAGACTCCTCTGTTCTCCCAGAGCAGAACAGTTACAAACTTTTACCGAAGTCTGGTAAAAACACTTCTGCTCTGTTAGTGAGATGACATACTGAACCATACAATGAAATATGCACCGTCCTTCCAAACGCAGGTGTAATGCTGCAGCTAGAATTCCCACCACACTACCCAATGACTTCTGGAAAAAGGAAAATAGCACAAGCAGATAAGGGACAGAATCCAGGTTTTTGCAAAACAACAACACATGATGGGTTGTCATTTTTGTTGTTTTTAAAGACACACCCCTGATCATTACCATGTTTTAGTTTTCCCCATGGAGTCGTCTTGAAGCACATGAAGGAAATTCTTTGGCGATGACATAGAGCAAAAAAAGCAGCATCCAAGAGCCAAACTAAAGCACTTCTTTCAATTGACAGGACTCAGCCACAGATGCTACAGAATAATCTTCCCTCCAGCATACTTAATGTGGATGTAACATCCTCAAGACCAGCTATTCCTCTCTACCAGACCTCTACGGGGCCGTACCACTTGCTAACGTGGATATACTGTCTTACATATCCTTTTGACAAAAGGGCTTGAGTATGCATAGTGCCAAATAATCTCACTGCGTACTGCTCTCTAGCAGCTGTGCTATTGTGTGACATTTTCTACAGATTTGCATTTCTTCATTTTCAAAGTTTTAAGGCTTGAAAAATATTACCTCCTTAAACCAAAGATTTCAGCAAAGATGAAAGCAAAATTCAGACACGCAAAATGCACAGAAAAACTGCTTGATCTCTGTGTTAAAGCTTTCTGAAGCTCAGAGTAACTACCAAGCTCATTAGTCAATATGAAAGAGAGGTGGGAAAAGGGGTTGAATAATTGTGTAAAAGGATAAGTTCCATGCTTCCTAATAAAAAATAGTTTACATGTTTTACCCTCATGTTTTGCCAAGCAGAAGAAATCTGGCTGATACCTTTCATTCATACCTCATGGCAAGTCAAATAAAGCTGACCATAGCTTACGTATTTATTTCCTTAAATTGCTACTTGTTCATCTATTTTCACCTACCTGATATATCATTGGAAAGGTATACCTAAAAATCTATACAACCAAAAGGTTTTGGATTTCACAGTACATATACACTAATTTCCAGAGCTAGCCCCATTTGCAGAAAGAGTTTGTAGGGGGTTGGGGTTTTTTTCCCCTTATTTTCAGTATGCCTTCCCCAGCTGATCTCTAGACTATGGTTAACATTCCTGCAAATAGAGGAAAAAGCAGTATCATGGATCTCAGACTAATTAAGAGGAAATAACACTGTACTGTCTTCTATCCCCGTTAGCGCAACTTCGATCCTAAAATTATGACAAATGCCATAATTCTACTCTGCAGGAAGAAACTTTGCTACAACCCTCCAGACTGCTTTTCCAGTCTTCAGTGTACATTTCCCTTATACTTCTCAACGGTTGTTTGGAAGCAAATGCTGAAGGAGGCAAACACAGCTCAGAAATGCACCTGCACATAAAGGATCAAGGTCACAAAAGGAACATGAGGCTGGACTAACTGAATCATGAGCTTCAGGTAACACCTCAGCTACAAGCGCAATCAAGAGCCTAAACAAAGAATGTGCACACAAGCTCTTAGAAAGCCTTTACTTACCATCTTCATAGTCTTGAAGATTTCAAAGAACTTTCTGGGAGATGTTAAGTTACTTTAATTATAATACAATCTGTTAGCGTACAACACAAGCTATATAAAGTGTATAGTGTATATATAGATCTTGTCTTTCATGTAGCAATTATACTAAAAGCAAAACATCTTAATACAAACAAATCAGTAACTTCCATTTTGCTGAAATGGAAAACCACCTAGTTATTTCAGATTTTAAAAAGAATTTCAACTAATTTAAGCCTGCCAAAGCAAACCATTATAAGACACAGAAGACAGTTAACTGTCACAGGTATGACAGAGTAAATAGCAACCTGTAATGTGTCTAGGTACTGGGCTTTACTTAAGAAACAGTGAGATTAGAGCTTTTACCCTACTTATTTCACACATTCTCACCTGCTCCCTGCACCACCACTTCAGCATCAGGTTCACTTCATCTCAAGGTCCCTACTCAGGAGGGAGGTCCTGGAAGGTTGGGCAGCAAGTCACATCACTGTGCCATGCAGCTGCTCACAGCTACCCATTCTGGGTGTTACTTCAGCACCTGTCTCCACACATCCTTCTGACCTCCAAGACCTTCCTCGGCTTCCAGGATCTTTCCTCCAGCCGGGTTCTTCCTCCTCCTCTGTGATCAGCCTCTTGTTTGGTGATTCTGCCTTATGTCCCTTCAGTCATTACAGAATTCAGGACATGCCACTTTTGTTTAGTCTGTGCCTTAGCAAAGTTTACAACCAGCCTGGACTGGTTGCAGCTAGCAAGCAACAGTTCAATTTTAGACATACATACCCACATATACACTCAATTATCTGCCTGCATCCTTGACAGCATTTACAATTTAATCTTCTTTTGCCAAAAAAAGCCTTCAGTTACACTCTGAACAGTAGCTGTATTTACTATTTAGTTTTTAATATCTGATGGTGAATTTTTTTGGTTGCTTTTTTTCCCTCCCTCTAGCACTACAGTAGAATCACAACAAAGCCCCATTTTAAATATCAATGTTAGCAATTCAAATTAAAATACTAAAATCTTGCACTGGCACAGTATTGCTTCAGAGGAATTTTGGACTCTATTCACAGAAAAGTAATTAGACTAGCATTTTATAGAGCAGATGATTTCTTTTCAAAGGTAAATAAAGGTGAATCTGTAGTTACATGGGCAGTGAAGGTATATTTCATTCCTTATCTACATAGAGAGCTGTGTTCCCATTATTGACAGAGCAATATCTTCACAGGGTTCTAAAATTGCATAAGAGTTTCAAAGGAAGCAGGTTAAGTAATAGATTTGCTGAAACCATTCAGGCCAAAATAAGTATTTATCCATAGGTTTAATCATATGCTGTCTGACAAGTCAAAAGTATAGCTTCTTCTAGAGATAGCACTGATGTGAACATGCATCTGAATTGTAATAAAAACTACCCTTAGACTTAGAAAAAAAGACAGAAGAATGTTGCTGATAAGTAGTGAAAATCACAGGGTGTAAGGAAATGGATTATTTGAAAAGAGCTTCTTGCAGCAATGACAGATCCCGATTTCCATTTTAGTTTCATCAGCTTTACACCAGCAAAGCCTTCTTGGCTTCACTGGTGTTCTTTCTAATTCATGGCTATAAAAAAGAAGCAACATACAAAGAAAACTAACTACAACCACTGTAAAAAAGGAAGCAAGTTTCTGTATTACGATGACATTGCTAAAGAATATTCAATTCAACGCAAGCTCATGTTTTTCTTGAATTTTCTGTAAACATATTCTGATAAACCTGCAGCAAAAAGAAAGCTGTCTGGAAAAATGAATTTTAATGACAATGCTATGATCATCATGATCATTCAGTTTATTATTTTCCCTCCACTTGGTAGGGAAACAAAACACAAATTTATTCTACCATTGACCATTGTGTTTCTTGACACCGAAAGAAGAGGCAAATCACATGATATAGAAAGCCTGTATATACAGAAAGAGCATGGTATTGCAATTTGCTGGTGCTACTTACAGAGGTTGGGCTCACTTTCCTTCCAAATGCATGAAAAAATACACTGCAGTTCTTTAACTTTCATACTTTGGAGAAAGAGACCAGATCAATAAATAAGGTATATCACTTAAGTTGTAAATACTACCTAAGTATTAATATAGTCTTTCATTTATCATTTAGCCCAAGACTACTTCCTCCTCCTAGACTTTTTTTAATTAAATTTCTGTCTATTTTACTATGAGCTACCATGTACTATCTTCCCATGCGTGTTTTTCCCACCAGTAGGATGGCATCCTGTGTTTTTCCCCATCTGACAGGCATTTCTCCTTTGTTATTTTAAGGATGAAAAGCAAGGCAAGAAAATAAACCAAAAAAAGCAATAAACATAATAAAAGGTTGTACCACATTTTCAGCTTCATTTATAAATTATGTACTAACACATATTATATATAGCCAAAACACAAAGAAGCGACCTAAAATCTTTGCAACAGAAGGTGGGGGAAAGGTGCCGTTTCCTACTAACAACAAACCATTTTCAGATTTAGCACCCATTTTGCTATATTTTATAAAATAAATTTTGTTTTTACCTTACTAAAGGTATGTAGATTCTTGTTGTTGTGAAAATAGTCATCGTGCTGCTATTTTGCTAAACGTGTAGCCAGGACAGCTGAATAACACAAGCTACATACATGATTTTTACCTCAGTCAAAGCAAGTGTGTTAGTTCTTATGCTTAATTATTAAGAACAGTGACCATCTGCATTCACAGATGTGCAGAACAGATTGTACTTCAATTTTGAGAAGGAATTTGTGGTTCTGTTCTCCAAATTTCTTACCTGTTTTTAAAAACCAAACTAAACCAAAACAAAAAAAAACCAAAAAACAACACAAGACTGGAGAATTAGACCTTGATTTTGTGTTGCAATGCTGCTCTGTATCTACATTTCCCATACCTGGCTATTGCTGCTCCCATACCCATGTTGATTTGATCCCTTCCCGCCTCTGTCCTGTGCTGGCTTTTTCTTTGGGTTCAGAAATATTTCTTCCCGCAGAAGATTTTATAAAAAAAATAAATTTCTTTTCTGAGCTAGTCTTATTGATATTAATTTAGCCATTCATAAAGGTATGCCTCATTGGCTTTTACCAGGATATGGCTACCTCTCACAGGCTGAGACTGAGCTCGGCAGAGCTAAAGGAAAGGCTGAGCAGATCCTGTAGCAGTATGGTGAAGGCCAAAAGCACTTCTTCTAATGTATTACTCTTTCAGATCATTCAAAGTAGATATTGGATAAAATAGCAAAACAAACAAACAAACAAAAAGATAGTAGACTAAAAATACTTTTAGTATACTACTAAGTACACATAGAGCTAGGTTACAGAGAGAGCCCTGAACATTTGAGACCTGAATCCAGACTTTGAACCTCGCCAGAGTTCACATGCATTTGGAGTATTGCTCGCGCTCAGCAGACTGTAGTCCTAGGAAGAGGACTGTGCAGTGCAAGGGCTGGTCGGGATCTGTCCCCCTTTTCTGCTTAAGCAATAGCCACCAGTGATGGTCATGATGTCTGCATCTGGCTTAAGTTGGACTCTGGGGAGACAGATAACAACACAATAGCTAAGCGCCATAAATCTTGCTCAACCGCCAAAGGCTAGTTGAGCATACACCAACCAAAATATGGCTGGTATGCAAATATAAGTCCATCATCTTACTCCATAAATACCAGACAGCCCAGGGCCTGTTGAGCTCTTCTGTACAGCAGCAGGCTGCACGCCAGGATCTCCCCTTGAGTAGGGACACCTCTCAAGGTTACCCCTAGAGATTGAGAGGATCCTTATTGTGTCAGATACTCGGTAAGTGAATTGGGAATAAGCACACTGAAACTTTGAAATCTTAGCTAAGTAATATAAAGGATTGTTTGTGCACATACATGTCATCAAGCCTGGGACTAAGTCTGGATCCAGCCACACCTAAACTCCCTTCCGAGAAGGAGTTTAGAATGCAAGAGGGTTCTTTCTGAACCTCATGACTCAACGGGAGGGTCTCCCTGACAGTTTTGTCTGACCCTGTCCTCTATGCAGTAAATAATCAAGCACACCTCACCACTGAATCTTGTTAAACCACTGTCGCATTTCCTGTTGAACTTTGTTAGCTCACTGTCTTATACCAATAAAATATATTGTTGCTTCTCTCTTGTGAGTGAAGTGCACAACTCCATTGTGACAGGATCCTATCAAAGCTACCAGAAATGAGAAGCATTTGATTTGGTACTTCTGTTCTGCATGACCTCTAAGTTCTATTGTACACAAAATATATGTCCAGTTTCCCATTCTCATGTACTGTACCTTAATTTGTGTATCACATTCATATAGTTTTGTGTGTGTGTCTGTTACCATATATATAAACAAAATATACCTAACCACAATCAATTATTTTTTTTTTTTCATTCTAGCACCAAATGACATTTTCAAGTATTGGAAAAAAGCAGGGCGATTTTCTGGACCATAACTCAGTGTCCCAGAACAGTTATTAACAGTTAACAGAGAACACTTAAATCTGGCTAACAACACTTCAGCAAATCAGCACTTAAGTGAAGCACATATGGTTCTGCCTTATGCCTGGCTGCATGCTGCCAACAGGAAGAATAGGAACTTGATTCAGTGTTGGCTCTTACTAGGAATCTTTTGTTGTTGTTGTTGGTAGGAGAACCTTGTTGCTTCATATCTGTGGCACAAGATGGACAAACTTTGAGTAGGGTGACTAAGCTCCCAACACAAATAGGAAGCTCCATTAAAAGTATTTACAAAGGTTCATGCACCCCAGAAATCAGTATATCAGCCATCTACTGGATCAGTATAACTTTGAGAAACATGGGAGCCATTTCACCTACTTGCATGAAAAAAATAAGTAGAAGCTTTTACCTTTGCAGTGCAGAGTGCCATTCAATTACACACTTCAGGACCAAAAGCAGTGTTGAGCTCCAAACTCGTTATCCCAATCTCTCCCGGTAAGGATACACATATGCAGCAGAAGCAGTCAGGTACCAAGAGGAATTACATGGGACAGAAGCTCTGTTTGCACACAAAGAGGCCAGCTAGTGCTGCTACTGAAGGTGGAAGAGCAGGCTGCTTTCTTCCTGGCCCAAAACCCAGGGTGTTTTACACAGTTTATCATCCCTCAACCCAACTCTTACTATATGCAATGCAAGTTGCACTGACTTATCAATCTTACTTTCTTGTACATTAACAACAGTTAAAAAAATTGAACTTTTTGATGTAGTGTAGGCTTTCCCAAGAGTAGCAGAGGGGGGAAAAAATATACTTTTAAAAATACTTGACATTCAGTGGAAGTTTATTTCCTTAATGCTTCTGCAATCAGAGCAGTAAAGCTGATCCTACAACTAACCCTTCCTTAGCCCAAGAGCCTTTCCAAGTCCCATCAATTCCAGAAAAAATTAGGTCTGCATCATCATGCAGTCATCATAGCCCTCGGACTTTTCCATGCCAAAGCAAGACACATCAATGGTGCAATGATGCTAGCAGAGGAAGATTTCTTTTAAGAATCTCAAAAAATCATAAACTCAAAAAGTCTTTGAGTGAAAAGAAGTTGGATGACCAGTTAGCAACAGTTTTGTAATCCAATACTACTCTGTGGGGAAGATCACCATAAATTAACTTCCTCTACAAACATTTATTAGCAGTGAAATCCATGTGACTGGGGAATATAAAAACTTTTATGTAGAACTGACAATACATTAAGATTTTCAGTTTTATATCAGTGTCTTCCTCCAAGTTTTCAGGAGAATGAACTTATTTTTGAAAGTTCTCAGTTGACAGATGAGATTTTAAAGAAAGGAAAATTCTATGCAGAGATACATTAATAATTTTATTTAAATTAGCTCACAGGTAAATATCCTCCTTTATCTCCCTTCTCCTTTTAAATAACCAACTTAAAATATTTATGATCCACCAAAGGATTTATGAAACTGAGCTAAACCTGCTGAAATTCTTTATAATGCCATTTGATTTGTCAGAAATTTTAAAATAACCTGAAGAAAATGAAGGAATTTCCATTAACACTGGATCACTGCCTTAGGGCTCCAAGGTCCTTAATACTGTGGCTGAGTTTGCAGCTTTGGAGCTGACATACGGGAATTCAAAATTTGAGAAGGTGCAGGTAAATGTATTGGCTATCGTTTAAGTTTTAATAAGCTCTGTTCCCTGATGACTACATACACTGTGTAGAGGAAAAAATTATTTAATACAAGAAGATAGGCTAAAGCAAAATCATTTATTCTCTGTAACCTGACTCAGACATGATGACTTTAGTATATTCTGTGAGACACACTTCATATGTGTGGTCCCAGTTCTAATTAACACCCCTGGCAATTATTGATTTTAATCTTGCAGTACTATTTTAGCTCAAGTCCAAGCTTCCTAAGAGATTATTTTTTTCCTCTTTTGTTTCCCAAATTAATTAACAGCTGCTGCTGTCTTGCCAATGGACCACATTTTCATCTGCTGCTCCTTCACCATCCACATACAAAGCTCTGAATTCCAGTGATTCAGTTGTGCTGACAGTTCACACTGATTCTAAATGAAACTATACATTTTACCAGTTAGTATTTATTTTAAATAAATCACCTGCATGGAGCTACTACAGTAATGCTGTGCGTAAAGGCTGCAAGGTACAGACATTGTTTTCATGGGGTAGGCAAAGATCCGATTTCTCCTTCCCCTATGAACACCATCACGCTTTTTCCCATGTACATTTGGTATTCCTTTAGAAGAGAGACTAGAGCTCTCCTGGGTCCTCAGTTCCATTTCTGGCTAAAAGTTTGCTCTTACGTATTCCCCATCACTCACCTGAACCGCACTGGACAAGCACTGCAACTCTGCATCCAACCTCTTGAAACGCCGAGAAATTTTAGTGTAAAGTGTCTCAGGCACTATTGCATTAACATGTTGTCCACAGGGAGGGAAAAAGCCAAGAAACAGGAAGCAATGGTAGAGATCAGGCATAAGAATAGCCCTAAAAAGGAAATTAAATTCATCCTGTCATCCTGATTTCCAGAGCTGATATGAATCTTTTTAGACCCTACGGTTAAAAAGAAGTACCTTTCTTAAAAAAAAAAAGAGAAAGAACATGCAGGTCAGACAAGATAAAAAAAGCCAATTTTTCTACAGCTCACTTAATTGCTTAGTTCTGCATTTCAGACATGAAGATATGAAAATAATCCTGAGAGCTTGCAAGTTTTTTCAAGTTAATAGAATTCCAATTTTTATCATTAAATCATATATAATTAGTTTCTGCACAGTGGCTCATTCTAGGAGCTAATAGAAGTCCTCAGACCTTAACAGTATTATTCAAATGTCAGTATGAACCAACAGACTGATGTTCTCAAGAAAATTCACCATGGAAAAGAAAAAGAGGTAATCACCAAATACCGGTCATTTGATCTTTTCTTACACCAGCATAGCAATCCGTGCCAATGCACCCTCCAAACCTTCTTTACAAAGCTGCACTGAGAATCACCATAGGTATTAAGGTTATAGGAGTAAACTTGAGACCTCATCATCTTCTATCCTTTCTTATACTGGGAAATGAAGACACCAAAGTTGTCTTCTAAATATTGCATAAGCCTCAAATGAAAACCAAGAGCTTAGAGTCAAGCCTCAACTTCTTGATGACTAAGTTAGAAATCTCTTCTATTTGTTATGAAGAATACTTTTGTGTTATGGCTTGGCTACGGAAGCCCCACTGCCTCTAAGGTTAGCTGGGACTATCAACTTACTCTTCTCTCCTGCCTCTCTTGCTTGTCCCTTTTCCCTCCACTACAAAGACTGACTTGCTACCCTGGAAAGCTTTTTGAAGTTAAAGTTTTAATACAGTTTCTTGTTGAGGATTTCTCGGCTGGACAAAGGCATATGAGCAATCCAGCCGTTATGTGGGAACGAAGCATAAGTTTACAAAATGCTGGAGCAGACAAGGGCACTGTGTCCTTGTACGCTGGGAAAAAAGAAGATAAGAAGAGCCTGACAAACAACACCTGGATGCTGAAGAATGAGATAAGTGACTGCTGGACACCTCATGAAGAAGCTTGCGCAGCCAATAGAGAATAAGATAGTGTCACGTGAAACGGGGTATTGTACCAATTAGAGTATTGTATAAGGCGCGTGCACAAGCGCATAAGGTATATAACTGTATCAAACGTTGTAGTGAATGAACTTCACTTGATCACATTGGTCTGTGTATGATGTCCCCTGTGGATCCTCCGCAACATTTTCTTCCATTGTATGGTATAGAAATCTCTGACCTTCGTCTCTTCAGGATTCTCTTCCTCATGCATGTACTCCTCAGAGCAAAGAGAACATAGCTCTGAACATTTCAACAAATATTCTTTCTAAAAATCTGGAATTAGAGTTGAGGGTTTCCCCCCACCCATATCCTTTAATATAAATAAAGCCTTAAATACTGAGAGCTAATTTAAAGCAAATAAAGCCTTCAGATCGTCTCAGATGAAGAAGTTTTAAAGTCTTTTTAAGACTGCTATAATATTTTATAAACCACCCATCGTAACAAATGTTTCCAGTATAAGTATCTTACCAAGCTAACTTTTTCTAGTTCATTTTTAATACACTTAGGGAAAAAATTCCAAACCCCTTTATTCCTTCCATTTTGCATTTCTTGTTACCTTGACCAGTTGAGTTCATATAAAGTGAAAAGAGCAGAGGTATAACTGTGAAAATTGTAGTTTAATATCTCATATTAAGACAAAAACAAAAATCTAGATTTTTGTGAAAGAAAAGCATTTAAAACAGCAATATATGCAACTGAATTACATCTCTAGGGCAAAATCAGATTGCTCCCTTTCTAAGCCCTGCAATAGATTCAAATAGAAATAGAATGATTACTGTCTAATAGAGTAAAGAGAGGAAAACAATCATAGACAAACATACAATTGTCAGAGATGTGTATGTGGATTTCCTATACATGCAATTAACAGATGTGTGTCTGCATGAGTGTAGGCATATATATGTGTAAAAAAATGTAGATATAGCTGTATGCTTCTGTGTTTAAAATGAACCAATAAAACCAGCTCATTATTTCTATGTACCCATATGCCCCTTAAAAAATTTCTTAGCTAGCAAGAACTGTATTTGCTCTAATTGTCAGTTATGGTACATAGGCACGATATTGTCCTCATTTCTTTCATATTAATGGTTTGCTATAGCTTTTTGTTTTCATAATTTAAAATCCATCTATAATAATCTTATTCTTGTTTTGCTTAGCAGTCTAAAAGTTATTAGCAATATATTTGTTAATTGAAAATTTCTTCCAGTTTAGATTACCACTGCCAGAGTATTATGAAATAAGGTACCAGCTCAAAGATAATACTTAACAAATATTAAATTATTAAAATGTAAATGAAGCAAAGGTAAATGAAACTAAGGAAGAAAATTGTAATTTTGTATTTTTAATTTTCTTATGATCATGTCTTGAGTCCCAGCTAAGAAAATATTTTACTACTTTTCTCATTATAGCTTACCCTTCTTACTGTTCACCTCCTTCATGAACCTTAGTTTAGACAAAATACTTGAAGACAGAGGATATACATCACTTCTGTGATTATCGTTCCTTCTAGAGCTAGAAAAATCTTCTACTTTTTCAGTGACTGAATGTATCAAAAATTAAAGTATTTGGAAAATAAACAGATATGTATCTTTTAATCATAACTTTTGCTTCTGAGCTTAGTTTAGAGCTACAGAACATTCACCTTTCAGTCAGCAATTTAAAGTTTTTGTAACAGTCAGAAACACTGGAGATCTATCATGAAAAAGAGAAAAAAAATGGTTCATCCAGAGTGTTTGTCAAACCTGAGAAATAGAGTTGGAGTTTGTCTTGAAGGAAGTAACCAAGCTGTTGGTATTTCCTGAGACAGAAACATACTTGTGGCTAATGCTAACCTATCTTCATGTGAGGAGGAGTGCAATATATTGCCTGCTGTTTGCATGTGTTTTCTGGAGAGTACTCAGAAGACAGAACTGGTGCTGTACAGTAGAAGAGCAGGATATCTACCCAAGCAGCAGACTGATGCTCTAAGCATGCTCTACGCTGCAAGAGGGACAGCACTGGAGAGATGAAGCAACAGACCTTCTTTTTCAGCAAGCTCAGTAGTCTATACAGTCTCCAGCCCACCAGCCAATACTTCTGTCTGCCTCTGCAGGGAAAGAAGATATATAAGCAATAAGTAGACTTATGACAAATTATTTGGTCACTCACATATCAATAGCTTTGCTCCAACAGCTACCAAACAATGAATTATGCTATTTAAGAATCTGAGCTAAATACCTTTAACTCAAATAAGGAAAGATTTGGTCCACAGTATTAGAATAAGTCCATTCATGCAGTCAGAAGCGTTACTCATGTACAGCTCTAACATGAATTGCTATTTGGGCTTGCTTTTTTTGTTGTTTTTAAAAATAGCTTCCAAAACATTGCTGATTTCTGGGAAATCTTTTTTGCAGCACACTATGGTGCTAAGAACCTGAAGTGAGTTTTGCTGAGACAAGGAGAGAATGTCATCTTGCTAATTAGAAGAGGTTCTATCATTTAAGACCTTGGAACTATTTTCAGGCTGTTTAGCAATTAGGGAAAACTACTGAACACTTCTCCAAAAGTTATAAATAGACTACTTGACTGCATTAAATTATTAAATAATCCATCTACTGCACGGCAGCTACATGGTTCTGCTAGTCCAGCTTCCCTCACTTTCACAGTAGATGAACTCCACAAATTTGCTCCTCCTCAATCTCACAGGTAAAAGGTTTTATACAGGAAAATACTCAGAGTAGAATTAAAAGCAGAGAAAGGCACAGTTAACAAAAATCCCCTCACATCAACCCACTGATGTGGTAGCGCTTGAGGCACAAAGCCTGCCGAGTCAAGTGCTGGAAGAAAGCAAACCTGAGAGCATCCTAGCCACATGGCTTTTAGGGAGCGGTCCCTGGAGCACCATATACCCTGGACTGTTCCCGATCTTTGCTCTAGCAAGGACTAGAGGGAATTATCCAAAACAAAGCCAAAAAACTGATATTACAGTTAAGTAATGCAGATGATTGGGGTACCACTCATATCCTCTCTGACCTTGCTAACAGTGCAGACACAGCTCAAATTTCTCAGAGAAGCAAAACCAGAGAGAAATGAAGGATTTGTTATGCTCTAAGTCTTTCTCTAAAGAGACTGCACTAAAGCAGTAGTTCCCTGTGATACAATTTATAGTAGTGCCACTACATAGTGCTATACTAATTTGTGAATGTACATGATAATTTTTTTTAAAAAGGCTTATTCTGCCTTGGTGCAGAAATGAAACACTTCCCAGCTCTATTCTACATAGTTCTGGGAATATAAACTAGGTCTCCTCTGACTTCAGTTATGCCAAGAAATTCTTGGATTTTACACTGGCAATCTCCCAAGGAGAGGAAGTTGGTGATTTATAGGAAAAGACAGCTACAAAAAGCTCTCGCTTTCTTCAGTTTTAATCGACTACAGCATTATTGGCCTTTTGGATTTACTTCCCCTCTAGATATCTTTTTAAGATACAACATGTATTTTGCAGCATGCAGATTAGACTGCATCTGTTTATTTTGTCATTTCTCTTCTAAGAGAAAAACCTCAAGAACACAGATAACAAGAATGTGGAAACCAGTCATGTCTGTCCCAGCCAGGCCCGAACCTGCCCAGGAAGGCATTGCTCTGGTATTGACATTTCCTATCAAAACTGTGGATCATCACACTGTGGACACTGTGGTACATCTGACACTGAGTATATCTATTGCATATACATATACACACACGTGCAAGGCATGAGGCCAAGCCTGCAAACGCCTTTTACCAAGCAAACTGTTTAATGCTGACATTAACACCAGTGAAGCATCCTCTCAAACCATGTAGGACACTTCTATCTTGAACAGCAAAATCACATACTGTTGTGGTTTGCCGAGACATGTGATGCTCAGATCCTAGTAGAAAACCCTACTTGAAAAGAAAAGCAGAATCATTCTCACCCACAAACCCAAATTTATACATAAACTAGACCCATTCTGAATAATGACATACTCTATAAACCAACTGAACCCCCTTTTCACCTCTTTGTGCTGCTCCCCAAAGAAATTTCAAGATGGTATAAAACAGCAGCTGCCCAGGAGGGACTGAGGCTTGGCCTCAAAGCAACCCTCATTATGCCTTCTCTATGCCATTGCTCTTAGTATAGAAATGCTGTCTGATTAATTGGTTCTGCTACTGAAATTAGTAGTATTTGCCTTCAACACTGAGAAGCAAAGGTATTGGTACAATATTAAGCAAATGATCACACTACAGAGAAAGAAATGCCTGGGTACAGCATGTAAGTGATCAGAGAGCCATCCAGTGGACCAGTAGGAAAAGGAAGAAAAAGTCATCTCAGAAAGGGAAATGAAGTTATATCTAGAGAATAAGTATCATTCCAACTCTGCTGCATGTTTTTCTATATTTATCTTCATCATGGGCAGCAACCAATAAATAAAACAATCCTTATTTAGACAACAGTAAAATGCAGAACCCAAAGCATGTGCGGGTTCTGTGCAGATGTTAAAGAGCGTATTTTCCTAACATATAGCATCATCACCACCTTCTCTTTCCACAACAAAAATTGGAAGGAAGGGATTTTTTCCCCCCTTTCTTAATGCCCCAATGCTATTTTCATCCATTTCCACCTCTGTTATCTTATTTCTACACTGAAAATTCCTTCATGGATAAAATATTCATAACCAATTATTCTTGATCAGTCTTCACCTACTTCTACACCCTCAATATCAAGAGGGGAAAAAAAAAAAGCTTTCTTTAAATAGCTTTTCCCAATGCAGAGCCTACATTTTATTTTAATCTGAAACAGCACACGTTTTAACTAGCAAGGCACAAGAAACCCCATACACTTTGCAAGTATTTACTGTCTAAACTCCTCCCTTCTGACTTGTTCTCAGTCTTTAGCAAAACAGCATTTATTTTTATGAATGGTATAGAAAGAAAAAATAAAAAGGTTTTCTGTAGTAGGAAACAGCATTCAGTTAATGGAGACAGCAGGTGAAATAAAAGACCCTCCCTGGAATGATAGGAATATTTACGCTAGAATTTATTTAATTTTTTCCCCCACCCATTTTATAATTCATTTCAGTTTAAGCAATGTGGTATTTATTCTCACCTTGTCATACAAAGCACCGAGATCAACAAAAAGGTTTGTTTTACTCCAAAAGGTTTGAGATTTTAATCTTGACAGTCTAAAATTTTTAAGTACTCATCCAAGACTTTTGTCATGCCTAAAAAAGGGAAAACAGAAAGGACTTGCAACAGATTAGATACCCTGATGGGAAAGAGATTGCATGGAGTCCCTAGATGGGACATGCAAGCTAGTAGTACTCTCCTTCGTGGTCCCAGATTATGAAAGGGACACGATTTAATTTGCTACAGTAAGCAAACATGTTCCTAGATACTGTGGGCAAGAAACAAACATATATCTTATCATTCTGCTAAAAGTGACAGTTCCCACCACTGTTACTGAAATAAGCTGCTGTTATAATTAGATCTCTTCTCCAGGTTACCCTGTATTTCCAGTGCATCACATTAGCTCACCTTTGACAAAATAAATGGTATGCTTTTGCCTCAACTTGAACTTGCAAATGGTTCAAGCAGCATGATTGTCAACACAAAATGAGCATTTCGGAGAAGTGATTGAAGCATTTTGACCTTGATACATTCCTCCATATGGATTTATGCTTGCAGGTCTACTGCTATATGCTTGCTTGAGAAGGATAGTAAGAAAGTGTGGAAGTACCAACTAAAAGAATCAATGCTGATATGGATCAGCTGCTTAAAGATGCCTCCATACCACCTCCATACTACGTACACCTCCACACCACTTCCATACTACCTCACACAAATTATTCAGTGATTGTAGCTCTGAGTAGTTTCTCTGGAGTTTAGAGATTGTAGTCCTGTACTGGAAACAATCCTACAAAAAGCTATCCTACATAGAAGCAGCTGACTCTTACTCCTTCAGTTACCAAAGACATAATTATAACAGCAGCCTGCTATACTTAAGCTGGATTTCTAGAGTTTAAATGCTTGCAAAGGGGGAATTTCACACTTTGCAGCAAAATGACACAGAGTTCTAGAAACAGAACTAGAATAGACAGAATGACACCATTCATTGTAGGGTTGGTATTCCTGTTCTATGCATATGTTATGAAATTTCCATGCTGGGTATATGAATTTATTTTATATTAAAACAAGTCATTTGTATTAAGGTATATGCCAGATGACTGAATAGGGTTGACACTGCACACTTACAGAACAAACCTGAGTGATACTTACATTTCTACACTTTGCAGGTAAATTCTGAGGATGTTTTAACTTTTTAAGATCAAATATGGGTCCTTCTTCTATGGCATTTCTATCACACTCAGAGAAGCACTGAGCTTCTTTCTCATATATGATATAAGATAATTTCAAATACTATTTTAAATACTGCTTGAAAATTATATTACTATTTTTGATTACAATAGACATTTGCATGCTATTTTTCTAATCATTGAAAATATATGGAGGATTGAAATCAATGGATTAAGGTACAGATGGTACTTAATGAATTGACTGTTATTTCATTCAGTTTACACTATATTACATTTAATGAGCAGATATATACTGTGTTTTGATACAATTATTTCAATACCATTAGATACTAGTTACCTATTTTTCTTATTACTGGAGTATACCCACAGGTACCTTATTTTATTATGTGACTGAATTAGTGATAATTAATTAATATTTCTATGGAAGTCTGGTGGTTCTAGAGGGACTCAGGTACGTAGAAAAGCTGTAATATGTTGAAAGGACTCATGAACTTGGTGAAGAAAACTCAGCAGCACTGCCTGATCCTGTATCTCTATGCCCAAAGTATGGATGCCATTCTCCCTTCATTAAGATTGCTCATCAGCACTATAGTAAGCTGAAATGAAATGGGATTTCTGAATTTTAAAAAAATGGAGGATAATAATTCATGTGAAAATGTCACTCTGGGTGTCCTTTGACGAGACACCTAAATGTAAATATATCTTCAAATTAGTTGAAACAGGATCATAACCAAAATGCCTAGAAGAGGTCAAGAAGTCACCTAGTCCATTTGGGTTCCCAAGGTAGATACCAGCTATGCTCAACCCATTCCTGCAACATGCTTTCCTAACCTTTAAGCACTTCCAGAAACTCCTAGGTACTTTAGCTAAATGCTTAATTGTTGTATTTCCTAACATTAAATTCTACAATACAAAAGCTGAAACTATAATTAATTTAAAAATAAGAAAACTCTAACAACAACAACAAAAAAATGGGCCAACTGTATATATATGTCCTTGAAACTCTGGACGACCAAAAGGGAACTAGTGTAAGAGGCACACAGGACAAATAAATAAAGCAAACATTTTAAAGGCACAATCTCACATATAATGTTTGTTTGCAGAGATATACAGTGTGAATGCAATGTTTCCTTCTATAAAAAGGGACAATTTAGTAATATTACAATACTACTGTACAATCAACTTATATCAGAGTGTCCCTATTTTATCAAATTAACATGTATGTTCTTACGCAAAAGCACAACACTCGATTCAAAGAAATTAAGGGGGGGGGTGCAGCCATCATAATACTAGAGAGTAGAAAAGAGGACTGAGATGTATTTCACAGTAATTTAAAATGTATTTTATTTCAAATCAAGGGGCCTGAATAAACAACAATTTTTAAAAGTTTTTTTTTTTTAATCATGTACTTTTATAGGAGAAAAAGCATATTCCATTTGGTTTTTTCCTCAAGTCTAGGGATTGTTTTTCAGGTAATTTGTGTTAATGTCAGAAAAAAATATCAATATAGTAATATATATCAAACTTCCTCTCATCAACAGAGTCAAAGACAGTCATGAAGCAGATTTATACTTCTAGCAGAAAAACAAGCTGCAATGGAAACAGCAGTTCACTAGAGAACAAACACAGACCTGCTGATATAGAAATAAGAGAAAGAACATCTTACAAAAGCAAAATAATCATATAAAGGAAGGAAGATAAACAGAATTTCTTTGTAGAGAACTTTGTAGAAAATTGGGAGTGATATCACGATTTATCATCCTGTCTTATATAGATAAAACACCCATTTTATATCATAAGATTACAGGCACTTGGACTGTTGCTGAATGCCCAAGATCCATCTTTTCATGGGGTAAGTGTAAATCCATCACAAAACATATTCTACTCTTTTTTTCTGCATTCAGCAGTAGTTAATATGAAAAAAAAAAAAAAATCACACAAGTTTGGTAAAGATGAAGATGCACATGTCCTAGTAAAACATACAGGTGTGTATACCAAAACATCTTCCCACACTTTGCCAGCTTCCCATTTCAAGTGGTACTTGTTTTCATTCCTATTCACTAAAATAATCTTATTATTCTGGCTAAATATTATAAGAAGAACATAGAATACAGCAAAGGAAATAATCAGTCACGTAATAACACTTATTCTTCTTCAAGTACATTAAGAGGGCAATAAATAACTGGTATATACAGTCTCTGCAGAGAAATGCAGTGGGAATTGTTATTCTTGCCTCCAAATTAAAATTATTCCGAAAGAACAATTGCAGAGTCAACTATCTAAAAAAGCATAAAGAAACCCTTTCTCCCTCACATTGTCACAAACGGACAAAAGAACAGTACAAAGCATCTAATATAGTAATACAGGCTCTCCAGACAGAAAATAAGTGAACAATGTTGGATATCCTTAACCTCCCACACACTAATTCTTACAAGTGGATTCTTCCACTTTCCTTTCATTATGATTAGAAACACAGGAACTACTGAATTCCTCCCCACCGTGTGCAATAATGTAGTTTCCACTATAAACTAGTGCAACAGTTCACATTTGGAGGGGAAGTACGACAAGCATCATCACGAACAAGTAAGATACAACCTGCCCCCAAAGAAAGTTTTTTTTTCAGTCCCAAGTATTTAGTGATTAATTTATAACGTGACACTTGTTATTTTATATCCTTTATGAAAATTGTATCCTAATGCAATTGCAAATGATCCAACTATATCCACAAATATATGCTCCTTTTTTCACCCATTTATCTTGCCACAGTGTATACAGATATTTTGGGCATTAAGTCCTCCCTTTAAACAAAGTGGTCCTTCTTGCCCAATAGGAAAAAAGGAACCTGGACCTGGCTGACATCTTTTACACACCAAGTCCATCCTGCTGCCATGGCAAACACCATGTCCCAAAAAGCTTTGATTGCACTTGTCAGTCCCCACTTTCAAAAAGCAATTTAGTTATTCACTTCCACCACTCTCTGAGCTGGACAGTCAATAAACGGAATTCAAACACTGCTACTGGTATTTGAAAACAGTAATGCAAAAAATTATCTTTTGCAGATATAAAGACAGGATTCCTTCAACATGCTTCTGGGTGCATATAAATTCTACTTTGGCATAGGAAAAGGCAAAACACCAAAGTGCAGAAAACTTCATCTTTGAAACCAGCGTTTACTACAAGGTATTAGACGCTAGAGAACAGCAACTGAAATAGTAGGGATAAGGGGGAAACAAACAGATCTGAGAAATCATGTGTATTTCATCTTCAAAGTACCATAAAAGCAAAGCAAAACTTCTTTCTATTTCAAATCAAAGCTGACTTCTTAAATCACTGTTCTGCCCATTAAGTAAGATAAAGCTCAAAAAACCTACTTGTTGCCAAACTCAGATGGTTACTTCAGAGACCAGGGGCTGGAATGTTTTGAGACTAGCTTCCTTCAGCAATCATACCATTTCCAAAAATCTTTTAGTTGTCACAGAAACTTAAGCAATGGGCAAAAAGCCAAACTTACATACCCCTCTCTCATCAATGCACATCCCACTTGGCATTTATTTCATATCCAAAGGAGCTCTCTTCTAAGAGCTCCCCTAAATCTCAGCCAGCAGCCAGTTTAAGCATCATGTTTTCCTTCAGGAATATACTGCACGACTAACATTTAGAGTAAAATAAATATTTCATTTCGGTCAGACTTCATCCATGTCACTTACCAAATAAGACCCCCGAACAGCAAGATGATTTCCAAATCCTCAAAGCAGTATGTGTCAAGATCTTACAAAACACGGAGACATGAAACAACGGCACTGACAAGGCACCAGCTTCTTGACAGAAATGACAGTAGTTTAGTGTTGTTTTGCTGATTTGTGAAAGTAGATTGCAGCCACAGCTGCTGTGCAAACTGAATCATACTTTCCACGGAGGAAAGAGAAAAGGAGATATCTTTCCAAAGACACACTGTCTGAAGAAGTACTTCCAGATGCATCACCATGTACAGGGAACATTTCCTATTCTGCTGAAGCAGAGGTAAGCAGTTCTGCAGAAATTACACGAGTCCTTCCAAATCTTCAGACACAAACAAGCCCTTACAAATTCTGCTGGTTTATCATTCTAGGTGTTTTAAATAATCTTCCATGAGTTGTGGGTAAATGAATAGCTCTGGGAAAAGGGTGATGAAGATTTGTCTGTCTTTACTGGGGAAAGTGAAAGGCAATATATCATGTCGATAGGATCCCATGACCGTGATTCACAGAAGTTGCACCAGGAAGGATCTCTTCAGGAACAAACCATCCTGGCTTATAGCACCAGATGCTCATCTCTGGCTTATTTTTATCATATGTGGTGTGGATTTTTTTGTTCATGAGGGTTTTTTGTTGGTGGTTTGTGGGGTTTCCCCCCACCCAAAAAAGTACTTGGCAAGCAATAAATGATACAGTAATATATGTCAAACCTAGCATAACCATATCAGGCAGAGGAAGTCTCCTAGCTAAAAATACAGCTGGAAGAATGAGGGAGCAGGAGTATCATATGAGTTTGTCCTAATATTACTTTTCCCTATGAATCCATTTATGACTAGAGGTAGATACAATACAGCTATTTCTTCATATATAAAAGGAGAAGCTTTCATATAAAAAGCAGCTGCATGTAAAATATGACAAACTTTACTTAATCTTTTTTTTCCAGTGTTCGTTCCTGGATGTGATGTTATTAACCTGGTGTGAACTTAAACTTCCATTCCGAATGAACTCCAATTTTGTTATAATAATTTCCATTCGTGAATGGGCAATACTTTACTGTGGCAAGTAAATATTGTCAAGTAATCTTTGCCACAAAATTTAAATGAAAAAATACTCAGATTGCGGTTCAAATGTCCCAGATTAAAAGCTGTTGTGGTTTAACCCCAGCCAGCAACTAAGCACCACGCAGCCGCTCACTCACTTCCCCCCCATCCAGTGGGATGGGGGAGAAAATCGGGAAAAGAAGTAAAACTCCTGGGTTGAGATAAGAACGGTTTAATAGAACAGAAAAGAAGAAACTAATAATGATAATGATAACACTAAAAAAATGACAACAGTAGTAATAAAAGGATTGA
Organism: Buteo buteo; assembly: GCF_964188355.1. Lineage (NCBI taxonomy): Eukaryota > Metazoa > Chordata > Aves > Accipitriformes > Accipitridae > Buteo > Buteo buteo. Next base: position 16,721,068 of record NC_134175.1, on the reverse strand, counting down.
AATGTACAAATGATGCGCAGGGCAATTGCTCACTACCCACCGACCGACACCCAGCCAGTCCCCGAGCGGCGATTCCCTGCCCACCCCCTTCCCAGTTCCTAAACTAGATGGGACGTCACACGGTATGGAATACACTGTTGGCCAGTTTGGGTCAGGTGCCCTGGCTGGGCATGAGAAGCTGAAAAATCCTTGACTATAGTCTAAACACTACTGAGCAACAACTGAAAACATCAGTGTTATCAACATTCTTCACATACTGAACTCAAAACATAGCACTGTACCAGCTACTAGGAAGACAGTTAACTCTATCCCAGCTGAAACCAGGACAAAAGCACTTTACAATCATATAGCTTTTCCATTGATACCCATGGGAAAACAGTTTTTAAATGATCCTAAACACCTTCGTCACAAATGACATTTTAAAAGCACAAGAAACAATAGTATTTCTGTCATTTCCTCCCACCAGCTACTGTTCTGATGATTCTTTCCTCCAAAAAGGAAAATTTACTGTATGTAATGCATAGAAAGGAAACATAATATACAATAAATAGATTCAGAAGAGACTACTCAGAACGTGTGATAGAATTTCTTTGCGATTTTGCTGTATCATACACCTGATTCTCAGCCAAACTAAATCAGTGTAACACCCCTAAAGCCAATATTTGATTTTTTTTTCATGAATTGTCATTGCTGTGGATGCAGCCAAACTTCTTGTTTACCTTACATCATCTTTTCTCAAATGAGGATATTTCATTTATAAACCAACTCCAAAATTAAAATTTGCAGATGTACCCAAAGGTAGAATCTATCCTTTCTTATTCAGGATGGCTATAACTGTGTCTCAAGACAAAAGTCTAAAACACTGCAAAAAGTATTCTTTTCAAGGTCAAGTGGATCAACTTTAAGTTACAAATACCAAGAAAGGAAACACTAACCAAAAAACCACTTGCTCAAAATGACAAAAAGGTTATTAACTCAGCAGTTTATTCCTCATTAGTAAAAATGCTAAACTTCATATCGGACTCCAAATTCACCATTACTCTGAATATGGATGAGCATATGTATTTCTGCATTGGATCATCCACTATTGCTCAATTAGTTCTCTATGTAAAAGTAAAAGTACTCTGTGAAGTACTGTGAAGTTAAAAACCATAGATTTAACATTTCTCCCTTTTCAGAACAATGGCAGTTCACACTGGTGCAGTTATATTACAAGCAGTATGCAGGAGATTTCTTGAAATAGAAAACAATTTCTTTCTAAACTGTTTAAATAAAAACAAATATATAAAATGCACATATTTTATTCCCTTATTAATTTTTTAAATTTTTTCTCTGGCCTGCTTGCCTTACAATGTTTCACCTGATTGCTTATGTCAGATATATTACTGTCATGTCAGAAACCATGCTGTATTCTGAAGTAGATTAATGATGAATATTTGGTTAGAGATGAGAAAACAACACTGCACTGATTTTTGGAAGGCAAGGTCTGAGCAGAATTAATAAGGCAATGCTTTGCACAGCATTGACATTAACCACAGAATCTGTGGGTTAGGTAGCCAAAAAGGTAGGCTGATAGAATCCATAAATGTTTTTAGACAACGAAACTTTAGCAATTATTTTTTTATTTCAATAGAAATTTTGTTTGAAATTCAAAGTTCCACTGAAGTAAATGGTACATACAATTAAATACATCATATTCTACATTTTGAAATGAATGCACTTGCTGAACGTAAGCAGTTGGGAGCGGGCAAAATATGGAAAATGTTACCTAGAGCTATATCGTTCAGTCTGATTATAAACAGTGTCCCACTGAAATTAATGAGAATTTTTTCAAATCATTACTTTGCCACTTCCCCGAAGGTACTTATTCCAATTTTTTCTGTTGAGCTGAGGCAAAACAAATTTAATCCACTTACATTGAAGTCAGTGATACTTTTAAAGACAGACATAGGAGGGAATATCCCTATTTTTCAGTATGTCTTCTCCAAAATTTCCACTTACTTGGAAAAAAGCTCATTGAAATCACAATTCATGATGCACATACATTTAGCAGGTGTTGCTGTACAAGTATGTATTTCTCTAGAATCAGCACCGACCTGAAAAAAAACAGCTGTCCCAAACACCACTTCATTCTTTATTCTTACACAAGAAATAAGATACAAATGACTGTGATGAACTCACACCGAGGATAAATGGAATTCTGTCCTAACATTTATAAATTCAAGACTTAACATGCTCCAACACACTGCTTTTCCCTCTCTACTTTGCAGCATCCCTGTTTGAAATCTGCTGCTCCAGAGATTCTCAAACTGTTTCCCAAACCTGTTTCTTAATGTCAGTGCAGCAGTCAACAGTCAGGCTACAATGTGCTTATCTTAATTTGACATTATGAAATAGAAATTCTTGGCACGGAGAAGAAGAAAAACAATTTTCCAGATGCTAAATTTTGAGTCCATTTCTAGGTAAACTGCATATATGTTCGTAACTAAAAAGCTTATTATTTTATCATGGGAGTGCTTGCAAATGTTCAGTTTAGCCAATTTTACAGTTGAGAAACAGCAGGCCAAGCAGTGCATGTAATGTTTGTTCTACTGTTTATTCTACTGGTTAAGATTTTGTACTGGAGAAGAGCAACCGAATACAGAATTTTTACACCATACTATCGGTCTATCAACTACATCATGCATTCACCTACCCAATTTCCAGTAAAATCCAACCAGCTGGCTGGAGCAATGAAGTAAATGGGACATACAACATTGCTTTTACATTTGAAATCTATGCTACCAAATATGTAATAGAAGGAAAAGGCCTCAAGGTATTTATAAACTGTCTTCAGGGTTAGAAACAAGATTCATGGGGAAGGAAACGCTTTGCTTATACGTCCACAAAGCTCCAGCATCATAGGCTGCATCACTTGACAAAGCAGGTAATTGTTTATAGGAGATAAGTAGGTATACCTTTGAAAGCTTTAACTGAACAATGTCACTTCAGTGACCACTGCAGAGAGTATATGTGTCCCACAGGATATTTAGTTGAAGTTTTCTTACAGCAAGGTAGTGACCAAAAAGCAATTCTGACATTTGATTGAAAATCAAGTTGGTAGCAGATGTTGGCTTGGCGGTTTACCACCACAGATTTAAAACATTCCTTCTGTTTACACCATTACTTTATTTAGTCTTCTAGATCTGATAGGAAACAAACAGAAAATGCAAATACAGCACTTCTTTATAAGCAGTTCAAGGACTCATTATATCTGAGTGGGTGAGAGCTGTCTTAGGAAAATACTCCATTCTTCAAAGTGTAAAATACCTTCTCTTATGTTGCAGAGTTCACTATATCTATTCTGTATCACAAGATTGTTTTTTTCCTCTGGTCTCTCTGTACAATACCCTAAATGATTGTTAATATAATTTGTTTCAGAAATCAGGCAAATCATCCTGATTTCTCTGAAAGTCAGGGAAAACATTTCTATACCTTTAAGTCATGACAGATTTAGGCTGGTTATGTACAGAGAGGGTATTAAAATTTTCATCCTCATTTTTTAAAAATCCCCCCAATGTCATATGCACATGCTCTAAATTGCACTTCAAATTCAAAATACATACTGGAGAGTACTTGCACAGAATTTACAACCAAAAGCTGAATCAGGCGCTTGCCTATTGTATCTAAAAGTCATCACAGTCATGTAAAGAAAATCAGTCTACCAAATCATATGAAATTATCTTTTGTTACTTATTTTGTCTGTCAATCTTCATCCAGACAGTTTTATCTTCTCTTTCAAGGTTTGTCAGAAAAATCTGTATCTGAATCTTAACTGACTATTGAAAAGCTTTAAACAATCTGATACTTTATTCAATTGTTATTTTGTCCTCTCGATAGATACTACACCAAATTGTAGCCTGTAGAACATAAGCAGAGCGAAGAGATGTTTGAGCCACATCCTCTTTCTAAAGGATGCCATTAAGAACCACTTAGTTGATATGTTCTTTTACTGGTTTTGGTATAAAAGGAACATAAGCAGAAACTTGTAGAGTGATTCAGTATCAGTGAATAGATTTGACAGAGCATCTTCTTCATTGTTAAAGGACACTTCCGCATTTCAGTTAACTGTGAATAGGTATTTTTAAATTATTTTCTGGTTTCCTAACTGCTTTATCCAACAAAGAAAACTAGCATTAAATTTGCCTAGATTTTTTTTTTTTCCCCTCTTTCCAAAATAATTTTTTTCACCAAAAAGTCTTCTTCCATCTTGAAAATAGAAGTTTTGGCCAAAAGCACAAATTAGGTTTGATTCAATTTGGGGAAGAAGGAAAGAGACGAGGATATGGGGTTGATTCAGAGAAGAACTGCCATCATGTTTTTACCTCGTAACTCAGTATTGAGGACAAATTATGTGAACAAATTTGAACTCTTAGCAGTCATGTTCCAGGAGAACACCAGAATAACCAGTATCATGTCATCAGGAACAGGTCCTCTAAATGCATTCTCACTGGTGGTTTTCCATTTGCCATAAGGTCATAAAATACCTGTTGCAAATATTTATACTACCTCCAGGTGGAATAACTCCACAAGACTATGGAGTTATTCTGTCTTTCATTCTCATTAAATACATGGATACAGATGACAGTGAATATCACAGAGACTAAAGGGTTAAAACACCCAACACCTGTTTAGCCCAACTACCAGTACAGTGTTAATTTGACAATGGGACCTTCTCTCTCATGGAACTACCAAACTACAGATTCATTCTTTTGCTCCATTCCTCTGATGTAATAAATACTTAGATATTTTACATAAATCACCACATTGGGCACACAAAGAAGATTTAAGCCTAGACCTTCTAGCACAGGCACTCTGAACAGATTGGTGCTGTAGACTCCTCAATCAGATTAAAGTGATAAAAGTCACCAGAGTAAGTGCCCTAATTCCTGGGCAGACATGAAAACAACCTCCTACAAAAACTAGTTTACAAAATCTATAGTCTTTGTTGGAAATGATGCTTTCAAGAACTCAAGTTCTTGAGTTCTACACTCTACACATGCTACCAAGAAACATAAAAACACTGTTCTCTCAAAAATATATGGTATACATAATAAAAAATTCTATATTACATTTACATAGGTTTACTTTGTGGGTGAACTAATATGGTTAGTACTTGTACTTGTATACAGAGCTCTGAGTTTTTGATCCTAACCAGAAAATGTCTACATATTGACCACAGTATTCAAAGCTCAGTGAAAGAAGGATGTGTCACCACAAAGCTGCAAACCTTTGCTCACTTCACTGGAAGTGAAGTACTTGATGATAAATTGTCACATGAGGATGGCAACCTAAGAAAACACCATACCACTAAGCACTGTTAATAATGCTAGAAATTGAATCTCATCTGCCAGCTTTCATGGCTGCATTTTACAATTTTGATTATCACTCAAGTTATACAAACATTTAATTCCTTTGTATTATTTCTGTTGATTTTCACCAAGACAAGCAGCACCTGCTGGAATAGTTTCAACACAGCAAAGTAGGCCATCATTATCCTTATTTAATTCCCCTATGTTCCCCTCTTTGCTACTTCACAATATAATAGAATGAATTGTATGCAAAACTTTAGATGAGCTTCCCAAATTCAAAACAAACTAAAAGTAATATGATCAATGTATATATTAATACTAACATTTTAAATTAAATTCAGATTTTCCATTTGAATACAAATATTACATTTGTCTAACTTGATCCATTTCTGTAAAAAAAATTGAGACCTTTCTCTGTAACAAGTTGTTCTGAAGACTCTTACAGATGTGTATGAACATATTTCAAATAGGTAAAACGCAGGTCTAGTACTTAAAGAGAAGTGACAGTGATCAAAGAATTCATTAGACTGCCAGAAGTTCCTTATCAACTGAGACAGATGGAAAATGCATCTAGAGTAAGGAATAATTGAGAATATTTAAATAACAAAATCAGCTTTTTATTTAGAAGTTACAATTTAAAGCCATTCTTTGTTCTAATTTTGCTAATGAACAGTCATTTACTGTGTCTATGCTGATTAAAAACCAGCACCATCAAGCTTGCAGCATTGTCCTGACACTTTTAATATAGGAAGAGTAGAGTAGCACAAGGAAGAGTGATTGGATGCATAATTATGCACAGATGTCATATTAGCTAAAGTAACCCCCAACTGTTTGTGATAAACCTTCAAGTGAGGTTAACAAATCAGCATATTTTTTATTTCGAAAGAAAGGATAAGGATGAAATAAAGAAGCTTTACTTATATCCAGTGTCGTGGTTTAACCCCAGCCAGCAACTAGGGACCACATAGCCACTTGCTCACTTCCCTCCCCCCTCCCCCCCCCCGGGGGATGGGGGAGAGAATCAGGGAAAAAAAGTAAAAGCCATGGGTCAAGATAAAGAAAGTTTAATAGGATAGCAAGGAAGAAAATAATAATGACAATAATAACAGTAAAAGGATCAGAATATACAAAACAAGTGATGCACAAAGCAATTGCTCACCACTCGCCAAACGATGCCCAGCTAGTTCCCAAGCAGCAATCCGCACCCCACACACACACCAATTCCCCCCAGTTTTTATACTGGCCATGACATCACATGGTATGGAATATCCCTTTAGCCACTTTGGGTCAGCTCTCCTGGCTGTGTCCCCTCCCAACTTCTTGTGCCCCTCCAGCCTTCTTGCTGGCTGGCCATGAGAAGGTGAAAAACCCTTGACTTAGTCTCAACACTGCCTAGCAACAACTGAAAACATCCATGTGTTATCAACATTCTTCTCATACTGAACCCAAAACATAGCACTATACCAGCTACTAGAAGGAAAATTAACTCTATCCCAGCCAAAACCAGGACATCCAGGAAGGATCCAAAGCTCAGTTTTACAATTGTTTCTAGATTAATATGAAAATTAATGTTTATGAATATGTATCTGCATCCTTAAATGTATTTACATTAATTGTTCAGTCACCTATTGTGTTTATTTTATGCAAATATTCCAGCAAGAATTTTGATGGCATAATGTTTATACAAATATAAAATTTCAGGTGAATTGCTTTCTGTAAGTATTTGACAATTCTAACACAAAGATTCATTGAAACAGGAAATAAAATCTCCATGCAATTCCTGCATCCTATCAAATAGCTTCAATTTCAAATGGCAAGTATTTAAAATTAATTATACACAAGCAATTTATACCCCAAGAATTCTCCACATCGACTGTTTGCTTCACACTGCTTGATGTCAAATAGAAATACATTTGAAGACATCTTAAGGTTTTTGTGAAATTCAATTTTAAAAAAAATCATTAAGTGATTTTTATTAGTGAACTATTCATACACATCACTTCTTTCAACACTAAGAGTACATCTGAAATAGGGAAAAAATTAGTAATGGTTTTAAATGGCCACAGTAACACTAATCACTTACGTCATGATGATGAAAAATTGGTATGGGCCCCAGTATGAGCTACTGAACATGGGTATGTGGACCTAGATTTTAAAATTCCAGTGGAAAACAGATTGCTGAGAAAAGCCTAGCAGCAATGCAAGTCCCATAAATGCTGAAATTCTCAAATACATATCACTAGCTAAAAAAGGTAGAAGCATGAAAATGGTACTACTGTTTTCTTACCTGCCCTTCTAGGAAGTTTTTTTTAGTGCAATTGGAAACTTTGAACTCATGCAAATCCATAGTTATCCCTTTGACTTTCGGGGGCTTGCAGCAAGTTTCCTCCACTTTTATTTCTTGGTGATAGTTTTATAAAATACCACGTTGTTTTAATATGTTACACATCATGTTTTACACAGAGTGGAAACATCAAAGCTTTGATGTGTGATTTGTTTCTGCAGTTGCATAATCTTGTATGTTCTGAGTATGTTAAGGACTCAGTTTTAACATCTTGACAGAGGACTTCTCAATGGGAGTGGGGATCAGGGTAAAAAAACAGAACCTTGGAAACACCAGTTCTCTAACCATTTCACTACAGACTTTGGTTGAGAGTCCTGTGCCCTATAACGCAGCATTAAATTCGTGCCTGTTGCACAGGAATTGAGGGAGGTAAAAGAATCTAAAAGAAAGCAGAAAAACAACCCCAAACCTCCTTGTAGTAAGTTAACTTTGAAAGGGATAAACCCAGCTAAACTTGGGCTGTAGTGCAGATCTCAATTATTCTACTACAAGAGACTAGAAAAAACACTGTTCTGGAATTCCTTTTAAATCATCTTTTCATATCTGTGCATTATTTTATGTGATATATTACAAAGAATATGAATGTCATTTAACCAAGCATTTAGCATTGCTATTGTAAACACTCCTAACAGATAAATACAGAAAACCTAGAATTTAATACTGATTTTGTAAATCAATATTGTCATTTGCTAATCAGCAACCTTTCTCCTGAGGAGCAGAACCACGAAGGAAGAGTTTAATAGCAACTTATTTTTCAGACATCCATAACATTCAGTCTTTTTCCTGGCTGAAGAGCAACTACCAAGTGCTCCCTTATCACCAGCTGAGGCAAACATGTTTTTGAAAATTGCGTTGTATGCTCTGTGTGGAGAAGAAGATATGTGATTTCTCCCAGTTTCTCCATACAAGTACATACACAAGAAGTGCTGCTTGTGGTTTTGCAGCCATTTGCTGTGAAAACTGAAGTTCAGGTATCACAGAAAAGGAAACTCCAAGCTAGAAAAGCTCAAACATTTCAACTGAATATTTTAAAGTGAGTAACTGAGATTAAATTTTGCTAAATATACCATGGAATATTAAAGGAAACAAACCAAAAAATTCCTTTTATTTGTCTGTTGCATTTCAAGTCTGAGTGACAAAATAGTCACTTTTCTGGCTTGAGTCAGCGCTTTTTTTTAATTCAATAGCTAAACAGAAAAAATCCATTTTCTGAACTGCTTTATTTCTATCGAGCAATTTTTCTCTCTGGTCTAACTAAATCAACAGGATGGTGATTACTTTTTTTGTGCATGAGCAAATAAGGGCTGAGAAAATTAAGTGCATCTTAAATGAGTAAATGATTGTTTTAAAATAAGAATAATCATGGAAAAGATAATCCCCACATTCCCAAGCATTACACATGTTGGCACTGGAATTGTACCTCCTGTATGTTCAGTGGCTTTGAATTACACTAAGAAGTTGTAATTTCTACAGCTACAGAGCAGTTATGTCATTTTGATGCAATGTTAGGTCAGAGTTGACTACTCCTTAGAGGAAAAGCATAAAGACCACACTGAAATGTACTTTAAATTGTTTTCTTTCCCTTTTGGGATAAAGGCTTTATTTATAACCAATATAGTCCATTTACAAAAAGAAAAAAAAAAGACTTTTATATTTTTATAGGTTTAAGGTATCTCCCAGGGATCCACATGGTCTAACACAAGAAATAGTAAGATAAACACCTTTGCCTTCCCCACACATTTGTGGCAAAAGCTGTTAAAGAGAGGGCTACATAAAAAAAAAATTAAAAAAAAAAAAAAAAAAAAAAGAGTTAAACCCCAAACAAAACCAATACTTTTCTTTCATTAGCTATACAAACACCACACTTGGTAATGATCAAATGTTTAAGTGTCTATCACAGCTTACAATGGAATAATTTTGAAAAGATCTCATTCTGATCCTAGTTCTGAGCTGAATTAGGAAAAAACTATCGGGAGAAGTAAGATATTAATGGCAAAGTGCCATTAACTGTTGATTATTCAAAAAAGAAAATAGTATTAAAGATAGAGTAAAATGAAAATGCCAATGAACGATCAGAGTCCAAAAGCTTCACTCGTCTTGGTTCAGACTTGCAGGCATTCTCAGGTTAAGATCTGCAATGGTTTACTCTTGATGATCAGGTCTCTGCAGCTTCACTTCATTTACTCTAATTGCATTGGCACAGACAAAGATAATATTTGGCTTGAATACTAAGCCTGTGCTTGGACCTATGCTGTCAATCTGATTTCTTCAGTCAAATTTTTAAGAAAGAATTTCAAAGTGGGTCAAAGAAAATATAGGACTAGACTGGAAATAGAATATTATAAACCCTTTGAAGTTATATTGGATTTGAATATTCTGACTAGGACTCCGAACTGGATTGGACCGCTTTGCACAAACCTCCACAACGGCACCTAATTCAACAGAAGTTGTTCTGTGCTACTGAAGTTGGATTTAAAAGCTTCCCTTTGTGTTCCTCAGCCCAGGAAATGAAAAGCATCTCCGGACAGTGTTATGAAGAGCCTTTTTTTAAATTTCCTTATTTTAATATCAAAAGGATCTTCATTTCTGTGCCAGTGACAAAGTCAAATACCTAAATCTACAGTTTATGCCAGCATATTTAGTACTGTACATGGGCCTTCTGAGAAGAAATCAACAATTTTAATCAATGTTGAATTTAATTATATTATTTTCAATTACATGTATTTTAGAGACACGCATTTCTGTCATCAGAAGTAAACTTATTTAATTGTAAATAAAATGTAAACAACCTCTTCAGACAGAAGTATATAAGCCTTTAAATCAAACAAACTTTTACCCCCATGGTTTGTCTCTGGTCAGAATAATTAATCCTCCTGCAAAACACCCAGCCAGCTAATATCCCAATACATGTGACAGAGGTTGAAGTTTGACTTACACATTTAAGTTCAATGTCTGAAGATAGTGACTGTCTGAAGACATGCTGGGTTTTGATTCTTGCTGCCTCAGCATCTTAATCTGCTCATGGTCAGAGCTTGCCAAGACACATTAAAGAAAGGCAGCTAAATGTTTAGGGAGGGTTGAATTAGATCAGGAAAAGAGCTACAGCATCTTTTCATGTGAATTATGTTGCCTTGGCAAAAGCAGCCCCTCTTAAGCAGATTCCCAAATTAGAAACACTTGGTCATCACCGAGTAAGTCAAAGTGTTACAAACCACTCGTTAGTAGCCACAGAGTATCCCAGCACAGAGATCTGGACACAGGTAAGAGTGCCCAAACAACCACCATGTGGTTCACGTGATTTAAATTGTATTTTGAGCAAAGGAACAGCTGCCACATGGCAGTTGGAACGGTAAACAGGTTTACCAGAAAAGAGCCATACCAGCAGTTAATGGAAACAAGGTGGCATATGGGAAGAGAGGAAGATATGAAAAATACTATCAGAGATTTTTGGGGGAAGCTCACCAACTACTGTGATCATGTTGAGAAAATTGTATAGAAAACCTTCACCGAGAAAATTGATTTGTTGGTTCCCCTACCAGCTGGATACCCTGTACAATAAAATGCAGGGGACAGTGAAGGAAGCAATTTTACTCCATAAGTAGCCTTAAAATAACATGTGTTACTTTGCACCCATTAAACAAAGAGATATTTAGGCATGATGAAGCAATACTTGTAGGTGCATTTTGTACAAAAACTATAGCTACACCAGGAGCACACAATTTTGTAATATGCAGTAAGTACACTGACAGGGATGAGTTTAAGTTGTGCCTCCTACTGTATATAAATTTGTCCAGAGCTTAATACAAAGGCAAATAATCCTGATCATAGGGAACTGTTGTTATCAACAGCTCTAAATTCAGCTCAGGGAATAAGGAAAGCAAAATTAATGATTTGATACATTTATCTAGTGTGATACGATCAGCCTAAGACTATTTTAAGTTGCATATTTAAATGTAAATTACTCACCAAGAATTAGGAGGCACCATTTGTACCAATTTTGTTGAAATACCCTCCCTTGAACCATCAGACACTAAAGGTGTGCATTACAAATATTAATTTTTCATATAGAAGATATAATTATTTGGGCTGTTTTACAGACATGCAAGGTGATGCCAGTTTTAGTCAAAGCAGTATCAGTAAGACAAACAACAAGCTGAATTTACGTTCAATAGGTCACACCAATCACTTGCACATTACTTTTATTTTGTCATTTTGCTCGGATAATCAGACTATACCTGCCTTTCAGCCTTTCACAATTTAATTAGGCAAAGCTTTCATTCATTCAAGCCACTTGCATGATTACAGCAGATAATTTACGGATGTAGACAAAGACAAAGAAGAAATCAAAGCTGACATGATGCAGAAAAAAAATGAATTAACATTTTCTCTTTGTCAGAGGCTCCTTCTCCACCTGCTCTCCCTCTCCTCCTCTTGGGCATCTGTCTGAGCAGAGAATTCACAGGTGTTGACAGGTTGGCAGATTTCTTTTAATTTTTCAGATCTGTAAACATCCAGTCTTTATTTAGCAGTGATGCCCACCAGTTACAAGCAGCTTTAAAGCACTGCTGTTCGTGATGTGGTCTGGGGTCACTAGCCACAGTGCAGCCCTTCGGAGCCAGTACTGCAGAAGAACCGGGTGGGCTTGTGAAGGTCAGAAGAACATTTTCAAACTCTAGTAGTTAAAGATTCAGGTTGAAAACTTTGGCAAGTCTAGAAAATTCTGCCATTGCTGTATTTAAAAAGACAGCAATTTTAACACAAGTAATTTCACTATTTTTGCATATCTGAATGTAGAGGAAAACCTGTTATTCAACAAGCAATTCAGCTGCATATTCAGTATGCAAAACCTCTTAGTCTAGTTTCTAGAGTACTTTCTGTTCGTAAGTGAGAGGCAGACAAATAAGAGCGAGACGGAAGGCAGTGTAAAGTGTTAGAGTAATTACTTATAAGGTCTGTTACAACAGTCTCTAGAGGTGTTATTTGTTGACACAGCAGCTACTGAAAAGCCACATTTGGATAAGCAACCGATACAATCCAATTTCAAACCACTGCTCAGAAATTAAGGCACACTAAGCTCTGCTGGGAAGAGTTGAGCTTCTTGTTGGATTTATTGTTCTTCCTTAAAGTATTCCAGAAGCAAAAGCAAAATCTCCCCCCAAATTAGCCACATCTGATTTCAAAGTAATTTACACAAAGAAAATAATGTTTTCCTACATTTTAGATGTCAGATCAATTAAAATTTCTCAGACAGGCATGGATTAAACCTCACGAGCTGGAAACTGTGCATGGCACATCTTATAACAACTTCATGATTGGAAGAAAAGAAACAAAGTTACAACTGTAGCAGAGTACACCTCTGAGCACCATCCTCACACAGGTGTTAACCCAGCCACAGAGGCTGGAATTTCCCACATTCAGCTTACACTAATGCTGCACAGTATAGATGAAAACACAATGAAGCAAAAAGCGCATAGATACTACTGAGTACACTATGGTATAGCAAGTAATTATAAGACATCTGTATCAAAAATAGAAAAGAAACAGCAGAATAGGTAAGCCTTTAAGATTATTTAGTAAATAAAAGAACTATAGTAGCTATATATATAAATAACTATAGCTCTATCACTGGTATTAGGGCTGCTGCATCAGCAAGTTATGCATGCATGTATATTCATATACAGAAGGAATGAGTACGTACAGTTCTCCACTTACGAGCTCAGAGACTTCAGTGCTATAGGCAGTCTCCTGCAGTTTATAATCAAAATACTTCATTGTCTGGCAGTACCAGACCAAGACCTCTTAAAAATCTGTATGACTTCAGGAGTACCAGAAGAGTTAAAACTAAGGGACCTGCCAGGTCTCTCAGTATACAAGAAGAGAGCCACAAAACAATGCTCCACACCTGCTAGGAAATCCCATTCCCTTTGAGTATCAACACACAGTCTGGCGTTTTGGAATATGTCTGTTTTCATTGATGTTTTCTCTGAAGTTTTTACATGTGGACCATTCTCCAATGCTTACAAAAGGACACCTTTGCCCTTCAATTAAACTGCATTTTATTTGTGTTTATTTCCATCTTCATTTCCTAGAATACTAGAAGTTCAGGATTCTTTACAAGTCAGACATTCAGATGAACGTACAGAGCTAGGATGTAAGCTAAAACAAGCTTTTCTTTCAGTAGTGAGAAGTTCAGCAAGTGATCGATGAATGAGAGAGGTACTGATGAAATATATGAAAGGTTTCCATTTGAATAAAACTGCTGAATAAAAGTAGGACAGTTCTTTGAACACCTGAAGTTACAGGAAACTACTGTCAGAAAGCTTCTCAAAGACTTTTTAATCACAGACTATTTCCTTGGTCATTTCTGGAATCGCTTTTCTTTTTTTTTTTTAATTGAAATAATTTGTAACTGACTACCTCTTGTGACCTTGAAACCAGATACAGCTGTGTTTCAGCTCTGGACATATTTTCTTATGCCCACTATTAAGCTCAGTAGAAACATCATATAATCTTCTGTAAGGCTTTTTCCACCATACATTAGTAGGACCACAGGTAGCCATCAGCATTTGAGTCCAGAATTCAGAATAAAAAATGAAAAGGTTCAAGCACTCTCATATTAGTACCTGTTTTATTTGAAAGGAAAAGCTTAGCTGACAAAGCAGGTTTGGGGGTTTTGTTTCCCAAATGCTTAAGAACACGGAAGGATTTCTTAGGTTGGTGCTTGATGAATTTAATGACAAGTCAGGTCATTTACACATTGTTTAAAACTTGTCCAGAATTACATAAATACTGGCATAAGTACATTGTGCTGTGTGATTGAGAACCATCCAGCAATCTTACCAATCTTTCATGATGAAATAACGTTTGATTTTGATCATCTACGTCTTTGGTTTTTATTTCAGAAGTTTGCTTTCTGTTTTACTGTATGCCTCAGGCCAATCTAATATTTATTTTTTTTTAAAAGACTGGATTTTCAAAGAAAAAAAAAATCCACTTCAGGAATGAGATGAGGGGAAGGCAGGAAGTTATCAGGCTATGTAGATCTCAGACTGAAAATAAAACAAATTCTTAAAAATACACAAAGGAGTGAAATAAGCTTCCCAACACAGATCAAATAGAGTTTTTAAAAAATAAGTGCAAGAATACCAGAAAACAAGAGGTAAGAAGAAAATTAACTTCAAAATCAGAGGCTGAAAGGACTAAATTTTCAGGAACAATTAAGTCCTTATGCTTTCAAAAATACTTCAATCAGAAGTTCTTTGGTAACTAATCTCTACTGATTTGAGACTGGATCTTCAGCATTTCAATAGAAAGTCTCAAGAATCCAGAGTCCTTCAGCATGGATCCTTGCAGCACTGTAACCTCAAGCTTAATTTGCTTTGATTCTTGGTATCAAGATATGAAACCATTTTTCCTTGGAAAAAAAAAAAAAAGGAAAAAAAAAAGAAAATTCATTTCGTTATTAGGGTTATGTGAAGATCAATGAAGACCAACATGACATCATTAAAATCAATGAGAACAACTCTGAACACTGATTTCAGGGAGAGTTCCCCTGATACTTCTATTAGAAGAATTTAACTGTAAATCCACAGTAGAAATAGCCTTACAAGTTAGACCTCTCTTCACTATATGCAACCAGAGTATCAGATTCATATGGTTGACTCCAAAACAGTGTACTTGCCACGTTTGCAAAAAATTTAAAGATATTGCACTTTGAAGTACTGCAGGGCACATGTAATGTAAAGAGTCAGTGGTCTCATTTCTATAGTCTACTAACATGCTGACAGGATTGACAGGGACAGAGCTGAAACTTTTGGATAAGCAGCAATATTTTTTTTTAAAGGATAAAAAAATTTTCACAAAATCCACATTAAGAAAAAAAATTAGTATTATCAGCAGACCAGGCAAGAAAAGAAGTATGTTCACATTAGACACTTACATTGCTTTATCTTAAGAACTGAACCAGGCAATTTGGCACTTTCACATATGTAACAGTATTACTTTTACTTTATTTCCATCATTTTTGCTTCTTTGAATCTTCTTTTCATATAAGAAGCTTAAAGGCTTTGGACTTTGGCTTCTTCTGACCCAAATATATGAGGTTTCAGAGAATATTTCACTGGGAGACACTAAAGAAAAGATAACTCTTTAAAGCATGAGAGGTTCAGTAAAAATTTAAGATCTGACTCTTCTAATGTTGGGGAAAATAGCATAGCTGGAAATACACTGAAATGCAATATATCATTATTTGTCATCTATATTATAGTCACACCTAGAAGATTCAGAAAACTCTAGCAAAGGACAAAAAATATCTTTAATTCAGATTCCACTCTAAAAAGAGATGAGAAGTAACAGTATGAGATGGTGCCAAATATGCTTGACTACAATAGCATCTGAGATGACCTCCTGTCATCTCTTCCACCCCGAGTTCTCCTATGAACTTATGATGCTAAGCAAATGTCCTCATGCACATAGTAATAGGAACTGAACAACATGGTACAGCAAAGTATGGTTTCCCTCACTATACCAACACAGTTCAAGAACACACTGCATTTCTGAAAACTCCACTTCCATAGACAGTCAGGTATCCTCAGAGCACCAACACAGCTTGATGGCTTTGGGAGACGGAGTGGAAGAGGACCACAGGGAATCTCTAGTTCTTGTAATTAATTAAGCAGTACTAATCAATAGGCTCCTCTTCTTAACCAAAGGATTTCCATGTCTCTTGGTAGCCAAGGTCATTTACAGGCTTTTCCAGTCATATTGACAAAAACTGTACCTTGCATATCTTGTTTTTGATGCAACAGAAACTTCCCAAACAAGAAGTGTTGTACATGGCTAATATGCTCAGCCAGATCTAGGGCCCTACTTCAGCTGCTTCTGAGATGCAAAGCAATCATATATCCAATCCTTCACAAAGGACATAAGTCCACACACGGAAAAAAATTAGAATTAGATGTGATACATCTAAGCTTCAGTGATTCACAGCTACTGCAGTAACTACACCAAATATGAAGAGCTGGCACAAAACAGCACACCACAGGACTTGCACCCTTCCTGCACTTCAGCTTTGACCCATACTTGTATCTAAACAACATCCTGTGAACACACAAAACACATTTCATCTAGAAACTACCCTCTAGGCAATATATACTTGATTGCTTTGCTGCTGTGCACAGTATTTCTTCATGAAGTTTCACATGCAGGACCAAATATTAGGTCAAGTTCAGCAAATTAAGTTAATTTTCTTTCCTTAGTAATGACATGACAGTCACACTGCTCAGGATACCACATCTATAGTGTGGAGCCGTACTATGGATAAAGACTGTAAAATGGGGGAGGAGGGGTGGAATCGGCTATGGCAAGGTACTCTTCAACTAGAGCACTGACCAAATTAGTCTGTTATTCTTCGGCTGCCTGTATTACCACATGATTAGTGAACAACTGGAGGGATTGTGTGTTATTAGAATGACTTATTCTGAGTACCAGTCACATATAAGTAATATTTTACTCTCTAAAAAGGAAGAACTTATGCGTAAATAACTATTTGCCAGCTTCAGCAATGAATTGCATTTAAAGAGAAAAGTTCCTGCCCAAACTTGAAGATTGAAGTCTGTATCAAATACAATCTTTGGTTTGGTCTTGTGACATTTAGGATCCTGGATAAAGGGGGAAATCCACCCAGCTGTTTCATTCGCAAAGAAAGGGACATTTGACATAAACTTATGTTCCATTCACCAAAGTGTACAGAGGGTGTTTTAAAACACAGCATACTTTAGAAATATGCAAGTCTAACATTTCCATTTGCTCTGATAGTACTGATTTAACATTTCTGTAACACCACTCCTACTCATTCACTTCTGCAATCATTCCTGTCAAGACCTTTATTTTTTGCACATGCAGATATAGCTGCTGCTGTGAAAAGCTTTCTTCCCTTATCGGTAATCAGAGCTCCTTTGAATCCCACCCCCCACCCCCCCCCCCCATCTTGCTTATTCTTTTTGTTTCTATCAAAAATAATTGAAAGTTACTAACAGAAGACAAACTGACCAACAGAGAATCTTCAAGAAAAAACAGAGGCAAGATTATTAGGGATAACAAGAGTCTTGTGCAAAATGAATTGAAGCATTTACATGCCCTTCTGCCAATTGTCTTGCTATGTGGTTATGGTATCATGAAGACGACAGGCAGGCTGTGAATCATAGCAAAGAGTGAAGAATAAGAAAACCCACCAGCTTTGAATTAACCAAATACCTTCCATGAAAAAATCATTTAATTGATGTCCAGGGTAATTTGTGAGACTGGTTAAATGCAGAAGTTACGAGAAAGGCAGTGATTAACAGCATTTTTCTGATATATTACATATGTTTCAACTGATCTTGTTGATAATATTCAACTATATGCTAGCAACTAAGAAAAACAGAAATCAGAAGCAGAACAGACATTACCTAAACAATCTTGATCACAGGCAAGCAGTCATAAGGGAGACTATTAAAGACATCTTTAATGCTAAAGAACAGTCTGAATACTGAATGCAATAAGCTTTCTTCTCTTTCCCCAAGCCTCCAAAAAGGCAGAAAGTAAAGAAAGTGCTGAAATCACTAAATCAATAGACAAAAAAAAAAAAGTCTCACTAAAGTAAGACAGGTCACAAGCTCCCTGGCTATATACATTATTGGGGGGGGGGGGGGGGGGGGGGGGAGAATCTGTGGGAGAAAACACCCTGTAAAATTCCAGAAAGTAATACATCAGCAACATGCAGAATATTTTTTTGAGGGAAATACATTCTATTAGTAGGTCAAAACCCCAGCACAAATGGTGATGGGATAACTACAGTTATTTTTCTGTCTGGGGTGATGAGGCAACAAAAAATGATGACAAGAATGGCATCTAGGAGAAAAGTTTTACTGGCAGCCATTCAAGAACACATTTCTCCAAACATGAAAAATGTCAATATGCAGCTAAAAATAACGAGTTTCTCAGTTAAAGCAAAAAATGTTTAAGTAATCTTAAAATGGTGTCAAATCAAAAAGAATAAAGAATTCATAGTTACTACTAAAAATATCAATAAAGTGGGAGTAAGAAAGAACTATCAGTTTTATGGCTGATTTTCATAGATGCTCCACAATAACTCCATAAGAGAGACCAACAGTCCCTTTTCTTTTGCTTATTTAAACTGTAATTTCAAATGACTTCAAGTCTGGACATATAAGCATCACAGCACCTGGTTTCTCTTTGCAAGTAACATGTGCAGAAATGAATCCTGGAGTTCATCAATCAAGCCATGGTTTAGGTTATATTTCCTTGTTCTGAAGGATGTATGGCAAATGAAAGCATATTCCATTAAAAACAGAAAAAGAAAACCACCTTACACCCTTACAAAGCAACAGTAAGGAGATTAGAAATACACACCACTGAAAAATTTCTATTATGAAGTTCTTAAGCAGCAAGTGAAGTCAGAAGTTTTTCTACTTTAGATACCTTTTTGCCATACACAATTTTTAGAAGAGTTATTTTTGCACAAAATATTCTTGAATACATAATAGCTAAAACTCAAAACAAACTTTACTCAATTATTACCCTCAGTTTCATTTTAAGGAGAAAAGATCCCATCAGAGATTTCCCCTCCTGGCTCTTAGACAAGTATTTCTTCTTAAATCCATTTCTTTTAATGAGCCCTAGCTCATTATATCATATTTATTTGATCAGGTGAAAGACCAGCCATTTCATAATTATAGACTGACTGTGTTGTGTGCTGTTTCCTGAACAGACATCATACTATTTAACATGAAGTAAGAAAAAAAAAGTATTGCATTTAATATGAATTTAAAAAAAAAAAAAATGTAGCAAAAAAATGCTGTATATGCAAGAGCAAGTCAAAGAAGGAACTAGACCTCTTACTGAACAGACATATGCATTCACATACTTCGGACAGCTTCTCACCTTTTTAAAGGCTGAGTCAAGGGAACTACAAAGGAATGGATAGTAATTCATGCAATGAGATGAAAGGCATTGCTGCTAGCAGTTAAACCTACTCTTGAAAAATTAGTTATTGCTACTGAGTCATTACATGACTATCACCTGGCTCAGATGATGTTCCACATTTGTCAGAAGGAGAAGCAGGGAGACGGTGACAGCAGAATACAAAGAATAAAATCAGAAACTGAACTAAAGGCATCTCATGAAAGTCAAGTGCTAAAATATTTTGGGGAAAGATAAAAGGCAAAAAATTAAAAAGACAAATTAGAAAGAACACATGATATCAATCATGAAAAAGGAAAAAACATTCAGTGAAGAAATGAAGTATTATGTTTGAGGCATAGTAGAGGCACACAGTGGAACAAATGACATTTATTTTGGTCAACTTACTGGGAAAGCAGCAGGTGATTACAATGGTGATTTGAATGTCACAGGAATTCGATAAGGCATACCTTGGAGCTCAGCAAATCCTGCACAAAAGCAAAAAGAGGCAACTCAGTCTAGTGTAAGCTACACATGGCTGATTTTTAGCAAACAGCTTATAAAACTTAGTATTTTTCCCTAGGATTTGTTCTCAAGAGACACAGTCTATTACAATGTGTTTGCAGCCCCCCAAGCCATACAGACTTGTCCTGGCTTCAGCTGGGATACAGTTAATTGTCTTCCTAATAGCTGGTATAGTGCTGTGTTTTGGGTTCAGTATGAGAAGAATGTTGATAACACACTGATGTTTTCAGTTGTTGCTCAGTAGTGTTTAGACCAAGTCAAGAATTTTTCAGCTTCTCGTGCCCAGCCAGCAAGAAGGCTGGAGGGGCACAAGAAGTTGGGAAGGGCACAGCCAGGAGAGCTGACCCAAACTGGCCAAAGGGGTATTCCATACCATGTGATGTCATGCCCAGTCTATAAACCAGGGGGAAAGCTGGCTAGGGGCCACTGCTCAGGAACTGACATGCATTGGTTGGCAAGTGGTGAGCAATTGCATTGTGCATCACTTGTTTTGTGTATTCTAATTCCTTTTTTTATTATGATTACTTTCCTCCTTTTCTGTCCTATTAAACTGTTTTCATGTCAACCCATGAGTTTTACTTATTTTTTCCCCGATTCTCTCCCCCATTCCACAGGGGTGGGGTGGTGAGCAAGTGGCTGCATGGTGCTTAGTTGCCGACTGGGGTTAAACCACAAGAGTACAAGTTCATGGAGTCTGGCTCTCAATTTATTTAAGCAAAATGTCAGCCAGCAATAAAAAAAAAAAAAATTAAAAAAATCTCTCTAGAGAACAGCAGAGCTGCCCCAGGAAAGGAGAATTTGTACAAATAAAGTATTTGCCTCAAACACTCTGATGCTCTGTACTCTTGTTCTGTCCTTTGCCTTCCCCTCCCAGGCAATGCATTTTTGGAAAGGCTCAATTTCAGATCTGCCAGCCAAAGCCACTGCTCCAAGGCTACAATCCCCTTTAAAGCTCTTAGTGTGTTGACTAATAGTCACTCTGACATTTCTAACGTATTTCCAGCAATATTGATCATCACACAACAAGCTGGAACCAGTAAAGTCAGGGCACTGGTGTCATTGGGAACCCCAGGATGCAGCACAGCAGTGCTGCAAGAAGCAGAGATTTTCTGTTGCGGATGATGCAGACCAAAGTGCTGAGTTGATGACACCACCAGGAAATGCTGACAGTACTCTGAAACTGGGCTTCACAGATGCAACATATCACCCTTTGGAGACAGAAATCAGGAAATTCATCTCAGCTAAAGTGTAAAAGGTTCACTTTCATTGAAGAATCAAAAAGCAATTTCATTGCAATTATAAAAAGATACTTTTCATTAAATCCATCCCCTTTGCTTGGGTCTCCATATTAAATAAATTAAAATACTTTAAAACACTGACACATTAAAATCCAAAATAAAAGACAATTAATCACTGTGAAGTGAAATAAACACAACTACCATTAACGTATACGACTATCTCTTTCATAATGTTTGTCATAATAAGCATCTAATTTCATTAAGAAACAAATGTAAATATATGAATGCATTGTGCTTAAGAATTAGGGCATTACAAGTACCATGACACCAAATTATTGAAAGAATAAGGTATGAAACAGAGCCTAAATCTACACTAGATACTAACGAGCATTTCACTAGTCTACAGTGAAAACTGAACTCCCCTGAAATGCTTTCCCCTCACTTGGCAGCCCTTGATAAAACACTACTACTACCTGGATAGAGTTTGATGATGATTTTGGCCATTCTCTATAAACTCTGTCAGCCCCAATGTTTTTTCTAGTCACTTTTTCAACCTTTGTAATGACAGGATATAGCCTTGCTTGTCTAGTTTGTTGTGGTGGCTTGGTTTTTGTGGGGTTTGGTTTTTTTCTGGTCATCTGTTATCGTCCATCCCACCCCCCACCCCCCACCCCCACCCTGCTTTCTTTTTGGAAATAGGTATTTGTCATATATTGGAAATTTAGTTTCTACAGGATTCTTTTAGCTATTTAGCTTAACTGGAGGCATAGGTACATAGGCATGAGCATGTACATCTAGCTCTTTTTCTTTCCTTTCTCATCTCCAGCTTGCCTTGCACACTTTAAAAGCTGTAATGCAGTAAGTACTTTCTCACTAGATGCAGTTTCTGTTCCCAGCCTCCTGACTACTCTTCCCCTTTCCTCTCAGCCATCCCTTATGTTCCCCTTGACACTAATAGCACCTGCCCCATTTCCACAGCTCTGCAAGGAACAAGGCACAGCCCAATGGATACCTGTCTCTGCAGGAAGGCAGAATGCATCGTCTCATCCACCCTCACTACCCCTTTGTCTGCATCAATGTCAAAATATAGCAAGTCCTGATGTCATTTTGAGGCACCTTCCCAGCATGGCTTCATTCCCAGCAGTTACCAACCAGCAAGGTACATGTCACAGATGCAGGAGAGCTGAGCAGAAGAGACTCAAAGGAAAGGAAAAGATAAGAAGCTGGCTTCAAAAAGGTTGGGAGATGCTGTTTTGCCTTGCTGTATTGGCAATTCATCTTTCCAATTACTCATGAACATTCTTATAGCATTTATTCATGCACAGGTATCTATCAATAGGCCTAAAAGAAAAATGTGTTTCCTTCTTTAATTTTCCTCAAACCACATACTCTGTACATTCAAGAGGTAAAAAAGTAGAATAAAGTTATACTCCAATTATTAATTAGCATTACAAGACAAAGAATATGAGGCTTTCTGTACACAATGCTTCATAAAGGGTGAGAAAACCATGAAGGTTACTGATCTACCACTTGCCATTTAACTGATAAGAGGCAGATAACTTCTCAAAAAGTAATACTATCCTCAAAGCAGTGGATCAGGTGTTAGACTTACCTGAATACACCGAAAAGCAGCTTGAGCACCCTTTTCCCCAGTGCAGGTAGTACTACAGGCTGCCTACACTCCATCCCACTCTGCAGCTGACTGCAAAATACCTAGCCATATTCCGAACTGCAATGCACTGCCACCCTCTCACACAACATTTCCAAAAGCAAATCTACCCCAATAGGAAAGGACTCCGGTGGGCTGCACTAGGTTCTTCTACACAGCCAATTTGAGGAAGACATATTCCCAGAGTTCACCAGTACAGAGAGACACAGCAGATCTGGGAGGAGACAGGAACAAACATATCAGAATTTCCTCCCATGCTTAGTCAACAGAATGAAGTCTGGAGAAGTTAGTTAAGCACATTAAGCGTCAGTTCTTCAAACCAAGGAGTAAGGTGGACAAAGCTCAGTGCCAGGAATCAGCAAAGAACGTACAAGTCTTCCCGAGCTTTTGCAACCAATTTGCACTTTGACCAGACAGATGCACTGATGCCTGTTTATTGTTAACCAAGCTGTCAGATGCTGTGGGACTGTAGGCAAAGTTTTCATTGCAGCAGAGAAAGTGCAGGAGCTGAACTGGAGGGAAGAGAGCATTTAGCTCCCCAAATATAAAATATTTGTAATAAACACTCTTCTCAACTGGAGATTTTTTTTAAAAGAAGCCGTTTTCTGATACAGTAACCTTATGCCTGTCAAGCAGAGAAACTCTAAGACAAGCAACCATCAAATAGCCACAAGCAACTCAAAACAATAAAAAGATATATAGTTCTAAATGTATGGTTCTGCCATTCTCTTCCGGTTTATTTCCAAGAAGACAAAGTATGCAAAACTAGTTTTAGCATAAACAAACTTTATGAGGGATTAAAGATATGCGGAGCAGAGTAAATAGAGGAAATACTTAGACATTATGTTGGGTGCTTTAAGGAAATTAGTTTTCTACTGAAAATTCTTTAACAGTAGTCTTCACAACTAGACTTGAACAAGTTATTTGCAGGGAACAATTTATTCATCACATTTAGCCTGGATTTGCCCCTAAATGAAAATGAGTTAAAAGAATTACATTACACAGAAACAGCTTTAGCTAATCCTTTATAATGCACCAGGGATATATGCAAATTAATTTGCTTCTCAAAGTTTAAAACATTGCATGGTGTAGAATCATTTTATGATTGTGTGGCAAATTATTGTAATGTTTGTTTATGCCTGATAATGCATACTAAAAAAAAATGCGAGAATTTAACAACAGTGTACCAAGGGGACTTATAAGAACATTGTAATTTGTTCAGTGTAAAATAAGAGAATCAAGTCATGTAAGGATGGATTATTATAAAATATCATTAATATCTCCAGCATCTCGATAGAAAAACCTCTGCAGGGAAATTCCATATAAGTTGTCTGAAGATTTTTTATTTATTTATTTATTTTTTAAATAGCACATCAGTGGTCCATACAGAAGCTTCTCTCTGGAGATCTTCTGGAGTAATTTCCTTTGGGATCTATCTACAGTAAATATTCCTGATGGGAACCAGGTTTATACAACAATGATGATATGTCTCATTAAGAAAGCCCAGAAGCTAGACTGTCTTTATTTGACCATGAAGGGAAGAAGGGAAAAAAACAGAAGCATCTTCTTCCCTGAAGTATTTGTGTATCAGTACAACAGCTAAGCATCACCATCCACTTGGCTCCAAGCAGTTCCCTAGTATATAACATACATTAGTTAGAGCTAACGCTTGATGGTCAAGACAACTCTAAACAGTTGATTACTAATTAAACCATGTCTTCTGTAGAATGAGTACTCCTGCAAATGACTGCCATCAACTGCAGAGTCATCTATCAGCCTAGATGACTTGGTATCAAAGGGTATTAATAAAAAGAATAAATACCTGAAGTCATATTGCCATCCCACTGAACTGACAGAGCCTCTGGAATTTTTTCTGGCAATGGGCAGTACAGAAGTAAGGAGTTGTTCTATAAGAGTCACAGAATTTTTGTATAAACTGAAGTAGAAAGACATCAGAACATCAACCATGGCCACCAGAAGCACTCCAAGATAGCCACTGTGTAGGAGAGTGTCAGATATCATTTGCAGTTGAAGACTAAAGATGGCAAAAGAATGTAATAGTTGGAGATATACTAAATTATGACCTTGAGTCTTTCTGCTCATCTTTGCACCACTACAGCAGTTTGCTATCTGAACTGTGTTTTGCAATAGCAGTATTTTTACCATTATGTGTCTATGACGCATATTATAAAAAAGCCCACAGACCGATATATGGCCAAAAAAAAATATCTCCACTTCTGTGCAAATGCGTCGGAAATGGAGTGGACTTCTACATGTTTCTAAAACATCTGTTAGAGACATTACTGGAAACAAACGCGCTAGTGTTTATATCATAATTCCAGGCTAGAGTAACTCCATTTATTGCTCTATAATGAGCTCTTTCACATACGTACTTGTCAGATCTCATGGCCAGCCCCTAGAAACATAGAATAATTTTCCAAGAAAGGAGAAAACTCTTCCTCCTTTCATCTTCCTCCTTCACTCCCTCACCTGTTTTGCTTGGATGGCTAAGATTTCCAAGCTAAATACACCCTAAGTATAAAATTGTAGAGAAGCCAGGAAATGACGACAAATATCTAGATATTAAATAGAGAATTTACTAGTGATCTTTTGTTCTGCATTTATGTCAACATCTGCTTGGGCATCTCCTAGTCTTGAGTCACTTCAAGTTGAAGAAATAAAATTTATTCCACACAGTATTTTCTTCTATGCCAAGTATCACACAATGATTATGATGAAAGCAAAGACTGAATATGTACTTATATTAATTAGCAATTATTAAAAGACAGGTCCCTGTGATTACTGCTTCACAGACATGAAAATGAATTCATTACTAAAAGACTACTGCCACTGAGTGAATATCTGATCAGCTTTGGCACATCAAAAAAAAGCATATTAAATAAGCAAGTAATCAAATGATAAAGTGTATGATTTGTATAAATTACTAAAGGAAAACCTCCCCTTCTGACTGAGATGCTTGGCTTTACAGAGATCATTTACGTAGTTTAACTCAGCAAGCAAATCCGTTGTTACCGCAAGTCGCGCTTGCAGAGGGAATGATTGTTACAAGAGAGACTGGAAAAGATACTGACTCAAATAAAAGTTTTCTGTATTCTGCCTGATGGTTCCATAGCACACTACTAATATGACAGGTTTAGATTTTAATTGAATAGTCTTTTGACCCACACCACACTACCTCTATTTAAAAAAAAAACAACAAAAAACAACCAAACCACAAACTGGAAGACCTCTCAGTATAAACTAGAAGGCAACCCAAGATATTCTAGATCACAAGCAAGAGAGTACACATATTCTGTGATACATTTTTGTCAGATAGTGCAACACAGCATTATTTTTTTTAGAAATACTCCAGACATTGGTAATGAGCTAGCCCAATATAAACTAAAAAAAAAAAAAAAAAAAGCTTTTTTCAGGCCCCAAAATGTGTTGTTTGATATTTAGATACTTCACAAAATAGGGGGGCTTGGTTTTATAATTGAAGTTATTATTAAAATCAATAAGCCACTAAATTATTTTATAAATAGGCAGCATAAAACCAAAGGATTCAATTTTCAAAGAATTACAGGTTAATTGGAGACAGTAGCCACAACTTGCTGGCTACTTATTTATCACATTATAGAAAAGAAATAGCTGGCAGCAAGAAAGTTATTGTAGAGATTTGATTCATATAAATTTGAACATATGTGTGAGAAAAAACAAAATTATATCCATTTCCTCAAAACTGATTTAAAATAGCTATTGCATATGCCCCAGAATTCCTTTCAGCATGTCTTGCTTATATCTGAATAGTGGCCAGCAGGTTGTATCTTCAGAAGAACTGATAGTTCTAATTCATCTAAATTTAGAAGTTGTCCACTTCCTGATGAAGTTATGTTTTCCAAATTTTTTTATTATTGGGTATATCTCTTGTGGATAAGGCTTTCTTTCCTGCAAATATATTCAACAGCAACTGTTATTATTCAGCCTGATGATTTGGAAGTTAAACCATATATTTTCATTTTTCAGAGAGGCAAATAAGGTGCATAGAAACTGGTTGAATTTATCAAGTGAATCAGAAAGTTATTTATCAGACTGAAGGTAAATTTCCAATATTCTGGTTGTTGGTCTTTGGTCCAGTTATACATCCATTTTCTACTTAAAAAGCTCTTGAAGTCCCACACTTCCACTAAAACATTATACTCTCCCCAAAACTTACCCTCACATATAATTATATGCAAGCATCACTATGGGTAGATTTTTAGTAAAAATACAAAAATTACATTATATCAACATTAAATATTTCAAATTAAGAAAACTTTTCTGCTCCTTAATATCTTTCTTTGTATACTTTGCTGGGTACCTTGTTTTGTACATTTTGATTATCGGTGTAAATAATGCTATTTGCTTATATAGTATCTTTGAGACCCAGTTGACCATTATTGTTTATTCTGAGCATGAGTGGACAAAGATATTTACCTTGGTTTCTGCTTCAGTTGAAATGCAATCAGGATATAAATATGTTTGCATGAAACTGCCAATTGTGAATATCTTCAAAAGATGAAAACGTAAAGATATACATGGCTGAATATGCTGCATATGTAAGCTTCCAATTACCAAAAAGTAGCATATTTATTTAAATAATTTTGAAGCTACAAAATTGAGTATGTGTGAAGAATAGTAAAAGTTAAACAAGGAGGAGAAGTAATTTTTTTATTGACAAAGGCGGACTAGGTAATTTGTTCTGGCTTCTCTACAAAACCAACAAGGAACTAACTGGGCAGGTTCAATTGGTACTGTTCAATTATTCAATTGCTATTTCAATCTAGTTACAAAGTTTTATTAATGAGTAGCATTCAGTTACGCTGTTTGTTATGCAATCATTGCACCTAGTTTTCCACAATCTGTAGCAAACTTTAAAGTCAAAGAATTAGTATAAAATTGGCATCTTGCCCCCCACCCTCCAATGCCCAGGGCAATCTGGAAGTCCAGTCACTGCCTCTTTGACTTCTTCTGATACTAGACCATTAGCTGGCACACACAACAAAATGCAAATGCAAAGCAAATAAGAAAGAAAGGTGTAACCAATGGTAAAGGCATAATCAAGCCAGTATTCTACCACACACGTAACGCTTGCAGTTTAGCAACTTCTTGAATTTGGGATCATCCATAGATTTGTCTTTAAAAAGAGTGAGCATGTATTATCATCCAATAACATAGCAATGGATTTGCATTATGGCAAGGTTTCCCAGAAATACATACTTGGAGTGGCACAGCTGCTTCTGGATGTGACAGTCAAGTGTGACTGGTTTAAATAATATTTTCATAAAGGCATAGTTCAGGAAGTATAAGATCATGCACAAATGTCTTCTCCTCTGCCTTCAGTTACCAATTAACAACATTTGCTAACTTACACATCATACTTACACATCCTTGCACACACCTACCAATGAAAACTAGATATTTCTGATATCCTACTTCAGGACATGCATTTTAACATCACGCTGAAACAACTCACCTCTCCAATATTTCAACATTATCATTTCTTTCTTACCGAGTTCTTGTTTGGTCAAAATAGGTGTACACAATCTATGTTTCCTCCTTGACCAAACTTACAGCATTCCTTACAAGCTTTGTTTCTTTATCTAGATTATGGCTGAAATCCTTTCTCACTGAGATACCTAGGTAAATTGACATATATAATCTACTTCTAAAGCTTCATTTCAATCCTACTACTTTCCACTCAGGTTTTTCTTTTCTTTTTTCTCAGTGTTTCTTTATCGTTTTAAGCTCTCCCACCTACTCGCTTAATATAATTTTTCTATCATAAATAATATCTGCACATGCCTGTAACACCATACCAAAGCAAAGTATTAACCATATTAAAAAGATCAAATACACACAAATTCAATAAGCTGAAAATTGGCTCAGAAGTTCTGAATTTTAGCAAATAATGGAAAACAATTTCTTGAGCAGAAAATATTTACAGAAAGTTCTACTGTCATCTGAGTAACTTTTTTTTATTGTCACGGTTTGATAGATTGCAACTTAGAATTTTTGTGAGGTTGATTGGCAAAGTGACATTCCAGTTTGAAATTATAGGAATGTATTTTATTTTTATCATTTTGGTTAAACTAGAATAAAGAAATTACTTCACTAAAGGTAGACAATTATAAAATCTCTTAATGTGAAGATTTCAGACTCTGAAAAGCAGGATACATCTAGCAACACTGGTCATATCAGGTTAGGTGTACAGTCAAAGCTAATTACCAAGGCACATTCTACGTTCAGTGGAGGCTGATGGACACCAGATAACATTTTGTTCAGTAGATCAATTAATTAGGTAGACCAAATCTGCCTCGAAATGCCTGATTTTCTCCCTTAAACACAGAGGGAATCCAGGCAACTATCTCAAACTAATGATAACAACCTTCAGACAGCTGAAAGTAACTGAAAATAATGCCATCCTACCAGTGTGACTTTTAAAGAATAAGTAACCCCACTCTTTCTAAAATTCACAAGTCACTATGATTAATAACATTGACAGATTTTCGTAATGATGATGGAGTGCCTTTTTCTGCAGAAATACATGACAAGTGAAAGAGTAGCACACACCATCACTATTCAAAACTGCTTCCACAGCTCCTAGAAGATGGGCAATTTCTGGATAACTAATGTCATACAAAAAGTAGTTTCATGATTTTGTCACTAGTAATTAATAAAGTTAGTCTTATTTTAATAACATTAAAGACAAGACATAAACTTTGTTTACTGCTACAGAAAAAGATGAAAAGTAATTGCCTGCAACAAATCCTACACATTTGTTGCATTCACGCACAGGAGAAAGTATTAACTGCACCAGTGACTGGTAATAGTTAAACTGTGATAGTTATTGAATTCAACACAAAGAAACTTCCACATGTAAACTTCTATCTGAATAGTATGTGGAAGATGATAATTACAGAAAACCTCATGCCATCATCCCATCACAAAGGAGAAAAGATTGCTGCTTTCAAAATATTCCCACTTTGCCAATTAGTCAATGGTTATTCAAGGTGGAAATTCAGTAACTGCTCTCAACACCAAAATGTCGTTCTTTATTTAAACAGATCTAATTAGAATAAAACATAGAAGTTGTATTGACTGCATCTAACACCTTATCACCAAGACACATTAGTCCCAGTAATTATAGGTACTGGTATTTTAATTGATTCTCATTAAAAGCTACTAAACCGGTATGCAAATAGCAACCTGTTTTGACTATATATTTGTCAAATTAGAAAGTTTCTTAGTAAACATATATCATCCTATGTGCAACCTTTCTAGATATGTTCCTTTTCTAACTAGGAGATACAAATAACAGGTGTGCCCTAAACTAAGAGATCCTACTAGAGACAGACCAGTCTGACTAGAATCACACTATCTTTCTCACATCTGATTAGAAGACTCCAAAAACAACCACAAAACCACTTTAAGAAATATACATATTTTTACTTCCCATGTTGCACCAGACAGATTAGGAAAGAAAAAATTAGAAGCAACCGACAACACCTGGAATCACTGTGTGTAAAGTGCTTTACAACAAGAGCCCAGATTTCTACTCAACATAGTTAAAGTATACTGCTTCAAGGAGCTCTCCATGTCCATGCCAGATCCAGTAATAAAGACCTTGGTGAGCTTCTTGTTTCTTTTTTTCATTAAGAAGTTACCTACTCTAGTGCCAGGACATGAGCCAGGAAAGGGGTATCTTTCACTTTAGCATCAGGATTCAAAAGTAATTTAATTCACAATTAAATATGTGGAAAATATAGTCAAACTCCTAACTACACCTGACTAAAATAAGGGCTTCTATTTTAAGATTTATTTTGAATTAGAATTTAAAACTTTCTATTCTCTGCCTTAAGTATGTCACATAAAAATTTAAAACACCAGTGAAAACTGGAAACTTTCCACAACCTCTCATGAGCTCTACATTAGACCCTTACATTTTTGCTATCACTCTTGGTTACATTTCTAGAAAGGCTATCAGAAAAGGCTTCATCCAATAAGCCTGTTATCAAACCAAGACAACAAGCCACAGTAATATCATCCCACTGAGGAATTTTAAACTCTGTAATCACTTTTATTTGATCGCATAGTTCGTCTTTCACATGGCCAGTCCATCAGTGAATACTTAAAGCATGATACAGACACTGCATGTCAAACACCTGATCCGAGTACCACTTCCCAGATCAATGGCATGCACGGAGATGTTTGTGGATACTGAGCAGTTCGGCACAGTTTAACGTTAGAGTATTAGATGACATTAACATGCAACCTTTGGCTCCCATTGGCTTTCTAAGGCTTTGAAATATTTTCTGTAGGAAAGAGTTTATTGGTAAGGTGGGTAGTGTCCAAATCATTTCTTACTTTGATACAGCCATAAGGGATAGACAGGAGATAAATTCAGGAAGAATTCAGTAGTTTGAGTTGCTTTTGCAATCTACAGTATAAAAGAAAACTGAGGACTTGCAGTGATACCTACAATACCAAGTACTCACTGATCCCTTACACATCTAAGCATAACTGAAAGAAAAACAAGCTAATTTGTAAAGCAAGTTTAATAACACCCTCAGCACTATCATGCATGCTCTGTCACATGTAGCTGTCCAGATCCCAGAAGGAACTGGAAAATGCAATATTGATCTAAAAACCAGTATGTTCATCAAAAGTATTGGAAGCATCTGGTACCTAATTAAGTGATTGACCAGAAGCAGTACGACTACTTTAGCATAAGCATCTAGGAGATGTTGAACTTTCATTAACAATATTCACATTTATAAGCTTTGCAATATATACTGACAGAACTGAAGCACTGGCTGAAGATACAAAAACATGTTTACAAGATGGAGAAAACTGCATTTGGTCCTCAAACTGTTCTCAACTGTCAAAAATATCTTGTGGAAACAAGCACGAGAGATTGAGGGCTCATAAAAGATATGCATAGTGAATTAGGAAAGAAATATATTTAACTGAAGGCAGTTGAATTAGCATCAGAAAAATTGAGAATATAATCAGTTACTGTATATGCATCAAAATTTCTCCACAAAGTGCTTTATCCAGATAGCATCCAGGTAAGACTCTGTAAAGTAACAAGTTTTAATTGGTTAACATCACATCTTCTTAAGTGACCCTGCAGAGAATTGTGTCAAAGGACATATTTCCATCCCTTACAAAATTGCACCATAGAATGGTTTCACTGGAACTGCAAATACAATTTCACATTTACAAAGACAGTCATCAAAATTTTCAGGGATTACAATGAGAAATTAAATTGCTTGTTATGCAAATTTGTAATAAAGTATCTCATCAAAAAAAAAGCGGCAAATGAGCAGTTGTGTTTCTCTACTCATCACATCTTCTCCATCAGGAAAATTAAGCTATGGGGAGGAATGAGGGCAAATGTTTTTAGACTATTAGAGCAATGACCTGTAAATGCATTGTAATTTTTCCATATTTTGAATTTACAAAAGCTGATTACCTTCATAGAAGGTTCATCTTTACTCTAAAAAGAAAGTAGAGTTAGCTATACATGACACCAATAAATTACAGGGATAAGACTGTAACATTTAAGAGACTTTGATACATGCTCCATCAGGCTTGGTGATTTTGTGGATCCTTCCTGCCTCGAATTCCATAAAACCATTACATAAATTATAAGACTGCTTAGACTCCTCAAGCTTGCCAGTACTTGATAATTTATATGGAGAATTATTTTGGAAAAAAATTCCATGAAGTCACACTCATCTTAGAATAACAACACACTTTTCCATTAGGTTAAACTAATCCCATAATTCTTGTTCTGCAGTATGACTCCCTTTGTGGGAAATTTATATCAAAGTAGTTATTCAGAAAAGTTATTCCAAAATAGTTATTTTGGGACATTTGCATATTCAGACAAGTCACTAATCTCTCTACTTGAATGAGGGAAAAATCTTGGACACAGGCTGGACACAAGTTGTGTTCTCTTTACCACATTTATTTAAGACCACTTAGTTTAACAGAAATGAATTCATCCTGCTGCAGCTTCAACTTGTCTGTAATTCACTTAATAAGTACTTTGGAAATTGCCTGATTATCTCTTAAGAGTCTTGGACATCTATCAGCACCATAATAAACAATAAACAAACAAATAGTAGTTTTTAAGAAAAAAGAAAATCATTGCATACAATTTTCCAATC
Source organism: Buteo buteo (assembly GCF_964188355.1). Classification (NCBI taxonomy): domain Eukaryota; kingdom Metazoa; phylum Chordata; class Aves; order Accipitriformes; family Accipitridae; genus Buteo; species Buteo buteo. Next base: position 16,687,763 of record NC_134175.1, on the reverse strand, counting down.
CCTCCATTTTAAGTGGCATAATGGAAATATTTCACAGCTGAAGAAAAAAACATTTGGTTTTGATTCAGCTGTTTAAGTGACTGTAAGTGATATGGTGAGGTATTAGTCCTTTAAACAAGTTACTCTCAGCATTGTTTCAGCACTTTTAGTATGAATACTCTGCACAGCTTCATTGCAAGTGGAGTATGGTGTGATTTAATATTAGCAAGTTCTAAAGCAAAAGACATTAAAGTATAAAATCTACCCAACATGCATTTTAGCAGAAATTAGGGTTACAATATATAACTGGAAATGGTAGATCAGCCCTCAAGAGCAGAAGTCTAAACCTTTCTATCCAATTTGACAACAGCCTCTAATAACATGCGGCTCAGACAAGAAATGCACTCAGTATGCAAAATTACTTCTCTAAGGCTTCTTTCACACTGACCTTCAAGTTGTTCACACCGACTTACAAATATGTAACTTTGCAGTTACCTTTACATTATTGGAATTTGACTGAGAATCCATCCCTAGAAGAGTTCTGCTTTCCAATCAGACCTACAGTGTTACTTCTAATTAAAACAAGTTTATTGAAATAACACCAGTAACTCATTATTATGGACAATGCACATACCTAATTTCCATTAAGTGCTAAGAATTTAGGACTTCTAAATATCATACCACGGGGGGGGTGGGGGTGGTGGTGCAGGGGTGGAGTGTAGCTTGTTAGATGAGGGGTGTTTGGGTTGGAGCACAGGCAAGGAGGGACACAGACTGTGTGAAACAAAATTATACTTTCTATTTCGGAATGCGTGATGTCCCAAACACTTGTTCCTTCCCTCAAAACACAGCAATAGGAATTGCCTTGAATGCACGCTCCATTAAATTCCATTAAAACAGTGCTGGAAAAGCTGCAAGCTATGAGTTTCAAAGGATGCAGAGGTGTTCTTCCCCCGCTAGCTCTAGCATAGGTATTTTTAAAACATAACAATCTAAACCAGTAATTAAAAAATGAAGCTAAATTTAGTGAGAGGGGAATGTCATTGGCAAAATAACTCCAGCGAGTGAATGACCTGACCATACATGCAATCACAAGGTAAGAAACTAATTTTCGTGGACCTCTGCTCAATTATTGTGAGCTGGCACACTGTTGTCAGTTCTAAAGGTTAATGCAGTAATGAAAGATGACAATCTCTCCTAAGCGATTACTGAATGCCCAAGCAGGTATTCACATTTTAAATTAAAGGTGCTCCAAGCAGCCTGAGGATATAAGGTTTGTCCAAAGTCTCTACCACAGCCTGTGCCGAGTGCTTACCGAGGCTCTGCTACCCTGAAGTGTCATCTACAGCTCAGATGCCAAGACAATGGCAAAGAGCTGAATGGAATATTCTGCCCAAAACTGGGTCAGAAATTTACATCACCTGAACTGTTTATAATTGAATCCATTGTGTTTTTTCAGAAGACAAAACTTTCGGGTATTTGCTCATACCTAATGTTGATCAGTGTTTCCTAGAATCTCATTTAAATTTTGTGAGATATATTAGGTAAATGGGGAATTAAATTCTAAATTAATAACCACAATTCCAATTCCCTTTTTAAAAAAAACCTTTACAGGCCAATCTGAGCTCACTGATGGCTGTCATATCTTTATCTGGAGGTAATGTACTCCAGGGACAGACCCAATACGGAAACATTCAGCATGCCCAAACAAATGCTCCATAAATTGCACACAAATATGCCACCTGTGATGGAGCTAACGGAGGAGGAGAGGGGACTAACACCCTTTTATGCTCTGGGTAGTCTCATGCCCACTTAAGTCTCCATTATGCCATTCATAAATAAGAACATAATTAATAACTAGCACCAATGAACTAGAACTAGTGGGCTGTTCAGGCATAGATTTCAACTAAAACTTCAGCCCTGACAGCAATCAACACTGAAACAGTCTCTTGGCCACGTCAGCTTTAAACACAGCAGTGATCATCTCACATTCATAGGTACCACTAACATCTATAAGATTTTCTAAGCACCCCCTAAGCAATTCACACAAGGCCAAAAATAACAACAATGATAATAATGTCTCCTTTCCAAGTGAGAGGGCTTTGTAATTAAGTAACGCATTAATCGTGCTTTGACCATTTCTTGCAAGTCTTGGGTCATTTTTTCAAATCATCTCTGCCACTGAAATCCTGGAAAGCAAGTCTAAAGTTTAATTTCAATGTTACTTTCTATTACCTTTAAGCAGATGAGGAAGGTTTAAAAAGTGAAAGAGCATAAAGACAGTGTAATCACCATAACCTCCTCCAGAAAAATAAACTGTTATAAACTTCTCAAGACATCATAAGATATGACACTCAGAAATTATAACCAAACAGAGGGTATGAAGTTTTACACAGAAGTAGTTTAACTTGCAGCTTTTACTAGCACCAAGATTAAGAAAGAGTAAATAGCAAGCTCTAGCTGGAAAGCAAACCAGAGGGAAACGGTACATGCTCAGTGCTCAAGAAGAGGTTTTAGAGAGCCAGAATACAGTAAGTCAGTTTTGACCTTAAACACACTTTTTGGGGATCATTGTAGTTGGTGGTTATAAGACAGTTATTAGTTTTCATAAGGAATATGTCCATTTGAATCACGAAGAGGAAAAAGAACAATCTACTTTTTCCCAGAACCCTTCAGTGACTTAAATTCCTACTTTGTACTTATTCCATTGCAACAGAAGGGTCAAAGATGAAATTGCAGGGACTATGTGACCCACCATGATCAGACAGTATGTTTAATCCCAAATCAGAAATATAAAACTGTATCTTTAATGATGCATATAAAGTAATTATTAAATATCTAAATGCTGGAATTCAAGCCTCTTCATGCCAGCATGACAGACAGCCTGATGAAAGGAGTGAGAATTATAAAAGGAGACACGGTAATGATGTTTCTCAGCTCCAGGTAAAATGACAAACTAGTACTTACTGCTGAAAATAAGAAACATTTAAACTTTTTTTTAAACTATAAACAACTCCAAGCAGTTAGCACCTCCCTATGAAGTTTTACATATTCCTTAGAAAGGAAAAAAAGCAAAATAAACCAGAAGAAAGTCAATTAAAGTATTCATATTTTAAGCATTTAGCATTGATAACAGGTTTTGCTGTTAAGATTACATAAATTATATAGTACTCCTGTTAAGAGTAAAGGTTAACACATCCACCTGCTGCATTGTGAGGAAGAAAAATTTCTCATAAAGCGTTCTGGAGAATGTAGTTTAGTTCCCTTCTTTGAAACAGGAGCAAATGATAAGTGCCCTAATCCCATGCAGATTATGAGGAAGCAGACAGCAGTTTTCCTGGGTTTAAGTGCTAATGAGGTTTTGATTTTTAAAAGCAGCATAGCAGCATGTAAACACTGGTGCAGGAACAAATGCAAAATGACAAGGTCCTAATGATTTTGCAGTCACTTGATCTTTTGTTGCCAGAGACAGTAAAATGCTTTGATTCACAGAGAAAGGATTTCCATAGACCACCAAATTAATAGCTTCAGGAATGCTGAGCTATCTCTTGAACGGCTGAACTACTAAAATAGACTTGTTATTTACAGAAATACAGCTTTTGTCATGATCTTTCTCATCAGGGAGTGTTTACTCTAAGTCCACAATAGCTATATGACACACTCAGGTGCACAGATGTGGCACAAACCTGACCCAGTAGGAAAAACTTTATCAGGAGGGCCTCATCTGCAGAGCTCCTTCCTTTACAGATGGTCATCGAGTCCCACTGCAACTCTCTTCAAAACTCATTAATCCCTTTCAGATCATTTTATGTGTAGACACAGCAAGTCTTGTTTTCAGCCACACACACATAACTGTGTGTGTGGATGTCCAAAGTGGCAAAAAGCTACTGAAGCTGTGTCACTTGAGATAATTAAATAGTTACCTGTCCTGAATTATTTTAGTTCTTATTTGTAATTTTTTCAGCAATGTGAAAAAGTTCTCTGCAGTCCCAGTTCTGGGAAAGATGAGAAAAGAAATTCAATATTAAAATGAAACATCCCTAAAATCTTTCAGATTTGGAAGAGTGTAAAATTAAGTAATATGAGTCCTTTTTAGTAAGATCTTCAGACAAAAGGTTTGTGTAATACCTAGACTTGTTAGTAATTTTTTAGTGGGAAAAATGCCCCAAAAAAGGAAAAGGTAAGAGAATGTAATGACATTTTTTACTCAAACTGAGACCTAACATTTTCAACCATTGTTCTTAATGTCATTCAACACTACATCCTTTTTTCTTCAAATTAAAATGCTCATACAATCAGAAGTGAATTTTATTATAATTTAGTACCTGGCAAGCATTTACTGATTTCAGCACAAAAGGGTTTTAATTCCCACCCGAGAGGAAGAGATTAAGCCTAGGGTTAAACACAAAGTGAACTCCTACCAGCTGTCCTTTAAGCAAACTGAACAAAATGGATTGAAAAATAGAACACTGATCCCAGTACACATAAAGTTCTTTGTTTTAAAATATTTTGTGTTTTAAACCGATCTTTGTTTTTCTTCATGTAGTTTAAGAAACAAAGTATTAACCACTTTTTTTTTCATATGGTAATTATCAGTGGTGTCCTTTTTATTGCTTTCCATTATTGCTTACACTTTTCCTTTTAAATATCAGTGGCTGATGGAGGATAATGAAACAGGTTTAAAAGAGTCTACATTTCACACAATATTATTTTTGTCATTCTGCTCCTAGGTCAAGGTCAGAGAAGGAAATACTGTTCACAGGCTCTCTTTACAGTCTCAGTGGTCTCCCTAATGGAGTAATTAGGGTTGGTCGAGCCTAACTGCAACACCACACCACATAGAGGCATTTGTAGTCCCAGCTGGCAGAAAGGGCTCATTCTGGTCGGCTTTTGCTGGAAAAAGCTTTTTAAATCCTCCCTTTGCCAGATGCAGCTCAGGGCTTACAGACAGAAAGGCTAGCTCTGGGAAAAAACACATCCATGAAAAATACACATATAGCAGAACTGGCCAATGCTGCATCAAATGCTTTCCTCAAATCACTTTAAAAGGTCCTGAGAAAGATTATATAAAGGTAATACCTTCTGTAGAATGCACATAGCTTAGTTAGTTAATACTATTACAACTCACGCAATATTTTGAATTCAGCCTCAACACTGCATCTTTATTATTTTAAGTCTGCTCAGAGGGAGAGACACATCAGATAATACCAAATCATGTTTTCTGAACCCCTCAATAAAACAATGTGCAACTTCCCAGTGAAGGGGGGTGTTTTGGCAACAAAAGTATAAGCCTTCCATGTCAAAATGAAAGAAGAAACTGAGATGTCATCCAGTCCTAGAACATGCACAACAGCTACGCTCCTGGCCTCCTCTCAGAGGACAGCAATACCTAAGACTATTCACAGCCTGCAAACTGCTGTTCTACAGTCATTAGGTTAAACAATCTGAAAAATGCACTAAAACCCCAAATAATTATGAAATGACAAAAGATGTATTTGTATATAATTATGCTACCCAGATTTTTATTTTTTTTTAATTAATGAAATCTTTTACTTTTACTTCATGGTCCCCCTTATCCAGACTCCTCTAAGAAACTGCAGATCTTTCACATGCACCTTACAACTGTGTAGTTATATACTATGTGAGTTTACGTTAAAGGTGAAATGACATTTTTCTTTATATTCCTGCATCTAAGCTATCTTACTATAAATATACCTTTATACTGCCCACCATGTTACTAATGATATAGAAAATAACAAAAAAATCAGATCAGGTGGAAAAACTTCCAAGTTCATTTTATAAACTCTAGCCTTTTACTTTTTTCTATTAGAAAATGCAGTAATTTTATTGCTATTTCACAAGACCTTCAAAGGCCATGCTATTCTTAAATATAGCAATCCTCCAACAAAATATTGTCCTTTTACTCATAAGCCTTTATTTGCTAGTTGCAGATGATATCACATTCACTTTTTAAATAATATTTAAAGGTCAAACCAATAAGGCATAGAAAATGTTGAACATCTTGTAAAATTTAAACTAGGCACTGCAGAAGCCACAGGGGGGTACTTGCTAGAACAATCGAGCACTTTTTAACATATTTATTCAATGATTACCAGGGGCACAATGTAATCCACTTCTAATGGAAACCCATGGGAGGGGAAAACTCTGCTGAAAATTAATAAAAAAAGTCTTCAGAGTTTTTTCCTCATCTGTTTTCAAACCATATGAAAGAGAAGTTATAGCTCAGAATACATCTAAACTAGTTTATTATAAAGGTGCCTAAGCTAGTTCTAAATTGCTTCAGGCAATAGGGACTTCTAGATTAGGGAGGTGACCAAGCTGGGAAGCACAGGGGTCCACGGGGCAGACAAACCCCACCGCTCTTGGGAGATTCTTGGGGTATTCAGAGCATTACTGCCAACACGGGCAGCTTCTCGTACAGGATAAACTTCTTTTTAGCTACTTACCTAAGCAACTCAATCTCACTGGATAATTGCAACTTTGTTCTGTATGCTATCACCTCATCCCTGAGGTGCAGAAAATACAGATAGGAGAAAGCATTGATTTTTCTAGTTCTGACTAGTACAATTTACCAATGCAAACCTTTAGTCAGCCTGTATCAGATGCTGCTAAAGTGATCTAATCTACATGCAGAGGTAACATACAGGTAGATATTAAACTACAATCGTATTTCTATTTGAAATTAAGTGTGTGCATTTTTTCTTATGTCATAAATTTGTTCCTGTTAGAAGGGACCTTAGGGGAGCATATAACCTGCTACTGAAAGGGTCTCAATGAAGTTGCTCAGGGCTTTATCCAGACCGGTATTTACGATCTGTCATGCCAAGTTCTAGGTGTTCAGTGAACAACAGCAATCCCTGAAGCCATAAATTCCTGTATTGTGCATAAAGAGCATTAAGCATGTCAAAAGAAAATTCAAAACCAACAGTGACTCAGAGGGGTGTTTTGAAATCAGCACCTCCTACCCTCATAAGAAATATAGCTTTCAGTTCTTCTGAGAAAAAGGATTTAAATCAGTTCTCTTTCTCCCTGCATGGGTAATTGCTGCAATCTATAAGCCGTTACATATGAAGTGTCAAGACATTTCTCTGATCACACACACACACACAAGAAGAGGGAGACAGACCTGTGTTTCATGAGAAGTCACAGCTGGAATGCCACGTAGGATGCTGAGCCTGCAGATGTAGACATGCCAGCAGAAAGACACCCCAGTGCTGACAAGAGACAGCAGGCAAGCTCCTCCATCCTTTCAAAGCTGAGATAGTTTTGCCCCACCAGAAGAATAACTTTTGGATGCCAAAGTTAAGGGACAGCTTCCAGAGGCATCACCAGCTTTGAACTGACAGATGGTTTCCACCATGGTGGATTGAGCCCTTGTTCAGGTCCCTGTAATTCTGGGCATAAACTCTGTTTCAAGGTACCAATTAGGAGGGTGCTTGAGCGCAGTCTTTTTCAAGCTTTAATTTAATTTAAACAAATGCCTAAGGCACTGTTCAGAAATGCATTAACTTTTAATAGTAAGATAAGAAAAGAAAGCCTTCATGACAATACAGTTATGTTCTCCATCAAAAACTCAAACATAAACCCTGGAGGAAAAACAGAAAGAGCATAGTAGGAAAGAAAACTTTTAAAGCAAAACTTGACTTCCATTATTGCTGCCACATGAACATTTCAAAGTACACCTGTATGCTGGATACACTAACACTTTGGAATTGAGTGGGCACGTGTGGCTCTAACAGATATTTATGTATGATATTTATGAGAATTTGTATGAGATTTACATATGTAATTATGTTAATATATTAATATGCATGATATTCATGAGACTTTATGTAGTCAGATATTACTGCTATAGCTTACTAACAAAGTTAACTTTATGAGTCCATCCTACTACACAGAGCTGCACTGTACTTGCTTCAGGGGAAAACTGTCTCCAGACAGATGGGTTTTAACAAGACTACTTTCTTAGAAATCCCTTCTAACAGGGTATTTGAGAATTTCTGTTGAATAATATTTATCAGTTTTTGCAGACTCACCTCCCTTTTTCTAGGGTATCCTCCTCTGAGTTTGATTGATGGAGTTAATTATTGTGCCAGCATTATCTCACAACAGCAGTACAACTTTCTGCACAGCTTGTTGTTATCATGGGTATCGAGTTGGTATTGACAGTCCAAACACCAACAAAAATGCAATTTTCATATTCTCAGAATGTTAAATTATAAAGAGATTCCTCCTGCTCATGGTCTATCTTTGAGACAAATTCTCTCTTCTTCCACAGAGATCTTAAATATTGTATTTCTAGTAAATTTTAAAATATTCAAACCTCCCTCTTATTCAAAAAGCATCAGAAATCCCTTAACCATTTATAGATTTGTTAGCTTGTTTGCTTACTTAGACTGAATGCTTTTGTGAGCTGATGTGTTTTGTGTAGATGTATTGGCTTTGTGTGGCAAGGTTTTGGTAGTGGGGGGGGTTACAGGGGTGGCTTCTGTAAGAAGCTGCTGGAAGCTTCCCCTGTGTCCGACAGAGCCAATACCAGCTGGCTCTGAGACGGACCTGCTGGCGGCCAAGGCTGAGCCAATCAGCGGTAGTGGTAATGCCTCTGTGATAACATTTTTAAGAGGGAAAAAAAAGTTGGGCCAGACAGAGAGAGGAGTGAGAACATGTAAGAGAAACAACCCTGCAGCCCCCCAGGTCAGTGAAGAAGGAGGGGGAGGAGATGCTCCAAGCACCGGAGCAGAGATTCCCCTGCAGCCCATGGTGAAGACCATGGTGAGGCAGGCTGTCCCCCTGCAGTCCAGGGAGGTCCACGGCGGAGCAGATATCCACCTGCAGCCCGTGGAGGACCCCACGCCAGAGCACGTGGGTGCCCAAAGGAGGCTGTGACCCCATGGGAAGCCCACGCTGGAGCAGGCTCCTGCCAGGACCTGCGGATCTGTGGAGAGAGGAGCCCACAGAGCAGGTTTTCTGGCAGGACTTGTGACCCTGTGGGGGACCCATGCTGGAGCAGTGTGCTCCTGAAGGACTGCATGCCGTGGAAAAGACCCATGCTGGAGCAGTTTGTGAAGAACTGCAGCCCGTGGGAAGGACCCACGTTGGAGAAGTTTGTGGAGGACTGTCTCCCGTGGGTGGGACCCCACGCTGGAGCAAGGGAAGAGTGTGATGAGTCCTGCCCCTGAGGAGGATGAAGCGGCAGAAAATAACGTGTGATGAACTGACCATAAGCCCCATTCCCCATCCCCCTGTGCCACTGGGGGGGGGGGTTGGTAGAGAATCTGGGAGTGAAGTTGTGCCTGGGCAGAAGGGAGGGGTGGAGGGAAGGTGTTTTAAGATTTGGTTTTATTTCTCATTACCCTACTCTGGTTGACTTGTAATAAATTGAGTTAATTTTCCCCAAGCTGAGTCTGTTTTGCCCGTGACAGTAATTGGTGAGTTGATCTCTCCTGTCCTTATCTCGACCCACAAGCCCTTCGTTATATTTTTCTCTCCCCTGTTCAGCTGAGGAGGGGGAGTGATAGAACAGCTTTGGTGGGCACCTGGCATCCAGCCAGGGTCAACCCACCACAGTCTTTTTGGTGCCATGACTCGGATTCAAACCGAGGTTGCTGTGGAAGACAAAAATGCCCCCCTTCCGTCTCCCTTTACTTAGCTTTTATATCTGAGCTGATGTCATATGGTATGGAATATCTGTTTGATTAGTTTAGGTCAGCTGTCCTGGTTATGTCCTCTCCCAAGATCTTGCCCTGTCCCAGCCTGCCGTTGGGGGGGGGGGGAGCAAAAATGTTGGAGAGACAGCCTTGATGCTGTGCCAGCACTGCTCAGCAGTAGCCAAAACACTGGTGTGTTATCAACACCTTTCTAGCTACTGATGCAGAGCACAGCACTACAAGGGCTGCTATGGGGAGAATTAACTCCACCTCAGCCAGACCCAATACAGTAGAATATATTGAGAATATTTAGTTCTGAAAACAAAGGTAGCCTGTAATCTTCTCATTCAGTGAAGAATAGATCCATTTTCTATTCTAGACCTCATCTCATTTCACCTAGGATCCTCACTTCAATCACTAATGAAAGCTCCACATCCTCTCAGGAGCTTCCCTGGTGTGGTCAACACCACTGGTGTCACCAGCTGTAGCTACCAGCAAGGATCATAAAAGCCACAGGAAAGAAAGACGACAGCTTTTCCAATGACTAAGACTTGACCGATGGACATCATAGGACAAAGACAATGAACTAGAATCCGAATTCAATTAAGGACCCACAAGTGACACATTTTGATCAGTGATTTACATCATTAGGTCAGAAGGTCTGAGAAAAATCAGGGGAAACAACATATGCTGTCATTTTAGAGGTGTTTTTTCTGAGATGCAAATGGGTGATCAACATAGGTTTCACACGTCACAGGTACAGACATGATTCGTAGCTTTAAAGCTCAGCTCTAAAGCTGATTGTTTCTCTTAATTTTGACATTTTTCTAATATTTTAAGAAACGGGGGGAGGGTCACTAGGGTTAATTTTTTTTTTTCCAAAATATCTCCAGAAGTAAACATCCAGTGCCTACATGCAGAGTAATCTCAACTTTTATACATTTAACCTGTAAGTCAATGGTGTTTACACAGACACCACACATTATAAGCAATTAAAAACAGCCCAGCATTTGAAATACAAAGCCTGTTTAACATTATGGCAAACACTTCCTTAAAACAGGTATGTAAAAATTTACTAAAAATATACAGAAGAGGTGGAAACAAATGAATATTTAAAATATAAATCAGAAACTGTACTTCAATAATATTCCTTTTCTCCTTCCCTTTCACCACAAAATTCATAATAAAAATTCTCTTGCTTGACAGGCTTCTAGATATTAAAGATGGTATTAACAGCTACTTTGCCAAAGAAGAAAATACATTAGTGGAAGAGGTTTGAATCTCTTGTTGCTACTGTTAAAAAAAATTAATCCTGTTCTGGAAAAGCGGCATTCAAAAAGAGACAGAAGAAACAGCACAAAAGACACCACTTCTAAAGAAGCAGAGAGAGAATAGATGTTCTGATCAGCCACTCCTCGGCTCTTTATCTTTTTGTTTCTTCCACCTTTTCAGTGGCGAGAGTTTCTCAGCAGTGCTGGAAGGAAGAGAAAAGTGAACAACTGAAATCGCAAATTTAGTTTTTCAGATGCTTGTCTTGATTTTTCTCAATTCAAAGCAAATGTTGTTGCCATCTATTTCTTCTCTTGGTAAGCTCCCTCTTTCTACCTGGCTTTGTCAATAAGGTCATAGTATCTTTCAGAAATAGGAGGATGGCACGTTGATTTCTAGGAAGCTGTTTGATGGACTAAAAAAACAAGTTATATCAATATTTCAATCCCTAAACACCTTTTCTCAAAAGACCAACAGAACATCCTGTTTCCTCATGAGCTTGTCCACTAACTGGATCTACTTTGATATATTAATATCATTCCAATGATTTCCAAATGTTGTTTGATGCCGGTTTCAAGTCACAGTCTAAACATGGTACTTGAATTAAGTTCATCAGAAACAGTTCAGTGCTGAAGCAAGTGAGGTCTTGTCCCATACGGGAGGCAGTAAGGAAGCAAGAGAGAAGAACATATCCTTGGCATGACGGACTCTGTTTATACACTTCTTCACTTTTTCTTACAAAGCAGCTGAAATATGCAGTGTGTGGACATCCCATTTTTGCTTGCTTTGCACCAAGTCTTCTAAGTAACCTGTGGGCCTCTCAGCACACAATATTATAGTTCCTACTAGTTTACATGGTTTGAAAGTGACTGGAAGAATTTATAAAAGAAATAACAGACTATTAAATACAAAACCAAAATATATTTAGGGCATCAAGTCCATGAACTGCAAATTAACAGCTGGCAGAGCCCTCTGAGGAAATCTCACTAAAAGCTTGCCTAGTTAATCTATTTTTCCCAGGCATCATCTAGTAGCAATTTAAAATACAGGGCTGAATAGACAAAAAATATCATCTGGTCAAGCTGCTTATTTGCTCTAGTGGAAAAAAATATGCTAAAGTATTCTCCAAGGGCTTTCTCTTAAAAAAAAAAAAAAAGGAATACAGTGCATTCTACGAATGAGTACCACAGTCATTTATCTTTCAAAAACTGGTTAGAATGGGTAGTGGGAAAATAAGAGTACATCAACAGTTCCTTAAACACTTGGACCTCGTCCCTAACCAGACATCAGACTGCCAGCCTTCTACCTCAAAGCACTTCTCCCCTACCCTACTCATTTTTTATTTCATGTCCTGATTGGAGGAAAAATTGCCCATTTTCTCTGGTTCCTCTGTTCTCAATTAGTATTTCCCCCCCCCCCAGTTTGAAAACAAGGGGGTGGTGGTTACAGCTGCAAACATGATCACTTTTAAATGTATTTTGAGAAGTGAAAATTGTGCCGATTATTCCAAATGTAAATATTGCTGCTGAAGTTATACAAGTCAATTGACTTAAACCTACATGGCAGCAAGATTTACCTTGACTTTCTAAAAAAGTTCAGTTCACACTACATACAAGTAAACATGCACTGTATTATGCTATGCACAGACTGATCAACTGCAAAGATCATTACAAATGCATGTCTTTTTCCAAGTGCTACTAGCTAATAATAGCTCTGTCAACTTCTGTAATTTTCCTCTCAGAAACTATTTAAAAGGAAAATAACGCAGAGGGCCTGAGTTGGCAAGTCCATGGTTCTGTTGGGGTGTCAGTATATGACTAAGTGGTTCCTTCTTATTGTTTTAAAAAGATTGTTTTGGTGGTTTTCCACCATAAAATACAAACTATGTATTCAAGATACTCCCACAACTCAGCTCTTTGTTATTAATTGTAATCTACTTTAATAGCTGTTCCAGGGATTGTTTGTACAATACCCAGTAAAATGGATATCTGGCTTGTAGACAATGACATCATTAGCAACAGAATAGATCTTAGTGACAGTTTACATTTTTATGCATCACCAGTGTTGATGCAAGGAGTAATGGAATTCCTTTCCCTTTCAGAAAGGAACCTGTCATCATGATTTCTTCTCAAGTATGTCCCAGCCCCACTGAGGCAATGAGTTTGAGTTCCCTATGTTATGAGACCTTTTCAGGCAGAGTTCCTTTCTCATATAGATATCACTATAACCCCCCTTAAGTTTCATTTTATTCCTTGCTTCCATAGAAATATCCTTTCACCAAGTTATTGTTACCTAGAAATGCAAGTCTAATTTTAAACATTCTCTCAACTACTTGTGCTTTTGTTTTGGTTTTTGTGTTGTTTTGTTGTTGGTTTTTTTAATCTAAAAAAAAATCACAATGAAGTTTAACAAACTCAGAACAGCTTGCTGTTACTTTTCTTAGGATACGTTTTGTAAATAAAATTTATTTTACTTTACCTACAAGGCTTTGCAGTTCAAAGAGCAAGAATGTGACTGCTCGAGATGTTGAAAACCTAGTGGACATACACAACTGATCTTCTGGGTGTGCACAGCAAACCTAACACATCCAACCGGTAACTCACAGTGCTTCATTACACATACAGCAAGCGTTGTTGCATGCCTGATACATTTCCTTCCTATAAGCTTTACAGTGGGGAGAAAAAAAAATAGAAACAGTGCATTTGTTTCATTAAATGTTAATTCACTAATGTACACTTTTTGAAGGGTTTTTAGTCCATTCATTACACTGTTAAGGGTTTTTTTTTCCTTCTGTTTCATTGAAGCTGCTGTTTCTTGTGAAGTAAGTTATGTTGAAGTGACTGAATGGCAATTTTTTTTACAAGTAACTTCATTGTTTCAGTCAAATCTACTGCATGGTTGTACATCACCGATTATTTGCACGATCTTTATAATGGAGGTGTCCTCGGTATGCTGGCTGACTTTGCTATGTTAGGCCCCATATACACATTAATCATGTAGCTAATCTAGTTCTCATCTGACCTTGATTTAGTAAAACCAGAATATTGCAAAGAAATTAGGTCTTCTGGAGGTATTTTATCAGACTTAGAAATCTTTATTGCTACCTAGTTTTTCACTTTGCAAAAGGATCGAAAGGTTATTACATACTTCGCTCATATTCCATCTCTCACTCTCACCTCTCTCTCTGCTCTCTGGTTATGAGTTTCAGCCAAACATTTCTTGGGGTTTTTTTCCTTCTCCCTGAGGATTTCAAAATAGTCTTGGGAAAAACATTTATTTTCATTAAGGTTTTCATTAAAAGACTGAATTACAGGCAAGCATACAGTAATAAAACTATGAAGGCATAAGTCCACAAAGCCAGGTCATAAGCTACTCCCATGACAACACTACCTTGGCATGTTTAATATTAATACACAGACTCTCCCAATCTTGAAACTTTTTATAGTAAGAAAGTGGGAAAGGGGAATTTGCTCTTTAATTATAATACAAACACAAACATTCAACTGTGCCCTAATCTTTCTTCCATGAATATTTATAGCTTAACAGGCATCAGTTCAAAGGGAAGAGAGATGCAACAGGTTCACATGGGACATGAGCTCTCATGGACTGCAGAACGAGTTTTTAAAAGCCCTACATAGAAGAGCTACAAAGATAGTAACTGGAACTGGAGCGATTACATATGGAGTAGAATAAGTGTTACTTAACGCCAGGTGTTTCACTTCAACCAAAATCCCCTCTCACATTGCAGCTGAAGCGGCTACAGAGACTACACCGTAGCTGCTGTTGTGCTGCAGGAGCAGCCCCACTGCCCTTCTCTCACCAGAGAAGTCCTTGTGCTCAGCCTCTTTGCTAAGGACTTACGTAACAGAGGAGCTATTAAAATGCTTTAAAAATTGTTTCAAACTAAGACTTTTTTTTTTGACCTTTTGGTGATGAATGTGAACTGAGAGATGCTAAGGTTCACCCTCCCATGATGATAATCCTCTCGGAAACCTGACCAGTATTCCTCCTTGCCTCAGGCAGGTGACAGTTGCAGTGATGACATGCGGTGTCACATTATCAAAGTTGGACAACTTTAACTTGGCACTGGAGTGCAATCTTTAGGCTTGAATCAGTATACTGTAAGCCTTTGTATATTCCAAATGCTTTACTCCACAGAGGTTTATCCTTTATTAAGTACAGTGTAGGTACTGCTCCCCCTTAAAAGGGTGTTCCAGTTTTCCTGGATGATCTGCCATCTACAGCACATAAAAGCTACAGGAGAGATGCTAAAAATGCTAACTATTGAAAACAAGGACCAGAGAAACGTGCCAGTGTAAAGACAAGGCTGCAATAAAAGTTCTACCTGTTTGCACACAGGTTGTGATTATTCCAAAGCAATTTACTTTAGCATGGTAATTCTCTTTCACATTATGCCTGACATCTTGCCTCAAAATGAAGAGCACCCAGTTCAATAGCCTCTTTCTTTCCCTCCATCTATTTTACCTTTTGCTAGGAAAAAACAAACCAAACCAAAACACACACACAACAAACAACACATTCATATTGCAGTTTGGAGGTCCACGTAAACCCGCTTCAGGTCTCCATGAATATTGGACTTGATCATCTTTACCTCAGCATAAATTCAAGTGAGGTGTGCTCAGAAGCCAAGGGAGAAACTGCTCTGAAGCTACTGGTGGAAAACACAGTGAAATAGAAAGTGCAACATGGAGAACCAAAAGAGAGCATAGAAAAGTTGGGTCAGAAAGCCTAGATAATTTATGAAGTCAATCAAGACCTGGTTACACCAGATAACAAGCCATACTTACACTTTTCCTTCTCTCTCAACACCACAACATCCACACAAGTGACCTCTGCCTTTCACTGCTTTGAAGATCTGACCAAGGCAGGCTTCAATCTGAGCTGCAGCCCCATATTAATGAACCCAGTCTACCGGAAACCTAATATACATTCAATTCAAAATCTATTTCTCTGAGTAAACAATATTTGCCTCAAAGTTTCCAGTACTTAGACATTTTTAAATGCACCTCCCTATGCCACTCCACTTACAGGAGAAAAAGAAATGCCACTAAATACATCCAACACTTCAGCCTGCTTCTTTCAGCAGCCTCAAAACAAATATGCCCACAAAACAGAAAGCAAAGGGGCTTTTCAGCATGTCATCCTCATCGTGCAACTGGACCTACAAGAACCAGGAGGGGGAAAAGCAGCATTGTGAAGTGTCATTCAAATGCCAGTGCTATTATTTAAATTTCTGTTTAGCACTGTGTACACATCACGGAACAAATCATTTTCATTGTGTCTACAAGGAAACACATTCCCATTTCATTTTTACTGCATCCATGGTACTTTTAAATTCTAATACATATTTACATGAGTAATTAAGCATAGTGGCTTAAAAGAAATTTTTAAATGGTAATTATCGACTGGAATTATCCCCAGAAGTAATTTCTAAAATCTGGGGCACTGCATTTGACTAAGTAATCCAATCCTGTAAATTTGTGATGCAAGATACTTTCTACCCCAGGACAAAGAGCAACCTCAGAGAAGCCTGATGATTTTGCAGGTCCCGGAGCCAAGCTAAAGCCACAGAAGAGCTCCAAAGCTTTGTTTCTGTACATTTCTTTCTCTCTGTTGTTTCTTCTATGGTCACTTGCCTCTTAACGTCTCCTTGGCAAACACCAAGCAAAACTGCTCATCACCCCAAAGTCCTCCTACCAAGCCAATGCAATACCTCATGTGAAGTTTTAGGCATATCTATTAAAATTTAGTTTGCCCTTTTAGGTGACATGCTACAATCTTTCAGTGAGGTTAAGCCAAGTCTCAGTATCCCACAGCAAAAATTAGTTGAAACCACTGTGACAAATAATTTTGCCATAGTTCAGTGGAAGATTGAAAGAGTCCTTCCCATCCTTCCTTCATTATAGCAGCACATGCATGCCAAGTGATGAACTAGGCTGGGGATCCCATCAGTTAATTAGCTAATACAAAAAACCTGACTAATCTTGTTCATTGCCAAAGAGCAGAATTTTTCACAGCTGGTAAAATATTGATGGATAGCTACCTGGACACAAACAAGCAGGTGGAGACCATGGGGGACAGAAGTGTTTCTTTCAGCAGCAGAAGCAATTCGCACTGACTTGCATAGCTGGGGCAATGACAGCCCAGACTCTCACACTATATACAGTGGCTCCTTGCAAGCCATTGTATTAATCCACCATAATCCAGATGTGTTTGATGTTACAACCCCCCAGAAAAAATCCTGAACTACTGTTGGTGCAAAAAATGGCACGAAGTGATGACCAGCATGGAAAACACCATATGAAAAAGTTGAATGCAGCCAAAATGAGGATTTTTAGAGTGGAAAGGTACACTTCACCATAAATTACAGGTATTATAGCACTTGCCTCCCATTATAGGGTGACAGTTCCCATTTTAATAGATTCTTCTGAGAAATAACCATTTTACACCTCCATAGTTTGGAACAGCCCTTTGATACTTTACCTTGAATCATCTTAAAGGACACCTTTTCTTCATGCTGTGAATTTCCTCTCACATTCAAAGTGGTTTTGTTTTTAAAAAAAAATTCTTTTCCTTCCTCCCCATCAACATGCGTTATGAAAGAGTCCTTAACTGCATAACCACATTATTTTTTTCCACAGAATTCCCACCTCATTTAGCGTGGTTTAGATTCAAAAGAAGAGATGCAGCTATCACTTAAGCCACCATAATTTTTTAATTTCCTAAATTTTGGTGCTTGACTCAGCAACCTAAGTAACATTCTTATGTATGTTTTTGTAAGACCACTACGCATTTACTTCAAACAGCAGCATTACTTCTTGAAAAATATGTATTTCTGGTAATTTATCATTACTAAGTGATCACTGTATCTCTAGTCTATATAGTTCATAATACAATGCCATAAATATATGAAACAATCTCCTAGTAATTGCTAACCTCACAATAACTAGAAGTGCCTAACAATCACGTTACTTAGAAATGATCCGCTTTTTATCACCAGATCTTTTCACATATGAAGGCAGGCCAGAGATATCTAAATACACAGCTTTCTCTCAAGACTATTTTTTCCTTCATTCTGGTATGAACCTATGAATAACATCTCTAAGAGAATTGGTAGCTGTGGCCCCAGGTAAACTAGGAAAAGTGACAAAGCCAATAGGAATCTTCTATGAAACTTCCAAAATGGGTTCGATTTACACTATTTCTATTTGAAATACAAATTAGTGTCCTATGCAAGAAATTCTCCCAGAACAAGGTCATCCTGCTGCAGACCTTTCCAAAGATAGTCTACTAGCAGAGTACAAAAACAAAACCCAAACAGTACAAATAAGTGGTAAACATTTAGTTTAAGAATACACATTCAGATGTATCTATGCACATTGCCTCGTCTCCTTTTTTCCACATGCCCCTCCAGTTGTTAATCCATTTTCTTTGATTATAAGCTTTCCAAGAAAGTAACTGTAAGTTTATATAGCATTTGGTATCTACATAGCCTAACTTTAATTGGCCACTGGACACAACCACCATAATAAACCAGCCTTTAGCCTCAACAGCAACCTTGGAGTCTTACTACCTAGCCACAGTGATAAAGAACTTCATCTACAGAGTTCCCACAAGACAGGATTTATACCTAAATATGTGCTTTTGTTAGCACAGCTTTCTGTATAAAGCACATTCTTATCTGAACACTTGTGCCTCTGCTATCTGAAAGTAACTGACAGCCTGATGGTTAGCTATTTCTATGGTTAAATTATATTTACCCAAAAATGAAGTGCAATCCAGTTTGAATGGGGCTTGCACTTTCTGAGTGCCTTCATGATTCATACCTTTTTCCTCATGATATTTTGAGTATATTATGGCATACTAAGTATTAGAATGATTTTTTTTTTATGTCTAGCAAATTAACTGATTGTTAATTACTTTTGCTCTTTCATCAAGCTGTTTTGTTGGTTGCTTTTCCAGAGGAATCATTTAAGTCAATTCAACAACGATGTGATCAGACGAAGCAGATTTTAAGCAGCATTAAACACCACTTGAAAATATCCCCCTGCTTCTGTGCCTTACAAGCTACCATCAGTGTGAATACCACATCAGTCAAGTTAATTTGACAGTGTTCTACACTGAGACCAGAGCTTGGTCTAAGGCATATATTTTAGTGCATTTTTCATTAGAGGATCAATTCTTTTCCAGATTTTCTTGGTGTCAAAAAAATATTACAACCAAGTTTCTCAATAGTAAATAGTTATAAGAAAGAACAGAATAAGATCTGATTACATATTCCTTAAATATTCCAGGCTTGCAACATAAATGCTTTGATGCTTCAGTCTCAAAATTCAGTAGATAGAAACATCTATTTCACAATTTTTCCCACTGATTTTTAGAGAAATTTATCTTACATTATTTTAAGTTATCAGGCAAGTAGATACACCGAAAGGTTACATGTATCCTTGAGGTCACAGTCTTAAAGGACACCTGAAAAACCTCAACAGGAAAGTTCTGTAGATGCATTCATTTGTATTTTGCTGTGGGCAAAGGAGCAGTGCATTTTCTAACAAATCAATGCAAGCCAAAACAAAATTAGCAAATTGTCTGATATGACAAAACCGAATTGAACACTCGCCTTCAGGAGGAGAAAGCTAGCAAAGCTAATAATACAATTTACTCTGCTACTAACAATCCATTGTGGCATAACGTAAATGGTTCATTGTTAAAAAAAAAAATATTATGAAAATTTAAAAATCATTTCAAGTATCTTTTTTGCAGCTCACTCCCCTTACTGCTATTGGGGTCACACTGACTCACACGCAAATGCCTGAGATTTCCTAATGCTCTTTTTTGAGCTCTAGAGACTGCTGGTCAGGCAGATAGATAAAAGGTCATCATGCAAGGCAAGAGGAAACCTCAAATAGAAAGCTACACACTGAATGATGTTGTCTGTGCTCTACTACTGCAAGAGCAGAAAAATCTTACAGCTCAATACTAATCAGGCATTTCCCAGGCAACAGACTTCCCATCCAGTTTGTCCTGCAGAAACACAACTGTGTCTCCAGAGCAGGTACTGTTGTGAAGAAACTTCACAGCTCTAGTTGGCAAAAAGCTGGTGTCTAGAGGACACAAGAACTCTGTGGGATTCTACCATCTTACTCCCACAGCTAGTATAGTCTTTTTGAACAGGACAAAATGCATAGGGGCTTCTCTTTTTTTTTTGGGGGGGGGGAGTGTTTGGTTCGGTGGGGGTTGTTTGTTTGGGGGGGTGTTTATTTGGGGGCTTGGGGAGGTGTGTTTGTTTGTTGTTGTTTTGTTGGGGTTTTTTTTAACTGTACCAATAAGTAAGCTGTATTTTTCAAAGGTCAATTCTGGAAGCTTACAGAACAATTCACCTGGAGCTGAGCATGGCCATTGGAGCTGCAAGATCAGGATAACCATTGGTGTGACCTTGATATCATTTCTGCTTGAAGCAGTGTTAATAGGCACTCAGATTTCTCCCCTTAAACTATTCCCTTTTGTGCAAAACCTCTCTATTGTGAGAAGTTATATTCCTCCTGATGTGGATTCCTAAAGCAACTGAGGCCACTGGTGTACAAGCACAGGAGCCT
Source organism: Buteo buteo (assembly GCF_964188355.1). NCBI lineage: Eukaryota > Metazoa > Chordata > Aves > Accipitriformes > Accipitridae > Buteo > Buteo buteo. The sequence goes on along the minus strand of NC_134175.1, from coordinate 16,667,230 downwards.
CAGGGGAGTCCTAAGAAGTAGAAAACATGATGAAACTTTCCATGTTTCATTCTGCAATACAGCAGCTGCAAAAGCAAAGGAGAGACTACTGCTATATGTCATTCAGAAATAATATAATCCAGACTGCTTTATTATAAAGATATAATGCACATACTCCTCTTGAATAATAACAATCTATTTTTCTTTTTGAAATTTGCTGTGGATCCAAAGCAACATGTTTCAAATATCACATAACCCACCATACTTTTCATGCACAGGCTATATATGTGGGACATGCATATAATAGGTTATATTTAATAGGTCATAAGCAATGCTATTTTTGTTTAAAAAATGTACTGCATGCTATTCTATAACTCCTTTCCTGCCTTTTTGCTTGCAGATATGATTCCTGATATATTTATTAATATTTAAGATGATACAAGTGGCAGTCACAAATACTTTATACAAGTTGTTATCAGGCTGAGCTGTAGACCAGGTTATTTTTTCCCCAATTAGAAGCAAGATGAATATATGTGCCAGAATAACCTATTCATTTCTTACAATTGCCTATTACCAGGACCTTTTCTTCAACTTGTCAGATGAAGTGCAGATTAAATATTAGCAGATTTAAATCTAACATGTTATGAGTTTCTTTTTATGTACTTTTTTTAGTATATTTTTCTTCAGCTTATTACGCGCATCAACACAATAAACTGTATGTGACATCTATTGCTATATATAGGGAACATATTCCCCCCGACAAAGAATGCTAATGTATTCTCAGGATTAAAAACTGTTAGAAAATACAATGTAGAGACACTAATTTTTTTTATTTTTTTTTAAAGATGTGCTACAAGCTCCCACTCTAAGAAACTCTCAACTTGTCAAAAATCAGATGCTCTTCTCGACACCTTTTCAGGTTTTCCTTTGCCAAGCTCAGTTAAAATTTTTATTTTAACGCTTATTGGCATTTCAGACTTCATAAAAACGCAGTCAAGTAGGAAAGAGGCTTAAACTTATCTACCAATAATAGTTGGGCCATCAAACCAGGTTACAAAATGAAGGTTCCTTTTTGACATGTTATTAAAACAGTATTGAAAGATATAATCATAAACCTAGTGGAAAAAACGGAAAGACTATGTTGGATTCTGATTTGGCATAACCAGAGCATATCAGTAGTAATTTTGATCAAATCAGCGGTTTCACTACAGTATGAGAGAAATAAAAGTTATTTTCCAGTCCGTATGTAGTGCTATAATTCTCCAGTGGACTCAGTGCTTTGACAGGCACGTGGCAAGAGACTTACCACCCCTTGCCCTCTGCTCACCTCCACAGGCAACTCCATCCCAATGGCAGGGACACTTGACCTACTCCTTAAACAGCTCTAGGACCATAATGGTTTCAAGACAAGCATATTTAGGTAAACCAGCTAAAAAAAAGCCAACATTCAGCAATGAATTCATGATTAGATTGATAGCCCTCTCTAAGGTATTCAGAAAAAAACCAAAGATTTTAATCAGCACAGTGATAGTGCTTTTAATTTTTCTCTCTACATGTAACATCAGAGCCATGAGCTAACAGAGGTCCAAGTAATTTTTATTACCTATGTAATACAGCATTTTGCTTAGAACTGCACCACAGCTGCAGAATTCAAAACAGACTTAATATTTTGAGTCTTCAGAGTCCAGTTATAAAGCAATAACCCCAACACATGTCCAAGACTACGTATGGTTCTGTGTGCATGTCTGCTCTTTTTCATCCCTGAGCATCAGTCATTAAATGATTTGGATCTACAGCTGTTATGCTATGGCATAATAAATATATTCCCAGTATTGAATAAAACTCAGCTGACAACCACAACTTAAATGACAACCTTTCTTCAGGTTCTGTTCAGCCCATATGGTGGGGGGGACAATACTTATCTCCTGGCATTTCTGTTCTCTCACCATAATAAAGGAAATTAGTTACTCAAAATGAAGCCAAAGTATCAAAGTCAGAAGTACCTGATGCCAGGATCTTGACCCAGCCAAGTATAAAGTAGTGTTCTTAAATCAAGGAGGGTCTAGCTTTTGGTTTATGGCTCACATCCATCCTTGCTATTCTCAGCCATGCTCCTGACACATTGCCAGATTCATAAAAGGGATCATTTTAACACACATGCGAGAAAAATAGACGGCAAAGCACTGTTGATGTTGCAGTAACTGGAAGAATGTTCTCTATTCCTCAGCTGCGGAATAACATTATTTTTAGAGAGAAATATATCTAGCCATCACTGAAAGTGGAATCTATAAAAAAATGCTGAACTTCTGGTTTGTTTTATTAAATCCAATCCAATAGGAAGCAATGTATTGTGATGCAGATTTCCTGCAAAATACCTCTGTGCAGAAGCACTGAGCAATCAATCTCTACTCTTGTACTCTATATGCAGTTCTGGCACAATATTCATGATTGCTGATTGCTTATTCATCTGATTTTTTAAGATGGAATTAGAGAATCACATCCCAGCATCCCTTCTGAGCATGAAAGCACAGAGATTTCAATAGGCTTTCAAATCTAGAGGAATCTCTCCCTTGAGAAAGAAGGCCTTACCCTTACTATGTTCAAAACTTTTTTTATGTGCAAATGGGAAGCACATCTTTCATTTATATATGAAAATACATATACACCAAAAATTTATTCTTAGCCTATCTGATATTTTAACAGTCTCATCATTACTAGTTGAAATTAACTATCACAGAAGAACAAACAACAGAATTTAAGTGCGCATATAAAAGCTTTTACCTTCCTGGTGTCACGCTCGCCCTTCCCTGCTCCTCTGGGTCCTTCTGCCAGTGATTTCATTCCAGTGTTGGTGTGGTTAAGAGAGCTGTCACCATCACTAGTCCTTTGCTGGGAGGAGTAAGATGTTCATGCCAATGGTTTCTTCTTCCCTCCTCACTCTGGGATGAGCTCAGGGCAGGTTTTTTTAAATATATATTTGCTAACTTTTTTAGACATTGTTCTTTCATCAGTTTGCAGCTCCACGTTACATCCAGATTTACTACATGATACCCTTTATGGATGTTGGGCACTATCATTTTGTTTTTTAAAGCCAGTTTTGCCCAGCCCAGGTAGTTTGCATTTCTTTGCATGACAACGGCCAAGTCGCTTACAGCCCCAGCGGCGCCTTGTGCCTGTGCATCTCCACGTGCCTCCCGTATCTCTACTCTTCAGGGCCTTCATCACCACATCGGGCCTGGATTTCTCTGTATTATGTCATTTGTAAGTCATGAAATTCTGGTGGCACCATACAAGGATAAACAGAGTAAAAGCAATTTGCCACAGGCACTTGGTCAATTAAAAAAATTGCTGTTACAGGAAAACCAGATAAGACAAAGCTGCAGCCACGTCACAAAGTGTCCAGCCCGAGCCAGCCCGACAGGCCTCAGTCATCAGACAGACTCAGTACAAAATACCGTACTACAGACTTGCACCATTTGTATTGCCTTCTCTCAGCTCCATGACACAGGTTATACCAGGATGGAGAAAGCACAGAGGAAAGGAGGGCTGGAAGTGACTCACAGCATGGCTTTCCAAGGCCAATGCCTTCAAGTCATTTCACATAACATGAACAAGGGGTGCATGAAACCGCAGAGCCGCTTTCCACATCACCGACAGTATTGACGAAGTCAAATAGCATAGAGCATAATTCTTGTGTTCACATTTAACTAAAAAGGCATCTTGTTGCCAAACTCTCACTTAGTGTACAACAAATTAACCCGTAAACAGAAGCTACTTTTGTTTCACTGCAAGTTTGACCAGCACTTAAAGTCAAAATCTATCCATTGTGAGAAAAGCTCTTTATAAAGAAACATTACTTTATTATGCATTCAGGGAGATAAGTATAGTACATTTTACTAGTAGAGTTTTTAGTATTTGAACAACAAGGAGTGAATGGCAACACACTCGATAGCACACAAGCCTCACTGTCTCATTTACTGGTGATGCTTAGATGATTTCCAGCACTGTGACACAGGCTTCCACTCTTCATGTAATGCACCTGTATTCTAATGTCCTACACATATTTAAAGTATGCAATACAGATGAGGCACCTTTCCTCTAGTTAAACGAGACAAAAAGGTAGCTCTATAGAGAGGAAGCTCCTGCACCTTTGCAAACGGTTTGTAAAAAAGCACATTCAGTAACAAAAGCAAAACTTTTGCATTAAACATAAGAACCAGTATGACATAGGAGTAAATATAATAGAATTGAAACAGAGTTGATAAGGACCGGTAGTGTAGTTAAGAAAACAGAAGCTCCTTTCAACGGAAAAAGACAGTAGTAACATATCTGCCAAATTTTTCAAGTGTTGAAATACTACACAGTTCTTTCCTGCATACTAAACGTAATCCAAAGATATGAGTAGACCTAGGTAAAGCTCATCCTTTCATAAGTTTGTTGGGTTTTTTTCCTGACAGTATTCTTATTATTTCTATCCAGTCTTTCCTACATTTTTATATCTTCCTCCTGCTTTTGGTTCCAGAAACAATTTTAGAGGTCAGTAAAACTATTTGCCCCAGTACTGCAGTGCTCTATTAAACTCTGGCCTCAGTGAGAACCAAGCAAGAGTCTAAATTGACATAATTTAGTTTCCCAACTGAATCCTTTAAGGTGCAGTTTATAATGCAGCACAATTTGAACATCAAAAAGGTTAGATACACCAACTTGGAAGTTACATGCTCCAGTACTGCCCATATAACCATTTTTAGCCCAGTAGTAAGCTTTATAGGCAACCTTATATTATAGCCCATTACACTACTATGTAGTATATATTCAGGCACAGTGCAATATTTTGGCCTATAATCTAGAATCTTTTAAATTTGAGGACATTAAAAGGTAGCAATTTAGAGTAAAAGTTTGTTTAATCTTCAGATGTGCTACACTGCATCAGCTGAAAAAGGTAGCAACATTTACTTAAGTCTTCACATCTTATTTTCCTTTGTCATAGAGCAAGATATTGCACTGGAGTATCTTTCACACATGCTGCTGCAGTTTTGCAGAACCACAGCCACCTAGACCTCCATGTTAGGCTTGCTTAATTTGTTGGGAACATTTCCTACCTGGGGAGATCTGGCCCTTCCACTTCAGCCTGGAAAATTGAAGTCTGAGCAAGTGTGACTCAAAATTTAACCTAATGAAGAAAACTGAACTCATATAGCACTTGGCTTTCAGTGATAGCTAACTTTCAACTTTAACTCAATTTTTGTGTGCCTTGTACACACAGAGGCCACTTGCTAGAGGTTACAGAAGAAACAAGGAGCTCTCAGATCTGTTCTCCAAAATGCAAGGTTGCAATGCTTTCACTTCTTCTCCCCTCTCTAACTCTGAGACCTGAAGTGCCCTCATAATATCTAGACTCAAGTCTCATCATTTAAGTTTTGCCTGCCAAAAGAATTAAACCCTGCACTGCTCCAGTTACACAGCAGCTTCAGGCCTTCACATGGGGATACCCCTCCTGACCCCGCTACTGCAATTTGTCAATCGCCCACAGTATTCATTATCACAGATACCCGCAGGGGACAGCTCTAAAGACGTCTCACATGGTATGACACAGCAGCAGCGTTGTTCCATCAGTTTCAGGATATAACAGATCTGCAAGCCATCCATAGCAGATGGCTGTTGAAGCATGAAAAAGAACATTCCTCCTAAGTGGGGGCTGGCTGAAGACAGGAGGTGCTTTTTGACACCAGCAGAAGAGCCTGCTGGGTCTGTACTAAACCTATAGAACAATTATGTTTAATGGTGTATAGAAAGGTTATTAGCAGCATCCAGGGCTAAAATGAATTTCACAGAATTCACCGGATGACTTCTGGAGTCTCGACCATGGCTTCCAGAGTTCACCAAATCACCTAAAAGCATTCCAGTGAGTTGCAATAAAGTATTTCAAAATAAATTATAGGTTTCATTTCCATGCAAATACAACATTAAGTTACTTTTTTGTGTGTTTCAAGTGAAATAAAAATGCTCAGAATTTTATAACTTCATAGAATGCTAGAAGTATAATACAGGTTTGCTTGCATAGCAGCAAGAAAATAGTGTGTAAGGATTCATTAAATCATCTTCACCAATTCGGAATAAGACTATTCTGATAGGTCTGATTTGTATTCTAAATGTATTTTGCACAATTACTCATGCTTTTGAGAAAAGCTAATGAGAAAAATTACAGACAAAGAAAAAAATGCAGCAAATGTGAATGAAATTATCTCCAACTAATTATTCAGTCATTCCCAGACAAGAAAAATACCTAAATAAATTCATACTCTGCTTTTTACCTTAACTATTACTTCCCATTGAGTCTTAGGACCCAAGAAAACTATTAAAAGCATTTAAGATTATTTGAATGCTATCTAGTTAAAAAGAGCATGCAAATAAGAAGGGAAAGGCTAAGTTTTACTTGAAGAGGTAACAGATATGAAAGTGTGATAAATCCTACTTGGAAGATATTACATGTGTTATAAACCATGTCATTCATATTATTTTAAAAAATGAGCTTCAGGTCTAAGGGCTAAAGAAGTCAGGAAAGCACATGACTAGTTTCAACTGTATTCAGGGCAGAAGTTCAGCACATGCTCATCGCTTTTCTGACCCTGTCCCACTCCATGGTGCAGGACATCAGACCACTGCACCTTCTTGTGCTTCTTCCAGTGGGCTACCTTCTAAGTGCTGAGAAAGCATGAGAGGGTAAGACCAGCAGCAGCTGCCAGTCCCCTTTTCTCCTGCATTGCAATTCTACTCCCTGAGAACAAGTAAAACATCAAAAAGGTTCTGGGCATGTTCAGGGTCTTTCCAATAAGTTTCAGAAGATTATGTCCTATTTGAGGTGTATCCTCATGCTCCACTTGATCCTCCTTTACAGATAGGTATGAATTTGTAATTACACACTACATTTACATATTTTTGTATATGGAGATCAAAAGGCATATATAAAAAGTGGCTGAAGAAAGTTTCTTCAATTTCAAGTCAGTTTTGGAAGCTTCAGGTAAACGAGGTTAATTTGTAGGATTAGAAGGAGACATTTAATACATGCCAATTCATAATGTATTTTGTTATCAACAGTCACAGCTGTAAAGAAGTTGTGGATTTTTGTTAAGAAAGCTTAAAATTTTGTGGGCTACACAAGTTCCAGGTGCTGGTCTGTCTTCCAATGGAAGGAAAGAGTAAGTTTATTACTGTTGCAGACAAAGGCTGTCCTGTTCTTCCTTTCTTTGTAAATCACACAGAAATAGTTATACCAGTTGTTTTTACCTCTGAAGTAATTAACTGTAATCTCATCAGTTGCTTTACAATCATTTATACACTCTGAGAAATTTGCAGCAACAGTCTAGAACCAGACCACTAAGACTGCAGCTGCCTTCCTGCATGGCCCATCTCTGTGCCAGATGGTGCAGTCCTGGAGACACCACATCTAATCCGCTTGCAAATCTGCTCTCGCATCACTTTGTGTTATGCGTTTAGCCTTCTGTAGTAAGGCAAACTGAAGTAGAAGTTAGTTACCATACTGAGACAAGGGAAGTCAAAAGAATCTCAGTAGACATAATAAAGATGAAAGATGATGTTTAGTGCTTACATTGTTGAAATTAGCTGAGGTAGAGACAGGCCTTGATAAGAAGAGCTGGTCCCAAGAACCAGCCAATGAGGTAGAGACAGTTCCTGATAAGAAGCAGGAGCAGGCCCCAAGAGCCAGCTAAGACTGGTCTTGCGGCTTGGGTGAATACCAAGAAATCACTGAGCCTGCACAAGGAAAGAGGTTACTAGAGGTGACAAAGAGCAGTCATCTATCTTCATCTCTGTGACCACCAGACGACCACCATAAAGAGGCATGTATAGGCATATTGTGAATATGTAATACCTGACTGTATAAACTTGAGGCAAACTGCCGAGTCGGGCGTGCACGACTTTGGTGGAACTATCCCCTGTGCTGCCCAGCGCTGAATGAACATACCTACTTTACAATCTCACTGATTGTGGAGTCTGTTTTCCGCACGTCAATACTACACCAGACTGAAAACTGCTGCTCTTCAGGACCCGATTCATGAGTTGAGCAGACAACCCTGCCTCAGGGACAAAAACATCCATCAAAGCGATGCAGCAAATGGCTGGGGACAGCAACAGCATCTGTTGTCAGGTCTGATCCTCATCCCCTCCTGTCTCTCTCAGAGCCTGTATTTTCCAATGGGGATTAGGGTAAACCAGAAAATATCTTTGTGTCTGCAACATCGCAGGAAAGTCACCGATTTCAAAGAGGGCTATTTGTGTTGATCAAAATTAGAACCAAACCACTGAAATTTATGTTCATGCCCTTCTCTGTTTTTTCAATGTTACACCAAAAATAAATATTTAAGATTATTCCTAGACACTACTAGAACTATGTTCAGAGCTCTACAATAAAGCTGCATTTAAACAAATACCAATGAACACACATTAAAATAACTTAATCTGACAAGTAGGAGTGAACAGTAGGAAAGTTCAGAGGGAGAATAATTGAGGGTACGCATGTCTACTTTGAAATCACACACTTTCAAGAATTATGATCAAATATCCTCAGTGACAGTGAAATTAAAAGAAGTGTTATTTTATTTTGGAGATCAAATATTCTAAGGTGAGATTACTTGAGCACTTTAATGAACTAGCTAGTTATTTGAAATTTACTTCAAAAAGCACCAATTTGCTGCCAGAAGCAGCACATGGCTCTCTTCACCTAGCCTTCAGCCTAGCAAGTAATTTTTCTTTTGGCCCTTGAACTCCTTATTTTCAAGATAATGAGCTACAAAGAGCATAACTGAATTGGAGGCAGGTTTTTATCTGAATATGGTTGACAAACAGTTTTTTTGTTACTGGAAAATAAGGTAGAAGAAGACACAAACAGATTAATAGAGTGAAAGGGTGACTTCCAAAACAATTTCACTTTAACATATTATTAAATCAACTCCAAATAGAGTTTGGAGGAGGATGCTCACAGGATGAAAGTGTTATAAACGCTCGTGACAAATTGGAGGAGCCAATTTGTATTAAATAAAAGATTGAATTTATTAGCAAGCGATAAAAGAGCAAAACAGCGCTGGGCGGCCGGGGAGGCAATGCTCCGCCACAAGCTCGCACCGAAACTGGGGAAGAGTCTCTTTATTTATACAGTCTTTAGTCTCTGATAGGTGACGGCTGGCTGGTATCTTCGGTATCTTGTGCCATCAGTTGTTAGGTGGTCGTAATCTGCCTTCTGGTGGTTGTTGGGATGAAGGCCGAAGTCTTCCTCAGCTGTTCTTTAGGTGACTCAAGTCCCATCCATGCTCTGTAAAACGTCTTTTTACATATGCTAATCATCAGTACGTATCAGTACGTAATTGTCTACTTAACTGGATACTTATGGTCTTAGATAAGTGAAGAATGTCCCTACTTTGACAGGTTTTAGATAAGTGAAGAATGTCCCTACCCCCACATGCGATTTCATGAACAAAGTTAACCCGTTCATTACAAAAGTACACTGTGGAAACACAGATTATAATATACAATTGTTTTCACATATGCCAATAGTGAACTGATATTGTTTAGAGAAGTTTCAGATCATCTTACATTTGGGGTAGCAGCAGATGATTACAGCAAAGAATTCTTTTGCAGATTTATTAGGGCTTAGCCTTCAAACTAAAGATATTAGTGTATTTTCCTTAGAGGAGCAGAACTACCCATCTTAACATCAGACCACATCTGATTTTGTGGGGGGAAAAGGATTGCAGATGATGGCTTGCCATTCCTAGAGCTCAGAGAAGCTGAGTTTCAGCTGATCACATCCTGCTAAAGCCTCATTCTCCTCAAAGAATACTTAAGGTCTCTTACAAAGCACTTGAAATATAATTAAGTAAATTTTTATATGCTTCTGCATATGAAGACTGTATTTTTCAGTCAAAAAAATACCTTGGATTTTTTCCAAAATAGTTTCTGAATTTGTTCAATTCCTTTGCAGGAAATATTTCCCCAAGAATCACTGGTTTCTCCTGGCTGAACTCATTTCAACAGCTGTTTCCCCAGAAGACAACAGGTTTGTGGGGTTTTGCCTGCAGGTAACAAGACAGCACTGAAAATACAGGTTACACGAGCTTTAACTTTCCCAAATAAAAGACATTTATAACATGAAAGTTCTCTCATTTTTTAACCATTCAAGTTCAACCAGGAAAGCCAATTCCATTTAATTGGTATCCTTGCATGCAAGCTGGGACACCTCAATTTTGCTCTGTTATCTCCAATTCTGCACAAAGCATCGTCAGAGAAAAAAAAACAGATCGTTTACAGCTACTTGTCAGCAACACCACCTCTGGTTGCACCCAAGGAACCTCCAAGTCAAGAAAGTGGCTGGGAAAAGTATTTTAGATTATACTTTTAAGTCCTAGAAGATTTCTATCTTTCTGGGGGAGAGAATGCCAGCTTGCAAGCCAAATTTCCTGGTTCTTCTGACTTGTAGGAAAATACCACCTCGTAAACATCTTTACAATGGTCGCAAGTTTGCCCAGTGTTTCCTTGCTGGTTAAATAGGCACTGTGTCTCACAGGAACTGGGTTTTGCCAAAAGAATGAAGGAACAGATCAACTGAGAAATTTAGCTCTGCAATTTTATGAAGAGTTAGTTTGGTCATCTTCTGTAGTAGTTTATTTTGGCTAAGGTTGAATATCGGATTCCAGCTTAATTTTAATAAAATAAGATTAAATCAATAGGTTTTAATATGTAAGTGAAATGAACAAATCAGGAACTGGGGCTAAAAGGACTGTAGCACATCATCAGACCATTTTCTTCCAACAGTTCAAGTGGGAAGAGGTAAATTCCATGTTGTGCAAACTTCAGCAATTTTATCAAGTGCAAGTCAGGGTATTTAGAGAATGAAAGACTGAAAAAAAAAATTGGGTAAAACCAATATACAGATTACTAGGTTTTTTCGAAAGATATAAGTATGTAGTATTTACCAGCCACAAAAACCTTACAGAATACAAGCAGACCACACAGCAGTGGAAGAACAAGCACTGAGATATGTGAAAGAGGAAATCTTCCAGGGGATGGGAATTCCACCAACCTCTCAGACATATATTTGAGAGCCGTTGCTTTCTTAATGTATGTTACTCAGTCCAGTCCTTTATTTTCCTATTTTCAGTCTTTCATGCTTTATCTCAGATATTTTTTTATCTGCTAAAAACATCTTTAACACTGTGGTCAATGCTGCTTGCACACTCTCCCACTCACTGAAGCTGCAAAGGATGAAGGAATTAATCCAATATGCAAGAAACAGCTTTAGACAACTTTTTTATTAACATAAGTCATACATTTTTCTAGAAGCAGGGCCATGAGCTTGATGAATACAGCTGTGAGTGGCAAGGCGAACATTTTGCTGCTGCTCTTGTTTTATTGAAGATACTTTTACATGAAACAAGGTTGACAGGAAAACTGCAGGAAATGTGTAATATAAAGCCATTATGTAAGCAATAAATAATAATGAAGTATTTGTACAGTGAAAGCTATTTTTAGCAATAGAAAAAAGCTTTGGAGAAAATATCTATAAACATAAAGTACTAGGAAAGCCCTAAGTTCAAGCTCCAAACTTCAGCAGTGTCTTTTTTATAGCATAGCTCTTGACCTTCTGAATTAATAAAGCTCCTAATAGCAAAACCAGAGCATCATTTTACTCAGGATGGTTCACCCACCATATACGCCAAGCAACAGGGAAGAGCCCCACAGGCCAGAGGCAGCATCTCCAGATGCTGATGGGTCACATCTGTTACCAATATTTAATAAAAGTTGAAATTTCACTTAAGTCGGGTTTGGTTAAAAGGGTAAAAATTGTAGAAGATAGGGGCTTGAAGCACACAGTAGCTATAGAAATTTAGGAACATACAAAATGTGCAGCATGCAATCATAAAAGAATAAGTATTGTCTAAGATCAGTTAACCATAGAAATTTAGGCAATTTGTTAGATTATAGCGTCTAGTCTTAATGAACCAAGAGAGAGATCGTTATGGACTTTAGTTCTGTGGTTTAGAAACCCTACTTTGATCAAGAGACCAGTTAGTGGAATTAGGTAAGATTAACCAATGAATGTTATAATATACGAATATTGATGAGGTGATGTGATTGAGGGCCAATCACTAGAAACATTAAGTGTAAGAATTAACATTGAATGTACTTTATGTAAATCTAATACATGATGGCAAAATCGTACTGCGCAGAATCACATAAGAGAGGTCAACTATCGGACAAGGTGAGGAAGACTATGGAAGACCACCAGAGGGCTTCTGAAGACCACCAGAGACTTCACCACGCCTGCGTAAAATGACGTTTACATATGCTAATGATTTATCGGACAATTGATGATTATGTATGGCATTTCCCAGAAATCTAGTGAATATGTATAACAGGTGTGTATTTAACCTGCATGATTGAACCAGACAGGTGCACACACTAGGTGGAGTGATCCCCTGTGTGCCCAGCGCTGCAATAAAGAAGTGCCTGCTTCTTAACTTCTCATTGCTGTTAAGGAGTTTTAATCCGGTTTTCGGCGACACATCCACCAGGAAAGCTCATCTCCTGCCACCCTCTCTGCACCCACACATGCAACAATAGCTCTGATTGCCTGCACAGTCCCATCCCACGAATTCTGCCCACAGTCCACCCAGCCAAGTATGTGTAAGTACTCCTGGTTTTAGTTGGTCTTACAGAGGGTCTTTTTGTCCCTCCATTCCAGTTTCATTGGAATTAATAACTTCCCCTCTTAGCATCAACTCCACAAATGCTTTATGTATTATATTACTAACATTATTACAAAATACTAACAGTTGTTAGTTACATTAATAACTACTTAATACTTTTTTGGATAAGAAAATTCTAAAATTTACTTCTGCTCCTAAATGTGAAATCTTGAGTCACAATATATAAAATAAAACCACTCCATGAAACTCTTCTGAAAAAGGGATTATTACCCCACAAAAATTCAACTGCAGTTTAAGGATAAATTTGTTTGGCCTTTTTTTTTTTCCCCAAAAATACTGAAAACTATCAAGCAGGATGTTTTCACATCATTAATATCCCTAATGTTGGTTTTCAGCTTTCTCCCCCACCACATTATTATCAACTTGTTTGTATGAACTAAAATGATTATTTCCTCAGAATACTACACAGGAAAAACTCAAGACAAGACAGCTGTTATTTTTACTTTGACAAGATTGTACAAAACACTGCCAGTTAGAAAAATTACTCAAAATGGTAATGCAAAGTCAGTGGGGAACCAGCTCACTTCATTAAACATCTGCATCAGAAGTCTGAGACTCAAATAGGAATTAAATGGGTTCACTGTAATCCATAATATTTACTGTAGCATGTTGTCTCATGTTTTCTAGTATAAAAGTATTAAACAAAACCGAGCCAGTCACCATTCGTCTTCCATAAACGTTATGTTTCCCTTGCATTTAATCTATAAAGCACTAAAAATAAAGTGATTAAGGTATATTCACATGGTTTATGGAAGAATTTGCTCACTTTTGTTCATCCACTTCTACCAGTTGCTGCAAAACACCAAACACATACTGACAGCATAAATGATGTAATCTAAACCCCAAGATTTCCCCATAACCTGGTTCTTTCACACCAACTGTCCGCAGCAAAGTACTAGCAAACACTGTAACAGCCTATACTAAATCAGTCTGTTCTTCCCTGGGGTTTGGCACATTGAAGGCTGAAGACAACATACAGAGAACTGCCTACAGACTCCTTTTGGAAAGACGTTAAAACAGTGCTCTAGAGAAAGGGACCAGGAATATAGAATTAGAAACTTAAGATTGGAACTACAGAACTTTCTAGGAAGAAAGTCACCAATCTACAGATTAAAGACAGTTGTCTGCAGGCATATCAAGTAACAAGATCCCTTAAATTATTCATAGGAAATATTTGAAGTAACTGGTTTTCCCCCTCTGCTCATAAAACCCTAAACTCTGCATTTCTATAGGCCAGTCACTTGCAGAGGACAAGTTTTCAAGTTCAGGAAAACTTCATTGGTGTGATGTTTCAACACTGAACACAAAGTGCACCCAGTATTGATAGCATATGTCCATACATTTCATGTGGTTTGTGCAAACTTTTATGGTTTTAATATTTTGTACCTTCTATGGAAACTGGTTTGCTGCTAGGTGACTGTGCAAGTGAGATTTGATAAATGATCCTATATTAACATTATGGTTGAAACAATAGACAAAGAGTAACCAGGGAGATAATTACAAAGTCTAGTCAAGCGATTAACTAGTAATTATTCATAAGTTTTGCAGTTCTTTGCTCTTATGACTAGATGTTCCTGTACGCTAGATGAGAACAATGTTGAAACTGACCACATGTGATTGAAACTGTGTTAAGCTTCAAGATCAAAGAACAAGGACAAGAATAAAGACTTCAAGGACAGCTCCCAATTGTTCCAACAAGTCCCTTCCCAAAAGTGCCTTTGGGGAGTTGGGCATATATAAAAATTTATGAATGCCCCACTGTTTTCCTAATTTATATTCTAAAGGTTTACAAAAATATGCCTTTTCACTTTGGCCAGTTGCTCCTTTCACCATGACATAATCATTTCCCAGGGGCATCAAAGCCTGATTCAGAACCGAGTATGTTGCTCCTGTATCTACCAAAAATTCTACCTCTTGTTGTGTTTTCCCTAGCTTAATTATAACCAGTGGATCCGCTAGGGTAGATTCCCCAGGTTCCCGTCAGTCTCCCTTAACATGGGCTACCGTTCTTCTTGTTTGAGCCCTCTGATCCTCCTTGTTCCTTGGGCATTCCCTTTTCCAATGACCAAATTTCTTACACAAAGCGCATTGATCCTTGCCCAGTCAGGGCAAGTCTCGTCTAGGCCCTCTTCCTCTTTCTTCCTGAATAACAGCCATTAATTTCCTTCGCCCTTGCCTATATCCTTCTTCTCTGTTACTAAATACTCTCCATGCTTCATCCAACAATATTTCTAAATTCCTACTCTCTGTAGGGTGTAATTCTGAAGTTTGCGCCTTATATCCCCTGTAGATTGACCCAAAAACAGGGATACTAATTGTTGTATTCCTACGTCTGACCCAGGATCCAGCGGTGTGCTGCGGCGCATTACATCCCTCAGTCAATCCAGGAATTCAGATGGAGACTCGGAAGGACTCTGTTTAACTGCATATAAAGCTGACCAATTTATAGTTTAGGGGATTGCTCTCCCCATTCCTTTTATAATCCACTCCTGATACCCCTGCAATCTTTCCATATGTGCAGATCTACTAACATCCCACTTTGGGTCTTGGAGAGGGAAATATTCCTTAATGTCCCCTCCTGTAATCTTATAATGATCTTCAGCTAGGTTTCCTGCTGTTTTTAAAATCAGCTGTTTCTCTGTCTCAGCCATATATTCCAATACTAGCTGTATATCCTTCCCATCAGGGTTATGCTGTTTTACAATAAATTGGAAATGCTTAGCTACACTTATCAGATCTCTCCTATAATCTTTGGCAACCTTTTTCCATTCCCCTAGGTCAGCAGTAGAAAAGGGTACTTTGATTAACATCGTCCCACCATCTGGCCCCACCGCCTCTCGGAGAGGTACTTGTAAAGCTGTTGAGGTAATTTTCTTCCTAGTACGGGAAGATACAGGACTGCTCGGGGGGGTCGGAGTTCTATCCGAGTCTGCATCCTGTTCCTGTGGTCAAGGGGAAGGCTTAAACAAATCAGTTAGGTCTTGTTCTGGTACCTGATGAATTTTATTTGTCTTTGTACATCTTTGTCCAATACTACATGCCGAACAACACCACCTCAGTTTACCTGTAAGCTCCTTGTTGTTCTCTCACTCAAGTGCAAGCACCATGGGGTCCTGTGGGGGTACCATTCCACAGTCCCTTTGCCACTCCGGATGATTTCGGAGGGTGAAAAACACGTCTGCATACGAAACCTCATCCCATTTTCCTTCTCTCCTTAAAAACAGCATTAGTTGTAATAGAGTATTATAATCTAGTGACCCATTAAGTGGCCACTTAGCATCACTTTCTAACTTATACAACGGCCACCACTGATTGCAGTATTTAATAAGGTTCTTTTTACTTTCCGTACCTCCGGTCCCAACAATATCTTTCCAGTGGGCAATTAACACAACCTAGAGGACTTTTCCTCAATATTCCTCCTTGATTGTTTCCCATTTTATAACTCCTCCTAATGATTCTTAAGTTTGATTTTGGCTTCTCCTTTTAATAAGCTTCCATGCAAATCGTTTCTTACACTTCTTTATAGTCTTCCCCAGTTTTCCCTCCCACACGTCCCAAATTTCTGGAAGTAAATTTTCCTTTACACACCAATCTCAGTATTTTGGATTCTTAGTGAGCTCTTTCCCAATCATAAAAGTGTGGAATTTGGAGAAAACACTCAAGGCAGTCTGGTTTCCATCTGCTAGATGTACAGTACCAGCTTCTCCCACAAGATTTACACTTCAACAAAACCCAAGCTGGATGCTAAGTATTATATAGTCCAGTTGCAAGCCCACATACAAAGCAGGGAATCACCCCTATTAATACGTAAAGACATTCACACATTAACAAGCATACATACACCTATAAATTTCAACATATCATTTCCACACACCCACACAAAATCTTTAACATAAATTTCCAAACATTCACATCATGCAATCATCGCTCCAGCTGACAACCTTCAGCAGCTGCAAAAATAAACCAAGCGCAATTGCGAGGGGGTGCGCTTACCCTTCTCCTGCCTCTTATATACCAGTCATCGACAGGTCCGTCCTGGCTCCCGATACTGGGATGCAGCAGTCACCCCGGAATTGCTCGATCTACCCCCAAGATCACTAGTGGCCGCTCTATCGGTCAGCAAATCCCCCCTTGTTACCATACAGCGTACCCTCCTCCCATACGGGGACTACGCTGCACGCCAGACGTCTCTGCACGATTTACCAGCTGACCCGGCCTGTACGATTTACAGGGTCCCTCTGTGACAACATACCGTTTGGTCCGCGGCTTCAGGAGGTTGTTGTCTGCTCCCGCGGTGAGCGGCTGGCAGTGGAGGCTCCTCCGAGGAAAGTGCTCGGGGCGCGCCTAGGGGCGTCCGCTCCGCAGTCGGTCCCACAGCCGAGCAGAGAGTCTCCTGCCTGGCTCGCCAAACTGGTGGGCAGAAAACAGACTCCACAATCAGCGAGATTGTAAAGTAGGTATGTTCATTCAGCGCTGGGCAGCACAGGGGGTAGTTCCACCAAAGTCGTGCACACCCGACTCGGCAGTTTGCCTCAAGTTTATACAGTCAGGTATTACATATTCACAATATGCCTATACATATGCATGGCCTATCCCCGCTTCATATTAAAATTAGCTCCAAGAGGTCATTTCCATAGTCTCCTCTCAACTGCGCCTGCGCAGTGCCTCTTTATGGTGGTTGTCTGGTGGTCACAGAGATGAAGATAGATGACTGCTCTTTGTCACCTCTAGTAACCTCTTTCCTTGTGCAGGCTCAGTGATTTCTTGGTATTCACCCAAGCCGCAAGACCAGTCTTAGCTGGCTCTTGGGGCCTGCTCCTGCTTCTTATCAGGAACTGTCTCTACCTCATTGGCTGGTTCTTGGGACCAGCTCTTCTTATCAAGGCCTGTCTCTACCTCAGCTAATTTCAACAATGTAAGCACTAAACATCATCTTTCACCCCCCTTTATTATGTCTACTGAGATTCTTTTGACTCCCCTTGTCTCATATACTGCTCTTGATTAGAGACACCCAGCAATAGCTTTGGCTGGAACCCATTACTTTGTATACTTGGTGCTAGAAACACCTTCCCACTCCTATAAGACTAAGATACTTGCTGATGGATTTCATATTACTCAGACACAGAGAAACCTCCCAGACAGCATCACATTTTGCTTCTCAGAAGGCATGGAGATAAAAAGTCTAGGGTTTTCTCTCCTCTTCCAAGTTGCCAGCTACTCTAGTAATGAGAGGTTGCAAATACAGACCCAGCTTCAGCTTAGGACAGAAAACCACCTCCTGAGCACTACCTTCCTTGTGCATCCAGAGACAGACCAAGACATGAATTGCACTCGTGAGCCACAGTTTTTCTGATATTTCCTCCAGCAGCATACCATCCTTTCCTTTCACACAAACATCACAGCTGAGCCCACAGAATTGAACAAACTGGCTACCTCCATAGACAGACAGTTCCCTTAAAACCCAAAGTACATGGATCTTATCTCACATTTTCTTGCCTCAACCAACACACAGTGCTTCCCTTCTATAGGATGAAAGGAGAAGACTGTTACTCTTTGTAACTGTTACTTGAAACATAACAGAACATATAATAGGAACTTCTATTTCAGGGATAAATTTGCTACCTGCCTTCTCAGTAAAACACAAGTGTTTAAGGCAGATAACAAGAAGCTGTTCTATCAGGGAAGAGTACATTATTATTAAGTGATGCTATAATTTATCCTTAATTAGTTGTTTTAGGCATCTGCAGCTTAATCTTGCTTAAAACCCAAGGAAGCATCCTTACTGTACATAAATACCATCAATTCAGTTACCACTATGTATTATTGTAATACACCTGTAGGGTTTGGCGTTCAGAAGATCTCGCAATGTCACGGAAAGTTAGAGGGTTAGTCGCAGCCTTGTGATGTACCTGTAATCCTGCCTCCCCTTGTTAGTATAAAAGGAATTAACCGCGCAATAAAAGGCGGAAGTTGGCGCTCACACTGTGTGTGTTATCTGTCTCTTTCCCTGGTCCAGGCCGACCAGTGATCTAAGCGTGGCACCTTGATATGTAGCGAACGCTACATACACCCATATAATAATATCCATATACTTTTCGTATTGAAAGTGAGGGGCCATAATATAAATTATTTTTTCAAAGTTTGTCATTTATACATCAGAACAACAATGATACAGCATTACCATACTGGTTTACTGCTTCAGGATATACAGCTCGTTGCATGCACTATTCTGGAGCTTCCTGGGCAGTTGGGCATCGGAGTCCTACGCAGTGGTCAACACTTCAGGGGGCCACAGGACATTAACAACCTCATTTCCCAAAAATGCATTTGAGCCATAGCTGTAAACTGGCACTGGTGCAGACACTCAAAGAAATAAATCTCTGTTTTCACTTAACTTTGAAGTAAAGTAATCCTAACCAGTTAGCACTTCGACAGCTGATCAAGTTTTGGCACTTGAGGCGAGGCAGGGATTAGGACTAAACCAACATGAATAGACAACACTGTTAGGACTGACAAATGATATGAGCACAAAATACTGCAGTAGTCACAGGCTTAGTCTTTACTACAACTATTCAAGCAACCCAGCTGAATGCTCCCCTTGGCTTTTCAACTACTGTGAGTATTGGAGCTTCAGACATTGTCTCAACACACAATCAAACAGTGAATGAGCAAAGCTGTTACTTCATTTACAATCTCATTGTGTACAAAAATATGAGGTCTTATACATGCCCTTCTCCATGCTTTTCAGACAATTCTGCAAAGCAGACATCTTGGATCTCTCATATTTAACTGGTACGAGGTTCCTGGTACCTTCCAAGCATTCAGCAAGTCAAAAATCCAATGCTGACTCCATTTTTAAGTTAAGGAAACACATTATGGTACCCTCAGTTTCCTAGATGTGCAGTCAAAATGCATCCAGTTTTAACATAAGTCCAGTTACAGAAAAAGGCAAAAGCCCTCAGGGAAGATATAGATCTAATATCATGAAATTAATTGTTTTTATAAGTAACTCTGGAGAATCAATTTATGTCAGGATTTTTTTCTTCTAAGAGATTAGCATAGTCTTATTATTCCACCAGTATCCCCAAATCCATGTAAATGAATATTCTTACTGGGACTGAAAGTAAGGCTCCATTACAAGCCTTGCAAGAACTAAACGAACATGTTCTCATACCCTCATTCTCTGCACTCTGCCCCATGTTAATAAACACAACGGTTTCATTAAGAGTTAAAATATGAAACTATTATTCAAAGAAGGAGAAAATACATGTAAACTACTTGCAAAGCAAATTTATGTTCAACTTCCAGTGCATGAGAATCTACTACTGCAAGTTTACCAATATATGCTGTGCTATAAGCGATATTACTTTTTCTTTTTGTAATACTGTTAATTACTTATTAAAATCCATCCCAAATAGGATGGCTTGCGCTGTTTATCATTTTTACAGAACTATTCTTTAAATACAACACCATGCCAACAAGCTACCATGCCGTCACTTTCATGTGAAGTCTCATGATTTCAGGTTATACGCTTAGCTTGACTGAAACAAGTCAGGGAGCAAGTCCTCTTGGAACACATTTCTGGGCACGTGAAGGAGCAAAAAGCAATTAAGAACAGTCAGCAAGGATTTACCACAGGGAAACCATGCCTGACCAACCTGACCACCTTCTATAATAAAATGACCAGACTTGTGAATAAGGGGAGAACAGCAGATAGCACTTACTTTGTCTTCAGTAAGAGCTTCAACAAGAGTGTTGTATCCAAGCTCCAATGTAACACTCCAGATGGATGGATAGGTTAAATGGTTGGATGGCCAAGCTCAGTATGTAGTGGTTAATCTCTAGATACAGATCAGTAATCAGGCCTAAGGCAATAACTGAGGTAAGGAAAAGCTCTAAAGGAACATAAATGAAGAGATGTTCATCTGAGTATCGTCAAGAACAGATCAGGAGTTACTACCATTGAACTATTTGCTTTGCCATCTTCTGTCTGATAGGGACAGAAGCGTTCCCTGGGTTGCAGCTGAAAGGAAGACTTCTGTGTTGCTTTCAAGAATTTAGATTATAATCCACCTGGAAAAGAGCTATTTTTACCTTTTTTTCTCTTTACAATGTGTTATGGGTTTGTGTGGCACGGGTTTTTTTGGTAGTGGGGGACAGGCTGCAGAGGTGGCTCCTGTGAGAAGCTGCGTGAAGCTTCCCCGGCTACAGGTCGGACCCGCCTCTCACCCAGGCCGACCCCATCAGTGACAGTGGTAGCGCCTCTGGGATGACAGATTTAAGAAGGGGAACCAGTAGTGGGTAGGGGGATTAGAACGTGAGAGGAACCTCTCTGCAGATACTGGGTCAGTGAAGAAGGAGGGGGAGGAGGGGCGCCTGAGGAGGTTGATGCCCCTGCAGCCCATGGTGAGACAGCAGGCTGTCCCCCCCCAGCCCATGGAGGGGAGCGGGGGAGCAGAGGCCCCCGAAGATGGCCGTGACTCCATGGGAAAGCCTGCACTGGAGCAGTTTGTGACTGGAGATCAGCCCACGGAAAGGACCCACACCAGAGAAGTTCAGGAAGAACTGAAGCCCGTGGAAAGGACCCACACCAGGGAAGTTTGTGAGGAACTGCGGCCCACGGAAAGGACTCACGTTGGAGAAGTTCGTGCAGGACTGTCTCCCGTGGGAGGGACCCCACGGTGGAGCAGGGGACGAGTGAGGAGTCCTCCCCCTGAGGAGGAGGGAGCGGCAGAGACAAGGTGTGGGGAGCTGACCCCAACCCCCATCCCCTGTTCCTCTGCGCCGCCAGGGGGAGGAGATGGAGAGAACCGGGAGTGGGGTTGAGGTGGGAAGGAGGGAGGGGTGGGGGGAAAGTGTTCTAGGGTTTGGGTTTACTTCCTAATGTCCTTGGTTTGTTTTGATTTGTAGTAAATTAAATTGATTTTGCTTCTTCTCCAGGTTGAGCCTGTCTTTTGCCCGTGACCATAAGTGGTGAGTGATCCCTCCCAGTCCTTATCTCGACCCATGAGCCTGCCTTTATATCTTCTCCTCATCCCACTGTGGCCGGGGGAGGCGGGGGGGAGTGAGCGAGCGGATGCATGGTGCTTTGTTACCGGCTGGGCTTAAACCACGACACAGTGACACAGCAAGATCACCTCAAGCTGCACTAAAGCTCGCTATGTTTCAAGGTTTGCTTGAAAGTTGTGAGAAATGGTGGAATAACAGGCTGTGGGAAACCCTTGCATCTTCCAGATGGGGATCAAGCCTACTGTAAGTTTACTATAGATTTTTAACCAAGCCAAGTTTCAGTTTAAGATATTCACCCCGGTTTTGGCATTGCTCCCTCCTGAGTATTGCTCCACAGCATTCTGGCAGTGCTCAGGCCTACAGCACACAACCGTCTTCACTTGGATCTCAGCAAGAAAAACTTCAGAGTCTATTTTGGAAGCATTTCAAAAAGCATAGCCATAATATTCTTAGCAACAGTTTCCTGTAAGCAGAGATTCATTTTTCACTAATGAAATGCTAATATATAACTAACTGAATATTTATAGAAGTTGAACATTAACAATGAACATAGTGATAAATAGCACAAACAGCCATTTAGTATGTAATTCTTTGTCATTGTATTTTTCATTAATTTGTATTTTGCTACTGCAATTCCCCTCATAGAAAAGCTAAAACTTGCATTATAGACCATAAATAGGTGATACATGGATACTTTCTCTTAACGCAAAGAGCAAGGGTTTAAGCTATGAATTTAGAGAATACTTTTCTGTGAGCAGAATTTACCTTTTAACTGTGGATTTATCTGCTGCATAGACTTTGTGCCATCCCTCTCCATCAGTAAAGTCACAGATTTTCAGGTACCCATTGACAAAACAGACTGCTGTGAAGTTCCAGTTGTGCAGCAATTTATATTCCATCTAAACATCAATTGACTTTATACAGAATTCTTGAGGTTTATATCTGTAAACCCTTAATGTTTTTATACCTCAGGAAAGATTTTTATTAACGGATTTAATATTACCTGTGGACATTATGCTTGCAGGACACACCAGATGATTCATCACAGTTGCTGATATTTTTAGTCTATTTTAGGTTTAGTTACTTTGTGTTAATTTCCAGTAGGATACCCTGGACAGAAAAAGTAGTGAGAAACAAAGCTGTAAATGGAGACCAGAGAAAGGGCAATTAACAGCAATTCCAGATTGGGGGTGGGGGGCAGAAGACTTCATAGAAGTGTAGAAGTTGCATTTTTCATCATCAATGACATTGCCATTGTCATTATTAATATGTCTCCTTACATTACTGGTGCTTTACTGCAGTTAATGGCCTATTTCCCATGCTACCTCACACTCTTAATCTGTGTCTGTCTTTATTAAACTAGTAGTAAGTGAGCAAAGACAGTATACTCTCTATTAATGTCTTCCAATGAAGACTGGATGTTGCATTGGTTTAAATAAGAACTACATAGATCCTTAGAAATACTCTTATACTATAAATAACACATGCAATTTGTGTCTTAGTATCCGTAAGATCAAAGACTATGTGGCAATTAATTTTCAACCCATGCTT
Source organism: Buteo buteo (assembly GCF_964188355.1). Taxonomy (NCBI): domain Eukaryota; kingdom Metazoa; phylum Chordata; class Aves; order Accipitriformes; family Accipitridae; genus Buteo; species Buteo buteo. The sequence goes on along the minus strand of NC_134175.1, from coordinate 16,643,912 downwards.
CATTTAAAAAAATGGACAGAAGGATCTGTTTCATTTGCATGAGAGCATTCAGAGTCAGCAATGCAGCATTTTTTGTGCCTAAAGTATCACAGATTGGAAATACTGATACTAATGTTGTTTTTTCCACTCACTACTGATTTAATAAAGTCAAACTGATTTTCGGTAATTTTTTTAATAACAAGTTGTTGTCCTAACAATACTATAAAAATAAAATATGCATTTAAGGATAAACATTCTTGTTTTTTCCAAGGACCAGAGAAAGCATTTTCAAGTAATTTCAAGGAAATTAAGAATACAAGCCAAAATATGGAAATGGCTATCATAAGACATTTTAATTACTGTTTTATTGCCCAATTAAAAACCCCAAGGAAATGACCTCTATTTGCTACATTCTTTTCTACAAAGAGCAGAAGTGCCAGAACTGCTAGTTCTTAGACTTCATTTTTTCCACTTTCTTTGCACCTCTGTTCCAGCAAAATAGTCATTAACTGAACTACCAAGAAACTGTTTAGGTGACAGAATTTTGCAAACAGACTAGATCAAGGCTCTCAAGAAACTGCCTGAATATTTTCCATAAGGCTGACTATGCTGATATGGGAAGGTTACTTATTAATTGGCCTTTCTTCCCTGTTGGAGCAAGGAACAAAGACAGAGACGCTTAATTTGCATGAAAAAATAACTGGTTTGGTACAAATACAGAACTTCAGTGAAACCATACTGGATTACAAAATTTTGAGGGAAATAGCTGAAAACGTCTGCTAATGGTTGTGCTTACAAAAGTTATTTTCTCTCATGACATTTTCTAGTACTGTTTGCAGTCAAAAGCTGCACAAAGCCAGTTTTATCCAATCTTTTCCTACAGTAAACGGATCTCTTGATATATCACTGAAAATACAGAAAAGTGGTAATCTATTTCAGAACAAAAGTACTCCTTGATAGCAAAGGCTATTTGGATAAGGTAAACTGGAAGTTGGTGCCCAGTATGAGATACAGCTCTGACTGAAATATTAAGGGAATGCAAGTTTCACATCCATCAGGGTTTTTTTCCTCCTGGAGAAGAGGCAATCACCCTAACATCTCATCGATCACAAAAAAAAACCTGACTACTGCATTCAGTTTCTTTGATACTTAGATCAGCTGTGACAATATGTCATTCATTTGACTTTGCAAGACTCTGTAAACTCAACCATCACATTCTTTAAAGCTTTGCGTATCACCTTGCACACAGAAGATGCTCAGAAAAACCACCACAATGATGCTCTGTCACCCCATCAAGTTGCACTATAAAACAGGCTTCAGGAATGATATCATAGTTTTTATCCACCAGTTCTACATATAATGAGAAATAATGAAATAAAGACATTCTTCATGTCCCTGGGTACTTATGGGGAAACAGAAACACTCCTTGTAAACACAGATACTTATTAAAAACATTGAGTTTTTCTACCATCCAGTTCTGCCCGATGCTGTACATAGAATGATTTAGGACAACCTGTTTGCATATCTGGTTTTCATAAACCCCTGTAACACTCTAATCTTCAATTCCTCCTCAAGTCAAACCACATTCCTAGCAGCAACAGCATAGCATCCAAATCCCTTGCATCCCATTTAAATCAATGTACAACCTCTACATTCAATACCTCCAATGCTCTTCACTCTATACCAGCCTCACTTCTACACCTCGGTTTTGCTTCTGAGAATGGAGAAGTTTCACTGGAGAGAGCCAAAATGAGGCACTAGTTCAATACCACAAGGTTTGACCATATAGTCCTTGCTTGGTCACAAGCCTAAATACTGAGGTGTGAAGGGGAAAAGGGAAAGGACAGATTGACGTGTGAAACAAATTTCTGTTCTATAAAAATTATTTCCCCAAAAAGTGGTGGGGGTTTTTTTTCTTCTCTGTAGCATCCTGATTAAGGGGTAAGGAGATGGCAAGATCAACATTCAAAGCAGTAATTTTGTTCAATCATCTGACAAATGAAAGATTACCCTAGAACATATTTGGGAGACAAATCTCTGCTGTGGCTGTCCGTGCAGAACTGTGTGTTCATCACATATGCTGCTGAATGCGTGACTGATTACAGGACAGCTCCAACAGCTGGATATGTACCACACCCCCTCCATCAAACTGCTTCCCCATACATACTAAACCTAAGAGAAATCCAGCGTTACACCTAGCTGTATAAACTGTTCACTGATTAATACTAGCTCAATTTCTCAACACTTTCCCCCCCAGATCTACAGAACATTTGCAAACAGCTTTGTTCTAAATGTGTATTTGTGCGCAGTAGCTTGCCATTTAAAATGTTTTCAGTGTTACATGCCCTCAGTTTCACCTGAATCCAGCTCCCAGAGCTCAAAAAGTAGTTTACTCTGGGTTTTTTATTTGTTTGGGGATTGGTTTTTTGTTTGTTTGTTTTTTAATCACTCCAGTTAACCAATATATGAACCTATTTGTGCAACTGAATTACGGTTCAGTTACTTCTATGACTGAAGTGACCTGTGCTGAAGACCAGAAATTGAAGTTTACAACTCTTTAGTGGAGATTTGACCAGCTGAATATTGATTGGAAGTAAATCTATAAGTGCAATGGATGCAAATAATTCATATTTAGTTTCAAAACAACATATTTTGTATATTAATGGGTCTTTTGTATAAGAGGCAGAATAGATCTGTAATATAATAAATAACTGTTTCCATAGCTATTCTATGTAGTTTCATTTTAATTATTCATAGCCTCATCTTTTTTCATTAAGGTGTCATCATTTAACTCCAGCTGGCAACTAAGCCCCACACAGCCACTCGCTCACTCCCCCCCGGTGGGATGGGGGAGAGAATCAGAAGGGTAAAAGTGAGAAAACTCGTGGGTTGAGATTGTCGTGGTTTAACCCCAGCCAGCAACTAAGCACCACGCAGCCGCTCACTCACTTCCCCCCCACCCAGTGGGATGGGGGAGAGAATCGGGAAAAGTAGTAAAACTCATGGGTTGAGATAAGAACGGTTTAATAGAACAGAACAGAAGAACCTAGTAATGATAATGATAACACTAATAAAATGACAACAGTAATAATGAAAGGATTGGAATGTACAAAAGATGCACAGTGCAATTGCTCACCACCTGCTGATTGACACCCAGTTAGTCCCCGAGCGGTGATCCCCCCCCCCCCCACTCCCCCCAGTTTATATACTAGATGGGACATCCCATGGTATGGAATACCCCTTTGGCCCGTTTGAGTCAGGTGCCCTGGCTGTGTCCTGTGCCAGCTTCTTGTGCCCCTCCAGCTTTCTTGCTGGCTGGGCATGAGAAGCTGAAAAATCCTTGACTTAGTCTAAACGCTACTTAGCAACAACTGAAAACATCAGTGTGTTATCAACATTCTTCTCATACTGAACTCAAAACACAGCAATGTACCAGCTACTAGGAAGACAATTAACTCTATCCCAGCTGAAAACCAGGACAGAGATAAAGACAGTTTAACTGGTAAAGCAAAAGCCACGCACGCAAGCAAAGCAAAACAAGGAATTCATTCACCACTTCCAATCAGCAGGCAGGTGTTCAGCCATCTCCAGGAAAGCAGGGCTCCATCACGGATAACAGTTACTTGGGAAGACAAACGCCATCACTCTGAACATCCCCCCGCTTCCTTCTTCTTCTTCACCCAGCTTTAAATGCTGAGCATGACGTCATATGGTCTGGGATATCCCTTAGGTCAGTTGGGGTCAGCTGTCCCAGCCATGTCCCCTCCCAACTTCTGGTGCAGGCTCAGCCTCCTTGCTGGTGGGGTAAGAAGCAGAAAAAGCCTTGGCTCTGTGTAAGCACTGCCCAGAAATAACTTAAAACATCCCTGTGTTACCAACACTGTTTCCAGCACAAATCCAAAACACAGCCCCATACTAGCTACTGTGAATAAAATTAATTCTACCCCAGCCAAAACCAGCACAGAAGGGAAAACAGAAAGCCTTCATATATAAACATGCCAACTATTCCATGTTAGTCTTTCTGAACTGTCCAGCTTCAAGTATTACTTAATTTAAAGGTTATTTTTCTGTCAAGTAATATCTGCCTGGAAGTCAAGTGAGTAAATACAGACATAATATCCTCTTGCCTGATGTCTCATTCACAGATATAATGGTGTTCCAGAGAGGATTTTGTTGGCAGAACAGGAACACTCAAATTCCCTGCTATAGCTGCACTGTTAAAACCTCACGTAGACTTCACTTCTGCTGCTCAAGTACCAAAGGCAAAATTAATTCTAATTCTCCCTCTTCCAAGAGATGGTTTTGAAGTTGCTGAGAGTTGCTCCTGAGAGCAAGGACCCTGCCATCCATCAAACCTTTGACACACACCTCCTTCCCCAAGGCCTTCATATTTATCAACTTATATAGAACAAGAGACAGTTCCCTCAACTGTTGGTGGATTATTTTACCTATTTCAGCTTCAAGCCACCATATCTACAGCATCTTCATTGAACAGAATGGAGGACAGTTATTAAACCTATTGGTTGTTAAATATTTGTGAACAGTATTTCTTCTCCTCCAACTCTTAACATAAAAAGTTAATAGATTAAGACACATCCCTTTTATAATTATCTGGTTTTCTGCTATTGTCATACCAAATATTTATTTCAAATATGGTTCTTGTTTTGATTTGGTTTTTTAAAGTATAATTCATAAATAGGAACACTATTTGTTAAGCAGCTACACAGAGATAGAAATAAGTTTATCCACGGACAATCAAATCCAGGATGAGCCACCCTAGGTAAGAGACCCTTACAAGATGCAACCAAAGCAAGATGGTTCAAACCTCCCCCCCCTCCCAAAAAAAAAACCCCACACCACCACATATGAGAAAAGTTAAATCATACTTTATCTCTCCTTTTACATCTGTACTTACAGGGAACAGCATATACTGTGGTCTTACATGCATTTCTAGAATTTTGAGAGTATACATCAGCAAAGTAGGTTTGTAGATTACTCTGATACAGAATACAACATAAAGTGTCAGAGTTTATTAATAATATGCTGTGGAAAATTACTTTTCTCATATTATAAACTGATGATCAACATGTTATGTCCCATTTGCTTACTCTGCGGTGAGAGTCATCAGTCTAAGTGTAAGCTTCTGAACAAAACATCATGACAAACAAGGGAGGTTAAATTAATTTCTTTGCCTTTCTAATAGCCACTAAAAACCTAACAAAGGTGTACACACAATACTGACAAAGGCAGGAGATAAGGGTGTTCCTCACAATCATATCAAGCCTTTTTTCCTATATTGTATTCACCCAGTCTCTTGAAACATCTGGTTTAGGTTTGTATAGTTAGTGTCTTTGAAGATGCTGCAAATTAAGACCAATGCCTCTCCTATGGTCAGCTCATAACTATGGAACAAGGAAGCCAGTTCACAAAAAAATACTAAATTCAGAAGTGAATGTTAATTAGCCCCCAGAATGCCAGAATACCCTATGTACAAAATAAAAAATCAATATAGACTTTCATATATCCACCAAATTATACACAGAATCAGTGACTAACACACAACTTAAAACATGCCAAAAGGTGTACGTGGTTATTTTTCACAAGCTTCAAAGGTCCAAAGGCCCTTTGCTGGCTGTGCCAATAAAAAGGCTGTTGATTCCTCTTCCTCCTCTCCTCTACCCAGGTTGATGGGATTCTCAGCTCCATAAAGGATTAACAAATACTACCGAGAGGCATGGAAGAGATGTACTTAGAAGAATTCAAATTACATTAAGTCAAAGGGAGCCTAGGAATAACTCCACAAACTAACCACTGTCCTATCTTTAGGATAGCAAAAAGTTTTTCCATTCATCACAGCTTGAAGTGGCACTGGAAGTAGACTACTTGCATTTTAGTTTCTGTTTCTGCTTGATTATTTACATGAAGTTGAGAGTTAACAGACAGGATTTAACACAAAGAAAACCCCACAGAATAGTGTGCGCAACAATTCTCCTAAAAAAAAGCAGGTACTAAGGCAGTGCAAGGAACTGATTCTTGCTCACTCAAATACTGGATGATTGCTTTAAGACTTGGCCTACTTAAGACACCAGTATTCATTTATAATCCTACATTGGAAACCTTATTTCTTGTTTGAATTTGACCTAAATTCATGAACAGTTTCAGATCACATTTCCCTGTATAGACTATTCACCGAGGGAAAGACATCCCCAACTCTGAATATTAAAATCATGAGAAAAATATCTGAATAGCTTTCTCCAAGAAAGCTCATGAGAGAATACATTCTGGTGTGGAAATTTTTCTGACCTTTTGTTAAGCATTAATATTAAAAAACTCACAAAAGGCTTTTTTGCCTTTTTAGTCACTCAGCAGTTCAACTTTTTCTCCCTCCACCCCCCCGCCTTTTTGCACACTGGCAACTCCCAAGTGCTACCTGCTTGCTGTTTCTCAGCCCCAGAGCCCTCTATAGTGTTGCACTGCTACATGTCCATCATTTTTCATTGCACAGAGCTCAAACATTCATGCTGCAACTCTGGTTTTGCATTGCATTCAGCCTGACAAGCTGCTACGGTTAATTTTTTTTTTCTTTCCTTTTCTAAGGGTCAGTTTTACAGTAGGCCACTGATTATCAGAGATTCAGAGGCAAAAAGAGCGATAATCTAAAAAGCCATGTTATGCATTGTCAACTATTAAAGAACAATTTAAATGAAGAAATCACATGGAAGCACGAAAATAAGCATTCACTTATAGAATAACATCTCATTTCTTGAGCTTTGACTAAGAGCTTCCTACAACAACCTATTTAGGTAAGGCACAAATTTATGAAAGTATTGTTCCTATAAAGCCCATAGATAATGCTGTACATGAATGCTGTACATGCTAAAATATCAGTTAACACTTCATCCATTAACTATTCATAGAGACAGACATCTTACAGATTATTTTTGTAGCAACCTCCCTGCCATAAGCGTGACAGAATAAATTATGATGAACTATGCAGTTCTTGAAATAATTAAGTATAACTATTGTTCTGCCATTTCATTCAATCTTATTTTCGGTCCCTTTGTCATCTAACCCTTATCTAATTACTGCACCACTAGGTTTTCTGACATTATTTTTGCTAACTGCTGAGCATCCCTTCTAGTTATATGCCATCACATAGTTTATGTCGGATCACAGTTTGTGTCTGTTTTAGCAAAAAATTACTCCTCATACAGAGCCATTAGGCCTGATACAGAACTTGAACACTAAGATTGCAACCACCTCTATCTCCAAATATTAAAAATATTCTGTTGCTGTTTCAGACTCAGACAGGTGAATTCACTATTGATCTTCTACTATTCTTCCTTGTAAGATTTAACACTGAAATTGGTTACAACAAAAACAATACAGACAAAATTAAACTTCAAATATAAACAGAGAAGAAAAATGGGTTAATTATCAGGCTACCCTTTTTTAATTCCTCAGAGCTAATTATATATTTTCATAATTATAACTTACTGATAGACAAATCTATATATTCACACAAAAATATGCAGTATTAAATACATCTGGAAAGTCTGCTGAGAATTCCTAGAATAAGGGCAAAAGGAATGACATCAGACTTGAAAGTGCCACATAGAGTAATTGACCATTAACATTTATCCTATCTTAAAAAACTATGCTGCTGAATTGCCAAGAATAATATTTTTCACAGATATCAAAAAACTTAACTTTTCTTTTCTTCTGTGATTAGATCAAATTTTGTCCCCTAGGTAAGTTAAAAACCACAGGATATTCAAAAGGAAGGGTTAGTTTTCACTGAGAATCTGACTGACTGGCTGGAAACATGTTTTTATAAGGTGGCTCTTGATGAATACATGTTTTCAGAAAAATCAAACCACGGCTTACATGGTAATGACTGGGAATGTGGCAATTTCCACTCTGGTGGTCTGTGAAGAGCAGCTTCCAGCCTTTAAAAACCTGTTTGAGTATTGAATCTGCAAGCTGAGATAATGCAAGGCACCACTTCCAAGTGATGGCTTAGTCATCAAAGCATTAGAGAGCGATTACTTCCCTATCACTTCTGCTGAAAAAGCTAAGCTAGCTATAAATGAAGTGCCTCGTACTTCAGCAACAACTGCTGATCTTACAGTACAAGCACACTGAATGCTATGTTTGACTACAGGTAAGACGCTGCATCTGAGAAGTAACCACATTTCTAACCTTCAGATGGGAATTGCGGTCAAACAGCAGAGAGCTTTGAGGGAACAATACATTCAGGGTGAGCACTGCTGGTGCCTCAGTTTTATTCCTCCTTCATTTACAAATATTCAGTGAAGGGCTGGGTTTCTAGTTTTGATGGCAGTATTTAAAATAGGATCTCGAGACAGATCTCTTCATATTGCATATGGTGGATTATAGAGCACATAGTTTTTACTGTGTTATCACTATAGGCATACCTGACAGAAGTAAGCACACTGCCAATGTTAAGTAAATATTCTGCTATGAAAAAATCATTCAACAGCTAATTCCAGGAAAAACAGCCAGGCCCATGTTATTGGAAGGACCAATGACTTTGTATCTGAGTAGCCTGTATGGTCATTTCCCTCCACATTGTTCTGAATTTTACAAAGTCTTACGTCTTTAAGCAAAGATGACTTAAGAGGGCTAATGCTGAGTAACTTCATGATGACTACCTAACTCATAGACATAATGAAAAATTGTTTGTATAGCACCTTAAGAAAAAACAGAATTTATTTTAGGAAAAACAGATACCTTGGAATTAAATATTCAACTATTCCTATTAAAAGGGCTACCTGCTACAAGGACCAAGGCAATGTATGGGTTGTCCAGAAATGGACCTGTGTTCTTGTAAGGATTAGGTGGTTGAGCATGGATTTTTGTTTCATTTTTGTTTTAATAATGTCCTGGTTTCAGCTGGGATAGAGTTAACTGTCTTCCTAGTAGCTGGTACAGTGCTATGTTTTGAGTTCAGTATGAGAAGAATGCTGATGTTTTCAGTTGTTGCTCAGTAGTGTTTAGACTATAGTCAAGGATTTTTCAGCTTCTCATGCCCAGCCAGCAAGAAAGCTGGAGGGGCACAAGAAGTTGGCACAGGACACAGCCAGGGCACCTGACTCAAACGGGCCAAAGGGGTATTCCATACCATGGGATGTCCCATCTAGTTTAGGAACTGGGAAGGGGGGGCAGCGAATCGACGCTCGGGGACTGGCTGGGTGTCGATCGGCAGGTGGTGAGCAATTGCCCTGCGCATCATTTGTACATTCCAATCCTTTTATTACTACTGTTGTCATTTTATTAGTGTTATCATTATTAGTTTCTTCTTTTCTGTTCTATTAAACCGTTCTTATCTCAACCTGCGAGTTTTACTTTCTTTTTCCTGATTTTCTCCCCCATCCCACTGGATGGGGGGAGTGAGCGAGCAGCTGCGTGGTGCTTAGTTTCTGGCTGGGGTTAAACCACGACAAATAACCAATACAACAGTTCCAGACCCTACTCCTGAGGCTTTGCTTTCTCTAGTTCCATTTTGATGATTTTGGTTCTTTAGCTCAAAGAACTGATTTGCTGTGAGTCAGTTGCTTTATTGCTTCACTGCCTCTAAACAGTGATACTGTGATTATATTTTTAAATGCTGAATTTTTATTTGCAACCGCAAACCAGTATTGAGAATAGTTTCTACAATAACAGCACAAGAGAGTCGGGTGATGGGATACTGGCAACAAGGTGGTAGGTGGAGAGGGGGGTGGTTTTGGAGAGGGGTTTTTTTTTTTATTAATCTTGCATCAGCAACCTTAATGCAAGTCAAATAGACAAGAACAGTACAAATCTCTAGCGAGGTGTGGTTTTATAATACTTAAGTTATATTTCATTAAGTATTTGCATTTCTTACAGAAGCTTCATTAAAAAAAATATTCATTTAACACTTTCCATTACAAGTTCAATTTAAGGACTAGCAATATTTTACCCATGCACTCTATTCAAGATAAGGACAGGGCATTGAAGCTATTATAATCACCCTACATTGAGAAAAAATCTTAGTACTGAAATGACCTTTATGTTCCTACAGTAAAATCACCGTCAAAAGACCTTACTACTTGTTCAGTAATAGATAGAAGAAATAAGCAAGCTCAAACTGAAATGCAAAGCAAAATAAAAAGGTTTACTAAAGTAACTAAAGATGATAAATACTTTAGTAGGTCAAGAGAGGCAATTCTCCCTCGCTACCCCGCTCCCAAGACCCCATCTGGAGTAATGCATCCAGCCCTGGGGTTCCCAGAGCAACAGCTTTAAACTGGAAGAGGGTAGATTTAGACTGACTACAAGGAATTCACACATAGAGTGAAGGTGCTGAGGCACTGGAACAGGTTGCCCAGAGAGGTTGTGGATGCCCCATCCCTGGAAGAGTTCAAGGCCAGGTTGGATGGGGCTTTGAGCAACCTGCTCTAGTGGAAGGTGTCCCTGCCCATGGCAGGGGGGTTGGAACTAGATGATCTTTAAAGATCCCCTCTGATCTAAACCATCCTACAATTATAACACTAAAAAGCTAGGCTTAAGGTACAATCATTCTTAACAAATCACAACAGTTGAATGACTATTTCCTTAAGTTGCAATATAAAACAATGTGCTTCCTAGCATAAACAATTTCTGTCTACATTTTACTCATTTAAACTTTTATAAAAGTAATCATATGTGGAAGAAAGTAATCTCTTGCACAAGGACTGCTTCAGCTCACTAAAAATCTTTTCTAGATATGCCTTTACAAGATACATGGGACTAAAATCTCATGTTTAATTCTTCTGAAAGCAAGTGACACTTAGGATAACAGGATTACATTTCACATGTAATTGTGTCAGCCACTGTGTCTGCAGCACAAAAAAATTTATGCCATGCATGTTTCTCCACTCATTGGGAAACTATATGGTAATTTGTCATGGAAATTAAGTATACGACTGGACTTGCTGAGTGTCTTCCACATATGTAATGGACAAAGCATCCAGGCTCCAGAAGTAGAAAGTTTAAATTACTTTTTTTCTTTTACCTCTCACACAACATTCTTACGGCATCTGAACCAGAAGGGGAAAAACTCAACACGTATCTGCTGTGGCACCTAATAAATGAACATCTATCAACAGTGTGAGCTCTTCTGCTGGAAAATACTTGAGAAGTACAACAGACCAGTGCTGGGAACAGTACTCCAAAAGGAAATTGAGAGATTCCAGTGAAATGCCTCCCCCATTCCTAGGAAAAGAGATTAGGACTGACTGCTCTTATGCAGTCTAGTATTTGTATTAAATTCACTAAAATCCACCAACTCTTCCACATTTAAATTTAGTTTGGTAATTAAGTGCTTTAATTAATTAAATATTTTATATGCCTTTCAGGAAAAAGTTTTAAGTAGCATTACAATATCAAATAACTTTTTTTATCTGCTTTGTTCACTACTTCCATATTAAGTCACCAGATCCTGTTAAAAGCTTTCATACTGAACACTCCAAAGTTTGCCCAGGTCTCTCAGCTGTGCTACATTAGAAAGAAGTTTCACATTTAATTTTCTCAAAATTCACATTTTCCCTTGCATGGTACTTTAGCACTACTGCATCAGTAAACCATAGATGAGTATTAGCTGACCAAAGACAGGAGAGTGGGGAAATCTCTACAGGTCTGTACTTATTTATAGTACCCTTTTCTTTCATGTGAATTCATATTAATTTAACATAGCTCTAAAGGGAAAAAGAAAAAGAATATGGAGAAATTTAATAAACACTGCATTAGTTATGGGGATTTCGGAAATTTGAAGAAGAATTAGAAGATGAACTTAAAGTTTCATACCACGCTAAAACCCACAGATGAAGAACAGAAGAAACAGGGATGATTAAAACAGCAGGCATACGTATTAGTCATCTTTGGAAGCATAATAAGTAGAGCCACTTTTTTTTTGCATAAAAGTTGTTTGGGGTTGTTTGGTTTTTTACTTTTCTTTAGAGTTGCATGCCAGTTATTACCTCTCAAGCATCCTTGTTATCACCCTACACTGAAAAGCAGCTAAGGAACAGCATACCTGGTAACACAAAGTGACCAGCCATCACATAAACAACATTATGTTTCCACATACAATTTTCTCACTTCTCATAACTAACCGCTTTTCATTCATTTCATTCTTTGGAGTTTGAAGGTATTCTTGCATGTACACTCTTGCTTCACTTCTGAAAACTCCCTGATAAAACTCCCCACCCCTGGGAGGTTCTATTTCTATCTATAATTACTGTTCCATAATTGCTCCAAAGAAAAGACATCTGTTGCTGCTCATTACCATTTCTCATTGCTGTGTATTTCTTATGCATTTTGAAAGCATCTTTGATTGTGTAATCATTAAAGGGCTTTGGGGTCTTCTGCAAGAGAACACCAAATCAGATAAAGATTATAGTTAAGTCTCTTGTGAATTAAGGTGTCTGGTAGATCTGAGAATTTAGAGAGAAATTTAAAGGGATTTTAGGAGTCTCTTGTTTGAATTTCACATACTACTGACTTTTTTTCATTACATTTACCCATGGATACAAAAGAGCACCTGAAGGAGGAGGAATCCAAAGGCCAAGCAGCAACAGAGGCTGATGAGCAACATCCCTGCATAAGGCACTAAGTGGCAATTTTCTCAGCGCTGGCACTGCAGCACCAGGAGGACCATGACACTTCCAGCAAACCAATGTGCTCCACACAGCTGTCCTACCAGAAAGTAGCTATTTACTGCCCAATCATTAGCATTAATCTAATTTGTTGGACTAACCAAATAACTGAGCACAGCATTCTCTAATAAGTACACTCACTTATTTAACATGTGCCTTGCTGCCACTTAATCTTTTACTTCAACTCTAACTGCTCCTTCCCATAGATATTTGGTTTAGCCATACATTACTTCCTCCTAAGGGTTTCCTAATTTTTATCCCAAATTCTACATGGCCATGCTTGGCTTCTCAGGGTTTTGGTTTTTTTTTTTTTGGTTGGGTTGGGTTTCAGGTTTTAGAGTTTGGGGTTTTGGTTTTGGGGATTGGGGGGGGGGGGGTGAGGGGGTTGCTTTAAATTATTAGAGTTTTCCTTTCCTTGTCTGAACTTCCCCCTGCTTTCAGCAGCCCCTTCAGGTGGGCTTTGTTAGCTCTATTTGAGCTCTTAAGTACTTTAAACTCCTCGGCTACGAAATATTTCTCAATGGCTATAGTTATCCAATTCAAATGAAAGCCTTTGTAAAAACAGATACCACTTCCAACATAGAGATAGTACTTTAATCTTCCTGGGTTGTTGGTGGTTTCGGTTGGGTTTTTTTTGCACACTCTTAAATATCTCATTTTCTTGTTAAATGGAGTTTTCAACTAATTAGACATTTCTTTTCAGTGTAGCTTTGCTACTGGTTTTTGTCTGCTATGACAGACATCACATATCTGAGCCACTCATTCAGCTGTGAGACTTAAATAATGATTCCTGCAAGACCTGCCAAAACACAATTTCTATAATCTACCTTTGAAGCCACATTAGGAAGGAAAGATTGGGAAGGTATGCACGCAACAAAACAAGAAGTAAGAAAGCACATATGATGTTTTGCTGCTTACGGAAAGAAGCTGTACACATTACTTTTTCTTAGATAAGAGTACTATAAATTCCGCCATTGCCAAAATTGGTACTATATTTCATTCTGGTCTATGACCTATAGGCACAAGTAGCAAGCAAAACACAGGAAAATGAGATGAAGTAACTCAGTACACATCCCAACTACTTGCAGATGTTCCACCAAAATATTCTCATGAGCTATAGGTTAATGCTATTTCAGTACTTCCATATTTTTTCTTCAGTTTTTCTTTGCATTTGAGTTTAGTCAATAGTACTTGACTGGCATCAGTAAACAAGTACTGATCAACTTCATTTAGTACAGACAATAACTATGCTATTTCCACTTTTATTTTACTCCCTTGAAGCCCATCCTTAACTGATGACAAATTACACCAGCTAGACCAGATTGCCTGTACTAAATCTGCATGGTGTCGACTAACTGGCATCTCAGGATGCTGAAGTTCAACGTGCAGAAGCCTGGATCAGCACCAGAACGCACAAAACCCAAGAGCTTCGTACACCAGCTGCCAATGCTTCCGAGCTATAGAGACATGCTGTCCTGTAGCTATTGGCTTACCTAATAGCCAAACTGTCTACATGGTGCAAGCGTGTGGTTCAGCTTCTACTGCACACATGCTGTTTCTAACACTTCTCTATTTCTGAACTCAACCCAGCACAATGAAAGGACCGCCCTGCTACACAAGGACAAATCTCCACTGTATCATCTGTACAGTTACAACTGGTATCTGACCCTTTATCATGCCTGTAGCTCCTAAATATACAGGAATAGACAGACAAGAAGTTTTGCACCAGAAAGATTTCTTGATGGAAAAAGATGACAGGTGGGTCATTAAACAAATGCTGACACACCTCTCTATATATGCACAGGTGGAAAAAGGATCTCGTTGCTCTTTCCAAGAGTGATCTTTACTGCAGATTAACAGTGCGCAGGGTAGAGGTCTCAGTTAAGTCAGGTGCTGAGACACCATCCTGCCCTGTGCTACACTTTAAATAAGTGCCCTCAGCACTAAGATGTCTTAACACATGTACATCTAAACACGGCTTTGCTCCTTGATGCATTTTCTTTTGATTAATTGCTCAGTAATCAACCTAAGTCAAGCATTTACAATTAACCAGTGCTGGTCAATAAAAAAGCAAGCCATGCAACCCAACTGGGGGTAGCAGCATATATTTTTCTGAAAGAAGGTTTTGCTTTCATTTACAATTCCTCACGATTTATTAAAATGATAGTTAGTAGTACCATCTAGTCTTCCATTATTTATTGAACTCAAGCTGTTTACATAAACATTTATATTTGTTTATCAATTATATAATTGTCCCATTTACCTTTTAAAGAGTCATGAGGTGTTACTAGCTGCTGTTATGCTGTACAGACTTGTTTCTTTTTAATCAGTTTATGATTTTAGAAGTAGTTTAAAGGCATTATCATTAAGATAATCAGCAGTCTATTCATTTCTACTTTCATCTATCCATTCCACAGTAAAAATTATCACTTTTAGGGTAGCTATTAGCAAAATAGTTTTGAGTTAATATTTTGATGTATTGCCTAATGGCAACAAGTCATCTATTGAGCTATTTCAAACAGGCACCATGAAAAGGCTTTTAACATAACAGACTGTTTTAATATTGTTTCCCTGGAGAAAACCTGTGAGCTTGACTTGAGTTCTCTGCAGCACATAAATATTTTATACATTGAAGAGGCTGTTGATGAATATATCTGGACTGAAGAGATTAAGCAGACAGACACAGTTCATAAAAAAATTACAGTCACTTTCCCTAAATGGGAACTTCCGCTCTTCAAAGCAGAAGGTACTTATAGTATACCAATGTTTTTGAAGACATTTTAGAGTAATTTCACAAGAGTGTCAAAAGGACAAACTTACTACAATAAACCTTATTTTAAAAGTTGTTGCAAGCTAGTCTGCTTAAAACTCAGAATAAGTCATTTTGTTCCTTGAAAGCATGATAAATAAAAATGCTGAATTTTACTCAGACCCCACAAATGATACTTAATCACATTAATTCAAACTCACTTCAATAGTAATCAAAATCTAGCATGACTAATGTATCTCTCCAGTTGACCGTCACATCATTTCCCTTTTGTGTAGCTACAGTGGATGACAAATACTGCTACACAAGTCATTCAATACAGGCCATGGCCTGAAATAATGCACCAGGAATTTAGTTAAATCTCCCTTATTCACCTTACAAGAGTGCTCTGTTGGGCAGGATTTCCAGTCCTACATGACATACAGCTCACACAGAGCTGCGATAAGAGCTGTTGTATCCACAGACAAGACCTGAAACAATTTCTGTGTTCAGCACAGCACTCAATTGCAGGTGGAAAGTGATTTCCAGTGTGCCACCTTGTCCCACAGACAAACCACACAAACACCAAGTAGTGCTGGAAATTAGGAGTCTTATTTGGGCAATGCTATGCCCATGTGCACTGTGCCCAGATGCTGTGTGTGATCATACACGCATGTGTCTCAATAAAGCAAACACCATGCCTTTTTCCAAATATAACCTTGTCAAATATTGAGAATTACATAAAGTGAACCATAGTTCAAAAACCTTCCTGGCCCCAAAACTGTAACATAGAAAGCCTGAACCCAGTGAGAACATCAGTAAAAATATTTAAGCTACCACGGGGGGGGGGGGGGGGGGGGAAACAACCAAAAAAACACACCACACACAAAAAAGGAATATCTTGTTTTCCTACTTTTTTCTTTGAGTCGGAACTTGCTTTTGCATGATCCATTTTTAAGCACAGAAAGATCCAACTGTCAGTTCATCTGCATGTGAAAGAGCAAATCTAAATGCAGATCAGCAAATACTGAAAATAACCTATCTATTCATGCCCAGGTATTAAGGAGCACCCTGGTATGCATGTCATTCTGCCAGGGTTTGACTTGGGAGCTGAGAAGTGAATGGAGAATGGCTACAGGATCTGTTGAGTGATTTGAAATCTGCAGATTAAATTCACATTTCTCAGCATACAGAGGCTTTTGAAAGAGTCTTTGTAGGAGTGACTGAGAGGTAAGACACAAGGTATAGAATAGTTAAGAAGCCAGTACAAATCAGGATATATGTGTACATCACATTAAAATGATGTCTCATGAGTAAGACACTCCTAGTCCCATTCTGTACTACAGCTTTCTCCTTCAAATATTACAGGAGTATGCTAATACCACTACTATCAACATAATGGTCAACTAAGACACAGCAACAAAAGTGGAAAACTTAATCTTTTATCTAACAAAAGACAAACAATTTGCCAAGGAACAGAAATGTACTCGTGATCCCAGGTAATTACTGCAGACCAACATAAGACCAGAAGCAACCTGTAGAATTGAACCCAATGTTTCCCCCATGAGAGGATGGGGAAGCGACTGCAGCATCCTTTCACTTAGGAGTTTCTGCTTCAAAGCAGCAGAAAAACCATTACGGAAGGTGCTGAGTATTTAAATATAATAAAGTTCCTAGCTGTTTGTTTAACAGAAATTCCCTTCTCTCATTTAACATTGTGCTTAGACATGAACACCATCAATCAGCACGTTATCTACTGCTCTGCATGACTACTGTTCCATCAGTGTCAAGAGACAGATTTGCAGTATCAAGTTCTTCAGTGCAGATGTTGTCCCACAAACGGGGTTCATTTACCCGGTGTGCAAGCCAATAACACACAGAGTCGAGGTATTTTCAAATTAATTTCATTGATGCACATGAATGGGTGCCTATCTCAAGACAGCACGCCCTTGTCTCAAAAATCCGCATGTTTATACACTTAACATACATATTCATTGTTATGTTTCCTTAATGATTGGTTCTTTCTTCGTCGTCCCTCATGCAGAGTACTGCACAGACTCTGTCTTCTTCCTTCGTTGTCTTCTTTTGAGTATGTGGTATCATTTGAGTAGGTGGTCGATGAGTCGGTGGTCACGATCTTCCCCTGTAGGAATTACCTTTTACCTACTTCTTCCCTCATCTTGGCAGTTCCAAGCAGTTCTTCAAGGTTTATTGACCAGACCATAATCCATTACCTTTTCTGACATAAACATAAAGCTTCATTGTCTACTAGTTAGTTCCTAAGCCCTAAATCATGTGTAGTTATTGTTTCCCTATTTTAAATATTAACTGATGGGGGCTGCACACAGGACTTTAGCAGCTCACTGGTTATTTCATATTATACATATTAATTGATAATACAGATGTGGCTGGTTGTCTTCAAATGAAGAGGAGAAAAACAGACAACGAATGCACAACTACAACAACAGAATACCTGAATTTTTTTACAGCAATTTGCTCTAAGAATGCCAGCACCGTAAATACATTCCGTTTGACTTCTTGATAATGGAACAGAAATTGTCTCAAGGCTTTAAAATAGATGCATGCTGACAGAGCACATTTTAAAATAATTCTTCAAAAGATCTCAACACAGGAGTGTACTTGCAGAAACCAGAAAGGTAAAAGTAATTTGAGGAAGCAAACTCTATAAAGGAACTAGATAAATTAGCATAATAAATTCAATTGTTTGGGGTTTTAATCCTCCCTATTCAATATCAGACTTCCAGATTTCCCCTCCAAAGGGGGAATCAGGATTCCTGGAATGCTACAGGACTTTCCACCTGTTGTTATTCTCATCTCCCTCAGTCCTGTGCCTCTGGCTGGTCTTTTCCAATACACATACAAACACAACCATCATTTCTGAGTGAACAATTCATCTCTTGTCTTTCTATTCTGTGATGTCCTTATGGCTGCTGATATTTCAGCTACAGCTCAAGAAGGCAAAAATGGAAATCCTGACCTTCCCACTCAAGTTAACTCTTTTCCGAGTCATGCAAGGCAGTACTCTGCTCCTTGTCACTCAAGCTCATCACTTGCACATCACTGTCAACTCTTTCCCTCCCATCCCATACCTTAAACCTTAAACCTTGGTTATTATTCTTGTGATCTTTCAGGTTGGGCTTTCCTATCCATCCACGCAACAAGTTTTCACAGCCACTATTCTCATTACAATACATTTACACTACTGTAGTACACTCAACATGGTCTAGAAAAATACTGCCTTGCTTCACTTTTACATTTAAAATGCATCTGTAAACACCATCTTCCTGATATATTGTTTTGATCATTATCAAAGTGTTTTCCTTCACAACCCTCCGCTACCTCTCTTGTTGAAAAACTGGTGCTACACACAAGCTCTAATGTGCAGTACTTGTTACTTTGGTTATTCAAAGCCAATACTAGAATATTGCTTATAACCCTACAGAGCAAATCTTCACTGACTCACTTGCTCGTATTTCCAGTCAGTCTTTTTCCTCCCCATGTATTGCTGTTCATATTAGGGAAGAGTGCCCTATACACATTTGCAAGCCAGTTCATTGACCAATCCTCCAACTTCATTGACAGCTCTTCTCACACTTTCACCACTATCTTAAATGCATTTTCTTTTTAAGAAGAAATTATTTTTAAATGCAAGCATGTATAGTGGAAACACAGAAGTTGTAGTCAAGGCATGGTGATCTTCGCTGGTCCATACCGTTGCTGAGCCAACTACTGCATCACCATTGCCACACCCCCAAAATACATAATGCAAGTTACTGCATTCAAAGATGAGGAAGTACCAGAAATTAAGACCGATGGGCAAACTTCATATATCCCACACTAGACCAGGCATGTAACAAGGAAAGGATGGGCATGGAGGGGGAACGAATAGCTATTCTGAAGTAGAAGAATGTCTGTAAGGAGCAAGGACATAAAGGTAAGAATGAAAGCAGGCAGATCAAAAGAGCAAGTCTTTTTTATGACATAAAAGTGGTGACAAAAACCCCAGAAACATAAGATAGTGGCTGCACAGAGAAAGGCAAGACAGGTGAAGGTTCCATGTTTCCAGGAATTCTCCGCTTTCATGGAATCTTCACAGGTAAGTGATTTTAAGCCAAACCCCTATTTAACAGTGATGGGAGCCAAAACGAACAGAAAACGCAAAGAAAGGAAAAAAACAAGATACGATAAGAAAGTTTGAAGTGGAAAAGTCCACTGGGTGAAAGGATGATCAGATGGGAGATAAACTGCACAGAAAGAGAAACCAATAGCTCTGATCTGTTCAAAATCAATAGGAATCTTTCAAATAATTTTAATCAATGAATCAGGTTTTGCTTTGGAGAAAAGGACAGAGAGGGAGATTTTATGGTGAAAATGAGTTAGAAAGAAGAACCTATCCTGAAGGAAGTTGAAACAGACTGGAACACTGATTTTTATCCATTCTTATTGCTAGTTTCATGAACTTCTAGGTAACTTATGTCTTCTGCAATTAATATTTCAACTGTAGTCTTTCATTAATATAAATACAATATAAATACACAGTAATTATACTAGCAATGTCAGTCATCATCTTAATTAAAATTCATTTGCTTAGCAAGTCTCTCCTTTCCACATAAAGTATGTGAGGACAAAAACCCTGACTACCAAACTAAAATTTTAAACCCATCTTTGTACACCTTTTAAAGTTTTATTACAATCCAAATTCCTAAACGTAACAGAAAAGACTTGTCCCATAGATAATAGTTACTAGCGCATTCAAAAAGTTTAATAAAAATGACATACAAAAATTTTTGACCGAGACAACTCAACTTTTTACTTAAAACTACATCTGCTAAATGTATTCTTTATTTTCAAGCCTTGTTCAACATTTCCTACAACTTACTGATAATTTTCTCCTCTAAAAATACCCAAAAATCTTTTGCAACAAATGCTGAACAAAATGTTGCATATCCCTTCCGAAGAAAGCTCTCACACAGTACAATTAGAAATGTCAGTCTGAAAATGTCAAAATATCTCAGAAATAAGCCCTTTGAAACTCCAGAAAGTTAAGTGTTTCAGCGCGCTGATCTGAAAACTTTCAAGTCGACAAAAAATGGCACACTGTCTACAGTGAAGCTTTTCTGTTGATACCTCTATTCTGTCCTAACTATTAGAGCCACTCAAGTTGTCTTCCTTGGTACACAATTAGCTGACTTGACAGATTATCAGATAGAATTTAAGCAAATTAAAAACTCCATCACTTGGTGGCAGAAGGTGTGTTCCTCCAGTGCTCACCTACAGGGGAACACAGAGATGCAGTCTGAGCTGTCAGGGCATAAAGGAGGTTTTTTCAAAGAACTGGTTTGAAACAACACATTTTGAGTCAGCTCAGCATAGCAAAACATTATATTCTGAGAGGAACAGTGAAGCCTTTCCCTCTATGTTGACAGGCAAGTATCAGACTTTACAAGCAAGTGATCTCAGAAACTTGGTTCTAGTATTACAAACTACAGGCATATTTTGGCTTTTATGTAAGGAATAGACGACTGTGGTTCAGAAGCTCAAGTCTAAACATCACTTTTTCTCCAGAGCTGAGCCTGTAGATTCAGTTCTGTGGGCTTTTCATTTAGTACATCAGTTTTATTTGTTCCCTGAGAAGTACTGGTATAGCTAACTACTGATGTCTACAAGTATTTGCATGATTAGGATATGGATTATTGCTTGGGCTGGAAGCAAAGAGACACCTATGTGAATCCCAGTCCGCACCAAGAATAAGCGTTTCTCCCAACCCTCATCCCCCTCCTCAGACAGATACATCCTCCTCCTTCCAGGATTCAAACCATTAGTTCACTTGTAATTTAGGCTGATCACCTTTGCAAGCCTGACACAAGCTCTAAATTTGCATTTCTGAGAAGGACTGAAAAATTGTTCAAATGTTTTCAAGTTGAATCCTTTTTTTGGGGCAAAAGCATTGGCAAGAAGACACTTGGTGGAATGATAAATGGAGTCAAGACACATGCTATGGCAGTTACTTAACCCCTGTCTGCTGTGTAAGGCCACCACCAGCAGTACAGCCCAGGGAGTCCTGGTTGAGTCCAAGGCAGTTGCCTCCGCATCAGTCCTTGTAGTGAGCAATAATAACTGGATATTTAAAGGCTAACTTTTCATGTTTCAGTAATCCCCATACCAAATGCTCTTTATGGGTGATCATTTAAGCTATTCTCACCATACACTACCAGCCTTTCTCTGCTTGATGAAGAACTGAGCTAGCGAGGCTTCTGCTAATTTGTTAGCTGTTGGAAATATCCATTAGTCACCCATCAGGAATTACTATGTCCTACAGGACACTAAGCAACATATTGTAACCGAGTAATGAAGAGGTCACGTATCTGTTCTGTCTGTCTGAGCCAGCTTGCTCCCAGGGCCTTATGTCTGCCACGCTTTTAGTAATTAAAGTTTCTAGAGTCCTGCTTGCTTTTTTTTTTCCTTTGTACAAAAACCCACCACACACCATACACAGAAAGTCCTTCATATGTTCAGGGTGAGTTTGGTTTTCAACTTTTGCTCTTGCTTCCAGAGGAGAAGACTGACCCAGTGTAGTGCTTCAATTCCTTGGAGAGACACCAGAGGAAAAAGTTTTGACACACTCTGCAACTGCTTCTGCCTAAACAAAAGCTGTGCGGTCTCCTGAAAACTTAACAAGGGGACACCAACTGGCCTGGACCAATCTTGTTCATCTGCAAGCTGGTCTTAACAGCTGCCACTTTGCCTACTCCACCCTGATACTTCTACATACCATCCTTGCCATCCCTATTCTTCATGCTTGAAGTATCACGACAGCTAAAACATTGACCAGCTACATCAAGGGTCTGCTGAGATTCATGTCATTTACTGAGAGGAATGGAGTTCTTAGTTGAAAAGAAGCCATAAGCAACATCATCACAGAAGGATGACACTGCCAACTGTATTTTTTCTTATCATAAAGTGTGACCATTAATCTCATTGTGATTACTACCTCTGTAATTGTGTGCATGAACTTACTGTAAATTTTGAGTTGGAAAGAATTTCACAATTTACACAAGGGTGTAAAATACAATTTTCAGTTCAAGTTCTTTAATGATTATCCTGGATTTTACTTGCAGGGAGAGTAGGGGAGAATTCAGAGGTGAAGGAATTTTTGTAGCCAAATGCTAGGAAAGTGTGAATAAAACCAGGAAAAGACTGACACATCAAAATAAACTACAGAGATTTAACCCCTCTCATACAGTTTCCATCCATTGTCTCTTAGTAGAAAGCTATTTCCAGAAGCAGTCTGCTCTAAAAAACATTGACCACCAGAGCTAGGGATATCTTAAGGAAAAATGTGTCCATGTTTTCTGAATACTAGCAGATTAATGTGGACAAACCACCAACTTTAAAGAAGAGTTGAATACTATTTTGGAAAAAAAGTATCTGAATTTATACACACTAGAAAAATCCAATTTTTAATTAAGAGACCACTGGGGTACTCTAACATTCTGACATTCCTCTTGTGAAGTTTAGCTCCAGGTTATAAATACTTTACATAGAGAATTTAGTGCAGCACTGACAGTCGGCTGGATCCTTTGAACAGGATTCTTGAGGTCCTTCTTGAAAGGCAAACAGGCACAGACTTGATGGCAGTGAACACGAGTCATCATAATAAGCAATTGAGTCTTGGTGGAGCTTATTTTACTTGCTGCACAGCTTGGTCATCTCTTGCTATGTTATAAAAGGCTAACTTCTCTGGACATGACAGATCAAGTCTTGGGAAGATTTTCAGATTATGTAGACCAGTGCACACACGTGCATTCCCAACATGAACTGAAAGCTACTCATCACTTTGAACTCCCAGAACCCTGCTCACAGATTATCTGTGAATAGAATGGGATGACAATGACTCAAGTCCCTACACATTGCAAATTAACTGCTATTATGAATTACTCATTCTGGCTCTAAACACCATATTTAAATGTGTGAATCTTCTCACTTCCTTGTTAATAGGGAAGGTCACTATTATATTTACATTTCCCTTGGAAGGTTGGTAAAGCAGTTTATGCCAGTTCCTCTGGGGGGAGGAAACTGGAAATTGGTATAGACTCCCTGTTAATATCTTTTTTTTTTTTTTTTTTTAAGTCACTTGCCAAAGTTTTACATCAGAACATTTAAAATGCATCTTAATTCTTTCAATGTCATGCCCATGCCAACAGAGGAAAATCACCCTGCTCTCTTCCAGCAATTAGTTATTCCCCAGATAACAATTAATGTTCGGGCAATAAACTCATAAGTGTGGATAAAGATCAAATATAATTTATAATCATCACAGCTGGAATAGAAAGATGTACCTTCATTAAATGTTCTGTTTAATATGCTGTAGTGTATAATTTAAGTGATGACAGAGCCTATTTCTGTCAAATACAAAGCAGAAATACAAAACAGGCACTGGCATACACTGTGGTCTCATACAGCGTATATGCCACACAGGTCCTACTTTTCCTTCCTGAATGCATCTTGTATACTGGAAGGCATTACAGTGGTTTAATGACTTTAATTTATGCTTCAATAGAGCTACATAGCAGTGTAACTACCTAAATCAAGACCCTTCCCTTAAATCACATTATCTTCTTTAATACAGAGGGGTGCCCTTAAGAAATGCTCTGGAGGCCACACAGAGACCACCAGGACAGTTCACCCACCCTGAACCCAGGATAACATCCAGGCACAGCAACATCCCTCCTGCTGTATTTTAAAGAACACTGCTAGTTTTCATCATCCATCCTTATGCATTAACTCACATAAGTCATCCTAAGACGTGGAAAGCTGCATACAGCAGAAGCAAACCTGAGTTGAATCATCAGCATCAAATATTTCAACACTTGTATTAACAATTAATACAACCTGTATTACCAAAAGCACAAGAGGCAAAGAACATCCCCCACCAAACACTGGATTTTTTTATGCCCTCCCATTCAATTAAGACACATGCTCGCTTTCAGAATATACAATATATTCATTTGTTATGTCCCCATGAAGAAGAGGATGGGGAAGGCAAGTCAGCCTGATTTATCATACCAAAAAATAACACTACATATAAATTGCTTTGTATTAAATAATGCTAACTTGTCTACCAGATAACACACTTGACAGTTAACTAACATTTCCAAACAATTTACAATGTCAAGAAAAAATAGAATTAATACAGAATGTCAACCTTAGCTGGCTGGATTCAGCAGCTTAATGTTATTTGTTTTATTTTTTATTAGTGCTTGCCTGATATTTTGGCCTATTTTCAAGTTTGGGTTTGTGGGGTTTTTTTACAGCTAGGAATATTCTTTTGAAAGCAAGCAGTAGTAAATCAAACCATTACAGAAAAATATTCTACTCCAAAACCCACTGAGGGGGGGGAGTTGAGGTTTGTTTGGGTTTCTTATTCTAAAAACTTATTCTTATGTCCCATGTCCAAATGACAAATGCATCCTGTTTTTCCAAGTGTTTCCTTCCAAAGAAGTAAGTAAAAAAAATCAGTCACTACCATAAAACAACAAAGGCATTCTCATTATATCTACTCTCTCAAATTTTTTGTATTTGTTTTTTTAATAGTTTTAATATCATATATATGATACATAATGACATCTAAACTACAGACCACATCTATTGAAAATTTAAATAGTAAATTAAAACAGAGTATAATGAAACATGTTGTAACCAGAAAATCTCACTCATGATGCTATTTAAAAACTGAAAGAGATAGTTCAAACAATGAGGCAAAACACAAGTATAATGTGGAAACTTCGTTTTGCTGATTTGCGGGGTACAGACCCATTAGGAAGGGGGTAATGCAAATTAGAGCAGTTCATCCCCGTTTCCAAAGGCAACCATATGTACATAGAACAAATGAAAGAAAATATCATAGCGATTAATATAAACTGGGAGTCTCAAGTAATAAGAGAATAATAAGAGACCAGGAGTCTCACAGCAGTAAGAAAAGTTGAAGAGGCAAAGCTTCGGTGAAAAAGTTAAATTTCTCAAAGCATATTGAGAGAACTGTACAACCAGCAGAACTGAAGAATATAAGAAAGAATGTTCTACCACGAAAACAGCAGGTTCCAAAACATTGACAGTGTTACATGGCAATGCTTGAACTTCATAATAGAAAAGGAAGAAACAGTCAAAAACCCTGTCAGCCTTTTTCCCCAAAAACGCACAGCTGTATTTCTGTGACGAGAACGTTTTATTCCAAAACTAACCAAGAAGGGTATTTAGAAGCCATTGCCACCACTGAACACTTTCAAAACATCAATAACTTGATGCCTTCAGCAATTTTTAGAGAGCTGGTCAAGAGCTGAATAGACCATCAGAACTGACCCACAGTGCTGTACAACACTGCTTACCAGGCACTTGCCATACCAGATACCTGCACCAAAAACCAGCAAAACAGGATGACGTGGGAGCCAGGGAAATAATGGAATGGCCAATATATAATTATTCAATTGTTTTCAACTGAGTTATCACAAAATTAATTATAGCATCTGTTGTATTTATGGAACTAGACTGTGTCAATATAGCCTATGGTAAAACATTTGGTTCTACTCGAGCTATATCCATATGGGGTAAAAGATATTTAGGCATCAGAAGTAACATTTAGTTATATCTGATATCAGATATTTAGAGACTTCAACAAGGTGCCTGCAATGATACTGAAAGAGCTTTTGACTAAAACAGATGCCTTCAGAGTGTAAAATGCCTAAATTGGTATATTCTGAGAAGTAGAAAATACAACCAGAAAGCAGAAATCATTATACAGGCATGTTGCTGGCAAAAGTGCCTCCCTCAACCTTACATTACTTGCTGCTTTCATCAATATCCAGAAGATGCAACCAGATAGCTTCTGTCAAATAATCTGGGATGCATCAGTAACACGTGCTCAAATAAACAACAAATTGACTTCTTTTAAACAAAAGGTAGTGTATTTAGGGATGAAAATAACCATATTTTGATATGAATTAAAGACGTGTTCCTACCATGCCTTAATTTTTTTTTGTTCTATGGAAACATCTTCATATGAAGTATGCAATCAATAAAAATGTACGTAGATCCTTATTTCCTCCCAAACAACTCTGTAATTAATATAATTTTATTTCACTGAAATTGGGACAAAAGATCACTGCTAATCAATCCAAGCTTGTGATATTCTGTGTAAGAATTTGAGCTATCCCACATTTTTAATCACCCACAAAACTATAAATTGATGGATCTGTGCTTGAACTCAAGAGTTTCCCCACCAGAAAAACCCAAACCTCTATTTCCATATTTCTCATTCAGAACACAGTAGAAATATCCTGATGCATTCAGCAAAAGCACTGATGTTATCTAAGTGGCATGCCAAAAGGAGCCATCAGAAAGGCATATATCTGAGCTGTGTGGGAGAAGGGGGTCTGGTGTCACTTTCATAGTTTGAAATGCAAAAACAGTTTTAAAAAGGGATTCAATTAGCTCATACATTTACTGTGAGTAGGAGGTCTCATTGGGGTTGTCAGAGGAAATGATATTTAATCAACATGATGTCAGTCAAGTGCTTGTCAAACCTACTACAATTTTTCAAAATCCAAAATGTTTTATACAATAATTGATGAAAAATTGTATCTAGAGATCTGGCCACTTCAAAACAAATTAGAGCATTTGAGCCTTTTCTAAGAGTTTCTGGCAGGAGAAATTGTTACTATGTTTATTTTTAAAGCCTTTATTTCTACAGTATGGAAGAAAAGTTCAATATAATTCCCTCGTCCACCCACCCCACCCCCCGAGTATGATTTGGACCAAACACAAGAATGTTGAATTATATAATTATGAAACTACACAAGACAGATATTAATTTAAGCTGTAACATTTCCTACCCGAGTTGCATTACCACAAGCGTTTCTGAAGAGTGAACAACCTAATCATCCAGAAATAGACTGCCTCCTTGGAAGTGTACTGGCGCATGTGCAGTTTACTCCTGGGGAAATCAAACCTGCTCCTGGACTTGCCCCACATCAGAGGTTAATTAGCTTTACATTACGCCATTTTAGCAGCACTACCTGGTGCACAGAAGGATTAGACTAGGGTTAGACTTAAAAGACTGTGGAGAGGAGAAAACTAGAAGATACACTATGAACAAGGTTCAGAAGAAGCTGCACGAAGTCAGCTCAGGGTTACCACCAAAATCAGAGCTCTAGTTAAGTCTCAAGACTGACTCATGACCTTGGCTTTGATGTTTGACTACGGTAAGTCTAGAAAACCCTGAATTGCTTGCACTCTGTTCCCCTCCCAGATATGTGCACATAGAAAATCACCCAAAGGGCCAGAGCAAGCACCTGGGAGACAGTAGTGGGCAAAGCTCCACACAAAAATCTTGCGGAACTTCATTTGTCTAAAGGACTGGGGATCAGAAGCTCTAAAGATTTATCTGGTATAGTCTCCAGAGTCTCATCAGTTTACTACCTCTGCCTGCTGCCCAGGGAATTTCTCTTAAGCAACAGAAAAGTTTTTGTTGGTTTGTTTGGTTTTTTTTTTTTTATGGAATAAATTTCTAAGCAGCAAATTAAGTCAACAGTATTAGAATAATAACTCATAACTACTATCTGTTCAAAATACCACAGTTTCATATCATGCAGGGATGTAGGTTAGAAAGGTTGACCTACAGGGAGTAGCATAGTGGGGCACTGCAAGCCTGATTATATTAAGAAACTGTGAATGCTTCTCCAGAGGACTAAAACCTCTGCATCAGCTTTCCCCAAAAAAGAGCAAGTTCACTTCAGATTAGGGTCAGGTCACAGAGCAGAGCACATTACAACTTATGCAGAAGTACATACAAAATATGATGGATGAAACAGCTTTGTAAGCATTTGCAGGCTCCAGCAGGAGCTCTCAGCACAGATAAAGCACTGCAAGTTCAAAAGGAATTATTCATAAGAGGAACAGATGTTCCTGCAGCAATAGATGAACAAACCATTAGTCCCAAATCAAACGGAAGACTTCTTACCACTAAGCTTGATACACTGGTTGCCAACTCCCCCCTAACTGAAAAGAGTTTACAGTGACTACAGGAACTGCATTAGGAGACTAAACTGATATTTAGATAAACTGGAAGAGAAACAACTTACAGTATTAGTAATACTACAGTGAGGCCCTATTCAAAGCAATAGCTAGTCAACTTTACTTAAAAAGCATAGTTTGTTAAGTTTTTGGAATTACTGTGCCCATGAGAATTCTTTGCTGCCTTCCAGTAAGCTCGGGTTATAACAGATGTGTTTCTGACACACATAACTTCATTTTTCTTTGGTTTGGAGAATAACATTCTGGAGATAAGCTTTTGAAATCACTGGTTTGTTTTGCTGCTACTCCCAGAATCAGCCAAGGAATGAAGACTGTCTCCTTTAATCATATTGAGCTCTAAATTGCTATTAAGGCAGCATGTCTTTCCGTAAAGCATGATTCAAAATTACACACCTATATAATTGTATTGGGTCTGGCTGAGATGGAGACAATTCTTCCCATAGCAGCCTTCGTAGTGCTGTGCTCCGTATTGGTAGCTAGAAAGGTGTTGATTACGATTTTGGAGCTGGAGGTACTGAGGTTCAGAAGCCCATTACACCCCGACTGAAAAAGAGATAATAGCAGCATATGAGGGGGTTTGAGCCACTTCAGAAGTTGTTGGTAGAGAAGCATATCTCCTCTTGGCACCACGATTGCCCGTGCTACACTGGATATTCAAAGGAAACATCCCCTCTACACATCATGCAACCAGCGCTACATGGAGTGAGTGGATAGCATTCATCACGCAATGAGCTTGACTGGGGAAATCCAACCGCCCAGGAATTGTGGCAGAGATCACGGACTGGCCAGAAGGCAGAGATTTTGGAGCATCACCTGAGGACATGTTTTGTGCCCAAGAGGCACCACCATATAATAAGTTATCAGAAGATGAAAGGTGCTATGCTTTGTTTACTGATGGATCCTGTCACGTGGTAGGGAACCATCAGAAGCAGAAAGCTGCTGAGTGGAGTCCCACACGACAAGTCATTGAGGCCACTGAAGGAGAAGGTGAGTCAAGTCAGTTTGCAGAAGTGAAAGCCATCCAACTAGCCCTAGATATTGCTGAATGAGAAGTGGCAAGTACTCTATCTCTATACTGACTCCTGGATGGTGGCTAATGCCCTATGGGGGTGGCTACAGCAGTGGAAGACCACCAGTTGGCAGCACAGGGGTAAACCCATTGGGCAGCTGCATTGTGGCAGGACATCGCTGCCTGGGTAGAACACATGGCTCTAACGGTACATCACACATGCCCAAAAGCCGTGCCACTGAAGAACATCAAAATAATGAACAGGTAGACAAGGCTGCCAAAATTGAAGTAGCTCAGGTGGAGCTGGACTGGGAGTGTAAGGGTGAGCTATTTGTAGCTTGATGGGCCCACGAAACATCAGGACATATAGGGAGAGATGCAACATATAGATGGGCTTGTGATCGAGGGGTGGACCTGACCATGGAGGCCATCACACAGGTCACTTATGAGTGCTGCAATCAAGCGAGCCACAAGAGTAAAGTCTCCCTGGAACAGAGGGCAGTGGTTGGGTTTTCAATATGGCAGGGCCTGGCAAATTGACTACATTGGACCACTGCCACACGCGAAGGCAAACATACTCACCATGGTGGAAGCAACTACTGGTTGGCTAGAAACATATCCTGTAAACCATGCCACTGCCTGAAACACCATGTTAGGCCTTGAAAGGCAAATTTAATGGCAACATGGTACCCCAGAAAGAACTGAATCAGATAACGGGACTCATTTCTGAAGTAAACTCATAAACTCCTGAGCAAAGAAACACAGGATTGAATGGGTGTACCACATCCCCCATAACCTGCAAGCATCTGGAAAAACTGAGAGATATAATGGACTGTTAAAGACTACGTTGAGACCGCTGGGCAATGGTGCATGGAAGCATTGGGATACAAATTTAGCAAAGCCACTTGGCTAGGATCTGCTAACCACTCTGGTCCTGCCCAAACAAAACCCCTACATACTGTGGGAGGAGATAAAGTCCCCGTAGTGCACATGGGGAAGTGGCTGGAGAAGGCTGTGTGGATTGCTCCTCCCATGGGAAAAGGCAAACCCATTTGTGGGATTGTCTTTGCTCAGGGACCTGGGTGTACTTGGTGGGTAATGCGGAAGGATGGGGAGACCCAGCATGTGCCTCAAGGACATTTAACCTCAGGGGAAAAATAATCTTGTGATGCGAGTTGTATGCTGTAGGAAGTAATGCAGCAGGAACAACCTGAATCGCAGAGGAATAAACTTCACAAGGAAACAGATGAGTGCAACTGTGACCCAAACCAAGCCAGTGTTGGTGCCCAACAATCAAACATACTGCTTCTCCTGTCCTGATCACTCATGTTGACGGATGGGGCCCAAGTCATAACCTGTGTGTGAACATCTGGAGGAGTGGAAGAAGCCCATGGAATATCTATCTGTTAAAGGACAGGGGATAGTAGTTAATAAGAATGTGTAAATCTGTATGTTGGGTATAAAGGTGGTTTAAGTAGGTAGTTTCAGTTGTAAGTGTTGGTAAGAAGGAATTTCAGTAATAAGAATTAAATACAATGGCATGGTTAGAAGATATATGTGTATTAAATTATGTGGGACCTGAGCAAGATGCAAATGGTATGGAACAAGGGGTGGAGATTGTATTGGGTCTGGCTGAGATGGAGTTAATTCTCCCCATAGCAGCCTCATAGAGCTGTGCTCTGCATCAGTAGCTAGAAAGGTGTTGATAGCACACCAGTGTTTTGGCTACTGCTGAGCAGTGCTGGCACAGCATCAAGGCTCCAACACTTCCCCCCACAACGGCAGGCTGGGGCTGGGCAACATCTTGGGAAGGGACATAGCCAGGACAGCTGACCCAAACTAATCAAACAGATATTCCATACCATATGACGTCAGCTCTGCTATAAAAGGTAAGTAAAGGGAGATGGAAGGGGCAGCATTTCATATTCCAGAGCAACCACTACGCATACTGAAGCCCTGCTTCCTAGGAAGTGGCCAGACATTGCCTGCTGATGGGAAGTAGAGAATAACATCATCTGTTTTCCTTTGCTTTCGCATACGACCTTTGCTTTCACTTTATTAAACTGTCATTATCTCGACCCCTGAGCCTTCTGTTATATTTTCTCTCCTCTGTCCAGCTGAGGAAGGGGGGGTGAGGGGGTGACAGAGCAGCTTTGGTGGGCACCTGGCACCCAGCCAGGGTCAACCTACAATTATATGCATACATTCAATAAAGAAATTCTAGCAATGCATCTATGTATTTAGCAATACCTGACAAAAATGCAGCTTTATTATTTGGAAAGAAAACTGCACTTGATAAGTAATTTGGCTCAGAGCCACCCTCAGTATATATAGACTAGGGGACAAGTGGATTGAGAGCAGCCCTGCTGAGAAGGCCTTGGGGATGCTAGTGGACAAGAAAAACTGGACACGGGGCAGCAATGTGTACTTGCAGTGCAGAAAGCCAGTCTTATCCCAGGCTGCATAAGCAGCAGCATGGCCAGCAGGTCAAGAGAAGTGGTTCTGCTCTAGTCCACTCTCATGAGACCCCACCTGGAATACTGCATCCAGCTCTGGCACCCCCGGTACAAGACAGACACAGACCTGTTAGAGCAGGGAGAAAACTACTGGAGGGCTGGAATACCTCTCCTGTGAAGAAAGACAAAGAGTTAGGCAAGTTGAGCCTAGAGAAGAGATGCCTCCAGGAAGACCGTATTGTGGCCTTTCAATAAATAAGGGGGACCTTATAAGGAAGATGGAAAGGGATTTTTACCAAGGGCTGTAGTGACAGGGCGAGGGACAATAGATTGGATTATATCCAATTGAGATTGAGCTAAGGAAGATTTATTTAAAAAAAAAAAAAAGAAAAGAACACACACAAAGATGGTAGTAAGGCACTGGAACAGGTTATCCAAAGAAGCCATAGATGCCCCATTACTGGAAGTGTTCAAGGTCAGGCTGGATGGGGCTTTGAGCAACACAGTCTAGTGAAAGACATTCCTGCCCAAGGCAGAGGTGTTGGACTAGGTGATCTTTAAAGATCCCTTCTGACCCAAACTGCCCCATGATTCTATGAAGCATCCAGCAGTTCACTGGGATATCCCTAATTTTCAAGCAAGAAACCAACACCATAGAGAGTTTTGGGTGGGTTTTTTTTTCTTTCAAAGTTCATTAAATCCAAGATATTTTAGACAAATAGCAGACAAAAAAGTAGTTAGTTGTAGAAACACATGTAGCATTTTATACCATATAACTGGACACCAAACATGCTGAGCTTCACCCTCTCAAACATCACCAACAAAAGTACTTCCAAGCTCAGAATATTGAGACTGCTTTGCTTAGTATCTTTGAAGGAGTGGACCTTAAAGTGTTTATTATCATAACAACCTGTCACTGGAGAACTACTCTTATGTAGCACATGTGTTATATATAAATACATGTATTTTAGAAGCCTGAAAACCCTGGGTTCTCTGCAAGACAGAAGCATTTCTGGGATAAAATGATGATTTGAAACCTAAACAGCACATTTAAATGCCTGTCTATTGCTACATCTAACCTCTGCATCTTCAAAAGAGGTTTACACAACCTATTCAAATAGACTTCTACCTCCACTAAGATTCACCATTTACATGGACTTCTGTTCCACATGGGTCACAAACTCTGTAGTCCATTGCACAGGTATAGGATTACAGTTTTATTTGAAGTTTTTTTCCTATATCATTAGAAAGAATGTTTGAATTAGTAATTGCCCAAGTTGTGCTTTTGGTTGTTTGCCACTATCTTTCAAATAAGTTCAAATGTAATTTTCAGAATCTAATACAGCCTATTTTTAGCAGTGCAGAGGGTCTGATTACAATTTTTTTTTTTCATTTTACTATTTGGTATAAGATGGGCATTCACATTTAATCATATCCATAGATTACCTCAATGAATACAAATGTGTTACATTATTTTTAAATAAATGAATGTCAATATGTTCTAGGGTAACAGAAGTAATTGCATATTGATAACAGTCATTATCATAAGTCATGGTTGCTGGCAGAAAATCCACTCGTATTTTTTAATAAGGTGCAATATTATGGTCTATTTTGAGATGATAGCTTTCTATTTCCCCATACATAATACAATATAACTTCAATATAGCTGGCAGACCATGGGAACAGATAAAAAATTCAGAATGTAAACCTGCAAATTGTAAGATTTTACAGTCTTTTGAAACTAGGGTGGATATTCCAAGTACCTCAGCAAAACTGATATGAGGGAATTATTATCTGTGCCAGGCCAACGTACCTTCCATTCCACTCACCACAGCAGATAACAGCAACTAGCATATTACCCTAAATTCATACAACCAGATATTTCAGATTTTGCATTGTAGTTTATTGCAGTTTGCAAAGTAATCTGAAAGATGCTTGAGAAAGGGACATCTCTCTCTCTCAATTTTAAGACACACAAAACTTTAAAGCTAATTCAGACATTCTGGGTGCACCTGCTACAGGAGAGTAAGGAAGTTATAATATCCAGTATCAAGATTGGAGGCTCTCATTCTGCACTGCTGCTCTACTTTATTGCTTTAAAGTAGCAGAAAAATAGAACTTGATAAAATAAGCAGACAACCACAGAGTCCTGCACCGTGGACAGAATAACCCCATGAAACCGTACAGGCTAGAGACGGACTATGTAGCAGCTTTGCAAAAAAGGATCCAACAGACCCTTTTGGGACAGGGGATTTTAACACATATCAATAGTGTGCGGATCAGCAAGATCCCAGCAAGGTCGAAGAAAGCTGAGTGACTCTACCCCCTACTTGGCAGCTGTGAGGCCATACCTGGAATACTCTGCCTAGTTTTGAGCTTCCACACACAAAAAAAACCAACAACTGGCCTTCAATGGAGGCAAAACCAAAGTGAACCTCTAACTCCCCACTAAAGTGGAGGCTGGAGCTCATGAAATGTAGAAAGAGATTGAAGAAACAGGTTTTCTTCACCCTGGAGAACAGGAAGCTTCTAAGAGCTGGATTTTACTGCTGTCCTCAACAGCCTAAAGCATGGTTATAGAGAAGACATGACTCCTAGTCTTCCCCAAGACAGTCAGTGAAAGGACAAGAAGCAACAATCACAGGCTGCAGCAAAGGAAACTCCCATTACATAGTAAAAAAAGGGCATTTCACAGTGGGAGTAGATAGGCCCTGGCACCACCTGCCCAGAGAAGAACCACCACCTCTGGAGACTTTCAAAACTCAAATGGACTGGGCCTGCCTAGGATCAAGTTAGCTTTCTTCATAGCAGCTCACATGGTGCTGCGGTTTAGATTTTTTTACCAAAACAGTACTAATAACACAGTAATGTTGTAGCTTTTGCTGAATAGCACTTGTACAGCATTGAGGCCTTCTGCTTCTCACTCTGCCTCACCAGTGAATAGATTCAGAGATATGCAACAGAGGACAACTAGGCAGGTGACCCAAACCAACTAAATAGATATTCCATACCATATTACGTCACGCTCAGCAATAAAAGAGAAAAGAGGGGGTTTTAGAAGGGTTAGCCATCTTTTGCTCAGAAACTGGCTGGGCATCAGCCTACCCAAAGGAGGTGGTGAGCAATTGCCTCTGCATCATTTGTTTTATTTTCTTCTACTTTTCCGCTTAATCAATTTTATTCTTTTTAATCTTGACACCACCACATCGCATCCCCCAAACTGTCTCACTTTTATTCCTGCTTTCTTCTTCCCCTATCTCATCAAGGGTGAACAGAACAGAGCAAGCAGCTGTGTGGTGCTTCACTACCCACCCCTGTCAACTCACAACACCTAAGCAGTGTGGTCCAACTCTGAAGTTGGTCCTGCTTTGAGCATAAGTCTGGACTAGATGAGCTCCAGAAACCTCTTCCAACCTAATTATCCTGCAGAACAATGCACAAGCTTCATTCCAAACTTCCCCAGTAGAAATAGCTCCCAGTTTGATAACAGCGAGTACCACACATAAAAGGCCATCTGAGCCAGCCCCCTAACAGTCATAGCAGAGTAGATGGATTTGTGTGTGAGTGAAATTCAGAAAAATAAAGGTAATCAGCCTGGCTAGAGTGCTGTGCTGTCCCTTGGGAGCAGCACTCCAGCCCTGCCACTGGAACATGCCAGGCCCCGCCACTATCACCAACTCCCAAGAAACACCCACACCTAACAACGCAGGGAGACCCTCATTTATAATTGCTCATAACTTTTCAAGATAAATATGCAATAACATTGCTTTGTAGTACAATTGTGTCATTTTATTTAAGTCTCATGCAGGCAAAAGGAAAGCATCAGCTCTAACTTCACTTAGTCATAGGTAGAGAAATATGTTCAGGCACCCAGAGCTGGAATAGCCAGTGAGCATATTCATCATAAAAGCTTTCTCCTGAAGTGAAAAGTCTTGGGGGGAGGGGGAATTGAGTGTTCTCCTGAACTCCTCTATAATGAAGTGTAATTAAATCTACATGTTTGTTTCTATGCCATCATTCAATCAGTCTCAAGCCCAAAACTTTCTATTCAGTATCCAAAGCACCTGATTTTAAAAAATCCAAATATTTTTAAATAAGAAAAATCCCCCAAGACAGGCCTTGCAAGCAGGCTGCACTGCCCCAGAGTACTCCAAGGCCTCACCCCTGGAAGCAGCCATACCACAGACCGCTTCACATACTTTATTAAACAGTGTCCCTCAGAGCAAGGCAAACGCTACCAAGCCCCTGTACCGCACCTCACAGGCTATTTGAGGCACGCACAAGTGGGGTTTGACTTGGTTGGTTTTGTTTTGTTTTTTGCTTTAGAGTTAACTTCACCACAGACGCAGCGCCTCGGGCCCGCGCGCTCCGCCGCCCGCCGACAGCGGCCCAGCCTGCCCGGCCCCGCTGCCCGCGCAAGGCCCCCTCAGCCTGTCGCCTGGCTACCCCGATCCGCCCAGCAACCAGGGCCCCGCCGCGGGTGGCTGCAGCGGCCAATGGCAGAGCAGGGGGGCGCCGCCCGACTGGCGGCCAAGGGCCTGCCCGCCGCTCTGTCTCAGCCACGGCGGCGGGAAGCCGCGGCCCAGGGCCGTGCCCACCAGGTCCCCGCGGGGGACAGCTACTGAGGCGAAGGTGACTGCGGTGCGCCTCATAGACCTCGGTGGACGCCATCCTCGTAGTTTTTGTCCAGACGTCTGGTGAACTAGTACAAGCTTACGTATTTAGATGCTGCCACCATGACCTATCCCATACCGGTCAGAAAGGCACAGGCCTCGCCTGGTTGCTGAAAGCACAGGCAGATGGACGGACAGCACAGCCACTCTCGCACAAGCATGAGGGCAGGCAGGCACCCTTCCAGGCGAGGCAACAAGTACTCTAACCCTGCTTCTGCAAGGCTGCACAATCAGCAGCTGCTCCAGTCAGCAATAACAGAGGGCAATACCGCAAGCTAATAGTCACAACAAAGACCATACTCTCCTGCGGGCTGAGCTGCTCGTCTGCCTTCAGAGAGGAAACCTGCTTCTGTCTTCTCCAGACCTACTCCTACAGGAACCGATCCTGACTGAAAAAAGGAGCATTGCCCACCCCCCAGGTTTTGTAGGCTGGGAGCCTGCTCTGAGCTGCTGTGGCAGCACCTGGGTATTAGCACTGTTAATTGGGACCAGCTGGTGGGTGCTGTGGGCCCTCAGAGGTGCTGATGGGAACACCCCCAGCCACAGGTGCAAGTGATAGCGGGGATGTGGTGGGGGAACCTTGCTGGAAGGGCTAGAAGGACTTGGGGGAATCTCCGAGTCAAGTTTGGGTGTTCCCAGGGCATTAGCTGTGGAATTAGGGCTCCCTAACGGCCCAGCAGCCTTGCAAAGCATGTCAGGTGTTAGGCCTTCAAAAGTTGTTTTGGATTGGGGTGATGTGAAGGAGAGTTACACCTTGCCCTGTATTTTTCTTATCCTTTAGAGAAGCAATATGCTTCTTGAGACTATCAGGAATCTTACAAAGCCTTCAGGATTCTCCACAGACCCTGATCTTGCCCAGCTTTCTACATGATGTGGAAGAAACTCCACTCCTCTGTCACCTGTGTTACTGACATCTACCTAAAGATACGGCCTCTGCGAGGGACAAAGCGTCAACAAAAATATGTCCTTCAGTACTCAGTTGTGACTGACTACATGAGTTTAAAAATGGACTTCAGTATTCACATACTAATTTTTTTTTTTTAATGGTAGAGGTCTGCCAGTGTTGGTATTGCAAGTGTAGTGTAAAGTCGGCTTGAAAGTGGGCATGTAAAAATACTGAATTTGTAATATTTTACTGCCTCATGAAAGGCATCTAATGTGGACATGGAACATTTTTGGAGTGGGTAAGCATTTCTATGAATTTCAATATACATATTTTCCCACAGATTGAAATTTTTATGGAAAGTTGCACATTTCCGAGCTGCAAATACTGTGTGTGCTTAGTTAACAGTTTTATGAGCAGCCAAGTTGTGGTTGCTATCAGGTATCATTTTCTGCTGTGTGCTCTTCTTTAACTTCACAGCAAGTATAAAGGTTGTTCTTAGGAAAAAATCACCTTTCCACTGAGAATTAATCTTTTTTGTTATGGTCCCTATTTCTGGCTTCCACTGTTCTGCTGCTGTCAATATCCAGGTTCTGTACAAGGTGACTGACGGATTGAATGCCCCTTCCTTCTCTCATTTTTGATAATAAAGGATCTACAGACAAAATTATTTGTTCATTCTTTTGTGCATTTTCTGGTCAAGTAATTTTTCCCTTTATATGACTACTCTTCTCCAATTTTACTAATTTTTTGCAAATATTCCAGTTACAACTAAGGCTGAAATAAAGAGTCATGCTGTTGAAACTGTCCAATGGGTACCAAAGAAGCCAATACTTATGACCAGCCTTTCCAGTCTGTACAGCCTATTTCCTACAATTTTTAGGGTCCTTGAGATTTGAAAGGATTCTCAGTTAACTGTAGCAGCTCTGAAATTGGACAAAATTGTCATGGGTAGTTCAGTGAAGGTCTCTGCTCAAGGAAAGCAGAAAGGGGAACAAGATACTAAGATGTATAAGGAATGAGACTAATGTTGATAGTATTTATAATGCACATAGGTACAGCGGTAATACTGTTCTCGATATTGAGCAGTATCAGAAAAGTTATGCAATAAAAAGTGATTAAGGCTATCATTTGAAAAGAAACTTAAAAGATAGGATTGTTTACATTCAACAGGAGACACAGAAGGCAACATTTTAAAAATAAAAATATTTCAAATATTTGCATGCATCTCATAATGCTACAGGAGATTTGCTCTCTCTCTCTGTGCATATATATATAAACTATATTATAATGTGAATTATCCAACTAAAATAAATCCTTATGGGGGGGGGGGTTAGAAATAGCAATTATAATGGATTTTCAGCACAGAGGGCTGGTAACTCCGTTACTGAGTGATGTAAATGAGATCAGAATTTAGTCCAAGAATCTGTTCTCCAGTTCTAAACTGGGTACCTCCCACTACGGCAGATGTGAATACATATGGGAGAAAGAACAGAACAGATCCATCTAGTGGGAGGAGAGGAACAATATACATATTGCTGTATTATATGTGAACACAAAGCAAAGTTAAAATTTTAACATAGAACATAGATGTATGTATATGTTTCATGTATGACATATGTTGTATTTTTAATAAACATTACATTCAAAGTCAGGTAAAGTGATATCACATAAAGATATGATAAAGGAAAATCGGAAGTTATATCATCAGCTATTCTTTAAATCAACACATTCTGCTATATTAGCTTTATAGCTAATGTTAGCTTTAGTATTTTTCTGTGTTTAAGCTTGGAGTCCTTTAAATATACCTAATATGAACTGAAATATTTCTAATAAGAATAGGGCACAGTGGAACTTTTTTATTTCTCTAATTCTTCATCCTTGCCCTGTCTGTATTCTCACTCTTAATGCCCGTAGTATTTTTTATAGTGATGACTGGTTTTGTGGAACTCATTTTCCAAAGTGAGTTAGTGGTGATCGTTCATTGCAATGGGATTTTGTTAGTGTTTGTGTCAAATAGTAACAAGCTATCTTTACAACAAAAGAGCTGAGCATCATGATGGAATACCATCCAGAAAGTTTCTGAATTTTAAAAATATGTAAATTGTGCAAAACTAGGTCTTGCCTGAAGGGTGAGAGACAAAAAACCTTAAAGTTGACACAGTTTGTGAAGTGAGAAACCGACCTCATTCTTGTGCAGTTTTTAAAATGTTAGGGAATTCCAAAGAGAAAAGCCTAGTTAAACTGAAAATAACACAGCGCCACAAATCTGAAGTAAACATTTACTGAGATGATTCATTTGCTGGTGTGAATGTCCAGCAGCTTGGCAAATGAGAGTCAGCCACATCTGGTTGAATGTTTAATGTGACATGGGTTTCATGAATACTTTCACGAAGTTTTCACATATCTATCCAAAGCAGAAATAGTAATTCAGCTGCTGATTTGGTTTCTCTCTCTATTCTATTCTGTTGCAAATGAT
The DNA here is from genome assembly GCF_964188355.1 of Buteo buteo. NCBI lineage: Eukaryota > Metazoa > Chordata > Aves > Accipitriformes > Accipitridae > Buteo > Buteo buteo. The sequence goes on along the minus strand of NC_134175.1, from coordinate 16,603,897 downwards.
GTTCTCAAAAAGGATTTGCTGCTGTCATAGAAGAGTGCTTTCGATGATGAAAAATGCATCAGATCAAATTATTCCTTCAAAATGGGCACAGCCTTGCAGGAAAAGGATGAAGATGCTACACGATAATGGAGGATGTAATTCTCTTCCCCACCACCACCAAGATGATACAGGTAGATCCTAGCAGGGAGATGCACCCATGCACCTGCCTGTTGTGTCATGCACCAGTTTTATTCCTGCTCCGTTACTGCGTGTAGCTGGCTGGAAGTAAGAGAGAAGTGGCAGAGCTTTCAAAAGATGGTGGAAGTTTTCATCACCATACCAAGAAAACAGGAAATTAATGGAGAGGTTAAAACCTCTTACAGCTATCCTCTCTCTAGAAAATCTTTGCTTAGGCCTATATGCTCTTTTACACGATTTCCAAGAACTAGAGTATACACAGCAGTAATCAGTGCTGCAGACTGTTTAACATTGGCCTGAAAACTATTATTTGCATGCAGTTTCACCTAGAAGCTTTAGATCTTTGACCATTGTGGTCAAGACTATATAAAGAAACAACAAAAAGCTGCTTACTGTCCTGTATGGAAAGCAAAACAGTTAAACCTACTAAACTTTAACAATTTTATTTTGTATTATAACCGTATTCCTAGTATTTAGAAAACTGATTCAATGGGGAGTAAATCTGGTTTCCTGTGAGCCCATCCTTGTAAAGTGTAATAAATGATGTATTCATTTTATTTTCTGAGTCACTGCACTGGTTTTGCAGTATATTTGCCATGAAGCAGAAGTTAGTTCAGAAGAGTGCTGCAACCTGTCACATGAAAAAATGAGAAGACTAGAAAAAAGAAAAGAAAGTAAATACTTTAAATATATAAAAAGTTGGAGGCCTAAGGGCCTAATTGGTTTTCTGATGCAAGGGTGCAAACGAAAGCCTTCAGTTTAACAGCTTGTATAGAACTGTGAGCTACCATTCTGTCACCCGCTACTGAAATGTTGGCCCCCTTTGCTGCACATTTTATTAAAAAGAAGGTAAATCTGCACTCTGGATTGTCACTGGACAGCTTCCAGGGCTACAGTAAACCACAGACCATGGTAAGCAGAAGACAGCTGAAAACGACCCAGAGGACAAGAATTCATAGTTCATCAAAAAGCTCAATAATAGTCTAAACTTAGTGGTGACTTAGAGAGGAGGCAAAAAAGGAAAAATAAACAGAAAAATCTAACTAATTCTAGACCATCTCAGCTTTATGGAGATGAGACATTTTTTTGAGATGCCTCCACTGTCTCTTGCACAGACTAAATTATTTGTTAATAAAAACTGGTACAAAAGTTATGTGAAAAAAACCAGAATGATGACCATGGTAATCAGTTGGCAAATGTTCGCTATATAGATTTTTCAGTGTACTTTTTTTTTATAGTATTGAATTCCTAGAAATGGTTGGGTTGAATCATACCCACTTCAGACTAGTTTATTTGTCAAGACCCAGCATAATAAATTCTTAGCAGATCTAGATTAACTGTCCATATGTTGTAATGGTGTACTGTTTGGTATCAGCTGATGTTTGTTTGTTCAGGAGCCTACCAGTACTTTTCAGGGCTGTTAATATCACCTAAATTTAAATAATTATCTTAACCTCTGTACATTATTTATGCAGTCTAAGGGAAAAAATGTAGGACCTCCAAAAGACTACTGCTAGCAACAACTTAGTTTAGCATTTTGGATTGCCTGCTGGAATGTCCTCTCTCGGTTAGTCATATGGTAAACTGAGGGAGACTCTTCTTCTAATTTAGACATTTGAGTTAGTTGCCAAGTGGCAAGAAGTATAAATATCCCCATTTTTCTTCTTTTGAAATACTTGCCTCAGGATCTCATTTGATCTTGGGGGTAATACACTATTTTAAAAGTAGCAGGATTAAGCCTTTAGCAAAAAAAGAAAGCAAAATTACAGAGAGAAAGACTATGAGAAGGAATAAAAAATGGAGCTCGCAAATAATTTAGCCATTCTTCTATGTTTGCATTTCAACCACTTATTTATGTCTAATTAAATCAGGACATTTGGTTGTATTTTCTATGAAGACATTGATTATTTTTTTTATCTGCCCTCTCTGAAATGATAAATTTGAAACAGATTTTTTAGACTGTAACAAAAAACGTGTATTTCATCCTGAAATAATTTTCAAGTTAAAACAGAAGTCAGTAAAGATAGCTACAATGTAAAACAATCCACTTTAAAGATACCAATTTGTGCTTTTTTTAATTCACCTTGTCAAAAAATTTAGAAATGTTTGAACTTACTTGGTTCAACTGAAAAGTGCTGGTTTGGTTCTTGCCATTGCTGAGATTCAGAAGTATCTAAACCTCACCTCAGGTCTCTTCCAGTCCATTTCTTCATTATTTCTTGTAGCTTTTCCAGTTTCTAATTTTCTAGAAAATTGTATTTTCATTAATAGATATGACATAAAGTGAAGGTTTAAATAAAGTAAGTGTAGATAGCAAGCAAAAATATTTAACAACAAGGGTAACTGACCATTGAAAACAGCTCAGATAAACTGTGGAGTGTTCATATTTTTATCTTCAAAGCAATGGTGGAAGATGGGTGTTATGAGAATAGTAACTGTTAAAAAAACCCATAAATTAGGCTGTCCAACCTCATTTAGGTTGTTAGATACTTCTAACACAGAGATATCAGGGTACACATAGAATCTTGTGCTTTACTAAAAGATAGACAAGATGATCTATATGTCTCATCCATCTTTACAGATACTTGATATTTTCAGGTCATCAAAGCAAATGCTTGTTATATCGAACTGCTGAATAACAGTTTACAATGCAAGATCCAGCATTGCCTTCTAACATCAGCAAAATATAGATATTATTTAAAGGTATGTATATTTATATGTAAGTGTTATCCACACTACTGTTCCGTAGATTTAACCTCATGTTTGCAAATCACATGACTGGTGGAGTTCGTAATCCCAAAATCACCAAGAACCATGAAGACTTGCAGTAGATTAACAGGGCAAGACATGGGCATAGAAAATGCTGCGCCATTGTTCCACGAATAATTAACCATTCAAAAAAACATTAAAAGTTAAACTATATATATTTTTTTGAACTTTTCTAGGCCTTAGATAAAAAGTGAGACAGCTGAGCAGAATCTTAGCTGGCATGAATCCAGATGGTGCCCCAATTTCCTTAAGGAGACATCAGTGTCTAGTCTGTTGTATCTGTTCTCAGAAGAATAAAGAGAGGACAAATATTAAACCCTATTAAAGTAACTCATATGGACCCCATAAGCAATAAGGTGGTTGATGAAACAGCACAGTGTTCCTTCCATGCGCTAATTTGCAGCATAAATTCCTGTTCACTCCCCTCTTTTCTAACCAGAACTAGTACTCTTCGTGAACAGAGCAGAAGAATAGTCCTGAAAATAGCAATTGAATCACTTGCTGACTCAACAACAATTTAGCTAAACAAACAGGGTCTTCAAATCTAGTTATCAGTGGGGAAAAAAATGTTTTTCTTAAACACTTATTGAAAGATCTGGAAAAACTCATGTATATTCTTACCATGGAAATTCCCACTTACTTCAAGTGCTTCTCACTCATCTCTACAGAGAGTAAGATGCTTACATTGGACTAGAGGCTGATGAGATCTCTTTCATATAAGATATTTTAATTACTTTACTATATATAAGTTGTATAACATTTATTTTTTCAAATATCAGCCAGTTTCATTACTAAACTTTTCATAAAACATTTATTGCACTTATATTTATAATAGAGATCAAGAGAAAGTAGGAAGTGGAAAGAAACATGAAGGGTCGGTGGGAATGGAAGAGCTTTAAATCAGTCTGATGTAAGTAAATGTAAGAAGAATAAAGGTTATTTTAGACATCTGATATCTGGTCCAGAAATGTGTAAAATCAGGAGAGCAGAACTCCTTTTAGGAAGGTGTACAGTTGTTTCTTTAGACATGAATAGCTCAGTGTGCAAAACAGTGGTTAACAGGGCATATAATTTAAAAATCCAGCTTCCACAACAGATGGCTTTATTTACTATGTTTAGAAACTTTACATGGGGGAATCTTCCACTGGAACCACAGTTGTGTGTGCTGCAAAATAATCAGATCTGGGTCAAAAAATCAGACTGCCCTAATGCTTGGTGGCAGTGTTTATGTAAGATTGTCACAATCTGTCTAAAGCAGAAAATGATCCAAATAATTAGACATACTTAGTGTGTGATGTTTTCCCTCCTAAAATAATTGTGACTGTCTCAACTGGAACATCCATAAGGGAACAGGTTTCCAGCATTGCTTTTTTCCCCTTGGTACAGTGCTTGCAGTGTGACTTCTGTAATACCCTTTCTTGCCATAATGACCTGTAACCATTCAATCTGTCAACCTTCTGATAAACTCTGGGAAACACGAAGCTGTGTAAAAATCATGGTGTGCTGAAGAATGAAGAGTGGCTTGTGAATGGAAACACTGAAGAACAGCTGTAGGAGAGACTAGAAAGAAATGCTGCATTACAGCACAGGAAAACACAACTCGATCCTCTTTAAATTTCCTTGCTAGTGAATGTCTCGAACCTAAGAAAGTACCAAGTGATTTTCTCTCTCCTTGTTTTTATGGCTAAGAACGCTGTTGACCAGTATGACCAGAGGAAAAGTAAAAGGTCCTATAGCACAAAGGCACCCAAACAAGTAATCAAAAGGAAAGACTGGAACACACAAGGCAGACTGGCAGTAGTAGTCTGTGTTATGTGGTGCAGAGACAATGTTTTCTTAGGAGGAGAAAATGGACTTAATTAAAATGGAGATGTTTCTGTAGTTCATGGGCATCCTGCATTCATGACAGAGCTGCTAGGAGCTGATCTCCTTTTAAAAAATCCTTTGCCTCCTAAGTTCAGTTTCTTTCCATGCTGTTCATACTTTAACTAATAGTAATTAGTTTTTTAAAAAATCAGTAATTAGTAAAAAAACAATTATATGGTTAGTTTATGGATCCTGAGGTTTCGTGGTTTCTTTCAAATTTCCCTAAAGCCTGAAGTAGTTTCTAATGAAATTAAGGTCATTGACCAGTTCCAGAGTGTGATTTGCTATTGGCAGTAGTAGAAACAAATTTCCATAGTGGTTCAATTGTAAGGAGTCCTAAACTGTATTTTCCTGTTTTGTGTTTCAGAGGAAGGTCATTAGTATAACATAACTGCATTGGTGTTACTGGACTTCTCAGGCAGATTTTCAACCTGTGGAGCCCAAACAGAAAAAGAACAACAGAACTGGTAGATAAGAGCACAGAGATAACTGGGATGTTCTTCCACATTACCAGTTTCTAAACTAGCAAACAATCATTAAACTAGAACTGTTACTAATTTTAAGTAGGAATGAACCAAATGAGTTTTATCAGTTCACTAACATAACAAATTGTTTGAGGAAAGTGAAAAGAAAAGAAGTGATACCAGCACGCTTCTCTAAAGATTCATTGTTATTGTACAAGAAACTGAAAAAAGGCTGCTCAATAGTGTTGCCTGTCTTAAGCTAGAAAAATTGTTTGGTTTATACAGGCATTCACTGAACAGCATAATCAGGATCTTGGGGATCTTCAGAAAAAGAAATGAGGACAATTTTAAATGCATTTTTTAAAACTAAGTGTATGTTGCAAGGGCTGGCAGGCTGATCAATGTTACTTCGGGGTTTATGGCTTGATTAGCTATAAATTCTATGTTGCTGCAACAACACTGAGGGCCAGATTTTTTATTATTTTTTTTTTAAATTGTGGCATTATTTTCTGTGTTTTATTCTGTCATTTTTCTCATACTGAAAGTTTGTTGACTTGCTGATTTTTACACTGTTGACTGTCCAAATTGTGCCAGACTCCACTGAACAAGTCTGATATCTTGGCTCCATTAAACCAAGTGGCAAGCTGACTTTTCAGTGAGAGAAGGATTTCATGTCTTCACAGCAGATGTTGTAAATTGCCTCGAGGGCAGTCTCACTAAAAAAAAACCGAGGAGAATACTACAAAGTCTACTGTTTCTAACATGCATATCAATGGGCTGGAAGCTTATCAGAGTTTGAATGTGCTGTGGAGGTATTTTGCAATATATCAATGCCAAAAGTTGCTGCTAGTTCAACACTTTCCATAATGATTTCCAAAGAAAGGATCTAGAAGCCAGGAAAATAAATGGGTTAAGTGCTGCGCAAATTGTGTGCCTTTTGACATCAGCCAACTCCTTTGATGTGTTAATTTAGAGAACTTGTCTCTCTACTCCATAAGTTTACACATCGTTTCTTGTTAATAGGCAGCTAAAGCACTCTGATGGTTGTAAATTTTTGAGATAAGATATTTGATAACAGTTCCAAAACAGAATAGTCCTTTTCTTCTATAATTTTGGGTAACTATATATAGCATAAATTTCTTTTTAGGAAGATTTGGAGCCACCAACAAAAAATAATTTTCTTATGAGGAAAAAAAAAATAAATGTAGATTTCTAAAATGGCAGACAACCCAATTAATGGATATTATGGCCAAAATACTTCATATTTGCCTCCATCAAAATGGTGGATGAAATTGGGGGGGGGGGGGGGGGAGAAAGGAAAGAAGGGGACACTATTTTTTCACGTCTCTAACAATACCATGTATTTTGCTTTTGAAATTTTTTCCAACAGCAGTATTGTCTCTTCAAGGAATGAAGTTAGTGAATTGTTCCTGTATGTGTTTTTTCTATTAATACCACTTGCAAGCAGATTTCCTACTGAGTTTGATTCTGTGTCTTTCATTGGCCACATCTGCTGATTGTGCGAAAGCCTATGTGCGAGATCAGTGACACTGAGGAAAGGCAGTAAACTGACACCACATTAATTCTCCATGGCCAAGCTGTAAGTATGGCGTACAGTGGAGCAGTGACCATTCTCCTATCAGTGGTCTCTTTGAAGGGTGGGCTGCTAGGCAGCAAGAGCTTAGCACTGCACCTGTAAGGTCTGAAAGAACCTCTGCATATCTGGGTCTGCGATAATAGACACAGAGACAAGGATTGCACAGATGAGTTGAATTTCTGCTTTACAGGCTTTGGTAGGAGTTAAAGTAGCAGCAAGTAAAATGTGAGTTTAGTTTGTTGAAAAAATTAATCAATGTGATTGTGAAAGTAGTTACAGAAGGGAACGTATTCTGACTGCTGTGAAGCTCCTTGTTTTTGTTCAGAGCATTAACCAACATCATGTACTAGGCCTTCCAGAAAGTTGCTAGATATTGAACATTGCTACAGTGATATCAAGTTTATCCTAGGTCCTAGAAAAAGCAAGAAAGTGAGATTGTTTTCATGAGTTCTGTATCAAAACCAAAAGTCTGCTCTTGATTTTCTGGGTCTTTTTTGGATAATGATTAACAGTTAATAAATAAGAGGTTCGGTATTATCTCATTATCAGTTTTTTCAAAAGTACAGAATTTTGTTAGACATTGGCTTTGTGCCCACAGACATAAAAATTCAGAAGACGTTTTAGTGACTTAAAATCATTAAGCTAACATCTGAAAGAGTCCTATGGGAGGTGTTTGATGGTTTGAGATGTACTGATAGTGATGGATAACTACTTCAGGAACCAGGCCTTCTAGAGTGAATTATCACTCTCAGAGAAGTCACGGTTAGCAGAAGGTGAGCGTGGAAAGTCAAGTCCCCGCAGATGAGTTCAGCTCTCCTTCTCGGTGGAAGTACAGACACCTGTTGGGGTGTGAGAAGTCCTGTCCTACCGGCTGGGACTTTCCTTCAAAGAACGGCATTTTGCCTTTCCGTCACCTGGTGCTGATCTGTTACTTAGACATCAAAAAGGGCAGATATTTTTAGGCTGATATGGTTAATCCTACCGGCAACACATACCTAAGGCAAAAAAACTGAGTTGGCTGTGTGTTGAATGGATGTGACACCAAAGATGTCTGCCTCCAATTAGGAAGGTATATAGACTGACAGTTGTTTTTTTTTAGTTTAACATATCATTAACAGGAAACAAGCTATGATTTGAAAGAAAAAGAGAGAAGACAAACTTAAAATTATTTTCAATCATTTAAGTTACATAGTTCTCACTCCAGAAGCTTTGATCATGTATAACCCTGTTGAAAGGCTGAATTGTAATCAGCCTCACATATGTTATGTTGCAATGCTGTGGCACTAGTGCATGACAGAATTTTATTTTCCATTAGTTCATTCTTTGCTGGAAATATTAACACCCTATATGCTTAATAGTCCAAAAAATGAATGTTATTGCTTTTTAAAATTGCCTGTTAATGAGAATTTTGCTTGCTATTAAAAAAAGTCTGAGCGCCTTAGGACCATCTTTTGAATGCTGACATACCTGTTTTCAACACCAACAGTGTTGAAAAATCAAAACAAAATCATCCGGACACCACTTTTAGTTAAAAGCAACCATGTTTTTTCACTGATCAAAATGGATGTTTACAGCACCTGTGCAACTAGGACTGATTCTGAAATGGCTTTCCACTGAACTATGAACATTTTCCTATCTAGTCCAGTGCAGCAGTGGTGGCTGTGCAAACACATGTGTGGAACAAAGACAGTTATTTTCTAAGGAAAAAGCCCACTGTTCTAAAAAGGCTGGTTTTAAGTAGAAGAAAAAAAGATGGTAGGAAAGGTTGCATTGACCTGAGTCACAGAATCCATGCAAATACTCAAGAAAAGTGAAAGGTCCAAATAGCACTTTGCTTTCTCTTCTGCGCTTGTGCAGGGTCCAATTTTCTGTAGCACTCATAGACCTCAGTTAGAATCAAGAATGGCTATCATTTTTAAACATCAGGACCACACATTGTAACTCTTGTCACAGACCCATTGAAACAGCATACTTGTATTGCCTAACAGCCCGTATCAATAGGAGAGAGACCGGCAGTGGAAGCAGAACAAAGTGAAGAGAAGGACGATTGGAAAACTTCCAGCCAGTTGCAGGTACAGTTAATTTGGTGGTCTGTACATGTGGCACACTGACAGGGCCTGGCAAAGCTGTCGGCACTTGCAGGAAGGATCATTTACCCTGGAAGGGGGCACTTACTCGACTGCAGGAGGGGGCTGAACGCACGCTGGCATGTGGGAAAGGCTCCTACAAATCCCAGTCACACCCAATTTACCCAGCTCTGCCAGCAAAGAGGAGAGATTTGTAAGAGCTTCTGTATACTAACAAACCACTTAATTAGTAATAAGTACTGAGTGCAACTGTGCACTCCAAAGAAAGAATGCAATTCCTATTGTTAACAGTTTGACAGAATATGAACTAAATCTGGATTATCATACCTACAGTTTTTCATGTAATGGAAAAAAAAGGTTTACTAAATTAATGGTTCTACTTTCCATCATATTGGGGAAAAGAGATCATATGCACATGGACACACTCAAATACAAGGTATGACTAAATAATCTTCATCAGAAATAATCTTTTCATTATATTCTGGTAGGATACAGAAATACCACACCTAAAAATATTTCATTTTATCCTTTTGATGTCCTGTGGTGGTGTTCTGAGAGGGAGCTGGAGAGCTGTAGACAGCCATGGGTATTTTTGTAATTATTATGTTCTAATTCTATGTTAAAATGGAAAAATAAAAGCAGGAACAGAAATTAAATTTAGGAAAAAAGAGTGCACCTCCACTCAGTTGTAAGTAAGGATATATTCAGATCACAAAACCTTCTTTGATGGCAGCAGATGTAGTAACTGGTAGAAAGGTGTCTTTGTTGGACAACTCGGGAGGGAAGTTACGGGCTGAGTGGGTCTGATTAATGATTCGAGATGACATACTTCCAAAGTGATCACTTCTATTCCTACTTGAAGCATCTTAACGGGCAAGTATCTAACACTGTTTTGACCCATGGAGTGTTACGTTTCATCTCCAGGGCTGTCATTCTGGCATGCTTCATAAGTAGTTAATTGTGATGAGGGAGGCATGGGGAGATCGAGAGATAAAAAAATCTCCTGCATTTATCACTCAATAATGCATTTTAGTTCTTTGGCAGCATATTGGGATACTTTTTTTTTCAGCCATTTGCATTTATTTTGTAACAAGGCTTTCTTTTTTAAATTGATACTGGGCAAAAGAATAAGAATAAAACATTTTTTGAAACTCACTTGTCTCAAATGAAAAAAAACATTCAGTCTGGGAAAAAAAAATTCTGTGGGCAAATGTATCATCTACTTTCCTTCTACCAAAACCTGCTGAAGGTACTGTACATAGCTGATGAGCGTGCTTACAAGAAAGGAGTATTTTTTTATTATTATTTGTTTACTCCTGTTCCCATGATGCTGGCTTGATTGTTTGTCTGAAAGAGGAAGCTAACAAAAGAAAAGTGATATTAAAGAAAACAATGTTTTCTTTATTATTATTTATACTGAAAACTGAAAATAAATTGAAAATAATGCAACATAAAACTATGTTGCTTTTTCAAAAAAATTCACTGAAGCTGCACTTGTAATGATACATCCTGGGTTTTTGCACAGCCAGTGAAGTTTTATATGAAACATCTAATAATGTACCTATTGGAGATGCCCAGGTATAATTTAGGGAACCATATATTCCCAGCACACCACTGGGAATAGCATAAAGAAATACTTTTTCCTGGTTTAATTGCCAGCATATCTGCTTGTACGAACTGTGCACTACTCCATTATGTATAAATATATATTTTTTCCTTACGAGCAATCACCACATAACACATACAGGGTGCAGACCTTAACTATACATAAACAAACAGTTCCCAAAGGGCTTGCTGCTGAGGCTGTATTTTCTGATACTCAAAAATACATTCTCAGGCTCTTTTAGATCTCTAATTTCATCATGCACCTAAAAAATATGGGACAAGGAACCAAGCCAGATCCTCATACATTAGGAAACCCATACATGAACTCCACAGCACATGGAATTAATGGCTCAGAAAGACACTAGTAAGGTGCCCAGTCACTAACAATTCATTTGTCGTACCAGTATTTGATAGCAATTCATGTGTATCAGGCATGAATTGTAACTACAGTGTAACCTTCTTTACTGCACTGCTTAATATTTTGCCCTCAATACCACAAGGGTTGTTCAAAAACTGAACCAGAAATTAAATGAGTTCAATCTGAAACAAATACATTTCATCCATTTTCCTTGCTTAAGCAAAAAGGTGATCTGCACACAAAGTATTTTAGTTGGTTTGGAACAAACCAGACTGCTCTCAAAGACTGAAATGGGTCTCAAAGACTGAAATTAGATTTCATGAAATAGCAGGAGGAGGAACCACTACCACCTCTTTCATCATTTGATAGCTCACACTATAAATCTTCAATTTCTTCTTCTACAAGATGTGAAACTACTTGTCTAAATTCCCAGGCGTTGTAGCTAAAAGGCACTCTGGGATGAAGATGATGAAGGAACTAGGCGGAACAAGGGCTCTTAAGCTTTTCTGTGGTAATTGATGAACTTGCTATGTATAGTTCAGTGCATTTGCCAGAAGTGGAGCAGATGCTGGCTGGGCTCAGCTGCCAGGTGAGTGAACCAGTTACTGGGCTTGAGAGCTGTAACCCTTTGCGCTCTGCCAGTGCACAAGTGGCACAGTGTCGCTGTGAGGGAGGGCACCCCAGCCCCTTGTCCTGAACCCCTCTCTGGTACATCACACCCCCGAAATGCAGAAAGGGCAAAACACAACCCTGTCATATAGGGAGTGCCTATATCTTATGACCCTAAAGAGGTGTGCTTGAGCTCTGCTCTGAACCAAGCCAAGAATTTTATTTTCTTTCAGTGGAAAACCAGTGTTTTGTACATTGTATGATTATGACCACAAATTGATGTATGGTATAAAATGCAGACATCAAGGAGGGAAGATAAGCCCTGTATGAAAAGAGTTTACAGTTACTTTGCTTGTCTGCTATACTGGTGTCTGGAATAAAGATGAAGTACCAAGTGTAAAAGACTTAGACCCTGAAAGAATGAGGAGGAATAGGTCTCCCTGGTACCTGGAGCCCTGTTTCTAAGGTAAGGAAATTGAAATCTGTGTGCTGAATTCCATCCTGGTAACCTGGTTGTCTAATAGTGTCCTGTAGCACTGTAAAGTGGTACAGACGTTAATAAGCTGGAACCTCAGATTAAAAATATGTACAATAAGAGGAGAAGCTATACAAATTGAAACTACATCATCTTAAAATGATCTGAGGAGGAAGGCAGTGGTGTAATTAAAGTACTTAAATTTTTGAATAAAATAAATGAGGTCAACTCAAGTTGCTATGTTCACCAGGAAAAAAAAAGCATTTAATTGTTAATTAAATAAAAAACAAATTCAGAGCAGATGTTTCTAAGTACTTTTTCATGTACAGAGTTGTACTGAAATAGTAGCCTTACCAAACACAGAAAAAAATTACTAGCCCATTCAAGAAAGAACAAAAAAGAAAATACACAAACAATAGGCTACAGAAAGAACCTGGATGTATTATTTTTAGATGCCTTGAATTGCAGCCATTAAAAAAATGCTTTTCCAGCTCTCACTCTGCCTTTAGTTTCCATAAATTAATAACACGCGTTCTGGCAGAAATAAAACTATATGGCACACTTGCCTCAGAAAACATAGGTAAAACATGTCTCCTCAGCCACACAAATGCAGGCTCTCTGTATACTGGCTCTAATAAAAGTCTGTGAAAGTAGTTGTTTTTTTCCAAGCATTCCAGTTTATTTTACATTAAAGTTATATAATGCCATTAATGTCCACTTATAAAGGTTTAAAAGGCTAGATATAGTCTTCTCCAGAAGCGATGGCAGTTTCCATGAGAACAGTGTAATTTTCAGTACAGAAGAACAAATCAGTGCTTTAATGACAGAGTAGATACTGAGATTAAACGCAGCGGGTTAGTGAAACCTGCTTGGATTTCAAAAGGAGAGTGCATGAACTGAGATTTTAAGAGTGGACTTTTTCTGACTTCCTTATTGTCCCTGGATTAAGCATCAGAAAACGTTCCCTTTGGCTCACATACCCTACTTTGTACATTAACTACCCAACAGAAACACTAAACAACAAAATCGGCAAATGCCAAACAACATCAAACACTGTTCAACAACTGTTCTTCAGTTTCACCTAACCCTAGGTCAGGCTTTTCCATGCAATTAGGTCATGTAAGAAAGGAAGCGATGCCAATGGCATCTCCTTTATGAACTCACTTCAGATCTTTCCCAAGGTCAAGACTTTTTGTCAGTCATACTTCACAGAATGGACAGTGCTGCTTCTTCCAGGAGTTTGGGTTGTATGGTCCAGACAGACAATTAATCCCATAGTGAGCATTGCCTCTGTCTTCATTGGCCTTCTATATTGTACCGAACCCTGCTGAAATACAGAGAATTTTCAAATGACAGCTAACTCCTTAGAATCCTTCTCTGAAAAGAAGTCATGTTTACCAAGATTAGTGATGATATTCTAACATGCAGAATACTTGGCATACACATAGTGCATACATTAGTATCAATGCCAAAAGAAAAATTCAAAATATTAATTTGAAAATTGAGTTCTTAAACTTTCCAATTTTCCCTCAGAGATACAAGCCAAAATGTTCTATTGCCTGAAGGAGATCAAGAGCGTCATTGTGATTTCTTTATTTTATTCCTCTAAACAATTACTATCTGACAAGTTTTAAAAGTATTTAGGGGAATAAAATAAAGAAATCAATACCCAAAAGCACAGCTGTATTACTGTGCCAGAGATCTCTGCTCAGGCCATGCCCTTGCACACTACTAACTAGCCTTTTTCGGCAGCTCCTCTGTCAGCAAAAAGTGAGTATTTCTTCAGTATATGATTGATACCTGGTTCAAAAGTTTCACTGTAGCGCAACCGTTGTGGAGCCTCCATCCTTGGAGATACTCAGAAGCTGTCTGGACATGGTCCTGGGCAGCCAGCTCTAGGTGGCCCTGCTTGAGCAAGGGTGTTGGACAAGATGACCTCCAGAGGTCCCTGCCAGACTCAACCATTCTGTGGTTCGGTAAGGGCCCACAGTATAATTATTAAAGGCTTAATAGGCTTTTGTAGGCTACATGAAGTACTCTCTGCTGGATTTTTCCCCTATAGGTTGTATGCTTCTTCATTTATCAGGCCTTAACCTGTATCTTTCATCTCCATTTGAATCTTTGTGATTGCACCTGGACTGTCTGCAAGGCACAATTGGGTTGAATGAATGAAACTATTCAGCAGATAGAGACCATTTCAAATTTAAGATTCCCCATATGGACCTTGACTCCTTGACTGGTAATTTTAAAGTAATTATTTTGATGGACATTATTCTTCAGCTTTCTTTGTGATAATTTTTCTGTATGTAAGTGATTCCCCCTTTATTTGCTGTATTTTATTGAAAGTTGCTAAGACCAGCAGGAAGCCAAACAAGAACAAAGGTTCAGTGGTACCTTCACCTACAATTACAGAAGCTGATTATGTGCCATCTGACCCTTAAATGGGATGTTTTTATAGCTCTTCACAAGAATAAAAAAACCTCCCCTTTGCCTACCAAAGCAACCTGGTAAACAAGGATTTCCAAAACAATCAAGATTTGATTAAAAAAAAATAAATTCATAAAATCATCAACTATGCAAAGTCCATATCCTGATTCTCTGTATGAATACCTGTTAATTAAAGATGAAAGGCTCATAATATGGCTTTCAGGTAGGCATCAGAAACATAATTTGCTTTCTCAGCAATCCTTCAAGAAAACACAATGTCCACATTTGCAGTTGCACCTGTTAAATGTGCCATAGATATGAGCCCCTCACTTCTGATTGCCTTCATCATGTTGTGTTGCAGGAATGCAATGCGGTGTGACCTTTCTGACACAGTATGGCAGAGCAACAATCAGTTCAACACATCTCAAGCAAGTAGTTTTTGAAAACAGGAAAGCGAACATGCAGGCCAAAGGAAAGCCACAAACTAGCAGTGATTCTTTTGCAGGGTCCAAAATGTTTCTGTTCAGATGAAAACTGAAACACTCTTTTCTTGCCCTGAAGTAACTGATTTAATCTAAAACACCTTACACCATCCTACAGGAATTGGAAGGGTGAAAGCAAGAGGCAACTTCAGAAAAAAAAAAGGTTTAGTATTTTCAGGGTAGGGTTTATCGCTTTGTTCTACACCATTCATTACACATATCATGCATCTGATCTGACAGTTTTATTGTGCTTTGTATCTTTAGTTAATCTTTTCCCTGGGAGGGAGGGAAGAGAAATTAAAAATTTGCCAGGGTTAAGACTCAGGAGAACCCCCTTGTCAGGATAATTTTTTTTTTAAAGTCTGTACAGTTGCTGACCACAATTTTCAAAGCAACAATTTGTGTCTAAAACCAGGATTCTAACTTTACACTTCAGAAACTTAAATAAGAGGCTTGATGTAATGCCAAGCAGCTAGTAATCCCAGAAATGCCAGAGAACTGCTGAATGCTATGCACTTTGAAAAATCAAGCCAGCAAACTGCACATGCTACATTTTCAGGTTTTCATGAAGATGTAGTTGGGAATTCTCTGATTAGTTTGAGAATACAGCTGTGGTTATCTTACAGGAGGAAAAGGAAAATGGATAATTTAGATTTAGATGCTAAAATTAAGGTCTAGGAAAACTTGCTTCCCACCTAACTCTCAGTCTGTCTTAGTTTCGAAACATCACCTGTAAAATGGTAATAACATTTTTTCCTACCATTTCTGCTAAGCTCAGAAGGTCTCCGAAGACTCGCTTCACTTGCTATGTTTGTGAAATTTATATGCCCAGATACTGCTTCAATGTGCACCAGAATAATACAACACCAGGCTAAGGAACACAGACTAGTACTAAATGCCTACTTCTTAAAAATCAGACCTGATTATTAGCAGAAGAATCCATCTTGGTTCATCACCTCCTTAGCCCTCCCTCTCCCCCTCTCTACAGTCTGTCTTTATTGGGTGCTCAGCCCTCAGAACTGGACCTGCAGGTTTCCCTTGGGCAGCACCTTATACCGCCTTCTTCCACCTACACAAACAGTAAGCGAAATAATGTAGCTCTATCATTTGGGGGAAAGGGTGGCCATGGGCTTTGGTACCTTGGCTTGTTTTCAGACCTTAAAATTGAGGAGTATTTAACATTAGGACCTGACTGAGCGCCTTCCTGGTGCATCACAGAAAGGTTCTGTCTCAGCCAGTTTCAAGCTTACTGATTTGTGGGAGAGATTTTAGGCTTCCTAACTCACCTCCCAAATATACCATCTATTAATAGGAAGCTTGACGATCAGCAGGCTCCTGCCCTATAACTTTGATTTAAGTATTTCTCCCGCGTCTGTGCTCCACCTCTACTGAAGAACAGCGTGGGAGCTGCCAAGCACTGTTGCCAAACTCCTGGTTCGCAAAGCACATGAGTTAGCATGGGCGGCAGTCACTCCTAATAAGAGTTTGCACTTCTTCCATGCAACTTTAAGCCTTGTTTTAGAAGCATCTAGCATCAACCTTCTGTGGCTGACCCTTGCTGTATTTAACAAGTGTCTTTTGTTTCAGCAGCTTCTCTGCTAATCTCACACTTGTGTGAAATTGTTGTTGACGAGGTGAGACCCTTTGTGGAGCTGACTGCTGCAGAGGACTTCCAGCTTAAATTAAATTGACAGCACTTCAGCAAGGCCTAACATAAATTCTTTGACAGAATATAGATTCACAAAGAGAAGTAATTCTTGCTGCTATCATAAAACATGGCTTTTTTGAGATCTCAGGACCATATGCTACCACCGTGAATGGAGCAGTTGCTAGCACCATCTACCGGTAAACGCATTGAAGTGAAAAAATAGAGGCGTTTTATTTCCTTAGAGTGGATCTCAGAAGAAAAAAAAACACATTATACAATCATCTTTCAGATATGCACCAGTCTGTGCCACACTAATGACAGCTCTCCAGTTGCACTGGTAGGGAAGGAGCCTGAAGGATGAACTACAAGCTAAAGCCTATTTGTTCCCTCCAGCCCATGGATGATACTTTACTTTTCAGTTCTGCCTTGCATTAAAAAAAACATGGCTATTCTGCTCTCTGCACCTCTTTTCCTCTTACTGGGAAAACTACATTAGGATGTGGTGCAACAGGATAACAGCAAAAGCATCACATCCAAGTGCTAGAAATACAGAGTCCTGACAGAGGACTTGTGTATCTGAGAGGAATTCAGGATAGATGGAGCTGTGTCAGCTTTACAAAGGAACTGGGAATTATAAATTAGAATTTAAAAAAAAAGACTGTAGTGTAGTACTGTGACTCACTATAAGTCTGATCCAAATATTATCAAATAGGAACACCTTATTTTACTCTGTTGGGAATTAAAGTAAGTGCTAGGCAAAGTGTATTGACAGGGAAGCTTGATACTTCATAAAAACTTTTCTGATTTAACTGTAAAACTGTCTTTCCTCAGAGGGATGGTGGTATAGTTGACTTAGACATTTTAAGCACAGCCTCCTGATTTTTTTGAGCTTAGACATTATTTGAGTCAAAAGGAACATGCAGATAAATAGTGTCTTAGTTTAAGAAATCACAGTGTATTCCCCCATTTTTCATTGATACTGATTGAAAAATAATTGGGGGTCTTGCATTAGGTTCTAACATCAGAAGAATAAATTAACACTGTCATATTCAATCAATTTTGGTTGTGTTCTTTGCATAAGTCAAGTCCAGAAGAGATCTTAGCTAGAACATTTAATTCCAATCCTTTCACCTGACAGTAAACCCAGAGCCAGATTGAGATGATTTTATGCTCATTTATAGATTATCACAGGGGATCATAAAGAAATTCACCAATACCTATGTCAGACTCAGGATGAAGTATTCAGACTCACAACCAAATTAGGAAATGCTGAAGTCCCAAAGCCCTTGCTCCACATTTCTTCCTGAAATCTCCACTCATAACTACAGGACAAATGACAGCCTGAATCTGGTCTTCTGTCTAAACATGAAGATGTCTGACAACCAGTTACCCTCTTGAAGAGACTATCTGTTTGAGGCAGTGGTCAGCAACTGTCAAGCTTCCAGACAATGATGTTGATTCATTACCACTTATATCTTCACAATTTCCTGCTATCCTTTACCAGATAGAGCACAGAGACTACAGCTAAATACCAAAAAGCAAGAACTGGTACAAATATGATGTAACACAGTAAAATCCTGAGCCAAGATCTGCTGAACCAGCCAAATTGCATCCCAGTGAACTATTCAAAACCATAAAACCATCAGTTCTGAGAGCTATACTCTACATCAGTGCCCAACACCAAATACTGCTAAGAAGTCTTACTGTATTTCACTTTTACGTAACCTAGACATTTGGGAAGCTTCCTCAGACAGCATGGACCCCCTCTGCCTATTTCCATCAACTGAGAACCCAACTATACTCCCACAATTTGTTGCATTCACTCATTGAGAGATTATGATACTTCAAATTTTAACCAAAAAGTGATGATCCACTCCATGGTTCTGTAGTCTCAAGAAACAGCCCCTTGAATCACCATTCAGCTTCATTCAGGAGATAATTCTCCTTTTTTTCCCTCAAGTAATATGATGTTTGTTGAAGAAACCCACCTTCCAGATGATAGTCATAACAGCTATTCGTTTAGGACTTGTGATGAAATGACCACTCAGATGTAAGACCATAACACTTCCCATACTTTGTTTTACGTGCAAACTATGCATCTGTACCACTGCCCTAAAACATATATGGAGTCCCAACTGTTGAGATCCAAATGTCGGCAAGACCCATACTTAAATTTGGAGAGCTCACCAGTAAAACAATTTAAACTGCTACAGAGCTCGTGTTGTGACATGTGTCCACTACCTATGCCTCGCTCTCCTTTGCTCCACCAGCCCCTCTTGGCTTGCCAATGGCTCTTGACCCTAGTCCTGACAGCTCTGTAACCAGTTTGTGTTTGGTCAGTGCTTCCACACATGTGTAAAACCACCTTGCTCCACATCTGCCTATCGATCCTTTCACTTCCTCCTTTTTCCCTTCATCAAATATCAACAGACCTCTCTTCTTTTCCAGGTTGCCCTCCCCTGGCATTCACTGTGGGTACTGCTGTTGTTTTAGGCCACAGCCACTGGGCTTATAGATGAAGCTTCCTTTAAAAGAAAATCTTTAAACTTTCTTTGACAAACACATGCAACTGACCTGTTTCTTCCCATGCAAGAGGGCAAAAGACCATCTCATGACAGTTCTGGCAGTCCTCCAAGTCCTCCAGGAAGTATCTAAGAAACGAGAAAACAAAAGAAAGTAAAATGGTTTGTCTGATTCTCTCTCCACCAAAATAATGCAATTTCTCTTATGTTTTGGAATTTATTTATATTGGAAATAAGGTTAGAAACGAAAGTAAATAATTCTGGCTTTTTCTCCTTGTTTCACTTCCTTTTAAAATCCTGTTACAAACAGTATTATTTCTTGACAATGCCTGTTACTTTTGCTTCAATCTTTGTGGCTTTTTACATGGTCAAGTATTCCAAGTAATGTTGTTTCTCTGCCTGAAAAAGCCTAGATAGCCCAAATTTTTTATTTGGTTTCTTCACTTATCCTTAAAAGCTAATTGGTTTGTTGTTTCTTTCCAAGCCCTACCCTGGATTTTATTAATCTGTGACTGCAGGAAAATAGTTTTGTGGTAAAAGCATAGGCATGGTTATAGCCTTGATTCTCTGTCACAATTACATGACTTCCCATACATTGTATTTCTGGGCCTGATTCTGACCATATAAATCCTGTAAGGTGCTGCAGGTACCAGATGTCTCCATTTCCTACTGATTATTTTATGAAGGCATTCAGCACCTCATGGATTTAAGCTTTGTTGGTGCCAACAGTTCCCAGCTGGGTGAGAGAACAGAACTGAGCTCTCTGTACTTGTACCTTCTTTAATAAAGAAAATTGGGAAACATTGAAAGCATCTAAATGCTTATAAATTCATCAAAATTGAGGTGTTGAAGTCTTCTTTTCTAAGGTGACTTGGTCATTAGATGCCTAGTTACTACACTGCCTCAGTAGGACTCTTGAGAATTTTATGCAATAACTTTTTCTTCTGTTACAACAGTGCGGCAACATTTATAAACAAGAACCTCAGATGAAAGGACTTGTAAATGTAGAATATGTTATTAAATTTCATTAATTCATTTCATAAACTACCTCTGGGACCCCCTCCTGATGTCCTTTTTAAGTTGCTGCTGCATCTGGAACTGTTTCCAGTTACAGCTGGGATTAGTATTACACAAAGTACAAATTTGAGTAACCTGGCTATGAAAGGAAAAGAACAGGCTGTTCACACGATGTTTATTTTTGTTATTATGTATTTTTATATCTCCTGTAAATGTTAATGAACAAAAAAATGTTGATTGTTGGTCTGCCTTCTTCCTGATTAATGAATTTGCTCATTTTAAGCTATGATCCTTTACTTTTTCCTTCAAACCCTGTTGCCTGAACTATTCATTAATTTTCCAACTAAAAAAATTCTTTGGTTAACTCTTCTGCATATTTATTGGTTCTTTAACTATCCAAAGAGTGCTGGACATGTACCAGAGAAACAACTCCCATTTCAGAAATAGGAAATTCGTATTTATTTGCTATGGACTAGGTCATCTTAAAATTATTCAATGAAGTAAAACCAACAAAAATAGTGCCATAGGATTCAAGTGTGATTGATTGGTTGCAGCTGCTTTAAAAACAGGTTCTTCTTCAAAACATGGGTTTTTTTCTTCAAGGAAAAAAAAAAACCAAAATCATGAAGGTAAGATTATCCCTTATTTGATGTAAAAAAAAAAATTAGTTCACTGTAATCATTTTTCTTCATCTCACTTAAGAGTAAGTCAAATTCCTTTCAGGGACAGATTAGACTCTCTCATAATATGACACACTCCGGAATGCTATTAATGTTCTGTGCATACAGTGTTCATCTAGAACTACCTGTATGCTGTTTCCAGCACTTTAAATGATTACATAGTAGGTATGTGTTTATATATAGTATGTAATCATCTCAAATGCTAGGATTGCAATATGAATAGATAATAAGAAATAAACTTTACTCTTGATTACATAGGTTTGTGGTTAATTGTTTGAACTTTGGTAAATGAAAGACTTAATTAGTTTTTAAAAAAACACGAATCCTGAAAATGGGCTGTTATTATTTAAGGTTAATATATATTTTATGGCTTTTATGTGCAGAGTATAGCACTTTTGGGGGGTTTGTTTCATTTTTTTATTCAGTTTGGTTTATTACTTTATTCATTGATTTCCCATAATAATGTTTGTGCTTATATACTGCCTTTCAGCTGAGGCTCATAAAGTACTTTACAAACATTAATATATTTTTCTCACCACTTTTATTTACATTGCCCTTCTAATGAAACTATCATAGACTAGCTGTATATAAATTACACTGAAGTAGCAACAGAAGTAGAAGACAGAACATGCACCAGAAAAAAAAAAACAAAAAAAAAACTGGAATCAAAGCCCAAAAAGCTCATCCCAGGTAGCTGTTCCAACTTCTAGTCTGCCCTCCCTGATGAGACGTAGGATTGTGGACTGAGTCAACTACACAGTGATCATTCAGACATTAGTCTAACCTGTTCTTAAAAATTTTCAGTTATGGAGATTGTCTGGGGAGAGTACAGAATCTATTCTCACACTGAACTACCCATATTGTTAGAAACTTTTTCTTAATGTCTGATCTAAATTGGTTGCTCAAATCTATTTTAGCTCATTACTTCATGACTTATTCACTTGGACATAGAGAAAAATTATGCCCTATCTTTGCACAGTGTCTTCTGAATTTGAAGGCAATTACCATGTAGCACCTTGGTCACCTTTTCTCTTCAGATGAAATAACACTAGTTCATTAAATCCCCACTAGTACAGTCATTATTATTGCCTTACACTTGCCATTCTCCAGTCTCGTCCTCCACGAAGCGTAGTGTTGAAAATGGACATAGGATTTCACCAGGGTGCCTTCACTTACCCTGCAGGGCGCATTTCTTCTTGTGCACCCAGTGGGTGCTTGTATTTTGCACAACAGCTTGACAGCATTTAAGTGTTTCCACTAGTGATGCTCAGTAAGACCCCAGATCTTCCCTTGCAGATCAGCCACCCAGCTTGTTCTGAACTGGCACAGCTGGTTAGCGTTGTAAGAGTTCAGCACCTCATATTTGCCCTTATTCAACTCCATTCTATTTTTCAGACCATTTGTGATGGGTTGACCCTGGCTGGATGCCACGTGCCCACCAAAGCCCTTCTATCATTCCCCCATCCTCAGCTGGACAGGGGAGAGAAAAATATAACAAAAAGCTTGCGGGTCGAGATAAGGACAGGAGAGATCATTCACTAATTACCATCACGGGCAAAACAGACTCAATTTGGGAAAATTAACTCTATTTATTACAAGTCAACCAGAGTAAGGTAATGAGAAATAAAACAAAATCTCAGAACACCTTCCTTCCACCCCTCCCTTCTTCCTGGGCACAACTTCACTCCCAGATTTCTCCACCAAGCCCCCCAGCAGCACAGGGGGACAGGGATGGGGTTTACGGTCATCACACGTTATTTTCTGCCGCTTCACCTCCTCAGGGTGAGGGCTCATCACACTCTTCCCCTGCTCCAGCGTGGGGTCCCACCCGCGGGAGACAGTCCTCCATGAACTTCTCCAACGTGGGCCATTCCCACGGGCTGCAGTTCTTCACGAACTGCTCCAGCATGGGTCCTTTCCACGGTGTACAGTCCTTCAGGAGCACACTGCTCCAGCATGGGTCCCCCACGGGGTCACAAGTCCTGCCAGAAAACCTGCTCCGTGGGCTCCTCTCTCCACGGGGCCACAGGTCCTGGCAGGAGCCAGCTCCAGTGCAGGGTTCCCACGGGGTCACAGCCTCTTCGGGAACCCACCTGCTCCGGCGTGGGGTCCTCCACGGGCTGCAGGTGGATATCTGCTCCACCGTGGACCTCCCTGAACTGCAGGGGGACAGCCTGCCTCACCATGGTCTTCACCACGGGCTGCTGCATGGGAATCTCCGCTCCGGCGCCTGGAGCATCTCCTCCCCCTCCTTCTTCACTGACCTGGGTGTCCGCAGGGCTGTTTCTCTTACATGTTCTCACTCCTCTCTCCGGCGGCTGTTTCTCACTGTCCCAACTTTTTTTTTTTCCTTCTTAAAAATGTTATCACAGAGGCGTTACCACTATCACTGATTGGCTCGGCCTTGGCCAGCAGCAGGTCCGTCTTAGAGCCGGCTGGTATGAGCTCGCTCTCTCTCGAACACAGGGGAAGCTTCCAGAAGCTTCTTACAGAAGCCACCCCTGTAACCACCCCCGCCACCAAAACCTTGCCACACAAAACCAATACACCATTTCTCTAAACTATCAAGTTATTTGAAATTTTTTCTTAATTTTGCAACAAGCCTGAAGCTGCCTAGGGTGGTATTGTCTGCATATTTACTAAGCATAGCCTTTGTTTCATCATCCAAGTTATTGATGAAAATGTTGAGTGCTGCTGCAAAGAGTACACAGGATCCTGCCTGAGAGTTTGGCAGTGAATCGTTAAGAACCTCTCTGTAAATGTGGCTTTCCAGATGGTCTTGTATCAACCTTAGGGCAGTTTAACTTCAGACATGCTTTCCCCAGTTTACTTTTGAAGCTGCCATGTTATGCTGACAAAGGTCAAAGTACACAACACTGACTACTTCTACTATAGCCGCTCTATTCTTTCATAGAAAAAAGTTGGTTTGAAACTCAGATAATATGCCCTTGACAGATCTTTGATCTTTGTTGTTTCACACTTTCTTGGGTTGTTTTTTTTTTGGTTTGCATTTGGGGTTTTTTCCTTAGGAACAATTTGATTGTTTCCTCAGTATTTTTTTCTGGGAAGGCTGACTAGTCTTTTAATTTCTCTGATGCCCCCTCCCCTTTTTTTTTTCAGGGTCGGAGACTACTAAGTCCTCCACACTTTCTCAAAGATAACTAATGTCTCCATTTGATTCACCCGATTCTTAGCTTCCCAGTGAAGAGAGACCAAGTCCAACCAATTTCAAAAATGGAACCTTGCTCAGTTGTCTCTGATGATTTCTCCCCCCCAAATCCCACCTTTTTGCCACTGGTAATGTGCAGCTGATCTTCCTACTGACACAGTTGAACTCTGATCCATTTTAAAAAAAAAAAAAAAAAAAAAGGTGGTATGAAGTATGTTAGCTTTCTCAGTGGTCCCTATCAATAAAATTGCTATCTAAAACAGTAGAGCAGCACTCTCCATCATCATTGATACTCTCTATATTCCTTCCTGGTGCATCTTATTTTGTGCCCTCATAAAAAGGCTGACTATTGCAATAACCAGAATAAACTCCTGCAGAATGCCACTCAATACGTCCTTCTACTTTTATCTTACATGGTACAATATATCATTATTAAACCATTCTTATCAGCATAAAGGGCTATTTGTAAGACAAAAAAACCTTTCAGCATCTTCATATTCCTTCCACTTCTTGTATGATGTGGTTACAGAAATATAGATTTGACAGGAGTCTCAAGCAGTTTCCATAAAAAGTTCTTTAACCACAGGCACTCACCACTGTCATTCTGCTTGTTATTTAATACATTTCACCTACATGGTTATAATATATATGGTGGTGACATAACCCTTGACATCAGAAGAGTTCAAAACACTTTCCACACTGAACTTTTTAATACAGCAAAAGTAAGTAAAGTGACTTTCCTGAGGTTGCCCAGCAAGTTATTGGCTGAGCCAAGAACACAGTCCAGATCTCCCAAATCCCAGGCCAGTGCTCCATCATTATGCCATCCAGCCTCCCATATTATTAATGCTCAGCCTAAATATATTCTTGTAGCAATTGATTTAATGCTATTAGTTCCAGACAGCTAATTCAAAGCTCCTTTAGCTATCCAGCCTCCAGGGTTTCGCTGGAACAAAGAACTTCAGGACTGATCCAGAAAATAACATTAAAACTTTTTCTGGAAGCCTAGCTACTTTTTTTAGTTGAAAAGTTATTTCAAAGGGAAACTATCACCTAATTCTAAATCCACTGAAAATCAGATGGAAAGATTACATTTAACTGAGTATGTTTGTGATCAAGCCCACAATGTTTTTCTGCATTTCATTTTCAGACTATAATATTCAATAAAGATGTATGGTAGCAATTAATGGGATGAAGTCAAGATAATGATCACGACACATGAAAAGAGAATTAAGTAAAAAATCCTTAGGGTTTTAAAGAGATAATTGGGGTGGGTGGAAGTGGGGGCTGCAGAAAAATTACATTCATCCACCACCTCTTGGGCATAAGAGCAGATAAAGGTTCTGTGTGAATAATAGACCAGATCAGAACAACAACAAAAGGGAGATAAAGTATCTTCACATAAAGACATGAAAAGGATTTCGGAGTGCCTCAGTCCTTTGGGAATGCCTAGAAGGGTTCAGTTCAAAGACCTCCGAAGATGGCAGAAAAGTCAGAGAGCTCAAGGAAAGTTACATATTCATTAGTCATGTGTGAGAGAGTGCAGGGGAATCAGGACAGTTAGAAAAATATATGTTAAGAGAAAGATCAAGAAAAGGTACAGAAAACTTCATATCAAATAAGCCACGTAGTCTTCTATGCTTTTGTCTTTCATAATCTGTTGTGTTGAGCTAGGTGGAAGAGCAGAAGGTAAATGGAATGGGGGAGAAAATCGGGAAAAAGAAGTAAAACTCGTGGGTTGAGATAAGAATGGTTTAATAGAACAGAAAAGAAGAAACTAATAATGATAATGATAACACTAATAAAATGACAACAGTAGTAATAAAAGGATTGGACTGTACAAATGATGCGCAGGGCAATTGCTCACCACCCACCGACCGACACCCAGCCAGTCCCCGAGCGGCGACTCCCCGCCCCCACTTCCCAGTTCCTAAACTAGATGGGACGTCCCATGGTATGGAATACCCTGTTGGCCAGTTTGGGTCAGGTGCCCTGGCTGTGTCCTGTGCCAACTTCTTGTGCCCCTCCAGCTTTCTCGCTGGCTGGGCATGAGAAGCTGAAAAATCCTTGACTATAGTCTAAACACTACTGAGCAACAACTGAAAACATCAGTGTTATCAACATTCTTCGCATACTGAACTCAAAACATAGCACTGTACCAGCTACTAGGAAGACAGTTAACTCTATCCCAGCTGAAACCAGGACATACATCAGACTATCACCATACTGGTCTCAAATCACAGCAGTCAAAACAT
This sequence comes from Buteo buteo, assembly GCF_964188355.1. Taxonomy (NCBI): domain Eukaryota; kingdom Metazoa; phylum Chordata; class Aves; order Accipitriformes; family Accipitridae; genus Buteo; species Buteo buteo. The sequence goes on along the minus strand of NC_134175.1, from coordinate 16,577,690 downwards.
CTGCTTCATGCATTCAACTGCCAGGTCTGTACTTGGAGTACTTGAAGAAAGCCATTATAAATCTCACACCCAGTAATTTGCAGCATTTTATCACCATCCACTAGTCACTGCTCATATTGTAGCAGTCCAGTCCTTCAAGCCTTATTCCTTGTGATTTCTACTGGTAGCCCATCAGGAGCCTAACCTGCGTCACCACCTCTGTCAGCAATATGTGACTACATAAGCATTGCTTATGCCCCAGCCAAGATCAAAATTTTAAGGAACCTACTTTTTCTTTCCTAAAACTATATAGTATCTTCTAACTGTGTTTCCTAGTTCTCTGTAGTTGTATTTTCTGAATCAGATTCCAGCAAAAGCATCAAATTAAATAGTTCTAATCAGACTTGACAGTAGGATTTCCAACCACCCGTTTTGTTTGCTTTGTCATTTTTCACCTTCAATAATGAGAAGCAAAAGCTAGGGAATGTCACTTTTATTGCCTTTTTGGACAACAGTAGCTCAGGGATGGAGACTAAAACTCAGAAAAACAGCTGCAGTTGCTTGCACACTAAAGCATATTGCCTGTCCTATATTCCGATTAAAGACGGGTGTGCTGTTTTGTATTAGCTTTGTTAGTGCTGAGTTGCTGTCTTCTCTTAGCCCAGCGCAAACCTCATGGTTTTAACAGTTTTCAGAAAAGTGCATTTTGCCCTTCACCTGAATAAAATTCAAGCCTTCTTTCACCCTCCAGCACTGACTGTCATGCTAAAACCCATGCAAAGACATAGGTATATACTAACTTGAGCTGAAAATAGGTGGCTATGAGGCAGCAAAAGCTTTTTGTGGCATAGGTGGGTTTGGACGTTTTCCCTTTGCATTGGTCATGCTTCCTCTGTGTGCTAACCTACCTGTAAGAAGTTGTTTAAGGGTTTCTTCAACTGTTCTATGCTAATGCAAAATTTGTATTACATCAGGCTGATGTTTCCCATCTCAGTGGAGCTGACTCTAGTGCTTATAGACTAAAAAGCCTAAAATAGCCAGGAAGTATTTATTTTCTTTTCTGAAATTTTTCTGTGGGTCAAACTTATGAAATGGTCCTGAGAGAATTCAGTGCATCTGAATTCAATTTTTCAAATATCCTTTCAAACAGCAAGCCACCACATAACTATAGATATCTACACTTCTGCATCAAGAACTGTGTTGTATGAACATGAATTGTTTATTTCTACAAAGCTGAAAGTTGGTAGCATCAGCATTTTGAAAGGATTGATGAAAGCAAAATGATGACAAACTTTTTATGGAAGTATCTAAAGAACCACTAAAGAAAAGAAAAAAAATAAGCTACCTTTCTCTTTTGAAACTGGCATTTCTCAATGCCATACATCTTTTCAGCAATTGAAAATATAATGATAGTAGAAAGTTTCCTTTACAAATTACCACAGCATTTTTTCTACTAGAACTTCCTTATCAGGTAAAGCTACAGAAATGTTAGGATTATACTGGTTGAAATATCTTTACCATCTTCCCAAAAACACAACTCTTACACTACTTACCATCATAATTATCTTTGGCCAAACACAGTGAAAAGACACATATACGCGCCAGGAGGACAAAACGGTGGCATTTGATGGTATTTCAGATATGCTTGCCGTTAACAGCCGACTGGGTGAGGTTTGTTTCTTTAGATGAACTTTCACAAAACACACACTTTCTAATACTAAGTCTGGAGCCTATAAATCTACGAGAGAAATCTTAACTCAGGCATGAACACTTTATTTAAAAAAACAAACAAAAAAAACCCCACCCCACCCCACCCCAAAACCCACAACTTTAAAAGAATTTTGCTTATTATTGCTACACTCTCTATTGGCAGCTTCTGATAGCCCAATAGTAATCTTATTGAACCAGAATTGATTTGTTTATAAAATCCAGGACAGTCTCACACAACTAATGAAGTAGCTGATGCTTATTCTAGTACACACAGAAGTTTTTACATGGGGCATCATGAAAAGTTTATGAATTCACTGAGGTTGAAGAGAAGACAAGAGAACAAGAGATAGACATTAAAATTCACATAAATTGGATGAACTTCTCATGTACGAATAAAGGCAACTTCCTGAGAACTCTCAAATCTGTTTCATAGCATTAGCACTTCATAAAAAGTCTCAGAATTCTGTTTCCACTTCATTTCAAAATATACCCCCGACAGAGCATCTCCCCAGGTAAACACCACACTGATTTTATCAGTAAAAAGTACCAGCCAAAAAGAAAAAAAAAAGTCTTGAAATATTCTTCTCCATTGACAGCTGAACAATTTGTTTCAATTTGTAAGGACAAATATTTTACCATGACAGATATTTTTAAAGCTAAATCAAGGCCTGACCTCACTATCTGCAAATGCAATATACATTTGCAAACTAAATTATGAAAGCAAAATTCAGTAACTACATCTCCAAGTGCCTGATTCACTCTTTGATACTTATTAAAAAAACCTAAGATTTGTCAAGACAAGTGTAAAACTGTGGGCAAAACATTAACTCACATGAAGAAAGTCATTATTCTTCTGAATATTTACTCCCTACCTGACAAGTCAGTCCAAAGATTTAATCCCCAAACAGCGGGCCATCTTACATATAATTGCTCACATTAACTCCAGTGTTAATACCAAAGTATGTAACGTTGTGATAGATTTAAGGTCTTAAGACATATTCATACCTTTTTGGTTAAACAATAGATTGGAGCATGCAAGGTTATGACATTTGTTATTTTTGGCAAAGGTTTATAAAGGTTTGCTATGTGCAGTGAATTAAAATGCAAGTCTCCTTAGTATAATAAAGGCACATGGACACAGTGCTGAAAATTTATCCAAAGTATAAAAATAAATGAATAAATGGTTGCATTCTTAACATATTCACTGACTTGTATGCTTCTAATTTACTATTCTCATCCATCCTATTGCTAGAGGATTCATTTAGTAAAAGCTTATTTCACAGTGAAGACCAAAACTATTAAGGAAGGAAGCAATTCTTTCCACTACTTTGAAAGACAAGAGCTTGACATGCTGTGTATACTGCCTGAATTTAAAGATATTTAGTTTGTCTTTCAAAGGAAGATTGTGACAAAGCTGTCTTAATGTAACCCATCTTTCAATCACAAGTTATAATAATCATGAGATACAATATTCCTGGCCTGTGTCTACTGACTTTATTTAATATAAAATGCATCAGTCAGCAATGTTGGACTCCAGCTCCCATTTGTCTGCAATATCAAATCATCTGGTAATGCAAATAAAAGCACAACACATCACAACTTGTAGCTCAAGCTTCAGACTGCAGAATAATGGTATGAAATAATAACTGACACATTTAAGTTTAGGATAGTTCCAAAAATAGTTAATGCTGCATACCATAAAGAAATATTAATAGAACAGGCCACTTAAAGATCAGAGCACCTGTGCTTTTTATCACTACAGTTCAGCATTATATACTTGCATATCAATGAAATATGTCATCTAAGACATAGTGCTGTTTTCTCATATGGAAACAGCCTTTTTCATTTAATTTAAACTGCAGTTCAGCAATTTGGGGTGTCATGGTAAAAACTGCTTACCTTTGTACAGGTTTATTTCTATGTCCAGTTATAGCTGATATTTTACTCGGTTAAATCTCTTCTTTTCCCCTCCACATGCCATTTTTACTCTTAAAAGCACAGACCCAGTAGAGCAAGGAGCATGTGAGCAAGTCACTTGTCACCAGAGCCATCAAAGCTGTTTACTATGATCAGAGTGATTATATTATTATCCATGTTAGTTCATTAATGATAAATGATGCAAAAGGAGCAAACGACTGAGTTGGGCTCTCGGATCTCCATTTGAATTTCCATTAAGGCAGCAAATAGTTCTGTGAACAGTAAAACTACTGAAAGTGTGTCCCTGGGGATTTATGCCTTGTGGTTCAACTACCAGTTGTCCATAAGTGCCAATTCTCACTGAGCTTCCTCAGTGAGAAACAGTTTGAGAGAGTATTTCTGTGTGGATGCTCTGGTGTCTAGTAAGAGCTGAGCTGCCAATAAACTCTCTCATGTATTTGGATTCCCGTTTTCATTGAACATGCAGCATTTTAGAGGCAACATAAAAGTTACAGAACTATAACATGCCTTACAAATTATCTTTTTGTAGCTGATACTACATAAAAGAACAAGCTTTACTAATACAGCATCCATACACTGCAGAATCTCCCACTCTTTCCAGTTCTTTCTAAAATAACATCTTATATAAGACAAGTCAAATGCTTTCACTGGCAGTCGGGAATTTGGGGAAAACATTTTGACCTCATAAAAGTATAACAGCATTTAATTAGAAATTACAACATACACCTTAAACAGTCAAATATTCAACAAATTATTTTGTTCGTTTCATTAAATATTTCAATAAATGTTTTTTTCCTGCAACTAGTGTACCTGATTTTAATTCTCACACCTATAAAACACAGTCCAGCCAAAGTGAACATTATCTACATGATTTCCTAGTAATTCACAATAAGACTGATGTAATAATTGAATTTTTTTAAGCAATTATGTTTAAGCTACAAGCATATGAAGCTTTTGTAATGAAGTGTAACAAAAATCAGGTAGAGCAGATCCTTGCTGAAAGCTGAACACATGTACACATTTTTGCCACAAAAAAATCATATCAATCACTCAGAAAAATGATCAATAGAATAGAATATTTTCATCAATTGAACTATAAAACTGCAGGACAGACATCAAAAAGCTGATGTCCTGGCGATGACTGTATGTCTTATTCATTTACAATTTTGAATCACTTTGGACTTTTTGGTGCTAATTTGCATAATATAAGCACAAAAACATTCTCCAACAGTTACTCAGACCAAAACGCCTTGGTGGACTTATTCCTAAAATGTACCTCTGAAAGTGAGACTCTTGCTCTCCACAAAGTGTTAAGTGGATTCTGATGATGCAATACGAGCCTTTGTTGACAATTTCATTTCCAATATGTTGTCACTGTTGGCAGAATGAAAACAATTTCCCACTCATGTTAGATCCTCCTATTGTCTTCTGAAGAACTTAAAAATAAGTAGAGAACATTTTATATGTTTGAAGTAACATTTCACTGACTTATGAACATTAATGACAATATTAACTTAAAATGTCAATACATATATATACATAAAGGTACATGTATACATATTTTTATGTGTAAAATTTACACACCTACAAGGGTGAATGACTAAAAATTACATACATATGCATATAAATATATAGACCTCACAGATATAGGCATAGTTTTCCTCCACAGCTAGAACACCAAAATGCAATAAATCCATTTATAATCATCCACCAAGCACAAGAAAAGTTTCCCATAAATGTTGTCATTTGACCTATTCAGAAAAAGTCACCAAAATGCCATCGATCTCTCATTGGATTTTGATTACACACACTTTGAACCAAGGATCTTTACATTTACTGCTCTCGTTTATCACAGAACGTTGATTACAGGAAACATCCAAATTCTGACATTTCAAACGTCAGTTTGCAGTTTTTAAAAATTCCCCTCCATTATTTATTTTACTGCATGCTCTGTTCCACAGGTAGTCCATTAAAAACACAAGTTTACTTCTTGATATAAATAATTTATATCAAAATCTCAGATTTGAGTGGAATTAAAAAAATACTAAAATGAAAGAAAACTGATTATGCTAGTTATTCATCAGGGGAAAACATTTTGCTCAAGATAAACATCTTCAAGTTTATATAGATGTAGGGGTAGTTGACGAGTATTTTTGGTTTTACAAATTATATGCTAGATAAAGGTGTGATACCAAACTTGAAAACAAGTGGTGTGTATAGTTTTAATTTCTGAGTTACCACATTGCCACGCATAATGTCAGTAGCATTACATCTCCGCAAATTCCTTGAGTTCTTCAAGTTCATACTTAGGCGACACAGCAGGCATGTCTAATCAGCTCCTAAATTCTGTTTCAACATTTCAGTGAAACACATTATCTTATTAAATGCTTATAAAATAAATGTCTTCTCCCATACATTTTAGTTATTTGAACTATAATGAATGCCATGGATTACACAGGAAAAATATAGAACTTATCCAAAATCTTAATTTGGTGTTCTGTTGCAATAATAAAGTGAAATAAATTTTGATAGTTCTGAGCATTAACATGATAATTTATCAGGAAAGGGGAACACTCATCTGTGATTTATTTGTTTCTTAGAGACAGAAAGGTATTTGCTTCCCTTACCAATACTAATTCTGGGATCCTTGTAGAAAGGTATTTCTAATTGAGCTTGAAAAAGTCACAGGTGTACATCTTCACATAGACACAGCAACCTGTAAAAGGATATTAAAACGTGAATGGCTTTTTATGTGCCTTATCAACTATTATACAATATGCACAAATGCCACTAAGTGCATTTGCGAGATCACCTCTAGGCTTTCCCTTTCCCTCCCTGCCACCTGCCCTGGGATTTTGCCACAAAATCATATTGCCCTTTTAATTAACTACGGATACTTAACTTCAAGAGAGACTGGTAAATTCTGAAGTGGTAGGTCCCTTGCTCTATAACTACTTCACATAGATGAACCCTGTACAGCTGTTAACCTCAGTGGCCCTTTTTATAACGTCTCTTTTACCTAAGTGGCTCAGACCAAACCTGGTGAGCTCCGCTGACCTGCGTTAACCAGGCATTTGTATGCATCTCAGCAGGTATCAACCTGTTAGAAGAAAAGCTATCGGACTGTGGTAGAAATACACCATTCTTAAACTTTGAGTAACAAAACATGAAACCTAACAACCTGTCTCACAAAATTGTATTCAGGAATCCTAAAGCATGTTTTTTGGTACACACTTTCATGGGTTGAGTTGACCTGTGGTGTTACATCTTGACTTTATTTTGAGCGCATAATTATACACTGAGGTATATTTTCATAGAGACTATATGGGATATCAGGGCTTTGCATAATGCAGTGTTGCAGAGTAATGATATAGTTAATCCAGAATAGCTGAATAAATACCAAATAAAATCAATCTTATAACTCTAGTATTGCCCCAGGACCACAATAACATATGCCTTTTCCCTTCAGAATATTTGGTCAGTGCACTTTAAAATGCATAACATAAATATGCTCAGGACTGGTGTTACAACTTCTTGTGTAGGAAACAGTTTCTATATCAACATGTCGTACTGGCTGCCATTCCTGAAAGCTATTTTTATTTGATTGCAACACACACAGTTGAGGTCCAGAATCACTAAAATCTCTCAGCTGTTTTAATGCCATAGAAGATGGTAAGAACAACAAAGTGCCATGACCAAAATGTGTATAAACTGTTGCTTCTGAACATAGAGACTCACAGATGCAGGATCAGACCTCTGATGTACCCATGTAACTTGTCTACTACAAGGCATGGAAGAAATCTCCCTGCATTAGTGAATTCCTACATGTTAAAGATCAAAATGAAAAAGAAAAAAAAAACAAACATGTGCTTTCTATCCCCACAGCCCAGACATTTTTAACTTGTATTTTTTTAGAGAGCTAGAGGATGTCAGATGTCTGCTGTTCTTTAAACCAAGAATTGAACTGGTCCCTCGGGTCGTTCAGATTTGAGAAATGAAAAAACACTTTTAAATCACTTCCTTCTCCATCTTTTCTATGCCCTGCACTGATTGTGGGTTTTCCGGCTTCATAATTCAAAGGAACAGAGAATTCTAAGCCACAGCTGGCACAATATCATACTCCATTTCATTAGTCTTTTTAATACAGATTAATAATATTCTCTCATGTTTTGATGGGATGATTACACTTCCTTATGCATCACGAGAAGCACTTTCTCTAGACTACATTCCAACTAGTGCTGTAGGATCATCCAGGAAGAGCTGTTAGGAGTTCTTTTATGTCTCTGTGTTTGATAGACATAGGGTAAGTACACAGCAACATAACAGGGAGACCACGTGCTATTCTTTTCTCCCATAAACTATCCTTTGCTTTTCTCCTGCGCTGAACCATGCAGCCCAGCTCAGCACACTGAGATGCAGGGAACAGAGACATTAGGGAGAAGATGAAAAAATTGACAGAAGGTACATTTTCCACTGGCAGGTAACATTTTATCCACACAGATTACCCAAGATGTACTTTACACATAGTATTTTCTCAATCCTCATTCAGAAATATTTAGGATTTTGTAGTGTTCTCAATGTTGCTTAGATTGCTGTTAATCTTAGCAATATAAACAAAGTTAGGTAAACACTAACGAGCTATACCTTTGTTACAGTATCCATCTGAGCAATGTATGTATTTATAGCATTACAGCTTTTAATTATGCATTAGATTGAGTAGTCTGGATTTACTTGCAGCACCTTGATACTCTATGAAAAGTTAACTTTAGAATTGAATGGGACAGCTATATTTTGCCTGAACTAATTTGCCATGTTAAATGTAATTGAGCAACTGGAACATTTCCTACATCTAATATTCTAAGGAGAATTACAAATGCAAACTACCTGAATGGGCTGTTCAACACTCACCACAATAGCATAATGCAATTCTTTTTATGTCCCTTAACTCAGTCCACTTCATAAAATGAATTAATTTGTGCTGTAGATATATCAACTGTTTTGCATTGCATTTGACATGAAAACTATTGTTAGCTGAGTAACATTTTCCTATTGCTGAAATGTACTTATGTACTAAACCGGTTTTAAAGATTTTCATTAGCATGTTTAATAGGTACTGGCTTTGATCTCAGATATCTACAGCAGAAGGAGTTCTTTGGAACACCATGCCTCAGAAGATGTATTACAGACTAAAACAGAACAGACACCTCAGTGTCAGCTACAAAGGGAAAAAAGGAAAGCATGCAATGTTAGAAAGAGGATGATATGCTCCAAAAATACAATGCTAAACTGAGCTATCTGTTTTCCTTGTTCTGTTTCACAGTTTCATATAGTTTAATTTCACCATTATTACAATTCATTGAGTTGGGACAATTTTAAAGCCATGTAGGTACTTTCAAGATACACAGCTGTATGATACAACCAACTAGAGATGGAACAAAAATCCCAGTTCTCCGAATAGATACAGCGTAGGTCTCAACAGAAGTACAAGTCACTACCAGTTGTACAAAACCTCAAATCTGAGTCCAGCTGAACAGTGGAATGTCTGAATCTGAACCCAATTACTGAAAGGCTAATTTACCTCCATTTCCCTCTGCTACAGAATCATGCAGTGAAACTAGCTACACTGAAAACTGACTATACAGAAAGACATATTTTCATATTCAATGGGGTGTCCTCTATTTCTCTATTAAGAACAGAGTTTCTGACGACTTATGAAAACCACATTTTATTTTCAAACAGCAGTAAGTACCGCTGAGATAATATCCTCAAGAAGAAGGAATGGGCTAGACCCTCAGAAACATGATTTATTTGTACTGTTTTCAACCCCCTTACTTGTCTAATAAAATCCCTTTTTTAAAGCATATATATAAATGTAGACACTTCAGTAAGCTTTTTCACAATCCATGATGGGCCAAATCTCTCAGGAAACCTTAATTCCCTGATACAAGCAGAGAATTTGGCCTAATGTTATCACAAAGAAGAGTTTAGCATGAACTACTCAGTATTATAAAAGTTGCTGGCAGTTTATAAACACATCCTATGTATTGTAATTCCAGGGTTGTTTTGTTTTGAAAAAAGGTCTAACTTATAACCACTCCAACTGATTGTATTCCTTTCACAATGGCCTTTATTTAAAATAGCACAACCAAATATGCCCTATTAGAGAAGGAAAAAAGTTCTAATTTGTAAAATTCCTCTTTGCCATAAAAGAACTCCTCATAAGAACATTCTGATCAGAAGTCATATGCTTAAAGTCCATTCTTCATAGCCAGAAGTCTGTATATAATTCTCTAATTGCACTTAACGGACTGCTTCAGGACATGACAGGTATATGCAGGAGTTAAATTCAGTGAAAATCCTACATGCTACTTGGGTTTAGTTCAAAACTTTTTTTTTTTTAATTGGAGAATAGGAACTTTTTGGACTGGTTCAATATTTCTTGTGTTAATAAGCATTTTTGAGGCAGGTACACCCACACACTCTGCTCTATGTACAACAGAGAACTCAAACGCGTTAACAGAACTTGCCAACTATCAGTTTAGCCAAGATATTAGCACTGTTTGTACCAATGAACACTGAGTGTCAGCATTAGATAAACCACTTAAGAGATTATTGTGGAGAATAGTCTTTCATGATGCTGAAAGCAGACAGATTAGAAGGCTGAGCATATCTTTCAAACTCAACCACTGTGTAACTATGCTTTTATCTATTGTACACTCTCCTTACACATTTTCTTTTTACAGTTTTTTATCTTGTGTAGCAGACAGAAAAAGCTTTGGAAAACAAAAAAAAAGAATCAAGCTGAGGCCAAAGATGGTTGAGCTTTGAAAAATTAGATGATTTTGGTTCCAGTGAAGGTAATTCCAAAATTGTCTTTAATGGATCTACAATTTGAGAATTTAAGTACCTAAGACACTGGAAACACTCACGGACTTAATTTGAACCTCATGGTGGTGTTTGAATCTGTGCTGGAAATCTTTCTGAGAACAGAATCTATCTGCCCTCCTACTTTTTATTAAGCCAGAAACATTGTCAGAATTGCTTTTTTAGTGATCCTTGGGAAACTATTCCTTCAATAAAATGGTAAGTTCTAGGCACCAGTAGCCCAAGAGTTAATTCAGCTGACTATTGCTCACTACGTGACTCGATTTCAGCATCTAACCAGGAAAATCACAATTGCTTTGTCACTGAGACAGGGTTTACTTCTGAAAGGCCAGCAAGAATTTCATAACCAACACACCAAATTTCAGAAGACTACAAAGAGAAAGATCAGATTATGCATAAAGACAAGATTGACCACAAGCTTCATAAGCTTTTCATGTTGTGCTTGCAGTCTTTGTTAAGCAAGAGGACAAGAAAAAGGAAGTCCAACCACATACAATTACTTGGTCATGCAACACAATCAGGCTTGCAGCAGTACCTGTGCTTCACGTCTGCCTGTTGATACCAGTGTAATTTTTAAACATGAGCTGTGAAAAACTGCTTAATGGCAGGTTAATTTTATTTATTCTTATGCAGCCTGCTATTGTAAAGGAATAGCAGTAAGCCTGAAGTCGGAAGGGTGACTTAAATTGCCTTCTTTTTACAGATTTTGTCTATTTTTTTTTTCTAGTTGGAAAGCTGTGGTATTTCTTGTGCTTCAGCCTTGTTACACTCTTCACTGAATATAGAAGTCTATATTCAGATATCCCAAGAACAAGGCATACTGTGCACTTTCATCATAAGGCCATCTCTGATACAAGGTGTCTGTATACTTTGGCTTTCAATTCTATTAAAGTTTATAATAAACAACCCTCTATAACATCTCCTCACAGTGGGAAGAAAATTACTGAGCTCAGCAGAGCAGTTTTTGGGAGATGGTGTGCGTACATAAACCAGCTATGCGGAGCAGAGCGTCTCGTACGTTTGCAACTCTTGACCGTTTCAAGGGTACTCATGGGCTGCAGTACCACTATTTTCCATTTTCACTAAAGTAATTGACACAAGAAGAGAATCACGTTGTGTCACTTGCTGTTCTCACAGCCTTTGTCTGAAAAATAAAGACTCGGGAGTACAGTATCTCATTTGTCAGGAAATTGGTAGAAAGGCAGTGTACTTTCAGCTTTTCCCATATTCTGTAGTTTGATTCTCATCAGTTTTGATTTTTATTTTCTAAAGGCTACAAAGAGAAGAGAAATGGTAATCAGAAGGAAATAAAGATTTCACACCACGAAATACCTTGCACATGAATGTATTACAACGGTCATGCCCACAAAGATTGCTCTGGCAGATGGTGGGGAAAAATGAACAACAGTATTTCTCTCATGTCTCTATTTTCCTCCCTAATCGGCTTCCTTAGGAATAGTCCCTTCACCAAAATAAAAACCATTCAGTTATCAAGGAATATCATTCTACAACCATAGTTTACATTTAATGCTCAGTCTTTATATGCTGTCAAACCAAGATAGGAATGTAGTCCATTAAATTTATGAATCAGTAGTAAAATAGAGACCAAGGTACAATTAACTAACGTTCAAATTTAATAGCTAGTGGTTTTTTAAGTAATTTATGCTATACCAATCAAAGAAAAAAAAATTTGAAATTTATTCAAATTTTATCCCCTGAATGAACCAAACTATTGAAGAGCAGAGGAACGCGAGTGGCTCACGGACTGAGACTACATGGGCAAACTTTAGCCAAAATAAATGAGGCATTCATTCATACAGAAGAGGGATTTAAGGTGGAAAGATAGATACAGCCTTAGGACATTGTCACTGTAACAAGTAGAGCTCAATACAACGCTGATGGGACCAAATTCTAAACAGTACACACATTAGCATTAGCCAAAATTAAAACCTCCATAGGATGGCCGAAGTAGCCAGTGGGCTTACTTATGCATTTGCATTTTAATTGCATTACAGGAATTGTTGCTGACTGGCATGAAACATTTGCTCTTGTGGATTGCCAGGGTGAAAGAGCAAGAAACTGGCAACGCTTTTGTTTCCCCTTTTGCCTAAAAGGCCTATCAGGGTCTCTAAGACCCAAAGGTTCCCTTTTACAGGAGCAGACTTAAAAACCCTACACCAGCTTACCTGAAATCCACAAAATTGACTGCACCTCTCTTCACCTTTTCTAGTCATTCCCATTGCTTGCTTGTCTCTTACTGTAGATATATTTATTTTCTTTCTTCACTGGTTCTCAGAATAGTCAAGAGTGCATAGCAGCCTCCAAATATCTGCTTTCAAAGTAACCTTGAGGAGGAAAAAAAAAAGCTCTGACATTTTATGGACAAAGACACTTTTAAAACTTTCTACAATAATTTGCATTGAGCTTACTGAATCCACTGTCTCTCACATGATTGACTCATTGCTTCCCATCAGTGAGAATGATTTCCAATATTTTTCAGAAAAAAATACAATGTCAGTAGGGTGCAGTCAGACACAATGGCTGTGAATAACCTAATAGACTGAATTACTCTTGCACAATTCTCTTTGCCCTGCAAAAAGAGACATTGGGGTATCAATTAGGTTCAGTAAACATTTCATTTAAAGTAAAGAAATGGAAGAATAATCAATTTCTTTGGAGTATGGTGGCAGCATAGGTAACAGTGCAACTAGGAAGAGAGAAATGTTCTGGAAGACTCATTTACATAAGAAATTGTATCATGTGACCTTTTATTAGATCTGAATCTGTAAGAGCTATCACTATGTGAATTCATAATTCTCATGAGCAATTCCTCATTTGAGTAAGGGCTATTTGCAGCAAATTATTGCGCTGGGCTCAATGACTCCCTAGAAAGGGTCAGTGAGAACAGAAATTATAAATACAATGGACAAGTGCTGAGTACTCAAGCCCAGTGAATTTTATATCATAGCTATATTAAGTGTTAACTTGCTACAAAAGGAAATATCTGAATGCTAACATCTACCCAAGTCTGAGTATCTTAAGTAGCTTTTGGTTTTTCATTTTGTACAAAATTACCCTTAGCAATATATCAGTAAATTGAAGATGTATACATGTATAGCCACATATTTCTAGTTCTCTCGGATGTCACAGGACTCTCAAACAATGATTATTATTAGAAGCATTGATGTACAGCTTTCCAAGAAAATTTAAGTAGAGAAGATGGAGATGGTAACAAATAGATATGTGCAAGCTAGGGAAGATGATGGAAATGGTAACAAATAGATATGTGCAAGGTTGGCATTGCCAGTCTTTAGCATGTGGAGGGAATAGCACAGAGATACAGAAAGAAACAAGGTGGGTAAACTGGGAAAATATTAAGGGGAAATCATGAGCTGAAGAGAGAAGGTTCAAGAGGCATCATAGCAACAAAGAATAATTTGAAACTGATACAGATTTAAGGATACAAGATGGATGTCTTGAAGCTACCGAGGAACAAGAGCACCTGGTAACAGTGCAACGGAAACACTGTTAGCGAAGACTCCCTTTATTTCCAAGATTGTCAAAATATACCTTTTTGCAGTAATTTCCTTGAGTTTTTTTAGCATGTTATGTTGCAACATGCACAGATATTTCTTCTGTGATTTCAGTGCAATCCTTGGTAGCCCACCAATAAAATTATTTTCTCTTTACAGCAATAGCATCGTTCAGTGACTACCCCAACAACTTCAGCCAAAAACAGTTCTCCATACACTGCCAAATCTGAAATGCCACTGTCAATGAAGGATGAAACCAACTAGCACTGATTTGTTTCTCCGAGAGCTTGGTGTTAAAACATCAAAGGGCTTTCTAATAAATGTGCCAACTTTTGAGAAAAACAATTTTCCAGTCTTCAAAACAATTGCATGTTATAACCTTATCTTTTTCCCAATCAGACTATATTATTTTTACAATTAATCATAGTTATTAATGAGTATTTCTCAAAAAAAAAATTAAAGCTTTGAGCATGTGTTTATAATATAGCACATACAGATAAATACAAATAATATTTGCTCTTGTTTTTAATTTTTAGATTCAGAGCATTTGGTAATAGAAAACATCATATAGCGCTAAGGACCTTTCTTCTTGCTTTGCAGCTTGAGGGATGTTTTTATCCTCTGTTTCGTTCTGGGAAACTGCATAAAACCTTTTTTACTTTGGATTTTTTGAGGGGAAGGACAGAGTGAATAAAATTTTGCTCCTACAGGAATAAAGGCACCTTTTCTATCACACTTCCAGCATAAAACAGTCATAGTAGGATGATTCTTAGTTTCATGGAGATACAGTATTGTATTTCCTATATTGACGATTCAGTCTTCTGTCTAAAGATCATGACAGCATTTGCCATTAACCTCTAGTTCAACTGTATGACTGTCTAAATTAAATCATATCACTAATAATCTTCCACTCCATCCTGGGATTTTATACCTGCTTGAGAAGCAATGTGCTTTGATTTTACTAAACGTATCTGCACATCCAGATATTGGTTAAGTTTATAAGAGTATTTCTATGTATTATGTAGTCACTCTTTGCTATGTGTCCTTTTTAGCACTCAAATGAAAGCCTAAGTGGCAGATCAGTTATCCTGCAAGCTCATCCAGACCAGTTTTCTGACTTCAACAGTGGCCATTAGCAAACTATGCATTAATGGGCTAATAACTCAGGCACCATTCCTAAAAGTACATCCTGGAGGCAGCTTTATATAACATCACTGAAGTGACAGAAAAGCACAAAATTATTACACTTTTGAAAAGAAGATGCTATTGAAACACACAGCCCACCAAAACAGTGACAAATCTCACAGTCCAAATTTCTGTCCGCGCTAGACCTGAATGCAATCGTCACATTAGGCTCACAGTTAGGATACCCAGGGACAGCAACTCAGCATAAGCTTTTGGGGTAATAGATGAGAAATAAAGTAATTAAATACTAAGACTGGTCAGAAATGTTCCATTTCCTAAAACTGAGGTTCTGAAAAAATATCATGGAAAAATCTGTTTCTACAGAAAAATGAATACTCATCTGAAAACCTGAAACTGCCAAAATAGTTGGCTTTCTTGAACAGGTATCACAAATGTTTTCTAGGATTCCCAAGAAAACTTAGGAGAGTTTGGATTAATATTCAGATGAGCCCTCTCAATAAAAGAGTTGATTTACTGGCAATCTGAATATATATATACACACATATATACACACATGTATGTATATTTTATAGCTTCTTGAACCAAAAGGTAGAACATTCAATGCTATAATCATATGAACCAGCACTGTTATTCCAGTTAGTGAAATAAATTATAGGCATAAGCCCGTTGTCTAACTACAGTTTCCATTAAGAAAACCATTCCCAATGCAGATGCCAGAGTGAACAGAGTGCTCAGAGTTGTTAATAAATACACTGAATTAGAAAATGTCTCTATATGAACAATACATCTGAGCTAGCCAGATTAGAGGATTATGTTTCCCACTGCAGCAGTTCATATTATGGTGACACAGAAATGTCAAGAATAACAGAAGTTACTGCTGAGGCATTTGAAAAACTGAAATTAAAAACCATGACTTTAAAACAAACAAAAAAAAAATTAGAAAGATTCACAAAACAAATTAAGCAAAACACTGCAGAAGTAAATAAAACCTGAGTAGAAGTTACTCAACTGAATTGACAAAAGTCATTAAAAGATCAGGTCTCATACCATTCTGCGTCATGCACCAAAAACAGGGGATCCGTTTTCTAACCTGCAGAAAGGGGGGCATTTAAGATAAATTTAATCAGTTTACCTCTTAGTAATTCAAAACTTTCTAGAAGTATACTTGCATCTAGGGAAGGTTACAGAATGTCTCTTTGAGAAAACTAGTTAGTCATCTTGCTCTCAAAAGATTGGAGGGGGGTTGGGGGGTGTCCTCATGTCATGGTTTAACCCCAGTTGGCAACTAAGCCCCACACAGCTGCTCACTCACTCCCCCCTGGTGGGATGGGGGAGAGAATCAGAAGGGTAAGAGTGAGAAAACTCATGGGTTGAGATAAAGACAGTTTAACCGGTAAAGCAAAAGCCACGCACGCAAGCAAAGCAAAACAAGGAATTCATTCACTACTCCCCATCAGCAGGCAGGTGTTCAGCCATCTCCAGGAAAGCAGGGCTCCATCACGGGTAACAGTTACTTGGGAAGACAAACGCCATCACTCTGAACATCCCCCCGCTTCCTTCTTCTTCTTCTTCACCCAGCTTTAAATGCTGAGCATGACGTCATATGGTCTGGGATATCCCTTAGGTCAGTTGGGGTCAGCTGTCCCAGCCATGTCCCCTCCCAACTTCTGGTGCAGGCTCAGCCTCCTTGCTGGTGGGGTGAGAAGCAGAAAAAGCCTTGGCTCTGTGTAAGCACTGCCCAGAAATAACTTAAAACATCCCTGTGTTACCAACACTGTTTCCAGCACAAATCCAAAACACAGCCCCATACTAGCTACTGTGAATAAAATTAACTCTACCCCAGCCAAAGCCAGCACACCTCAGAAAGAAGATCCTCATGTAAAACAAGCCAAATTGTCTAAACACATAAACATCTCGCTTTGAAACCTCATCTCATTTCCTAAAACTATGTTCCTGTTTGTTTTTATTGTGGTTACCATAAAAACAGTATTTGTTCCATCTTGCAATTTTTACTAATAACTGCAGAGTAAGTTGCATGTTAAGTTACCACATCAAGAGTAAAGAAGCCAAGACTGCAAGTTTTGGCATTTTACTGCTGCCAGCCACAAAAATTTAAAACATGCAGAAAGAGAAATACAACTACAATAGGAAAAAAACCCCAAACAAACTAAAGACAAAGCTCTGTCATTACTTCTTATTAACTCTTCAGTTCTATGTCATATCCTTCTTGCAAGCGCCTCAGAGCATTCTTCTTGTTTCCCATTGCTTCTCCTCTGTGTCTCCACCTCCTGGTCTACTAACTCCCAGCAATAATCTCCTTCCTTTATATTCCATTTCACCTTATGTCTTCTCTTGCTTGCTTTCTCACTCCACCAGCTCCAACTGCATCAATTTTGTACTTGCATAAGCTACCCAACTGATAACTCCTACCCTCCCTTTTCCTTCCAAACTTAGTGTTTATCAAATTTTTTCACTAGGCTACACCTCCTGCCTAGATCTTTTCTAAGCCTACTACTGCAGACAGTGCTTTTGCTGCCAATATGCTTTACCTTGGTGGGTGCACAGGCTCTGCACCTCTACCCTCCCAGCGGCCAAGCCAAATGTGGGCAGTACAAGCTGCTCCGTTCCCCTCCAAAACATCCAAAAGTTTTTACTGGCTGAAACACCACCTCCCCTTCCTGCAGGCTGTGGAAGGGAAACACTGAGCTATTGTGAAGTTTCCACTCCCAGCAAAGACAACAAGCTTTTCAACCTCAAGTCAAACTGAGAAATCTGCTTCTCACGCTAGGGGACAGAAAGTAATGTAGTTGAGAGTCACAAACTAGATAACGACTTTAATATTGGGATTAGAAAACATAAGAAAAACTACAATTACTAGAAGTTCACATTTAAAAAAAAAGATCAGCCTACCCATAATTTATGGAAAATTCTTCGGTTCAAAAAAGTGGGAATTACTATCTTTTATGAAGTTAATTACAGAGTATAAACAAGGTAACTGATGTCTTTGAACTACCATAGCCTACTCTGAATTTAATAAGTATTTGCTTTCATTTTTCTGAGAGCTGTTGTTTCAACAGTTTCTTTTGCATTATTGAAAATAATTTTTTAAAAAAAACATAATGCTTATATGATTATTAGGACCATAAATAATACAAGAAACTTTATGAACTCTATAACATGTTATATAAACTATTACTGTGCAATTTAAACTAACATTTGAGAGACTTTATTTTCAACATTTCTTTCATTTTCTTCAGACTTCTGACACAAACAGCTTCTCTGACTCATCTGTCTCCCCCGTCTCCTATCATTGCTCTTTTTGCTGACTCACACAGTATCACTCTTCTACTTTAAATCACAAACAATGTTGCTATGCTAATGCCACATACGTAATAACCATCACATTCTTTTCTTTCTTTTATAACTTTGCATAGTCACAAGGTAGTACCATAATATAGGAAAGATTCAAACATCATTGTCCTTTCCTTTGCCTTTTTTATCATCTCTTTGCAAGTGAAGATACTTTTAATAATCTCCCTAGTCTTTTGTGGCCATATGAGACAGCAGTATTGCCCAGTGAATTGTAACCAAATAACACATTTCCTTCTTAGTTTTTTGATCTGTTACAAAGGTCTAATTTCTATTTTACCAGAAAAATCTTAGTTGTGAATTAAGCAACAGGGATTTCTACTTAGTCATATCTAACTCTGCAGGCAGGTTGTTCCTTCATACCCCATTTCTAGCAATGAGACAGTCCCAAGCTGCTACTATCACATAGAGGATCCTTAGATAAACCTGTCCTGAGTTTAGAAAGAGTTTACATGTTTATCCTGAATAGGTGGAGCTACCACCTTGCTCTGAACAGGGCACACTTACTGGTTACAAGATAAATCTATACATAGCAACATGACAATTTAGGAAAAAAAACCCCAAGAATTAGAGAATAAAATAAAGACCCCAGATTAATGACACTTTTTTCTTGATTGGCAGTTGCTCAGCCCAGACGATGCCACAGCAGATCTTCCTGTAGCCCACCAAACTCTGTCTAGAAGAATGGCATTGTACATGATGGCCAGTGCCTCTCTGTACAACACCTCAGAGCCCTCCCACCCTGAGGCACAAACACACACTCCTTTTCTTGAGGAAAATCAATTCAAGTGTGTTTGTGAAGCACAGCAAGATCCAGAAGGGAGACTTGGCTTTGGCATTGCAATAACCAACTCCTTGGCTTCCTACTGTCTGATGTAAACTACTCTCCCCAGCTAGATAGATCACTTTACAAAACTTGGAGAGAAACTGAAACCTAAGGATCAAGCCTCAAAAGTCAGTAGACTGAATAGAGGCCCATTCAAATTAGATCACTGTAAAACACCACCCTCCCTTAACCACCTGAAGAACTTGGATCTTGTTGCTTGCCTGGAGAAGTTCACCACCATCTCTATGATTGCCACCAGCAAACTTTGCTTTCTCTTTTGGAGAAAGACCAGTAGCCCAAACTGTCTACAGCATCTCCAGGTAACTGTGTGAGCCCTAAATCAGCGAGAGATCTGATCCTCTCTTTGGGCAAGATACCACACCTTAGGGGTGGGGGTTAACCACCAGGCAAAAGGAGGTGCAACCTATTGACCCAAGCCATTTGGGCTCCTCTGCATATGAAATAAACTTAAGTACTTCTGCATCCAGCCCTAATTCAAAGATCAGCCCTTTGCCTTCCTCTCCCACTAGCACCATTTAAAAAAAAGAAAAGCTCTGTGTCTTTCATTACCTGCAGAAGACTGAGATTTGGGGGGTTGATACAGGCATGTCTGACTGATTTTTCATATTAAGGGGAACCTGGAGAGACATATAAAAATGACATCTGGAGCTCTTCCTTCCATGAGCATTCCTTAAGTGTCTGTTAGTGAATCAAATGATTCTATTACAACCCTGTTTGTTGGTGTGATTTTATGTTGTCCTACATGGTTTTATATGTTTGGGTCTTTTTTAACTTACGTCTAAGTTAGATGTATTTTGTCACAGTTGTGCTGTCCCTCAGTGAGACACCCATTGCCTACAATGAAACGACATTGGGCTCTATCTCTGTGCATTAGAAGGTCATATTAACCAATGAATTGTATTGCTTGCTTTTATTCTGCTGAATAAATTGAATATTTCGTTCCATTCTAAAACCTTGGTTTAGAACTTCTCACAGACATGGCAAATTGCTGTGGGATTTTTGTGGCAGCAGCCTGGTGCATCAGTGCTGTATTTTAACTCTTGTACATGAAGAGTCACAGCTGGGGATGAGAGCTGTATGGGCCAGATGCCTCTTGGACTTACTCAGCAAAATGACTACCGACTTCAGTGAGATTTTTGCTCAGTTAATGAATGTAAAAGTGCAACTCTGTATTTTACTATGGTTTCCGTTAGGGCCCTGAATACACAGGCACTTGCACATATACTTAATTTTATGCATATGGACCCTGATTTAGTAAGGTAATCAGGCACATGCTCAACTTAAAATACATGAGTGTTCTCAGTGAAGTCAGTGGAACAATTCGAGTGCATATTAAGTGAATACCTGAGTGTTTCCAAGGTTGAAGCTTGTCCTGGTTTCAGCTGGGATAGAATTAACTGTCTTCCTAGTAGGTGGTACAGTGCTATGTTTTGAGTTCAGTATGTGAAGAATGCTGATAACACTGATGTTTTCAGTTGTTGCTCAGTAGTGTTTAGACTATAGTCAAGGATTTTTCAGCTTCTCATGCCCAGCCAGGGCACCTCACCCAAACTGGCCAACGGTGTATTCCATACCATGTGACATCCCATCTAGTTTAGGAACTGGGAAGGAGGGGGCAGGGATTCGCCACTCGGGGACTGGCTGGGTGTTGGTCGGCGGGTGGCGAGCAATTGCCCTGCGCATCATTTGTACATTTCAATCCTTTTATTACTACTGCTGTCATTTTGTTAGTGTTATCATTATCATTATTAGTTTCTTCTTTTCTGTTCTATTAAACCATTCTTATCTCAACCCAGGAGTTTTATGTCTTTTCCTGATTTTCTCCCCCATCCCACTGGGTGGGGGGGGAGTGAGTGAGCGGCTGCGTGGTGCTTAGTTGCTGGCTGGGGTTAAACCACGACAGTCCTTTTGGCGCCCAACGTGGGGCACGAAGGGTTGAGATAACGACAAACCTGACGAGAGCTTGTTAAAACAAATTTGTTTTAAGCATTCATTATGTTGATTTATGTATTTTTCGAGTTGTTGCTCTGGTTTTTAAGGCTCTATTATGTATCACCTCGCTTGTTGTATGTAGTTCCTCTTCTACTGCTTATCATCCGTGGGAGGTGGATTAAGGTTTTCGCTTTGATGTATGGTATAACTCTGGTTTATGGTATGATAAAGTCATCGGCTGTGGGATTAATCCGGTATTTGCATTTAGCATTGTCACCTTTATACTGTGGGAGCCATCTGTGGGAAACTATTAATAATTATACCATTTACCTTTCCTCCATGGAAAACCAGTCTGTGGGTGGGGTACCTTTCTTCCCCTCTCCTTTCTCCTTCAGTCCAGTTACAATGGTGTTTGAGAATTTTGAAAAATTTGAATACTCCTGGGATGTTGGGATTAGCACGGTCCTAGCCCTACTGCTAGGAATTAGCATACTTCTGAATGTGGTTCAGCTCTCGTTTAAGGTTAAACAGCTATTTAAGAAGATCACCCAGAGATGTGCCCCAAGGCTAGATAATTATGAGTGGCAGGGTGTGTGGGGTAGCATGGGCAAGTACCTAGGAAAGTGGGCACCTCCAATGTTTTGGAAATTCACCCCTGAACAAGTGCAGGATCTGGAAGAGCTAGTAAAATATTTGGAAGAGGTATGCTGTCACCCCGGCAGCTCCAGAGAGATACAAATCACTGCAACGTGCTGGGGCCTGGCCCATGCCTATCGAGCCCTGTTCAACACCACTCAGTATCCTCAAGGGGAAGAGAAAGTCTCTGGACCTAACAACAAAACGATGAGCACTGCGGCCACCCAAACCTTGGCAACAGGTGCTGCGGCCCCTCCAGCCCCGGCAAGGAGCATTGCAGGCACCCAGACCTTGGTGACAGGCACCGTGACCCCTCCAGCCCTGGCAACGAGAACTAGGGCTACCCAAACCTTGGCGACGGGCACTGCGGTCCCTCCAGCCCCAGCGACGAGCACTGCTGCTACCCAAACCTCGGCGACAGACACTGCGGTTATCCAAAACCTGGTGAGGGATACTGCAACTGAACCAGCGGACCAACCTGCACCAGCATCAGTTGCCCGCGTACAGAAAAAGAAATATACAAAAAAATCAGTTCGCTTAGCGAAGGATGAAGATGAACCAGGGTCATCACGGGAACCGGAGGAAGAGGCAGAACCAGAGGTAATAACCCGGTCCCTATCCTTGAGTGAGCTGCGGGACTTGCGAAAAGACTTTGGCCGCCGTATAGGTGAGCATATTATCACCTGGCTCCTCCGATGCTGGGACAATGGGGCTAATAGCTTGGAATTAGAAGGTAGGGAAGCCAAGCAGCTGGGATCGCTTGCCAGGGAAGGTGGCATTGACAAGGCAATTGGAAGAGGGACACAAGCCATCAGCCTCTGGAGGCGACTCCTGTCAAGTGTGAAGGAAAGGTACCCCTTTAAGGAAGACGTTATATGTCAATCAAGCAAGTGGACCACCATGGAAAAAGGTATTCAATATCTGAGGGAATTAGCTGTGCTAGAGACAATTCATCATGACCCGGACAACCCACAATTACCCAAAGATCCAGATGAAGTCCAATGCACACAACCCATGTGGCAGAAGTTTGTACGGAGCGCACCATCGTCCTATGCCAACGCATTGGCAATAATGGCCTGGAAGGATGAAGAGGCACCGACAGTGGAGGAAGTGGCTCGCCAACTCCGTCAATACGAAGAAAATCTCTCCTCCTCCCTACAAGCCTGCATTGCAGCTGTGGAGAAGC
The DNA here is from genome assembly GCF_964188355.1 of Buteo buteo. NCBI lineage: Eukaryota > Metazoa > Chordata > Aves > Accipitriformes > Accipitridae > Buteo > Buteo buteo. The sequence goes on along the minus strand of NC_134175.1, from coordinate 16,554,529 downwards.
TGTCTGAGGATTTCCAGCAATTCAAAGAGGATATGTCCTACTCCACACGTGTAAGGACCAATGTCTCAGCTATTAGGAGTGAGCGTTCCTCTGCCCAAGAGAGAGAATATAGAAGGTACACACCGCGAGGTGCCCTGTGGTTTTACCTATGTGATCAGGGAGAGGACATGAGGAAATGGGACGGAAAACCTACCTCGGTCCTAAATGCACAGGTATGTGAGCTGCGAGGAAAAACCACCACAAAAGGGGATTCTACCAGGAAAAATGCCGCTCCAGTTTCCAAACAGAGTAGAAGGGCTGATTTTATTTCCGATCCTCTTGAAGGGACTTCTGAGCCAATTTTACAAGAAGTGAATACTGAATACTCTGACTGGAATTAGAGGGGCCCTGCCTCCAGCCAGGTGGAGGAAAGGGATAACCGGGTCTATTGGACTGTGTGGATTTGATGGCCTGGCACGTCAGACCCACAGGAGTATAAGGCTCTAGTAGATACTGGCGCACAGTGCACTCTAATGCCATCAAGTTATAGAGGGACAGAATCCATTTGTATTTCTGGTGTGACAGGGGGATCCCAAGAGTTAACTGTATTGGAAGCTGAAGTAAGCCTCACTGGAAATGAATGGCAGAAACACCCCATTGTGACTGGTCCAGAGGCTCCGTGTATCCTTGGCATAGACTACCTCAGGAGGGGGTATTTTAAGGACCCGAAGGGGTATCAATGGGCTTTTGGTATAGCTGCCTTGGAGACAGAGGGCACTGAACAGCTGTCTACCCTGCCTGGTCTCTCTCAAGACCCTTCGATTGTGGGGTTGCTGAAGGCTGAAGAACAATAAGTGCCAATTGCTACCACGACGGTGCACCGGCGGCAATATCGCACCAACGGAGACTCTCTGATTCCCATCCACAAGTTGATTCGCCAACTGGAGAGCCAAGGAGTGATCAGCAAAACTCGCTCACCCTTTAATAGTCCCATATGGCCAGTGCGGAAGTCTAATGGGGAGTGGAGACTAACAGTTGACTATCGTGGCCTGAATGAAGTTACGCCACCGCTGAGTGCTGCCGTTCCAGATATGCTAGAACTTCAATACGAACTGGAGTCAAAGGCAGCCAAGTGGTATGCCACAACTGACACTGCTAATGCATTTTTCTCAATCCCTCTGGCGGCAGAGTGTCGTCCACAATTTGCCTTTACTTGGAGGGGTGTCCAGTACACTTGGAATCGATTGCCCCAGGGGTGGAAACACAGCCCCACCATTTGCCATGGACTGATCCAGACTGCACTAGAAAAAGGTGAAGCTCCGGAACACCTGCAATACATTGATGACATCATCGTATGGGGCAACATGGCAGAAGTAGTCTTTGAGAAAGGGAAGAAAATAATCCAAATCCTTCTGAATGCCGGTTTTGCCATAAAAGAAAGTAAGGTCAAGGGACCTGCACAGGAGATCCAGTTTCTGGGAATAAAATGGCAAGATGGACGTCGTCAGATCCCAATGGATGTGATTAATAAAATAGCAGCTATGTCTCCCCCGACTAATAAAAAGGACACACAGGCCTTCTTAGGTGTCGTGGGGTTTTGGAGAATGCATATTCCAAATTACAGTCTGATTGTAAGCCCTCTCTATCAAGTGACCCGGAAGAAGAATGATTTTAAATGGGGCCCTGAAGAACAACAAGCCTTTGAACAAATTAAACGGGAGATTGTTCATGCAGTAGCCCTTGGACCAGTCCGGACAGAACAAGATGTTAAAAATGTGCTCTATACTGCAGCTGGGGAGAATGGCCCTACCTGGAGCCTCTGGCAGAAAGCACCTGGGGAGACCCGAGGCCGACCCCTGGGGTTTTGGAGTCGAGGATATAGAGGATCCGAGGCTCGCTATACTCCAACTGAAAAAGAGATATTGGCAGCGTATGAAGGAGTTCGAGCTGCCTCAGAAGTGGTTGGTACTGAGACACAGCTCCTCTTAGCACCCCGACTGCCAGTGCTGGGCTGGATGTTCAAAGGGAGGGTCTCCTCTACACATCACGCGACTGATGCCACGTGGAGTAAGTGGATCTCACTGATCACACAACGGGCTCGCATAGGAAACCCCAGTCGCCCAGGAATTTTAGAAGTGATCACAGACTGGCCAGAAGACAAAGATTTTGGAATGTCGCCAGAGGAGGAGGTGGCACGTGCTGAAGAAGCCCCGCTGTATAATAAACTGCCAGAAAATGAGAGGCAATATGCCCTGTTCACTGATGGGTCCTGTCACATTGTGGGAAAGCATCGAAGGTGGAAAGCTGCTGTATGGAGTCCTACACGACAAGTTGCAGAAGCTGCTGAAGGAGAGGGTGAATTGAGTCAGTTTGCAGAGGTGAAAGCCATCCAGCTAGCGTTAGATATTGCTGAAAGAGAAAAGTGGCCAGTGCTCTATCTCTATACTGACTCATGGATGGTGGCAAATGCCCTGTGGGGGTGGTTACAGCAATGGAAGCAGAGCAACTGGCAGCGCAGAGGTAAACCCATTTGGGCTGCCGCACTGTGGCAAGATATTGCGTCCCGGCTAGAGAATCTGGTTGTAAAAGTACGTCATGTAGATGCTCACGTACCCAAGGGTCGGGCCACTGAAGAACATCGAAACAACCAACAGGTGGATCAGGCTGCCAAGATTGAAGTGGCTCAGGTGGACCTGGACTGGCAACATAAGGGTGAGCTATTTATGGCTTGGTGGGCCCATGATACTTCAGGCCATCAGGGAAGAGATGCAACATATAGATGGGCTCGAGATCGAGGGGTGGACCTGACCATGGACACTATTGCGCAGGTTATCCATGAATGTGAAACATGTGCTGCAATTAAGCAGGCCAAGTGGTTAAAGCCCCTGTGGTATGGAGGGCGATGGCTGAAATACAAATTCGGGGAAGCCTGGCAGATTGACTATATCACACTCCCACAAACTCGCCAAGGCAAGCGCTATGTGCTTACAATGGTGGAAGCAACCACCGGATGGCTGGAAACATATTCTGTACCCCATGCCACTGCCCAGAACACTATCCTGGGCCTTGAGAAGCAGGTCTTGTGGCGACATGGCACCCCAGAAAGAATTGAGTCAGACAATGGGACTCATTTCCGAAACAACCTCATAGACACCTGGGCCAAAGAGCATGGCATTGAGTGGGTGTATCATATCCCCTATCATGCACCAGCCTCTGGGAAAATTGAGTGATACAATGGACTGTTAAAGACTACATTGAGAGCAATGGGGGGTGGAACCTTCAAACATTGGGATACACATTTAGCAAAAGCCACCTGGTTAGTCAACACCAGAGGATCTGCCAATCGGAGTGGCCCTGCCCAGTCAGAATTTTTACATACTGTAGAAGGGGATAAAGTCCCTGCAGTGCACATGAAAAACATGTTAGGGAAAACAGTCTGGGTTACTCCTGCCTCAGGCAAAGGTAAACCCATTCATGGGATTGCTTTTGCTCAAGGGCCTGGGTGCACTTGGTGGGTGATGCGAAAAGACGGAGAAGTCCGATGTGTGCCTCAAGGGGATTTGACTTTAGGTGAAAATAGCCAGAATTAAACTGTATGATATTAGTTGCTATATAACCCTGCTACTGTATGTTATCATTACTATAATTGTTATATGCTATATCCATAGTACTATAGTAAGAATCACTTGGATCAAGCAAGAAAGAACTGTGATAAAACTGAGCAAAGCGCCGTAGAGGTGGAACCAGAACTGACTCCAGCATGCAACAATCCAATGGTGCACACCATCCTCCTACTGCGTCAAATGTCATCTGCTCATCACACCGCACTGAAGCCCAATTCTGCTCTACCGACTGAGAGGACTTTGCACCATCCCTTGACTGGTATGACAGATGGAGCCCAGAGTCGGAAACTAAATGAACTCAACAAACATTTTATGAACATAACCCATGAACTAAAGAACTGATATCTCTGTGTGTATATACTTTTTTATATATATATATATATATAATTGTTCATATGTCTCAAAGAGATGGAAAGGTGGTGATGATTGATCAGAATGTAACTAAAGGTATGGAAACTGAGCATGACGTCAATGGTATAGAATAAGGGGTGGATACTGTCCTGGTTTCAGCTGGGATAGAGTTAACTGTCTTCCTAGTAGCTGGTACAGTGCTATGTTTTGAGTTCAGTATGTGAAGAATGCTGATAACACTGATGTTTTCAGTTGTTGCTCAGTAGTGTTTAGACTATAGTCAAGGATTTTTCAGCTTCTCATGCCCAGCCAGGGCACCTCACCCAAACTGGCCAACGGTGTATTCCATACCATGTGACGTCCCATCTAGTTTAGGAACTGGGAAGGAGGGGGCAGGGATTTGCCGCTCGGGGACTGGCTGGGTGTCGGTCGGCGGGTGGTGAGCAATTGCCCGGCGCATCATTTGTACATTTCAATCCTTTTATTATTACTGCTGTCATTTTATTAGTGTTATCATTATCATTATTAGTTTCTTCTTTTCTGTTCTATTAAACCATTCTTATCTCAACCCAGGAGTTTTACGTCTTTTCCTGATTTTCTCCCCCATCCCACTGGGTGGGGGGGGAGTGAGTGAGCGGCTGCATGGTGCTTAGTTGCTGGCTGGGGTTAAACCACGACAAAGCTGATTTTCTTTTTGCAGGTTACAGACACAGAGGTAGGCTTTTAGGACCCTTTCTCTGATTGTGCCACTACAACCTCTAGACAAAGCGAGAAGGAAATCCCATGACTCGACAGGTAAAGGCTGAAAACAACTCTGCAGCGTTAGTGTAAAGTGAATTAAAACTGTCTGAAATCTATCCAAACAATCATAGAAATAGTAGAACATACCCCTATAAAGAGAGTTATGCTTGCCTGTTCCTTGCTCATAAGACAAACATCAAACTGTTTGACCTTAAAAACATATGACAGGGACAGGAGAGAGCTATCTGTCCAAACCTCCTATCTTCTAGGTTTCTTAGTTTACCACTAGAGATTTCTTGGACTCAGACAACTAACTTTGAAGGCTCATGGCCAAAATTCTGTCCCTGTGAGCAGCACAGGGTAGAAGGATATTAATGAGAGTAGAGGATCCAGCTTTTCCAAGCCATCCTTCTCAAGGCAGGCTTGTTTGAAAGACCGGGAAGAGCAAGCTCAAAAGCACTCCTACACAATTAACAAATAGCCACAAGCACTTCTTACCACATCCAGTGTCATAAGGACCTGGTGGCCATGTCCTTCAACCTGCCAACCCTACCACTGTCTGCCATTTCACCTCCCCACATAAGGTCTCCCATCAGGGAGGCATCTGAAACGCCTCCAGACATTATACTGCACAAGCACGTGGCAGTTCACAGGCAGAAGTTACCTCTACTGCAAGTTCATGTAGCCAGAGCAGGGCGCAACAGAACCTTGTCCTTTATATCAAAACTAATTATTTTTTATATACTTTTAAAACTATCTTTTTCTCTCTCACCACACATACACTGTTAATATAAGATCCTGCTTGTATTAGGCTGGGCTACAGACATCTTTGCATGAGTTTGTGTGAGCTAGGCAACTCATGAGTTACTCTGGATACCCACTGATAGAAACTATCTGAGCACAGGCAATTTTGCACAGCTTAGTCTGGACTGCCCCTAGAGATAACCTTCTACCATTGCTATCCTATTCAATCTTTCATGGATAGGTATAAATACATCATTACATTCCTCATCTGAAAAGATTCCAGCTAGAAAATCTTTCAATCAAAGAGACTTTGCCAGCATGATGTCATCTCAGAATGCTTTGTTTTCAAGAAGTTACAGTCTAAGGTTTTAGATACAGGGATTCTGGGACAAATTCTCCCTGAACTGGGATTGCTTTAGGCTTAGAAAAACCACCCTAAAAGATAAATCCATCCATAAAAGGAATGAGCATAGGAAGATCGTCAGCAACATGCAAGCAGTATGTTAACCTTTACCATAGTCATTACCTGTATGGCTGACATAAGGATGCGGCTGAGACAACAGGGACCTCCCTGGGATTTCTGTGAAAGCCTGCTAAGCAGACTTTGTCCTCACAGCCCCATAGGATCCCCAGCATGGACATATGCCATTTAGAGCAACATTTAAGCTGTTTTAGCAGTGGAATCCAAGTGTCACACAGTGACTGCTGGAATTGAGAAAGTACTGTGCAATACAGAAGTATTAGGGCAAGAATCTCTACTCAACTTTTTGTTTCCATTCTTTTGAAGCTGTATATAAATACTGCTCTGGAAACTGTCATTGCTTCCCAGTCATAAACTTACCATGTGAGTCATAGACACCTCCTAAACCTGTCTGGAGAGGAGCAAATATTTCTGCTTTTCTTTGTTATCAAATCTGACACGCTCTTCTAATTAATACCCTATTTGTGAGCTGTTACCAAGTACATCTGGTCAGATGCCATGTCAGCATAGTTTCACAGACTCCAGAAAATTTAATTCTCATTGTCTGGCATGAGAGCACTCTGGTCAATGGAATTACACTGATTTTTAAAAAGTATCAACCTCCAAGTGGAAGCCGTTACAGAAAGCCTAGGAGGCATAAAAATGGATAAAAGTAATCGGAGTTAAGATCACTATATGTCACTTACATGACTATAATCTGTAATAAGCTACTTAAAAAAAATTTAACAAGGATGAAAATACAATTAAAAAAGGTCAACCTATTAATGCCATTCAACAATTTAGAGAGAGCATCTCTTCACAAGCAAGGGTGTTGGAGCAAAACTACTGGAATCATTCAGCAAACAATCCTATGGGGAATGATGTACCACAAAGGTAATGAGCCACCTAGTTCTTACTTTCATAATAAAATTCTCCTGCTGTTCTTACAGAAAGACTCTGGGGAATGCAATATCCAGCATGCACACCAAGACTTGAAATACACTCTGCAGAAAGCTAGTTGGCCTTTGGATACCATAGGTCCCTAATGTATAAAATATAGCATCTGTATTTAGAAACGACACACTCCATTATGGGCATTATTTAAAGTTCTATTTGACTTTTTAGAGACTTAGGTACACACTAAATGCCTTTCTTCACACTACTACTTTTCTGAGCTGAAGAAAAGCAGCAATCATGATTAAAAAAAAGGCTTCAGATGACCAAATAGACACAACAGCTCAGTTGACAGCTGCCCGGGACACATCCACATTCCCACCACGAGCACGCTCATCCCCAACGCCTACCACAGAAGGGGTCTGGGAGAAAGAAAAGCATTTAACCTCAAACTTTGGACCCCTTGGTAGGAATCTTACCTGATCTGCTTACCAGTTTTGCTATCCTGAATTTGGGAAGCGCTAGAGCCTGGCTAGGTGAGAAGGAAGAAAGGGATTAGGTGCCTCATGGCAATGCTCAAGGAGGGCACAGCCATGGAAGGACAGTTTAGTCTGATCATATGTTCGTTTATTGCTAGCTTGCTCCTTCCTTCCTCAGACAATGCAAATAACACTGTTTTAAGACATTTTCTGCTAAGTCTGAACATAAATGATTTATTCCACCACTGCATTTGTTTTCCTGTGTACAGCAGAAGCAACCCCATATGGCAAGTGATTTGTTGTAACAGATGGGAATTTGAAGAACATACCTTCAAAACTTGGGATCCGTTACAAACAGGCATCAGTACCTAAGGGACAAGAAGCACCACAAATGTTAGTGAAGGACATCTATTTTTATGTAAGGCATAAATCAAAACCTATTGACAGGAAGGAATTTTGGATCTGTCTTTGCCTGTGTGGCAACTATAATTGGTTAATCATCACTAAAACTTTCATGGCTTCAGGATATGACTACAGTACTTTGTCTATTATTTAGACACTTAATTTTAGTGAGGAAAAATATGATACTGCATTACTTTTTAAATGACAGTATAACATAAGTATGCATAGATGTTCATATTTTAAATAAACCCAGAAAGGAATTTTAAAGGTGTACCAAAATCACATACATTAAAATAATATTAGAGCAAATGAGAGAGTAAAAAGGTCATTTGTAGTTGCTGCTTCATTTAACTTTACATAAAATAAGTATATACTTTCTACAAGTAGCATCTGTCATGAGGGACAAAAAGGAAAAAAAGTAAATGTTATTTCTGAACTAAGAAGACAAACATTTTTGATGAGCAAAACAAACATCTGCATTTCACCAATGTCATGTGTAGCTCAGCAGGATTTGGTTCAGTCTAAACAGAAACATTTACTTTACTGCACGCCAACATCTTTTTGTTGCAATTGTAGCACCGCTGAAGTCATAAAAATTATGATAAAAGCAAGCTTGTTATACTGAAATGACTTGGAGACATAGAACACGGGTCTGTATTTTATTTCTAACAGTACCAGTGCATCTCAGTACCTTTTGCAGGAAGCCCATTTCCTTGCTTAGAAATCAGCTGTACCAACACTGGCTTGCTGTGCTTGGAGAGGAAGGCTGAAGACTGACTGTCTCTAAAGGCAAAAGAATAATTCCCCAGGAGGGAAGAACTCCACAGTTTCCGTTATAGATGGGAATAGGTAGCACTGCTCACCTGTACTGATTGGATTTTGTGTCCTTCAGACATTTCAGAGACATGTTCAGCTCTAATGGAGAGTGGAATTTGGATTTCAGTAATTTAATAGTCTGACCCAGATTCTTTGTGTGTGCGTGACCCACTGCCTTCAGTCAGCATATGTGGGCACATGAAAATTTATGTAAAACAAGCTTGCAAGATTCAAACCTGACATTTGGTTATTTCACACCTGCCAATACAAAGTAGGCATTTTGTAGCAGTAGAAATTGACTTAAAATGAATAAAAATTACCTAGCTTTAAGCTTAAAAAAAAATTATTACTTAGGCATTGCTTAAAAAATGTATCATGTTTGACACATTATTAGGCCCTGGAAGAAGCAAGTACCCCTATGTAAACATTATTATATGCTATTTGTAGGGTGGTGGTTTTTGTTTTTTTTTTAAAAATCTTCAGTTGACAGGAGACTACCTGAAAAGAGTGGCTCACCACCGTAAGCCAACAGGGAGTCAAAGCTCTCATTTGTATTATTGTCAAATGCAGTGGAAAAGCAAACCCCCTACAAAGTGACTTTTTGGGAGAGGGTTGTGCCAGACTGCACAGTCTGATTGCAGTACATCGGCTCACGCAGTTATTTTCTTTGACCTGCCAAAGTCAGATTTGAAATGGCATGGAAGAATGGTTCAAGGAAATGAAAGTATAATTGTTCTGTCAATTATATTTCTGACTCTAGCAATCACAGGCACATTGCGAGAAGCAAGTTCTTTGTCCGTTTCATTATTTTTCTGGGTTTTTTTCTTCCTGGGAAGGAATAATGATGTCTCATTTGCATAATTCACTATAAGGAAGAAAACCACCTTTTTAATAGGAAACAGTAAATTCTGAATTAGTTTGCTTCATAAATGCTTACCAGTGGTTGCTACGGGATGAATAAGGAGGTCTTGAGGACTATTTGGCAGAGCACTCCATATAAGATGGTTAAGCGTTATTCTCCACAGAACTCTACATCAATGACAGTGACATAATGCTCTCAGGGATAACCTGACACTTAACTCTAACATTTCATAAAAATGATTCATGCATTTCAAATGAATAATGAAGTTTGATTTAAGGAAGAACAAAGCTCAAAAAAAGAAAAAATAGAGGCCTTATTGAAACACTGTTTTGAGCAATGTTTTCCTTCACTGAAAATTAGGTTCAAGTAAAGCAATAACAAACTTTCTTTGAAACAGAACACCTTCTTTTTCCAACATTTCCCTTTTCCAAGGGAATCTGGTTTGTTGCCGTTTAAAAAAAAAAAAAAGAAAGAATCAAATTTGATCAATTTGAACTCTGCAAAACAGAAACAACTTTGAAATGTTTTTCAGCTATCTCTAACCACACGCAGATACTAGAAAACACAATCAAGATAGTTAATTGCAACTTTCCTTTAGAATGAAACCAAGATTTTAGTGATGATAAAACTGCCTTGGATTAGCAGCAGTTAAGGAAAACCCACAAGCACAATGGAGTTTCCTTTCTTCCTTGACTTTTCACACCAGAAACACTTCCCTTCCCTACTAGAATGAAATAACTTTTTAAGCAGCAAAAACCCAACCTCTTGACGATGTATTGTCAAGAGCCTGAGTACAGAGTAACACAAATACAGTAGAAGTTACAACATGGGCTTGGATCCATTCAAGTAGACTGGGGAGTGAACTCTTTTCTCCTGGTCATTTCAAGCCTACCATGGCACTGTGAAGGTGGCAGATTTGATACTGGAAGCGCTGCAGAGCTTTGCCTGAATCTCACCACAAACGCAAATATATTTGCTCATATTGTCTTCTTTTTATAGTCTAGGTGTAGGAATCTGCTTATGTTTTCTCACATTAGGTCACATTAATTTTTGCCATTGACTTCAGCAAATGTATTTCTGGTGTAACACTTCGGGGGAGGGGTGCACTTCAGGGCAGGGGGGACTGGGCAAGAGGGAAATTAAACTGCATAAACAGAAATAAAACTTCCTAATTTTGTTCAGATGGTTGCAGAATATTATCCCGTGCTTCAGCAAGTGTTATTTGTGCATTCAGCTACCACTGGTACAGTCCCAGCACACCACATATTGGTTTCCAACTTGAGAAACTCTGATTATAATAACCCTAACTGAACTCAAGGTTTGTTACAAGATCCTGTGCTTTGCACAGGTCCCACTCTGATCTTCTGTAGCTCACTAAGACCACCTCCTTGGATCTCAGTAAAAGGTTTTGTTCTATTGCATGGTAATACCTGATATACTTGATCTGAATGGAGATTTCAAACTCTTCTCATACAAATGACTAAAACCTAAATAAAAATATAAAATATTTTCTCCCATTTTCTTATTGCTCTTCAAAGGCATTATCTAAATATCCACTAGTTCAGATACTCTAAACCAATAATATGATTTAAGACTATATAGCCCAGTGTAGATTCACTGCTGAGTTCATTAGTGAATTATTTTAACTGGCAATGAACAAAATTTTAAACAAGTAATTCCTAAAATTAGTAGCAGACAGATTAAATATATACAGAATCATAAGAACTTCAAGTTTTTAAAATTGGAAGTGCCACTTACTTCTTTCCCCCAGTAGCTGCACATGCCAAGGGCCTCATTTGGATCAACTTCAGCTCTATAATGCATCCGCGTTAGCTGTCTCAGCCAGACCGATGAACCACTCCGCTTTATTAAGTTTCTTAGCCATTTCCCAAAACTCACTACTTTGTCTTTTGACAACTATTACGATTGCTGTAAAAATAGGTCATGCAATTTGTTAATACATACTATTTCCTGCTCATTTTCAATTCAGTACTCTTGGGATTTGCAGGTGAGGAGCCGATGTTACAGGTCATGAAGCATTACCATGGTGGAACACTCCATGCAGCATGAGACCATGCATGTAGATCACTGTACAGGGCTCGTGAAAATTTCATTAGACAACACTATAAGAAGTCCAACTGTAGTTCAGAGTAATTTTAACTGCCAGTTAAAATCTCTTCCCATTACTACCCAAGACTGCCAAGAATTTCTGCTTGGTCATCCCCAAAGAAATTATTGTTATGCTTTCTGGACCAGAGCCAAGCATCAAGAACTGAAGCCCCAGATCTTCCTTATTCTCTACCTTTCCTTACTAAGGATTAAAACCAACAATCTTGTTTTTACTAGGTATTCCAGTCCAAATTCTTATTTGTTTCAAAATCCTGTTTGAATGCAGCAAGAGCTTATCATGAGGCAGTAAAATGCCTCTTGACCACTAGTTTCCATATTTCTTCCTAGCTTTTGCAGTTCTAATTTGCATCACATTTCCTAAGCCTGATGTCAGATACAACTACACTGTTATGGCCAGCAATGTTTTATGGCTGAGAGGGAGATTTTTTTGCTAATTTCCATCTACCATGGAAAACAGACATAAACAGGAGAATCCTGTATTGCCTATCTACACTTGTTAACAGAATAAATCTCTGCTTCCTTTTCCTCAGAAACCTCACTGAAAACATCCCTTTTTCCCATCCTTCATACTCTTACTCATTACACAGAATTTACTGAGGTTTTTCTTTTGTGATACCTAACATGTTTATGCCCTGAAAAAACTGGGGGGGGAATCCAAAGAGGACAAGAAGAAAACACTACTGCAAATGTTTTCCAGCTCACCTGGTCTCATTTAAATTATTTGCCTTCTCATTTGTTGAGACAACTTTGCCCAAGTGCATGAAAAATCTCAGGGCTCACTGACTTTAGCAGCAACTTTCCTAAACATTTCTAATTGCTGCTGCTGTTATTTTAAAGCTTAATAAGTAGCTGAACTCTAATGCCTTTCTCTCCACTAATATAAAACCCACAATTATCTGCCTGTTGGTTTAAGGATTTAAAATTCTTATAAAGGCTTTGCTGTCAACTTTTCACATAACATTTGGGAACTAAATCCCCCCCCCCGCCAAAAAATAAAAAACAAATATAGCCTTTATTACCTTCTGCAATGAAGTCAAATGATACAAATACTTTTTGTGCCATCCTTTTTGCACAAATACGCAAACAGACTGAGTTCACAGCTCTGTTTCCAGTTCTCCTTTGACACAGGCAGTGCCTGAGACTTACCAGCTGGAAGTCTGCCAGAGCTTCGAATTGTTCCTTCTCCTTCTTCTGGCTTGGCAAGTCAGCACTTACTATAAGAGGTAATGAACTACAGAAGAGGTTGTTTTCTTCAAAGCCTGAAAAGGCAGGGGAGAGGGCAGCTGTGGGCTTTTGGTAGGTTGGGTTGGGTTTTTCTTTTGTTGTTTGTTTGGGTGGGGTGTTTGTTTGTTTGGGGTTTTGTTTGGGGGTTTTTGTGTTGTGTTTGGTGGGTTTGGGAAGTTTTTTGCACACAATAAGAAAATGACTATTTGTCCCTTGAGCTGATGTTTCTGACCTCCCTTGGGCTCCCTGGCCTTTTTCCTTATTTGTCTTTAAATAAAGAATATGTGTAGCATCAGATAAGAAAGGGGAGAAGGGAACTGACAGAAATTGAAACTTCTCCAAGAAAATCCAATAAACAGGCATTTGTAATGCAGACATTTCTGAGTCACCTTGTTGACCACCATAAAATTCACCTTTATGCTGCAAATCCACCACACCAAAACATCTAAGACATGCCAGCAAACTGAACCACAAAAGTAGTTTGTCAACATACCCAAGCCGCTGAAAACTAGCCTAGTGACTGTTATTTATATTTTAAATCTTTGACAGACAAAAAACAAACTTATTTGGTGCAATATATGCAAATGTGCTATCAAATATTAGTGCCTTTCAGATTTCAAAGCACGTACTTTCTTGTGCTGTTTTCCACATAAATCTTGCCTCAAATAAAGGCATCAGTAATTTTTACTTGATTACACTATAATTATTCAAATATCTTTCATTTTATACTCTGGACTAATTTCCATATCCGTTGTTATCATTAAAAGAGATTGTTATAGATAATGTATCTCATGTATTTCCCCTAATTGAAAAATGCAGTGCTTGAACAATAACAGTTATAACAACAACAACATTCCCGTTTAAAGGCTACTTTGGCAATACAGCTGTAATTATTGTACACATAAACTATGGCAAGCCACCCTAATTAATAGCAGAGCAGAAGGACAAGCTGCCACCAGATAACTTTGTCCTCTTTGCCTGGTTTCTGTTTCTTCACCATGATCCAATTGACAATGTTGGAACTTAGCCAGGGGGCTCACAAAGTAAGCTCATTATTTATAAAACTCTGTAATATCCAGGCTATATCCCAAGTAAATTTAGTATAGTTGCCTTGTACTGAAGACACTCCAGAACCAGAAACCACCCCCCAAAGCTGGACCTTCCAGCAACCAGTGACACCCAGCACAGCCCTGAGTCATGGTGCAGCATCATCTTCTCTATTAAAAGGTATGCCTTCCCCAAATAACCTTTCTTGTTGGTGCATTCTTGCTGGATATAGAAAGTGAGGAGGGGTAGAACAATTCACCAGAATAAGTGCAGCTAGGAAAAATGAAGACAAGACTTACTTCTTCCCACATCTCCCCCAAAATTTGAAAGAGAACCAAGAAGGAAAATGTCAGACAAAAAGAGTGCATGGAAAAGGTGAAAGAAGTGTAAGAAACGTTAAAAAAATGAGACTGAGACAATAGAGGAAATAGCAGAAAAGGAGGCAAGAAAAAAGAAGGGGAAGATGAACTGTGAGAAAAGGAACCACATGCTGAGAAGAGGAAAACCAAAGGATAGTCAGAGACATAAAAGAATGAAGATGCATGAATTTCATATTTGCCAAACACCAACACGGCTATGAGGAAGAGGTTCAGGAGCCCTGTATTGGAATAAAAGAGAGGGTGGAAATACCAAATGAAATTATTCAAATGAGAAGAAAAAACAGTGTGAATAAAGAGTGGCATTAAGATTAAAAGCTCTTCAGGGGAAAGATTGTCTTTTTATTGCGTGCTTTTGCAGAAGTCAGTAGAATAGGGTTTTTAGCATAACTCTTTTCACCGAGTGCTACTTCAGTGCAAATAATTCATAACAATAACAGTCAAAATAATTCATAAGACAGATGAGTTTACAAATGATTTTGTGCAGTTCTCAAGGGTAAGTGCTCCTTTCCCTCAACTCGCTACCCAAAAATCACCAGCGAATCTAGCTGCTTCCCTTGACAGCTCATCTTATCTTTCTCCTTTCCTTATTTCAGCTTGAATTATGGGCCAATTAGTATAGTTTCTACCTTATAAGCAGAGCCAAAGTAACCCCCTACAGTTAGCTCTGTGCTGAAGCTGACTGCATGTTGTGTTGAATTTGTAATGTACACCCTTCTTCTGGCACTTGGCACTGCTTTTTCAAAGCCAAGTATTTTGGATAGGTAAATAACAAATGCTGGATTTGTCAAATCTCTGGAACACTGGCATTTTACCATGGATATTGCAGTGTCTGATTACCACACTACAGTGTTAATATCTCTTTTTAAATGTATGCTCTCAAGAAAATGAGTTTCCCTACAATCACATTTGATCATTAACTTATACTTACAAAGTATGGACCAGTTCCAGCAGAGCCTACTCACTCTACCCTCATACTGATGTTCTCTTCCATTCCACACACTGGGCTGATTTTTTAGCAAGAACAAAACCACAGAGAATGAAAGCCCAGAGAGTATTATCTGGTCTGGCTGCAGACACAAGCTATGCTCCGAGCTGCCTGGATGCAAATCCACTCCAGCCTAGAATCATGCATCCATGGCTTTCAGCACATGCCAACGGCCCCACCTTCATCAGGAGCACCAGTGTCAGCAGTGGTCTGCCAAGGTCCACCCAGCAGCACTGCGTTTCTGGCAGCAAGCTGTCAGCCCAACATGGGAATGATCCTGTACATCTGCTATCTGCTGTATTTGTCCCGTGTTCCAGCTATCCAACAGCACTGTATGTTGTGAGAAAAGGTAGAATTGGGTAACCTTAGTGTTGAAAGCCTTTTGTTATCCTTCTGAGAGCTCCTTCTAGTTTCTTAATATCTTGATTTCTAAGTGAAAATATTCTTCAGGTGCTATTTCTCAAAAAAAAAAAAAAAAAAAAAAGCCCAAAGCCAGACACCAGAGCATATGATCACTTTCTCTAATTGCCCTTTCGAAATACAATAAGTGGACTAGCAAGGATTTCTCTTTTTTTTTTTTTTAACAGTCATGCCACTATTGTGCACGTGAATATCTTCCGAAATGCCAGTTGACAGATAGCACTGTTGTATTTCATTAGTGCAATTTTAATTTCTGTAGATGAAATAACTGTAATTGAAATAGAATCAATACAGATTAAAAGGCAGGCAGGCTACTGGACTGATCTTCTCCAAGATCTCTCTCCATCCTTTCTCTGTTGTTACCTATTGACTAAGATGTAAAATTCAAGGCAAAAAATGGAAGGCAGTGGGGATTTGTATTTATAAAAGTAAGTTATTTTGTTTGCCTGTGCATTTTCCAACATTGTGGCCTCTCCATTATTGAAAAACTGGTGGACATATTTTAAGAGAATCAGGGGAAAAAAACGAATTCCTGTCACCTTTGTACTAGTCTACAACTAATATTTTAGCTTTCTGCTAACTGTAAAGCCAGCACATATATTCTGTAGATTATTTTTTTTTTTGGCAGAGTTAGAAAAGGGTCTGAAATTTCACTAACTCTGTTTATAAGCAGAAGCCAAAACAGTAGATGGGACATCCATCTGTGGACAGAAAGTTTCCTTAATTCACAGAAGCGACTTGAAGAGATTTAGCAGAATGTCACTGTGCTAAAGTTCAGTTGCCACCTCTGCTGTTCTGAGGCCACTGCCACCACAAGTGTTCTTTGGAACTTAATGCATGCATTTTTAAGTCACAGGTTCATTATTTCTAAATAAAACCTCACCACTATCTCTAATGAATGCATTTTCGAGCTAGCAGCAGCTACACTGCAATAGTATGAATTTTTACCAGTGTGCATGCTGATCATGTCTCAGCACATTTGAATGAGCAAGGCTCCCCTGTAATTGCAGTTTTGTTATAAATCCAATAAATAATAATGCAACATGAAATTACATTTGCTCTTTATGCTGTCATATCACATCATAAATTCATATGGAATGATTTGTCTAGTCTCAAACTAAAGGACCCACTCAGCAACCTGCTCTCCAGTTTTTCCCTTTTGTGTTTCTAAATAGTATTCCCTAATACTATTGGGAGAGCTTAAAAATGGGGGGGGAGTGTGTTGCCTAGGAGGCAAAATATCCTCACATTTTCATAAAAATAAGTGAAAACAACAAATCTGCATCAACTTTCCTTAAATAACAGCAGTCACACAATGGCAGGCAGCAGTACTCAGAGACAGCTGGTCCTTACTGAAATAAGGAAGGGAAAGAGGAGAATACAGAAATCATCATCCTTAAGTCCTGATACGGTTCATTGTGTAAGTTGTAAATGTCTCTAAATAGCTCCTACAATGCTGGACACAGTTTTAGACAAACCTATGATAGAAAAACATTTCCAACTTTTCCTACATCAAGAGAAATATGATTTGTAGCAGCTTCTGGCTGTACTAACATGAGCTAGTACCACTTATATCCAGCAAGTAATTTATAGTTAAGCCTGACTGACACTTCAAGGAGCACCTTTCAGCAACAGGGAGGAACTGATCGGTTTGAGGAATATTCTTAACACTGGATCGGCTTCCTCACTTTCAAAACTACCTTCTGATGCAAACCTCCAGCACGTGATTGATCTGACACTAGGTCCCAACAGTCCTTGACAGCCTCCTGCATCTACTCTAGGCAGTAAACAGCCCGTTGTCTGCTCTTCAGAGGTTCAGCAATTAACAATTCGTTTTATCATGCAATATTAACAGCTGTAATAACAAAGCAAACCTGAGCAGCAGCAATATGGATAACAACAAAGGAAAGAAACAAAACCTGCAACACTCAGTAGACATTTAAAAGGAGCTGGTTTCTTCAGAAAACTAGAAGTGGGGTTATTCAGGGGTTAAAATAGGGAGAAGGAAGTAGAAAGGCTGGAGCCAGACAAGCTGCCTCCCCAGGGCAGTTCTGGGCTGAGAAGACACAACTGGTTTGACTACTTTGAAACCAAACACCAAAACACATTTGCATTCAAGGCAAAACAGGCACAGGTACCAACCCCGCAGCTCCCCAACACACATCACCCGGCAGTGGTAAAGGTGCCACATACAGAGACCACCGCCTTTACCCAGGCCCTGGGGCTGCCTCACTGGCAGTGAGGTTGCCAAAGGGACCCATGGGGGGGGGGAAGTGGGAGTAAGAGAGCTTGGCCAGTTGGCTCACTAGGTGGGATCACTTGACCCTTAAGCATAAATCACAAGGGGGAAGGGACTGAAGGTGCCACAGATGGTCACAAAGGCTTTGCTTATCCCCTGGTTTCTATTGCAACTACATTGACATTTTTCTTTCCGAGTTTGGCAAAGCTTTTAATAAACTATTGATAGGGCAGGATGTTTCTGGTAGTTATCTCTTCAGGCTGAGGAGATAGGAGAAGTGGCCAACTGTCCTCCAATCCAACAAATGCCAGCAACAGTCAAGATCAACTCCTCAGTGGAACAAAAGATGCAAATACAGGGGTTTAATTTTTACATCTAGATATACATATAGGATCACTGCAGGTACAGAAGTGCCCTTTTTCAAAATACGGAGGTCCAATTTCCTCAGCCCACTGTAGAGCTCTACAGGCATTCTCATCTTGTTTCATATCCTGAACTCCTACTGGAAATTATTCGTGCAGGCCAAACTGAATGCAAGTGATCTGCATTGCAGATAAGGGAGGTGAAAGACATGTTTGGGAAGGAAAAGTTTAACTGATTGGCTAATTACTTGACTGAAATACTTGTCTCCAAAGATTATATTATTTAATCCTGTTGATATTGCATGGTGATAGCTGGGTTTTATGCTTTAATCTGTCTGAATTAAAGTGAATAAATGTGGTGATAAATCTTTAAAAATCAAGCTGGACCTTCTATCTCACTGATTTTATCTTTCCTTTGGGACTCAATGCTATTTTGAACAGATACTTGCTCTTTTCTCCGAATTCCATATTATACCAAATTCATTACAATGATTGCTATAATCTGTGTAGCCCTAACTGTAAGCCTCTTCAATAAATCTCTTCTGCTTTGTTTCTGCCAGGTTCTGTAATGGCATCAGGACACGTAGGAGAGGACTATCTCAAGCAAGACCCAGCCTGTGAGATCACATTGCCCATCCCATCCCTGCTCCAGTTCTGGTAGAGTCAGGGAGCCACGTTATCACTTGCAGTGAAGGCCATAGGAATGATATAAAAGAAAAGGCCCTGACCCAAGGGAGCAACAATCATCTTTGAAAAACCAACAGAGATCATTAATAACTTACTGGTCCAAGATACGTGGAAAATGCCAGTTTCCTGGTGCCTGGGAAGGAAGAAAAAGGGAGAGGAATTTTGTGAATACAGTAGGTATTTCACCTGGAAGAAATCAGATACATAAAAAAAATACAGAGTTTAAGAAGGGGAAATCTTAAAATATTTCCCCTGAAAAAGTTAGTTCAGATTTATTTAAATAATTACCAGGGTAACTCAGTTGCCATCAGAACAGTTATTTAAAATCAGCATTCTAAATCAAATCCTTAAAATGAGACAGAAAGGGTCCTAGTCCTGCAGCATTGCTGCTTAGCCAAAGCATTCAACATTCAAATCAGACTACTAAATGCAAAAGAAAAAGAATAATGCACAGCAATTACTTTTGTTCACCACTTCCAGCTTTGCTCTACGGATATAAAATATACTCAAAACTCTGGCACTGTATTATCTGTTAAGTTACTGCTTGTTTATAGTGAAATCTTGGATACACTTTCCTAACCATAACTGGGGTGTGGTAGGAAGTTGAGCTTGAGTGACAATGACAGGCTTAAAATTATAAACATAAGATACTTTATAAACAACCAATGCATAAATTTTATCAGGAAATAGTGGGCTGTATACACCTCTCTCTCCTTTGCTGAAGAGATAAATTAGCAGTGCTATTCCTAAACCTTAAAATCAAATAGGTAAGAAATCTTTTTAATTTAGTAATGCCTGAGGCTTTAATATGTGAGATTAAAAGACTTGATTTCTGAGTATTAGAAGAGTATCTAATAAGTAGCACAACTCTGCAAGCCTCTGACTTGGTTTTGCTCTTCCTGACTAACCAATTGCTGCAGTCACTGATCCATGTTTGTTGCACTACGTGTATAACAGCAAGTGCCTTTTGCCTTGCTGCAAAGTGTGGGAGAAGGAAAAGAGCCTGTGCAGTAAAGGAGTCCATAAACATCCAGTGAGCTTAAAAAGCAGGAATGCCTTCTGCAGTCATGCTGGATGAGTTGGAGACCAAGGGTCTGGTAACTGACTGGTCTGCGCAGCCTTCCCCAGACAAACATATTATTTCCCATTCCTCCTGGGAATTTGGGCATGAAATCGTTCCTCAAATCATCATTCAAAAAAGAGAAATCCAAGACCATCTGCAGCAACCTGCATTACACAGCTGTGCAGGCATAACGCTGACCCAGGAGAAAAATGTGGGGACTGCTAGCCAAGGAGCAAAATGGCAAGGAAAGACAGGACATGTCTCCAAGGAACAACCAAGAAATGAAGGCAGGCTCATTCACACGCTGGACAGCCCATTTAGGTACTTCATCCCTATGCTTACTTGCACTGAACGCCAAGCATGCCCTTCATCACCTTATTATTCCTTATTAACTTTGCCCCATTATGCTCTGTGAGAGGAGGATGGTCACCTGTTGAAATATTGCTAATGCTCCAGCTATACTGCATAGCTATTTGCAGGGTCTTCCAAGGAATGAAAAACCAGATGCTTGGGGGAAGGAAGCGCTCCTGCCTGTTCATGAAGGCCGCACAGTTCAGTCACATGTCATTCCTTTTGACAAATTCTAGTGTTGCTTCTAGTCTACAAGACAAAACAGAAGGAAAGAAAATGGTGACTTGTCTTTTATTAAAGGGCTAACTTAAGAGACTTCTCAGATTTTGTTTACTAGGGACATCAGGTATTGATTCTATCTTTATGCAGACAAGACAATCAACAGGCTTCAGAATTTGCCTCAGTAATACTTACACATTGAGAAGTGCACTGGTTGGGTTTTTACAATATTTTTAGAGTTTTCATAAGAATTCCAGCATTATAGACTACTGCCTCTTGGCAGCAACTGTGCTTACCCTCTGAATCAATCAGACCCTCAACATCTCCAATTAAAAAGTCATTAGACTGTATTGCTATAGCGCTCTGCTTCTCACCAAGGCTTATTAGCTTGGAGAAAGCCTTGTGCTAATGCAACTACAGAGTTCCCAGTTTAGACGAGGTCTGCATCTGAATGGCTTAAAATGCAAGCAGAGTATAGCTGAAAAAAACCCACACCATATAGGTCTTAAAGGTGCTACATGTGTAAATTAGTCATAAGTACAAAAAAAAAACCTCATTTTTCATTCACTTTCCTATATTTTATTAAACAGGACCAGTCTAGGAGGGAGGCACTTTCAGAAAGCACATCAGTCAGCAAATGTGACACTGCCTCTCAGTGAAAGGCCAGGATGATGTTATGTTGCAAAATTAACCTCCAATATGGCAAACTAATAACTCCCCAACTCAAAAACAGTCACAGAATTAAAGGCCAAAGACCACAGTAACACCACATATTCTGTACCAGCCCACAAGACGTGGCAGATGTACTACTCTGCTCCCTCATAATGTCTGTGCCACAGTGAGGCTTTCCAGATAAGACATCATACTCCATGACCTGTCACTCATAACCACAGTGGTTGCATCAGTGCCCGCTAAACTAAAAGATTTCTATAAAATGACAACAGCAGCTCTATTTCCTCTTACAAGAACTAAGCTCACTGCTTCTTCTATGCTTCCACCCCACAGCAGCCTACAAAGTTAATCTTTGAACTCTGAATGTGAACTTGGATCCCAGTACTCACATTTGCTAAAATAAACACTAAGTGTCCTATGGCTGATTTACCACCAAAATCCAGCAGGCACAAGAAAGTAGGTAGGTCGGCATTAAATTGAATCTGATCGCATTTACCTGGGTTTCCCAGAAGCATTTTGCTCACATTAATGCTGCATTCAGGAGCCCACAAAAAGGAGAGTTAGAAACACAATTTTAAGAGATTTAAAATATTTATAGACTGTGGTTTCATTAATACAATCAAACCTATTGCACTTTTGGGGCATATCCATTGTTCAGGTCTTCAGCTCTATGAGGACTTTTCCATTATTAACAGGAAGTTTGCAAGTAATTTAATGGTTCTTTTAAACACTATGAGCAAATTGTTGAAGCGAGCCCATATAACCCCGGAAGGAATTTGTGCATGCTCTTCTAGATACAATTTGACTCTTACCTCCAAAGATGACATGATTTTCTCCTTGCTCATCATTTCTGGCTCTAAAGCTCAATTTGTGTAGCTTACTCAGAAATGGAGTAAAAGAGAACATAGAAGAAGCATCTTCTGCAAGGGATTCAAGACTCTGTAGAGCTTTACAACTTCTCTCGATTCCTCAGCATGCATTTTTCAACATAGCAGCTTCTCAGAAGTTTTCAAAAGTTGGTGGGCACATTTTAAAAGAATCAGAGAAGGAAAACTAATTCATATCATTTTTGCACTGCTCTGTTACCAAGATTTTCTGTTACTGTGATTTCTGCTTATTGTGACCCCAACATAGAGAGGGAGATAGATACATATTTGCAGGGATTTTTTGTTTGTTTAGGGTTTTTTGAGTAAGAGTTGTAAAGGGGATGTAAACAACTCTGCTCATAACCAGAAGTGGTATCCCAGGCTATTCTGTAGAAAGTTGGTCAACAGCATTTCGGCCTGCAATTTCCAGCACCAAATTAACCCTTTGATTTTGTATGAGAAGGGCAGCATCGAGAACAAATAGGCAGACCATTTATCTATCTGTGAAAAAAAGCAGTCTTCTAATTAATTGTAATTAATCATTTCTAAGTGGAAATATAGAGATGTCTTGTCTGGCACTTATTATTAACATCAGGAAATTACTGTTTGGGGGTAGAAAGTAACTGGTTTTAAACTGCAGACATACTATACTAGGAACTGACTGACCTCCTATAGACACAGCTTTAAACAGCTCTTGTTTCTGACAGGAGGCAAAGGTGCTAAACCCCACTTTGTCAGATGCTGCAATAATCATGGGTGACAAGGATTGCACTTCTCCATTTACAGGGATTAAGCAAAGTCATGGCTTCCCTAAAAATTTAGTTCTGTTTTCAGAAGTGTTTACAAGGACAGGGGAGGTATTATAGAAATGCGTATCAAATTCAACTGATTTCTTCAGCAAAAAAAATACAGAACCTGTATATTTTTGTTTCTAAAATCCAATTTTTTAAAAAAATGTTAGCTTCAGAGCATATAAAATTACATCATTTAATTTCAACCCAAAGGAACACTCAAGATCTAAGCGTTTCTGTAGCTAAAAGAAAAGCCCATTGCACCATCTGCTGGACACTCTTTTAAACCAAGTTCTGAAAGAGACAACAAACACTCTACAGGTACAGGCTGCTTATATCATACCCTGAGCTCAGGCCCTGTGTCAAAATGCAGTAACTGCAAGCCTATAAAACCATTCTGAGCTTCAGGATTTCTGCTAAAAGGTAAAAGAGAAGCTGCATTTTACCAACACCAAAGGTAATACTTCTGAGCACTTTCTGTTTTGATATGACAGCCTAGTAAATAGAAGGACAAGCAAGCTCTCCAAACCACATTCAGCCATCCATCTGCAAAGATGATGACTGGCTTGCAACAGGTTTTGGTTTGGGTTTGGGTTTTTTGGTGGTTTTTTTTTTAAAAACAATTGCCGTATTTCCCACTGCTGCAAACATTTCTGCATCTCTGAGGTTTGTACATGCAGCTTTTACCAATGGGCAGCGTATCAAATAGATAGCAGATATAAACATTTTTTGCATAGGTTTTAAAATCTGAAATTGTTCAAATCTAGGTGTTTATGAAATGAATTTTAGAAGTTCACTGGCAGGTCTAGGAGAATTTATATAAACTTTTAGTATGACTGTGTCACAAAAAATCCTGGGTCCTAAAGAAAAAATTAATCTAATCCTCAAACCCCACAGATAATTGAACCCCCACAGGGTCCTCTGTGTGAATACTAACTGGGCTGTATGGCTATACAGCCTGACTCCAGGAGTAAAACCACTACTGCAATGGAGTTCATTTTGGTATTGCCAGATAAAAATTCAACTTATTTCTAGTCCATATTTTGATGCTGGTTTTAACCACAAAACCCATACATGGCTCAAAGCCCTGAGTTCTGACACAGTGATACACTACATCAATCTACCCAAAATGCCCAAACATCCTATTTGAAAAAGGACAGCAGGGAAGAAGGGGAAGAGGAGTATTATACTTTTACATTTAAATTTATCTGGCTGTTAGATTTTGTTTAGCATTTCATTTCAGACATAACTTTTCAGCTGACAGAAGTGATGATCGCACTTTGAATTCCATAAAAACGTGCCTCTCACCTGCTTGTTCATTTTATGCCTTTTCTGTCCCTGAATGCTTTATCAGCAAGTCTGAAAAGACATGAAGTAATTAATATATTCACAGGTTTTACATTTAAATTTGGACCTTTGAGAAGCAGGCATTAAAAGTTAACACAATCAATGAAGATGAGGAGCAAAAAAAAAAACCTGCTTAAGAACCCCCAAAGACCACACCATAAAGACTGAATTTCCCTGTAAAACAATTTAGGCATCACAGCAATTGATGCTACTGATAAAGCAGTGATGGTTGGCATGTTTGGAATTTCATGCAACATTTCTTCCTTGTATTTGTCTTTCTTGTCCCTAACGCAGTGGTCAGGGACACAAATAAAGTCAGTTTCTGCTCAAACACTGCATTATTCTCCGTCTAGACTATGGGGAAGTTACACTTTCATCAAAACCACAGGTATAAAATTCAATAGCTCTGTACACTACTGGCCAAATAAATAATTGAACAGTACTATCTTACACCATTTTTCAGTGACAGTAGTACCTGAAAGCTGCATTTCCATTGCTCTTGGTGAGAGGGGCTCTGAACAGGGAGAAGAGCATCCTGCCTGGCAATCCTAGGCTATTCTAGAAGATATCACTGAAATAATCTGTTCCAGCCCCAGCCTGTAATTTTATTCACCTATAATTCAGCTGACACCATTGCCCTGGATTCCTCCTCCATGTTAGAAATTAAAATGGCTGAAGTCAAACATGAAATACTACACTATTTCAAAAATCTGTTTGGGAATTCAAAACACAGGGACAACTGGACACTGCAATACCTCTTATGCCCTACTGACACTTTAAAATCCTTTCCTCCCTTCAGTCTCAGCAGTAAAACCAGCTTTAAAACATTTCTATATTTTTAATGTAGTTGACTGATTTCTGCTGAGTGTCTTTACTCTCTCCTCCCCTCCTCCTTCAGTTGCACCAAGTTCACAGGCAAAGAGAACTTAAAGCAAGAAGCACCCAGGAAAAAACAAAATCCTAGCTCACTCTGCCTCATGCAGACAAGGCAGGCATGAAAATCATCCTTAAAATTCAAGTTTCCATAATTTTTCAAGTGCCCCCTTTAAAAACTCCCTAGTAATCAAATTGTTGCTAGATCTGCTGAACCTATTAAGAAACACCTCTGTGAGCAGAAACAAGACCTCTCTGCCAACTGCTTTATCTCAGTGAAGAATTTGTTGGGTACAGATCCTAACTGGCTTATCCATAATTTAGTCCTGACACCAGCTACATACGTGGAGGTCTCCAGAGGCTGAAAGACTCTCCTGCCGTTGCAAGCACAAAACAGCTTCCAGGGTTTACAAGACTGAGGGCACTCAGAAGGGATTTGGACATCCAACCAAAATTGTACAGCAATGAATCAGCAGTCTGTAAGTGCAGGACCTCCAGGAAATAAACTGGAGAGAAATACGAGTGATTATCGTTTCAAGCATCTTTATCCTGACATCCCTTACATGTATATCAGACTACATGGGTACAGCTTAGACACTAATATGATCCAGGTAGACATCATAGCCAGACAGAATAAAATACGAAGTAGTTTTGGCTGTTCTGAACTGACAAAGCATCGGTTTGGGCTTATTAAGTACTCAGCTAGGAGGCTGGAGAACTGGGCTCCCCGTTCCTCCTACTGACTTCACGCCCTAAAACAAAAGTATTAAGTATACAACGTATTTCATTAGAATAGACTTCATTGTGGATATAGGTATAAAAAGCCCTACTTGACTCTCAGCATGCAGCACTGCTTCTGGAAGACAAATTTAAAGCTAAGGATAATGGGGAATTACACAGAATTACAGCTCTACCACACATAAGTGCATCCCTAACTGCCCAGGAGAGACTTGAGTACCAAACACTGCCCAGCTATCTGGAAAAAAGACATACACATTTTCTCTCACATTTGCTCTGGCTGCTTGCGAAGAGTTTGCATGCAATTTCCACAAGGATTTCCAGACTTTCCAGTCTTCCTATGTTTATATATATATAAATTCATTATAAATTTATTAAAAATGTTTTTTTATATATATATATATATAAAATCTCAGTGCACTCAGTAAGGTGTTTGGAGCGTGATCAGCACAGACCTGAAGGGGAGCCAGCTTCCAGAGATCGCAATACATGCAAAGGAGACCCATGGTGTTTAAAGATGAAGGATGAAGTCCACCTACTCCAGGTAAGGCTGCATTTAGCTGTAACTCACTATTGGACTTCAATATATACATAATATACACACATATGTATGATACATATATAAAGTGTTTTTAAACACAGAAACAGTATTTTCAGTAGCAGAAGAAAAATTGCTCATCAGCTGAAATCTTCCAAAGAAAAAGTTATACTCAAAGGCATCCAAAGACCATTGAAATAATGACAAATCTCAAAGCAATTCCAGAAGAAGATGTACCAAGTACTCTGTCCCCAGGAGGGAAAGGCAGGTTTGGACCCTGTTGCCTTGCCAGGGCATGCTCGCATTGCCGCAGTCTTGACAAATGGCCAACAACCAGAGCCATCGTTTGAACCCTTTCAGTCATGCTTTGGTTATCTCTAACCTAAGGGAACCTCACACACAAATAGGTTGAATAATGATGCAGACAGGAGGTAGTATCACTAGAACAATGTAGCTGATGGAATGCCATTTTCCATGCAGCAAATGGTAGCTATTTTTTTTGCCAACTCAGAGACATTTGGATAAGACACCTTATTCTGTCTTGTGATATAAAGCCATTTCTAATCACCCACTAAAGCGTGGTAAAACAATCAATGCAATTAAGATTAATTACTCTGTTAGCGTGAAAAAGTGTCCCAGACCTTTATATTATAGCTTAAGAACACCAAAGAAAAAAAGCTACTCAAGAATCCTCTCCAGAGAACAAAAACTTCCCTTTTCTCATCCAGCAAAACAAAACAAAACAAAGAAACAAACCAATTTACTTCCTTCCAGAAATGGCTTCCTATACTGCCATTACTTAATCCTCAAGGTGACCTGATTTAGGCTGAAAGTACCAATAGATTACCGATAGAAGGAAGGAATAAAAATAGTACAGAAATGGTATGTGCTGTTTTCTTGAGACTCACGAACACAAAGGACAAGGACAAAATCTTCCTGTCAGTTCAAGGAAAAAAAAAAGATAAAAAGAGGAAAAGAGTAGCAGAATCCTCCACTCCCCAAAGTATAAACTTCCATCCTCCCAAAAAGCCAGGTCTTGTCAACAGATAGGCTTCCCTTTCTTTAACAGAAACTCTAGCCAGATTTTAAATTAACCTTAAGAAAGGGTCATTTTCTATAGTTTTGCTGAAGCATGGGAAGGAATTATGAATCATTTCAGAAAATTAGCAGCATAGTCTGAATTTTTCATATTTAGATCAGGAAACAAACATACTAAAAAAATGCCCAGAAGTAATCCCTCCCCCAGAAACCCCTTCTGTTGAAGCTTACCATTTGTTCCTTTTAGAATATCCAGCACATAATTTGCACATTGCACATTTTTAATGTACATTAGCGAGGTGGGGTTTTATTTTTCCCCAAGTGTTTTTTTCTATTATCTTAAGGAACACAACAGCCATAGTGGCTATCACTTGTTGAAAGTCTCTACCAGAACCACTGATGTCAAGAAGCAGCAACAACTGTGACGTTGTCAGTAGTTTAATATCTGGTTTGTTTTGTTTCCAGAAGACTACACTTCCTCTAGTATCACAGAGAAGACAACGACAGAATAGGAAGCCAAAGAGACAGCTGGAAACAGACCCTTTGTGCTTCTCAAATGCAAGGTGTATAGTCATCAAAGAACCAATTTTTTTGCTGCTACACAGTCAAAAAGGTAGGTCAGAGCACAAAGGCAATATGGTAAGATCTGGTTTTCACTCTCATTTTTCACAAGTAGGAGCTTATCTCACCCCCGTGTGCACAACATGCTCCAGGAAAGGCATATGGTGCTCTTGATCTCCAGCAGTGAAAGACAGTACATGTCGTAAGCTATTGCTCCCACCTGTCACCTTAAATTATACAATGAGCATAGCAGAATTTGATTCATGCACGTGTAGAGGAGTCTGAGCATTAGGGGTAGCCCTGTGTAAATCCCCCAGGGAAAGTATGATAGAGAATTATAGGCAAACACAGCCCTACCTTAAGTAGCTGGACTTTATCCTTCATCTCCCAACACCTGACTGAGCACCCTGCTATGGCCCACATCTAACCACGTATAGCTGTTGGTGACAGTGCTTCCAGTGCAGAAAAGGTACTGACAGATGCCAAGTTTCTGTGTATGTACAGCACTCTGCCCACTCATTGTCTGAACTTGATTTAAAAAAAAAATACTTGCCACAGCTATACCAACAAAATAGGATTTACAAAATACAGAAAAATGTACGTACTTACCTGCATATGATTGCACTGAAAAGCACTTAGTTGTGTGTTAAATGCATTAAAGGATTACAGGTTTGCATTTAGACATCTTGCAGAACTTGTGAGCCAGCATAATCATTCAAGGAGAAGCCTAGAAGGAAACAGTAGGACATTCTACCTTTGCTTTCTCTTTTACAGTGTTTTTACAAAACAGAAAACAATCCTTTCAGAACATCCTGAAATCCAAAACCAGACCTAACTTCCCTAAGGATTAAATCAGCCTTTAGATATGTATACACTGTTCACTCTGCTTTTCATAAATATCTACAAGGATAACAGCCCTTAGTGAGGGGTTTTAACCATGTTTAGACCAGGTTTTGCAAAGTAGAGTGCAAGTTCAGAGTAAAACCTATTCTGAGATCTAATTTTCCAGATAGTGGGTTTGATTCTCATCTTATTTGCAGCAATAATTCCACAAATGCCACTTTGCTCCACTGATTTGTGAAACAAGTTCAGAGACTTCAGAACAGGTTTTCAAACAGATGAACATGAATCCTGCACAATGCCTTCATGTCAACACTGAGTGGAGTACTTCTCCACTAATTACAAGAAAGCTTGGTAAGTCAAACCAGATGAAAGTTACACTACTAAGGAAGTTATATTTGCATGAAGCTTTTCGTTTGTTTGTGGAATTTCACAGCTATCCAGATCACAGGTATTTTTAATACAGACAGATATGCACATCAAGAGTAGGAAGGATGAGCCTCAAAGATGCGTTTGCAGCTGGCACACACTGACGCTTCCATCCTGCTGTTGTCTTCTACCCTACTTGCTTAAATCACCAACTTTAGAAGACAAACAAGAAGCACACAAAATGGAACCCTTCCAAATTGCCACTTCTTTAAAAACAACTGCTCCTGATGAAGCCTGATCCGAAAGACCATTTAAAATTAAAATCTGAGTGTAACAGATCAACCTCTGCATACTACAGGTAAAATAGATGTATATATACCTTTTACTTTTTCATTTATCATTATGTACTGCTTCAGTTTACAATAAAAAAACCACAGCATGTATCATCAGCACGTTCTCATCAGGAGAATTAAGGCTATACTCAGGAGAGAGAAAAATGTAGTCAAATGACAGACTTTGGCAAGGCAAGCTGTGGTGAACACCATTATTGTATGTCAAGTTGGTACAGCTCCGGCTACCCACCCTGCAGGCTGCGGTGCCGCTGGGGCAGAGAGGATGCACAGACCCTTTCCCAGTGCAGAGCTTTGGTTCACCACTGATCGAAATGCAGGACTACAAGCTAGATAATGTCTGCTGCAGGAACAGAAACACTCTGCCAAAGGGTAGTAACATCTCAAACTGCTACAACTGTTCATTGAGTGAGCAGGAGCCCTAAATCTTTACACTGTATCTCAAGGATTAGTCCAGCTTTACCACTATGTTGTCTGACAGGTTAAATCACCTCTTTACACCCATCCCTTCTGTTCCTCTCATGCATTTTGATTTTTGCCATTGGTGGAGGGATGGTGGATCCCTCAGTCTGTTTTAGTCTATAGTGCCTACTATAACAAAAAAAATTTATTTCTCAGTGACAGTTATCACAAAAGCAAATATGCAGCCAACAAAATGAGTGATTATCCCAATATGAATATATGAATAATTGTTCATTCAGTGCTTTTAAGTAGGACTGCTTAGACATTACAATAGTCACAACTAAAAAATCAGAAAGCATATGTATTTGCAATCTAGTTGCCAGGATTGCTACTGAGTAAGAGTCACTAGCCATTAAATTCTCCTCACAGATCCTCTGTTTAAGTTACCTTCTGGCATCAGTGGATTTGCACCACAAGAAGTTTCCTAAAAGCAGGAACAGGCTTCTCAGCCAGCTTTTTTTTTTTTCTTACTGTTCCAGGAGTTACTAAAAATTTAGAGTTTAATGCCTTCTCAGTCATTGCTCTATTACCCAACATGAATTGTATCTACTTCTTTTACTCACAGGTTTCTTTGTAGAAGGGAGGAAATTTGGTCAGAAAATAACCTGCATATGAATTCCTGCTCTTTGGTATGCAGCTAAGTCCCTGAGTGTGATAAAGAAATAACTAAGAGAAATTCAGCCATAAATCTGTTATTTCATGGAGTTATATATACCCAATTCCTTAGCAGTTACAAAAGTTTATATTTTATTTTAACTGGAAGGGCAGCAAAATTCAGAATAGCACCATGGGTATTTGTTCTTTGAATTGGGAGGGGGGAATCTATAGAGAACTACTAGTTTTATTCCAGGCAGTATCTACTGTGTTTCTTTTTCCTTAAACACACAGAAACAAAAATAAATGGCCCCACTGGCCAGTAATTTTCCTCTTTTCTAAGGAACTCAGAGACTAATATGTCACTTTCAGACAAAAGAGACTTGGGCTGCAGGCTTTTTCAACACACAGAAAAAGACTCTGTTACTTCTGGGATTTTGTTAAGGAGGTAGCCTGCCTCTTTCTATTTCTCTCTTCATTTTTTCAAAACACTCAAACAAGCAAACAATTAGCTCAATGGGCTACTGATTACAGTCTCTTTGGAAGGAGTGAAGCATGAGATCTTCAGCTGGAGAGTGATAGACCTGAAACCTCCAATAAATACCAAAAAGGACAGGGGAAGACTGTTTCATCACCAACAGCCCTCTCCTGAGGTCTTTCTGTAGCTAGTGTCTCTACCTCAAAAAGGCCAACACACACAAAAATCCTGGTGACAAATCCCTTCTTCACATGTAAGTATTTCTAACCACAATGAAACTAAACAGCAAAATTCCTTTGTCTCCACCACCGCGCCCACCTCTCAGTACTTTTTGTGCCAAATTTAACCAGCTAGCAAAAAGGTGTTCAAAGCTTATTTTTCAAGTTGGTTGGTTTTTTTTCCTTCAGATTCCACCATTGCTGTTGGAAAAATTACTCTTGCCAGATTGCTGTGCTGCTTCAGGGCACTCCTCTCCCGTTTGACAGAGGCCTGAGGCTACAGTCTGAGTGCTCACTCTTTGCCACTCGCTTCAAGACTCCAACAAGCTCTTAGTTTAAAGCGTGACCGCAGATGTGGGCAGTGATGTACTCCTTGTGAATGCTGTTTGGAAAATAAGAGTCTCAACACTAATATTTTACCCACTGTCTCCCAGTGTGGTGGGTTGACCCTGGCTGGATGCCAGGTGCCCACCAAAGCCCTTCTATCACTCCCCCTACTCAGCTGGACAGGGGAGAGAAAAATATAACAAAGAGCTTGTGGGTCAAGATAAGGACAGGAGAGATCACTCACCAATTACCATCACAGGCAAAACAGACTCAGCTTGGGGAAAATTAACTCAATTTATTACAAGTCAACCAGAGTAGGGTAATGAGAAATAAAACCAAATCTTAAAACATCTTCCTTCCACCCCTCCCTTCTCCCCAGGCACAACTTCACTCCCAGATTCTCTACCAAACCCCCCCCAGCGGCACAGGGGGACGGGGAATGGGGCTTACGGTCAGTTCATCACACGTTATTTTCTGCCACTTCATCCTCCTCAGGGGCAGGACTCATCACACTCTTCTCCTGCTCCAACGTGGGGTCCCACCCACGGGAGACAGTCCTCCACAAACTTCTCCAACGTGGGTCCTTCCCACGGGCTGCAGTTCTTCACGAACTGCTCCAGCATAGGTCCTTTCCACGGCGTGCAGTCCTTCAGGAGCACACTGCTCCAGCACGGGTCCCCCACAGGGTCACAAGTCCTGCCAGAAAACCTGCTCTGTGGGCTCCTCTCTCCACAGATCCGCAGGTCCTGGCAGGAGCCTGCTCCAGCGTGGGCTTCCCACGGGGTCACAGCCTCCTTTGGGCACCCACGTGCTCTGGCGTGGGGTCCTCCACGGGCTGCAGGTGGATATCTGCTCCACTGTGGACCTCCATGGGCTGCAGGGAGACAGCCTGCCTCACCATCGTTTTCCCCATGGGCTGCTACAGGGGAATCTCTGCTCCGGTGCTTGGAGCATCTCCTCCCCCTCCTTCTTCACTGACCTGGGGGTCCGCAGGGCTGTTTCTCTTACATGTTCTCACTCCTCTCTCTGTCTGGCCCAACTTTTTTTTCCTTCTTAAAAATGTTATCACAGAGGCATTACCACTACCGCTGATTGGCTCAGCCTTGGCCGCCAGCAGGTCCGTCTCAGAGCCAGCTGGTATTGGCTCTGTCGGACACAGGGGAAGCTTCCAGCAGCTTCTTACAGAAGCCACCCCTGTAACCCCCCCTGCTACCAAAACCTTGCCACACAAAGCCAATACACCCAGTTCAAAGGATCCCCAGAACAGAAGCAACCTATAGACCCAGCAACGAATAGCATTTTCATAGAACAGCAAGTATGAAACACATTGCATCATATCATGGAGAAATTTTCTTAGATAAAACTGATACAGATCCCTCAACTATCATTTAAAAAAAAAAAAAGGACCAAAAGACCTTCAGTCTGCCCAATAAACAAGCAACACCCAAGTTCTTATCTACTTTGCCTGGAGAAAAAAGTAAGCTATAACTCCTGGATTTTGCATTTATGATTCTGAAAAATTTAGGGATTAAGTCACCCTGTGAAGAAGAAACTCATTCATCTCAAAGTTTAAAACTGAGGAAGGTTCCACCTTCGCCAGGGTGAGTATATGCCAAAATACTTAAAGTCTTAAAATCAGAACACCCAGTTTTGCTGTGGATTATTACAGTGAAAAATTCTGAAGGGAAGATGCCCACCACCAG
Source organism: Buteo buteo (assembly GCF_964188355.1). Taxonomy (NCBI): domain Eukaryota; kingdom Metazoa; phylum Chordata; class Aves; order Accipitriformes; family Accipitridae; genus Buteo; species Buteo buteo. The sequence continues at coordinate 16,521,306 of NC_134175.1, read as the reverse complement.
TGCTTTAATCTCTTTTGCAAATTGCTGTCCCTACACATGCCCAATACCCTCTCATCCGCCCCCAGTTCCTGTACAGATTGGTGGGAGAGTACACATGGAAAGGAGTTCACTCAATCTTCACACGCTACAGAGTCCTTACCTAAACAAATTAACACCACAAACCATTTGGCCAGTTCAGCCAATGGGAAAGCTACGGATGTTATAAAATGAAAAAGAATGAGCCCAGTGCACCTGCCTGGTGACAGGTCACAGCAGATTCAATTTCAGTAATAGCAAGAGTATTTTAGACTTAGATTAAGAGGCTTTCATGGCCTCTATATTTGCAGCAGAGAACACAGGGTGAATTGATTAATAGTCTTCATCAAACAGTAGGTAATACAGCAAACAAAAGAGTAGATAACCTCAATTTTAAAGCTGATTGTTTTTCCTGGCCTTATTATAAACTAGTTACTCCTAATCTGGAAAAATCATGAGATCATTTGATATCAAACTTTAACAAGAATGCCTTATAGTACTCATCTATTTAAAAATTTAATAAAGTTTAATTAAAATCTTCCTGTCTCTTTTCTGCACCCATGCTTCTGCAGAGCAAGCATTTGGATGTCCATTTGCATGCATAAGATGGGAAAATCAGCTTTGAAAAGAACAACTATGGGATTGCATCTACCACCATTCTGAATAAATTCCAAGTTTGCAGTAGCTGGAGTTTGTTATCTTCCAGATTAACTGGACAGAAACTATGCAACTTTATTGCGCAAAACATCTATACAGCTTTGCTATTCTTGTTAACCCTTGATATTCTCTGACACAGCGCTGACTGAACTGGCTATATGTACCACATCCTCTGCTCTTTATTAGCAATCCAAGAGAAGACTAAAGGCTCTTCACCATGGATACACTGAGAAGCTCAGTTTTATTGCTCACATTGCAACAAAATGAGAATTTTACTCTATAAGCAATAGTCACACAAATATGACTGTTTACTTCTATCAGTTAAGTACTCAGAATTCCTGGCATCGATCACTGCAAGGTTTTGGTCTTCTGAAACACATGAGTGCTTACAGCTGTTGAGCTCAGATACTTTGTTGTAACTTAATCAATTATATTGTCTTCACAGCTCTTCAGGGCATGGTGTTCGTAAAAACAGGCAAACACATCATACATAAAGAACAGGTGGGTTCTGCAGCACACAGCCTAGTCTTTGGTAACACTCAGTATCTTTGGTCCACGACACAGAAAGCTCTTATTTCGCTCCAGGGTCAAGGAAAAGCATCCTGAAGGTCATTAGCACTACATTTCTGAAGTTCAAGTATCCTACCACTGGCAAACACAGTAGCTAAACAGTGATCACAGTGCAGTACAATAATCAGTAACATTCATAAGAACCCAACTAAACCTTTAATTCCTTCTCAAACAAAAGAAGGGAGGAGCCTGATTATTTTAGGATTCATAGCAAAAGTTGCTGAACTATTTCTGAAAATTCTCAAAAGGCAATTCAGACACAGACTTCGTACAAGAGAGAAGTTTTGTTAGTGCTTTTTGTGGTTTAACCCCAGCCAGCAACTAAGCACCATGCAGCCACTCACTCACTTCCCCCCCCACCCAGTGGGATGGGGGAGAGAATCAGAAAGAAAAAGGTAAAACTTGTGGGTTGAGATAAGAACAATTTAATAGAACAGAAGGGAAGAAACTAATAACAATAACAAAATGACAATACTAATAAAAGGATTGGAATATACAAAACAAGTGATGCTCAATGCAATTGCTCACCACTCGCCAAACAATGCCCAGTTAGTTCCTGAGCAGCAATCCCCCCAGGCCAACTCCCCCCAGTTTATATACTAGATGTGACATCACATGGTATGGAATACCCCATTGGCCACTTTAGGTCAGGTGCCTTGGCCGTGTCCCCTCCCAACTTCTTGTGCCCCTCCAGCCTTCTTGCTGGCTGGGCATGAGAATCCGAAAAACCCTTGACTTAGTCTAAACACTACCTAGCAAAAACTGAAAGCATCCATGTGTTATCAACATTCTTCTCATACTGAACCCAAAACACAATACTATACCAGCTATTAGAAAGAAAATTAACTCTATCCCAGCTGAAACCAGGACAGCACTTCTAGAAGTTACTCTGAATTTTACAGAATCAGATCCTAAAGCAAAGTCCTATGGCAAAAGATAAGGTATTTCTTTCCTCCATTGTAAATAAATCCATATTGTTCACTGGGTCCCTGCAGAGATGCTGTAACCAGCCATGTTTAGTTCATATTTCTAGTTTTCACAGTTCTCCCTACAGCTTTTCTGACAATCTTGTCACATTTTCAAGAAGCACGTCAAAAGGCAAGCCTTATTTATTATAACTTATCATAATTCCAGCCAATGCAATGGAGCTGCCTTGAATGGCACAGATGAAAATTCTCCAGTTTTATCAGGTCTGCTTTCCTATTATACTTTATGCTCTATTTATACTATAATATTATAGTATTATCTTCAGCATGCCATGTGTAAAAGCATATAGATAAGTTGTCTTTTATCCAGTTTCTTTGATGCTTTTCTACCAAAGCAGAAAATTAACTCCTCTAAGAAACTGTATTGCTCTAATTTTTTCAAGCCTACAGTTCATACAAGTTTGTTTCTTTCACCTGTAACAGCAAGAAACTTAGGAACTACATAACCAATTTACTACTGTTAGTGCCATACAGAAGTGACACAAACTCCAACCTGAGTAAATAATTCTGCAAGGTCATCCCACCAAATACATCTCAAAATGGAACACGGGTACTCTGGACTAGGAGACAGAATAATGTATTTCTTCATTTCAGAATTCACTTCGCCCCCACCCAAGACAAAGTACCAAAACTGCAACTATAAACATTTAAGTTCAGCTGTCCTTACAGCTCTAACAACAGCCTCTACTCACTCAGCTGTATTACTCTCTAGTGTAATCTGCATATTCTTTAATATGATTTTCTTTTGACCTGTGCATTTATTACATTTTTTTACATAATCAAGCCATTTTTAGTCAAGCTGGCAGTAGAAGTGGAATGTGAAGTAAATTGGTTTTCAAAGCTACTATGACACACCAAAAACAGTAGGGGGAAAAAAAGGTAGTAAAGTGCAGCCCTGTAAGATTTTGCTTCATCAGAAATAAAGAAAAATAGTGGCTGTTAATAAAAATGCCAAGTGAACTGATGTTTCATTAAAGCAAAAAATTCCAGCAGCTCAAAAAACAAATTTAGCTCTTAAGACACCACATATTCACTGTTTACTATTGCCATAGATAAAGGCTAAAATATGTCCACAGTCTGGTTGTCTGTATATATATATTTATTAAATCTAAGGCAGCTACTTTGGGATGTCAGTGTCCTTTAGAAAGCTACAACAAAAACAATTACCCTATTTTAAAACAAAGTTACTTGAAAACCAAGGAGCACAATAAATAACAAACTTCATAGCCCATAATCTCAATCTAAAGACAAGTTATTCTGGAAATTGAAGACATTTACCTCTGGACTATTTGCCTAAATCAGAGGCTTTGTTTGTGAAGCATGGATTCTCAGTTTATCTACAATGTATTTTTTGCATTACTTGAAAGACGCTGGCGCATGGAATAGTTGTTTCAGAAAAAGAAACCAAACCTAAGAAAGTAAAAAAGGCATGGGATAGGATAAAAGATTATGTTACACTGCTCTAATTCTGGGCTACAGGCTAGCATAAAGTAGTGCTGAAAGGCAGTATTTTAATATGGTTAAAAACAACAGCTATAGCTTTCTTTGACCTGTTTCCAGGCTGCTCAGTACGGGCCATTCTTTATTCATGAAGCAGGTCACCTTTTCCTCCAGTTGAAAAAAAGCTTACAGGTCAATTTATGGACTTCCATGAAAGCTTTATATCAGTAGTGTTCGTAGTTGTGCTAGAAACTTCCAGGATAGGGACACCCTTACAGAGCCATGATAAGACCCTTTGATCTCATGGATTTATGTATTTGGTTGGTAAACTGTTAACACTAAACTACTATTATAGGAATCAGAAATTACATCACCAAGCTTTGAAAAATAAAACCGAAAAAAAATCTAGTAAACCCCATTGTGCTAGGAAGATACGGTATACAGTAAGATGCACTGTATACACAGAGCGTTTCAGATTCTTTCCCGACATAGTCCATCACACTTCCACTCTAGCTTTCAGGTTTCTTCTCAAACACGTTTTGGGTTAGGACTAACCGTTCCACAAGGAATAGGCTCATAAAATAGCAGCAATTAATATTAAAAGGGAAAGCATGAAATTAAAATTTGCAGTCATCTCTCACATCTTGATAGCTTACCTCTCAATTTTCTAAGTCCTACTTTCCCAGTAAAGGGACTTTTTCCCCTCTTGTCTACACATAAATTATAATGATTAAATAATTCTAATTGCACTATCTGCTTCAAAAAGACAGATACTCTGTTAAGTATGCGTGCTCTCTCTTCATGTAAGCAAAGTAGTTCTCTGCTCTGGAATTACCTATAAACAGCTTGAAGTTGTATTGTCAAGTGAGAGAATGGTGTGAGAAAAATGGAAAAAGTTTCCAGCTGATTTCACTCACACATAGCAAACAGGTTTACATTAAAGCGGATGGATAAAAGTTTGTTCAAGCAATCTTTTTTCATGCTTTAACTTTTACCAAAAAAGTTACTTATGCCTGGGAAATACTATTGAACTCCTCCCAGCCATATACATAACTGAGACATGGCTCCTATTACAGAGAGAGGGAGACAGGTACAGGCTACATTCTTTGTGAAAAGGCTGCCTGTTAACCTACTTTGGGTCACAACTACTTATTTTAGATGCTTTCAGATGATGGAAGTATGATTGTCACACAGCATGATTTTCTCTGTATGTTTCCCAACTAAAGCTTCATATCAAATATTACGGAAACATATCCATTTACTTCTCCTGCACCCCGTTTTACCGAACACTTTGTGATCTCTAATCCATCTTGGATTTCGATAGTTATTCACAAAGCCATTTAGCAAGAGCAATGGCAAATCTCTACTTTTAGAGCTTGCAGATCCAATTTCCCCATAGAGCACAGTCAGCAGTGTAGGAGGACTCCAGGGGTCAAACCCTGATCACACAGGAGTCAGTGTTTTACCAATTATTAGTTTCAATGGTGGCAGAATTTCTTGGTCTATTTAAAAAAACACTGTAAGAGTCTGAGAAAAGCAGGTATTCCAGGAAATAAATATTGCTGGAACTGCTGGAAATTAAAGCCCTTTTTTCTCTTTCCCTTCATTTTACATTTGAAACATTTTACTTTTTATAATGCTACCCCCTTTACCCTATATCATGACTACTTTTGTCAAACAGTATTGTTATAACCAATAGGATTTATGTGGGGCCATAACTTTGCTGGTAAGCACAAGAAGAAGTTGGTCTTCCAAAGGTAAGTCAAAAAAATCTTAACACTTTATTCCATACTGATCTGTTATAGAGCACAAATTCTTTGAATTGTTTTCAACCTCACAGAATATATTTTAGAGATACCACTTTGTATTTTAAGAAACACACAAGACTTTTGTTTAGAGATCATTTTCCTTACAACATCACAAATGAAGACTGCCACTTTTCTAAATGGATAATTGTTGACAAGAGCCATTTAAGCTGTCACACATGCTAATAAATAGCCATGCACTCTGCAGGCATCTGGAAAATAAAAAAATAGATGAAAATGCTTTTAAGCTATAGAAGAAGCTGAGCTGTGTAAATGGGAATAGCTTGTTTCCAAGAGCAGGGCAGTGCCCTAAATAAGAGTACTGCCAGCCCACAAACACAGTGGGACAATTACATACTGTGGTGAAAGCGAGGAGTTCAAAGGTGGTATCAAGCCCTCAAGGACAACTGGAACTCTGCTGATGCAACTTTCTTCGCTTTAAAGCATATTCTGAAAAACTGACCTACAAGAGTTCTTGAAGCAGCTACTGGTACTGAAAATTTCTATCCATTTTTATTGTCTGCTGCTGCCAAGAAATGCATCAACTCAAAATAAAAATGCCACACAATACGTCCTTCAGCATAAAATCCCTAATTGTTACTAATAACAAGTACCTTTATTATTCACAGGAATTTTCATTCTGATGCTTTTAAACTGAAGAGGGTTAACTTGCCAAAGTGTCCTCAGTTTCTTTTTTAAAATTTTGATTCTTAAAGCTCAGTGTTTCAGCTGATGAATGTACAGTAACAGTTTTCATTTTCAGAGCCAACATTAGTTTGCTGCACCATTGGTTGAAATCCAAGCATTTAGTCAAGCTTGTTTCCCCTCACTGCCTGGCTTAGCACACGTAACGAGAATTACGTCTTTCACATTCATGCCAACTTGAATACATTAGATGCAAGAATAACAGACTCAGCACTATATCAAGATAGACAGCACTGCAGAAAATAATCCAATGCATTCTTCCCAGGTGGCATTCCAATTCCAAACGTTAAAATTAATGAACCATAAGGACCTAATGATAGAATAGAGTTTGCTTCTACAGCCTAACGTTGCTTACTTTAAACTCTTGCAGGGTGCATTTTAAAAAGTATACCTTGAGAACGTATCCTGTTCCATACAGGTTAGGTATTGTCATAACATTGCTTAAGTCATCTTTGCTTTCTGCAATCTGAACGTAAGGTGACCAAAAAAACCACCTGAATTTCAACATAAACTGCTATCTTTTCGCTAATTTTCCCTAAAGACTGCAATCAAATCTCTGCTTTGTGTACATTATTTTGCAAACATATTTTCATATCCGAAAACTACAAAATAACAGGTCAATTTTGCACATGAATGCATGTAAGCATATGGAATTTTGCATTGTATTACTAGTACAGTTAGTACAGTAAGCACAAATAATGAAAAATGTTTTTATATATTTTCTTGTTATCAAAAAGTTATATTCCAGTTAAACATTTCTGATATTGTTTTTTTCTATTCAGCAAGGCATTGATGTATGCGTAAGGTAGACTCTAGGCTGCCTGTGAAGCCTACACATAAGACAACACTATTTAAACACATCTTCTAGATGGAATATATCCCTGAATAATTTGCTAAATGGGGATACCATAAGAACTTACATATTCCTTCCTTGAACTGGGACCCTCATCCTCAGACTGACTGAACATGAACCTGAACTGATCATTGCCAAGAAACAATGTTATCCAGGACTGTTGTCACACTGTTCTACAGCGTATGTTTAAACAAGAAATAAAGAAATAGTTGAACAGTACTCAACAGTTCATTTCAATAGTACTGAGGTATAAAATACCCCAAAGATTTTATTTATTAGTACAAGAATAAATTCAAAGAAAACCCTCAATGAAATTACATAGCAAGACACAAGAACACTGCATTTTAATAACCAAAAACATTCAGTGGAAATAACTGAAACAGTGTTGGGTAGTCAATTTGCTGTCTCCCCATGACAGCCTTCCTTGCAACTCATAATGGTCCCAGTGCCACCTTCCTCCCCTTTTTTTGTAACTTTTTTCTCTTCCATTCCATCAAATCTAGATACTCCACTGCCCACACAGGACTGGGTGCCTCTGTGCCTTGCTCCCTTGCAAGCCCAGTGCCAGGACACCTTACTAGTTTCAGCACAGCATGAACATGTGGAAGCCAGCTCCATCCCTGAACTGTATTAACACAAGGTGACACTGGAACTAGTAATCCCTGGTGGACAAAGGTACTCTTGCAAAACCAGCCTAATACAGTATTTGCAAACTGGTTAAGCCAGACATGAGATAGCAGAACATAAATCATTATTTTGAATTATAGGTTTTCCATTTTCTTGAACACAAAAATATTTTAAAATTTAATAAATTAACACTTTATTTTGATAAACTTACCTTGTATTTCCATGAATAGAAGAATTCCCTTTCCAGCACTAGAAGGACAGCCAGTTAAGGAATGAGCTGTTCAACTGCACTATGTGACATGGGACAACCTGACAGACTAGTTAGGTGAGCACCACTTCACTTTTCTCCAGTAAGGCTGTGTCTGGTAGAGAAGGATTTACAAGTGGAAATTAAAATCAATTATGAATTAATCAATCAAATACCTGACTCCTGATTTGGGCCAAAAGCAGATTTCCCATTTTAAAACAACCTAATACATTTTGTATTTCAAACATTAATAATACTGTGGAAGTTTCCTTGATTTTGCTGATACAAAAACAGAGGTTTTATGACTATCATCATAAAATAAGACCACGAAAACAAACTGATTGTTCCTTTCTTTTAAGCCAGCTTGACACAGAATTTGTAAACCAACATCAGATAACCTACCTGTTGCTCTACCTTCGGAGGTTTTTTGGTTTTGTTTACTGTAACACCCTTACCCAAGGAGTCATCCTGTAAAAGTACTCAGTCCTTTGAAGAACTAGGTTCCGTGTGCCCTCACAGTAATGCAGAAGCAAAACAAGAGCTTACGCTGCCAACATCTGATGAAAGAAAATATAAATCTAAATGACATCACTAATCTTATCACACTATAAAGGGGTAGATGCACACACAGTTTAGATTACTTAGCTCAATTTTGTAGAAAGTTAGTTTGTTTCAACACAACAGCAGATATCCTAATCATCACTCCCATGCCAATCTACTTCCAATTCTTTTTCTATTTTTTAAACAGAATGTTAGTTTCAGTTTGATTCAATTCTTTCTTTCTTCTAAATGATATAGGACCTGCAGTCCCAAATCAATCTAATATCACCGCTATTAATAGGACCTAAATCTTGAAGTCAATACAGTATTTTTAGAGTACACTGACATTTTTGAAGTCACTATCACACACAAAGTGACATCCTTTTCTCCCTCATATTTCTAGTTGGTAGAAGCAAGACTAATGTGTCTGACCAGAAAACGCCAAGGGCAAAATGTGCAAGTGTAGGCACTCAGTAAGACTACCCCAAACTGATGCCTTAAGCCCTACTGTCCTTTTTACATCTCACAAAGTTCTTTCTCATCCTGGGAACCTCTTGCCAAGATCTTTGTTCAAAACCAAGCTACCAGTAGGGAGACCACATGAAATCTAACAAAAATCTTAGCTGCAGTAGCCACTTTTGAGATCCCAGTTTGGATCAATACCCAAGACAGTGTCTTGCGCTGCTTCAAAACACCAGGTCATGAGCTCATTACTTTTTGCAATCATCTCTGCCAACTTTCAAACCCACATGGCCTCTCCAGAGGTCAAGGCCTGCAAAGCCTATGATACACATACACACTTTGCTTTTTGTACAGGCTATACAGAAGATAGCATCTTGTCAGTAGGAAAGAATGTAATTTTAAGCTTATACTCCTTATCCTTGGGAAGAAAATATATATAGTAATTCATAAAGATGACTAAAAACTGAGGGGGGGCGGGGGGGAAGAATGGAAAAATTGATGTATCACTTCTATGTGTCATGGAAATCTCAGTCTACCAAAACATTCCTACCAAACTTATATTTTCAAAAAATTAATAAATCTTTTATGCAAATATTGGGATATATACCAGTTTTGTCAGGTAGCTTGGCCATTTAAATCTCCATCTGACAGGGCCTCTGGTGGGAGGGAAAAAACTAAGCTTTCTTTCCCCTCTCTTAGAGAAGCTGTACTATGCAGTTAATACTTCAGATACAGGAGTATTTCTTCCCCTCTCTCCTTTGTGTAACACAAGATTTCTTTGTTCTCTTTTATTGAGAGATTTCTATTGTTTCTGCATGAGAGCAGGACTTAACTGTCATGTACGTAATATTTGCTACTGCTCCATGACACACCGACCCCCCTTTGCTATTTCTATTCTCTTCTTTGCTATTATTCCACAAAAACAGCTGCATTGCAGTGACAACACTTGTGTACCACTCTTGATTTTTAGCTGATAAGAGGTGCTATAGCATTTTAAGATGGCAAAGTGAAATAACACGCGAGGGCACTATTTCTACCCCTCTCAACAAACTTGGCTTCCTATTTGCAAATACAGAGCAAGCACAAAAGCAGGGGGGAAGAGGGGAGGAGGCATTTCCATCTCTGTATGTTTATGCAGCAAAAGAAAAGGTGCACTAATACAGCCTTAACCACTTTTCTAGCAGAAGCTACCCAACACTGAGTTCTCTTAAAAAAAATTTGCTAGTTCCATAGTGACATTAGCAAGAAGCGAAGAATTCTATTACAGTGCTCAAACCAGACTCTAGTCTGCATGTGTTCTGCTGCTCTGGATCTACCATGTAACCCTGAAATCAGTCATTTAATCTTTCAGTTCATCAGTTTCCTTATCTATAAAATGAAGACCCCAATTTCCATCAATCTCACATTGCCAGGTTCTAAGTTCTGCAAGGCAGTACCTACTTCTTCCAAAGCGTCTATATAGTGCTTACAAAAGGCACTATGACAAGAATGGTAGTCTAAAACCAATACGATAGCACAGGTGCCAGAACAAGTATTTCTGTGTTCCAGGTCTCAGACAATCATGCAGGATTTGAGACATTTAAGTTATCAGAAGATTCTCAGGATTTCTGCTGCGGACAATCCTCAGCAAGTAAGAGATGAGATCCCTGGGTTCTAGACAGAGATTCTCCTGCAAGAGCCAGATCCTTTCCACTTAATAGTGAAACTCTGGAAACAGACACTTTTATGGTATCCTAAAGCTTCTATAGCCATCATCTTTTATACAATTTGCTATTCCCATACTTTTTCTCCCTGCATGGTATAGATCACACAACTTACTGCCTAGAATCTTGGCAGTTAAAATGTATAAAAAGAATTCACTGGTTTATCATACGAATTGCCAAGTATTGGTGTCTCTTTATATTGTGGAAGACTTTTCCTGCTGTGCCAAGGTCAACCTGAGATACAACAAGAACAGATATGATCAGTGAATCTCTCAACACTGACATAACACAAAAGGAAAAAAGGCTTCGTATGACCATTGAAGTACCTTTAAGGATGGGGTAAAGGCAGTGCAATGGTGGGCTACATTTTCCACTGTAGAACGTTTATTTGTATTCCCCAGAAAGCAAAACTATTTCTTTTGAACTTGAGCATGCAATAAATTGGGAAGAAAACTATTGGGATAGAAATAATGGGTAGGATTGAAAATAGTGATCAAGAGGGAATATGATCAACCATTCACAACAACAGCATGCAGGTTACTAACAGATCCTCTTCTATTTTGCACATAGCTATAAGAAAAGATGATCATATTTAATCCCAATATACATGAAGCTCTAGATCCTGTCTAGGCAAGCACTCTGACCTAATATGCCAGATCAGGTTGCTGCTTGAATTTGCTGCAGTAAGCCATATTAATTTCTTATTCTTTTAAAATGGCTAGTTTTATATTCTCTTTGTATTACTGAATACAAAGAATGTCTACACCATTAGCTCTAACAGTGCTGGGCTGCTGTTACAACAAACAAAAACAACAAACACAAATCCCAAACAACACTTCCACCCCAAAACCAAAAAGTATTTCATGTGAATGTTAAGACAACTTAAGAGGCAGTGAAAACTTCAGGCTTTCTTCCATTAGCTTGTGAGCTGCATAAAAGTTTACCCTACTTTTACTGAATTTTCTTTGTTGTCATTAGTGCATTTGTTTGTATGAGGTTAAGTTAATAAAATATATCCGCAATTCATTTAACACAGTCAAATTCATCAACTGTTTAAGTCCTGCCATTATATAACATAACATAACATAGAGATTTCAATTTTAAGATTCCCACTGACTTTAGGAGACAAAAGTTTGAGAAGACATTCTTATGATTAAAAACACCTAATATGAAATATAATATTGTAAGACTTCAGAAAAGAACAATTAGATTTGCAGTTGAAGTAAAATTAATTTTTGGCTCTTAGTGGCTTCAGAGAACAATTACAATATACTTTGTAACTGGAATTTCAAATGCAGTTAACAGTAAATGATCTGGTCAATGATCAGTCCTACCCAAGAAAACACTACTTGCAATAAGTAAGTTTTGGGGTTTGGTTTTGTTTATTTTTTAAAGAGTAACAGTTTTCTACTCCTATTGACTAACTTCTGTGGTAGTATTCCTCAGGTTTTTAATAACAGATCTTCAAGAACTCCTTCCTGCCATCACACCACATCTTCAGGTTTTTTCTGCCTTGCATGCATTGTAAAAAAAAAAAAAAAAAAAAGTCTTTTAAATTACATCCATAAATTATTGCACAAGTTTACCACAATATATGGTTTTTATATATATATATAATTAGAGGAAAAAGCCCTAATCTTATGGGGAGCATCATTCCTGCTCAGTAACAATATTTGACACTGGTAGCTCAAATTTCAGTAGGCTAAAATACTGGTGCAGCAATACTGCTGCAAGGAAGCTTGTAGAGCTTCGGTATATCTTTTAAGGAGAGAAATAGTGGTTTTACATCTGAACAACAGCTAGCATAATCTCATTTCTTTCAGTTCTATAACAAAGCTGGCACATCTTTTAGTGGAACCGACCCCTGCCAGTTCACAATGCAGAATTTTTGAGAGAGGAGACAGAAAAATCTAGCAGAACCTAACACAGATTGTAGAATCAAATCCCTACACAGAATTTTTTTCCAGCTCAAATAGTTCATACAAACTACGTGCATAGTTGTTCCCAGTCCATCCGACAGGGACTCAAATTTCACTAATTCCAAATGGTCAGAGAATGATAACCAGAAAAATCACTTCTAGTTGTTAAAGAAATCCTTCATCCAGCAAATAAAGACCTGGCACAGAATGCCACTGAAGAACATTTGAGGTAGAGAAAGCATTTCTTCCACTACAAGCATTTACAGCATTGCTATGTCAACCATATTTCAAGCGCTTCCCACTTAACACAGTGCAGAGGTGGCAGTTTTTTCAGAAACAGGTGGCAATTTTTATCATGCTACTTTAATTGCACAAAAAAAAGGACAGAAGAATAACACTGAGAAAATGCTACTAAACTATTTCTTACTCTTCATGCTGTGATAGGTCTGAAAGCAAATGAAAAATTTATGTAACCTTGGTTTTTTTCATGCAAGGTGTTAAGGTTCAGACGTAAGTGCACCATTGTTATAGTTGTGTGTCGAATTTAAGTCAGAGTTTTAAACTTTTCAAACGCCTCTGAAATGGCAGAAGATATCAGTACATAAGCTTCCAATACCTGTTATATTTTACAGTAGTTTGGTGATAAATATTTGTACAGTAGAAAAGTTTCCCAATCACTTTTTCAGACTATTCTTCCTGCCTTACCAATTTTGTTTTATTTTTGAATATATAATTATACTTCACCTGGTCTTTGCCTCATTATGTATTCCATCAATGATACCCTGACTAGCTGGTATATACACATAACATTTCTCAAGGTTCATTATATGACCATCTAGAGTCAGATGCCACAAGTCTCCTAGAAATAAAGCAGCTATGCAGCTGCTCCTGCATCACATGTTGATATGCTACTACAGCTTTAATTCATCCAAATAAACTTGTTTTCATCTCCTGGGGCATGGAATGCCAGCTGCCACCACTGTACCGCAACTAGTAATAAGTTATAACATGTACTACTGCCATAGTTGTAGTGCCAGGAGTTGGACTCTATGATCCTTATGGGTCCCTTCCAGCTTGAGATATTCTATAATTCTCTTTCAGGACCTTTTCCAGTGCCAACTCTATACAGAGCTGGAAAAAAAAAAAACCAAAACATTTCAAGACTCAACTAGTAAGTCGCTTAGCAAGGACTAAGTGGTCAAAGCTGAAAAGACAGTCATTATCACTACCATTACCTAGTCCATTAAAATACTAATATTGGAGTTGTGTATCTATTAGGCTAGTTGTCTCCATAACAAAATAATGAAACATACATTTTAAATCCTTAATTATGCAACTGTCTGTGAACAACATTATTTAGAAAGATGTTTTAAGCCTTTAAGTCAACATATACATTAATCCTATCCCATTCCTACGATCTACCTGGAGTGAAAGCTGTTTGATACTTCTCATTCTAATGCTAAAAACTGGAAAGCTGGCACGTCTAAATAAGTGCACAGGAATAACAATTAATGTCTTTTTTTTTCCAATTTAGCATTAGCAAGAACAAAACCTACACTATTCAATGTATATGCAAGCTCCATTGTTAATGCAGTCATCTGAAAAACTAATGTAATTAATATTAGACTGTTGTCTAGCCTGTATATATGGTTGACGTTTGTGCAATTTTTACTTTATGACCTTCAATCTGCAAATGAACATTTTCATATGTTCACGAGCACAATTCAATTACAAAGAAACTGTGGCATCTAAAAATCAATAGCCCATTATAGTATCCTATGATGGACAATTTTAACTGTATTTCATCTACTGAAATGTGACACTACATGCTATCATATTGCATGCTTGCAAAATATTGCAGGCCTTCACTCAATTTAACTGAAGTCAGCAGCATGATCTTATCCAGCAGTGCAATCCTACCCAACAAACAAATCAAATTTGCAAGCTTTAAAAAGAAGTTAAAAGCACTCAGGGAGAAAACCCACTAACTCAAAGTACTTGCCAGCTAAGAAAGCATGTTGTGCAAGAAAAGTTGGTTATTTTGCAGCAAAGACCTTTTTTTTTAAAGCAGACATTTAATTACAGTTTTATGACTTTATGGAAGCAAGATCTGACTTCTGTTGCAGTCTGGATTGCTGAGCATTTTCAAGCAGGAGACTGGAAACTGACACTAGTTGAATTAATAATGTATGTTATTAATATATTAAAGATTTAGACGGTTTAATAAATTCATTTCACAGTGCTTTATGTCATGACAGCCACTGTTGCAACCATGATTCTTTCAAGCCAGGTATATATTTAGCTGCCAGAAGGAAATGGGAGTTTTGGCAAAAGAACAACGACCAGTTAGCGTACTAGAACTCAAAAAAAACTCCCCAGTCTGGGCTCCAACTAAAATATTCAGCTACAGCACTTTACCTGATAACCAGTTTTGGACTATCTTCAGGTTTCAAAACAAATAGTCTATTAATAATAACTGGATAATCCACACTACAGAACTACCATTTCCAAGATCTCCACAGACACCCATTTGTGACGTTATCCTTACTTCATGTATTCAAAGTTACCCTCTTAATACCAGGGGTTTGGAAAGATCCTTGAAAAAGAAAATAGCATTTTTTGGAATTTAATTCTGCAACAAGGGACAGATTCTCACAGAACACACAGGGCTCCAAAGGCAGCTAAACGAGATGCTAATTAGGTGGCTGACATACACAACAGAAAGGAAAAAAATCACCGAAAGAGTTCTGTATTTTTCATATTGAAAATTCTGTTAACCCCTACAATGAAAGAGATGTTCGTAAACCGATTTCTGCAGTGAACTATACCAAAATCTGATGTGATAAACAATTGAGCAAAATAAAACAATGACTGTTCAGAGCAATTCCTTACTTTCATGCTGCTTCTAATCAGAAAAGTCTCCAACTTCACACACAAAAGGACTGTAATGAACAAAAACCAGCACTTCATCTACACAGACCAGAATTTTGGGGTCACTTTAACTGCATCTGCTTACATCAGCAATAAACTATTTAAGCTGAAAGCTCACTTACAAAACTGAAGAACTTGAAGAAGAATCAAGGTATTTGATGACATTATACAGAACATAAGAATTTACAGCTTCTCAGACATGCTCTTGATTTAAACATGAGTTTTACTTGCAGAAAAGTGGAAAATATTACTTTGTTGACAGAAGCACAGTTAATATGCATTACACAAAAACGTACTTGAGTCAAAGGATTCCTTAATAGAAGGCCAAACACATTTTACGAAGTTATTAATTATGCATTCATTTTTAAAGGTAACTTCACCAGCTGAACTCTAATTTATACAGACTAACAGAAGTTTGACAGTCAGTACTGTTTGCACTTTGATACTTGAGACACACACCACATCAAAAGAACACCTTTTACTCTTGTCCAAACAGTTAAAAAAAGGCACTACCACAAAGCCATGAAGTTGCCCGAGGACTGATGTTTTTACTAGAGATCTAGAATATTTATTCCAGAGCCTTCTCACCTGCAGTCTGAAATTCAGTAAACCAACTCCTGATTCCAAGTTGTTTGTAAGCCAGTTTGTTTTGTTTTCACTCAACAACAGAACAGCTTACGACTTCTAAACATATTTAAGCAGTACATTTTTGCAGACTCATCCATGGTCTAGTCATCTACAGTCAAATTAAAGAAAACTGATGCAAGCCTTGTATTTTTAGACAAGTACTCAGCCTATCAGAAAAAAGGCAATTATGTTCATACAAAATGGATATTGTGGTATATTCTGCTAAAATATCATTTGGTCAATTTATTCGTCTCAAAATGGAGATGAGTGAATACTGGTAAGATTTTAAATAAAGTTTAAGAACCATTTCATTGAAGCAACATTTAGAAATCTGAATTACTCCCAAATTAAGATATTTAATAAACTCATCTTTGTCCTTTCTTCTTTTATTACAAAAACAGTTCATCTAAGAGACATTTGAGCACTGCTACTTTCTCACAGTATTGTTTATGCACTAATGAAAGCATAATTAAGATACCATATTCCATTCAGTATTAGTTAAACCTCTCATTAAAGTTCTGAAGAACAGCCACAGAGTGGAGGTAGATGCCTACAACTTGAAATAAGAGGCAGACATGACATACTCTAAGATTTGACCTTCATTTTCTGGTACATAAATATATGTGGATTACCCAAATAAATATCACTCACTTTGAAAGTTACTAGAAAGCTAAATTGAGGAGGGGCTGGAGGGAAAACGGAGGACAAAAATAAACACTGTCTCCAAGTTATAAAAGTCTTTACCAAAAAAGAAGTTAAAATTGTAGTGAAATTACCATTGAAACAATACAACAAGTCCTTCTAGAATTTAAAACTGTGCAGCTCTATATACTAAGAGAAGTGAACTGGATCCCTGAGTAACATGCTTGTGATGGAGGCAGACAACAGAAAATAAGTATTGATGAGTTTTATTTTAAACTAAAGCCATAATCCTATGAAAAGTGTAGTCCGCAGTCTTACAAGAAACTCCGTACAACTGAAACCAGAACTGAGTTTCATTAATATGTTACACACCACTAGCTGAAGTCCATAACTTTGGTTTTAATGTAAATCACATCTAACCACAGCTGGAGAAGAATCCTTCCTTATTGCAAAGCAGCAGGTACACAGTTAACGAATGGAAAGAATTGGATTTTTAAATGCAATGCTACCTAACAACAGTCGCTAGCCTTGAAAAGGTTTACTTGAAGACCTTTCAAATGTTTCAGAGATTCTTCACGCATGTACTGCTCAATATCCTCTACCCTTTCACACATGGCCCCTGTACACTTATATAATTAAGAATGATATTACCAGGAACACATTGCAACAAAGCTGTGCAGTGGTTTGTGCAGTGTGGGACTGTAATGTTCTTGTATTTTGTAAGCCCAAACCATTGATACCAGGGTTTAACTAGCACTCAACACTAAGACAACATAGTAAGTCTTACCAGCAGTCTTTATATGGCTTCTGCTGGTAAAAATAATTTCTTAATTACACTGTCCAGAAGTACACAGATTTACGTGTTCTAAGTTTTCTTCTCCTATTTACTACATTCAGACCAAAGTAAACAACATCTGCTGCTCCCAAGTGCTTTTACTCTAAGGAAGCTGCAATGACCTATTAGTAAAATCATTCCTAAAGCTATGAGAAACAAGACACTAAGGTAAACAACTGGGAAAAAAACCACAACTTAGCAGAGTTTTAAATCTGGTACTTATTAGTAAAACAGGTCAGCCAAACTACTGACTTTGGCTCCAACTTATATATTTAGCTTCAGACTTACTTGATCCAAGTTTTATCTTATTCTTCATCACTTCACTAAACTAAATCCTATACACATCATTACAAGTCTGAAGCGCACCAAAAGTGTATTTGCAAAGCAACTAGCAAAACAAAAATTTAGCTGAACTATGTATTTTCTTTCTGAAGTCATCTGCATGACAAATTTTTTTCACCAAGAAAAAGCCAGATGTATTCTGAGAAAACACATTCAGATATTAATTAGGTTTGAGCAGCTCCCTCTGATCAAAAGCAAATGGATGAGTAGCAACCAATATTGCAAAAGCATCAGCCAGCAAATACAGTAAAATGCATCTCAAAAATCTCTGAATCTGCCTGCATGTAGGTTAATTCTAACACATACAATGAAGGAGAAAGTGCCTTGAGGTAGAAACCTGACTTCTCACTAAGTGCTTTGGGGATTTTACTCAGGACTACCTCTAGCTTAACCCTGTAAACTGGATGCCCATTAGCATCTGAGGGACATAAGGCATGCTCCTGGACTAATCTTTCAATCTAATTTCGTCAGAGAAATGCAGCTGAAGAACTTTGAGACCACATTGCAGTGTGAAGCAAAGCATGGAAATGGAATGACTGGATATTCACCTGACCAACACACTGTTGACCCAAACTAAAATGCTGATGTTGACCCCCACTAACACAGCCACAAAATAAAAAAAAAATTAAAAAAAAAAAAATAGTTGCATGTAATTTCCCCCAAAAATTGCTCTCTTCCCAGGTGAAAGAGACCTTTATCTCAAAGACTATGAGCTTACATGACACATATGATTACTTGAGAGGCTCACCTCCAAAAGAAAACTTCAAGGCAGGGGCAAGTTCAATTAAAAAAAACAAACTCATCATTCAGCCAATACCTTAGACAAAATTGCTTAGACGAGTCTTGAAATGAAAGCAGCTCTGGCCACTGACACATTGCATTTTTCTATTCAGCTACTTCAACTCAACATTTTATAGCTTAGAATACTAGTTTGTTACCTGTTAAGTACACACTGCTACAAAATACCCATGGAGACAACATTTAAACATTAGTTAGTTTTAACGCTGGTTGGTACTACTACAGTAAAGATCAGCAGCATCTACTCTGCTGATAACACTTTAATAAACATCAGGCAGCATCACACTTAATCGACAGTACTGTGAATAGTTTTTCCTAACAGAACTCATACTTGTTTAAAAAACAACCTATGAAAAACTTAACTTTATTTAGCTTTATTATTAAAACAAAGAGTTAAAAGGTTGTTATGACATTTAGAACACGATGCCAGAGATAATTATAAAACAGCAATGAATCCTAATAAAAAAATTAGTCACATATACTAAGAAAAGTCCCTGTCTCTGGGAGTCAGCTGTGCATAGTGTTCTTCCTGCAAGTAGCCCATCATCTTTCCAGAAAAAAACCCCAACAAGAAAATTAAAGGCATCAGTAAATAAAGCTGCCATTTTAAACATTTCCAACTTATTGGGAAGTAATTCACAGAAAGTAATTACAGAAGAAAAGTCAGTGCTGATATTTTTTCTACAATCATGCAATCAGAGCACAAATGGGGAAAAAAAGCACTTATATTTACACTTACTCAGTTTTTAAAACCGTGTGTACATTGCCATCATTTAAAGTGCAAGCTACATATCTGCTGAATTAACTGAAGGCATAACAGGTGAGATGTAAGTTAAAATACTGCCACCAGTAGTTATACAACTAACCACAGATGCCAGTAGCATATTTCAAACCCTGACCAACTTAGTGTGTTGCTTCTTCTTGTGTATTACCAGCCGAACACATATTCCATTGCTTTAGAAACAATACTTTCGTCTTTCCTAGGAGTTTGTCTGTCAGAAACCACCTAGAAGGTGGGGGGAAAGAGGAAGAGAGAAAATAAAGAGAATCAGTCAACACAAAGTTAATTCGTTTTATACTAACCAGGTTTTTTTTCTTTTCTTTTCCTAAGTGCTACTATATTTTGACAAAATACATTTGAAAGATTTTCAAAACAAGCCCTTAACCTCTGGAAAAGTGACAAGTCATAAATTTATTATTTTTTATTATTATTTTGGGGACTAAACAGACTGAGTTTGTACTTGAACCACATCTTTAAAGAAATGACAGGAGGAGATAAAGGCAAGGGTCACATTGAAGTTAATGTGTGTACAGCCTCATATAACTAAAGTGAGATAGCATTAAAAAACACATACTTATGTTTCCTTTAAAATACCTGATAGTCACTAGTGGAAGCCTTATATGCTGTTGCAAGAGGTCTCATTGTAGAAATCTTTGCAGGTTGTACTGGTGTGCTGACACCTTTTGTAGGTGGAGTGAAAACTGAAGAAATTGAGGATGTAGAGCTCCTTTCAAAGTTTTCCATCACACTCTTAAAAAGATGGTTAATATAATGTAAACAAATACTTAAAAGCAGTAGTTCAACCTTTATTATCTGTAATTATCTATTATCTAGAAGAGTTTGATAAAATATGTTCACATCTCAAAGCTAGCAAAGACCACAGGTAAATTGCCTGTCAGTACAGAGCACACAAGTACACACCACCACCAAGCGTTTTCCTCACTGCATTCATTTGTATGTTGGGTTATGCCATTGCAAAGTAGTGGAAGCTTGTAATCTGTTCACTGTATGTACTAAATGTCAGCCAAGTTTGAAACAGTATAGAGAAAATAAACTGTAAGACTTGCAACAAACTTCAAGTAGTAACTTTTTTCAGGCCCAATTGAACTAAGTAGTGTAAAATCCTCTTTCTAAATACTTCTGAAATATTTTACCTGATCCATACAGGACAGTCTCCAAGCCTTTACCATAAACTTGCAGCTTTTTGCTCAGATTCAATTTGCCAAGGAGTTTCACTCAGTCCCCTTACAAAATGCTAGAAAAGGAGTCAGAAGGCTCGATTTTGTAAGCTCATGTTTAGAAAAGAACGCATGTAGAATGGAAGAGGCAGCAAGTGACTTGATGGGAACCACAAGTTCCAAGTTCCACGAGAACCCAGAGAAAACAACGTGGGAAATGACAACCAGCCTGGGGAGACCAAATTTGCTGCAATTAGACTCAGTGGAGCACAACATTCAACCAGCCTAAGGACAGCAGAAATTCAGAAGGGCATCCGTCAGGAGACAGCTATCCAAAATACAGGATAGGATTGGTGTCCAGTGTGGGTAGCAGCTGACTCCGCTCAGCACAAGGGGAACCCATGGAACTAACTGCTACTTTTCAATCAGAAGCCTAAGCACTGATGTCAAATCCATCATATCTAGTTTTCAATTGCAAGGAAGAGTTTTACAGCCTAATGCCAAACCCTCAATGGACTAGTGTCCAGAAATCTTTTGCCTCCAGTTCTACAGGTTAATGTTATGGGTTTATTTATTGATATTTGAAAGTGGACACTATCCACAAAAGACATAATGAGAATTCAAAAGCAACAAAGATCAGATGCCTGACAATTAAATGTCTTAGATCACTACTTCTAGCGTTTCAGCTTATAGGCAAGTCATTGATACAAACTGGACACCAAAACAGTAAATAAGGTAAGAAGAGTCTGGAAGCCCTACCATCAGAAGCCCACAGAGGAAAGGGGCACTGAAGTACATTTGTTTCTGAATTTTAACCAGCATAAGAAATGTTTCAAACTGATAAAAATTGAAGTAATTGCAAGCTCAATTTCTAGGGCTGCCTTCTCAGAAGGGTTTACATTTGAAAGCTTACATTACTCTTTAGCATCACTTATCCTTAGAGGAGACCAAAAAAATAATCTGTGAACTATAAAAGAATGCCTGTCATTTGCTTAAGCTAATGTACAGTACCCATTGCAAAGTACTGCAAGAGTTAATGGTCAGGACATTATCAATGCCTAGAAACCAGCAGCTCATGATAAAATTAGACTGAAATACAGCCATGCCTACCCCAACCACTACTTACAATAAAGGGACATGGTTTTGTGGGGGCACATGGGAGAATAGGATCAGGACTGTCTTGCTAACAAATTTTCAGTCTGATGTACTAAGATAAGCTGAAAACCCAGAATCAGATAAATAGTCACATAAAAAAAGAGAGACAATTAGGAGCAATAACAGTCTTAATCTGTCATCACATACCTACTACAGCCCCACAAAGTACCACAAATTCCAGTCTGAGAAGCTCTTTTATCTCAGTTGGCTCTTATGTTACAGTTTCAATTCATATCTTGTACAGCAATATAATTCTGTGCATTGTAACTTCCAAGGAGTGCAGAGATTTCCCATAATGATCCTTCTCAGCAGGAAATCTTGTCAAATACTTAAGAAAAACTCAGGTAAGATATAATAGACTATACCTATACAACTAAACTACCTATGCTTTGCAATTCATAAAGAAAAAAATTAAAGAGGTCAGTGAATATAAAGAGGAAGCCCAAAAGCAGTGTACCTTATATTTAAAAGCAGCTGTTAACTTACTTTATCTATACATGGCTTGACACCAATCATGATAGATTCACCAAAAATTCTTCCATCTTTGCTTAAGGCTTTCCGGGCTTGAAGCTTAGACTGGTATCGAATATGCATCCAGTTTCCTGTGTTGGACATCTATATGAGATTAAATGAAAATTGTGAAATTTAGCCTTTTAAAGAATGAGCCAGAATGTTTTCAGAAATAAGTCTCAAACTAAGACATACCACATGTTTTAATATGTTTCCATACTGAGCAAACTGTAGAAGAATATATGAAGCTGATGCTTGAGGAAATCTGAAAGACAGAAAAAATACCCCCAAAATTATAACAAGTAGTTGAAGAATTCTGGTGCTAAAATACAACCAGATGAAGGGTTTTTAGAAATCCAAGAGACCAGTGTGTTAATGCCATTTTAGAAGCAGTGACTTGGGGAATATTATCTTCTAGGCATTTTTACTTCACCACACACCTCAAAGGTAGAAAGCTGCCTTTCCCACTTGAAAAAAATTAACATGTAGCTTAAGTTAAGGTGCTTCACGAAAATATATGCATTTGCTGGCTTTAACCACAGTTGTATTTCCTGCAGAACCTAGGAATGCCAGACAACAGCAACGTCCAAGTACTTCTTTCCATATGAAGCAAAGACTCCACCCCTGATTTTTCTAATACTTTGGAAATCAACTTACCCAAATACCGTTACCCATGTGTCATCAAGTTGATCTTCTGAAGTCAGGGAATCACCCTGAGTATAAAAAGGATCTAGCTGAGCAGGAGATAGAGTAGTCTTCCTAGGCTGCCCAATACTTGCAGGACTGAACATACTCGAAGCTGTTAAATTGAAATGGCATTGCTTAACAAATTACTTTTGCAAGACAGGTAAGCTTAAGAGCCTATAGTAAAAGAATAAATTCAGTATCAAGCATTCACTTGTATACGGAAGAGTTTGATGGGAGATTTATTTGCAGATACAGACAAACAGTAAGTCAATCTAAACTTCACGTCTGCAAGCATGCTAGTAAGTTTTATGGCTAGCAACCTAGCTTCCTCCTTGACCTCTGAACGCCAGCAGCTTAATACAGAAGCCAAATAGAACAAGACAGTGGAATTAGGCTTAGCAAGAAGCCACAGGTTTGTACACAAGATAGGAAACCTTATGAAGATGGAAGGTGACCCATCAATCTCAGCTGCTTCACTCAAGTACAACCACCTCTGTGCTCAGTTCAACAACAAATTTTGAATAAGGAAAAAGTAAAGTTGGCTGAAATTCAGTCAGAGTGGAAAAGTATTTCCTATTCACATCTGCATCCCTTTTGAAAAGCTAGTAAATAGAAGATGCAACTCCTTCACAAATTAGCAATGAGTTGATGTAGCTTGAACAGTGATATCTTTGGATATTAGGAAAAATTTCTTTACTGAAAGGGTTGTCAGGTATTGGAACAGGCTGCCCAGGGAAGTGGTTGAGTCACCATCCCTGGAGGTATTCAAAAAGCACGTCGACAAGGCACTTCAGAACATGGTTTAGTGGGTGTGGTTGATGGTTGGACTTGGTCTTGAAGGTCTTTTCCAATCTAAGTGATTCTATGATTTGTGTATTAAGGAAAGCAGTAAGGAAGTAGATTATGTATTTTCACAGGACATCTACCTGTTCCAGGAGTTGATGGCATAGTTCCAACCAATGGGCTCTGTGTTAGAGAAAAGCTGGCCTGTATTAAAATACAGAAAGTAACAAATCATTCTTAGAGGTACATTTCACATATCAGAAGAGATCATTTTCAGGTAACTTAAGCATCAGGCAAGAATATTAACTGTTGCCTTAAGTTACTCCTAACTTTTAAGAGTAAGAACTGACATTTACATGTATATTTAATACAAGATTATTAAAAGTTATTAATGAAAAGTTATTTGACAATGTTTTTACATTCTAGCACACAGCCTAGTGGATAGCCAGGACATCCAGCATGCCTCAACTATTACATCCTGGAATTTCCAGCTGATTACTAAGCCTTAGAAGAGAACGCAGTTAACTTCCCTGATCAGAGGCTTAAATGCAAGTATCAGAGATAGTATGGGAGTGTAGAGCAAACTACAGAAGGGAAGCACCACAAGCAACAGGATTCAGGGTCCGTCTACAATTTTTTGTCATCTAACAAAAGAGAGCTACCAGTATACAAGAAGAAAGCTTATTTAGGTTTAAGGTGAGCTTTAGGTAAGAGGAACTGAAAAATCTGTTACCTAACACAAATCACACATGCTTTGTGAAACTAAGTAGCTTTAGGTATCCATCCTCAGAAACCTTACAGCTTTAACTTCTTCAAAATAGGCATCTCATTATTGCTGTAGTATAGTAATTCACACATTCATGTGCATCCTGCTGGAAAAGATGCCAGCATCAGAAGTTACCAGCCTCTGATTTTCACAGTCTAAAGGGCTTAGAAATCATGGAAGCATAACCCTCACTTGTATTCCTCATCACTAGACTTGCTTTCCCTCTCAACTACTTAGTGCAGCTGCACTGAAGGAAAGTATACTTGAAGTTTTAGCTGCTAGTAGTTATTTTCTTGTTAACATAGAAGGATTTCAACATCCAAAACAATTTTAGTGTATTTTTAGCCTGAATCATGGCATTTCTTAGATACGAGATCAAACAAACTACAGCACCTGTAGACCTAGCAACATGCCTTCTGACAGCTGCCTTTGTTGTTGTTGGTGGTGGTGGTTTTGTTTGTTTTGTTTTTTAAATATCCAGTCCTTTAAGACAGTATTGGATTCTGTGCTTCACAGAGAACTTGAACTTTCAGGATAAACTTTTCAGGAGGCAACACTCAAAAGACTGCTCATTCAGTGAAAGGCCTTCTCCTTGCATCAAAAGGATCATGTTCACTGAAAAAGAACCTACTAAGGCTTGACTGCTCACTTGAGGTAAGTAGCGGACTTTATTATTAGAATGACCTTCTAGAAGTTTTACTGTTACTCTCAAAATTAACCCCACCTCTCTGCCCAAATTTTGATTTTTATATTGTACTCAGCACAAAATTCCTTCTATTTCAGTAAGTGCCTCTATTGCCCACTAAAAGAAAAGATAACATGTATTTGGACTTTTCTGGCAATCAATAGCCCAATACATTTACAACAAGGTGAAAAGCCACAACAAGTCTGCATCTGTCACGTACAAAGCATAGCAGAGGCATGATTTGCATTTTTCATTCTCTACAGTATCAAAAATCAGTAACAGAAGATAGCTCCATGACTGCAGCTCCCATTTAGACTACACAGGCACACCAAACACCCAGAGTAAGCAACAGCATGATCTGAAGACTCACCAATCATTTTGCTACAGTTTATACAACTGAGTTAAAGAACTCACTGAAGCAGTAAACTAGCTCACATCTTCTGCTAAGAATAGGCCAGTACCTAAGCCACTTACTGGTCGTCTTGAGGTTAGAGGTGTTGATCCAAGTCCTGGACTAGATAATTCATCATATATGCTCCTAACTGGTGGAGCACCGCTTTTATCTTTATGTGTAGGGACTACTGGTTGTGGGGGAGATCCTCCTGCAATTAAAAGAAACAAATGAAAAGCATGAGAAAACTTGTAATTTTACTCCACTGCTACTTGTTCTTGAAATTTCAACCATAAATTCAGCCATGAAAGATGTTGATTGTTTCACTGGGGGTTTGCAAAACCATCTGGCCTACCAAACTGCTCAGGTTTCAATGTTCTACATAAGAATATCACATATGTGTCAGAAACTACCTCCTTACACAAGTACCATCTAAAACTTTTAGACCTTTTATAATCCCAGTATATTCACTACTGACACACACTTGTTCTTTTTTATGAAGTTCTGAGCACAGCTACATCTTCCTATTTTAAAGGCAGGTTAGTAAAGTATTTTAATTGTTTCAGAGACTAACTTCCCTGTAGCAGAGATGAAAAAGCAAGGTTTTTAAGATTTGAGACATTCTACACGCTAAAGAACCATACCAAAATGCACACAGACATTGCACATGCTGTCACATTCCCACCATCCAAATTCCCTTCCCTCCCACATAATTTCATATTAAATAAAAATGTAAGCTCTTGAGAGCGAGCACTAGCTTGCATTTAGACAGGATGAAGTTAAGCCAGATTCTCTGCCATTTTGTAAATTTTGGGACTTCCAGTATAACAGAGAATTAAATTCACTGAAAGACATTGACATATCTCTGAACACTTTGTGTGGGTTTACCCCAGCTGGGGTGGGGGGTGGGCATGGGGGGAAGCAGTTCAACTTAAATTAAGCTTTTCCAAAGTACTTTTCAATCCTAAATTCTGAGCTTCAAGACTCCTCTCTGAACTGTTTAACACATCCAAGAACTGTTACAGTCTATTATATAAAGCACTCTCCCATCATGGTTTTCAGTTTAAGTGATATACTTTACCACTCATTTTGGGAGGCCTGTGTTAGTATCTTACTAGTTACCCCTTTTCCAGAATTGATACTCTGAGGCTGTAATAAACCCTTTTGAAAACAATTAAGTGAAATTCACATCACTATTTTCAATTTCATAAATATTTTCCTAAGAGGCTTGTATGTGGTGGGGACAGACAAGAGCAAGAAGCAGGAGACAGAGACCACCAATCATAGAATAACTCAAGTTGGAAGGGACCCATAAGGATCATCAAGTCCAATTCTGCTTGAAATTGAAAGAAAAGAATATCTAAAATTATCTTGCAGTACTTTAATCCTCAATTTCTCCTTCAAAATTACTAACACCAACAGATATTTACATTAAGCCAACTGATTTAATACAAAAGCCAAGATCACCCATGACATGAAATAAATCAATGAAGCTGTTAACTACTCGCTCACACTTTTCAGAGAAGAGACATATAATACCAGAATCTTAGAAACATAGGTAAGGTCTTCTTCTAGTCGAATCAGTTAGGTGGTTGTAAAGAGATGAGCATTTACAGCTAGGAAAGTCACTACTCCAGCCCAATTACAGCAGACATTAAGATGGTAAACACAACCACTAGATACTAGTTAAGAAGTATTTCTTAGTTTTTAGAAGTCTGACAATCTATAAGTGACTTATTAGAATTCATTGCAAAGAAATCAGCAGCTTGCACAAGCTGCATTTAGCTTGCCAGCAGACATCTCTGTTTTAAAGAGAAAACATTGATGGCTGTATGTGCAATTGACTTGTAAAGAGCCATATAAACTGATTTTACATTAGGAGAGGTTCACATTACTTGCCCTGTAAAAGCAACCTTTCCCAGTACCCAAACTGGCATGGTTAAAACTTTTATTAAACTTAAGTCTACTTTGAGCAATTTAGCTAAACTCCACTGAATACATTTGAGCTCACCATTTATTCAATGAGTTGAGTTCATTTTCAGAAAGTTATAAAACTACAAGAATTCAAGTAGCCACGTAGAGCAATAAGACAAACCAAATCTTTACTTGCAGGTCAGTTTTTCATCATTTAACAAATTCTGACCTGCAAGTAGCGGAGACCTCATTTCCATTACACCAACTGAAGGACTGCTTAAAGCACGTGGTTGCGGAGTCACTGGCGCAGGTAAATCACCCATCAAGAATCCAGGAAGAAACTGAGCACTAGCTCCTGGTTTTGGAGATGTCGGGGAGCCAAGAGTCATTGGCTCTGCTCCTGTGTTAATGAAAACAAAATTTAGCAACACGGAAGAAGCCTTTTCCATTGTTTAAACAGTGGTTCTATTAAAGAAACGTAAAACAATATGCAGGAAGTGACTAAAATGGTTCTAATAATTTCTTTTCCAAATAAGCAAAGTTTATCATAATCTTGCAGTTTTTGCAACTACAAGAGCTGCCACACCGAGACTTCGTTCTTAAAACATACTATTTTGCTTATGGCCGGATTTCTGATTTTGAGGGTAATCACGGTTTTGGGGTTGTTTTAACGGCGCGTCTTACATAAAAGCAATCAAGCCAAGGCTAGATTCCCCTCCCCAGCCGGCCGGTTCCGCGCCCCAGCCAAGGGGAACGTGCTTCGGTGGAGCACCGCGGGGTCTCGCTAGCCATATCGCGGCTTCCCCGCGGCCCTGCCGCCCCAGCCGGGCCCGCCACACCCCTGAGCCGCCCTGAGGTTCCGGGGTGCTTCAGGGACGGATCTTCGATCACGGAGCGCCAGCGCGGCGGCTGCTCGGTTTAACCGCAAAGGCACTTATCCCGGCGCGATCTCCCATCACCCACTCGAGCCCGGCGGCGGCCGGACTGGCCCCGACGCGTACCCCGCCTGGAACGAGGGACCGGCCCCAGCCCCAATCCCCTCAGCAGCCCAGAGGAGCGCGGGCAGCGCTGGGAGGAGAAGAGCCGGACAGCAGCGACCTCTGAGGCGCCTCGAGCCGCCCAACGGCGCGCGCGGGGCGAAGCGGCGCCAGGCAAAACCGAAGGGGGCTACGACGCCGGGAAGGGGGGAGCCGGGGCGGCCCCGCGGCCCGGCTTACCTGCGGGCTGCGGCTCCATGTCGAGGACAGCCACGTCGGCCCGGGCGGCGGGAAAAGGCCACCAGCAGCTCCGCCGGGCCCTTTCAAACGGGACGGAACTTCCTCACGCCGTCACTTCCGACCCGCCCTCCCGCCATCTTGTGAGGGGCCCTGGCCAGGAGGGGAGGGTGACGTCCCCGCGCGGCCCGCCCCCAGGCCGCGGGGCAGGTGTTACTCACCATAGAGGTGCGCGGCCGCCGGGCCTCTGCCCCGAACCGCCTACCTAACACACACAACGACTTAAAGAACCATAGTTATCGTTACAAATGCTTGTCCTGGACTATTTCTATGGGCTAAGAATTCATGGACCTGCAGCTGAGGTGAAGTGGGAAAGCTTACTCACCAGGGACAAGACCATCAGTCATTTCCCAGGCTGACAGCACACACAGCCACCCACATATGAAATGGAAATGCAGTGACCCGTTCCCCCATGGAAATGGGGAAACTGTAGAAGATTTTAGAAAATTTAGGACTATAAGGCTGTTAGAAATTAATATAGAATGAGTTAAGGCTATTAATGGCAACAGAGCTGCTCAACAGGCCATGAACAGCATTTTCAGCCTGCCCCCAGGTATAGCCCCAATCCAGGACCGGATTAAAACCCAGTCCAGCTAATCAGTAGAGACAGATCAAACAAAAGATGAAAAATCAGCAAGATAGAGGTGCTTAGCTGGGGAGTGATTAAAATATGTAGAGCTTACAAAGGTAAATGCGAAATAGTTAATGAAACAACCAGAGAGGTTTTCTCAGAATTGTGCGGGTATGAGACGTCAAGGTAAAGAGGACGAGAAGATGGCTGACCCAAGACAGACTTCGAAAACCACAGGGTGATGACCGGACAGAACAAGACAAAAATTGATGAAATAAGATGATGATGAGTGATAACGACATGGGAACCCCGATCAACTGGAAAATTACAAAGACTTTGGATTGAGATTATAAACTACCTAAAGGGTATATAAAATTGAGAGAAAATTTTGTGGGTTGCCATTCACTGCGGTGGTGGCCCAACTCTGAGTTGTTAATAAAGCAAACCTAGAGAAACCCATAACTGAGAATTTTTTAACAGAAACGATGACCACAGAATAGCAATCAGATGCGGGTGGCCTGGGGCTAACCTAAACCTTGCATTAGCATTTAGCATGAGCAATTAATATTGAGAACAAGACACAGTGTAGTTCATACACAATGACACACTATGGTTCAAACTAGTGGTACAAGGAGAGAATACTGCATCAGTTCTTGAAACCAAACCTTTCAAATCACTTCAGCACAAAATTTATCCAAACACAGTGTTCTTTTTATTTTATTGTATATTAATATATCAAACCATTTAGAGCTAACATGAAGGCCACAAAAAAGACTATTAAAATCTTTTACAATTTTTTTTTTTTTTTAAACATGCCATCTTAAGACAGTAATTCCAGCCTGAGATCTGTCAGGAGGGTCAAAGTTACCTATTCTATGATGTCTGTTCTTTATACATGATGTGGAATGGAGTGAGAGGACAGCAAATGATGACCAAATGCAAAGAAAAGGCAGTAGCAGTTAGTCAGAGATAGCTTATTATAAGCATTTTTCATATCTCCACCTAAATATCTACAAAAACTCCTGATAGCCTCGTTCCAACACTTTGAAAACACCATGTTAGTGCACTTCAAATCACTCCTTGATGAGAAACAGTAGGAAAACGTGAAGCATTAAAGCATCCTACACATTTTGAGCATCCTCAAAAGACCATCTGTTTTAATTTTGAAAAACATTTAATAGCTGGCTAGCCCACAAAATTCAATAAAATCCTCTTTAATTGCAATATAAATTTAAAATCCAATAGCAAGGTATGTTATTATATGAAAATTTTATTATCTAGATTTTATAACCAACTAGAATGCACAGATTCGGTTTTGTATTAAACAGGGCAACTTTTCTCAGTCATTTTATTTCCTTTCTCTATTGCCTGCATTTTTTCTGATGGTTCAATAAAAAAACATCATTCTGGTTTTTTTGAATATTTCAAGGAAATTTGAACTTTATATTTTTATAAGCACTCTAGGAAGAGCTTGTTCTTGGGCAAAATCATCTCTGAAATCAGTGGAATACCATTTGGCCTTTAGACTACACGCTGGGGGAAAAAGGGGGTCAAAGGGGGGTAAGAAAAAAAACGTAAAGACTTTAAAATGTATATTTGAAAGGGGACTGTAAAATGACAGATTAAAGTACATCCAACATTGTTACTGTGTAGTCAGAATAGATTGTTTCACTTCTCCCTTTTGATTAGTCATGATCATTTATGCTTCCATTTGCCTTTACATTCTGTTCTTGGTACTTGTGAAGCTGCTCCATGAAGCCAGGATTTGGACAAGCCACAGGCCTTGCATTTTTCACCAAGGAAAAGGCTCTAGCAAAACTTAGTCTTTCTGAATTCATTAGAAAGCCAATGACTACTGCCGCTGCACGGGAGACTCCTGCATTACAGTGGACCAGTACCACACCGTCCTTCAAGAAACAAATGAAACATAAGTTGGGATATTCATTAAGTAGATAGCAACAAGTATTAGAAACTTTATATAAAAATCTATTAAGACTTATTAAAAGCTCCTTGCTGAGCTCAAAGCAAGTATTTACACATACAAGTAACTCCAAACACAGACATATAACCCCCAAATTAAATACTTTTCTAACTAAAGCCACTTTATAATTATCAAATACTTCAAACCTAATTCATACCTTAGAACTAAAAAACATTCTTCTGTCCATTTCCCCAGACCTTGCAGCAGCCCCCTCATGTAAAAAACACATCACAGACCTCTGGGATACTGAGATATCTGATCTAATTGGGTGCCAAATTTAAAATAGATTTTATTTGCAGTATGGAAAGGAACTTCACTGTATCTTGTTACCAGGTTAAAAACATAGCAAGGCAGCAAACAGCTAGGCACAGAGGCAGATTTTAGAACATTTTGTAGTTCCAGTTGCACGCTTCTTGCGTACTCTGGAGTTCATCAGTGATGATTCTGGGTAAGCAGGATCATGCATAGGACCAGAAAAAACAGAAAAGATATCGTGTGATTTGCAGCAAATCTCTACCTCCCCATCACACCGCTGGTACAACTGGAGCAGCTGGTACCGCTGGTATAACTAAGGTCCCTTAACTGGGGACTAAGGTGCAAAATCCAAAACTACTGAACCTCCCATAAATTCACAAATGTTTCTCCTGGGATTTAAATTCAGGCTTCAATTATCTATAAAATTAATGGTTTTATCCTACTTCAACATTTCCTACACAATCTTTGAGACACCTGAATGACTCTTTAAAAAGACACTGCAAGTTACCTTAAGAAATAATGGGCGTGAGTTAACACAAAGACAACTAGACAATCTAGTGTGGCTTAGGCAAAGTTTGCAAGGCCAAGGCTTCGTCGTGTTGTCATGTTTGTATGTCAGACTATGACCTGGAAAAGGCTCAGTCCAAACTGTCTGCCAAATGCCACTTTCACAAAAAAAAACCACAACCCACAAAAAAAAAAACCAACAAAAAAATCCCCAACACCTAGCAACTCCATATTCTGAATAAAGGTACTGAAACATGACACAATGAGCTTAGATACTTGAGGCTAAACAAATATATTCTAGATACAAACAGCCTGCTCTGTCTGCCCTTAACAGGCACAAATTATTCAAAGGGCATTTTACCCAGAGGAAAAAAAGACCTTATAAAACACCAGGGTTCCTTTCCAGGAACTTGATGGCTTACATTACAGACCTGGGAGTTGCAATTATCTGGTATATTAATAAACACACAGAGCAGAAAATGGTTCCTGCTCCAAAAATCTTTCAGTTTAAATATTAAGACAAAGAAGCATGAAATTGAGTGTTATTATCCTTGTTGAAGACATGCCAAGCTGAGACTAGAAGAATGACTTGCTCAACACAATAAGATTATGGTAGAGCTAGGAACTGAATCTAAGCTCCTGCATCCCAGCACAATGAATCGCAATACCACCCTTTTTTGCGATGGAAATCACGTGCCCGTTGCATTGTCTGCTGGAAATCATAATATTCATTCCCTTTCTCACATTCACAGGGGCATGCTTCCCAATCACACAGACTACAGAGTGGAAAGAGACTTGCACATGTATTTCAACTACCCGAGGAAGTGCCGGTGGTGACCTGTAAATTCAGTATGTCCTTTATAATAATGACATTAAAATTATGACATTAAGAATTAAATTTATGCCACTGCTAATGAAGCAATTCCTGAAGCCTATTCACTGTAGATCTGGAGTAGTTTTTACTGATTTAATGGGATTTATTTCAGACATAACATACCATAATCGAGATCAATATCTAGCAGTGGCACTGAGGGTAAAAAATAAACATTGAAAGTGATCCTTTTTTTTTTCTTTGTACAGTTCATGCTTTACTTTCCTCTTTTGCATTTCTTTTAAGTTTTGGGTTTTTTTTTTTAATGACTGTTCTGTTGTACATTGCCAAAAATTATATAGTCATATCCACGGAACAGACCTGAAAATTACTGAACAGGAATGAACATGGGCAATAACATTAAGCCAAATTTAATACTGAGAACATGTATCTTTCCTTGCTAAACCCTGTTGTTTCTTTATACAAAGATGCATTTGGCATGTAATTCTTAACTAATTTTGTATTAGATACGAATACAGAATAAAAGTGAGAAACAGACTGCAGATATGAAATTAATCTCTATTTAGCAAGAACTCCTTGCTCTGATCCTGACAGCCTAACCTTCGCCTACCCAGAAATGGTCCATGGTCTTCCAAGAACCTCTTAAGACTCAAGACAAAGTTGGTTTTTTTTAAATCTGTATACAGAGGGAAGCAAAATCACCTGCCACCAAGAGAAAAGGTGATTTTACAGTGGATATACACAGTGGGCAAAAAGCCTCACTGAGGAAAGAAATGACAAAGAAGCATAAAGCTTTTGGTGAAGAGCCATAGGCTAATGCAGTTCCTTAGGGATCCACTTCACTTTGCAGCAGTGCCAGGGCTTTTTCTTCAGGAGGAACAGAGGGAGCAATAAGGAGAGATGTTCATGAATGAGCTAAGATTTCCTCCCTGGAAAGACAAGCTTTCAGAGGCTTTATAATTAGATACTAAACAAAAAGATTTTAAAAATCCCTCATTCATAGCACTATGATCTGACATGGGTCACTTCACATGTCATGGAAAATCTGCCTGCCAATTTGGAGCCTAGAAGAAAAGGTGAGCTCTGATCAGTATCAGAATTTGTACCATGGTATCTACAGACTTGAGCAGTTACAGTTTTAGAAAAGTCAATCCTGTTACAAGTACCAGCTGGCAGTGACTTTCTGAACAGCACAGGCTTTACTTCATTCTCAAATTCAAGTGTTGTCATACTCCTTCATTAAGTTAAACACATTCTAGTAATAATTTCTCATATATCATGCTCTCTCACCAGTGAACATCTCTCCCTCCCCCACATCAGCGGATGAAACAGTAGTATCTCTTTGTGATTACTTAAACAGAAGAGCACTTGATGATACAATTTATCATAAGCTCTTTTAACACTATTTTGACAAAGCAAATAAAGTGATTCAAACCATCTGGAGATCTGTCTCCGCATAGTACTATCACATGCTTCCTGAACTGATCCTGGAGAACGTCTACTCCATCAATTACCTGCTCTTTCACCCAACACTCCCATTAGAAAACTATTAATATTGCTGTAAAAGTTTTCAGGAGAACTCCTTAGCTTACAAAACAGTAACTGGAACATAAACACCAGAGGCAGAAAGCAACACTACACAGTTATGAATGGCAAGTCTCATTTAGAAATGGAGTGGAAACCGTAACTAGAAACCTTGAAAAGGTCATTAAGTGACAATGTGTATCGCATAGCTTGTAAATGATAAATGAGAGAAGGAAAGAACATTGTGTGATAAAAAGAAAGCTGGGGCAAGATTATCTTCTTTTATCCCAATCTACTTAAATAATGAATATGGTAGATATGGTGGAATAACGTGTGATAAGGTTTGGTTGTCAAGTCATAGTTTTGACACCAAAGCAATGGTTGTCATAAATTACACAGTAAGGCTGAATTTAACAAATATGACTCAGGGATGGTCTTGGTTACAGACAAGTCTGCCAAGCAACCCCAGGAGTCCCTTCACCCTATTTCCTATGTCATGTCTTTTTCAGGACTTTGTTAGCAGTTAAATCACTGGTTGGCTCCAAGACTACTAACACATTCTCTGACAGTCTTGGTACGTAATCGTATGTGGATTCACAGCTCAGTGTGCTGCATCTTCAATGGATGACCAAGGAAAAGCACCGGGATGGTTGTTGACAAACCACACAGATCTGTAAAAGCCCTGTTAGGCTTTCTTCTAATCCAAAACAACATTCCTGATGGATAAATTATAGAAAGTAAAAAAGTTTCCCTCTGTCAGATGTAGTGACTTGGACTTAGGATGGGATTTCTTTATCTAAAGTCAGCCACTGGTCCAACTGTATTAAAGAAGCATTTCTCTAAAACATAGGGTAATAAATAATCTAAACAGGATAACTACTAGCATTAATTATTGATATACTGTACCTGGATCTTGGCTTTCTCAATAAACTCAAAGCATTCTGGAAAATAGGAGGTAATATCAGTTTCTGGGAGGTCCAGAATAGAAATGGTCTTGTATATGAATTCATTGAGGAAGACATTTTGGACTCCGTCTGCCACATTTAGAACATGAGTAACCTAAGTCCAAAAAAAAAAAAAAAAAAAAAGGGCATTTTCTGAAGACAGCAAGCAAAATCAGCAGTAGCAAAGGTGAATTATTCTTTAGGGGTATACAGATTGTAACTTACACAACTGCGTTGTTCAGTTTTACATACATATGCTATTTATGGTGTGCTTTTCTCCAAGCAAGATTTTACAGCATGTTAAAATACACTGTGATAAATTTCAGTTTTCTTCTTTTGAGAGGAAATGAAAGGATCTGTGTTCAGCCAAACACAGACTGAAGTAAGGATTTTCAACAGAAAAGGGAGTTGTCAGTGCAGATCGAAAACAGAAGCAATAGGAATGAGAGCACAGGCCACCCATGAATCCCCAAAACTTCAAGCCTGCCCTAACCCATCAGCATAATGTTCCTTCTACTAAGCTACCAGTACCATTTACTGGAGCAGAAGGATTTCAGAGTAAACTATACCTGCACTTGGCAGGCAAGACCACCTCTGGCCTCCTGCCATCTTTGTTCTGTCCAGGCTACGGCCAGGTTGTGGGTTGTTTTAACTTACAGTGAAGTGACATTTACATGGCACCAGATGCCAGACTGGTGCACTCCCTGTCCTGCAGAAGCACCACTGTCCGAAGGCCTTATCACCCCATTACTGAAACAGAGAAGAGTAAAAAGACCAAAGTTCGGGACAGACTTAGAGCCGCTACTTTGTTTTTCATTAATCCCCATCAGGCAAGTAGGCCTGATGCTGCTTAGCATCTGAAACCGCAACGCATTGCGGGAATCGTTCCAGAAAACGGCACTACACAATCATTAGTCTTGCAGCAAAGTATTTCAGCTTCTTGTGAAGCTCACAGGCGTCCATCCGTCTGCAAACCGAGCAGCCTTTTAAAAGCGCAAATATAACACAGTTTTTTCTTCACGTTACTTGAGACTCTTTTAGACTTTTTAAGTTCAAAAAGAAACCCCCTACGCGAGATGCATTTTTACTTCCGCGTCACCTTACCTTGTACTTTTTCATCGTCTCGAGGTCGTGAGCAGCATCCTGCGACCCTTGAAGAGAAAGCCAGTCGCTTGCCCCGCTGAACCCCTTCCCAGCAGGCAGCACCGCGCCCTCAGCTCCACCGCTCCGGCGAGCTCCGGGACCCGCTACCACCACCAAGCGCCGGCCCTCCCCACTCCCTCCGCCGACCCCCGGCGAGGCGGGAGAAGGCGCGCAGCCGCCGCCCGGCCCCACTCACCCAGCAGCAACCAGGGCTTCACGACGCCGACTTGGAGGTCGGCGCTGAGGTCCTGCACGTAGCCGCCGCCGCCGCCGCCGGGCGCCGCCTCCTCCTCCTCCACCTGCAGGCAGGCGCCGCGCCACGTCTCGATGATCCTCCTGCCGGTCAGCGTCGTCACGCGGGTGCGCTGCTTCCGCAGGTTGGCCCGGGAGAAGCTGCGGATCTCCTGGGCGAGGGAGTGCATGGCCCGGGCACCGCCGCTCGCCCCGCGACTGACGGCGGGCGCACCGGCACCGGCACCGGCCCCGCTCGGGTTGGCTCGGCTCGGCTCGGCGCGGCTCGGCGCGGCTCGGCGCGGCGCGGCCCCTCCCCTCCCCTCCCCTCCCCTCCCCTCCCCTCCCCTCCCCTCCTACCTCCTTCCTCCGGCCGCGGCGCCAGACGACCCGCCATTGGCTGAGTGCGGGGGTCCCCATTGGCTGCCGGCCCCCTGGGGGCGGTGCCTCGGCGCGCAGTCGCGGGGGCGCGCGATAAAGCTTCCTTTGAGGGATGAGGAGGGGTACCGCGGTTCGTCGCGTCCCGAGAAGGTGGCTTCGGGCCGGCCGTTACTGGGGTTGGGCACAGTGGCCTCCCCCTACCTGCTGCGTCGAGCCCTCGGAACGACCGGTGTGGGAAATAACTCCCTGCGAGGCCTTCGGGTCGCCCTGCAGAGCCGAGAGTGGTCCGGTCTTTGATGGGGTCGGTGGTAGAATAGTTGCCAGTGCTTTTTCTTTAGTATTTTACAAGCCTGGGAGAAAGTTTTGGGTTCACCTAGAACTTTCTCTTTTTAATTACTTTTTTTTTTATTATTATGACTTGTGGGGTTTGGGTCTGCCAGCGAAGAATGCAGCAATTGTAATTAAAGCAGCCTTTCAATTGAAAATGCCTGTTTTTGAAGTAAGTGCTGCTGTTTTGAAAAACAAATCATGCAGCAATGCCTGTCTGACTGTAATTGGGACTTGCTTCATGGGAAGCATGGCAACATATTGTAATCAGTTAAATGGAAAATATTAATTTAAATATTTCCCCCCCTGCCCCCCACAGCCAGAGTCATTGGGCTAGTAACCAAAGGCTAAACAAAATCAGCTGCTTAGGTTCACCAAAAAGGCAAAATAAGAAGAGAAGGGAGGCAAGGTGGGGCTGTTTTTCTCCTATTCCAAAGCTGCCTAATGTCCATGTTTTCATGTATTTTCTATGAAGTATTATTTGTAGTGTTATACAGCTAGTGTGTAAGTATGTGAAATTTTTGAAATTTTTGTTTCTGAAGTTAAATGATAATACTGTTCACTTAAATTGTGCCAGAAATTCATTTTGCTTTTTTAACAATCTTCCATGCCGGTTTGTCGAATAAGCATGTGCTGCTACAGTACTTCCACTCCAATGTTATAATACTCCTCAAACCTATGCTGGCAGGATATGACAAATTTGAAAAAATCCTTCTGATACTTCCCTAGAATGCAGCACAGAACAAAGGCAACTTAGTTCCGTGTAAAGAGGTCTACAAATGCCTTGTCAGTTCAAGAAGCAGAGAACGGTGTTAGGAACTGCAAGAGCATAAGTTATTTCTAGGAACACCAGAGGCAATCTTCTGACAGCAATTAGACACAAAATCTAGTTTGTCTGAAAAAGGCAGAATACCCCACACACTGTCTGGAAAAGCAAGAGTCTAAAGCAAGAGATAAAATCAAGGAAGATGCTTAGGACAGGGAGAGGAACAGAACAGAGATTTGGACTGGATCAGAGATCAAGGTAACAAAAGTGCCAAACAGAAGGCTCCAAGACAAAGCATTATTCTCAGCAGTGACTCTCTGCAACAAAAAATTAATTTTAAACACAAGTAGAAGGTTTTGTAACATTCTGCATGGTAAATGCGTATTCAGTAGCCTCTCAAAGTGGACTGTGTTTCATAGTAGTTAACTTAAAACAATAATGATGTAGAAGATGATTCATTCATTTTTTAAGGTCTAGTCAATAATTATGATGCAATTGATCAGAAGAAAGCAATGGAGAGCTTTAGATCTGTGAGTTAAGCCAGCAATTGCATAGTATTTCATGGCTGATGCATTGGCTTGCTACAGCTGCCCCTGTGAAAGAGCAAGAACAGTAGGGTGTACTGCAAGAATGTGGAGAGCCTTATGCGTTGAGAAATTGGCAAGGCCTGAGCAAAATTTGCTTGCAGTCCAAACCCAGAAGCCTGCCATTATAGTAGCAAAGCTGTAGGATGTGCTTTGTAACCAACCTCTGCCCTGTACAAGCATGGGGCATGCTGTGTAAGCGTTTGCAAGACTTAGCTGTGACAGATCTGTAAGATACTTACAATTAAACAATAATACAACTACATGTTGTTCCTTAAGCTCTGAGGAAGAGTCTGCAATATGTGCAGACACAGAAAGGCAGCTGATTCCAAAGTAATTGATTTGTTTGCTGCTGCTAATGTTTATCATTGTTATAACCACCTTAAACACCAGGGGTCACTACTGGACATAAAAGCTGTACTATTGTTATCTCTCTGAAATTCAAATATTCTGCAGAAGTTTATGTGCAGAATTAATATATTATAATTTAATTAGGGCATCCATATCATAAGCATTCAATCTATCCTGAATATTCTTAGACATTGTTTTTTTGTGATGCAGGCTTTTACATGCTGCTGTCAAGTTGTTCATATTTTCCATTACAAGATAGAAGAGAAGACCATCATGAGATTAGAGTTTAAAATTGGGATCTCAGTTCACAGATGAACACTTCCTCTTACATGCTTTGCTGAGGGTAGAAGACTTCTCTAAAGATATGGCAGAAGCTGGATGCTGTCTCCACTTCATGATTAAATGTATTTATGGTATTGCTGGATCTTCAGGTTTTGAATAAGCTACTTACCGATGCAAATGCAGTAGAGTTTTAAGTCATTTTTAAGTTCATGGTTCTTCTGTTTTGTCCATCAAGAAATTCAGCAGAACCTGTTCTAGTGGGTATAAACTAAGAAATGCGTAATATAGACACTAATTATTACAGAAAGCAGTTGTACACATTCAGAAAACTCATATGGTGATATGTCATCTCCCCCTTGTATTTGTTTCCTTCCAGTATTCATTTTGGTCTAGTTATGGCCTGTACTTACCAATGCAAAAGAGCTAGCTTCTACTAGAGAAATGATAACCAGCCATTCCAGATAGCTGACTTTGAGAAACCAGCCTTGCACTCTGAAGAATGCATATGGTAGAGGGTTGAACTTGATTGTAAAATGCACCAAAAATTGAGAGTCGAATGCTTATGTCAGTAATTTAACTGAAGTGGAGAATCAGACCTTAATTAGGACACTAATTACATCACATTCCAAATTGAAATAACCAGATGACTTTGAGGAGTAAGAGAAATGGGGCAAAAATCAAAATCAGCTAATATCTAACTAATAATACAGGCTTCTGCTGGAGCCTGTACATTCATTAGTCGAAAATAACTGAGAAGTTGAAAATAACTGTGTGTACCAGTTGGTCACAGGATGACTGTGAATCATGAATGTAGTGTGGTGATGAGAAAGGCAAGCGTGACCGTGGAATGCAACAGGAGGTATTTAAAATAGGGAGAGGGAAATAATAATCCTATTGTATAAAGTTCTAATAAGCCTTTTCTGAAGTGCATTGTGCTATTTGGGAATGACCGTATTCAAGAAAGATTATCTCATACTTGAAACAAGTGCAAAGAATAGCTTAAAGTTTCAATTGCATTATGTATGTTAGACTCTCACCAAAGAACCCCATGGTACTTGCACCCCTTGGGACAGGCAGCTCCTGTCCATACTGACTTGAGCAGGAGTAGCCCCCTGGCATAGTAACTGTTTCACCACCATTTGTGCCAATGCGCATATAAGCACTTCTAGCAATGACTTGTCTGCCTCATACGCTCCAGAATGGTGCGCCCCACACAGCATGGAGGCCCTTACCTGGCACAGAGTCTCAGTTTCAGCTTTGCAAAGTTGTCAAGACATGATGCCTGCTCCTGCTGTCTTTCCTATTTCTGAAGAGGCGAGCAGTCTGGAGGCACAAGCTTAGGATCATTCACACCCTAAGTAGCAGGGCAAGATGGTACATGGTAGGGTGGCTGGAGCATGACATGCTAGAGGGAAGAAAAAAAAATCCCATTTGCCTTCAGAGGCATTTGCTTTGGCAAGTGTCTCTGCTTCATGCCATTTCCCTCATGTAGAGAGGTTTTGCCTGAGATACAACCACTAATTTGTTCTCATCCATTTGTTTTCCATCCTCTAGACTGTCTACATCTGGTAGGCAAGGAAAGAATATTCTGAAGAAAACTAGAGTCCCAGCAAAGTGAGAGTGAGGTTGATGGAGAACAACTTGTCCTCTGCTCCAGCCTGGTTGTGTACCTTTGTCCCATACCTCGAACGAGGATGCAGATACTATCTCTTTTGAGCTGGTACCCAGTAACATGCCTGGAAAATTTGTCTTAAGTGGGACCCTGACTGTGAAGTGAGACTTATGACCCTAAAAAGCTACCAAAGTGGAGACAAAATCTTGAAATGTCATTTTATGGGAAAGAATTAGTTTGTAGCAAGGTCTCTTCTGGAACTGAATATAGTGAAAAGTCTGCAAGGGTTCTCAGTTTTGTGTACTGAGATCGCTACATTGCCAAGGTGAGCCATATAGGCCTAAGAAACTGTACGTTTGCCAATTATTGTAGGTTGGTTTGTGTTTGGTTTTTTTATTTCTAGGATGGCAGGAAGAAGGGGTGAAGGCAGGGGCAGATTGTTAAGTATATGGCATTTTAAAAGTGTTGCCATAGTAGTTGGTCTGAATGGGGAAGGTTATGGGAAGCAGGACCACGCTGAAGGCTGTGTACAGCAAGTTATCAAAACAAAAAGTTGACAGGACATTCCTGCAGGTATTGATGCAATTACACATACTGTGACCTGGTTGTTACACTGAAGCTTGGCTCAGTAAGGTGTTAGTTTGTTTCTGGATTTCTGGCTCTGCTAGTCTGTAACGCATTAGATGTGCTAGACCTTATTGGCTCAATAATGTGCAGTTACTTGGGAATGGGGTAAGGCTAGAGGTGGTGGGAGTTGTCTTGATTTTTTTTGGTGTGCTTTGGTTCTACATAATTGTGGTGCTTATTTACTGCTGCAAAGGGTTTCCCATTGTAATGGGTAGTATATATCCTAAGCACACATTTACATATCCTCTCTTCCTATACCCCTTTAACATACAAATCCATTAAAGCTATGCTTCTAATGTATGCTACATCATTCTTGACCAGCTTTACCTAGGTAGTGTTTCTTCAGGTGAGAGCAGAGGATGCATTTTCGTCAAGCCTGGAAATAGAGCCAGTTCCTCAAGTCTTTGAGTCTGTAGCCTGAGAGACTGAGTTGGTGATCTGACTCTGACAATGTGCATATGAAAGCCCAGTCCATGCTGCAAAAGACTGGGAACAGTCAGACGCCCAGTGGTTGCTCCTAATAATATTAGTAAGTCTGTGGACCTCCTCCAAACACTACCTTCTACCCCTGGCCTGAGGGGTAGGCAGCTTCTCTTTATTTTATTTATTTCAAGCAGCATTGTTTGCAGGTTCTTAAAAAGCTACCCTGAACCAGTGGTGTTTCCACTGGAGTATCTCCTGATATTGCTGCAGGGAAATTTCCCCACAAGCAAAGCCATGCCCATAACCAAAGGCATGGCCCTAAACACTTAACAGAGCATTCCTCTCTGCTTTCACCATACTTTGTGAGCAATCCATGCAAATGAGCAGGCTGATTCACTGATCTAAAGATGTATATTTTTATAGTGTGTCATGGATTATGCTGAATAATGAGCACTGAGGAATAGGGTAGAATGGAAAGCTGAAATGTTTAATAGCCATAAGGAGTATCCCTGGGGACCTGCTGGTGTGAGGGAGATCTGGCACAGCTCATGTCTGTGTTACGTAAGTAGGATCTGAATTCCACTCCCATTTGCGCTTAGGTTTCTCTTCTTCAGGAGCACTTTGACTTGCTTCAGTGCAGTCATGTGTGAGCAAAGATCTGTGTGTGTATATATATATATATGATGTTCATGTGTTATGAACCTTTATGTAAAACTGGGTATGTCAGCTCAGTAGTAGAGACACAGGCAAAGTTAATCAGGGAAAGGAACAGTCTATTAAGATGACAAAAACGTGACCCGTTTTAACAAAAATGTACACATACAAAGCACCATCCATTCAGACTAGCTGCTCTGCAAAGGTGTGATGGTTAACTATACAGTTAGCACAGACCATCAGTCACCAAAGCAGTTGTTTGCCACCATTTGTGTATTATTTCATTTTAAGAATACCTTCGCTTCAGGAAAAAGTGACTTAGAGAAGTTAACTTTGCAGTAAGGCCTGAAGAGTACCTGTAACTATCAGGAACTTCAAAAAGAGAAGAGAAGATCTGAGCTTTTCAAGAGAAATTATGTTAACATAGGTGAGTTTCTGTAATGTTTCCAAGTCCTTTGAAACCAGAAGCATGGTTTTCTTTCTCCATTTTAGGAGGCAGGGGTGAAATAAAAGGTAAACATGATATTTCAGTGGCTAACTGTTATGACTACTCATGATTTGTTTTTTATCAGAACACTCAAAAGAGCAATTTCCATTCTGCACTTCAGCTTCTAACAGCCTACTTCTGCATAAATGCGATGAATCTGTCTCCCAACCTTCCTGTTGCTCTGCAGGTTTATTTCAGTGGTCATTCAAAGAAAATGAGAGCTACATTAGAACAAAAGACCTCAGAAGTTTCTCTTGCAGAAAAGACCACGCCTACAGCCTGGAAAGTTAAAATTAAAGAAGGTAAAATCAAAGTTTATTGCAGAGTTCTTGTAGCATCTTATGTGTAGCTTCCACAGGCATAATGAAATATTAATGTTACAATTTGTACCAGGATGCATAGCAAGTTTTCTAGCTTCACAGAGTTCAAGAAGGAAACCATTATAGCTTCTAGTTAGGATCATAAACCGAATGCAGTAGAAAATTTTTTTTGTAGATTAGCTTAGTCAGACATGGAAGTAGGACCTATTCTTACTGTTTACCATGAAGAGATGCCTTCTATAAGTAGCAGTTAAGGTCAAGTAGAACATGCATAAGCACAGCATCACACTTCCTGCAAAAAAAAAATAAAATTGGAGAATATGGTTCCTCTGCATGCTCTTTTCTTGTCTTGGCATATTGCTAATATTGCATTGTGCTTGCATGCTTGTGTGTGGGAAGAAGTTCCCTGCAGGCAGGGAAGGAAAATCAAGTGATCTGTGCCCTATCTCATTCTACATCTATAGCTTGATCCAGTCAGCCCAGAGCTTCCTAATAACTTCTGTCCCACTAACAAGGAGTGATCTAATTTTCCTTTCCCTCTCAAAATACAAATATATTCAGGCAGGAGCTGGGCTGTGTTATTTCTTCTAAGTCCTAGCTACAGAATCCTAAAAGATTGCACGTGTTCAGAAGGAGATGGACACATTCATAGAAGAGAAGTAGATCAACAGGTATTAAATGCAAGGCAGTGCCTCTGGCTCACAAAGTCCCTGGGCCATAAACTGTTGGAGTCTGGGAGTATGTTCTGCAGAAGCAGT
Source organism: Buteo buteo (assembly GCF_964188355.1). Taxonomy (NCBI): domain Eukaryota; kingdom Metazoa; phylum Chordata; class Aves; order Accipitriformes; family Accipitridae; genus Buteo; species Buteo buteo. Next base: position 16,476,918 of record NC_134175.1, on the reverse strand, counting down.
AGTACATGCTTAGTCCATTCTCACACTCTTTCTTAGGGCTCCATTCTTTGGCCAAGGCTTATAGACAGGATATTGAGCTGGCTGGGCTTTTGGTCTGACCAAGTTCTTATATTTTTATTTTCTTTCTGGTCAAGTGAATAATAAAAATGAGTAAGCTTAGTCTTATAAGGTTTAAAATTCCATAAAATCACTTCATATTTTAATTACATCAAATTCCTGACCCCAGAGACTATATCTGTGAACTGTAAGAGAATACAAATTGCAGGTGACAGACTAAAGCCTTACTAGTCAATAGCATTGATGGGATAAAAACTACCATCATAACTAAGTTGTAATGTGATATTGCATATGTCAGCAAAGAAAGCAATACTGCTGGGATTCATTTTTGCTGTGGGGACTGAGAGAGGTGCATCTATCAATATTTAGGGGATAGCTGAAAGTATTTGAAAACCAGGGATTCAAAAACAAGAAGAAAACTTATAACTTAAAGGAAAGACCTTTCTAGAAAAAGAGGTGACAACCTGGAGCATACGCATATGCACACACACATACTCAGAAAAAAACCAATAATTTTGGTATACTGCAGAGTCAAAGAATGACCCAGATTGACCTAAACTGTCTCTTAGTGTTTAATATCTTTCTTTTATTCTTTAATAAGCAGACAGACTGAAAGGTCAGGGGTTTTCAACTATGTCTTCTCTTTGAGTACTTCAGTAAAGAGAAAGTACAGAATCCTTTTACTTCAACTCAAAAGTTACTCCTAACTTCATCTTATTTGATCTTTACTTTTAAAGTAGCCAAAAGCTTCCATTCTCTTTGCTTATTAAAATAATTGATCAATTATTTGACTGTTTTTATATGGAATTCATTTTTACATGTAGACCATAAATGAATTTTAATGTAGCAATTTTTTTTAAATTAGTTTAGAAAAAACATGTAAGACTAGTGGTAGAAAACCACGAATTTGGATGTCTATGAATACATTCAATGTAATTTACTACTTTGATAACATCTTAATTGGGACAAGTTCTTACCTTTGGGACTAACTTGTCAAAACAAGTCATGAGCAGCATTTCTTTTTCTTCCTTTTCCCCCCACATGTTCCCCCCACATACTTCCAAAATCACCAAAAGCTTACTGAATAACAGTGTCCTTGAATGTGAAAGATTTCCATTTAAGTTTGACTGTCAGGACGAATTTCCTACCAAAAAGGCTGTTTAGTATTTGGAGAACCAGTCAATGACTTTTTATGTGCAGCACTGAGAGTTCTTGGCTTCATCTTAATTTTAAAACTTCATAATTTTTCATAAGATGGAATAGCTGTCCAACCCTAAACAATGAGCTCGATTAATTCAAGTAGATGAAATCTCTGATGATACTTTTCTAATGGCATCCCTTGTTACTGGAACATAGTTCAGCAAGTTGAGAACAAGAGACTATTTCTGACATGAACACTATCTATGAAGGGAAAAGATTTTCCTGGATTAGAGATGTTTATTTTTTTGTGAGTAGCACATGCTAGATCATTAACAGTTTCATTATCAATGTCACAAAATATTGCAGGGAAAACAAAACCAAAACCCAGCCCTGGAAGATATATATAATGAGTTATACCTATAAGCCAAACCTTTTTTGAACATGTTAAAAGGTATTTAGGGGAATATCCTCTTAAAAAAAAAAAAATTAAACCCCCCCCAAACACTACAACAAAAACTCTGAAAATTTAATCACTGAAGAAATGTGTGTGAAAATACCTAAATGCAGTAGAACTAAGCTATCTACTAGGAATAATTGTTATAGGTCTTCCTTTTAGACATCCTTAAATTTGTGTTTGTATTATTTCACATCCTGCTTTATAACTCTTAAAAGCATTACTTAAATTGAAAAAAAAATTAAAAATACATAAAACTTTAGTTGTTCAACTAATCTGTAGAAGCAAATTCTTTGATATCTAGTCCTCTACTTCAGTGAAAGCAATCATGCAGTGTTTCCCTAGAGAACAAATCATTAGGAAATAAGTACTTTTGAGGTACTTGTGCTCCCTGTAGTAAAATTACCATACTTGGTTTCCCCATAAGCAAAATTTTCTGCATCTTATTTCAAACTAGGCTATTTGAATGGCAAATGTTAAGATGCAGAGTCATACCATCTGTTTTTTCAAGTGACGTAAATTTGAAGTGATGGCCACATATAATTTTTATTGTAGCAATCTTAATAACCACTGAACTTTAGTTCTCAGCTACAATTATTTGAAGTATGAGCACTCCTTAGTGTTCACAGCCTTATTCTGTCCTGCTACCCTTCTCCACACACAGGGATTCACACTGCATACCAGAGATCCACTTTTGTCGTATCTATCACAGTATTGTTTCCATTTCTGGTTTAAGTTGTATATTTCTGTGCTGTGTGAAACAACTGTTATGCTTTTTTATACCCTTGACTGACTCACAATTCTTTGTCACATGGGGAAAACTTTACAGATGGAAATGTGGAAGATAACTGTAGTATTTTTTCAAATTTTTTTTCCCCACTTTGATCGTAGCTCACGGGTGTGACAATTTGGGTGATGCTTGTGTCATCCGTCTCCACTAGCTTCCTTTTCTCTACACATTTTATCTATAAAAATCTACAGTTGGGCTGTTCTGTCATACGTAAACATCAAACTTCTCAAAGGAACATTTTAGCTTGATTTTTGCTATAATCAGTATTCAAGATCCCCACTGACTGGTAAATGTGATTCATAGCAACAGTGGGGGAGAAACCTTCATTCTTTGGGTGTTCCTTGGCTGAAATTTTCTTCCCCTAAATGTAGAGTAAGTTTAAGGCAGAGGGCTTCTTTTTTAGTCTTTGCTGGATGGACTGTAAAAGCTATTGTATTTAAAGAGGTATGTGCTATTCCCCTGGATTCTCATGAGAGACAGGGAGAGGAAGGGAGCAGACAAAGAAACCTCTAATAGGTTATTTTTGTACATTTATAACTGTAGCCACACATTAGTCCCTGGTGCTTACCCATTTATCTAGGATAGAAGGAGAAGTGTAAGAGGCTAAAAAAAGTAGGTCAGAGCACATGAGCTGGCATGTGCCTGCCAAAGAAGGCTCTGTGGGTACGTGAAGACACTGAAAAATGCGGGGTTAACAGAAGCTCCACAATTTTGCTGTATGCAGGACCACCTTGATGGGTCCTGTCTGACTAGCTGGCATCTGTATTCCAGCATCAACACACAACTTTCTGACCACATCCCAGTTTCAAAGAGGACAGAGATCATTCTTTGCAAACTGATCACTTGTGATTTATTCTGGTCAGTGGGCAGTTAGCATCGACTAACTCATTTTTATGATAAAGATTTGCAAGCCCATTAGGCATTCTGTTTCTATTTAGTGGCCTCACAGACATCTCGGAGATCACTGCTGGCTCTTCTTGACTCTTCAGCCTGTAAGGGAACTGCAAATAAAATGCCATTTCTAATCTAGATGGACTCCTAATCCAGTGCCCTTTCTGATTTCAGTATTTACCAGGATGTTTTTAAAGTTTGTGATGTAACCCCTGCCTAGAAACCTAACTTAATGTCTACACCCATATCAGTTCAAGACCTTAATTTAGTTGGGTGACTCATTCTGACAGCCCTCCTAAGCTTTGTTTGATAGCCAGCGAGAAAACACTTTAATCCATTTGCTCAATGGTTTCTGCAAGAGTTAATTGTAATCCTAACTCTGAAACTATGGAATTGGATCTACCCTACCATCTTGATTCCACCTCTGTTCTAAAAGTAATCAGTGCTTCAGGCTGAAACAAGCCAAATTTTAGCCCATGAATACTTTCTAAGCTCATTCTGTTTAGCCATGCTGTGATAGCTGACATGTAACCAATTTTCTTTCTGGTGTCACAAACTTCCATAGCCACCAGGCTGACATTTGATTTTCCATTTAAGCATTACTTGTTAGTCATGGACCTGAGACACACTGAGAAAGCTAGCTCTCAAATGTTGATAACAACCTGCTTCTCTACTGCTTAAGGCTCATTCACATAGTATCGGACTAGAAGTTCTGGAGCAGGTTCATCATACTTGTCCCTCCAGAATGAGCAGAAGTGCTCATGCATTCTTAAGCTGGCAGGTTTCTGTATCACTTGGGAGAATAGCTGCTATAGGATTCATCACCAGCTTCAGACTGGCTTTGCACACCTCTTACGTCCTCCCTGTCCAATGTTCATATTCCTTTCCTTTAAGTTCAAAGGCCTAGTATCTCTGACCAACTGCTGTATATCATATACAACCTAGGCTAGAAGGACTTGGAGACATGCACAAAATTGAACAGGGAGCTGGCACACATATGAGCTTGCATGCTAATGAGAGAATAGACTAAAATAATGCCCAAATACCTGTAAAGAGAGGAAAAAAAGAGAACATGGGAAGTTGCAGACATGTTGGCTTCATGACAGATTAAATAATGAAAAAGGTTTGGATTCATCAAGAAAATTACAGATTAAAATATAATAAATCTGTCAGCTTGGTTTAGTGAGGATGATAGGTCTTTTGAACCTGTTGCTCCTTCAGATAGAATTAAAAGTCTGTCTGATAAAGGCAACTGTGTTTGTTCAATGCTATTTACTATTTTTATAGGTGATCTAATTGATAGTATAGCTTTTGTATGGTAAAGTTTTCAGCTTGTGTGCCTTTACATGCAAGTTTAACAATGTAATAAATATTTATCTAATATTAACAAATAAATACTATGGCATGACCCAAAGAACTGGGATTATGATGACCATTTAAAAATTCTGGTCTGTTCAAATAACAGTTTGGCTTTGTGGTTTGAGTTGTTTCTACCTGAAAAGGAAATATTGAACAAAATGAGTCTGTAAAAATTGCTTCTTGGCTTCTGTTGTCCAAATAGGCAGAAGTCATGCAGTGGACTGTGCTAGATCACTCATGGAGAGTGCAGCTCCTGGTGGCTGCCATTTCACTGGAGCTCCTGGTCATGGAGTTTTAAATAGTCCCCGAGTCAGAAGAAGTTAAACCAAGGAAAAAAAATGCAGACAGGAAAGGAAATATACATGTAGAGCTACTTCTACAGAAATATAAGTTAGAAGGGTAGCAAAGGCTTGGCTGGCAATACAGTCTACTCTGCAGTAGTAAATTGTCCATTACATATTTTAAAGTAGCAATGCTAGAAAAGTATACCTACCGTTTATGTGCTTCACTGAACACCAGGTGGAGTTGACATATATGGAGCTACTTGGTGATTATTTTGAAGCTTCTCGAGCAACATTTTCATTACTGTCTGGAAGCCCTGCAGTGAATAGCACAATTAAACCCTGAACTGCACAGAAAGTTGACTTTAAAAGAACCAGAGCTGGGCTCAAGCCAAATCTAAAGTGCTGTTTGAAACTTGACCTAAACTCATACTTTTGGAATACAGAAAGCTGTTTAAATGTTAATCATTAATAAATCATGAAGCAAATAGTAGTTGTGTGTTTTAAAAATAATTGTTGGCCTTAGTCTTCCCTTCATTTAATTTTGCCACACCTCTAAGAGCTATGCTGTTACTGACAAAGCTTGTATTTCCACTTTATTGTTATGCTTGCTGCTAGACTGGTGAACCCAGATTGTACAATGCAGGTATTTTTATGATCTAATATGCAATAAATCCTCCTGCTGAAATCCAATACATATTCCTGCAGCTTCTACATGAAGCTGCAGCAAAAGTAGCATGACAACATAGGCTTTACCGTGCCACCATTAAAAGTGATGACAAAACTGTTGACTGCTTATGTACATTCATTCACATTAACCAAGTTTGATCTTTGTGATGTCTGCCTTCTGTTACTGTGATTTCTCCATTCACATATAGCAAAGGGTTCCAAATTTTTTTTAATGTGGTTTCTATGAAACCTAACTTTTTGGCTATACCATATCTTCCCTAGATGTGCACATTTTCTCCTTCTAATAAGCAGTAAGTGTTTAAAAGCAAGAGGAAAAAAAGCTTGCTTTGTAGTTCCAAACTTGACATGGGTCCTGACACTCGGATTAGCAAGCTGCTGCCAATTATGTGCTCAGCAGCATCTTGTGTCTGCGTGGGCAGTAACATCTTTCTGTCACTGAGTTTTGAACTCACCTTTCATGTCTTTCTCTGAGTTGCAGTATGGTACACCTTCTTTGCTTAATCAGGTCTCGGCACCTGGCTAATACCTTTGCTGAAAACCACTCATTTTGCAGAGAGTGGTAAGAGACACTCTGTACTTGAAAACATCTGGTCTACTTTGTCAGGCTCTAGTTAAAGAGATCATTTTTTCATTTTAATGTATCTGCTTGCATGTTAGAAGAATATTGCTAAAAGTCTGTGACTAACTGCATTACAGTGGTAATTTAGAGAATCTATTCAGCATTAGGTCTGTATGGCTGCATGGTAGTAAAAATACCTTGTATCAGAAATTCTTGTTTACTGATACTGATCCTTTCCTTATTCTGATATTCAGTATGTTTTCAAGGAACGCAGCTAACATGGCACCATTTGCATTTAAAAAAAATTATACCAACCGCAGGTGCTCCTTATCTTGTAAACAGCCTCATGGATAGTATGGGAGTTTTAAAACAGGATGCTCTGCCATTACTACAAAGTCACTTTTCCCTTCTGTGCCTCAACCTGTTATCTGTGCAGTGTGGAGACTGACTGTGATTGCTTTCTTGTTGAAAACTGCATCAGTAGTTACAGAGAGCTTGAAAGTTCTCCAGCAAGCTCTATAAGCGCAAACTTTATCAAAACCAAGTGATTTTTTACTCTATTGTAATCCATAGTTTTTCTACTAATTCCAGAGGAAGAAAGGTTGGGATATTAAATCATAGATGATTCAGTACGACTCACAAAAACTCCCAACAAACTGTCACAATGTTGATATCGTTCCACTTGCTTGGCTATAGGTAAGTTACAAATTCTGTGATTGTTCATGCTTGAAACTTCCAGGAGACTTAATATTCTGAAAAATAATGGAATATGGAATTAAAAATTGGCTGCTGTCTTTTTAGCTGTAGGTGAGAAACAAAAAAATTGCTCTCAGCAATAGTATTTGTTCTTATTTTGCAGTGCAACTACATGGGAAACGTCTTTATTGCAAGTAGAAATATTATATTTGATATTTTTAAAAAAAATAATGAAGGAAAGTGCTTTGTGTAAAAAATATTACTATAGATATTATTCATTAAATACTTTGAAATTACATAGCATTTTATGCTTTATAAATTTAAACACCTTTTGAATGTTTCTGATGTTTTCCATAGACTCCAGTAGTGAAAGGTCAGGTCTAACCTAATTAATCATTACAACACTGTTGCTAGGTATTCTTGACTCGTGGACACAAAGCTGAGGCAGAAAATCAGGCCAAAGAATGAGTCAATAGCAGACTTAAGATGGGAACTCTAAGTTCTTGCTTCCTGGTTTCATTCTGAATCATAAATTATCTTGTAACTGCTAAAGTGAAGAAGGAGATCAGTAACAATTTAATTGCATTTAGGTTTCTCACATTCACTTCTATGCCTTCTAAAAATCTATTAGTTTAAAACCGCTAAACGACTGAGACTGGTTCCGATTTCTAATGTGAAAATGCAAACTGAAAATTAAATAGAAGTATTAACATGCAAAAAAGGCACAGATGGTGGTGCCATTATAAAAAAAAAGAGATTAGAAAGTTAATTCTTAAGCCTATCTCCCATCAACTAGACTTGGGAGCCCTGCATCCCAGCTGGTTGTGCTGCCTGCTCAGCAGCGCAGCCGTCTCAGTAACAGTTTGCGTTGAGGGACAGCTCTCGTGGAAGCCTCTCGCTGACATTCATGGCATGGAAATCTCACTATTCCTTAAAAACACATGCTTTTAATTCCCATGGCTTCAAGAGAAAAAAATAGCAGTGCTGTGACTCATCTAATTGGCGAAATGATGTTTGAATTTGCTGTTCGTGGGTCTAGAGCAACGAACAGATTGGGAACGGTGGGAGCCTTGGATGTGGCAGGGGTCGCTGGCTCCCTCACGGCTCCCCCTCCGTGGGGGTCCCTGGGCTCTTTCTGCTTCCCGGATCCCATCGCAGGTGCAGTTCTCCGGTGCCGACAGAAGCACCCTCAGAAAGTTGGGGTCACCGGCGATAATTGTGTCAATACACACACCGTGCAACGCTTTTCTGAGCTTCAGTTCTTGATTGCGGTCAAGAAACCGGGTTTTGCTGTAAACCCTGAAGGAACGTGAATGTTCTTCTTGGTTTTGAAGCTCACTTTGGGGATCTACCTAAAATACAGCCTAACGGCTCTGCTATGGAGAACAGCAGCAACAGCAACCAGCTGGAAAGGCCCGCCACTTCGGTACGCAAGCGATCCGAACGTTTACACCCGGAGGTCTCAGGGCTGTGGCTGCGACAGGGGTGCTGCCCTCAGCACCCCAACGCCGACTCCCCTCCCGTGGCGCCGAGCCGGCCGGGGCGCGGGGGCGCAGCCCGGGACAGCCGCAGCCCGGGGCAGCTCGGGCCCGCGACAGCTCGGGTCCGGCGCCGCCGCCCGCCCGCAGGGGGCGGCCGAGAGCGGCGCCACGTGACGCGCGCCGCGCCGCCGTGGCCACGCCCCAACGGAGGCAGCGGCGAGCAAGGCCGGCGGCGGCGCGGGGAGGCGGCGAGGCAGCGCCGGGCCGGTGGCCGCGCTACGGCGGGGCTGTGAGCGGCGGGGCCCGGGCCCGGGCCGGGGGCGTGGAGCGCAGCGGGCCAGGATGTCGCGGTCGGTGCTGCAGCCGAGCCAGCAGAAGCTGGCGGAGAAGCTTACCATCCTGAACGACCGGGGTGTCGGCATGCTCACCCGGCTCTACAACATCAAGAAGGTGCGGGGGCCCTAGAGGGGAGGCGGGGGGAGGAACCGCCCCGGCGCGATCTCCGCCGCCGCCCGACAGCCCGCCCGGGCCCCGGCCGGCCCGGCGCTCCGCCGCCGCGCGGCTCGCGGCTCTCCCCGGCCGCGCTGCGGCCTAGCTGCGGGGCCCGAGAGGCAGGGCGGGGAGGCGGCGGGAGCCGCGCCGCCGCCGCGGTCAGGCGCTCCGGCCCGCCCCGGCCCGCCGCTGCGCCGCCTGCGGGCCCGGGGGCGGCGGCGGCGGGGAGGGTGGGGCCGGGGCTTCCCGGGCGGCCGCCGCCTCGCTACCTGGTGGGAGGCCCGGTGCTGCGCGGCGCCCACAGGCCTGGCGCCCCCCGCCGCGGGGCCTAGGCCCGGCCCGGCGCCCGCGGCAGTCGGAGCTGCTCCCGCCTCGCCGTGCATGAGTCACGGGAGCCGGGAGTGGGCTGCTCAGCCCGGGCATTCCCACGCCGAGTTGCGAAACCTGTCGCTACCGAAGGGAAGGGTTTGGGGTAAAATTAGTAAGTTTAATTTCAATAAGTTCGAGGCGCGCGGTTGCTTAGCAGCTCCCGGCGTGAGATGGAGCAGATGTTTGAAGCCGTCGTGGGTGGTAGGACTGCTGCCCGCCTTCCCGAAATGAAATAAATCGGTGTTTGCCTAGGTGAGGTTGTTCGGCGGTGCAGGTCTCGGCGTTGACGAAAAGGGTGGGTTACGCCTCCGTGATTAGTTAATTTCTCTTCTGGAGGAAGTCGTTGTCCTTTTCTTTATGGAAAACTGTAGTTCGTGGCCATCCCCTGCGCCAGGTGCTTCATGTGGCCTTACCAGCTTAATTTACCTAACGTGCGATGCATTATCTGGATGTGTATGGCCCCTCAATCCACTTCCAATAATGGATATTAGTTAGGATTTTACTGCCTTGCCTTGAACACAGTTATTTTTGAGAGGTTTTTCTTATTTGAAAGGAAACGTTAGTTATTACGTTCAAGCAAAAAACACATCTTTGCAGGTTTAGCATTTTAAAATATCTGTGCCGTTTGCATGCTGGGTTCAGCTGGCCTGTGCTGCAGCAACAGCAGAGGGAGTTTGAGAGTTTTAGGTGCTTACTTGATTGCTCTGACTTCTGAACGCAGGTTTCTGTCAGGAGTTATCCTGCCTAACAGATCTGAGCTAAAGGATGTGTTTTCTCAAATTGTTTTGCTCATATGGGAGACTTGTGCTCTAGAAGTAGTAAGGGCTGCTGGGCTATACCAAGTGTAGTGTTCATTTTAATTAAGGTGGTGTTTCCAGGGAAAAAAAGCAAATCATTGAAGTATTCGGAAGTCAGTGTTGATCCAAAGCAATGTCAGCGCTTGATGTGCACTTGAGTGTTTCTGCAAATCATCACTGATGTAAATAGAGCATTTTAACTAAATTATTGCAAATTCCTATCTTTCTGAAACAGAAGTGACGTTCTTTTTAGTTTGCAGTTCTGTGCATTGGAAAATGGCTTCAACTTAAGATTTTTAACAATATAATCACACTTTTAACGCAAAACAGAAATTCCCTATTTAGGGGGAAAGCATCAAAATGGGGAAGTCATTTGTGTGTGCGCTTGTTAAGCTTTGAGAGAAATATACCAGGTGAAAAACAGGCTAGGGGAATTTTGCCTGCTATAGCCATGGTTTGAGGGGAGAAGGCAGGAAACGAGACAGTAAAAATGAAACCTCGTCTTGACATACAGCTATGCCTTAACTATTGTGAGTGCGGGCTCTGTTTTCATTACCAGTGTTCTGATTTGGAGACGCTTACTCATGTTAAGCGGTTCAGTGCCTACACACACATTTCTGCTGGCATGTTTAGATGGCAGAGTCCTGAGCACTCTTTGCCCATATGGTGGTAGCTTCTGCCATTACTCACGTTAGTGAAGTGATGCGAGTGGATAGGTTCTCAGTAGGGGAGCATCAGCACTAGAGGTGACACCAGTTTTTCCTGCAAATGCCATGAACTGAGTCCAAAATTGCATAGGTCTTACATACAGAAAGAGGAGGCATGACCAAGCGGCTTGATTATTGTGTGACGTATAGTTTTGCAAATCTGGAGGTGTCCCAGACACAACTCTGTGTATTCATATAGCTATTTGCTATTTGTGATTCAAATAGTTGTTTTCTTAAGCTGCAGTCAGTACTGCTTGACAGTAGTAACTGGCTAGCTCTGATGGTGAGCCCCAGAAGTCTTGGGATTGATTAACATGTTTTATTGTGGATCTCTGTTCCGCCCAGCTGCAGCGTAGCTGCCTGCTTGGAACAGTTTATTTTTCTTTATTTGTTTTTTTCCCCCTCTCTGAAAACAGTTGATTCCAAAACTGCTGTTTAAGTTTCTCATGCTTCCTCTATTGAAGATGATATCGAAACTCAAGTTACTAGAAATAACCACACAATATGTGGTATTGCGGTTAAAGGAAATGGTTAAGAGGTTTTTTTAATAAGAGGAAGTGAGAGGTGAAGTATTCGTAGCTGCCTTACAGATTGGTGTAGATGCTGTCTAGGGAGCAGAGATTTTAAAGGATTAAGAATTTTTTCGACTGTTAGAAAGCAGAAAAACTTTACTTCCCAAGGAATTACAGAAGTTGTTAAAAGCAGTTAGAAACTTGATATTTGTACTTCATCTTCCTAGATAAATTTCAGTTTAGATGTCATTGTGCTTATAGCTGCTAATTGTTCATTGTTTCCTGTTTATTGACTTTCTGTGCTATTGTAGTCTTCTGAAAGAGTTTAAAGTTTGTTGTTTTTAAGGTAGAGTATCTGAATGTGTGAGGTTTTGCCTCTGAGAGTGATATGGAAAATACAAAAAGTGGACTTACGCAGGTAATAGTGGATGATGAGACAAAACTCACATTTGATCTGTATGGAGGTGGATTTTTTGTTGCTGTTATTATTTTAAAGGCTGACCCTTTGCTTGCTGCTTTCAGCTGTCTTTTGTACTGGGACCAGTATTAGTCCCGAAATCAGAAATCTTAACCGTTGCTGTTTCTTTCCTGGTTTTTTCCTTCTACTTTTTAAGAATTTATCCTTAATTATCCAGGCTAGCAATTGTATTATTGTTTTCCATGTAACACTTTTGTCATTACTTGCCTACAACTAAGTCTCAATAAGTCAGAGACCAGGGTTTTTTTCATGCCATCCTGGCTCGGGTGAAGCTTGGATTTTGTGGTTACCTTTCAGAGCAGACTGAGACTGTGTTGGTAAGCTTTATGTAACGCTGTCAGTACTGTCAAATAAGTGTATTTTTCAAGAGTGATGACAGAGAAATAATCTTGTTTTCTGTGGGCCTGTCTCTTGTTTGTTTATAAAGCCCTTGATTACTGAGAAGTATTTACAGTAAGAGATTTCATCTTAAAATACCTGAAGTATAGATTTAGCCAGGGCAAGTAAAGAGAGTGTGATCTTGATGAATGCTGAAGCAGGGCTACTGTCAACAGAACTGCTAGGAATAAAAGTTAAGGTTTTGAATTATTTAGACTATATGTTATTCAAACATGATGAGTCTGTTATTTAGCATTAATCACTTTGCTAGCAATGTTCTGTTCTTCATGGTACAGGTCTTATGTTTGTGTGCAAAGTTTTTTCTTAAAATGCCATTAACAAAACATTCTTTTGACTTTCACAACTCTGATGATTACATAATATCTGAAAAATGAGAATCTTAAACCAATTCTTGGATATGAACTGCATAATCAAACTGAAGTAATAGATAAGGCACAGAATAAATATTTGCAGGGGCTTTAGCTGACTATCTTTTCTGTTCCAAACTAAAAATGTGGTCCCAATCCTACTGTGAGCACCACATAGCTTAGTATGAAGCTAGATTTAAAATTATTTAGCAGGTGATTAATTGCCGGTTAGTTCTTTAGAGATGCGATAGTGGGAATATTGGATTTTTACCTGTATTGAGGATGTTACTTGTTAGCCATTTTAAAGACTCGGTACTCTTTGGTTTCCCTATTTATTTTCTCTTCTGCAGCAGTTAAAGTACATACTCTTTTCAAAAGAGCAAAAGAAGGCATATATGCTGTGAGGGAAAGAGGAGGACTGCATCAAGTCTCCTATGGTAAAACGATGACAAGTTGGCCAGATCGGCCAAGGCTGAATAGAGGTCAAATCTTACTTCAACAGCCTTTTACGCTGCTTGTGAGATTGGGCTGAAGAAGAAGATCCCAAAAGCTCTAAAACTGGACTGGAGAGGACTTGACAAAGCCTAAACGTTGCAGGGGACATTTATAAAAGCCAGTCGATTGTTTGATTAGTAGAACCAGTTGATAATGTGTACTGTTTTGCTCAGGCACTAGAGCAGTTCTTAAGGAAAAAGTAGGAGAGATTTTAGGTGACAGGCAGAACATGGAGATGTTTCCAATCTGCAGAGCTCTGAGGTTTGGAAGGGTGTAGGATTAGATCACCGTTTTGACACTGAGCTCTGTGCTGAAGTGCAGAGCTTTGAGCTGAGATGAAAAGCTCACAAATAATCTCGTTTTGAATTGTAAGGTTGGTATTGGAAAGAACAGGTAACGTCTTCAGGTCATCAGGAGGTGTCTTTGGGTAGGGCACTATTGCTTCCAGTGCTTGATAGATGTCAGCAGTACTTTAAAGGTTAAGATGACAATATATGTTTGTCTTTTTGTGTCTGCGATCTTGGAGGAATGGCTCAGAATACTGTTCCACTGATAAGAAGAGGAAGCTCCAAACAAACTCACAGTCAGTGCTGGCAGTAGCTAAACAAATAAATAAATGTGTTTGCTCAGGAAGCAAACACAAACTGAAGATACCATGCCACATTTTTTTTAACTCAGAAAAGCAACTAATTTTGTGAAGAAACAATAAGACTTTCTAATACAATATAAAAATATCCCATGATATCTTCCAAAATATACAGAAAGCCAGGTGGATTTATACTTTTGCGTCAAGTGTAGATGCCAGAATTATCTTGCATTGTTTCTTTGTTTAAAAATACCAATTACCTGCCACCCCAATTACTGTTCATTTGCTCTGCCATGTGTTCACACAAAACCAAATCCATTTTTCGTTGCAAGAGATGTTTAAGATCGTGTGCAGAGGAGATACAGCTAAAAAGTCGTAACAGTTCCCGTTTTTAGATTCAGAATAGACAGGGCATTCTCATTGCCTTCCTTTCTTTTATTAAAATGTTACTTTATAAATTACATTTAGGCAAAGTTTTGTGGCAGTGAAACTGCTCTTCATTTTTTTTCTTTGTTTTTCACCTGCTCCATATTTGATTAATAGAACCAAGTGCTTAGTTAAGCAGGTGCTACAAACACAAGAGGACAATGTGAATTTATCACTGTACAGATAGCATCAAATCAAGCATATTTCTTTCATTGGCGAGGTGACAGGTCACTCTAGTATGGACAACTTAGTAGAAGTTTTACGCGTTGACTATAGCAAGGCTGCTAGCATTACCTCATCTGATTGTTCTCATGAACAATCTAAGGAAGTACAATCTGGTTGAAATTGTAATGATGAAGGCAGATGGATAACCATATTAGGGAATGGTTACAAAGATGTCCTTGTCAGACTGTGGTTCAGCAGGGTCTTTTGGGGACATGTCTTGCCTCTCGTTGCAGTCATTCTTTGTATTAACAACCTAGACGATGATTACCATGTGCTTAATAAATCCGTAGGTAGGAAACTGGGAGAAGCTACAGAAGTAATGAAGAACCTAACTGGAATTCAGTTTGAGCTTAACAAATTGTAGGTATGGTCTAACAAACTTGGAGGTGGCTGAGCAAGTATGATTGTAAGCTATTTTGTGCTTAGTGAAATTTAAAATACAAAATGAAAAGTAATGAGAGAGCGAGTCTGCAGAAAATGGCTGGGAAAGGGACATGTCAGGGCAAACGTGAGCCAACTAAGTTTCACTGCAAAAAATCAGGGATGATGTGAGGTTTGTGGACAAAATGGAGAAACTCCAGAGCAGAATAGTAAGACCAGTGATGCAGAAAATTTCACCTGTTAAGAAAATGGGAAGATTCTTTTTTTAAAGTAAATAAATAAGTGATACAAGTTTTTAAGTATTCAGGACTGCTGTAAAGATGAGGGGAATAGTTTGTGCAATTCAGTGTGGCCACAGAGATCAAGAAGTGATGGATTAAATTGTAGTGAGAAAAGTTCAGTTTAGAACTTAGAACTTTCTAATGAAAAAGGTTGTTAAATATTGGAAAAGACTGTGAGAATGTTTTTTAATGTAGCCTGTTGGAGACCCGTAAGTAAAGATGTGGCAGATATCTCCCAGGAGCAACATAGATAGAGTTGATACTGCTCTGGAATAGGACAGTAGGGTAGGCAATTTTTCAAGATCCTTTCTAGCCTTTTCTTCTGATTTCACATGAGTATACATTTTAATGGTTGGATCTCTGAGTAGAGATACGCTGGGATTTAAAATAAAGTATATACTTTAGGGTTCAAGACACACCAAATAATGGTGGGGAAGATGTGTTGCTTAGCTCTAGGAAACATTGGACTGACTTTTAACATCTTTAATTATAATTTTGATTTAATATGAAAGTGCATTATCTTTCAAACTTTTGAACCTTTGTGCATGAAAGTGCAATAGTTCTTAAATTTATAATAATTTAAAGCCATATTTTGGATACATGCAAGGCCTACAGAGACTGTCCAAAAATTAGTTAACTAGAGACTTTCTTCTGATTCCAGATCCTGGTTGGATCATGGGAACAATACAGTTTCAGTTGAATCTATTAGCATAGTTTATGTATCAAAATACAGGTTTACCTTTTGTACAAGTATCATTTATGTAACTGCAAACATCAATAATGTAACTTACCTAGTACAAGATTACCCAAGGGATACTGGTGTAGAACAGTTAAATTTTGGCCATAAAACATATTAAACTGTAATAATTTGTCCATGTGTGACCAAGTAATTCTTGCCTCTGCTTGCATAACTGTTAAGAGGGACAAGGCTTCATTCACAAATCTTATCTGGGTCCAGCCTATCTAATCATAAACGTAGGCTTCCACAGAACCTAAAATACAGCAAAGCAGTTGTGGTAAGCTTCATCAGAGATGTTAACGCAAATGTAGTGTGAACAGTTTCCTTACGTATTTACCATTCAAAACAGCTCTTTATTGATTATTCACCTCTCTCTCCTTCTTAGTTTTGCCTTTTCAAAATCTGAGATTGTCAGTTGGTAATCTCATTATTTTAAATGCGTGACAGAAACAAAGAATAAATAATATGTTTTATCCTGCAAAAATCTAGAGTTAATTATGAACCTGTCTCTTTGAATGTTTCTTTGCCACGTATTATTTACTATAATTTATAGCATATGTAGCCACAAACCAGGCATTCAAATTTATAGATACATTTTAGGGCAAAGTCTTTAATGCCAGCAGCTGTTACAAAGGAAGAACAACAGCTTTACTGTGCATGCCTTTCTGGCGTGTCAAGAGAATGTGCTGTAGTAAACTGTAAATGGTATGTACAGGAGCTTTTCCCATTTTTTTAACACAAGAATCTTAGTGTATTTCCACTTACTAAAGAAAGTTACTAACTCAGGGGATGGCATATTTTTGCTATTGTTGAAATTCCATTGATTTGCTGGCTAAATTCAGAGAGGTTTTTTAGTGCAGATTCATTTGTAAAGGAAACTTGAAGATGAGGCGACTTGTTGACTAAGATTATTTCAGTGTATGTTGTCACAGTCCAGTGGAACTGTGCTCAGCAGTGTTTTAACTCAAGTCCAGAGTAACAGTAAATCAAGATCATCTCGAAGTAATAAAAACATGTTAAATTGCTGCAAAATATGACTTGTTTTATGATCATCTGCTGATGTAGGAAGTTTGGGGGATGAAAATAGGAAATTACTGACTCAAAAGGCCCTGTTTCTCTTTTATTGGGAAACAGCCCAGCTAATAATTTGGAATAGGTTGAACTTAGCAACAAAAAGAAGAATATAAAAGGTATTTCCATAATACAGTAACAGTGTAGGCTTTTTTTAATCATCCTAAACTATGTAACTCAAGTAATACTTATCAATGTTCTTACTCAAGGACACGTGGTAGGTTTATGTAAAAGGCATGAGTGAAGTTTAGGTGTTCTAAATGCACCCTGTATGCTGTGCTGTGGCACTGACTTTTGACAATGATTTTACCTGAACATAAACTTCCCTTTATTCATGTCACATCAGCTGGATATATGCAGTAATTTTGTTGATGGATTTTTTTTTTTCTCTTCCACTGTCCTCTGCCCCCAGGTAGGAAGTAAAATGTTAGGCTTTGATTTTTGCAGTGGTAGCTGTAACTGTATTGGAGAAAAATGTCTCTGCTGTATCTCTTAATGTTGGTGTATTCTGAGCCAAAGGCAGTTGTACTGGATTCTGTGGTGTTCTTCACAGGTTATTTATCTTAAATGTAGACCTTAAGGAGGTTTTTGTTGTTAGATGTTTTCTTGTTGGCTGCTTCTGAATGAGTACAACATAGAAAGTGAAACCATGTAGTATTCTTCATTTTCAAAGTGAAAATAGTATAGAAGACCCCAATAGCATCAAGTGAAGAGTAGAGTCTGATAATAATCTAGTTATCTAGATTATTAGGGTAAGTAGGAAAATGCTGCTTTAATTTAAAATGTGTGGCATAGTGAAGCATCTCTAAAAAGTACATGTAGACAGATATCTCTGAAGTTTGATGAGCTGTGCATGTGATAGCAAATGAGTATTCTGAATAATGAATCTCTTAGCTATAGAAATCATTCTGTTCTTGTTAAGAGTCGGATGCACAGAATCAGATCAGGAAAATATGTTCGCTTAGTTGAGAGCTTATCATAGCAGGGTACCATTCTGAAGTGCTGTGGAAAGAAATGCTGTGTAACTTGATAGAAATCCAGTGCCTGAGTCCTTTTAATTTTTATTTTTATTACTTAGATTAGTCTCTAACAGTAGCTTTGCATCATCTTTTTCAGCATAACTGCTTGACAGCTGTTTAGTAATGTACAAAAGAATTTAGAGATGACTGCTGGGAGATTCTTTCAGTATAATATTTCGGGGCTGAAGCAGCTCAAATCCTATAGCTTCAGAGCTGTATTCCATGAATGCTGCACCAGTAAGAACATTGTTAATTCTTGAATTTCTTTTGAATGCTCAAAAAATGTAGCCATTCTGGTGTTTTTTTGATGTTCTTTTAAATTTATTTTAAGGTAAGAAATGAAGAAAGGTTATCGCAGCCCACTTAGGGGAAAAAGGTGATATCTGAGGCTGACTGAGAAAGGGCTACTGCATTTGGCTAATTCTCAAAATTCTATTTGAATGCTAGAGAGCTGTATATGGCAAAGTGGTCTTTGTATGTTGTACCACAATGTTCCTGCCTATTACAGTACTGACAAGGGATTTTGTATTGACTAATACAACTATTAAAAGCAAAAGCTACCTTTCTTATCTATATTCTAAGACCATTGCCCTCAATGTCTTTGTTCTTTCTACAATGCAAAATTGTGGTTATGTGCCTTATCACACTTCCACACTTGTGCCAAAGTGCTAGGGTTGGGGTTTGTATTTTCATTCTTCTATGCTTTCTAGAGTAAACCGTAGTGAGCCTGGGCTTCATAGGTCTGTTTGCCATTTTAGGAGAGATTTAGCTTACATAGACTGTTTTACGTGTGATGCTGAATGCAGGTAACAGTATGGATGAAAACTGTATTGATGCAGCAACAACTAGTAATCAAATAATACCCGTTCTTAGAAAGGAGCTGAGCTGCTGTGGAATGTGGGAGAGGGAAGGAAAAGGCATTGACCCACTTGTTCAGTGATGTCTGTTGTCCTCTTTCTATTCAGTCCACGTAGGTAGAAGCTGGAATTTTGAAATGTATGAAGGATACCTATAACCTTTTATATCTTGCAGCAGTCATCTTTCTTATGGATCAATCTTGTGTAATTTATTAGTAGGAAGGATTACAGTTGCTTTAAGTGTGATGTTAGCAAACAAACAATGGGAAGGAGCAAAGCTCTTTCTTGCATATTCAGATGTATTGAGGGGGTTTCCAGTTAGACTGATGATCCCATCATTTCTGGGAACTGAGTTCCAGAAGCCACATGAGGATGTGCATGTTAGTGTTTTCAGATGTCTGTTTCTGTGTGAATGATTTGTGTTTAAGGGCCTGGGTAGAACATAATTTTTAGTAAACATTTCAGAGAGCTGATTTATAGGAGGAAAACCATCTGTTGCTAGGAAAAATAAGGAGTGTATGTGGCAGTAGTGTTTGAATTCAGACTGAAAAATTTAGGAACTGAACAGTGGTAGATTTTTTTTGTCTCCTATATAACAGCAACCATATTGGAAGTTAACAGGCCACAAATATATGTTGTCTATTAGCTTGTAATCCTTCTTTTAGTAGAGATAGTTATATGATGTGCAACAAGGACAACAAATTCAAATAATCTGACACAGATTCTGACAAACCCATGACATCTAGTTGATTAAGACTTCATGAATTCGGAGTGCATGTTGTGTAATTTTTTTGACACCTATTTACAGTATAATTTTTACTTTTGAAATTGTGTAAAGACTTTATGTACGGAATAGGTCTTTGTGGCACGTGTTGTTTGCTGCTGTAAGAATATTGAAGCAACTATTTAATATCTAACTGATACTGTGGATGTTGCTGAATTTATTTTCATTATAAATTCCTCTTGTATTATAGATTTGATATTTTAATAAAATTCAGTGTTTTTGTGGAAAAATTAGCAAATGTGAGAGTTTTGGTGTTAGGGTAGTACATTAGCATACGTCATGATGGTCATGTACTGCTGGTAGGAGTTTTAGAAACTTACAATAATGACTCTTTTGTTTTTTTTCTTGGCTACCGTTTCTTTTCCAGGTATGTAAAACTTCACTGAGTTTCTCTCCTTTTTTCCCCTGTAGTTGCATGTGATGTTTGTTAACTCCTTTTTTCTCTCCCTACCTGAACTTAGTTTGGAAATACTATTAGAAGTTACATGTCTCAGTATATATGCAGCACTTTGCACAACAGTAAAATTCTAATAAGTACATGTAAAGTTGTTTGTGAGTATTAGAGTAATCACCATCCAGTAGAAAGTATGCTGCCTAGAGTAACAGAAGGTCGTAATGTTCTTTTGGATGTAGGTAATAGTGTATTAGTTCACTTAAATGTAACATATTTTAGAATTTAAGAGTAATTTGTTTATATGTAATTTTTCTCTCTTTTTATTACACTGCTTTCCCAGCAAGGACAAGTTTGGAAGGTTTGCAAAGCTTTTCACCTTCCCTTTGCCCGCTTGCCCGCTTTCAGAATCGGTCTCATACTCCATGACTTCTGTCTCTACAGTCCACAACTCGGTCATAGAAATCAATGTGGAAAAGTTTTTAAATGAGCTGTCATTTGAGTTCGCTATGTTGCGTAGAAATGCCTAGCATGTAATTTAGTTTTGCATGAGACACGAAACTCCTTTGCAAATTCCTATGAGGACTATAAAACTAAATGAATATTTGAGAAAAAATACAATTTGAGGACAAGTTTTGTCATGTAAGTAACACTGCTTTTAGTATGTTTCTTCAAACTAAAAGGTATAGCATGGCTTGCTAGTCAGAGTAGTTGAGTAGTGTGTCTGACAGCATGCACTGTAGCTGGCAAAAGTAGGTGCTTTGTCAGTTGTCTGTCCACAGAAGCTGTTCTGATATGTCTACCTAACTTACTTAAGAGACTTAACACTTAGTTGTGACTTCTGTTCAAATCGAAATTTAATGAAATTTCTTGATTACTGCTTTTAAAGCACAGCCTATGCTACTGTAGGAGTAAAGAAAATGAGCAAAACTTGAGTTCTTAATCTAAGGAAATAGGCAAGTACTGGTGGTTTTACTCTGGGTTGGAAAATTGTCTTGCAGTTAACAATTTAAAGAAAAATTAAATGCAGATTCGTGGGGCTTATAGTTTTGTTTCACAAAGGATAGTTTAATCATTTAATATGCCCAGCACTGTCCTCCACAGATGATGACATGATTGAATCTTCTAACAGTTTATTAACTCCAGATGAATACAACACTACCTCAAACCAGGAATAGCATTAAAAGGAAACTGTTTTTTTTCTCCTTCTTTTAGGATTGCGTTTTTTCCCTCCCTGCTGTTCTGCACTAACTGCTTTGATACTCCATGCATCTTTTTCAGTAGAAGAGCATCTCTGTACTGTTTCCCATTGCATATTTCAGCTGTGACAGTCCCTGCACTTTGCCTTTCATTTTATCACCTGCTCACTAAAAACAAACAAACAAAAAAAGAATCTTTCTAGTTTGTCTTCAGATTTGCAACTATCACTTAGCTTTAGATGTATGATTGTGGTTTTACTTCATTTTTTATTGTATTTTTTTATAGGCATGTGGTGACCCCAAAGCCAAACCATCCTATCTTATTGACAAAAACCTGGAATCTGCTGTCAAATTCATAGTCAGGAAGTTTCCAGCAGTAGAAACACGCAACAACAATGTAAGTAACCAAATGGCTATATAAGTATTTTTCTCAATACTCTTCAGCGCTTGTTGCTCAAATCTGAGAGGTTTTATGTGTTCATATAAAGCATCTGATGCTGGCAGTTGCAGTTGGAATACAGTTGTTGATTCAAATATTTGACAGGATACTTCAGAAAGAACTATCTCCAAAGAGAGAATTTTATACTGTAATTCTGGTTTGGTTTTGTTAGGGTAGGACACTTTCTGGTTTTCTTTTTACCTGCTGTCTTCTGTCCCATTTCAAAGAATTGTCAATGGGAAGTAATCCTTGAAAAAATCATGCCTTGCTTTGATAGCAGAAATTCTTGGTGACCAGACTGATTGCAGAAAATGGAAGTTGCATAACTTTATTTGTGATGAGACCTGACCAGCGGATCAATAAAAGGCACCTGACTGCAAAGTGGGAAAATGTGCTTGTACTTCATGGGTGCTGGTACCTTACAGGTGCCCTTGCTTATGGGGTCAGTCCCTGTGGGAATACATAGTGCTTTAGTATGTAAGGAGAAACCTTGTGAAGTACAAAAATACAGAAATACAATTGTTTGCTCTTCAGATGTAGCGAGTTCAGTTGCAGTACGAAATTATTTTTCACCCTTTTGAGTGATCCAGTATTGCTGAATTTGACTTTGTAGCCTTTTAGAGATAATAAAGACTATTAGATTACAGGTAGGCATTTTGGCAGGTGATGTACGCTTGTTTCTCTGTTTCAGTTTGAAAGTCAAGGGAAAGATTTTTGTTTTACCTGCTTATATTTCTTTCCAAAGGTGGAAAGTGGAGGTAGGTGTTGGGTTTGCATGTTCCCTGCATGCAACTACTTGCATGTGTGTTTGAGAGGTTTAGACTTGCTTTAAAGCATTCAGGTTTCTGCAGAATGGTAGTGGTAGTAGTAGTGGGAATAGTTAGTTTCTTTTACAATGCCAACTAGAATTTCTATGTAATGTCTCCAGTAATACCAATGGGGAAAAAAAAGGAGAAAAACTTTCCCTTATGGAGGAAACATGCTTTGTTACTTCAAAATTTGTACGTGTTTTGTACTGTTTAATATTGCTCATCTTTGTATTGAATCTGATTGTGTTAGTAACAAATATGGCAAATTCTCTATCAAGTTTATGTAAAAATGGTAAACCCTTTAAACCATGTTTGGTAAATGTTTCCATATTCTCTAAACTCCAGTGGCAGATCTACTGTTAAAAGTAAAAGATTATGTACATAGAATTTGTTTAATGTAGTTGCGTGTATGCTCTATATGTCTTCCGGATGTTGATTATGAATTTGGAGCTTAACTAATGATGTTTTAGGATTTGGTAGTGTGAAGTCTATGGAAAGAGATCAAACCTAACTTGATATGTTTTGACAATCACCGTTTCTAAAATAGGACACGCTCATAATGTTTTGTCATTGCCTTGTGTTTATTTACCATGAACCAGCCAGGCCTGTGTTTATTAAGCACAGTTATCGAAAGCCTACCCTTCTTAAGTATGAGCACAGTTTAAAGTTGGGATTTTGAGTTCTAGCAATAGGCAGCTGGGGTTTCCCTCCATTGCAGTCAGAGCTGATAGCAGTTTGCTTGTCTTGGTTACTTACAAATGTTTTCCTATAGAGCGTTGTATCACCCGAAAGAAACCTTTACCCATAACACATACCTAATGAGACAAAAGCCATGTCACGTGCAGATAAAGTTCTAATTTGATGTAAGATAAATTTTTGTTCGTAAACCTTAGCTTAAAAAAGATGTAAGCATCTAGCTTCTGGTCAGGAAGGTGTTCCCCTGCTTGCTCCTCATTTGTCTCCCTCCTCCCACTGGCCAGCAACCAGCTCACCATATAGTAGGAGGACATGCCAGTGAGTTCCTTCAGTAGGGAAACAGGTGATTAGAGATTTAAAAGGGCAAGAAGGTTATTGGAACAGGGACACATCAATTAATGAAGTATTACGAAGGATTATTGCAGGGGAAAGAGTTGAGAAATCATAACCTGTGCTTCCTCCTTGCAGTGAAAATTCCAGGACAGCCTTTCAGGAAGGGGTTTGGATTTTATATGTTCAACTGCAACAGTTGCCATTGCTTGGCATTGTGCATCTATACAGTTAGTAGTACCTATTGACATATCGGTAGGTGATGTTGCCAAACAAGCTTGCATTCGGTTAGAGAATAGGTAATGCCTACTTTCTTTTTTTTTTTTTTTGACCTATTTTTAGCTGTTTGTTTTTTCTTGGGTACTGTCATTTACAGTGTTTTGTGTCTCAGAGGTGAACAACACATTTTATTGAAGAGTATGAGCAGTGTCTACTGTAATCAGATGGTGAAAGCCTGAAAAGATGCTGAAAAGCCTGCATTTTTATTCTTTTGAAACAAGTGATTGTTGTTTGCTATTGATAGCTTTTACATCTTTATTCACAAAAAATACAGCTCCTAGATTTGTTCTTCCTTCAGTGTTCGACATGCTGAGTCAGACTAGAACCATGCCTGACAATCACTGATTTTCAACATTGTACCAAGAGTGAAAGTGTATGAGCAGTGAAGTGCCTGATGAATCCTTGCTGACCAGGCTGAAAAATAAAATGGAGTAGTTTATCTTCCAAAGGATCGATTATAGATAACTCTGAACCTCGTCAGTTCATGACTCACTCTCTCCCGTTGTCTGAGGGTTGTCCCTGGGATCTCTTACACTTGCCCTCTCTTCTTCAGTCACCATTGTGAACCATATAACCATGAAAACATGAAGTCTGAGCTCTTAAATCAACTGTTAATGATGTTGGTGAGCAATGTGGTATTGCTTAATAGTATGAAATACTAGCAAAGGAGGGAATGTGTGTGAACAAAAAAAGGGATTGACAAAGTGAGAAACAAACATTTTAGAGTCCCATTTGAAAAGGAAACTATATAATAATACAAAGTATCTATTTCTGTGTTTGGGAAACCTTAGTGTTTATATTTATTTAAAATTGTCTAAAGCTTTATTTTGAAAAAGCTGCCTAAGCTGCAGAAGCCTTCCAAAAAGTTTCATATCACCATCATTCTTGGTCAGATCAGTGATCTGATTGTGCTAGTGTTGACTCAGGGTAACACTTATTTTTACTGAATTTCCTTGACTAACTTCAGAAGAAAAATTCCAAAATAAGGGATGCAGAAGCAGCCCGATTTTTCTGAAGGCTTTTTAGACCTCATAGTCTTATAAGGCATACAGGCAAGGTATCTCACCACAGAGAAATCAAAAGAGAACATACTGAACTCAAAAAAAATGTAGGACTTAAGAATTACTCTCTTCTCAGTCAGTGCTGACATTTAATGCCATTGTAAGAGCAGAATAAAATACTTCACGATGCGGAACTGGAGACCCAGGGAGAAAAGGCATAGATTTTTCTGTAGATTGTGGGTAGGGTCAGAAAAACCTGCTGTCTGCACAGGTAAAGCTTTGTGTGTGTGTGTGTGTGATGGAGCTAGCTGCCTTTCTGCCTTTCAAAACACCACGAATGGGAAGTAGTGAGAATATATGCCTTCTTTCTTGAACATATGTTTTTCTTTTACTCAGATTGCTCCTCAGCAATTTCCTTGTAGAAAGGAAAAACTTCCTATATTTTTAAATGTTTCCTGGAGAAGCTGAGGCTTAGTTATTGCTTAGTGGTAAGCAGACCTGTGAAACATCAGAAGTTTGTAAGTGTGTGGTTAGTGGGAGAAATGTCCATGTTTTCCAGGTACTGCTAATCTTCATCTTTTAGTGGCTAACTTCCCAGTATTGTTCATATCAATTCTGTTGTGCTTTCTATTGACTACACATTCAGTTTCTTAGGAGATAGTATTTTGAGGGTTTATTTACCTGATTTAACTGTAATAATTTTTGGCTGTATTGTGTCAGTGGGGACTGGAAATAAGAGCATATGAGAGTAGAGTATAAGCAGTGTGAGCATTTCCAGCCTGCCTGGGTTAGGATCTGTAGATGTGAATTAGTTCACTTTACATTTTATTTACTTTTTGTTCATGGGTATGTTGGTTTTTTCCTTTTAGATCCCAGTATGTATGTTTGGTCCACTGCTTGTGTCTTTCACAGGTTCACTTCATAGTGAGCTGATTGCATAGCAAATTAGCTGGATGTGGGAGAGGTGTTGTGGGCACAGAGTGGCTGGATCTCCTTGTTGAAAGCTTATTAGAAGACATTAACTCATGCTTCTATCATAAAATTATTGAAATACGTACTTTATCTTGATTTTTTTATTTGTGATAGCTGCTTCCAATAATTAGTCTTTTTTAAAACACTCAACTAAATACAAGTAATCGTTTGCTTTTGAAAGTATTCCTTTCAGTTCCCCCAAGGGGTGCAGTGCCTGAAGGAAAATGTCATTTGTTTGTTTGTTTCTAATGAAGCCTTTAATATTGTAATTTGCACAGTCCTAGTGAAGATAATTTAGAAATTCTTTTCTGAGAAAAAATAACATTGGGGTCTCAGCTGTGCTGCCTCATATATTGGTAATCCTTTTTCAGTAGGAAACAGTCATTTATTTTTGAGGAAATTTTATGGTCGTTAACACCTATGGCAGCTGGTTTCTTAAGAGTAACTCAAAGTAACTTAAGTCCCTGAATTCAGTAAACTTTAATATTTTTCTCCAGCTTTCTGGAGTGCTAGATATCTTATATGGGAGATTTGATTTTTCAGATAACTTACTGCTTTCTTAAGCAATAAAAACCCAGCTCCCCATATTCTATCATAAAACTAACTGCCTCCTGGCTGTGAAGACTAAAATGCGTTCCAGGTAAGAGGATTCCGTGATTTTCTTGCACGGCTGCCTTTTCAACTCTGCTACTGCTCAAGGAACTTATAATGCTGAAGGGACCACAAATGACATTGATTTTCCAAAACTCAGAGCGATTTATTTTACGGGAGTTCCCCCTGGGCGAGTAAAGCCAGCTGATGAGTAACTAGTCTCTGTTCAACTTTGTACGAGCAGTTGAGATTTCTTATGCTTGAGAATAGGATGTACTAATGATAGTTTCAGAATAAACTGCAAAATATCTGCAACAAATAAAATTTTGTCTGCATTTTTACTAAAAAATCATTCAGAATTGAAATTGCTCCGCTAATGCCTTGCTCTGATAGAACCATACCTACTGCTCTGATTTTGTACGCAGTAGCATGTCTGATATCTTCAGCTGTGACCTGCGTAAGACTGACTTTGCAGCTTAAAATGACTTTTGCTATAATATAATCAGAGAATAGTATGTAAAATTTTTCAGCCTGACAGTCATTTGAAAGTGAGCATTTTTTCATAGCGATTCCAAAAGGTAATGTGAAATCCTGAAATCTCTCTAAAATGTTTCATGAAACAGAATTGTCATAATGTAACTTACATTTTTTTCAAAATCCTAAGTGCTGTCAGCAGTGATGTTTATATTCATGGTTTAACCCTTGATTGTGCATGAATTTGAGATGGAGTAGCATCCAAATACAATTTAATTTTTACTGTTATTTGTAATAAATCATTGTAGTACCCTGCTGTAAGTCACATCGGTCCATATGAGTCACCAAGGTAAACCAAACTAGTCATGCGCTTGCTCTTTTTGCTGAATAGTGTATGCAGTACCTGCAAAGGAGTGAATGTGTGTAATACTTAACCTGTTTGCTTCATCCTTTGAAGCTCTCTTTTTATTTGATGATTGACAACTTAAGAGCTTGGCCATTAAAAAAAACAAAGCAGCAAGAAAACCTCATTAATACCTAAACAATATTTTAGTTAAGCAGTGTTACTGAAATGGCTTTCCAACAATAGTTTTCACACATTTTAAATGAATAGTTCTTTCATGATTTCATGTCATAAATGTAAGTATGCAGGCAGCTAGAGACATATGTCCAAAACATTTTTATCTGTAGAATAGCACAGACAAGACTTTTATTCTTTATTGTTGCCTTGGAGATGTCGAGACCTGTGGCCAAAGCTTGTATGATATGATAATACGTAATGAGCCTAATGTAGGAATTACTGTATGAATTTATGTAAAAGTGAGAGAATAGGGAAACTGTTCCTTATGACTGACAGGTAGATCAGTTTTTAAAGAGGAGCCTCACTGTTCCATTCTTCTGCCATTATTAGTAATATGGTCAAACCTGGCAACAGTAACAGCTGTGGAGGCTCATGGGTGGCTATTTCCTTTTCAAAAGAGTTTACTTAGTGCTAGAAACTTGAAAACAAACCAAAAATAGATATTGCAGTAGAAATACATTAGTTAGTAAACATGTTGAATATTCCATTGCATCTTTTTATGTGCAGCATGTCACTTCAGAGGCTACTTTTAATTGGAAATAAGAAAACCAAGGACACATCCATCATTCTACAGTTAGTTTGCAGAATTTAAAACTCATTTTCTTCATTTGATTAGATCCTTCTCTCTCTCTCTCCCCACCATTCTGCTGTGGACTTTGTAGACACAGAACTTTGTTCAAATGAGTTGAATTTTTAAAATCTCCATCTAAAGACACTACAGGTGGCAAGCTTAGTAAGTATAATAAATGACAGTAAGAATACTGATAGTGATTATTTACCCCTATCCCCAGAATTTTAACAGCCAGAATTTGTAATACTGCTTTTTGGAGCTTATATTCTAGCTAGTAAGATAAAGTTGATGGTGTTTTCTCTGAGGACATTGTAATATCTATGGTGTTGGTTTGTAGAAAACAAATACAAGTGTTTAATATTCATATTTGCAGGAAAAATATCACACTGATATAAGAAGGAGAAAATGACCCTACCTACCATCTATTCCTGGATCATGAAATAAGACATTTATTCACATACTACTACTACCAGTCAAATAAATATAAAATAGTTACAGAACTACAGTTATAATCTGGTTTTGCACAGATAAAACTCTCTGAACAACCTTTTCTAGTTGTCTCATGTTTTTCCTGTGCCTTCATATTAAATTTGTTATTTATTCACGTTGTTAATATGCCAGCGTCTGTGTCATTACTTTCTTGTCTCTGAGCCATTGTGTTCATGTAAGCTTTAAGTGAAGCTGTCTTGCACTTGCTGATTCGGTTTTTGCTTCTTTTAATGTGCTTCTTTTAATGTACTTTCTCTGTGTACATAATCAGTTATGTAAAGATTTTGGGAGTTTAGTATGAAGAAAGAAAGGCACAAGACAACTTGGTAAAGATCAGTTCCTTCTCTTGTAGGTAATGTATTTGATAAAGCGTCAGCTTCACTCTGGTATTTAAAATCCCCATTTATAAATAATATTCAAATATGATTGGAGATGTGGTATTCTGTTAATAGACAAACTAAATTACTTGAGATAAATTATTTCAATTTTTTTGATGTTGCTATATGATGCTAAAATTTCTACAACTTTTCCTATGTCTTAAATCTAATTTACCTCATTCAACAAAAATACTGTTGTCCTTGTTGATATAATTTTTACTTCAAATTCTTTAAATAAAAGACTTATGTCAAACCAATCAACAAGGCATGGTTAGCTATAGGGAAAATAATCTTTTGATGCTAGTAATGTTTTAAGAGTTATTTCTTCAGCTTACCATATTTTAAAACTTTTGTTGAATATTAGAAACAGAAATGTTTGCTGATAAATTGAATTGCAGGCTAAGGAAAAAAGCCTCAAACAAATACAAAACAATATAGTGCTAGCTATTTCTAAACAGCTGTTAGGAAATTAGTAATGGAAAGTTTTGTTGCAGTGGGTGTGGAAAGAGCCTACACACCCGCATTACTGAGTGATGCAAACAACCATCCAAGACCCTACATGCTGTAAGCTGTACTTTAAGCATCACTGATCAGGCTGTGCTGTATGAATTGAACCGTTTGTACCCTACTGATTTAACAGTGATTACAGCTGATATATTGTTTTACTTTGATATTAATATTTTAAATAAAAGTTTGCTGACGCCTTTAACACTCAGAGTTCAAAGAATGATCACCTTAACTCTGTGTGAAAGTTTTAGCATCATTTAAGTATAAATATTTCTGGGAATACAGGTAACTAGTTAACAGTGCACAGCAGTGATTCCTTAGTTGTTGGTTGAGTATCATGAATACCTCCCTATATTCTCTTATTAAATGTACAGCTTGACAGAATTTCTGAAAAAAGATTGTTTCTATTGCAAGCACGGTTCCCAGCACCATCTCTTTTTTTGCCGTATCTCCCCACTTCATGTATTGTGGCCCAAATGTGTTGTGGCTTTGAAATTGTCCTGGCCTCCAGAAGTGGACACTCAGTTGCTATTTGTTATACCAAACATGAGTGTCATGTCCAACAACCTATAATCCTGATTGTCTCCCATAGCAATGCACCTTGTTTAGTGTGAGTTAGGATTGCAGTAGGAACAAGGTTTTAAAGCATATGTGCAGTTGTAATGCAAGTTTTGGTTTTGTCATCTTCCTGCGCTAGCTCAAATTCATCCAATTCATGCTTGTGGTAGTTGCCCAGAAACAAACCCTCTTTCTGCTTGGTGTTCTAAAAAAAAATCACTTGCAATAAATAGTTTAAACAACAGGGTCAGGATGAAGATTAAAACCAAGCTTCTTAGGTGATGAATGTTCATCGTATAAGAACCATTGACTGACAAGGCAGCCCTGAAAGTACAAAGCAATCTTTCCTCTGGGGAGGTCCCCAGTATAGATGCAAGTTGGCCTGAAGGTGTACTGGAGCTGTGCAGACCTGCAGGAGCCCTAGACTCCGCGCCTGATGATGCTGGATCCTTCATTCTCTGAGCACAAGGCAGTTAAACTTTAAGGTATACGCTGGGAAAGGTAGTGGCGAATTCATTCTGAGAATCAAAATACAATTCATAGGACTTAGACTTGAAAAGAGATTTTTGTACAGCGGCAGTTTAAATGGAAATAACCTATTTCCTAGTGCATGAGATTATCAGGAGAAGTCACAAAATAAACACATGTACTTGCACCCATTTTTCATTTAAGTCCCAGCTGATGATTATGTGAAAGAAACTTAAATATTATATAGGGCAGGCATTCAAAGTCAGGCCTTCAAAGTTAAATCCTTTGCACTGGTTTAAGAGTAGACAGGAGTATTCTATAATGTAGCCATTCCAGTTTGCTCATAACTCTCTATATGCCTATGTTCCTTGGCTGTAATGGAAGTCTTATGGCTCAAGGCTTCCAAAAATCATAATTGCCTTAAAAAATTCAGAGGAAAGAAGCAAAAATTATCTTATATATGATACACAGTAGTGGTCCAGGCAGTTGTCTTTTTTTTTATTATTTAGAGGAATTTTAGTGCTTTACGTGAAACTGAGAACACAGAGCACAGCTTTATATAGGGAGATGAGGAAGTGTATTCAGTTCTAACCTCTCATGAAAATAAGCTAACCAATTTGAAACAATTTATTTAATCTTTCTTAAAATTGATTGCTCTTGCTGAGAAGAAAATCCTATTTAACTTGATCAGTCTTTAATTTAAAATCTTGCAGCTTTTTGGAGGGTGCTTTTTCATATTTAGTGTTATGACTGCTTTAACTCATTTCAATTCATATATCAGGAAGGAGACTTAATTTGTAACTGGATATTGCAAGTTAAATAATTGGATTCTTGCAGTGCTGTGACACTAATACATAGATAAACAGAATGGCTGTTCAGTAGCAGCTGCTTTTTTTTCTGTGTTCTAAATTGTAATTGTTTAAGTGATGTGTGGTTCCTCCAGAAAATTTTGAAAAGTATGGAAATTAAATGATATTTCATTGTCTGTTTAAAAAACAACAAAAAAATCCATGTGAGCTATTTTCTGCCTTTGTATTCACATTTGCCTCTTCCATTTTATCCACCAGTGTCTAATGCTAGTGTTTTGCTTCCTTTTTTGTTTCTTTATTTTGTTGCTTTTGTTTGAATGTATTATTGTGTTTATATGGAACTGGTCAAAGAACCGTTACTGTATTTTATGTTTGTATCTACATTTTATTTTGCATGCTTAACGTGGCTTTGCCTGGATATTCTTTTTGGTAAGTTCAGAATTTAAAAGCATAATGTTTTTCTGTAGTAAAGTTTGTAACCTGCCACCTTCTTTTCTCCCATCTCCAGTAACATCATTATTTTTTTGTCATACTGATTTGTGCTCATGTACTGTTCTGCTTTTGCTAATTATACATATGGTAACACTGTTTTCCTAACTACCCATTTTAAACTCTAGCTGAGCTAAAGAACATGACTTTGGTACTAATATGTACTAATTTGACTTTTATCTTCAAAGTATAGTTGGCAGCTGTTAAAATGATCTGTTCTGAGAACTCTGTGTGTATTTGAGACACACAGAACCTCAGTCTTAGAAAACCATGTTAAGGCTTCTTTGCATAGCCAGGTGGTTACTCTGCACTTCACAGGTATTTGTCAGAAATCTTCTCAAGATCTTTGAAGAATAGTGTGCATGTTTATGTTTCTCTTTTAGCAACAGCTCGCTCAGCTCCAGAAAGAAAAATCAGAGATTCTGAAGAACCTGGCATTATACTACTTCACATTTGTTGATGTTATGGAATTTAAGGTAAAGTATTACAAATATGTCAGTTGTTCTGTCACATCAGGTTTCTGTCTTTTTATTTATGAAATAACACTATAGAATGAAATAGCTGAACTTGTAGCTCTGTTCTTAAAAAAAAAAAAGTCAGTCTTTGTCAATTAGCATAGTAAAGTGATTTACTTAGATCTTCTTAAACTGAAGTTATTCCTTTGCTTTTCAAGGACCATGTTTGTGAGCTGCTGAACACTATTGATGTTTGCCAAGTCTTCTTTGATATTGTAAGTTTCTGGGTTTAAACTTTCAAATGCCACTTAAAAATGTTTCTAATCAGAGTCCTGTGTGAAGAATTAGAAGGACTTGTTTTTGTTAGCCCAAGAAACGTGACATCTCTAGTTATAAATGCAAGGGAAATAAAAACACTGTAATCTTCATATCTCTAACTTTTATAATTGCTTAAAATCAGAAGGTAGACCATTTTAAACAGGCTATTTATGGACAGTAGTAACAGCATTGTCTGTTACTAGACATATAAATCTTTCTGTAATTTTTGCTTTATTCCATCTGCAAACTAAATCTTAGGGTTTATTGTCATCTGTATGCTTAAGCCATGTGAGGTTCACGAGACAGGAGGTCGCTTCTGGTTGGCTAAAGCAAGTACAGAAGCAGCTAAAAGTGTTACATTTAAAAAAATAACACAACTAAACCCCCAAACCTCACAACTAAACACCAAAAAAGCCCAAAACAAAACTTCACACATCTTTTCCTCTTGGTTTCGGCTTTCTTTCTTAATGTTCATAATGTCACCTTGCTAGTTTTAGTCATTATTCTGAATTTGGCTGACTTAGGTTCATAATATGAAAGAGGAGCAGGTATATGTCCTATGGAATGATGTTACCAGGCCAGTGGGATATGTGCTAGCTTTTTACATTACAGTCTTAGTGAAATATAATTCATAGGCAAAGTGCTTACTGACTGCTTCGTAACAGCCAAGAAAAGTTCTCTTATCTGTTAGCTAACCTGTGACACTTAAGCCTGGAAAGATTTATTTGCATGCTTGCTTCCATGAATGCAAACACTTCTGGGGATTTGAGTGAATAAATTAAGATTATACAAAGTCTGTATGCAACTAGAACAAAAACTTTGTTCAAGGCAGCCTGTTGTATTTAAAAAATGCTGAAAATTGGTGGAAAGGTAAGGAAAAAGTTTTATGCTTGTTTCTAAAAGTTTTAGAATGACAATTTACTGTTTTTTATCTCTAGACTGTAAACTTTGATTTAACAAAGAACTACCTAGATTTGATTATAACCTACACAACTCTAATGATATTGCTGTCTCGAATTGAAGAAAGGAAGGCTATCATTGGATTGTATAACTATGCCCATGAAATGACACATGGAGCAAGGTAAAAAATCTGTTGTATAAGAAATGTGTATAATAATAATAATAACAGCTACACCTGAGTGAATTGTTTGTTGTTGCTTTTAGTGACAGAGAATATCCACGCCTTGGCCAGATGATTGTGGATTATGAAAATCCTTTAAAGAAGATGATGGAGGAATTTGTACCTCACAGTAAAGTATGTAACTACTTTTCACAGGCACACAGTAACCTTAACTGAGAGAAGGAGAGATAAAAAAGTAAACATGCAAGAGTTTGTTTTGTCAAAGGCCATTAGGTAGAAATTTTACAGGAGATTTTATTTACAATGGATGTCTGGGGCTGGGGATTGATACCCTATTAAATAACAGAACCTATATAAAAATACAGGAATGCTAAGACCCATTGGTAAGGTTCCAATTTATTCACCACAGATTAGAAATTGATTAAAAATTGTTGTGGATTATATGAGAATAACTACATTTGTGTTCTGTTTTGGTTTTTAGCTTGAAATTAAGGAGTTTCTTAATGTTTCTATGAAACCAGTTTTTTGCTGGTTTACCATCCTGGATGAATGTATTTTTCTATTTTGTAACCTGAGGGTTTACCAAAGGGTTTTTTTGTCTTTAAACTGGGGCATCCTGGAGATCACCATTGCCTCTTTAATAATAGCTCCTATACTCAGAAGCTGACATTGTGTACCCTGCTCAGTTGACTTCACCAAGTTAAATGAACCCAATTACTTTAGCCTTTTCTGGACAAATGTTTTTAAGCTTGCACTCTTACACAGCTGGTTGTGCTGCAGTTCTGGGATGATTTATCTAGGCTGTATTTTCATATGACAATATCTTGGAAAAATGACAGAAGCCTTGCCAAAGTCAATGTATGTCCTGTTTATCACTTCCCATTTGTCCACTAGGCTTGCTGCTCTGTCAAAGGAAACTAGATTTGTTTGATCAGTACTGACCAACTGTTATTTATGAAGGTGTTATTTTCTAGGTGCTTGCAAATTGATTGCCTAACAACTTATTCTGGAATCTTTGGCAGGAGTTTAAGTTAAATACTAAATTATTGCCTAAAGTTTTTAAGATTTGGGGGTTTTTTTTCCTCTGTTTTTGAAGTCTAGGTACTGGTTGTGTTTTCCTTCTCTAGTCCTCTTGAGATTTTTTTTTTAAATTTCCTTAAACTTTTTAAGATGGTCACTAGAAGTTCAGAGAGTTTTCCAGCTACTTCTGTAAGTGCTCTGAAGTGAAATAGTTTTGAACACTTCTCATTTGTCTAAATAATCTGTAATCCTATTTTTGTTATACTTTCCTCTGTATGATTCCTGTCTTGTTAAGGCTTACTTAGCTAAGGATCTCATTTGCAATTAATATTTTCTTGTGCACATTTAAGCAAAGATGCTTAACTTTTCAGTATTATCTTTGTTTGTTCTTCTGTATTTAGTAGTGGACCAATCCTTTCCCTTGAAATGTGTTGTAAAGCCATTTTTCAGTCCAATTTTTGCGCTTCTGCTTATTCTGTGCTAGAGGTATAAATTGGGGTCAGAGATCCCTTCAGGCACCATGCTATAGAAACACATACTTGGGTTGCATTCTCATGGAACTGCACACCTAAGGTGTCTTTTCATCATCTCACTACTTTGCAGTAAACCTGACAGTTGTTTAGTCCTTTAAATTAGCTTCAGCAGATGACTTTTTTATTTTGCCTGAGTGACCTTCTCTGCTGGCATAATGCCTAGACCTGGCTCCCTGAGGACTCATACAAGCACCAGTATTGATGCAAGACAGGCAAAAGGTATAAGACCACACTTACTCAGATAAGCTTAATCTACTATGAAGATGCTCCTGTAGACAGTATCTGCTCAAAATAATTATAATTTGCTAGCAAAAACGAAAGGATGTACTAAACGAAGTGGCAGAGAATGGAATAACACAATAATTGGGATGCATGAATAAATAATGAACAACTTTTAGTTGTACACGGCAGACTTGTTGTCCCTATTGATTTTTTTTTTACGTCCTCTTAATTCTCAACTCAGTGTTTTATAACTCTAATTGAAAAAAAAAAAAATCAAACCCTTCTGTTTCTCTTCATCCTTCCCTTAGCCTGGAGTAGTCTTTTATATGTGAAATGAACTAGATGCAATGGGTTTTAACCTCAATTTTAATCTCAGAACTAGTTCAGTAAAATGTTTTGATTATTGTTAGTAATAACGCTGAGAAAGCAGCACTACTGATAAAATAGTACTTAGTGTCTCTTGTGCTTTGAGTATTACAATGTCAATACACAGCTCACAAAATGAGTTAAAGAACTTGAATGTTTATCCAAGACTGAGCCTTGATGACATCTTCAAACTAATCATTGGTCTCCATTTTAGTCCCTTTCAGATGCTCTGATTTCACTCCAGATGGTCTATCCTCGAAGAAATCTCTCAGCTGACCAGTGGAGAAACGCACAACTACTGAGCCTCATCAGTGCCCCCAGTACAATGCTAAATCCTGCACAGTCTGACACAGTATGGCCTTTTAATTTGCCTTATATGATAAAAATGTGGGGTGTTTAATTTTCTGTTTTATTACCTTTACGTGGCTTTTAATCAGAGAAGTTAAATAGGCTGGTTGGGAGAGCTGAATGCTTCAGTATGGGGGAAAAGTTTTATCACATTAATTAAAGCTTCTGTTGAGTTAGTTCATGCCTTCATTTCCAGTATTTGATAATCAAAAGATGAAGGGAAGCAATGTTAACTTCTACAGTGTAGAAGGAAAGAATCCTGTGTACTCAGATGTTTGTGGGCCAACAGACTGAAACTCAGAACTGGTACTTCCTTTAAAATTTTTACTGTTCACATTTGCTGCCTTAGCTGTGATATGGATGGTCCTATTTCTGAAAAAAATCAAGCGTTAACAGCTGTCGGGTTGTGATTAGTATACATCAAAAGCCTTTTGTTCTTAAATATTCTTAAATACAATTTTTGTTGAAACTAAACGTTTGTCAAAATTTGTTCACTGTTTTATTCAAGGTATTGGAGGGTATGAAAGCTCATTTAATGTTTGAACCCTCAGTTTCTAAAGGGATGAAATAGTGCCCTGTTAGTAATCAGCAGCAGTCTTCCATGATTCATCAGCATTGAAGGCTTTATTTGTCCCTTTTTTCTAAAAAGTACTTCTCATGAAATATATTTTCTTTTATATAATTATTTTGCTACAAGTTATTGTTTTTTCAACAGATGCCATGTGAATACCTCTCTCTGGATGCAATGGAAAAATGGATCATTTGTGAGTAGAATATTCTGAAACAGCTCATGGTTGTATTGGAAAAAAAAATCAGTTAACCTTTAAAAGACTGCTTGCTTTTCTGTACTGTACAAAAGCTGTTGTATTCAAAATAGATTCTACAGAATTTGATTAAATCTCATTTGTATGTATCCTACTTGTATATGCAGTGAAGTTAGAATTCAGCATATGCTGCTGGAATGGAGTTTGTCATCAATTTATTCCAGACTGACTAAAAGTGAGAGCTTTAGTAATTCTGATGAAAATAGCTGAGTAGTATCAGCACTAAGTAATTCATGTTACAAAAATATTACAAAAATACCTCCACTAGAACAGTGTGGGGTACTTTTATATATAAAACGATGTTACCCATTAAACAGTTTATTAATGAACTATTTGAACTATTTAAGAGAAAATGCATAATAATATCACTGTTCTCTTACTGTCTTTGTGCATCTGGTTTGTGGTGTACATCAATGTGAACTTTTGAAGTTGGGTTTATTTTGTGCCATGGAATCCTAAATAGTGATGCTACGGCTTTGAACCTTTGGAAGCTTGCACTTCAAAGCAGCTCTTGCTTGGCTTTGTTTCGAGATGAAGTATTCCATATTCACAAAGCTGCAGAAGACTTGTTTGTAAACATAAGAGGGTAAGTTTTTGTTCTCTCTTTCTCCTTTCAGAACCTCTGTTAAAAATGTGTCATTTCTTGAAGAACTGTTTTGAAATGTTACTTCTACTTCATATAAGTTCTGCTTAAGGGTAGTCAGTACACAAACATTTTTGCTTAGTATCTTGACTGTTTCTTTAATGCATAACTTTCAGGAGCCTAATTTCTTAACCGTCGTGCCTTTTTTTAATTTCAGTTCTGAAAAAGTCTGGTGAATCCGTCTCTAAAATGGCAAAAGTTAAAATTAATGATCTAACCCACAAATCTTAATCTAGTGAAGAGAAATTACGCCATTAATGTAGAGTTTGCTTGAAAAATTGCATCTGTCTGCCACTGTTTCTGCAATATATCATCTGAAAACTCAGAGACAAAGTTGAGACCTCTACCAGCGAACACTAAGAGCACTTCAGTAGAGAGTATTTTTGGCATTTAGCTTTGATCAGGGAAATAAGTCTTGTGTGAGGTTTTTGCTGTCTCCTGCTTGCTAATGGCATTGCAGCTTCTTTCGGGTCCCACTCAGCTCCTGCTAAATTGTGCTACTGATACATATTACTGTATTGGATTGTTTTTTACTTGCAGCTACAACAAGCGTATTAATGACATCAGAGAGTGCAAAGAAGCTGCTGTTTCACATGCGTAAGTGTCTTATAAAATTTTCCTGATAGATTTTAGTGTTGGTTTTCTTAAAGTTATGAAGAATGTATATACAGGATTTGTTGAATGCTGAATTAGTTGCGCATTTTCAGATGAGATCATGTACTGATTGTTCTTTTAAATCTGGATTTGCTTAATGCCATTAGCAATTTAAGTTTCCAAGTTTTAGATTATTTTTCAAATTATCAAAATGGAAGCATTTAGTTTATTCTCCAGTTTCTTTTTGTCTAATTATTTAATGTGAATGCAAATTAAATAGAAATGTTTTAGTGGAGTCAAATGCACATCACAGAGCAGGGGCAGAGAACTTGGGTTTTAAATTCAACTATACATAGGAATATAAGGTGTTGGTGATGTGGATGCCAATTTTAATTGAACCACATCCTTCAAAATACTGAACTTTTGAAGTTGGTATGATATGAGTGGCCTGTGTTTGGGCTTAAATGTTCGGAAAAATCAAATGTTCTGTGGTTAGCACAGTGGATGACACATCGGTTTGTTCTTTTGATGCAGTGGTTCAATGCATAGAGAGAGACGCAAGTTTTTACGTTCTGCACTCAAAGAACTGGCTACTGTCCTGTCTGATCAGCCAGGCCTGTTGGGTCCCAAGGTAACTATGGTTCTTAAGTTTTGTGTTTGTGCAATCTTACAGTGTTTTTCTCGGTGATACTGTAATGGTTAGTTTGGTTGGAAGGTAAGGCACGGGGACCCACACTTTACTCTGAGAGAAAACCTACTTAGGTTTTAAAATTCTTTGGTTTTAGAGACTATGGTTGCTTCTTAGTGTGCACAATATGCTGAACTGTTACATAGATCTATAAGCTTGTGAACAATTTTTCTTTTTCAGGCACTTTTTGTGTTTATGGCATTATCCTTTGCTCGTGATGAAATTATTTGGCTTCTTCGTCATGCAGATAATATGCCAAAGAAGAGCGCAGATGATTTCATAGATAAGTATGTTATTTTTTAGTGTGATACCTTAAATATTTAGGAGAATTTCACAGACAAAATGCATTTGAAGGCAAGGGAATCTCAGAAAAGGATGGCTATGTGGAAGAGTTGGGACTGTTCAGAAAATCTTTACCTGGGAATATTAAGCTTCCAATCAAAACAGAAAACTAGAAGTATTGTATTAGAAACTGGAGCACATCAGTGAAAATTCATTTTCTGCAGAAGACTTATTTGTATAAAATATTTTTATTTTATAAGTTTTAGGCTTTTTTTTTCCTTTGAATAAGCAAAAATAAAGCTTTATCATGTGTCTTCAGTGTTACTGATTTTGCATTGAGGAAGTCAATGGTGGGGGGAAGGAAACTGTCAAAAAGCTTGATTTGTTGATATGTAGAATGCCTCCTGTATTGTAGCAAAGCTGCCTTTTAAATCAGGTAAGATTTATTTATGTAATACAGCATTAGTGTCATCATAAATAGAAGGTAGAAATGAGAAATGGGATTATGAGATCTTACCAGTGTGGACAGGCAGAAGGCCAGTAGTTGTCACTGAATTGTTCTCAAGATTATTGAAGAGAAGATTGAACTGAAAGCCTGTGAATTGACTGCAGGAGTTTAAACAAATGACAATCACAAGGCCATTGCTAGAGCTGGAGTAGGAAAACCTTGGGTTTTCTTCACTGGATTTAGGTGCTAGGGAGGGATGGAGATCCTAGAGCCTCTTTGAAACAACTGTGCAAGTTTTTAACTATCCTTATGGTTTAAAAAATA
Source organism: Buteo buteo (assembly GCF_964188355.1). Classification (NCBI taxonomy): domain Eukaryota; kingdom Metazoa; phylum Chordata; class Aves; order Accipitriformes; family Accipitridae; genus Buteo; species Buteo buteo. The sequence continues at coordinate 16,437,380 of NC_134175.1, read as the reverse complement.
TATACAAAAGCTGTTATTACAGTTGAATTTTTCAGATTCAATCACTTTTTGAGAAAAACATTTTTTTTTTTCAAATTGAGCATTAAAGAAGGGCTTCTTATTCAAAAAGTAAGTGAATAGTTATACAAACTTCTGAGGATTACTGTGATGGTATCCTGCTAACTTATCTGCTGTTGAGTGGATTTTACCTTGCAGAGAAAATAACCTCTGTAAACTCATTTTACAATGTGAACATTTTCATACAGAAATTACCTATTAATAATAGTTCTGAAAGCAAGGTATAGGAGGAAATCCCCTTGAGAAGCATTCCACTGATAGAAATTGGTTTTACTATTTTGGGTGTTTCATATTTGTAAGCTTTTCCTTCTCTTCTTGCCTAGACACATAGCTGAGCTAATATTCTACATGGAGGAGCTCAGAGCACATGTGCGAAAATACGGACCAGTGATGCAGAGATACTATGTACAGTATCTCTCTGGCTTTGATGCAGTGGTCTTAAATGAGCTTGTTCAGGTATGGCAGGACCATATGGTTTTGGGTTCTCAACTGCAAACTTTAAAAAGGGCTTTTTGTCCAAAATGACTTTATGAAACGCATCCTAGTTTGTGGATTTTGATGAACATTATGGAATAAGGCAAATTAATTTACTGTTTATTTCTGGGATTTAGAAATTACTTTTGATTGCTATACGAACACTTAAATGTTATTAAGCAATGTAATGTTTAGAGACAATGAAACAGGTACTACCACTGAAAGAGCGTTGTAGAAACTTTTTCTTATTTAGCCTGACAAAGAAATGATAGGCTTTATGAACTGTTTTGGTTTTATTCCCTCGTGACCACTAGATGGAGCCCATATTTTGTGAGTAGGTCAGCTACTCAACCTTGACAAGTTTCTACTATAAACTTTTTTGCCGTGTTCAAAAATTAATTTCACACTTCAAGCATTACATCAGTTACCAGTAGATGGAACCTAAGTACTCTGCTGTTTATTTAAGTGAACTATTTAAACAGTTTAAATACCAGTTTTATATCACTGTTTAAATTATTAGATGAAACTGAATCCTTGGGTTTACTTTCAATACCAAAATAACTGTATTTGGGGCTTTTTTGCTTATAACTCTATATACTTACATGATTTTTTTTTGGAGTGACAAAATTAAATAATTTAGACATTTGTCGTTGATTCCTGGGAAATTATTTCATGGATTTAGTGGATGACTTCTAGATGCTGTACAAGTGGCACATGTGTTCTGTGTTTAGATAGGATAATCCTTAGGATCAAACTGAAATGAGGAAAAAAATATTGAGGAAATTGAGTGTCATCCACTGTGCTAAAATATTGAGGAAAAAAATACTTGAATTTTAGTTGTAATTAATTCATAATAGGTATCAAGCACCAGACTAGACACGATTGAGTGATAATTTGGATTTTTTCAGCCTTTAGGTTAAAATGTCAGTCATAGCTGGCCTTATGAGAAACTTCTGCATTGTATTCTTTAATAGAAATATGGTCTTAGTTGTTGAAACTGCATTTTCGTGAACTGTTGCATTTTGTAAAATTTGAAAACTTGATAGCCCATCTTTCAGGTGGTATCAATCATTGAAGTCAATGTTAGTAAAAAAAAGCTTTTGTGGGAAGTGAAGTGATGCTGGTGTGGGCTCCATTATATCCTGCCACGGCTAAATTTTCTTTGCAGACAGATCAGGTGCCTGTAGAGGTCAGAAAAATGTTTGGTGTCCATTTTGTAAATGACTATAGCCTGAAAATGCATGGGCACGTTTGCTGACAGATTTTCCCGTTTTGAGCAGAAGTTGGTTTGGAAGCACGCTTTTCTAGGTATTTGTCGTCAACCACAGAATTGAAAAGTGAAAGCTGTTAAATAGCACTATAAGTTACCTTGTGTAAATTTTTGCACATTTTAGAGTGTAGCTGATAAATTGGGTATGGGTATTGATATTGCTTCATAAACCAAGTTTAAAATAATAGTAATAGCAACAACATTTATTTTAGAATCTTTCAGTGTGCCCAGAGGATGAATCAATCATCATGTCGTCTTTTGTAAACACAATGACTTCACTAAGCGTGAAACAAGGTAAGTTTGAATGAACTTGGAAAAATGGCAACAGAATGGCGGATTCCTCTGGAAAGCCTTCATCACTTTTTGTTTCATGTCATCAGTAGAAGCAGATAACTTTCATAAACTGAATTTGTTGCCTTGTTTCTCTTTCATTACGGTATCTGCTTCTTGTTGTGTGTCCCTTTGCCGGGGCAGGTCTATACAGCTAGAGCCTTCAAAGTATGCTATTGGGAAGTAATCCTACCTTTTAATTTAGAAAGCATGTTACATATGTTTTCTTCTATATATTTTAATTCCTATTAGCGTGGCTGTGCTGGATTGAAATTCTTATGTAAAAGCATGAGTTTCAGTACCCATGGAATTTTTTGAGTACTTTGGGGTTTTTTAGAAGGTCTGATACAGTATATCTGAATTTGTAGTTGTTTTCCTGAAGGTTTTATGTTCTGTATTTTTCCCTGATGCAGTTGAAGATGGAGAGGTATTTGACTTCAGGGGAATGAGATTAGATTGGTTTAGATTGCAGGTAAGACTTTGTGTGATGCTTTCCTAACTTAAAACCCAAATGTTTAATAAATTACTGCTCTTCTAGATTACTCTCACACTGCAAGTGGATGACAGGCTATCTAAGAATAACCTACTCTTTTAAAATCAGACAAATACTTAAGCAGATAATTTGCTACATTTTGATGTAATGGTGTCTGCATTGCATACTTTTTGCAAATCATTCTTTGGGGTGTTTATAACTGGTCAGAAATAGAATGTGTTGAGGATGAGCGGTTTGTTGGCGGCTGTACGCTGTATGGAGTCTGATTCAGCCTGCCCAGCCAAGGGAAGGTAGAGATTGTTCAGTGAGAAAATAATGTTCAGGGAGATCATTCCTGTGCATTGCAATTACAGTATCTTCAATTCGCTTAATAAAGGGGGGAGTACTGTTTAGACTGTAAATCAGTTATCTCAAGACTAGATAGACATGTTATTTTTATATTTTCAGAATACACAGTCTTTTTCTTTCTTTCCAAAACGTGATTGTTAAAGTAGGGTCTCACAAGTGCATGTTTGTGTTTTGTCAATACATTTGTTCTACAGTTCATCTGTGAATTGGTGTTATATTCAAATGACATTTGGAGACTTAATTGAAAGGCAGTTTGCTTTTCTTAAGCTACAGGGGAAAGATAAGATAGTCTGTCTATGGTCTTTAAGTACACAGGTGTCCTATGCATAGCATAATCAATATTTAACATTTGTATTGGGCAGTAGCAATGGAATTTGCAAAAAAATCAGCTGTAGATATAACAAATTTTTTCCTGTGTCTTTCCAGGCTTACACCAGTGTTTCTAAAGCCTCGCTTAGTCTTGCAGACCATAGAGAACTAGGAAAAATGATGAACACAATCATTTTCCATACAAAAATGGTAGATTCTTTGGTGGAGATGTTGGTTGAAACCTCAGATCTTTCTATATTTTGGTATGTTACTAACCTGACTGTAGAACCTTTTATTATTTAGTGTTTGGTTTGTCCTTGCAAGTGTAGTTTTTAAATAGCAAACTTTATAGGAAGATAAGCCAGTGGGAGAATCAACTAGAATTTCTGGTTTCCATTAGAGTTAGTTTGATAAAGGTATTTCTGAAGATCTGTCAGAGAGATTCTTGAAGCAGTCACGTAATTGATCTGGGGTCATTTGTAGATTCTTAATACTTTTTTGCAGAAGGTGCAAGTTTTTGCAGTAACCACGTGGCAAACATCAGAATAAAAATTTAATAATAATAGAGAGGTGCAAATAAAATGCATAAGTCAATGCAGAAAACAAACTTCTTTGAAAGCATGATGCAGTTTTGGTATAAATTATAACTTCAAATCTGACACTAATAGCTTGTTTGACTTGTGTGAAGTAGATTTTATTTGCAGCAAAATTATGTATGCCATTTAAATGTCTATTTCTGATCAGTTTTTATAGTCGTGCTTTTGAGAAGATGTTTCAGCAGTGTTTGGAGCTTCCCTCTCAATCAAGATACTCAATTGCATTCCCACTGCTTTGTACTCATTTTATGAGCTGTACCCATGAACTATGCCCAGAAGAGGTAATTTTTAAATATATTGTCTTAGTTATTTTCATCTCATTTAAAGTAGAGAGGACTAGAGCTGAACACTGCAAGAAGGTGTTTGTTATAGCAATATAAGATTTGAGGGAGGAGAGCAGTAAAAAGGGATGTAAAGCAAGTAATACTTTCTTATGTGATTCTTCACCCATAGATCTCAAAATCCTTTTCTGAAGTGAGTAAGCATTATTATCTTTGCTTTAAAGAGTGATTAAACTAAGCTACAAAGTTTAGGTGACTTTTCTGGGGTAATTCAGGCTTAGATGCTAATAAATCCCATACACCTATTAAAACTTAGAAGCAACAGTTTTTCTTTCAAATAGTTTATAAACTTGTAGTTAGGAAAAGGAAATACTAAGTTGGGAGTTCTGTATGGCTTGTTATAAATAGTTTTTCTTCAGTAAGATTAAAAAAAAAAAATAAATCCTGAGTGATACACAGTATAATGCAAGCATTTGTTTCGGTAAGAACCGGGTAATGCAAGCCCTCTTTGGTTAGAATTAGAAATGAAAAAATGCGGAGTGTTGCTTATAGAAATGGACCCTTTGATTCTGAGGAAATTCTTCCTATTTTTGTTATAATGAAATAGATCCTTTAGTACATTTCCTGTATGTCCATTGACTTTGGAATTACTCTGGGGGTTAACTTGGCCAATTTTGTGTAGTACTCATGGAAGTGTGTTTTTATTCTTAACAGTGCTCATCTGAAACAATTAGATTAATAAGATCTATTGTGATATGCATGATATGGGTTTTTCTTATTTAAACACTAAATCATCTTCTGCTAAACTTGATCTCAATATATGTCTGTGTCATTATTTTCCCTGTATACTTTGCTTTAAACAGCTGCAAACTCGATTTATACTAGACAACCACTAAAAAGTTTCCAGGAAAGCTTTCCTTCAGCACAAGAGATGTCTTTCGGAGCAATTATAGTAACAGTAAGGAATCAGTAGCCAAAGTCCACTGTACACTAGTTACTGTGAATTCAGCTGCAGCAAGCACATTTTGCTACAGCCAGCAGAACTTTGAATTCAATATCTGAATTGTATGACTTGGTAACTGTTACCATTTTGGAAAAATAATCTTCACTGTACTGTGTACAGTGTGTGGTAGCATGGCTGCTAGAAAGTAAATAGTGGTGAAAGAAGGATTTCAGTGAGACAGAGGCTATGCTTGTGCAGATCCAGTGACAAAGGAACTGAATCCAGAAATTAATGGAGCAGAGCTTCATTACTGACTTTTCAGTGGTAGGAAGGACACTGTGCTTTCTCTAAGCTTGAGTTACATGCTCTTTTTCTCCTAGTTTTAGTACTGGTACATATTAATGAAGAGATTCACAGAAACCTTGAGTATTGTACACGTTAAAGATTAAACATGAAAACTTACTTTTTAAAATCTATTTTGCCTCCTTTTACAGAAAATGTTTTGCAAAATATAGTAAGCAAAATATTTTTAATGATAATATGCCATGTCGGTGACTTTGAAAATTTCATGGTTCAAGTTGCTTCAGGATTGTTGAGGACTAATTGATTTATTATTTCTCATATTCTAGTTACATAATTTAGTGAACTGCTATCTGCAGTACAGCGTGTCTTGTATAAAAATTGTAGGACTAACAGGAAACTGAAAATCAGACTTCCTTTTTTTCTTCTTTAACAGCGACATCATATTGGAGATCGTAGTCTTTCCTTGTGTAACATGTTCTTGGATGAAATGGCTAAGCAAGCTCGAAATCTCATCACAGACATTTGTACAGAACAATGTACTCTGAGTGATCAGGTGAGTGTGGTTGTGTCTATTTTAATTCTGTGAGATTCTTCTCTGTTCAACTTTCTGAATTTTTATGGTTCTATTTCCTGTTAACTTTTTTTTCTGTTGGGGAAGTTTTGTGTTTATAAAATGGACAGTGATTTGAGGAAGACTTTTTCATAGTAGAATTGTGTAGTTAATAGTCAAAGGAAGAATGTGTTACTTGTGTGATGAAGTGTCCACCTGCACCATAAGCTTATTTTGTATCTCATGGCTACTAAAAAAGTTGGATTTTGATTTGGAGGGGCTATTTCTTTTCATTTACTAGTTGCTGCCAAAACATTGTGCCAAAACCATCAGTCAAGCAGTGAACAAAAAGTCAAAAAAACAGACTGGAAAGAAAGGAGAACCTGAAAGGGAGAAACCAGGAGTAGAAAGCATGAGGAAAAACAGATTGGTTGTGACAAAGTAAGCCGCCTCTTCTATTTCTTTCACCTTGAATCCCAAGTCAAAATGTATGCTTTACATATTGAATGTTTCTTGCTTCATTTATTTGAGTAAGTTTAATTGACTGTAAATACGACAACTTTGTAGTTTGTGAGCATATGATGTTTCTGCAGCTTGTATAGAGACTGAATTCTGTTACACAGAGCAATAGGAATGTGTATCTCTTGAATTTATCCTCTTTGCTGTTTCCTTTCCTGAGCAGAAAGAATCCCTGTACTGTAGCTAGGTTTCCTGTATAGTCATACTAATTGTTGTCGGAGTCCAAGGCGTGGATGGCATCTTCAATTCTGCCTTGCTTTAACACTGTTAACTAGGTAAAGTACAGGCTGGGCTGGAAGTTCTTGCTGCTGAAAGGCTGTTTGCTGCCTTCAGCTGCTGGGATGGAGATGAGGCTCCAGTGTCTGTACTAGCTGGGGAGGGTTTCATTGTTAGTGGCTACAGAAAAATTGAAAACACCAGCAAATCAATAACAAAACCAAACACACACACACACACACACACCCCCCCCCGAAAGAGATAAAAGGAAGGACTAATAAATACAGTTTGGGGTGTAAAAGGTGATAGGGGAGGAAAAGGTAGAAGATAATTGTTAGGAGAGATTGGAGGACAAAGATGATAGTGATAAAAGTCTGAAGAAGGAGGAAGCTAAGAAAAGGAAACAATAAGCGTTTAGTGTTGTGGCTGGGAGTGCCCAAACACACACACTGCTGAAGGGGAAGTGGTTTTGCTACAGTTGCAACAGCCAAACATCAGAGAACTGCAAAGATTGGAGAAATTGAGGGAAAAGAACTTACTTGTAGCTTAAGATTCCCTTCCCCAATATTTTTAGGTTTTTACTACTGGCTAGTAGCAAACATTACTTGCATTGCTTAGTTCAATTACGAAAAAAACACCTTAACAGACTGTTCTTTTTGAGGGAAAAATACATGTGTTTTATTTATATATATACGTATATGTGTGTGTATATATATATAAAAAAAAAATACATATATATCTCACATCACTGTTTGTGGTGCAGAGCAGCATGGTCTTGCAGGATGTGTTCTTACCCAGAATAGTGTTTTTTAAATAAGATAGAAAAGTGTTTCAAGGCAGAAAAAGGTGATGAAACGAAGAGTAAGAGCTGTACCCACTCTTAAGGCATCTTCCATCCAGCGTGTGTTTTTCATGATAATGCATACTTATGTTACATTATTTGGTTTTTTTTCTTAATTTCTTGTTGTTTGTTCTTAAAGCCTGGACAAACTGCACACTGCACTTTCTGAGCTCTGCTTCTCAATCAACTATGTACCAAACATGGTGGTTTGGGAACACACATTTACCCCAAGAGAATATTTAACGTCTCACCTGGAAATCCGCTTTACCAAGTAAGAAATATTGTTAAGTTAGAAGTATTCATATACAAGATAAGTCTTTGCTGGTTTGATGTTGGAAATATTGTACACTTACTACATAAAGCTAGTTTTTAAAAGTTCATTGCAAAACTCTTAAGTCAAATTCCAACTAAAATAACAGTTAAGTTCTATGTGCAGACAGAAACAACCGTTAGTTCGTATTTTAAAACAAAATATATTGAAATGCACATCACCTATTTAACAGCCTGATCCTGCATTCCTAGTCCTCTGTATTTTGTAGGAGTTGGTGATGCTTATTTTTAGGTATTTATAAAGACTCTCTTCCCACCATTTTTTTGCACAGTGCTGGATTCTTTCAAGTGTTGGAGTTTGCTGGCTTGCTGAAAGGAAATCTAAAAATCAACTCAAGACCTGACAAAGCCAACTGAGAAGATAATTTAATTACCTTTTTTTTTTTTCTTAAAATAAGAAGTGTTGCCACTTGATATTTCTGTCTGTTCTTACCTTGATCTCCTCATCGTTATTTACAGAAATAGGCAAATGGCAACTTCTGGAGAGGACTTCATATTAGAATAGCCAGCTATCCTAGTTGTATTTTATGCCAAGCATTACTAGCTATGTATTTCAAGCGAGGTATAAAGACTTAAGTTTTAATCATCAAGATGTAATGTTAGGTCACTAGAGCACTCCATCTTTCACGTAAGACAAAGTGGCATAAAAGTGAGGATAACTTCACAACTTCATAAGAAGACAGCTGTAATCTTCAGGTTTATGAACTTAGACCAGTGTTGGTCATTTGTGCATATTGTTTTAATTTTGAGGCGTGGGGGTGGGGAGTGTGGCTTGTGTCTGAAGCCACAGGCAGATGACTTTCAGAGATTGCTTTCCTTTTTCTTGCCTCATGAAAGAAATGAGATTTCTTTGCCAAACAGAATAAATGTTCAATTTATAATTATTTTTCAGATATTTAAGTGGCATTTCTTCCAGTGGCTTGCAGTTTACCTTTAAATAAAGTGTTAGAGTTTCAGTGTTAGGAGTTTTTTTGTTTACTGTTTTAACTTGCTCTGTTTCATGTAAGATTGGACTAGAGCTTATTAGTATGCCACTTAATCTTGTAATAATACCAATTTTGAATTGATTTTAAAACAAAAGAGAGACTGCCTCAGAAGTACACTTGTGAAAATAGACTTATTTACACATTTCCAAGCAACAACAGAAATGTTACTTAAATAAGCTGAGGTTTTCCTCCAGAACAACTCATCCCATTCACCTCTGATGAAGGTTGTAATCTACCAATTTTTTTTTTAATTTTTTTTTTTTTGTTCTGCCTTTGAAAAGTACATACCACTCAAAAGCTTAGCTCTGAAAGTCTGAGACCATTATAAGCCTAAAATGAATACTACTAGAAGTATTTGTTTACTAAGAAGACTTTGGTTGCTGTAAGGATCCCCTGATACAGTTTGTCTGAGGGCCTGGTTTCAGTGAGATACTGAGTAAAGTCCATGTCCATTGATGTTAAAAGGGAATATACAGTCCTTCGTGCAGTTGTGATCTAGCTTGAAAGCTAGCCTAATGTATAGGACATCTATTACTAGAAGCCTGGTTTTATTTATAGTGAAAATTTGAACAAATCAAAGTATGTCCTGCAATTTCTTGGCTTTTTGATTAAAGATAGAAATCACTGTGTCCACTAAAGGGGGATTTGTTTTTCATTAATAAGATTCCTATTTATTTACTTAACATATACCCGAATTTTAAAAATTGTGTATACAACTATAACTGAAGCTTCCCCACCAAATGATATAAAAATACTTCTTTTTATGTACTTACAAGATAATTGCTGAGAGGCATTAGCTATTGAAAGCAGTGCTTCTGATAACTTTCTTGAAAATCTAATTTTCAGATTTTTTTTAACTCTAATACACTTAAAATGTAAATTTTTTTTAAAAAAGTATGCTCTAGGAAATCTATCTGTACTGCAAAAGAGACAAGATCTTTCAAGATAACAGTTTTTTTTTTTAAATACTGCATGAGCTGAGGCAGAAAGAAGAGAGATTAAATGGTAGGGTCTGTGTGTTACAAAATTTATGCACTCATACAGTAGGCATAGTTAATATCACAAGATAATCAGACATGCCTTTAAATACTTATGCAAAGCAACACAAGATAGAAGTTTTGCTTTGAATATTTTCATTTCATACTTAATTATAGCTATATGATTTTTTTACAGCTATTTAAAACTAAAACTATGACAGCAACTTTGGTTAAAGAATTTTTGCCTTAGTTAATACGCTTTGAACACTTTAATACATCATTGCTCTTGCATTTCCCAGAAGTTTTGCGTTTTAAAATACTTTAACATTACTTCATTTACCAAAGTAGTTGTAATATAAGTCTTCCACATTGTAGATTGCCTATATATATAGGTGGAAAACAAACTTTGTTTTAAAAATGCATGATGAGTATTCTTACAGTCTCATGAAATTTTTGCTGGAACCACAAATACAGTTGTTTTGGGCATCTAGAACTATTTTCAAAAGTGCTGGTGTAGTATGTGCATTGATTAGTTTTATAATTGCAGATTGGAGAAGTATTCAGATAAAAGCTTTGAACAGAAAATAATTTTTATAGCTGCATCTCTGTTTAATTTTACTAATAAATGCAATTTATTTGTTTCAAATTTCTTTGTTTCTAAAAGGTCAATTGTTGGAATGACTATGTATAATCAAGCAACACAAGAGATTGCAAAGCCTTCAGAGCTGTTAACCAGCGTAAGAGCCTATATGACAGTTCTCCAGTCAATAGAAAATTATGTACAGATTGACATTACACGAGTATTTAACAATGTTCTGCTTCAGCAAACCCAGCATTTAGATAGTCATGGTGAACCAACTATTACCAGTCTGTACACAAATTGGTAAGTAATTACATGAACACGTGTTAAAAGTTGTTTATATTGTTTTGATTTAATGAAGAATCTGGAATTGGAGAAGTGGAGTGGTTTGAAATTTTCTTAAGTTTCTGACTTCACAAGTTTACTTGTTAAATACCTGTTAAAAGCACTTTAAGGTTTGCCTGTTCTGAAATTCAGTTTTTATAGGGGAGAGGTGTAGAGTAAGATAGAGATATTGGTTGAACAATGAAAGTAAAACTTTAGTGTATAGGCTTTGCTGTCCCTCGTTATGCAAGTATACTTCATCTGTGTAAATTATCTGTGAACATGTGTCTTTTCATCTGAAACTTTTTCCCTTTCTGATAAGGTATTTGGAAACTTTGCTACGGCAAGTCAGCAATGGTCACATAGCCTATTTTCCAGCCATGAAGGCATTTGTGAATTTGCCTACAGAAAATGAATTGACATTTAATGCTGAGGAATACTCTGACATATCAGGTAAACTTTGATGTTTCTACTGAATATTTGTGACGGATACTTACTGTGTATGCTTGAGTAATTGGAATAACATAAACTCTTAGAGCATTCTATTATAAACAGCATTTGTTGACCTTCAGTAGTATTTTAAGTACTTTTTATTTGTGCTGCCTCTATGTCTTGAGAGAGCTCGCTTTTTCTGGTTTTGGTCAAAGTAGAGTTGTTGCATTTAAGCTACAGAGATAGGCATATGATGTATTGGTGACTGCTGCTTCAGCTCTATTACGATACAAGTTCTTGTATCTAAAATTCTGCTTTGTGGTAAAATATTTTTACAATTAAAACACTATTGCTAGATACATGATGGGCATCAAATAACTGAAGGAGGAATGTTTGAAGTAGAACAGTTTGTTTTATTTCTCAGAAATGAGAGCCCTTTCTGAACTTCTGGGACCATATGGCATGAAGTTCCTAAGTGAAAGTCTGATGTGGCACATTTCTTCACAGGTTGCTGAGCTTAAGGTAACCTTGGGAAACTGGTGGGTGGGAAGGCGGGTAGTTTTCTGTTTAAGCTTCCTTTAGGATATTTAACAGCTATGCTTCTGCATGCCTTTTTTTTTTTTTTAAATGACTGCATCAAACAAACTGATGAAGCTGTGAATCTTACTCTTCTTTTGGAGTACATTTGCACATGTAGTATGTTTGTATCCCACATTCTTCAACAGCTGAATGGGCAGGACTTCATGCAGGCTCTGTTGATTTCTATGTTAGATACCCTAAGTTAGGAGTTAAGTGTCTCTTTGGCATCAATGGGAGGAGAAATGTTTTTCAAGATCTCCAGGTGCTTGTGAGCACTTAGCCAAGTCTGTTGACTCTCAAAACTTAGCAAGAAAATCTCAAATATATCTTAGTCATCTCTAAGGACTTACTTTCTTTACCATGTGTGTTAGCATGTATTGTTCAGTTTACATGGATGGGAGAATCAGTTCTTCTTTCTTTGTTAGTTTTCCTCATTTTTTAGATATATCTTTCCCTCAGGCTGAACAGTATCCATTTATTATAAATGTCTGTATTCTGATAAATAAACCTGATAGCATACAGCAATACAAACAAATGATAAAGCTGGTGCCATGAAAAAAAATTGGAAATATGGGCATGTCAAGGAAGCTAGTTGCATGTATATTCAAAACAACGAACAATGACAGTGGAAGCATTTGGTGCCCATGTGATTTTCTGGAAAGAGGTTTTAATACATTTAATAATGTGTACTATCTTCCCAGGATAGTCATACTGTTAAAATGTCACTAATTGGCATATATTTGCTTTTTATGAGACTTGCTCTTTTAGTGTCATTTCCAAATTTATTTCCAAGTTGTTATTACATCTCATTGTTTTCAGTTTATTTAACCACAAATTACAATAAAGAGTTTTTTGTAACTATTCATGCATGCTATGTTTTTAAAAATGCACATGAATACTTAAGAGATCTAAGGAGCTCGCATTTTTTTCAACAACAATTTACTATTACTAGCATACCAGGCCTTTAAAAGTGTGTGGTTTTAATATATCCTATGTTACAAAGAACTTGTTCTCTCTGTAAACATTGTGAATTTCAGTGCTGCTGAGTTGCTAGGGTGTATGATACCCTAAAAGATTTGAAGCCTTTTATTCAACGTCACAGATTAAGGAGAGGGGCTGTTCATGCCTTCTAAGCTGCCACAAGAGAGTGCAGCAACCCTGACCTGAGTGACCAGCCAGACAGGGTAATTGATACCTTATGCCCATTCCAATTTTTGAGGTTTAGGATGAGATTTTCCAGGTGAGAACGCTATGATTTTAAGGTTAAATTCTGTAACTCCTGGCTATGGACAAAGTAACATCTGTCATGTTTCAAGTAGAACACAAAGCCATTAGGCAGTTGTTTGTTGGTTGCTGCACTTGTGTTTGTCCACTTACTGTGGAGTTGTCATACTTCCTCAAAATCAGCACGATTGATATTGTAGCTCTGTGTATTTTTTTTTTAAAGCAACTTTAAATGGTTTCTGAGATTTGTTGTTTTCTGGTGCTGCTAAGGATAAGCAGAACATAATGTAGCTCCACATGCGCATGACCACATATTTGGAGGAAAAAAAGTAATAAAATGTTCATCTCTGGCTGAGATGCAGTTGGCTTAGCAAGAGAGCACTGAGAAACATCTGTGTTTGGGCAAAGGAAGCAACAAGGGGATAGAATGGGGAATTTATTAAGAGTAGGGTTCAATGTTCTTGCTTTCTTCCCGCAGTGGGACCAGGTGTTGGGTTTATATCTGAAGTTTAAGACTGGGGTGAGGAGGGGAAGCTTGCCTCATTTAAGTAACTATTTGAACTGTATTCCAGCCTGTTCCTTTTAAATCTTAAACTAATATGCTGGTTATTTTTTGTAAAGCTGAAAGCTTGACTCAATAACAATGTGCGTGGGCTATTGCCTTCAGTCTTGCATTCTGGAGAGCTTTGAGGGATTTAAATTAAAATGTCACACATCTGCCAAGTTCTGATACAGTGGCTGGTTTAAAATTGCCCATCTTTCAAACCAGTCTTGTTTTGGCTTTCAGCATAGAAGTACATCTTGTGTGTCTATGTGTGTGCACATGTGCACACATTCTTGGACATGGTTAGTTTGCTACATCTTGTATAGCTTATTTCTTTCCTTGCTTCTCACTGAAGATAAGAAGAATGAAAGTGGGAACACTGGGTGGATTATGGATAGACTTATGGAAATAGCATGACCATGACACAATGTAATTGAATCTGGGAGGTCTAAGCTGTTGGACAGATCTGCTTTGCACAGGCTACTTGACTAGGAGGTGGGAGTGAACTCAGACCACCATTTATTTCATAGGAGCATTATAGTTTTAAGTGGTGTTGGTTTTATCTCCTCCGGTGGTCACAGGAGTATTTACTCTGAAATTTAATTTCCCTGCTTGCCATTTGCTATGTTTTGCCCTGTTTTCGGTGTGGGTTGAAGCAAAGTAAAATAAAACTATTAAAGCAGTTAGCAGAACTATCAAAGGTCAAATGTTCTTGGATCCTTAGCAGTAGGTTCCTGCAGGTATGTCTGTTCTTAGATTTTTATATGATATATCTTAAATTATGTACCAGGCTTATAGTGCTCTACGTGTTTGATGAATAGTAGTTTTTCCTGCTCCCTCCTCATTGCTCCTTTTGTTTGTGCTGTCTGGTAATTAAGATGGATTGGAATGTATCCACTTGAAAAATAAAACTATTAATAATCACTTTGGAAGCTGACCCCCAATCCAGAATATCTTGTTTTCTTCCTCCATCTTTCAGTTCTTTTCTACCCTGATACTGTTTAGTATGCAAAGCACTAAGTTAAGTGGCCTTTAAAGAAAGGGAACACTTCTTCATTTAATGTTCAGAACCACACAAGATACCTAAATTTTCTTAGCCGCTGGTTGTCCTCTACCTAAAGAGATAATCATATTTTCCATTTCTGAAATAGGGTACTTGGCATTCAAACTGCAAAAACATTTTTTTGTAAGAATAAAGTACCTATTTCTTGCTTGAAGAGAGTTTAAAAATACTACTTGGCACAACATAAGTTCCTCAGCTACCAAGAAACTATTTTTGGATCTGACATTTTATGGATGTGGTTATGCAATCTCTGTAATTTAAATTTAAATCTGATACATATTTGGAGAATGATTTCAGGAAAGTTATTACGTTTACCCTAATACTACAAGTTGCATGTATGAGAGCTGTTACAAATTAGACACAGACACACATTTTCTTTTCTTTTGGTTAAACTGACATGAAAAATACTGTGCTTGAGTTTAACTGTTTCAGGCTGAGGTGTCGGGGCTTGAGTGAATGTGTCTATTTCTATTTTATATTATAATGGAAGAAAATTTCAAGTAAACTGCACCAAGATTTAACAATCTGACTCTGGCACTCTTCATTCCATTTTTCAATTTTACTAACATTAAATTTCTAATCCTTACAGCATAACTAGTGAAAGGAGCAACCCAAAAGAATGGATTACTTTGTGAATCTGCATTTTTATCAATATATGTATAATCTTCTTATAAAAAGCTGAATACCATGAGGAGCTATTGTCTGGCTTTATTGAGTTTCATTCCCTTGTTTTAAGAAGTGGTACAAATTGTTGAATATAAAAACCATGTTCCAAGGGGTACCTAATCCTCTGCTTTTTGATTCAGAGCTTGCTTTTGTGTAGAGTAGTGCCTGATGTTAATACTGATATTATAGTCCCATTAAGAACACAGTGGGTACATCTGTATTTCATGAGTGTAGTTGCCTCTCTGCCAGACTGAAATATCCTAAACCATGCATTTATCCTGTTAACATACTGAAACCTATAGCTGACCTGAATCGTTGCTTCATTTTAGAAACTTGTGGTGGAGAATGTTGAAGTTCTAACACAAATGAGGACCAGCTTTGACAAGCCAGACCAGATGGCAGCACTCTTCAAAAGATTGTCATGTGGGTAACTAGCAAGGTCCTACTAAAGATAAGAGTTGGGTTTTATCTTTGTCTTTGTAAAGAAAATGAGAAAAAATAATTTCTCTGTATTAAGTATACAGAAGCAGCAAAATCTATGTGAGCTCATATAAACTGATGCATCTTTCCAAAATTTTCCAGTCTTCTCATGTACAGACAAAATGAGATTTCAGTGTTAATTTAGTGCACGGGCACTATATGAGCTTTGAGCATCTCTTCAGGGATGATAACACATAATAACAGCAGTAATCTGCAAACTGGGTGCATAGCTGTAGAATACAAAACACAGACTTTTTTGACACAGGTTTCTGATTTGATTCCATCACAGTATAAATTATTGCATTCTTTGGAAGGATTTTTACATGTAATTAACATAAGTAATTATTTTTAACAAAAAAAAATATTATAAAGGGACATTTTTGGCCTCAAGAAAACACAGAACTAGTGATAGCATCCAATATTGTCAGCTGTGGTTCATTCCATGAAGTGGTTAACAGGGTAGTCTTGCACTGAAAATCCCATTGTCAACTCAGTTATAAAAACCTGCTTAAGTACTGTTTATTTTGGCTCTTTTAACAAATGCCATTGTTTCAGTACCTTGTGTTTTTCAGTATTTTGTTAAATGTTTTCTTTCTCTTTTTCGAAGAACTGAGCTTGTAAACTTTAACAGGTTCTTGTTCATTGTTGTTCTCCTTTCTCTTCAGCTGTTGACAGTGTTTTGAAGAGAATGACGATTATTGGTGTTATCTTGTCTTTTCGGTCCTTGGCACAGGAAGCACTTAGAGATGTAAGAAATAACTGAATATGTTCCGAATAATTTTCATTTTATTTCATTTAATGGAATGACAGGGTATTTGAAGCATCACTATTTAGGAGTGCTACCTCTTAAAAGGTTGGCATGTTGGTAAAATGGCAATACTCAGTCATAACTGAACTTTGAATTGCAAGTTGGGGGTGGAGAAATCTGCTTTTTGAGTACTGTTCAGAGAAATGTTACATTAAAACATATAGGGTTTAGTTTGAGCATGTTTCTCAATGTCTTCTGTGTTTTTAGTACATTTTAAAAACTTTCACTTTGTTTTCAAACAGCTTAATTTTGCATTTATTAGGCTTTAGTGTCTTAAATCTACAAATTCATATACATAAAATAAAAACTCATTTAAAAAAATTTAGTAAGTCCAGCAAAATAATGGTAGTGTCTAACTGATCATTAACATCGGAAGTATTTTTTCTCATTTTGTATGTATTTGTGTCTCTTAGGTCTTATCCTACCACATTCCTTTCCTTGTAAGTTCCATCGAGGACTTTAAAGATCACATTCCAAGAGAGACTGACATGAAGGTAATGTTTGGCCTGAAGGGTGACGGAGTCATTTTTGGAGCTTACTGCAAATATGTAAGGGGCAGGACTTTCATGCTTAGTGTGAAAAATCCAGAAACAAAGAACACCCTTTTTTTCCAAAGAGCTAAGTAATTGTGCATCTGCAGCCTCCTAATGTTCTGGGGAAAAAAGACCAACCAACTGATAGGATAAGCACAAGTCTCTATCTGCCTGTGATCACATTTGAGAATTTTCATGGAAAGAATTAAGAATAAAATTTATCAGGTGTTAAAACATGACTAAGCAATAACGGGAAGAATACTGAGCTGCTTCATAGCATGAACAGTATAACTAGTAAAACCGAATGTTTCAAGGACTCCGTGTATATGGATGGAGCTCTATGCATGTCATAGCTACAAGTCTGATTTTGACCTTACACTGAAAATTCTTGTGAGCCTATGGTCTGAAATGCTTGGAAAAAAGTTAGCAGTTTAAATAAGGTGCCTTGTTTCTGAATGGTAGTATGTTTCCATCAAAAAACCCTTGTCACTACATCACGTGGTTTCTAGACACGCATGCATTAATGGCTGCAGCCTAACTGTTTTTCTAATCTCTTATTGCAGCTTGGAGCCTGTGAAGGTTTTGTAGCAATGGTGTTGTGGCAATTTGATTTGCAGAAAATGTGTAGTGGGGTATACATTGCCCAACTCTTGATTCACTTTTACAGAAACAATTTTTAGAAATCTGCTGTTGTGGTTTAACCCCAGCTGGTAACTAAGCACCATGCAGTTGCTCACTCTCCCCGTCCCCCACAGTGGGATGGGGGAGAGAATCAGGGAGAAAAACAAGTAAAACTTGTGGGTTGAGATAAGAACATTTTAATAGAACAGAAAGGAAGAAACTAATAATGATAGTAATAGCAATAATAAAATTACAACAATAATAAAAAGGATTGGAATATACAAAACAAGTGATGCACAATGCAACTGCTCACCACCCACCGACCAATGCCCAGTTAGTTCCTGCGCAGCGATCCCCTTAGGCCAGCTTCCCCCAGTTTATATACTGGGCATGACGTTACCCCTTTGGCCAGTTTGGGTCAGCTGCCCTGGCCATGTCCCCTCCCAACTTCTTGTGCCCCTCCAGCCTTCTCACTGGCTGGGTATGAGAAGCTGAAAAATCCTTGACTTAGTCTAAACACTACTTAGCAACAACTGAAGACATCAGTGTGTTATCAATATTCTTCTCATACTGAACCCAAAATGTAACACTATACCAGCTACTAGAAAGAAAATTAACTCTATCCCAGCTGAAACCAGGATGTCTGCTTTTGAGCAAAGTATGGTTTTTGAGGGCTAGAATATGTTGTTGTTCCTGAACCTAAAGTTTACATTTTGCTGTTTACTCCTGAGGAAAGAAACTTAAGTTCTGTTGTGTATGAAGATTCACTAAATAAAAAACATCCTTCTCCTTTTTAAAAGTACATTACAAGCACAGTTCAGCATCTGTTATGGCGGGCCTCATGATTTCAGAAGACACGGTTTAGCAGTCTGTCTGAAAGTGAGTTAGAGGTTGCATGAAGAATATGTTGTTACTGAAATTGCACAAGTATGCTATTTCACTCCAAAATACAATCACATACTCTTTGAAACTTGCAATGCTGATAAACCAGCCATGAAAACATGGAAATTCATACCACAATAGAGGAATTCTGTGGAAATTCTATGGAAAATTAACTTCAAGGATACTGACTGGCTCATGATAAAAATTACATCAACATGATTGCCTCATGATAAAAATTATATCAACATGATGCAAGCTGCCTTTGCACTTCTCAAGAAAAGCCCTTCTAAAATTGTTGCCTATAGTTACAGAGAAAATCATTGATCACCAAAAAGCATCAGGCTCCGTTATTTAACTTGAGGAATCAGCATGCAGAAGAGATGAGAAGGGAAGTTCACTGCTTACTTTGCTTGATCTTTTCAGAAAACTTCTTGCACCCTCTGGTATCAAAGGGGTGCTGAAAAATAGGGTGGGATAAAAGCTGCAACAGTAATCATTGAAGACAGTATCCTACCATTGATATTTTTAAGCTGATGATAACAGATGATTTTAAGCATCTCGGTGGATCTTTAAAGACATTACTGAACTCGTGTGTCAGCAGATACAAGAAAACATAATACTTGCTGCTTCTCTTCTGGAAGTCACTGGAGTAATTTGCAGTCACTGGAATAATTGGATGGCAAAAAAAGCTATCTACTGCTAAATAAAGCCATGCTGAGGACTGTTCTCTGGTTCATGCCACATATCACCACCTAGTTGCCTCTGCTTCACATAATATTTGGCTGTTGGCCTTCTCTGGGTCTCCTGTAGTTCGGCTGTGATTCTTAAATATACCTATTTTGTGTGTGTGTTTCTCTAGTTCAACGTGTGAAATAAATTCTAAGTACTGTGGTATAGTCCACAATGCTGATGTTCGCATGATACCAACTGTCAATGTCATGTCTTGTGGTGTGGTGTGATGCCATGTGGGCTTGTTGGAGAGTATGTAGCTTGCCTGGATAATGTTGGAGGACTGTGCCATGGAGAAGGAGCCAAACCTGTGTAGTCTTGTCTCCATAGTGCCTACTGGGAATACTGGGAACTCTGACATGTGTTATACCGCAACTCTGCCAGAGCTTTGTCTTGAAAACAGCTTGTTGGAAGGGCCAGAACTGTGCTATGAACCTGCTAACATACAGCCTTGTCACATACAGCAGTGCAGTTGCAGGCAGCAAAGGCTTCTTTTGGGACAATAAGACAGACTGTTTTTTCTTAAATGAAGGCATGTCAACAGACAGATCTTTACAAGGCTTTGTACAGTGGATTGGGACAATTGCCTGATTGGGCATGATTTAGGACATAATAACATAGTAATTTCCTATGTACTAAATTTACCAAGCAAAGCATAAATAGCTTTAAAGCTGTTGAAATAAATACTTGTTATGAAATGTTACTTTTATTTTAGTATCCCCGAAACTTATGATTTGGGGTGACTGGCAAAATCGGGTTTGTTCTCCTTTTTTATTTGGTTATTTTTAATATTAAATTGTTGGGATGTGTATACAGGCTTTTAGGAACAGGCTTGCATTTGTTCCACTGTTTCTCCTTAACCGGTTTGTGGGAAACCAGCTCCCATCCAGATGCTCAGTGATTCTTTTAATGCAGGACTGTACTCAAGCTAGTATCATATGTCCTGCTGACAGCGTAGCACTGTGCAAATAACTTTGTATGCTTTTCATGTCAGAACTTGCCCTTGGGTAGCCAGGCTGGAGCACACAAGTGCTAGTCTGCACAATATCCCCTATGTGCAGCTGACCACCTGTATTTGAGAATTTATGGGCAAAGTGTAAAACTTCTCAAATGCTAATGGCAGTAAGTACCCATTGCTCGCATTTCCTGTAGTCCTTTGTATTTGGTATAAACCTGCTTTTGCAGAGATTCATCTGAACTTCAGATACTTTGTCCAAAATGTAAATTGGGGAAAGAGAGAAGAACTGTGTTGAGTGTTTGTTAATGGCAGTAAAAGATACAGCCTGGGACAGACTGGAAAATGGAATACATTTCAAGATGCTCTTAGTTCCTCCAAGTATTAGGGCCTCTTAGAGTCTAATTCTTGGCACGTGGAATCACTGGATACTGAATCTGTATCAAATTTGAATGTTGTAAGGTTTCTGCCTTAGTCTAATATTTCACCAGATTGTGACTTTCGGCTTTTGTCTAGAAATGCTGCATTTGCAGATGTTAGCTGATACTTCAGATCTGGTAGACAAAATCTGTTAGTTTCTTTTGAACAGTGAAGAAAGACGTAGAAACAGCTAATTGGAAGTCGGGATGTTTGCTTTGGAGATACTGTAGAAAGTATACAAGCTTTGTTTGGCTTGACGAAAAGAAAGTATAACCTAGCACACAAAGTACTGACCCAGCTGTTCAACGTAGGTTAGAAACAAACAAAAATGTAGAGTCTCTTGATCTCGTTTTAGCCAAGTTTCTGAAATTCCTTAGCGCCTCAAACTCCAATATGAACATTTTAAACAGGACAGCAAAACAGTGCTGCTTCATGTTTACACCAAAACCATTCAATGTTGTCGTCTTTGTAATTATCTTTCTTCTGGTCCTCAGGTGGCAATGAATGTATATGAACTGTCATCAGCTGCTGGATTGCCTTGTGAGATTGATCCTGCCTTGGTTGTAGCACTGTCTTCCCAAAAATCAGGTAAGAAGTTACAACTTTAAAAAGGGCGGAGGGAGGAATAAATGCACCCAGGCATGGAAGTGGTTAAAGTGCTAGAAGGAGACTTTTGTATCTTGGGTTCTTTTTATTCCTTCGATCTCCATAAATGGCATAAGAATATGAATTATTTGTGCCTGCTGCCTACTGATGTGTTAGCTTGAGAATCTTTTCAACCACATGTGAATTAACTTGTTGACCTAGAAAGGAATAACGAGTAGATGTTGAAGGAGTTTAATAGCTAAAGGTGAAAACTGCTGTAATTTAAAGACAATGAAAATAGGACTCTGTTGTGAACAGCTACAGACATGATCAGTTCTGTTGTACAGATCTGTAACAAATCTATGTCACGTAAGTAGGTGTTAGGAGCTGAAATGCCAGCTGAAAGCACTTCATGAATTTCACAACATTGTGTTATGGGTGTGTTACACCAATGTTAACATGGAGCTTACAAGGGGAAACACGGTTAAATATACATCTTAATTTCTAACATATATAGTGTTTACTCTTATTTGCTTTAAAGCACCGCTGTCTAAGCTTTTCAGTTTTGTTTACTCTGGCAGGTTTGAGGGCATGAATTAAGACTCTTAAGTGGTTTTTGACACTCTTCAGCTTTTTTCCCTGTCTTCCTTACTGAGCACTTGATTACTTTTTTTCCCCTGTGTGTTATGGATAGTTAGTGTTATAATCAGATCGTGAATACTTTAAATGCTTCCTAAGTTGTTTTTTCTTGCTTTAATAGTAGTTATTTTGGAAGGGGAAAATGCAGCTAATTCCAAGGGGCATTTTAATATTCAAACTTAAGTGTCAAGCACAATTTCTTTGTGTACCTTAAAAAAAAAAAAGTGTATTTGTTTTATATACATTATATGTGTAATATATATAGGTATATCTTTGGAAGATAGCTAGTATTTGAAATAGCATTTTAAATAGATTATTTTCATCATGGTGCAGCTGTGAATGTTTAAGCTGGGTGAACGAGACAGGGAATTTCTGTATATTTTCATGGTTGGTTAGGATTGTATATTTTGATTCTTACCTTTTGCACTTTGAAGTATTTTGCTTCTAGTAATTCAGTTTGTACAGATACACGTACTCTACTTCACCAGCTGTTGACTTTTTTAAAAACTAATCTTATACTAAGGTGTGGTGATGCTGCTATTTCTGAAAACACAAGATTTTAGCGTGAATTGAGGTGAGTGCACATCATCTTCTGCTCATTTACCAAAGGGAGAGCGCGCGAGAGAACCTCTCCTCACCTCAGAGCAGTAACTGGATTTACACCAGGCTGTAAAAATACTAATCAGCTCAGCATATGAAAGTGTTACTAACTAAATGGTTAGAAGTGATGAGGTGGCAGCAGCTTGCCTTCATTGTTGTAGATAACAAACTGGACATTTTGAAGCTCCATCCTGTGTCTTCAGGCAAGACTGACATACTATTCCTCCTTTCACAATACAGACATTGAGTTTGTTGTTGATGGGTTTAAATTTCAGTTTGGTCAAACATTTTATATTCTAAACTACCTGCAGTTGAAGGGAAATACTTTAAGATTACTTCTTTAATTAAAGAACTTTGGTTTTGTTTTTAGAAAACATTAGTCCAGAAGAAGAATATAAAATTGCTTGCCTTCTCATGGTCTTCGTGGCAGTCTCCTTGCCGACTTTGGCTAGTAATGTGATGTCTCAGTATAGCCCCGCCATTGAAGGTAATGTAAAATCAGCTAAAAATTTGCAGTGAATACTTTCTTCATAATAGTCTTGGTTGTTTCTTGAATACTTTTGCTTTAAATATTTATTTACATTTTGTAGTGAACAAAATTTAAAAATCAGCTAGCTCTAATCCAGGAAATTTCTTCTGAAAGTTGCTTTAAAAAGCATTTACTTAACTCTAGTCTGAGATAACTTTTTATGAAAAATCAGCCTTCTACTTGAGATTTTAAGAACAGTTCAGATACTGTAGGGGGCAATCTTGTCCTAGTGTGTGGAATTGCTAGAGCATACATTCTACATTAACTAGTGTGAGGTTTATTATATAATAGTATAGATGTTTTAGTAATCTTTACATTGGCTTTGGGCCACTTATACAAGGTGTCTTTTCTATATTTAATATGCTGTTCATATTACTAAGCATAAAATTTTGAAAACAGAATCTGGAAGGCGTAAGCTGTGAACAGAATTATACCCTACGCAGTAGTTCAACTTTCTTAAAAAAAAATAAAAATCTTTGCCTCAAGGAAATTCTTTGCATGTAATCCAAAAAAAAAAAAGTTCTCTTTCAGTCAAAATTAAGTTGTGGAAAAAAAAAAAAGACTGACAAAACAGTTCCAACACACACAAAAATCACCTTTCAGCTGTTCAAGCTATTTCCTTTGTGATGTGTAGCAGGGCTCACATAAAAGACCATGTTTATTCTGCATCCATTTACTGGGTACACGGTGTTTTTTCCATTTTTTCTTTTAAAGTTGCATTATTTTTAATCCAGTCAAAATCAAAGACTGTCTGAACTGACTTCTGAAAATTTAAAGTACTAGGAAAAGATCAAAAATTCTGAAAGCCTTCTGTATTACTTAATATAGTATGCAGATCATATTTTTTGAGAGTCTCGAGCTTATTGTTTTAAATTGGGTTAATTAACATTTTCTTCAGTTTTGAGATATTAGGGATTTTTTAACTCTAGTTGTATTTTAAATTAATAATTTAGCCTTTTGTCAATTGTGAAAAAGTTGGATAAATCTCTCATGCAATGAGTAGGACTTTAAAATTCCTAACTTTACAAATCAGTGTTAAAGTTAACATCTTTTTATGATGAATAGGGAGAACAATGTGTAACCTGCAGAGTTGTTTCATGTTATCTGCACTCACAGTGTTTCTATGGCTTTTTGCGAGCTTCTTCAAAGTCATGATGGTTGAATGAAAATCTCAGAATACAGGCAACAGGAGGGAATATCAAATGTGATTGGTGAGGGGCACAGGTAGAAACTTGCTTGATAAAGGACAATCAGGTTGATTCTCTTAACTCAGTCCAAATGAACTTGCTTATATATGTTTAAGACCACATCTCTTAAATATTACTTGTTTATATTTCGTAAAAGAAACCCTCTGGAAGCACTTTCTGCTACCAATTTCTCCTTCAAAAGCATCTTTCTTACTGTGTCTCAAAACTCGTACTACTTGCCAGGGGGACAGTACTAAAAGTTTTTAACGGTAATTATATTTTCACATTCATCCCTCTACAAATTTATTTCTAAGAATGTTGGTCAGGCTAGCTAGAGGTTCTGCAGCAGGTTAGAGCTCATATGGGTTTGCCTCTCTCAAACTCCTCTCTCTTCCAAGTCCTCAGGGTCTTAGCAGGCTGAAACAACAGATAGTTCTACCTTCTGCTTATTTTATATCATGTAGCCTAAATATTCCAGTTTCTGCAATTTCATTTACATTCAGTAACTCTTAACGTGAAGTCAGACAAAGCCTGTTTCAAAGTGGGTTCTTAAAGTAAGTACAGTTAATAAGATCTCATAAAACTGTGACTGGAGAGAAGTTACATCTAGAACTCAAGCCCGTATTAGGAGTTTGTACTGATTTTATGAGATGTGGCCTCTGTATTATGTAATTCTTTACTGAGTGGGCTCTTCTTTATTGAGAGGAAAAGAGTCTGGCAAGAGGATTATATAAAATACGTTCACTTTACAAAAATAACTGAACAAACAGAATAGACCTTGTCAGTCCTGCCTTCCTTGCATAATATTACTTTTTCCTGTGTCCTGCCCTTATTGTAGAACATCTGGCTTTAGACATTTGATATAGATGCTATTTCCAGAATGAGGGTTTAACGAATGCTGCTTTTTATGAAGTAAACTCCCTGGACAAATCCCAAATTTATCCATCAACAAGTCACAGATTTGAAGGAGTTTTAGCTTTCTAATCTGGCAAGACATACCTCCCAAATACAGGCAGTTCTTCGACAGCTTTTAGCAATGTCTGTGTTCTCTCTGCCTGCTTCAAGATCAAGCCTGTATTCTTCCACTAGCTCCAGATAAAGGCTCAGGCTCTAACAGAACTTTACTTTTGTTCCCAGTAAGAAATCTGAACTGCTAGTCAAATACCAGGCTAGAGGACTAATTTGTCGTCTAGAGGCTAGAATAGAACACTAGTCTGCGAGAGACAGCCTTTTCTAAAGTCTTGAAACCTGCTGCAGGTTGGAAGATAATGATTTGTCAGCTGAATTCCCTTGATGATGCTTTTTCTACAGTCTCTGAGACATAAAAATGAAGTCACTTGAAAAAATCAAGCCATTTCAAAAGCAAATATAAACTTAAATCAGCAGAATTAAGCAGAACAGATGTTCTTGACTGATGTTCAGGGAAAGTGGTGACCTTTTTTTGGACTAGCATATTCATGCAGCAATATTTAATTGAAAAATTGGAGACAGTAGGAGTATCAACTCTGGGGGGCCTGCTGGTGGAGATCCATAGAAATCTTTGCTGGGACCTACTAGTCAGCATATTCATAGACCACCCAGAAGGAGGGTGAAGAGTGAGGTGAGAAAATTTTCATATCATGTGAAGTTATTGAGGATATTAGAGGAGTAAAGAGCTGCAGATAGATATTATGATACTGAGTAAATTGTGCAACAGAATGACAGTTCAAATTCATTTTAAGTAAGAATAGAGATATGCATGGGGAAAAAAATAATTTTTCTCATGTGGAGTGATGGGGTCTAGCTGACCTCACTGTTCAGACATGATCTTGGAGTTAGAATAAACGAGTGAATGAAAAAATGAGCTCGGTGCTCAGCAGTGGTCAAAAAGAGTTGGTAGGAATCAGTAGTATTTGCATGCTTGTATGCTTCCTAACTCCTTCAAAGACGTCCTCCTTTTCATATGCTAGCACTTTCCCAAGATATTTGCTCAGGTGTCTATTAATTTTGTTGTAAAGTGGTAGACTTGACTTAATTTGCCTAGAAGAGCTATCAGGCTTACTGAGGAGCAATTGTGCTCTCTTTGAAAACTGGTGTCATTTAATCACCTTCCAGGCCTCTGAAGCCTGGGTGAATTTTAGGCAAGATGTTATGTACAGCAATTAGCAATTCAACAGTTTTGTTCTTGAGTACCTGTAGATCTCTTGGGTGAATGCTGTCTGGGCATGACAACTTGTTCCTTTACACAGAGGGGAGAAAAATAGCCAATTAGGTGGAAGAATACTGCTTGCATGTGTCTTTTTAGCCTAGTCAAGTGGTAATACCCTCAAGTTTTGTAGAGGCCATATAAACTTCCAATATATTATATTTCCTTATTTCTAAAACCCATGGGGATCTTTGTCACATTGTTGTGATCATTACAGCATTCCAAGGGAGATCTGTACTTCTGGTGGCTTTCCTGATACCAAGTTCAAAGTACCAGTACTTTGCTCCCGTGGTGTAGGATGCTAAAAGTTGATCTTTCATTGTGATGTCTGTTTACTCTTTGGTGATATTTTCCAAAGAACACTTTCATTTTCAAACATGATGCTGAGGTAATTTGTGTATGTTTTTGTTTAGGGCATTGCAATAACATTCATTGCTTGGCAAAAGCTATCAACCAGATTGCTGCAGCTTTATTTACCATCCACAAGGGAAGCATTGAAGACCGTCTTAAAGAGTTTTTGGCTGTATGTATAACTTCATTTCTAGAGCTAGCTCCTCTAAAATGCCACTTAAATCCACCCCTTAATGCCCCTCAATCTGTTTTTATACATAGTCTAGCTTGCGCAGTGCTGTCATTAAATAATTGTTTGCATTGCAAGTGCTACCTTTATGGCGGCAATCAGCTGTGAGTAATTTTAATCACTGTATGTAAATGTAAAGATTTAGATTAGTATGGATGAGTATTGATTAACCAAGATTTATTCCAATAGCAATATTGCTTCATAATGCTTGTAATGCTTGTTATTTTCCTGTAGTTATAGATTGCAGAGAAACCAAAGTTACTGTATAATACAGTGTTGATTTTGATTAGGAGAAAATCAGGTGTGGGTAAGTTACTTTTCTGAAGACTAGCAATAGGTTAAAATTTGTATCTTAACAAGAAGAATTATCTGTTGACTTCAGGAAGTATTTTCAAATTCAGGTGAAAAATGTAATATTAATTTGGTATGCAATACAATTGATTTCATATAAGTCTGGGTTTGGTGCACCAGAGACAAAAGCATATTGTTAATACAAGTCTATATGTAGATTAAATTTAGTAGCAGTCCTTTAGCAATAGTCAGCTGTGATGTTGGGAAGTAACACTAGCAAATCAGTACAAGTGTCTTTTTTTTCCCGGTATAATCCTTAGTATTTTAGCACATACCATCTCTTACATTGTGGTGGCCTGTGACTCAAAAAAAGAAATGTGCAATGCATATAAAATCAAGATTCTGTCTAGCAGACTTTTTCCCATGATGTGTTGGACTCCTCAGTTTGTTTTACTTATTCAAAGGCAGCAACTCCAGAGTGGCTTTTGAGTTGTACCTTTTGACATGTCTGCCATTTTTAAACAGTAGCTGTCTGGTAGTGGTATGTTACAGGGATATTTGGGGAGAGGAAATTTTATGCTTCAGAGTAGGCTGAAGATCAAGGCTTCTGAAATCCTTAGTGATGCTAAAAAAAAAATAAATCAAAAGCCCTTAGGTGGTAGTGATGCATTTTAAATACATTTTGGTGTGCTGCCTGAGTAGAAATAGAGTTTTTAAAGTGGCTCTTAATTAAGCCAATACTTGAAGGGAAACTAAAGGCTAAAATGGCAGCTACTGATTTTGCAAAATATCTCTTCCCCCCCTTATTTTAGGTGTCTTACACACTTACAGGCATTGGATAATGGTAACTTTCTGTAACAAGAAGTCCACAGAAAGAATTTGTTTGTTTGGGTTGTTTGGTTTTGTTTTGTTTTGTTTTGTTTTTTTCTTAAAAGGATCTTTCATTGCTGGAAGTTCATTGCATTCTGTAAAACAGAAAAAACCTTTGGTCATTGACCTTGTCTAATGCAACTGCTGGCTGTAAAAGATGAAAGAAATGGTTGTGTCAAGTTGCATACATTTGACAAGTGAAGGAAACCAGTATAGTTTCATGTGATAAAAACACTTTTGGTATGAGGCTTGCATTTTTTTCAGTGTTTACAAGCTGGTTTCAGACCACTGCTTTTACTGCACAGACCATGACTTGATGGTTCAAATATTTTGATAATCTTTGTTTTCTAACACCTTTTATATATCACTTACTGTTAGTCTGAAAGAAAAATATTTCTCTTAAGAAGAAAATGTACTGCCGGGGATGATCTGCTTTCCTGTCAAACTTAATTAAGTACAGAAAAAGCTTACTAGGTTATTTAATACCAATGAGTATGTGTTAAGATTATTTTGAAGTTTGCACATTCACTTTATATTACAAATTGATTAATGACAGAATTTGTTCAAGAGGAGTCTTGATTTAGATTTTAAAGTTAACATTTTAAGTTGAAATCCATTTCTGGTAAACATGTGGTTTAGGCACATTGCCATTGCTTGATGTGAGGGCATAAATGATGATTGTACATCTGAAAGTTGAAAAGAGGTTTTTTTAGGGGTTGGTTTTTTTTTTCAAATTCCTGTAAGGCATGAAAACATGGGTTGTCAATGCATCTGCAAATTAAGTGTTTTACTGTATTCTGTCATCCTGAGCTTGTAAATACCTAAGTATGTGTTACAAGTTTCCAGGATATCTTTTCAAACTAAGTATTGTAGGGTTGCTCATGGTCTGATAAAGTATTATTCATTTACTTTTAGGATGACATTTCTTCAATTAAAATTATAGTTTAGGAAGTAAAACTTAATTTCTTCTTCTATTGCAAAATGGGTATAACTTCAAACAACAAAAACTCCAATCACTTTAAATCTTACCAAAATGCAGTAAGTTTATATGCATTTTGGGAAGGAGAGAGAAAGTGAGCTCTTGATCCCATGGAAGTTCTGTCATTAATTACAGTAGACTTTATAATGGTCAACCAATGATTACAACCACAAGTTCTTTGCAATAAATTAATTCACTTTTTGCACTAAATAGCACATAGTGCTTATTAAACACTGCTAGAAATAAAAAAAAAAAGGGGCTCACTGAGACTAAAGCACAGTGATGGTTTGTGTGTTCAGGTTTACTTTCCTTTGTAGTTATTAGTACACTGCAGTGTCTGTTGGCTAGGATATTGATTTCTTCGGAAAGGTTTTGTGTGTGTATAGCAAAATAGCAGAAGTCAATCAATGCATTGTTATATTTATTGCTTCAAAATACTGGTTTTTATGTAGCTTGCATCGTCTAGTCTACTGAAGATTGGCCAGGAGACGGACAAAACTACTACAAGGAACAGAGAATCTGTTTACCTACTACTAGACATGGTAAGCTTTTGTCTATTTTATGTGTTACTAACTTAAGGAATAGGCTCCAGATTGCGTCATTCAACAAGGGCGTTTTGGGTGTCACCTTGTGTTTTGCAGCTTATCAACCAGTGGAAATAATTTTATGTCATTCTTCCTGGCATTCTAATGTCAGAAATTAATTTTTTCACTCCCCCAACACACACACACACATTTTTACCATCGTCCTTTGTCGCCTAGAGCATTGTATCACATTGTTCAGATCATTTTCATTGATCATCTAGTACATATAATATTAAAATGAAATTTCACATTAAAGAAGCACTGTTCAGAGTGTGTGAGGGAAAATCCTCTCTGCTCAGAGGCTTTTCTTCCAGTATTCTGTATCTTTTGGAAGTAGCAGGAGTGCTATATGACTATATATATGAAAGCTAAATGACTAGCTTTGACAAGTGGTGAGTTTATTGCAATGTGTTTCTCCCTAGCGTTTAAACTTTGTATTACTTCTTTTTGCTATGAAATACGTGAGTGGTGGTGTGCTGCAGACCAGAATTATCTCCATGAAATAGATTAGCAGCTGCAGGCAGTGGAAGGTATTCTGCAAAACCTTGTGTTTCTGGTATTTTTCAGATTGTGCAGGAGTCTCCATTCCTGACAATGGATCTCTTGGAGTCTTGTTTCCCTTACGTCTTGCTGAGAAATGCATACCATGCTGTCTACAAACAAAGTGTCACATCCTCTGCCTAAGTATCTACTTACTGGAGATAAGACATAGCACGCATCTATGTGGCCTCAGTTTTATCTGTAAACTGTGGAGCTATTTTACTTTATGGCCTGATGAACAGTTTTGTGGATTATAAACTTTTTCCATAAAGTTGTATTTCTGATCAGTGGTTTCTTAATATGGTTGTACTACAATATAAGCTTGGTTGATTTTAGGTTGCACATTCATGGAAAGATCTTCTTTCTCATTTCTTCCTCTTTTTTTTTCTTTTTTTTTTCTTTAGAGCATCAGTTATGTTTAAAAAAATACTACTTCTGCTATATGTTTTTTGATATTGATCATGCAAAACAAAAATTGCTTGTTTATTTCCCAGAAGAAAAATGTATTTAGTGATTATTTTAGATAGTGTAGCTTTCATCTGTGTGTAAATTATTTCATATAGGGAGAGTTATAATCTTGTACCTATTGTTCTTATTGAAAACAAATATTGGATGTGCATTTCTGTGAAGTAATTACAGCATTTCTAGTTTTATTTTGAAACATTCACCAATTACGTACTATGACACTATCTAACATTAAAAATGTTATAGGACTGCTTATCCTTCAGACAGCGATCCTCTCCCAATACTCTTAAACAACAGCAAGTGGTGTTGTTTGTATAAAGCATAGTGGAAATTTTTTTTAAACTAACTTCTGTGGTGCCCTGTTGGCATTAACACTACCATTGTACCCTGCTGTATAATAAACATTCTTACACATTTATCACGTGTTGATAAAATGTTAGCCCTTAACCACTTTTTATATGTTTTAAATTTTTGAAATTCAAGTGTACCTTCCATAACATACAATAAACACTAGACTGTATTATCTGTAGGTGAATTATTTTTAATATAAATGTTATCCTAGTATTTTAAGCTTAAACTGTGCTGTTGTGCATTGATTTACATCTCACAGTTCATTAAATATCAATCCATAGAGCTTTTATGTGAAGACTTCTTTTAATCCTTCACCTTCTGGCTTCTGCAATAGTGGATCTTGTAAAAAGTTGGAAGAAGGAATTAAAAGCAATGTAAAAAGTGTCAGTTTAGTGCCATTATCCTTTAAATCTTTATTTTACATAATAAAGCGAGAAAAGCATTTATATAGTACATAGCGATGCCAATTGTACCCATGGAAGTAAGTGTATTGTTCAAATATAAAACTTGAAATAATCATAAAACAGCAGAGTGTTGCTAAAACTGTAACATCAGACATTACTGAGACAGATGTATAATAGGCCTTTTTTTATCAATTGTGCAAATTGGCATGCAGGGATAACATTGGCTCATTTAGCCTGAAAGCTGACCAGATGGTTGTGCTCTTTAATCCACAGCATATAAAAGCTATGTGTTTCTCAACAGGCTCTGGACATTGTATAGAGCCCCTGTTCTTGATGCAACTTATATGCATGCTGGTAACTTTTTCTATTATGAAAGAGCTGTTGTGTGCTCAGTTACAATAGCTTCCTCTGTCCAGAGGAAAAAAGTACTGGAATAAGATTGTCCTAAGGAAGTAAGACAGTACATCTATATTTTTCCTAATTATGCATTTTATGTTATAACCATGGAACTGTTTTTAAATTGATAACTTAGTACTGTAATGAATAAGTTTGTTCATAAAGAAGTTAGGTCAAATGCGAGACTTTGAGTTCTATTCTGTAATATTTATAATCTAATACATTCAAATGTCTTGATTTTTAATTAACATTTTGATTGTAATGTAGCCTTTTGTGGAAAAATAATGCCTTTTTTTCAAGACTGATTCTTGAAAAACTGAAGTTTAAGAAATAACCTATTGTGTTTCTTTAATCTTTTTAAGTACAAAGCAATTGTATTTGGTCATTTACCTTAGATCGCTGTCAGCTTTCTGCTGAGGTGTTACTAAACTAAGCCTAGAAAATAGGTAATCTCTGACAAATAGATAACGAGTGCAGTATCTCTGTAAGAAGCAATTTCTGATGCAGTCGGATTAGATTTAGTCGTGAACCTTTCAGACTCAGCAGTTTCTATGGGAGCCCTTACGTAATTGGGCTGTGTTGTCTGGCACACAAAGGCCTGAGATGGTGCCATTTTAACTACCCTTCCTGCAAGAACTCAGACTAAGCTCAGCACCAAACCAAAGAACTGAGAAACTGGGGAAGAATTATGTGGACTCATCCATGTATTGGTTGGATTTTGGAGGGGTTTGGGGTGGCAGTGGGAGGGTGTCCTTGCTTTGTTCTTGTTTGCTGTATTTCTATTATTTCTGATTTCAGCTGAGCTACCACAAAGCTTTTTAGGGTTCAGCCTGCTTGTGTGGAGGGCAGAGCACATCAAGTATAGTCCTCAAGGCAGCCTGTGTCCATGTACCATGCAAACCATAATAAGCCTGTTGAACAGTTTGTTGAGAAAGAAGGTAGAGAAGGAATTTTTCCTCTGGAGCCAGCAACACCATGTCCACAACTTAGTAAGTTCAGCTGTTGACATTGTATACCAACTCATCTCAGGTGGCTTTTTGTGCATTTCCAGAAGTGTTTGTAATTACTGGAGCATGAAGCACAGACAGCTGAGGTGGTCCCATATGGAGCCAGTTTGGATCAAATATCTAATTCGCGGGGGAGGGCTCTGCCTCATGAGAGAGAGCATGGAAGAAGAATGTCCTGTTGCTGCCCAGAAAACTGTGTTTGGGGTTTTTTTATTTATTTAAAAATGGTGTCCATCAGGACAAAAGATTACCATTGAAAATAATAGCTACCATTAAACCTTTTTTGCTGTAGCAATTTGTATTCTAGACAGGAAAAGGAGTTGGTAACCAAACTGACACTTGGAGTATACTAGTTTTGATGCACTGGAGAATAGCATTCTCCCCAGAAAATGTTGAAATGAGGCCGGTGATTTGAGGGAAGTTATGAGCCTTCTTCAGCAGGTCATCATGGGCTTGTATGACTTCAGGGGTTATTCATTCCAGATTCAAGAATTCTCAACCACAAGTAAATATCCCGTGCCTCTAAACTGTATTTTTGCCAAAAGTTTCCCTGGTCCTGGGATTCAACATTGTGATTCATACTACAGAGTGAACTATCGGTTACTTACCGGTAACTATTATAAATTCTGTAAGCATGTGTATATCTGAACTAATGCTGTTAACGTTTTTTTAGGTGAATCACTCTGTCAAGCTGAACTAAACTCAAAGCTAGGTTTGTAGGTGTGGCCAATTATTCTGTTGAATCAATAAAAGAGTTTTTTAGACATAGGCTTCAAATTGTTTTCATATTCAAATTCAAGCATCTTTTAACTCCATAATACGTTTTGGATACTATAGAAGTAATTTTCATGGATGAGGACCACCGTTTTCAGTGTTGTCAAATAACCAGTTTTCAAAAATACTGAAGTTCTGCCTATTTTTTTCTTGAAATAAAATTTTTTAATTTTTATGATAAAGGTATATCTTCCTCTGAAAAGATAAAAGTTTTTTTACTTGAATTGACCACTCCCTTTTTTATGCTTGTGCTATTTGTTGTGTTACAAAGTCTGTAAATATTTGTACTAACACATAACAAAATCAAAATGCCCCCCTGACCTGTGTCCAAAACCATATCTAATTTGCTATTAGTCATGCTGTTTCTACTACTACAAGGTCAAAACGACCTGCTCACTGAATATAGTGTCAGTGTGTCTTACACAATTCAGTAATAGAAAATGTTGGTATTAAAATCAGAATGAAAATCGTATGTTGAGCTTAGCGTAAAGCAAGCAGATTTGAATAGTTTCTTGCATAGACTTTCAGGCTATTGCCTTGTTCATGATAACAGCAATCTTAAAAATTCCCTTCTCACAAATATTGAAGGTAAATAATAAAAAATTCTCCTGACAGCTGTGTCAGTACAGATGCGAGCTGCAAGGCTGTTACAGCTGAATGTTTAAGATCCTCATGCTAGTAAATCCAGTTCATTGTCCATTAACAACATAATTTCATATCTTGTCAGTACTCACTTCAGGTTGCAACTGGAAGATGGGGAAGGCGTTATTGCAGGCTACCTGCAAACTCTTCTGCTCTTGCCCTCCCTGCCCTTGTCATTAGCCTTGGAGTTTGGCTAAATTTGAGGTAAACTCGATGGGCAGCCAGGGCAGAAAAGACTTGCAGTTGGCAAGAGCAGTTATTATTTCTAAATACAAATTAAATTATAATCTTTTTAATAATAGCAAGGACACAATGGCAATGAAACCGTTCCTTGCATAGGCACACAAAGGAAAGAGAAGTAAAACTAAGAATGCACTGTAAATCAATCTTATGCTAATTAAAGTGATAGAGGAGTGAAAAGAAAAGGGAGGTAAGGGGAGAGTTGAAAGTGATGATCACAGAGTGCTCAGAGAAGTCAGGAAAGATGCTGCTCAGTGACTCTGAGTCCGTTTTGTAACACTGAAGTCTTATTTGACACTTCATGGATTAAATCTAGATTGTATCTCACAGACTTCAAAATTGCATTTAAAAATTTCAACTGAGCTCTCATCTATTTTCCACTCTGTACATGAAGCAAACCTGTCCAGCTTTAGGATCATTTGTAAATAAAGGATGCTTGAAAGTGTAAAAATTTGAGGCATCTTGGCATGAGCATGTGTTTGCCAAGACCAAGTCAGCAGAACTGGGTAGGAACATCTCTCTCATGCCTGTTACAGTGAAACACTAAAGATGGTCTGTGCTCTTTGGATTTAGTTCCATTTATGTCTTTAAAGTGGAAGATGTCAGGAATTATGTTTAGTGTTACAATGAGATCACGTAAGTGAAAGTTCATCTCAGCAGTTTATTATTTTGGATAACAAAGCACTTCAAAGGGCTGAAAAGCAGCTGTGAAAATGGGCTGTGCCTGTGACATTTGCTTTAGAGGTAACCTTATTAGGGGAAATAATTGCACCACTATTTTCATAATGATTTTTGTTTGAATGCCAAGAAAATACGTGAACTTTCATCTAGTAAAAGCTCAGTGGGAAACCATAGTGACAAGACAGTAATAATGCATTTGAATTTTATCGTATAATACTAATTTTTTGCTGGCTAATCTGTGTTGGCACAGGTGCCTATTGAAAGTGATCACAATCATTTGCTAAGGGGCGTGTGGAGTCAGTTCATTTGGTTTTAAATACGTCTCTTCAGCTGGTGGAAATGGACACCATTCCATGGATTTTGTTGGCCAAGCTGACACTTAGCATAGTTGCAATAGGTATCAGATGCCCTTCAGGAAGGATCCTGGAGCTTTGAAACCAACATTACCTTGGAGTTTCTCAAAATCCCAGTTATTGGCAGAAGATCCAAGCAGCAAAAAAGTTGCGTATCAATATTGTAATTTTGCAGGTAGGTGATGGGGACAGAGAACAGTGAGTAAGGACACAGCCTCTAGAGTAACATTGAGGTGCCTGGACTTCAAATTTTAGGTCTATGTGCTGTTAAACACCCAGTGACCCTAGCGTGAAGGGGGAGAATAAAATTAAAGGCCATAATAACCATTGAGGACCACTTTAAAACCACCATATATGCTGCTTGAATCAAGTGGGATGGGGCTGTGAGGGTGTGGGTAGTTTGCAAAAGCTGAGGTTGGAGCTGAGATGTGAAGCAGGCAGAACCCCTGCTGCCTTCTCCCTAAGGAAAGCTACCAATAAAAAATCCTGTGGTATTAGAAAATGCCTTTTTCTAAACTTGTATTCTGATGATTCCAGCATGGTGACTGACAGCCCTGTGAACAGAGGGTGGGCTCATCAGGTATTTAATTAGTCCTTAGTGAGCAGGTAAAATACACAAAACCTTGATGAAGTTATTCCTGTCCAGTTAAACTGGCAAATATTTCTGCGTATGCTTGTGAGCTATACTGCTAAAAAATGATTTGTGTTTCCAATTTTGGTAAGCAAGCCTGTGGCTTTGGGGAGAGGAAAAAAGCAGCATTGTTGTATGACAGTCTATAAATGGGGGGGGGGGGAACCAACCAAGCAACCCTAGCCTGAGAAAAGCTTGTTGGGAGGTTAGTTTTATGGATCTTGTGAAAACAATGCTAGGGGAGGGACGGCGAAATGGCCATGCTTAAAACATATATTTTCTGGAAAAATGCCACTGGCTTTTTCCCTTGGTATTAGTTCAACTATGTAGGTTTGAGTAGAGAAGTAAAGCAACTTTAAAACATGTAGTTCTCAGTGCTATCACCCCATTATTCAACTTCTTTTTTTTATTTCTTAGTTAAAAAAACATTCTTAATATCATCAGGGAACTGGAGGAAGATAAACATGTTAATAATTTCCTGGGCATGATTTTTATTCTATCACAACTAAAGTATGTGTGGGATTAAGAACTATGATCTGAAAGTCCAAAAGTTCCCAGAATATTCCCCAAATCACCTTTTTTTGGTAGGGGGAAGAGCTTTAGCATGGCCCAGTGCATACTTTGAAGTGATTGTAAATCACTGGATGTACTCAATGCTCTGGACTGCTGCACAGAGCTGAAAGATCGGGTGAGCAAGGAAAGGGTTCTCAGAAAAAAGATTTTTGAGGAGACTGGGCACTTATTTTAGGCTAGGCTGTGGATTATGTTACTGTGTAATGGCTTCACATTAAATAGTATTATGGCTTAAATAGCGTTATGGTATTTGTGCTTATAGACCGCCCGCTCTTCCTTAATTTTTGTGAATCTTTCTACACCTATTTTCTACCTTCATTACTATCTCTCACAGAAGTAAAAATAAAGTGGCAGAACATGAATGAACACCCTCGTGAAGTCACAGCAGCAGCTACAGCCTCAGCAGCTATGCCCGATTTTGAAGTTTTTCAGTAAATCAGAAACGGGACGAGAAACTGAGTTGTGAAGTTAAATATAAGCATCCAGGA
Source organism: Buteo buteo (assembly GCF_964188355.1). Lineage (NCBI taxonomy): Eukaryota > Metazoa > Chordata > Aves > Accipitriformes > Accipitridae > Buteo > Buteo buteo. The sequence continues at coordinate 16,400,143 of NC_134175.1, read as the reverse complement.
GCTACTCATCTGGAAAGCATCTTCAGCTGTGCATGCTTACTGCTGTAAGGGGTCTGATGGAGCGAGGGTGCAGTCGAGGCGTGCATGTAAGGCAACAGGAAGAGTTAAAAACTCCTGGGCATGTGGGTTGACTTCTTAAAATGAAATTGGTTTTATAGGATTAGATTTCATAGTTTTCAGCTTACTAGAGCATCTGCTGTTTGTGTGGCTCGCAGGTGTGTTAATAAAAGCTCTAGGGGAAAGGTGATGTTTCTTTTCCTAAACTTGCTGAGGTTCCTATAGAGAGTCCTCTGTGACCCCACCAGTAACTGCTGAAAACATGCGTAAAATACACGCGACATGTGCTGGCTTCTGTTTACAGATAATACTTGATCCTAGGGCATGTCAAATACAATCAGCTCCCACTGAAATCACTGAAAAACTGAGTCTGAGTTTCAGCACCTGGCGATCTTAGGCTGTTGCTGTAAAACTCAACTGTTTGTGCAGGGCTTATTTTTAGGCACAGGTGTGATTCGGTACTTAATACTGCTGGGTGCTGCTAATAAATCTGGGTAAGCAGGAGCAGAGGCAGACTTGGGCCATGCAACCGGAGAGGCTGTAAATCTGAAATAGTAAATTCACGGTTTAACAAAATTAAATTCTGAGTGGTTATGGCCTTTAAGCTGGGCATCTCACATTATTTCTGCAGGGGCCAGACTAGAAATGCTGTGTAATGTATATGGTATTATAGAGCTTGGCAGGTTTTTTTGCCTTAAATACTCCATCTGGAGGTGATTATAACTCGGAGAGGGTTCAGTGGATTCTGTTCTGTCTATAGTACGGCCCACAGTAGGAGGGAAGGATGTATTTTTCATTATCTTGCGTGGTCAGTGAAATAGCATATAGCAATTTGCCACATTAGAATGATGAACTGAATGCATATTAAAATTGAACATCAGTACATAATACTACCACAGAGGCTATCTCACATTCATAAATACTTGAACTATAGTTTGAAAAAAAATAAGAATTGTATGCCTGGAAGGAAAGCAGCTGAGCATCCTTCCCAGTGTCCCTTCCAGTGCAGCAGCAAGTCCTCCCCACCAGAGCAAGAACTGCCTTCAGGACACTAATTACATTTCAATCGGTACAGATGAGTCACTGTAGATGGTTGTACTTCATCTTTGCACTGGAGAATTGCTGTATTAACACAGACTGATGAGGAACAGTGGAATTAAATGAAAATGGAGTTACTTCGCTCTGAAACGCAGGCAAATGCTCTCCCAGTCTTAAGTCCACGAGCCCGAGTACTGCCCAACCAACTGTGCTTTGGGTGTGTGATTCACTTAGCTCCCTTTTGCTGTTTTCTTAATATTTCTGCAATGTAAATTGATTCTGCAAGTATTTAGACAAACATTGTACTCTTACACCACTCACAATACTGTTATTTGGAGGGCGACCTTTGTGAAACTGAGGACAAAGTTTCTGCTCTTAGTGCCTCTGAAAAATAGGCTCCTCTCACATTTCCTAGTTTTAAGTCTGATGCTTTTGCCTTATTTTCCTATAATTTTGGTGATAAACTTGCATGACTGCAAAAACATCCAGGTATCTTCATATGAATTCTTAAATGGAAACAGGGCTTTATACATGGTGCTGCATCAGAAGAAGTACTTCTGCTTTTCTGTATTTTGAAACATGAAAACGTTCTGAATGTGATTGCAGGCTTTAGGCAATTCATTTACAAAGAAGAGAGAGTTACAGTGAACGTGATATTTAATGATTTTAAAGATTTGGAACAATAAAAAGCTCTCTGGCATTAATTTTTAATTTGGTGCAATGGTCACAAATTTAGCAGCTGTAGAGTACAGGTAGAAAGCATTTGTTGCCTCTGAATTTAAGATGTGCTCTCCCAAAGGAAAAGATGGAAGTTCCATCCATTGCTTTACTCAAATGTGCACTTAATGCGTGCTAAACCAAGGGATGAGGAAAGTTATGGACATCATAATTCCAGCTAAATAAGAAACAGGAGCATTTCTCTTTCCAGTGGGATCTCTTGTGCTCAGATTTGCACAATCCATCCACTGTTGCGCTTAAAATGAGCCGGGATGACTGTCAGAGGAGGATTGCAAAGACACATCAGGAGGTTCAGCTTTTTGTTTTCTGTGGTAAGTCCATTCAGCGTGGCTGAGTGCTTTGAGAAGCATGTACTGCTTGCAGTAAACCTGGCTGTGCTTTTCTGCAGGAACACTAGTACAAGTTCCAATGTCCAGGTGGAAAATCAGCATTGCAGGTAGCAAACTTCAGTATCGAGAAGTTGTAAGCCCTGACATGGCCACAAAAATCTGGGAAAGTCCCAAGCAGCAAACAAATTCACCCTGCAAAGTGAGACTTCTATGGGAGATGTGTATGAATGTGTGTCTGTGTCGATAGACTGAAAGCCTGTAATATGCAATATTAAACAGAATTGTTGTTGGCATAATTTTGTCTTTTAAATACATGTTAGTTGGGCTTCTTGGCATTTAAAGATAAAGCAGCATGTTTCCTAGCCATACTATTAATTTTACCAGTAAGATAGGATGCAAAACACTGGGCGAATAGTTGGTTGGTGGTTTTGTTTGGTTGGGTTTTTTTTCTGGGACTTCAAGAAGACAGGTAATGTGAGCAAATATTAATATGAAAAAATTTATTCTGGGAGGCATGCAGACCCTGAGGGCATGGGATAGTTAATAATTAGCTGTCTAATAAAAACAGCCCCCAAAATTACAAGTCTGAAATACTGCATTAAAAGAACCTTTTCTTCTTCCTTGCTGCTTCCAAGTCATCCATGGAGAAGCTTGAAAGATGATTAAAATAAGTTAATAGTCCCCTGTGTTTTGTCTACCTGAGGGAGCTGAAACAAGACCCTGGCTGGAACAGGAAATGTACAATAAATCCCATTTTTATGACTAAGTCAATGATTTTATGGGTTTAGTAACAGCTGTGTAAGAAGTATTTTAGAGTTTTGGGTTTTGGTGACTTTCTTGGTTGTTTTTGGTTTGTGGTTTTCTATTTGTTTTTTTTAAGGCAGTGTATATAAGCAAATTAAATTTTATGTAATCCTGAGATTGCTACAGAAAGGTTCAGAAAAGCGAAACCCTGTTCTGAAGAAGTATTTTTATCTCAGCTAGTTTTCTTCTTAGGAACGGTCTGGATAGGTATGGTCATGCTTGCACTTTTTTTTTCAATTGGAATGTGCAGGAGCAGAGCATAAAACGTAGTACCTGGTGTATAAACAGCAGGCCACTGGGCAGGTGGGCAGCCTGAACCAGTAAGACGATGGGGAGCCCAGCAAGCATAGGATGAGCATGCGTCTTCTCTGAACACTGTTGCAGGTTGCCAGTCCGAAGGGTCTGGCAGAACATGCAAACTGAAAGGGAAAAGGTGACTTTTAATAATGTCACGTAGAGCTCACAGCCTAATGTGAGCTGTTCCCTACAGTGCCAGTGGGGTTTATGGTATCTAAAATATAAATGTGCCATGCAACATGGGCCCTTCATCATTGGGGTAGTTGTTAGACCAGGAAAAATGACACGCTTGTTCTGCATTTTTTCCTGATCTTTGCTCTGATTTTCCCTTTCTGAATTTCACTTCTTCCTTGTTTGTTTTAGATGTACTTATTTCTCAACAGGTTGTAACAGGCTATGGAGTTACATGCATCCATAGTATCTACTTAATATAATTCCCCTTAGAGATGTCAATACAGATTTGTTGGCCTGCTGAACTCTCCCCTAAGTGAGAGTAGATGCTACCTGGTTTCAGCTGGGCTCTCCTCTTCCCTGTGCCTCCTCTGGCCTACAAATACCCTCTGCCTCATAGAGGTAAGCTGCTGGGATGTATATATGGGGATGTTACATATACCGAAAGGAAGACTATAGAACTTGAGGATTAAACTGATGCTAACAAATGCACTCAGGAGTGCCTTGGCTACAACCCGTTCATCTTGGACAAACCTGCATGTGTTTCCTACTGTTGCAAAGAAGGCTTTGAATTTCAGTTTTATTTTTAATAAGGTAATATTTCAATTCAGTACTGTAGTTTTTCCAGCTTAAACTTAAAATACATACATTTCTAGATTTTAAGCCACGAATTTTTGCTAGTGTACAGTTCTAACAGCTGAGCAGGACATCAGAGCATCTCGGAAAGCCAGCTCTTGCTTCTTAAGCCCATTGCTGTTTATCTGGCTCCCACGAGAGACAATCAAGCAGCGGGATTGTGGGGGGAATAGACACTATGTAAGGAAAAAAACAACAAAGGAAAAAATCAATGCCAGCCATCTGGAAGCAGTTCCTTACCCGGCTTCCTTTTGGGGAAGAGTGCAAGAACAAAGCCCTCAATCCCTTTTCATGTTCTCTGCAGCTCTCCTCATGCTGCTACGTTTCAGTACGCAAATCAAGTCACTTGGCCATCCCCAGAACTGTGAGGGTTGTCCAGCCACCTCCCGCTGAAATCCATCCTCGTGGCACTGCGAGGCCACCAAGTTGGTTTGGTTGGGGTTTTTTTAGTGGGTTTATAGATGAGTAACTGAGCGCAGTTTGGCACTGAGCTGTGTTTTGCAGTGTTGTGGCTTACCATGATTCTTGCAGGGCGTAATAACAAACTTTTTCTGTAATTTTTGTATGAGCCACTGCAGGGGCAAATCCTCACCTTAGGCCTCAGCCCCACCGAGGGCTTGTTTATTCTAGGAAATAACTCTGTGTGATGCTATGGGCTGTAGTATTATTCTTAAATTTCCAGGTCTGTACCAACCCCTCAAAGCCCACCAGGAAACTTGTAAGCAGGCAGTGCTGATCCCAGACTGCTGCCTGGGCATGATTTTATTAAGAAATTCTTGCTAGTCATCCATGACATCAAGCTGATATAATGATAATACGATAGTTTGACTAACCCCTTTTGGAGTTGCCCAAGATTAGGAATGCAATTATTGTCACCACCCACCCCTAAGGGTTTAACACTGCCCTTGTTGATGCAAGCTGTGAAAAGAGATTTTGGTTTCTTCCTGAATCTTAAGAAGGTGACAGGAGAGAAGGGGATGAAATTCCCAACGGCCGTGTAGTGGGACCCAAAGTAAAAGCTACTTTCCTGACAAACCTTTTTGACTGTATATGAGCTTCGGGTGAAAATCCATGCATTGTTCATGTGGTCGTCTGGAAAATGTGCACCTTCAGGGTTGGGTGGTGCAAGCACAGAGCCAGCCCGGGGAGGGGTGAACAAATCTCTTCCCCTCTCCCAGCACAGTTCTCCGTCTGCAAAATGGGGGGGTGGTTTTGACCTCTTAGGTAGTATTTTGAGACTGGTGGGAAATTCTAGATACGGCAGCACACACTTTGCTCACCTAACGCGTGAAATCCATATTCCTCATTTTAAGTACATACGCATATTTTAGTTTGAATTAGCAGTTTCAGTGTTTTGCAGCAGCTGCATGTGAAGACAGAGGGCAGGTTGTTACTTTGCTCTTTTCCTCCAGCCATTCTATTTTTTTCCTCTAGCGTAACTTTTCCACGTGCAGGGCAAAACACTGCGACTGCACATTAATAGCATGAAACCACAGCCCTCCTCTTTGCTGTCTCTTTTCCTCCTTTACTGGTCTCCTTCCCTGTTTAGGAAGGTGTCGAAGCTGGCTATAGTGCTTCGGTAAAACAGCAAATAACTCAACAGACACTGGGATGTAGATATTTGATAAAAATAACAATGTTTCAGGTCAGTAACCAGACTGCCTTTGCCAACTTTCAGCCAGAGGTGAATTTTTGCCACCAGGTTTAAGCTGATTTATATTGGTAACACCAAGAGGTAATTAACGCTGACACCCCCCCACACACACCCTCACCCCCATCCTGCTGGCAGCCGATCCTTGCCTGGGCATTGGCACTGGCTGCCTCTCCCAGTGCAAGAGCATGAGGGGCTTGCCAGCAGAACAGGGAGGTGGGTGATGCTCTGCCAGCTAAGGTATCTGCATAGGAGGTACCTTCACACCGACACTGGAAGGTTGGAAGACAGATTTTGTGGGAATGTATGTAAGTGCTTGTGAGTTCATGGGGATGTCAGCATTTGCTGTCCTGAGAAAGTATTTGTAGTATTTTTACTATTTAAAAAAGAAGTGCAAGGTCATCTCATGTAGACCGTGACTTGGGGCTAAAAAAATTAAACTTCTTTAATTGATAGCCTTATGGCATGCATAGGAATATTCAACATATCGATGGTTTTTCCTGGAAAGCATAGGAAATGTTTTTAAAGCTGTTCTGTGTAATTATCAATTCTAAAACACATTGGAGGTGATCGGAAAACTTATTCCCAGAATAAAATACAGAGATTAGAAAATTTTGTGTTGAAGGGGAAAAATATGAACTAGACTTCCTCCATGTCAGTGGTTCCTTTGCATCACTCTGGCCCATCTCACTCCACTTGGATACCCCAGGATGTACCACTTCCACATCCATCATCGCTGCTAGGTACGGTCCCACAGAAAAAGCCAGCGTATTTGGTTCCCAACCAGCTGGGTAAGGTTTTTATTACACCACATACTTTTTAAACACATATTTTACACTCCAAGAGGAAATTCAAGCCTCAGACTTTGCTATGACTAAATTTGAGGAGCTGAGAGGGAGAGTCAAACCAGATTTCTTTTTAATCCCCCCTGCAGACAAACAAGCTCCCCTTTGCCTTCCCTCATGGCAATTTTGCAAGCCTGGACGCAGGCCCAGGGGCACAGGCAGCCTGACTGACAGCTCCTGAGGCTGTCGTGCATACACATGTGTGGATGTTTCTACTTGTCTCCAAGGCCCAGAGTTTCTTCTGGGAGTGCAGGGCATCTGCTTGTGGAGGTGGGCAAATAAAAGGCCAAATACTTGTGCAGAGATGCTAAGACATGCACATGGTAGGTACCTCTGCTCCACTGGCCTTATTACAACTCCTTGTTTGTTCAACATGTGCCTTCACTGGCGTCGACAGGACTTTTGCAGCAGAGTTAAAGGGATCAAGGTTTCATCTGCAGCGATAAAGTTAAAAAATGCAAAAAAGCCTTTCCCAGCTTAGGACCCTGTGTTTCTGTGTCTGTACCCGTAGTTGCTTTCATAACCTGTCCATGTCTTTGGTCCGGTTTCTTAAGCACTGGCTGCCGGTGTGTGTGTTTCTACTTGCAGGTTTGCTTTAATGGCAGAAACTGAAATAATAAACCTGCTATTACCACAGTAAATCCAAACCAAACACCTGATCAAGCAGTTGCTCTCTATCTTTGTAACTGGGAAGAATTTATTCCGTTAATAAATGTTAGTTTGTTTCTATCAAGGCTCTTTCTTCAGACCAAGTCGGGCTGCCCTTTGTCGTGCCATTGCTCTGTGCACTACTTCAACGTCGGTATGTGGCTTTTTTTTTTAAAAAAAAAACGCTCTGAAAAGCAAGCAGGCCAGGTACATCTGCCTCTTTTGTATTGGGTTACAACATTATTACAGGCTCTCCTCTAAACCTGGTCCCCCGTCACCCTTTCAAGGTGCCCTCTAACCTTTTCCCTTTCTCCCCGCGCACCTCCTTCTCCAGCCTCGCACCGCGTAAACAGAGGCATTTCCCCGATAGTAACATAACTCTATCTGCGGGAGGATGGGTCCGATACGAACGCCTTCGCAGCAAGGTCCGTGATCCCCTCCCGAAGCAGGCGTTCCCCTTCCCGGGAGGGCGGGAAGCGTTCCCGTCTTCCTTTTTTCAGCCGAAGCAAAGCCGCCGCTCCTTCTCCTCCGCGGGCCCGCGCCCCGCCGGGGGGCTCTCCTTTGTTCGGGGCCAAACTCCGGGGCGGAGCGGGGCCCCGCCGGACGGGGAGGAGCGGGGCGGGCCCAGCGGAGCGCAGCGCTCCGTCCCGTCCCGTCCCGTCCCGCCCGCCGGCGGGAGGCGCGGAGGGGCCGGTCGGCGGGCGGGCTCCCCCCCCTCCTCCTCCTCCTCCCCCGCCGCAGCGCGGCCGCCGCCGCCGGAGGAGCCGCCCCCCCGCCCCGAGGTTTCGCCGCTCGGCCCCTCCGCTCGGCGCGGCGCGGCGGGGGCACGCCGTCGGGGCGGGCGGCGGCATGTGGCGGGGGCTGCCGGTGCTGGCCCTGGCCGGGCTGCTGGTGCTGGGGCGGGCGCCGGCGGGGCGGGCGGCGGCCTGCGAGCCGGTGCGCATCCCGCTGTGCAAGCCGCTGCCCTGGAACATGACCAAGATGCCGAACCACCTGCACCACAGTACGCAGGCCAACGCCGTGCTGGCCATGGAGCAGTTCGAGGGGCTGCTGGGCACCAACTGCAGCCCCGACCTCCTCTTCTTCCTCTGCGCCATGTACGCGCCCATCTGCACCATCGACTTCCAGCACGAGCCCATCAAGCCCTGCAAGTCGGTCTGCGAGCGCGCCCGCGCCGGCTGCGAGCCCGTCCTCATCCGCTACCGCCACGCCTGGCCCGAGAGCCTGGCCTGCGACGAGCTGCCGCTCTACGACCGCGGCGTCTGCATCTCCCCTGAGGCCATCGTCACCGCCGAGGGCGCCGGTGAGTGCGCGGGGACCGGGGACCGGGGACCGGGGACGGGGCCGCTCCGCGCCCGCCCGCCCGGCCGGACAATGGGCGCCGGCCGGTGGGGAGGGGAGCCCGCCGCGCTGGAGCCCTGCCTTGTCTCCGCTCTTTCGGCCCCCGCCGCTTTCTTTTCTTCTTTTCCCTCTGCCTTTAGCAGCCACGTCGCTGCTGGAAAAGTTTTACTGTTAGGGAAGTGGGCGCGTGACAAATGACAGCCCCGCCGTCGCGCCGGGGGATGCTTTAGGAGCGTGGGAGCAACAACCCTCGTTTCACATAAGCAGGAAACGTTTCAACACCCCGCTTCGGTGCTTCATCAGCGGCGGTTGCCTGTTGGGAAGGCAGGGCCACCCAGGAGAGAGCTGCTCCCACTCGTCCCTAGGCTGCCAGGTCCCACAGCACCTCTCTTTGCTCATCCCCAGCCGCTCGCTCTCCCCGAAGCGGTCCGCTCCCCTCCCATGCGGGGCCGTCATCCCCACCCGTGGCACAGCCAGCAGATTTTGGGGAAGGAGCTGTGCCCAGAGGAGCCCTGGGCAGGAGCTAGGGGGGCCGTGGTCTCCCCAGCCACTTCCTGTGCCAGTGCTGGCACACGTGCAGCTGAAGGGGAGAAAATAGCCTCCTCTCCGTGGTTGGCACCGAAGGCACGGTTACGGCACAGGTCCCTGGGCCGCTCGGGTGAGGAGCACAGCAGAGGTGCAGCCTTCCGCTGTGTTTCGTTCGCAGCGTCCCCAAGCAAGCTGAAGGCCATCTCCAGTACTGAGGCAGCTCCAGCGCAGCTCTGAGGGTCTCTGACCCCCACCACGGTCTCCAAGGGGTTGTTGGAACCCCCTCAGCTTTCTTGCTGCATCCCGTTTCACTGGCTGCACTCACTGTGGTCCCACAGGGTGGCTGGCCCTGGGTGTCCGGCTGCCGTCCGGGGGTACCGGGGAGGCCGGAGCATCTCTGTGCAGTTGGGTGAAGACTGCCAACCGCTTAGGCCACCGCAATGCTGCAGACCTGCTGTTGCTCGGGGACCCTGCTCTGTTAGGGGTGTGCTGCCATCATAGCTGCCTTTGGGCTGGAGGAGTTAACAGGGCACCGCTCACAACACGGTGAGCCGAGCACCGCAGAAATATTAAATTGAAGGAGCTATTGAACAGGAAATTAAAGTAAGCTAAGGGGTGGTTATCACGAGTGAGCTTTGACCTTTACGAAATGACCACGGTTCCTGTCTTCATTGAGGAAACTATTTGCTGCTGGTGGAACCAGGCAACGTTTCCTTGCTGCAAAGTTCCAATGTCGGTGGGTCTGCCAGACCGCTCCATCACAGGAGTGGGAGAGCGGAGCTGGGGCAGGGGAGCAGCTAAGAGGGGTCAGAGGCTGAGGCAGAGCAGCACCCATGTGCCCTGCGGGCTCATTGTGCTGCTGTCCGGCTTCTTCGGTGCCTGCAGCTGCAAGGGTTGTGGCATCTCACTGGTGGGCAGTGGCTCCAACCTCTCCATTCTCCCATAGCAGTGGCCTGTGAATGAAAAGGTTTGATTGGGGTCTTTTTTGAGTTCTGTGCTCAGCACAGTATTTGTCTGAGCTTCTGTCCCATTACAAGTGCTTTATGTATCCCTCTGCCAGCAATGCCAAACACAGTAATTCCTGTTTTCCTCTCCTAATGAAATTTCACACTTTGGTTTCCTGACTGTGCTCCCCAGCTCAGCCTTCCCAGGTAAGCTGCTCTTTCCCCTCCTCCCCATTTATTTGTAGGCCAGACTAACCCCACTCCTTCTCTGACTCCATCAAGTTACCCTCTCTGCCTCTTGAAATCTCAGCTCGGTGACCATACCCTGATAGCTCCAGTCATTACTACTATTTCTCTCTAACCCTTCTAATTACTCCCCTCTTGCCTTTTCGTCCTTCCCCCCCCCCCCCCCAGCAGTTGTCCCCAGCCTGTGAACCCAACCATCTATTTTTGCCTGCAGCTCCCTCCCTGCTGCTGCTGCTCCCTGGGTCTGCAGACCTGCTGGGATGGTTTGGGTAAGTACAGTTTTGAACACCAAGCGCCTTTCTTGGCAGCATTGAGGTGCTTTCAAAACTGCCTTAAAAATGGCTCCAAACTGAGCAAGGCTTGGCAGGTCTGCAGTGATTTGAAAGCAATCGCATTCAAATCTGGAGGGAGGAAGTTTGGCTAGAATTGCCCCCGAGTTACCTATTTCTGAGGACCTCAGCAGTACAATAACCTCTTTGAGGGATTCTAGGGCCAGATCCATGAAAACTTTCTTTCAGTGAATGAGAACCTGATGACATTCTCATTTCTGGGCTGAAAATTTTGAACCAATGCATTATGCATCAGACTGAAAGAATCCTTCTTGAGGGAATAAAACTGCTCCTTTAGAAAGCAGAGTGAAGGATTCCTGTTCTAGGAAGAGGTAAGGTGAACACTTCCAAATTCAGTTCCCCAAATAAAGGATTGCAGCCAAGTAGAAGTCACAAATAACCAACCAACTGCCTAACGGGGACAATGCAGAATACCTGCTACTATTTTATCTCCTAAGCACTCCTACCTCTCATGCTGTCTGTAAACTACATCTAATAGGGCAGGTAGAAATATAAATCCATTTTTTCATGGGCTTTTGTCACGGAAGAGGATTATTTTAGTCTTCAGAAGTGAAATTCTGATTTTTCTTTCATTTTTTTGCTGCCTGCAAAGTAACAGGATTCTACCGTTTCCTTTCCTTTTGAGGTCTCTGCGTTATTACTGGTAAAGGTTAATGCATTTGTCTAGTCCCTTCCAAAAAGCAGCAGCCCGAAGGATGACATGGTCAAATGTTTGTCTTTATCAGAACAGGAACAGGGTTCGGAAAGCCCGATTTCCATTCCTTTTCCAATATTAGACCATGCATCTTACTTATGAGCACGCGGTTCAGCTGGGTGCAAGGGCTCTTCTGACCCTCAGGACACACTTTCTTCGGGTGGAGTCACCTGCAAGAGCCTGCAGCGGGTTAACACTGTGCTGGGTCAGTCATCGTCTGCTCTTCTGCAGCCAGGAAGAGCATGTACAGATGCTTGCAAAAATTCCCTGTCACCATTAAAGTAACTGGTCTTGACTCTCATTTCAGTGATGCCAAGTTGAAGGTTGTTTGAAGTTCACTTGACTTTTTTCTTTGGCTGACGTTGCAGTAAAAGATGAGAAATTCTTCTCCGATCAGTTGTATTCCCCATGCCTAGTAGACTGTGGCTGTTGCAAAACGTGGAAGCACTGTGATTAGTAAAATCTGTGGCAAAACCCAGTAAGAAGTTCACTTTCAGTTATTGAGGCACCCGTCATGAATCCTCCACAAACATCTTCTAGGACCTCTTTCCACATGCAGCCCGGGTGGCAAGGAAGATCTAGAGGCTTCCTCTTTGCAGGAACAAGGGAGATATTTGTGTCTTTCTTCTGATGTTATTAGGGCTGCTGACGTGCTGAAGGGGTGAAATAACGACTGCTATGTCCGTGATGGAGAAGACTGATAAGAACAGTAAAAGTGCTTTGTTTAGGGCTCAGTTAGAGGAATAAACTCTGCAGATCCTCTGGGCTTGTGGTGGTCTCTAAAACCTGAGTATGAGCTGCTGTACCACACTGCTGATCTGGAGGTCTCAGGTTCCTCAAGTTACAGAGACCACCTTCAAACAAGCATCCTGTGGGGAACACATCGTCCTTGATTTTTCATTATCTTTGGGAAACACCTGCGTTCTTTTACACCCAGGCAGCAGAGGGATGCTCTAGGCATGGTGGGGGTGTTCTGGGGGCAGGTGCAACACTGAATATTTTGGCTTCGTGTGGAGGATCTGACAAGTCACAATCCAGGATGGTGGATGAAAAAGCCTCTTGACGATATGTTAATGTCCCAGATGTGAGGTTAGTGCATGCAAATATCTGATATATAGATTTACCCTGCATCCTTGTCCTTTGCGTTTTGGGGATGAAAGTGGTTATGCTTGCAGACATCAATATAAGCTGTCTTGCATATGTAGGAGGTCCCATTCACGCGCTTCATGTATTTCGGTCTTCTTGTGCTGGGTACATATGTTGACTGCCTCATGTCTATCTGGTTATCTGCTTCCTTCATTTAGGCTCCTGTCAAATCTTTAGTCTGTGAGGCAGTAAGAAGAGCAGATAGATGAAAACTGTCTTGAATCTAAAATTTCAATAGCAAAACCTGTCTTTAATTTTACATGTAATAAATGACCAGCCTGATCACAGTCATCGCTGGCGTTGGGATGCTGACTCAGAAAAGCACTTCGGCACGTGCGCTTGGCTGCTACTGTCTAGCAGAGTGTTTATGTTTCAAGTGACATGTTTATTCCTGTTTTGAAGAGGGAACTGGCAATAAAACCAGAGCAATATGATGGGTACCATGCGTATTGGAGGACAGATCCTTCGGTTGGATCTCACTGTATCTTATTTAGATAGAAAAATAGCTTGAAGGCACGTTGGGTTGTTAATGAGACGTTGGGGGGAAAAGGAAGCATCATCACAAGGTATCAACCATGTGTAATTAATGTCCAAACCATTTGGGGTGATTATCATAAGACAGCTGAGGACAACTCTGAATCTCTTAAAAAAAGTATTATCTCTTAAACATTAAAGACGATTAAAGGTTATTCAAGTGATGGAGATGCATTTTCTAAAATCTTACATGAACCCATGATTTCTCCATGTAGGCCAAGTCCTCCGTACCTGCCCGTCTGCCTAGATGAATTCGTAGTAAACCAGTATGTGAATCTGGCATTGTATGCTTAAAAGAAAAGTGAAGGAGCTATTCCCATGCTTGTTTTTCATGTGTTACTTACTTCATTTCCAAAAGAGTGGTTTCCAAACTCCAGATCAAATTCGCTCTGACTCAGACTTCGCATAGCTCTACTTATAGTAGCCAAAATGCACAGTGGTGTTAGGAAAGTGTTTCAGCCTGTACTGAGGATTAGCAGTCGTGCCCAGGTTGTCATTTTAAAGTTGAGATTTGTTTTAGGTGTTTGCTCTAAACTTGGAAGTGGACTTATTTCTCAGTTAAAGAACAAAATCATTACAAGCCTCAAGCCTTAAAGAAGACAGAAAAAGTTAATAAGAGTATTTAAACCTTATTAATGATGATATCATTGACGGTGTTATACTATCACTTTGCTTTGTCTGCCTTTGTAGGCTGAGTCCCCTAGAATGGCTTTTACGGTCTAAGCATCAAGTCAAGACTTAGGCCATTATATGTCATCAAAACCTAGCAGGATTCATTATGTGGAATAATTCATTATGTGGAGCAGCCGTGTTGTCATGTTGCAGGCTGCTCTGTGACTTGGAGTCAAGCCATCTGTATCAAATTTTAACGAGGATCAGTTTTCCTATTACTTTGCTTCGCTGTGCATGTTTTTGCAATCAGATTAGCAAAGATCCTCTCTGTATTAAGACCTGAAGTAGATTTAGAAGTCTGAATTCATGCATATTTGAAGGTTTCTTAATCAATGGGGCTCACAGATGTCTCCATCTGAAGGAAGTGCCCAAGCAGCAACTACTCGCTGTGGTTTTGTTCTTTGGAGCAGTGTGCCTGGAGTGACTTCAGTAATAACTGGGCCATGTTCTTTAATTGCAGTGACAATCAGGATCGTGTTACTTCTGGCTCTTTCTCTGCTTTTTTTTATTTTTAATGTAAGCTATGATATGAGTAAGATGTTTACTCAAAACTAGGTTTTACCAACTTGTTTTCTGTTCCCAAACCTCTCATCCAAATCTGTGATCCAGGCATCGTTATTTTGTACACTTACTGTGCAAGCGGCTTTTATTCTGCTCTCCTTGTTAGTGGTTTGGGGTTTTTTTATATAGCATCCCTCTGAAAAGCGATTAATTAAAACGACTTATTGGAAAAATCAGTTTGGATTTTTTACCCCTGTTCTTAAACAGAATTTAGTAAGAAGCCTTTGAATTGGAGCTCTGGATAATATTTCCTCTTTGGCAATCCTGCTAATCATAGCTGACAGATATTTCTTTCAAAAAGATTGTTTTGCATAGACAAAACTTGGCAGAGAGGTCGCCTCAGAAGAGAAGTGGAACAATAGGAAGTCAGTTGTTTATTTTTAAAAACAGCTTTTTTTTTTTCTCTCCTGTCTCCATTATGGCTGGAGGTCTAAGCAGTGTGCATCTCCTGATGGAGAGAGGTCTCTGCCAGTCAGACTGCTGGGGTCAGGATTTCGGGGTTGCTGATGCCCAACTAAGATCTTGTGAGGGACTGGTGCCAGGGTTGGCCCAGACCCTTTTTCCCATCGCTTCCCTGGTAGATGAGAAAGGACCGAGGGGTATGAGCTTGACTGGGGGAAGGATCAGGTTGATGCAAAGCCTTTCCCCGAGATGTATTGTGCAGTGGTGGAGGTCTCCAGTCCCTCTACGAGCCCACGCTCCTCTCCATCAGTAGAAACTGCTCATCTCTACTTAAGCATGAGTGCACCGGGAAAGATAAGCATCAAGGCAAGGTCAGTACGTGCCTGGCCCAAGCCCTCGCAGGTAGGGAAGTGAATCATGAAGTGATGTATCGGTACCTGTTTACTCCTCCTTCGCTCATTGACTGGCACTGTACTCTGACCACAATTGCAGAGCACAACACGCTGCACACTGCAGCCTTCACACAGGCACAGAAGTGGGAGCCGTTTCCATTAATAGCTGCCCTGCACACGCCCGAATTACTCTTGTTGCACACCCAGCTGCTTTGTCAGATACCCGCAACCGCTGGTTTGGGGTAGGACAAGTGACCTGGTAAACGAATGCAGAATTAGGAAATGGGTTGAGGTTGTGGTGTGTTGTAATTTGGTAAAAATAAAATAAGCTGTGTACTTAGGAGTGGAAGGGAACACCTGGTGGAAAGCAGTTTAGTTGTGCGTTTGTTTGGAGGACCAGGTTTATATTGGGCATTCTGAGTGTTTAGCAGCACCCCCCTTGCATCAGTGCGAGTTTGAAAGAGAGTTCCTCAGCTGATACACATGAGCATCGTACCCCCAAGTGGGACAGGGAAGGCTGGGAACCCCTGACCGGGCTCTGATTTATTTTTAGTTGTAATTCCAGAGTGAATTGGACTTGGTTCACTCAAACACCATGAAGCCATGGCTGCTTGGATCAGCCCTTGGTTTAGGAAGGGAGAGTGCACTTCAGGGCTTCTTTTTCCTTCCCTGTTGCCTCCATGGATGTGAAGATGGTAAGCATTTAACCTGATAGTTCCCTTGCCTCCTCCACTGATGAAAAGTTTTTCTGCCCCCAGTAACAGTTTTGTTGCCGTAGGGCACGTGCTTCAGAGGTGTGCAAGAACCATCCCTTTGTTCATAACCAAAGTACCTATTTTGGTAGGAATTCTGGCTTGCTGGGCCACATGAAGCACCAGAAAGAGTTGCCTCGTCCATGTGCAAAGCCTGGAAGGCAACCTGAGAAGTTGGCCAAGGCAACCGAACGAGAGGGGCAGTGAATCTGGAGAGCTTTCTCTGCAGGGGTCTTGAATGCTCAGAGAGTGGTGAAACATCTCAGGCCAGTCTTAGGCACAAGGAGAGGTAGAGCCACCTCTTTGTGGTTCGTGGCTGGGAAGTTTTGCAGACTTCTGTCTGCAGTGGGACCAGATGGGAGGATTATCGGACTGTAGACCTGAGTGCTGTCTATGCTTTTATCACGTCAGAAGGAATTGCAGATGTAAAGCTACCACGTGGCTAAATGAACAAGACAACAGAGGATTGGCCCAGGAGAGGAAGAATGAGTAGAAACATGGTCATCCTTTTACTTACCATTTGCAAGAGGAAAACCATTTTAATTCCTCTTTCATCATGTCCTGGAATACAAGAAAACACTTGATACAACATAAAATGCATTTAGATTTGATGAAGGCCTCTTTTTTTTACCTTGTGCTATTGGTAGAGGTCACCATCACTAATTACCACCTGATAATAACAGCTTTTTAAAAATTTGAGAATAGCTCAGGTGAATGATTGAAATAAAGCACGTAAGTAAGAATTAGTGTGTATAATTTGACTTGTTACAAGGCAGCATGGAGAAGCCTTACAGCTGCTGTGGAAGTACCTGATAACCAAAGACCAAGCTGGCTCCATGAAAATGCTGGATTTTGTTCTATAAACTAAGATCCTGCAGTAGTTTGGAACTTTCTTTGGAAGAAAATGGATATGATTTTTTATTAGCAACAGGATATTGGATATAAAAGAGCATCTATTCAATCCTTCTATGCTATTTTCTATACCCTTTGCTCTTTATGTTGGTAAGAATAATTATTCCTGAAGTTTCAATTTTTTGAAGCTAACTATTATGTTAGTGAGGCAATTAGTTGTTTTTCAGATTTATTCTTGCCCTGACTGTCATTTAGCCATATCCCCATTTATGTAAAGAAAGTTTCACGTTGCTATGAGTAGTATAAATATGCATTAAGGTGGTTTGTTTGTTGGTTTTTTTTAAGAAGGATGGCCAAATTAGAATATTAACTAAGTAATATTAGATTTCTTGTAAACAGGTATTTTAAATATGTATTTACAGAATTTGTGATTAAGTAATGGCCCCAGTCCTTAAAATTTATTCCACACATCCAAACCCCTTACCTATACTGAGCATCATTGGTGTCCTGGGCTGTCTTACAGCCAAATCCTTACAGCTCAAGCTGCAAGAGAGGAGCTTTTGTTACATGGTCATGTCTTCATTTGTTCTATATTATAAAAGCAGTGGCATTGCATCCATGATAATGTAAGGGTATAAGAAAGGTGATGATTGTATGATACCAGCTTTCAGAATTGGAAGTACTGGTGTAAATGTAAAGGCCTTTTTCTTTGAAAGCTCATTTGTTTTTCCATTTTATGTGTTATTCTAATAAAGTATACTGCCTCGCTCTCAGATCTTGTTTCTCTTGCATTTATTTTTTCCTTAACTTGTACAACGTTATATGCATTAACATACTTGTATTTCCATGATTAAGTATATGTATAAATCCATTAAATTGTGTGATTTAATAAGCAACAGGTTTGAAGTGATGCATTTTACTAATGTGGAACACGTTCCACTTAGAAATGTGTCTAAAGCAGTTCTTTGGGCATAGTGACTTTTTTTCCTTCTGTTCCTTATCTGTCCTTCAAACTAATCAGTGTGTTTTTAAACTGAGTGGAAGGGGAAGGTCTGAAACATTTGTTTTGGCATTTGCTTCAATGATATGATTGTGGTTGATTGGTTTGATTTCCTCAGTAACCAAAAAAACAAACCAAAAGTAATTTCTCCTTCATCATCTAATTAAATGCAAACAGTATGTGTACTTTTTGTAGATGCTCTAAGTTCATGCCATAAATTTCCATCCTCATCCTAAACCTGCCAGTCTGTGCAGCAGTAGAAATGGGATATTTAATCTGCTTCAGATTTAACATGATGTGCTGGATTTGGGTGAAGTTCAAATAAGAAATTGTGTCAACTTTAGCAAGCTGGCCTGTAGAACATTACGATCTGTTTATTAATAAAGCTATTAAGTTTTAAAATACTAAATATTAGAGAAAGAGCAAACATTGTAATGTGGGTGTATTGAAACAATCCAATATTAAAAATACTAACATTTCTTTATGTATTTTATGAATCCATGCCAGATTTCCCTATGGATTCTAATAACGGCAACTGTAGAGGCGCTGGCATCGGTAAGCACACTTTTATAAAACTGTGTAATAAGTTATAGTCTTTCAAATCCTTTTAATATTTGATTAAGTAAGAGGGGTACTAAGTGATGTTTAAATACTGTGTCTTGTCCAGGAATCTTGTAGATTGTGCTTTTATGTCCCGTGGACAGGTGGGATTTGGGCCTGGTCAGCCTGTGGACCTCTCAGCATAGAACTCAATTAACTCTAGGCAGCCTTTTAGCGCTCGTCTCTTCTGCTCTTGTCAGGGCAAAATTTCCATCAAGTCAACATTGAAAGTTTTGTCTTGAACAGTGAGAATGATCATTAAATGTATTTTAATTGGGCAAAACCAACAATGATAATGGTTCGTTCTGACTTTAAAGTTTGCAAATTAAGTTGGGCACTCATTGTATATAATGGCAGAACTCCCATTAACCTGAGGAGGTTGATGCTGAGACCTTCTGAGACTGGGTTTATTCCAGCAGGTCCCCTGTTGCTGTTTATTTTTGTTTTGTTTTTGCTGGAACTGACTAAAACCCCCTGAGTGTTACCACTAGTCATAGGCAATGGAGAGAAGCAAAGCCCAGGCTGATAGCTAATAGATTATAGAAATGTGAATTTTTTGCTCAAACAAGCCAATGACTGTAGGTTTCCTTGAATTTTATTACAATTCCTTCAGAAGTTTTCCTCTTAGGCCTTTGTCAAGAAGATGACACATGGAAACCTAGCATTGGCCATTGTGTCTTTCCTTCTCCAGAGGTGTTGATAAACTGTAGCGTGCACTGATGCTCAGTTTGTTAATACAAACACCTAAGTATGGTTGTGGAACATAAATTTAGATATCTGCATAAAAGTGGATAACTTCAGCATTAATGGCTGTGACCAAATTGTAAAAAGGTATTAATAATGCTCAGCTTATAATACAGTTTTAAAATGTGATCAGTAGGTCCCAATGTGAAAGTAGCTATGTGGGTGCAAAATATTATTTAAATCGCAATGTACATCCTTTAGAAAGGCAGCTACAATTAGAAAAACCTGATAAAAGTAAGCCCTTTAATAAGCTTCACTTTAAATTGCCTTGAGCACAGGACTGTGTCTGAAAGACTTCCTAAAGATTTTTTATTACTAATGTCAGTATCTTCTTAGTTTTAAGCCATTTTCAATTGTGTGGCTCTTTGAGTATGAAAGTAAAGCTGGATACCTTCAATGTCACCTTATATCAAAAATATTAAATATATCCTTACCACTGCCTGTCCTTAGGGATGTAGGCGGCATATAATACCAGTAAGTGACCCTGCAGTGGAAGAGAGTAAGACTCAGTTATACTGTCGCTGTCATGATGCTTTTTGACTAGTAAAAGCAAAACCAGACCTAAAAAAATCCAATCCAAAAAACAGGGTGAAGATGCACAGAAAAATTGCTGATGAAAAGGCAGGGTAATACTTTTATCACTGCCTTTTGCTGTACAAACACAATTTCTGGTGCAATGCACTATACCTGTTTCAACTGTCAAACACAGTTTAACCACCTAAAAGGCTGTGTTTCATAATTGCTTTATTCATACGTTCACTAAAGTAAATTTGTAATTTTGACATTGTAAATAGAATTATTTTTTTTTGTGAGTAGCAATCTCATGTGTTTTAAAAAATCCTGGACTCAGCGCTGTGGTTTCTGGAGCATATTGCATGTGTTGCTGTGTACAGTTGCAGTAAGCAGAACTCATGGGTTACCCCTGTTCGAGACACCTTTTATTCCCAGTAGTGTCCACTGGCAAAAACTTCCCTCTGAGTCTGCACAGGTTTTTTTGCGGGGAAGCTTTTTTACCTCTCTTGGCAGTAAACTACATTGTTGCCTGCTTCATCAGATGCTTTTCAAGTCACTTTGAAATTTTTCCAGAGGTTTTATTTATCCTTAATTTATCAGGGAAGCATTTGCCAGGTTTGAGTGCACGTCCCGATCCATGTTACAGCCAAGTTTTAGATGGTGCAGGAACATATATTTAAGATGTCACGTTTCTTTGTAGCCATCCATGGGTTTTCACTTTTCCCATGTAGTCAGTTTGTTTTGGCATTTACAGGGAGAAGTTTTCAAAGGTATAAATTTTGAGCTTTTGTGAGTCCCATATTGATTTGTATTAAAAAAACGAATGTTTAATGGCAAAGTTAGCGGAGCTCTCAGTCAAAACTGGTGTGAGCCACTGCTGCCTGTCTTAGTGCTTGGAATATAACGTTGTTGTCATCCCAGAGCTCTTCTGGTAATTCTGGCAGCTTCGGAGGAGACAGACTGTCATGCAAGATGGGACTTCCCCTCAGCACCAAGAGATGCAGTATGTTTTTGTAACCACCTTTTGCAGGTGTTCCCACTCCTTGGGGAAAGCTCAGCTTTGCCAGGAGCATGCATCAATCAAATATGTGTTCTCTAATAACTCAGGTTGTGCTTCCTTTGAGAGTCACTGTAATAGGAATCGGGAGAGAGGAATTGGTTCTAGCTCTACGACTGACTTTATAACTGACCTTGGCAAGTGACTCTGTTAGTTTCTGTATCTCTAAATAGTAATTAGGAATAACGCAGCGTTTTGTAAAGTTCTTTGAAATGTAAATTTGAGAAGCACTAGGGTGACTAGGAGGTATCCTTCATTAAGAACATGGGCAGGTCTATAATTTGTTTCTGGAACAAGACTAATAAAATATATTCCTCAAATTAATAAAATATTCCAATACCGTCTTAAAATTGAGGGAAATGTGAGGCTATGTATTCTTGTCTTGTAATTTAGACTATTTTCTTTTACTTGTGCCACAGAGCAAAGTACTGTACAACAGGAGAGCGTTGAAGTGTACGACTTGGTGGACTTGAACGCTGAGATGCCTGCGCGAGTGTGGGTCATAGGAGCATATCTTTTACGGCCTGTTTCGAGGCAGCTTATAAAATGGGCCGTAGTTTGGCCTAAAATATGCGTGAGCTCCCACAGGCAGAATGGAAGCCAAAAATCACTTCCCTTCTCTGCCTTTATTATTTTAACACAGTCTCATACAAAAGCTGAAGTCTGTAGGACTCTATATATAGATTCCTGAGGATGCGTTTGAAATTCAAGGAAACAATATACTCTTCTTTTAAAATGTTCTCCTCTTTCGTGTATTTTTTTTTGTATTTTCAACTACAAAAATGATTTCAATAGAAAATAAGTAATGATTTGGAAAGTTCATAACCATATGATTCCATCTTTCTTTTTTAATATGCAGAAATCTTATATAGCAAATAAAGTTCTTTTTTCAGGCTCTTCATGTTGGATTTAACTAAATCGCTAGCTTATATGCATTGGTATTTTAGAATGATGGTGTATAGAAATAGGCTGCATTAAGTGTACTTCCACTTAAATGCTAAGTCAAATGTCAAAATAGATGACTATGTGTATGTAATACTGGGACCTGCTGTTTGAAACGACTTCACCAAACTCCACTTAGACACTAGCTTGAAATAAGTAAATATTTGCATTAGAACAACCAGCCATGAATTATTGGTGGTGTTAGTGAACGCATGGCTCTGGAGCTTCAGCATTAGCACTCCCCAGGCACTAACAAAAATGTTTTTACCTCCGTTATTGTTCCCAGCTGTCTGGAAGCTGCACCACTGGAAATGCTGCTCTGACAGCGCTCATGTGTATTGTCTTTTGAAGGCTATCCTTACCGCCAGAAGGTCTAATAATTTCCCTATTTTAATTAAACCTGAGGTTCTGGGTCATAATAAAATTTACACAAAAATTGAGGAAGAGTCCAGAGCAGGATCAAAGGTAACACCAAACACCTGCAGTAGTCAAATGAAGCCCTTCAGCCTCTTAAACCTCGTGCCAGATGCTGCTGAAGAGACATGGTTGAGGTTTCATTTTGTCAGGACTGTCCCAGAAGCTTTCGGAGCAGGGACCCACGTGCCACTTGGTCCTGCCACCCTCCGACATGCTTCATCTGTTGACTGTACTTCCTAGACATCTTCAGGTGTAAAGGGGCCGTGCCACTATAAGAAATCTTACAGTGCAGCTCCAAAGATGAACTGTACGTTGATAATTAGCCACAAAAATCATATTCCTTATGGTGAGTGCCTGCTAGCCAGAATATCCCAATTTGCTAAACCAAGCTGAGATATGTAGTCTACAATCAAATGTTAAACCATGCCCTGTCATAGTATTTTCCTTCTGTGTCTATATCACAATCTGTATGATCAAAGGTGCAGAAAGGAGAGCATTCAGTAAGTGTAGTAGAGAAGAGAGAATGGCATTGTAAGGGTCTGGAATTGCAGCACCTGCGAGCACAGAAGAGACCAAGGTTGAAACTTGAATTGGCTTAAATGGAAGATTATGTCACTTCAGATTCCAAGTCCTTGTGTCCTTGTTGTTGTGGGGTTAGTTGGTTGTAGTTGTTTGGTTGTGTTTTTTAAATTTCAGCTTGTCAAGTTTTCTCTTAGAAACCTTCGAGGTCTCAGGGACAATTCCACAACATCTTCCAGCAGAACAGACCAGAAATGCCCAGTGGTTTTTAATATTTCACTTGCCTGTAATAAACAAGTCAATTCAGTGAAATTTTTGTTACGAGTCAGCTTGGGGTTTCGGAGAGATTGTCACTGAACATATGCTCTTTTCTTTCTGAACAAAACTTTCTCTTTTTATAGAGCGCTGCAAATGCAAGCCTATAAAAGCTACCCAGAAGACCTATCTACGCAACAATTACAACTACGGTAAGAACAGCTGCATGGCCAGCTCCCAACATTTTTAAGGCTACAGTAACGGAAAAATGTTCATTAAAAAAGCCTATGGTCCCAATTACTGATGGTTAATCCAGTGGTGCTTATTAGGGAAGGAAGATGTGGCCTGAAACATTCCAAATTAAAAGGACGGAGGGGATTAGCTTAATATGTTAGTAAAAGAGTGTCTGTTGATGTGGAGTATTATTTCAATGTCAGCACAGGCATTTGGGGTTCATGCACTTTTTTAGTGTGAAAAGTGATGTGACAAAAATGATGTGGGCTGCTATGCTTGAACTGCCTCTTTGATTTCCAGCTCTGTTATGTTCTGCCTTTGCAGGAAGGGATGTTTTTACTAACTTTCATGCCTACAAACTCACCATGGAATCTAACAAGCCTACTAGGTTCTTTCTTTCTCGAGTATCGAAGCCAGCAATGAGCATCTTGCCAGCTGTGTTGTGCTGTCAGTAACACCTGTAAAAGTGCACAATGTCCATATTATGTCTTCTCTCATCCAGACTGTCTGGGTCTTCAGGCATATCACAGGTCCAGGCTGCTACTTTTCTTCATACTGTTTGTTTTAAGCAAATTAGGGTGATGAAGCCAGTGAATACATATCGCAGGAACTCAACGATTAGGCCCATCCTTTTTCCCATTAATCATGAGAATAGCCTTCGGCTCAGTGAACTTGAAGACCTCATTTAAGTGGTAGTGATTGTGTAATATTCATTAAGATTATGCATTTATACAACTGTTGTCAGATCAGCTTCTTTCAAAAATAGATCCTATTAAAAGCTAAAAAAATTATAATTGTATTCAGTCAAACATCATTTTTATTTTTTAGGTGACTAGTTGGTTTTATGTTGTTTTGATGGATTTGTTTGGAAAATAATTAGAGTGTCTGTTCTCCAGAGGGTATCTGCACATGGTGAAGAGTTGCTGAGCATGCTACTGCCGATCTTTTTGAGCTTTTGGAATTAAAGACATTTCAAAATACATTTGAAATAACTCCAAAGTAAAGCAAGATTTTGTTTTGAAATCTTAAAAGGTTTTAGGAAAATGGATCACTTGTGCATTTAATATACACAATTTACCCTAAGTTATTAATTGTTGGCAGCTGTATTTAATGCGGCTGCAATACATGCTGGTTGATGGACTTTGTGGGCAATGCCTGTGAAGAGAGGAGATGTGTAAGTCCATGTTTTCTTCCTTCCATACTGACTTTTTCGCGTAGGTTAGGAGAAATTGGGAATCTGGGAGATCTGCTATTTATAATGGAAAGGGACTCTTATTTGCAGGCTGTGAAAGATGTGGTATTCTCTAGAGCATGACCTCTGGACTGGCTTTTCATTTGCATATGGTATCAGTTCACTGGTCACCATGAGAGAAACGAAAAGCGTTGCCTTTGAAAGGCAACTTTTCCTCCCATGCAACTTAAGGCAAAAAGAAAGGGTGAGGGAGGAAACAATTAGATGGGTCACGAGGTCAAGATCAGGAGTGTTCAGAGTTCATAAAGAGCAGAGCAGATTGCTGCTGGATCACTAGAGAGAGAATAAAAAAATTAAGGGCCTGTCATCCGGCAGAAGTAGTGGTAGGAGTTTTAACACACATTCACGTTTCATGAAAGGTTGAGAGTGACAAATTAAGTTTGGTCATATGTACTACAGGTAGTCAAAGAAGGAGCAGTTACAGCTCGAAGGAGAAGGAGAGCATACAAGAAATTAATTAAATATATTTAAAGTGGAAAAGGCGAAGAAGAAGGGATGCTAAAGTTAAAGCCCAACTTAAACAGGACATAAATCCAACTGGTACATAACTCTTGCTGGTGACCACACCATTATGAGATCTACTGAGCTACTTGGACCCTCTTGGTGGAGGATGAAGTAATGAAGTGGAGAGATGGGGGCAGGGGCATTGCTGGAGTTCAGCTAAGCTTTTGATAATGAATGGTGCAAAAGACTAATCCCAGAGGTCACCAGGAACGGCTTGGGGGTGACCTGCATTATCTGCTGCTGCTAACTACGTTCTTTGTGACTTTTTCCCAGTCATTCGGGCTAAAGTGAAGGAGGTAAAGACTAAATGTCACGATGTCACTGTGGCAGTGGAAGTAAAGGAGATCCTAAAATCTTCCCTGGTGAACATCCCAAAGGACACTGTAAACCTTCACACAAACTCCGGCTGCCTGTGCCCATCTCTCAGCGCCAATGAAGAATACATCATTATGGGCTACGAAGACGAGGAGCGGTCCAGGTGACTCTTCCTGCATTGTCCTTGGAGCATATTTGTTGTTGTTTGTTCCCCTGCCCGAAAAGCTGAACTTCAGAGCCACTGGGAAAGGAAAACTTGGTGTGACTCTCTGTACACCTCCTTAATGGTATTTGGAGGGGGGACAAGACTCTCTGTAGGCACAGAAATCTTGGTCTTGCATGCATTGGGTTGTATAGCTTGTGCATGCCTGTCAGTGGAATAACTGGTTGTCTCCATTATGTAGGTTGCTCTTGGTGGAAGGCTCCATAGCTGAGAAATGGAAGGATCGTCTTGGTAAAAAAGTAAAGGTAAGAAGATACCTCACCAAAAGTCAAATGCTGCAGATACCATGAAACACCTACCTAATCTTTCCAAAATAAGGGAAGAAAATACATATGCTGACCCCTGTTATTTAACATCAAGTATCTAAAATTAACTTGGTGTGTTATTTGCTGTATTACTTAGAAATGCATGCTTTATAAACTAAAGGGATACATCGAATTGCCCCAAAGTACACCAGTGTAGCAGCAATCAAACACTCCATCTCAAAAAAGCAAACAGTAGGAGTATTTTAAGTCTGTAGGCAAACTGCGCTTTCTACAACACACACCTACTTATTGGGACTGTGATACTAATTAAAAAAAAAAAAAAAAAGAGGGCTTTACAGATGTTTTCCAGACTAAGTCAGAATTATACTTTTCAGATTTAATATTCTTTAAATACAGTTCTCTTACCAAATTGTGTGGATTAGCAACTATTTTAAATTTACCTTCCTGGCTTAAGTGAAGGAGGTACATGATAAGGAAGTCATGTCATAGCAAATTGGAAGCAATGAGCTCAAATGCAAGCAAGATATGAAAATATATTCTAATGTTTTCTAATTTAAATGTATTCTAGTGCCTTCCAAGTTCTTTTTATGTTTTGATGTGCCACAAAGTACCAGTGATTTGAACATTGTTAGGAGTATCACAGAATATTCTTACTTTGACACAATTTCTCAGCCATTGACTTGACATAATGGTTATACCTGTGCAAACTAGTCTCCTTTTCCACTCAACTCTTTCTTCAACAGCCTTAGTGGTAACTGGCAGGAAAATAATGTTCTGACTGCAAATGCAAGTTTTTCTGTGCGTATTTGTCACATGCACAGAGATTACACGAGTGAAAAGATACGGGGATCTTATTCCAAGTTGTTGTTTGATTTGGCAGAACCTTATGAAATCCAGTGCCACAGAGTAAATACCACGTTACCACCATAGGCTGGCTTCTGCTGAGTTCCAGTTCTTGGATGGCAGTGTAATTTGTTGGAGTTTTTTGGGGGAACGTCTGACTTATTTTCTCATTTACTTCCTTGTGGCCCAAGACCTGCTGCCTCTGCCCTCGCACCCAGCCTGGGCCTGCTGAGGACCATGCCACATCGCTACCTCCTTCTCATCATAATCTCCTCTTCCAAAAGTGTCATCAGTTGTAGCAACTGTATTTATTACATCTTTTTGTGCTGCAGTTGCTATTACCTGGAAAAGTAAAAATAAATAATAATAATTAAAAAAAATTAATAAAAATCACTCACTATTTTTCATCCTGCTTCTACCAAAGGCTGCACAAATAGCTTCATTTAAATTCTGTTGTTTAGAAGGTGAGACTCATGCTGAAGCCATTATGCCTTGTATAAGCCCCTTCATTCACAGAGGCTACAAGAAAGCCAGGAAATGGTTTCTCTGTTTAAAGTGACTTTTACCAATAACCCAACATTCCACCATTCGAACCCGACGCAGGCTAATGCGGTGGAAACAGCGATGGCTTTTTTTTTTTTTCTGCTGCTGTTTGTAAACACATACGGTTGTTTCACATATGACATGTCTTCTTCTGTAATCTCTTTTGTAATTCCTTTGCCTTTCAATACGCAGCGCTGGGATCAGAAACTCTGCCACCTTGGGAAGGGGAAGGGAGAGCCCGCGCACAGCGACTCAGCTCCGAAACCTGGCAAACCCAGCAGTACCCGACCAGCACGTAGTTAGATGTGGGACACCATACATTGACATGCAGTGGACTATCCACCAAGACTTCATTGTTGGAGCAGCAAAGGAGAAATTGCACTATTGCACGTTATATTCTATTGTTTACTACGAAATAATGTTTTAGCTTATATTAGTTTTTATTCTCCCTCTTGTTTTCTGCATTTTCTTTTCAGATGTGTGCAAGCTCTGGAAATACATATTTTTTTTTTTTCTGTTACTAAGAACTATAGAAAACTGCCCTTATGAGATGGGGGAAAAATAAGGACCTGTTGAATTTACCATTTTATCTCCTCAGTCTTCTTAGGGAGAAAATTCTGATGCAAGCAGGAATGAGATCTGGCAAAGACTGTCGCTTGAAGTCATGACTCAGACTGGCTTCCCCCTTTCACTCTTTCCTGGTCACTGTTTGCTCAAGCTTACTGTGTTGGGGGGGAGGGTGTTATCTGGTTTTAAATGCATAATTTTTTATTCTGAAATATAATTCTGAAATATATAAAGAAATGATGTTAAGAGAACTGTTTTAATCAGTACACTTTTCTTAAGTTTTCTTATAAATAAACCACTTGTGTAAGCCAAAGTCTAACGTAAAATATTTCCTGCGACAAACACAGTGTGCTTGTGCAGAGGAGACCTGGGTTTTCCAGTGCTCTGGACCTTGCAGGAAAGGTAGTATAGTTCTGTTACCACAGAACGTAATTTATAATATACTTCAATTATAATGGCAGGTTTTTTTTCCCCTTTTCTTTCTTTTCTCTGCTAAGTTGTAGCAGTAGACTGACTTACCAGGCCTGCTTCTCAGTACAGGTCTGCACTTTATCCTTTTGATTTTGTGGTGTTATTCTTAAATCTGTGCCTACATAAACAAGCGTTCAATGCTCAGTAAAATATGTCCAATAAAAGAATTGTAGTTACCAACACAGACCTTATCTGACTTTTGAACCAATGTCATGGTTTTTTATATTACTGTTGAAAATACAAAAAGCAAAAAAAACCCCCTCGTTTTTGTGCTTTTGTAGAATTTTTTGCAGGTAGTTCCCACATGTTTGAATTATCTTCTGTTTTCCTATTCTCCCATGCTCAAAAGAAATTTAAATGGGCTAAATAAAAGAACAGTCCTCTTTGCTGTAGTCTGCAGAGGGGAGCCCACTCTACTTGAGATGCAAATGGCTGCTGCGTTCTCAGCTGTCGGTATGTCCTAAGTGCATTAGGGCTGCCTTTCATTAAGAAAACAATGTTGAATTGTTAGGTAGTTTGAAAATACGATGAGAATAAGTAAACACAGGAATATTGGGGAATATTTTTAATAATGCTCTTTTAAGATTTCAGTTAATCACCAGAGGTCTCAGGGCAAGTTTTCCATTGGGCTACGGAAATTGGATATTGGATATGAAGCAAGTTGAAACATAAAACTGCTTCCTGCAACACTCAACACATGCAACTTAGAATTAGCATTTATGGTGCAAAGATGGGGTTTTTTTAGCTTCCTCAAGTTGTGTTGAGATTTGCCTTGTGCTTCCCCTCACTGTCACCCTGGTCCTGCACTCAGAGCGGATCAGTCTCTGCTAACAGATAGTGTTTAATGCAAATCATATTGTTTGTAAATGTCCTGCTTTCCCATTCATTGTCAACTTAATTCCTCTCTGAAAGTAAGATACTCTTGCTTCATCTTTTAATCACCCTAGCTAGAGTCAAAGGAGAAATAATGCTATCTGGGGACAAAGAAAAGGAAAGAAATAGATCTGCTTCATTTATTGATGAGAACCAGTTTCTGATCAGCTTCAAGTCCTTAATGTTTTATTGCTAGGCTGAAACTCGTGCCCACTCTTCATGTGATCAACAGGCTGATGACCAGAAAGTGAGGCAGCTGTTTTCAGTGTCATTAACTGCTGCTGGTTTGCATTTCCAGTGAGGAGAGGAGGATGTGTTGGCTTCCTCTGCAGGAGAGCAGAAGTGCTAGGGGTGGGTTTGCTCTCTTCACACCATGCCAGCTGGGAGGATTGGTTCCCTGTGTTTCATCCCTCAGCTAAGGGAGCAGTCGAAGAGGTAAGGGGGAGATTGTTGAGATGGGCTCACCTCTGTGAAAGCAAAGTCTCGGCAGCAACAGCCGAGAGCCCCCTCAGATGGCTGAGCCGTCACATCTTGGTCGGGCTGGGGCTGTTAAATTGAGGGGTGTCCCATACAAGTGCTGGCACAGCTGGGAATCCACACAAACCGATGTGCAGCGAGCTGTTCCCTTTAGCTCTCTGGGTCCGAGTTTGATCTTTGAGAGCATCTGTTACTGGAGGAGTATGGTCTGGGAGGAAACCTGCCTCTGCTCACTGCATTTGACCTCAGGTGTCACCAGAGGTGAGAAGCAGCTGTTCCTTTTGTATCCTGCGCTGGTGAGCTTGGTGTTGGTAAGTCACCCTGCAGTTCGTGCAGAGCTCTGTTCTCACCAGAGCCTGGCTCTGTCACACACTTCAGAAAAAAAGACCTTGGGTGGCTGTAGAGCACTGGCTGCGTTGAAGCTTCTACTTCGGGCTTTGGTGGTGCGTCCCTTTTAACTGACTGCCCACGTCCTGGAGGGAATGCTGGTTCCCTCTGTTTCTCAAGCTCTTATAGAACAGGATAGCAATAGTACATAGCTTTTAATCTTCCCTTTTTACCTGCAGTGAAACTACTTGACAGTCATGCTCAATCGCTTATGAAAACTTTTGTAGCTATGGAAAGAGTGCTTTATAAGCATTAAGAGTATTTACCTGTTTAGTTTCAGAACCAGTTTGTTTGGAGGCAGCGCTAAAATCCTATAAAAGGAGAGCAAACAAAACAGCATGTAACAGCCAGCTTGTTAACTGTGTGCAACATGGTTATTTTACTGGGTGATGCACATACCTACGTGTGCACATATGATGAGTGTCATGGCATGTATAGAAGGATTGATTAAAACCATGCCTTTCCCACATCTGGGTTACATTAGTCCAGAGAGAAAATATGCAGCTTAAAAATCTCTGTGGATAATTAGCCTGACGTTGCTTATCAGAAGGCACACTTTGCTAGTACAGCTCAGCAGACGAGAAGGCAGGAGGAATAAACACCAAAGTTGCTTATTTACAAGCAATATCTCTAGTTTCTTGCAAGGGCTGACTCACGGTTTTAATAAATCTGTTCTGTACATATTAGCAATGGCATGAAAATAACAGAGCTTTATTTCAGCCTCAGTATTATTATTTTGATGTATAATTCCTTCTGTTAAATCCAATATTAAGCAGAGTCTACACAGTGAGAACAACTGTCACATTAATGCTAATGAGAAGAGAACAGTTCAGTTGAACAGGGCTGCAGGAACAGCCCGCACTGGTAGCACTTGGCAGCTGGAGGGCCTCCTGCTTTCAGAAAGCCTTTGTTCAGAGAAAAATGGAAAATCAAGATTTTTGGGGGTGTGGTGAGGGGCCAAGTGGAAGATGTCAGCATTTTTAAAGGGAGGATAAGATATCAAACACAGTGTATAATGTGACACAACTGCAATCAGGCTTTTTCTAATAAGATTTTACTGTACCAAGCCTGAGAAAAGTTATCAGTCAAGTGTAATATCAATGATGCGATGAAATATGTCTATTCTGAGTTACAGCCTGGGTGAATCCAGAGCCTGCTGGGCAGAGGTAGGCTGTGAGGGTCCCCACTTTGGGGGCTGCCAGTGCCATTCTCTTGTTTGCCTGCACATTGCTGCTAGTCTGTAAGATGCTAAAGGCTTTGTATATTATAAATTCGGCAGGTAAGTGAATGAGTAAGAATGAATGGACAAATGAACACTGTGTGCTGGGGAAGTAATGCAGCGGGGGACGCTTAAATCTGGGTGTGCTGGAGTGATTTACTGGCTACTATTGTTTCCCTTCTTTCATATGAAATAACCTAAATCTCATACCAGCTGGTAATGTCTGCTCATGTCACTGTTTGACAGTGTTTTCTTCCTACTTGCTGTCTGCTTTTCCAAGTAGCCACCCTCATATCTATCAAAATGATAGCTACAATTTGATGGTGCTGTATGAAACCCTTTTGGATGTCTGTTCCACTTTTTAGAAGCATTTTGCTAAAGCATTTGAGAGCTGGGAACAGTCCAGGAAGGTTGCTAAGCCTATGCTAAGACCTACCCTATGTTCAGCTCTTTTGGAAGAGAAGCCTGATTTCCATCTGATGTAACTGTTTGATGAATTCTACGTGCCCCGTATTTTAAACAACTTAATATGATCATAATCTAAGAATGTTTCTTTGGACTGTTATTATTCTGAAAGTAGTTCTTAGGACTTATTTGATATGCCTTGGTGGTGTGTGGAAGACGGGTGTATGACACTTGCACCTCAATTCCTAAATCAGCTGATGCAGACTCGTTTCATGCTGCTGTAAATTACACTGTTTGGGTTAATCTCCCATTAAATTCCATACTTTTGAGGATAGACTTTAGCTTTTTTACAAAAAAATTTTAGGTAAGACATTAAAAGACCTATCTTCTGCAGTCAGTTAAAGAGTATTGTCTCAATCACTCACTAAAAGAAATGTGCTTGATTGCATGAGTACATTAGCCACAGAGCTTTGAGAGTGAAGCATATTTTTCAGATTAAGAGATTTTTGGAATATATGCTTTCTGTTGGATATAGGAGAAAATTGTGATATGTCTTGAAATGAGGTAGTCCAATCTGAAACTGGAGGAATTAATTATAAGCTAATATATTATTCCAGGCATGCGTGCAACTCCAACAAACACAAATTCAGACCTGCAAGGAAAGTTTGACATTTGCCAATCCATTACTTAAACTAATGTTGTCTATGAAAAAAAGAGAGAAGCTCAGAAGGTAAACACATTTCTTCACCATCTGTAACAAAAAGTGAGTTTCAGCATTGAAGCACATGTGAAACTGGCCATGGCGCTGGGCTATGTCAGGTATGTTTTAGAAGGACTTTCACATGCAGTAAAGTTGTTTCGGTCTTATGTTTTGTGGAAGGGGACTGGTTAATATTTAGCACAGCTCTCCTTCAGGACTCTAAGCTGCACACAAGCTAAGGGCTGGGGGACTAAGGGAGGTTGGGGAGGAGGCGAACGTGTATCTCGGGGTGGGGGGTAGAATCACTTAGGGTGAGTTACATGCTATGCAGGCAACTTGAAGATAAATGGCAGCCAGCTTTGTGTGGGGTAAAAGCTCAGCGTTAAAGTATAATAAAGTAGGGATTTGTTATATCAGCATCTTGGTATATCTTGCTCCTTTCCAGAAAGGCAAACAGTAAGTCAATGTAATCAATGCTGGCACCGCAGCTGCCTCAGACTTCTCTTAGGATCTGCAAGGACTTTTGCCAGAAGGTCTAATATCCTCAATAAACCATGCAGGAGTTTCCTCCATAGGTTGTTCTGCCCACACTGGTCACAGGCAGGAGAGCAGTGGTTGGGGTCTGAGAAGCACAAGTGCTTTCATGGGAAAGCAGCAGGAGTGTGAGCATGGCCACTGCTGGGAGGAGAGGGGAAATGATCGCTACATTCCCAGATTATTTTACTATGACCGGTTTGTCTTTCTCTGCATTTAGGTGTGTAATCAATGTAAAGAAGGACTTAATTTAACAAACCTGTTGCCTCTGTTGCATCAGACCCCAGGCAACATCCCATAGTACCAGGTGCAGTTAAAGTAACACCTGCAGTGTCAAAGAATTTACAGTCTTAATACCGACCTACATTCAAACTTTAGTTGTAGTTTTATAGGAAAGTAACAGAGCAACTGAAACAAGCATGTGCTGACCTATGGTGCTTAAATAAGTAAGCTATTAATCAATGTGGGAAGTGTTTTTTCATAACTATGCAATGATAACAAATGCATTGAAATGGTATTTTTCTGTATTTTCAGACTGTCTTAACAATTAGAAGCACAATTTCTTAGGAGTGATGTTTAGATACCTGGTACGGTGCATTTCCCCATCTTGCAAGACTGTAAAACAGACGGATATGGAAGACTCCAACTCTGGATTTACATTCTGCACCTCCAGGCTTGTGTCCTGTAATGTCTTACTGCTTGCATCATTCCATAAGGAAGGGAGAAGCCCTGGTGACTTTACTGGGGATATTGCCTGCATTGCATTGTACGAGCATGAGCAGCAAAAGTTGAGCCTTCTTGTCAGTAACCTGCACACTCTTCACACCAATTGCTGTGCCATTAAAATTCTTCGATATGAAAAATAGGAATATGCCTGAAACATAAGATATCTTTAGGTTATCTGTCTACCCTTTTTAATACAGCAACTTCTTTAGTATTCACATCCCTTTTCTCAGTGAGAGACAAAAAAATATGCCTGTCAATAATTCTTTGAAAAAAGAGAAGTCACATTTAACCTGTCATTACATGCAAAGTATCACAGCTAATTAAAGCTCTACCCAAAGTGAAGCCAGGGCTGCAGCTGCTGGGGACAGCGTAACATTAAATGCCACCATTTGTGGCCCATCCAGTCATCAGGGAAAGAAAAGGAATAATTGGACAACTTTGGTAAAATGTAGCTGGTATGGTATGGCTGTGGTATCGTCATACCCTGGAACAGAATATACTGATTAGTTTCATTTTTTTGTTTTTAGATGGTGTGTTTAAGCTGTGTGCTTTAATCAGTGGTGAAGATCTGTAGGAATGAGAATGCTCTGCTAGAGGAATTGTAAATGTTTTAGCAAGCTTCCAAATGTCATTCCTGAAAGTTAGCTGGAAAAAAACACCAGTGCTAGTCTCACAGAAAGGCAGCAGTTTCGTTAACAGTTATGTAACTGTTTTTCTTAATTTCTGTAATTCTTACCTTCTGTGCTGAGAGCTGCATTCAGTGTAAAGGATCTCCGTATGAGGACCAGAGCCAGGTAAGAGGTTGAATTAAAAATTTTGCTCTAATTGTATGATGATACTTCTTTTCGTGGCTGACTCTGAAGTGCTGAAATTGCACTTAAAAAATGGTACTTCTACTTTTTCAGGGCCACATCTCTGCTTGCATAGGGATCTACAGGTTGATAATGTAAGCAGAAGTTCTGGTTGACACAATAAATGTTTTGTAGGAGATACAGGACTCCTCAATTCAGAGCACTGAAAACCAGTTTCCTTGTGGCTATTTAAAATAGCTTGTGTCTGTACTTCTCCAAGCGCAAATACTGATTTTTCCGTGAAATTCGCACAGAAGTGTAAAGCATATGCTTAGCAACTTTCAAATCCAGCTCTGCATTAACACGTGGCAACAAAATCACAGTGAACTCCTGCTTTTAAGCTTGTACTGAACTTTGGAGACTTTTATCTGTTCTTGGGTCAGTAGATCTTTGTTTCCACATTTTTGAGGGGTAATGTAAAGTTTCCTCATAAGAAAGTGCTGATGGTAGAGCATTATGCTGGAGGTTCTCATATAGGAGTTTGCTGAGAATAGAAAATTTTGTGGAGATTTTAATCCAGGAATTTGTTTGTTGTGTAGCTTTATTGTAAGAGGAATGATGAGTTTCAAGGTGCAGCACGGAAAAGACGATGGTAATTTATTGTGAATTTATGATGAAAACAGGGCACTTTGTAGGTGCACCATAGAGGGCAACAATGAGATTTGTTGTCCAGTGAAACCGGTATGGGAAGTTAATCCAAAGCGGGCCAAAGAGGACTATGCCTCAGCAATGTGTTTCCCAGCATCTCAGATGGTTACAAGCTTGAACCTCAAAAGACTCAAGACAATGTGAAATCATTGAAGAAAAATGTGGTCCTAAACCTGTATTAAACAATAGGATACTGTTTTTTTCTCCAGAGAAAATTTCAGTAGAAGTGGATCAACAGAGACACATAGTATTGAAGTTGGTTAATTAGTGCGACGATTTATTATGGAAAGTGATGGGTCTCAACTTCTTTAACTTGGTTGGCATCGCATCACCAGAATTAGGTAATGACACTGCGCTCCAGAAAACACAGTTTAAGGTTCTTCAGTGCTCTCATTACTCAGGTGGGTTTCAGACCAGGATCTAAAGGAACTAAATAAATGCAATGAGCTTTTATTACATTCAGAGCTTAATTTATGGTTACTTTCTATTTAATTTTGAAGTGGTACATCCTAGTGATATGATAAATATAGTGCCGGTGCTGTGTTAAAATATACTCATTTGTTGGAAAAAGTAAAGTTGTGGGTAAGGAGCCAAGCAAAAACTAACAATAGCGACTCTCTTCAGTAAAATTAGAAAACTTTATTCCTGGCTTACAGTTATCCCTGATAAAGTGGCTAAACAGAGATGCAGGAGCTATCCTTGCAGGGCCATGACAGGTCTAGGATGATTTTGAGTAGATTACCTGCAGGATGTGGGATATATTGGGGACTATGTGCCAGCACTTAGTTTGTATTGCAAGGAATAGGAGCATGCGAGAAACTAAGTGCCGGCCCATAATTAAGCTTTTTCATACTCTCAGAGACTGAGTAGCTCCATTAGTTGCTATGGTTTTACCATAGCTGAGCATATGCAGAATTACAATACAGAAATCTAACAAGGAACCAAACATTTGGCTAACTAGAACAATAGCGATTTCATGAATTCCTTTCTGGAAGAAAAGGCCGCTTGCTTGTTGTGCAAAGCTTCCATGAGAAATGGTATAGTTCTGCAAACGTGGCTGCACCACATACTTTGAAGCTGCTGGTGGTCTACACCCTGTGGATCACTGGCTGGGCTCACAGCAACAGCTCTGCCCCCTCTGTCAGAGGAAGTCTATCAGGAGCCCGTAATGTGCAGGCATTGGACACCAAGGCAAGCATCCTGTATGGGTGCTGTGTTCAGACACTGTGTTTTTTCAATATTCAAAAATACACTGCATGCTGCACGGCACTTCGCACAATTGCAAGGATGGATATTTTTTTAATGTGCTCTAGTGTTTAACCACCCTCATGGTCAAAACACTTTTCCTTCTATGTTTTGTATACATTATTATATGTGGTCTTTTAAGGCCTGCTAAAGGCTACATTTCATCTTAGTGCTGCAGTGATCTCCGTGGGAGGGAAGAAATAGCTGAAGTGTTGACCAGAACAGAGTTGCTTTCTGTCGTGGTTTAACCCCAGCCAGCAACTAAGCACCACGCAGCTGCTCACTCACTTCCCCCCCATCCAGTGGGATGGGGGAGAAAATCCAGAAAAGAAGTAAAACTCGTGGGCTGAGATAAGAACAGTTTAATACGGTTTAATAGAACAGAAAAGAAGAAACTAATAATGATAATGATAACACTAATAAAATGACAACAGTAGTAATAAAAGGATTGGAATGTACAAATGATGCGCAGGGCAATTGCTCACCACCCGTCGATCGACACCCAGCCAGTCCCCAAGCGGCGATTCCCCACCCCCATTCCCCCCAGTTCCTAAACTAGATGGGACGTCACAGGGTATGGAATACACCGTTGGCCAGTTTGGGTCAGGTGCCCTGGCTGTGTCCTGTGCCAACTTCTTGTGTCCCTCCAGCTTTCTCACTGGCTGGGCATGAGAAGCTGAAAAATCCTTGACTATAGTCTAAACACTGCTGAGCAACAACTGAAAACATCAGTGTTATCAACATTCTTCACATACTGAACTCAAAACATAGCACTGTACCAGCTACTAGGAAGACAGTTAACTCTATCCCAGCTGAAACCAGGACACTTTCCTTCATCAAGTGCTTTATGATCTCTGTTCCCTGAGAACTGGAAGCTGGCTGTCAGTGACAGCAGCCCTGCAGAGGAAAAGTCTCAAACTGTGGCCTAGGCCTTGCATCTTTCCTGCTCTTTTGCTGTTGAAGCTCGAAGGATTCATTCAAAGTGTCATCATACGTCAACAGCGGGGGGGGACTGCAAAGTTTAGGCGTATATCTCTTCTTGACGTGACTCTCTTGGTTAATTCCTGCCTGTGAATAATAATCATCCCATGGGGAACGCATCGCTGTGAGCTCCATCTCCTACTGTAATTCACCATGTACCAGGTAAGATTTACACAACTGCACAAAAGGAAATCACCAGTCCTCTTTCCTCTGTCCATCCATTTCACATCTTGACTGTCAGCCCCAGCTAGGGTGCTCACAGCACTTAATGAGCAATTGCTGCCATCGTTACTGTTAAATAACTTTTTTTAAATTTTTTTGATGCCTCCAAAAGTGCCTTTTGTAAAAGACTTATCAGAGCTCCTTAATGCTTCTCAAAGCCTCTTCTTAAGTAAAAAAAGTAAGCTCTGGGCAGTGATTTTATCTCCACAATGTAGTTAGCATTTCTGACCTCTCCCCCCCCGGCTTACAGAGGATCATGAAATATCAGACTCATTTAGAGGCCAGGACAAGAGATTTTATTTGACCTTTGAACTTAAATGAGGAGATGCAGAAGACCTCATGAAGCTTTCCTGGGTGCTTCTTAAATTTTTTAATTACTGCTTATCCATTACGACCCCTGCGCCTAGAGTAGATATATTTTGAGGGTTAACAGCTGACAGCAGGACATTAACTGCCTCTGAGTGGAGCAAGTGTGTTATTAGGTATGGTTCAGATGTTGCAGATTTAATAATGCACTTAATATCATAAAGATGATGCTGATTTCAGTTCTGCAAGAAAGACTCTCTTAGGACATTGTCCACTGTTGAATGCCGCAGGGGTGTGAGGATGGATTTTTAGAGAGGAAGAGTAGAACTTTGCAGACGAGGCTCCACCAGCTGCCACCGGATGATGCTGTTCCCAAGGAAAAACTAAGAGGGAAGCTCTGGGTGCCAACCAGCATAATGCATGCATGAGTCCAGTGAGGAGAGGGACAGAGTGACACTGGCCAGAACATGTCCCTGTCTTCCCAAGGCAGTGGCGGCATACATGGAGGAGCCCACAGGTGCCTCTGCCACGTGGCAGGCACTGCAACAGGAGAGCCTCTGCAGGGAGAGATACCAAGTGCTAAGGACTTGACCTTGTGCTGTGCTTGTTTACCATCCAGCCTCTACTCCGGACTACCTCCAGTCTGCTCCTGCACTCTCAGCTCACCTTGGTGATAGGAGCAGAATAGCCATTTGAGTTTCATCCCACAACAGTCCATTGTCAGTGCCTCGACGGTGCTTTGCAATGAGAATTGAAGTGCAAGAGTTTGGGAAAACTACAGGGTTGGCTTCAGAAGTGGGAGCAAGAGAGGTGGGTGCTCCATGAATCTGTCTTGGCGTTGCTGCTCTGCCTCCTCCAGGTGTTTCAGCCTTGCATGGTAACTTTCCCTCCTCTTCAAGATGGCTCTGCATGCTACTGTTTTTCTAAATCATCAGTAGAGAAAAACATGTTTGTATTTGTTAAATCATGCATATACGGGACAAAGCGAACCTCTCACGCACAGAGCATGAATGAATATATTTTTAGGAAGTCTTGTGGCTTAGTTTTCAATTTTTTTTAACCGTGGTACTCCCTTATTTCCCCTTGCTCCTTAGCAGGTGTTTTCACCACTTAGCCATTATTACTGGAATGCACTTTCTAGAGGAGTCCAAAATGTGAACATCGTCCAGCAGGTGAAAGAATTGTTTCAGAGATTTGCTGATCATGCTAGCACTAAGATAAAAAACAAGGTAAATTCACATTCCTGATCACATTTCCTATTTACGTATCTGGCCTATGAGTGTAGGTGTCGCAGAGATGCAGAGAACATCTTTATGACTGAGTAGGAACTTTTTTCATATAGATTATGAGTGAAGATGAAGACACTTCTTAAAAGAAAACGGTGAGCTTTTTGTTACTGTTGCTCAGTATATTTCACATTATCACGGCTCTCTGCAAATTTTCCTCCCCAGTACGCTTACTGATGTGATGTGCTTCAGGTGTCCCTCTATTTATGTGGCTCTCTCCTTTGTCTCTGTGGTTTGAGGACATCTTCTACACCAGTAGGCTGCCTTGCCACCTCACCACCACCACCAGTCAAGACCAGAGCAGTGTTTAGAGCAAACGGAAATTTACTTGTCCTGTTATTGTAGTTGCCAAAGCCACTTAAAAATTTTGTTCTAGCAGCTTTACTATTAGAAACAGCACACTCTCTATTTCGGGACACAGGAAATTAAAAATTAACTGACCTCAGTGTGTTACCTGCAACCACCTCCTCTTGCTCCCACCCTTCGGCTTCTGAATCACAGACAATATTCCGGTTTGTGTCTTCTGACATCTCAACAAATTATCTTCCTTATTTTTATTTCTAATATATTATTTATGCATCTGTAAGATATTTAAAATACTGACACTGCTCAGCTGTACTTCGTGTGTGAGGAAACGTAAGACTAAACACTTAAGAGTTGTTATTCAAAACCAAAATTCATGTTCTTGTAGCGCCATCTATCACCAAGGCTTTGTACCTGCACTTGGCAATGTTGCATTTTATTTTTAGAGAAGTAACATACTCTTGCAGTGCCTAAAAATTACTTCGGGGGGAGAATAAAAAGGTTGCATAGGTCTTATTTTGCAGGGTGTTGGATAATACTGCGTCCACCTGCATACACAGCAAGTCACAGTTCGGTGAAGCTTATCTGTGCAACGTATGTGGAGACCAGACTCAAATTGGACTATGGGGGTGCAGCAAAGAAACCGGAGACTTATTTTGGCTTCTTCAGGAAGTGGGAGCTCTCCACCTTTCCTTACCAATCTAAGGCTAGAGGTGGATGGAGACTAACAACAGAGACTGAGCTGTGTTCATGACATCAGTACAGTGCCCTCCGTAGCTGTATCCAGAGAATAATAATAAAAAAAAAGACATTTGGGTGGTCACGCAGCAAAGAGTTCCTGCTCCTTGTACAGTTTTTTTATCTATATATTCAGTTCCAGGCTCAGGTTTGTTCTTATTTTCTCCAAATTTTTATACCACTTGACTGCTGTTCTCTGAGCATGTGTCTGAAGTTTCCAGGGGAGGTGGCCCGGTGTACAGGGAAGTGGGGAACAGGCTTCAGAGGGATCTCTCTGTAACTGCATTGCTCTGCTGCACAAAGCTGAGCCATTTCTTTCCCCTTCTCCCACTTCATTGCATCTCCTTGGAGCTAGGAGACAGGCAGCCACAGGCAGAGCAGCCTGCTTTTCCTGTGCACGGCACAGAGATGTCTGAATCGCTGTGGACAGCCTTCTCCATCAGAGGCAAAGCCTGTCCCAGCTGTTAGCAGAGAAGGGTCACCTCGTGAGGAAAGGAAGCAAAGCTTTTAAAACCTATGCATATGATGGAAATACTAAATATGTCATGCATTTCCCAGCTGAGCAACGCTTCTAAACACATACTGAGTTTAAGCAGCTTAATGACATACTTCCCAATGTGCATGGCAGAGTAGGAATTACATAAATAGAAGTCTGCCCTTGAGTGCTTATCATATATTACTGGAAGGCCCACAGATAGCATGATGTCATTGGCAAAAAAGAACCAGAACAGAAAAATGGCTTATAAGCAAATATTAATTATCCCTGGCAGTGAATAAATATTGTGGGCTTTGCTACAACAGCCTCCCTTTTTTCCTGTGCAGCTGACTGCAGCATTAAATGCAACAAGAAATGCTTAGCTTTGCTTGAGAGGGATGGTCCTGAGGGATGACCGAAGGCCGTTGCAGTGATTTGGGCACTCACTGCAGTCGTGCCTGTCACCACAGGGCAGCACACACTTCTGAGCTACGCAGCTGCCAGCTTGCAGCCACTCAGCACTTTCGGGCTCTGCTCCCAAAGCTGCAGAGGAAGCTGTGATTTGTTCCACTCTGGAAAACAGTTATTGAAAATGCGAGGACACAATGAATATCCAGGCATCCCCAGTTCAAAAGAATAAACTAAATCCCCACATTAACAAAATGTGTACTGTTTGCAGTTTAATGAACATATCTCCCCCATAAATTGTATGCTATACAGATTAAATTATGTACACCTCTATTACAGACTAATCAGTGCTATGTACAGACAGAGCATAATAAATTATGTATCTTCCCTTAATACTGTGTGAATAATGAAATGTATTGATTTCATTTGGACCTGAGTTCAAGAGAGCATTCAAATATGTTTCTATTTTTAAATCCACAAATCATCATAATGGGACTGTTCAGGTGCTTTCAGTTAGATATATAGTAAAAAACCTTGCTGAATTTGAGCCACAATCATAATAAGGTTAATATTTTGAACCAGTGCCCAAGGAAGCCAATGAAAGCTTTCATCAGTTTTACTAGGTTCTTGGAGTAGGATCCATTTTTTTTATATATGTGTGCATATATATAATGAATAAAATTCAAGGTAGAGCTCCACTGAGAAATCAGAGTCTGTGTGAGCGTGAAGTCACCTTACATCATTATGAATTTCAGTAGCAATTTGAGAAATAAAAGCAAACTATCGCAAATGCCACTGCAGCTAATTACTCATTCCTTTATTGCCCAGGACATGCCGCGCTGAAGGGTGAATGCCCCCCACCTGCATCAGTGAGGCAGCATCCTTTGGGTAACAGAATTTAAA
This sequence comes from Buteo buteo, assembly GCF_964188355.1. Lineage (NCBI taxonomy): Eukaryota > Metazoa > Chordata > Aves > Accipitriformes > Accipitridae > Buteo > Buteo buteo. Next base: position 16,358,563 of record NC_134175.1, on the reverse strand, counting down.
TGTCACCGGCAGACTCAGGGCCCTGACCGAACAGGACAGATGAGCTTAGCCTGTACCAGCCGGTAATGTTAGGACTTCCAACTCTTTCCCTGCACAGATGTCCTTGCTGCTGGTGAATGAGTTCAAGTACCGTAACAATTTATATTTTCTTATCCCAAGCTTGCACGTTTCAACTACATGCTTTCTCTTCTCTAAGACAACTGCTGAGATACATTTATGTCTTTAATGGAGAGGTCAGAAAGGATCAGTAAGCCTGATCAAGAAAACGGTTCATTAAATATGTCATATAATTTGGCCCTGATGGTAATACTAAGGAAGATTACTCTCTAGAATGAATCTGCCATAGAAATATTAGCACACACCATATTTTCTTGGTTTTGTAGAAAAAAATGAAGTCACAACACTGCTTTGAGCCTTGCATTTCTTCCCCAGGGCATATGCAAAATGTCACTCTGGAGAATGTGTCTACAGTAAAATTAGCGTCTGTAGAAAAAGATAAAAGAGGCCCAGGCTGCTGCTTTGCACAGAGCTCTCAGCGCAGCCAAGGAGGCATCTCACAGCCCCGTGCTATTTGCTGGGAGGATACGGCTCTTTCTTGTGTGCTGTGCACAGAAGCTCGTTACTTTGTGCAGGAAAGGACCAAACAGAGAACATAAAGGTATAACCTGAGATCTCACTGAACTGATTTCCACTAAATAATGATTTCCTTTCTTGCCCTTTTTCTCTCTGTCTCCAGGACAGAGGCAAAGCTGGTGATTTTTTCTTTAGTATTTGCAAACTGCAGGATGACTGTACCTTAGCCTTTTGTGGGCAAGTAGTAATAATGGTTACTATTTCCCTCTAAAAGCATCCTACGTGAACTGGCTCTTCCAAAAGTAAATTAAATAGCCAGTGGCTTATTGCCTTATGATTACTACCATTATTTATTAATAGCAAGCTGTGTTGGGCTTTTGCTTATTTTAAAACCCAGCATTCATAGTTGAGTCTGTATGTTGGCTCATGCATTAATATGGATGCAAATATTGAGCCATTCTGGGTAAAAAAAAAAAAACAAAACACCACTAATATTGCTGTGCTTCCAGAAGGCATTTTTGCAGTGAACTGAGGAAATCAGCTCAAACATTTTCTACGGTACTAACGATTAGGAGTTGATTGGTTTTTCTGGCTGCTGTAAGAGTCAAGTTATGTTGGGGTGGCTTGTTTTGTGTTAGGAAAATGTAATTTTTAAATTGTGGCCATCAAATTCTGAACTTCTGATGGGTCCCAACCCTTTGCCTCAAACTCTGCCTTTGTATTACTCACCTATAACTTCTCAGATCCAGAAATAATCAAACTACTGATACTAAATGTTTTTTAGTTGGATGGGCCATATTAATGTGATTTAAATGAAAATACAGCAATGTTTAACCTATTTCCTCTTCCGCATTCTTTTTACTTTCTAAGAAAACATAGAGAGCACTATTTATCATCTCATCTGGAAGGGGAAGAAAGCCAAGTGAATTATTTTTCACTTACATGGAAGGGTTTAGAGTTTGTGGAATTCACTGACCAGCAAAAATCTAGCAGATCCCCAAATCAATCCACAGCTTTCTTCATTTCAGTTCTGTAGATTAAAAATATTTGGTTTAGATTTTAAGGATTTATTTCATATGTGAATAGCTGTTAAACATCCTGCAGGAGAAAAATCTAAGCTGTCCATTTGTAGGTCCAGTCATTTTTATGGGGGCAAAATAGAAACACCTGTAAGCAAGCCAATATTTAATTGTATGATCTAGTGGCATCAAAATTTAGTTATAGCTCCATTTAATAAAATAAAGCTGGACACTTATATGATAATTCTAAAAGGAGATCACACCACACCTTAAGACTGTCACTTTACTTTGTGAAATGAGTCAAGAGCCTTGCACATTTATGGTACAAATGCCCTTTTATTTTTGCTCTGAGGTTATTAGTTGAAAATATGGTGAGAAATGGTTAAAGTTGATGCTTTCTTTAAATCACAATTTCTTTATGGTGTCTCTTCTAACAAAAGAATTGCTGTGGCTGTTTCAGACAACATAGAAAGTACTACATGCTTAGGGAAAGAGTAGGAGAATCAAAGAGAGCTTGTGGTACTACCTTGCAGAAGCTGCCTGCTCATATGCCTGGGAGTGAGCTGTCTGACCCCCAGCCTTCAGTAGTTGCCAATGCCCATGAAATTGTCTCAATCTTCTTTGAGACCATGTAGGTTTTTTGCGTTCACGGAATCCTGTCAGTGAGTTCTGCAAATCAGCTCCATCTGTTCCAATAAAGATGTCTCCTGCTAGGCAGAGAATAGTGTGAGGCTAATCTCCCTGGTAAAACCTGTGTAAATTGTGACTCAAAGCAGGGAGAGCTGCCCAGTCGTTAGTGATAATGCTAGTTCTGAAATTAGGGCTTAAGACGCGAGCATTACTTGTCTATTAATGAGAGGATTTGTGATTTCCAGAGCAAGAATTATTAACTCTGATTTCATGGCTGAGAAGGTGCGAGGAACAAAAATTAGTTCTAGCAACTAATAAAACACATGCTCTTATGGCATTGGGCTGGAAACATCTCTTGTTCTGTGTCTGATACCAAGTTTCTGTGCAAACTTGATGTGCCCACCCATCTCCATCCAAAAAGAAGATAGAAATGTTAGTATTGACCTAAAAAAGACAGAGCTTCCAGTGGATGGGGGCAGACTGCCTGGTACACTTCGATGCTTTTGTGTTCACAGCAGCTTTGGAGGACAAGGCAGTGGCTCAGTAGACCCTCGCTTCCAGCATGGCATCTTAACTACTGAGGTTCTCTATCTCTCCAACCAGGCCTTTCCTATGGCATGACTGTGGCGTGAGGCTTAATGCATTAGACTGCTGTGCAGAAGCAGCTGGAATATCGCAGTGCTGCAGTTGTATTTCATGATGCATGTACTTTTCTTCAGGAATGCTGCCAAATGGCATTCTATTCCTACCTCAGAGACCTCTGCAGAGGAAAAAAGTGAGTTTCAGTGCTTTTTTGGCCAAAAAAACCCTGCAGCACTTTATACGGTTTGACCAGGCTGGAACCAAGGCCTGGGTTGGAGCAAAGCACTGCCGTGGGGGCTGACATTGTTCATGTTTGGAGTCAGGGCTTTAGCAAGTGGCTCTGACAAGAATGAGGAGAAGTGGTGCTTCCCCAGCCAGCTCCCCAGGACCAAATGACAGAATTTCAGTCTGATCCCCCTGCCCCATGTCCACAGGAAGAGACAGCTTCCTTTTAAATGTTTGTTTATGTTAACACAGAGGGGTTTTTAACTCGTCCTTGTTATTCCTCTTTAGCCTCCAAATCAGTTGTGGCAGTTCTAGGACCACTTGTGGTTGGATCAGGATTTTTCTCCTATTTTGAGTGTTAGAAAAACTTTCCCATCTGCATTTCTTTAACCTCACTGATGCTCTTCCAGTTTTTTTTTCCCAGCAAATGGAAGGCCATAAAGTCCCAGCCGTGCAGATCATTTTTCTATGTTTGTTTCTCAGTCACTCTGAGTGTAGACCTATTTTTCTAAACTCAGCTGCTGATTTTGATTTCTTTTGGTGTTGACGTAAGCTCACTGAAGGCCGTAGAGGTTTTCCCAGCTTGGTTAACACACCTATCTTCAAAGTATTCCCTTTCTCCTGAATTGCCACTGCATATTCCTGCACAATAATTTGCCCTTGCCACATCACTTGGACTTCCCAGCTGATATTATTGTTGCTCAGCTGTAAGAGCCTGAGCCATAGTGGAGTGGGCACTGAAGCATTTTAAATACGACAAGACCCAAAGGATGGTCATCAATGTATGTGCAGGAATATTACATGTCCCTAATGCTGAAGTTTTAGGGACTGTGACTGTTAGCTTTTAGCTTACACGGCTCTGGTTGTTACTAGCTCAGCTTTTCCTGAAGGTGCTTGTTTGCAAGCTGTGGCCACAGACACTGATTTTATGGAATGTATGTTTGGGTGGAATTATTGAATGAGGGCCATTAAAAGAGGGCAATGGTGAGGAGAGGAGCTCCTTGAGGGTTTCTGTGATTAAATACTCTGATTGCCAGTGTTAAGCCCTAGTTAGTACAATCGGGTTATGTATGTGATGCATTATCAAAGTGAACTGCAGAACTGGCCATATAGTATATGTAAGTATTGATCTGTGTCCACAACAGGGACGCCTTTCACCTTTTCCCTGCCAGCTTGCATAGGTGACATGTTTATATCGCTACAAACTGCGATTGCATTTTTTGCAGTTTCATGACAATTAATGCCACCGATTGCCCAGGAGACATCTTTGATTCCCACAGCACCTACACAGGAAAAACAAAAATGCTGTGCTTCTAGCAACATAAATTAATAGTCCGGAGGTGAGCACTCAGCTCAACAGCTGAATCTAATAGCAACTCATCTGAATGCAGGAGAAAGTTTCTCTGAACCTCCAGCAGAATCTGGTTAGGACTCCCGCTTCCCCTCTGTGGTGACTATGGCAGAGGTTTGTGTGGAAAGTTAGCCTGGGGAAAGCTTTTCTTCAGCTTGAGCTGCCTTCACCGCGAGTCAGCAGTGGGAAATGAAGATAAGAGCCAGCAGCTTGACAGTGCTGGACCATCCCCAGAGCAAGGCCACAAAGAGAGACTAGAGTAGCTTCATGCTTAGGGAGCTTCCTTGGACTAACTTGCTCTGTTGGTGCACAGCCAGGCCAAGAGGACCTACAGGAAGGGCAAGGATTGCAGTTTTTGCTTTCTATTTATCTTCTGTGTCTCCAAAGATAGCTGTCGGCATTTCTGTTACAGATGTGACCCTGGGGAGGCACCGCAGTTGACCACAGAACAGGTCAACTCCATTTTCTTTGTTTTATGGCAGGGAAACAACATGAATAAAACCTTATTGGTTAAGAAGAGAGGAGTTCACTATAAAAAATTGTGCACTGGACTTCTGGTTCATATACAGTGACACAGCCCTACTGAGAAAAGGTACACCGAGGACAACCTCACATTGTTGTTACTTTTTGGTTAACAGCTACCATCTATGTAAGGAACAAAGCTCCCTGGTGAAAGTGTTAGTGCTTTTTGGCCCCCAACCTCAAAAGCAAGAAAAGCTCTCAGGGAAACACATGGCGATGTGATATAGAGAAGGAACTGCTAATTGCTTAATGATTGTCTCTCTGTAACTTTACATACCAAAGACTGGTGTTTGTCAAGGATTAAGCCTGTCAGAGACTGGTACTTGGGAGTGATGAGCAAGAAGGAACCATGAACAATCACAAAACTTAAATGTTTGATGAACTTACAATCTTGTCGAGAAGGCACAAGTAGAGGCCTTGCTTGAATAGATAGGGCCAGAAAAGAGAAGAACTCCTGCCTTTGTTCTCGTCCTTGTAGATAATTTAGCTTAAACTAACCATATGGTTCTACACCACTAATGAAAACTTAGATAATAAGAGCACTAACAAGCACTGATGTACCAAAATAAGTAAAAGACCATACTGCGCAGAATCACCTGAGGAGGGTCAAATAGCGGACAAGTGAGGAAGACTATGGAAGACCACCAGAGGACTCCTGAAGACCACCAGAGACCTTCAATGCGCCTGCGTAAAGGACATTTGCATATGCTAATAGTTTCCCAGAAAACTAATCAATATGTATAACATTTCTCGGAAATCTAGTGAATATGTCTGTAGAACATGTACTTAACCTGCACAATTAGACCTGACGGTGTGCACGATAGGTGGAGCGATCCCCGTTGCATCCAGCGCTGCCAATAAAGAATACCTACTTAATAGTTAATCAAACTATTGAGTTAATTTCTTTGAATCAGATGTGCCTAATCTTTGTAGAGCTCCCTTTGAAACAACAGGGCAAACCCCAGAAACTCAGAATCAAGCGGGACAGCTTTGTGTTATTGCATAATAAGGTACTGCATTCAAGTATGGGAATTCAGCTCATGGGGATTTGTGCGATATAGATGTGTAATTTATGGAATTGTTCTAACACCAATAAAAAAGCATAAGTTTGAAAATATCCTGGATCACTGTTGAGGTTTTTTACTTGGTGTCCTGTGTATTCACTTGCCTGTCACTTCTAAACCTGTTCTGCCACTCACTTAGCAGTGGAGTTGTGCCCAGGTAAAGGCGTTACATGTGTACTAGCTAAATATTAGTTTTATAATGCATGTCCATTTCTTTGTCCCAGGGTATTGCTCAAAGCAAGTTATTCTGCTGCATTATGTTTTTTATTGATCACTCATTTTTGCCTTTTAACCTTTTTGTTTTTCTTTTTTGTGGCTCTTGCAGAAAGTGATGCCAGGCCATTAAGAAACTGAATTATTAAACCTTCATATTGATTTTTCTTGAGTATATAGCTGATGTTATCATGTAGGGACCCTTGTCTTGAACCATGCAGAAGGGGTTTTGCTAGCTGCTTGACAGCTCTTCCCACTCATTTGCTTTGTTACCTTCCCTCTCTTTACTACCCCATCACTTCCAAAAGGAGGGGAGTCTGAAAACCATTATGTTGAGTCATTTCGTTTCCCTGTCAGGGTCTTTTTGCTAAACGCTACACAAATGGTGGGATTTTTCTTTCTTTTCTCTCCAGAGGTAAACAAACAGATCAGCAAATGCTAATGTGCTCGGTGGTGACACCACGGTATCCATGGCAACGCACCAGCCTGCGCAAGCATCCACAGACACTTCGAAAATGAGAAATACCAAGTGATGACAAGGAGTCGCTTCAGATAATGGATGTTTATAAATGTCGCAAGCACTGAAATACTTCTGTGTCCCCCGGTCAGCTCCTTGATTATAACATGCTTTACATTTCCCTTGCAGTTTCTTTGTCAGAACACAAGATTCAATGAAGAATTATACTTGTTTTGATTTTTTTTTTCTGCATTTAGATCACTGGCTGAGGTACCTTATGGGATTGAGCACCCCCAGCTCCTCTGTTGACTTTCCTCTTTGAGCTGGTTGGAGTACAGGTTCTGCAACTGATAAAATCCAAAGTTGTAATTGAAAAAATAAGTGGCCTACGTCAGCCCAGCTAACAGATGTAGTTCTGTGACTGCTAGGCTGAGGGTGATTTGCCCATCGCATTGCATGAACTACTGCTTTCCTGTAGTGACAACAGATTTAATAAGATCTAATCAACCATTTTGGGGGGAATATTTTTACATAAGTTCACCCATCTGCTGGTACGGCAGAGACTATGCCACTGTGTTTACAGCCACTAAGCTTCACTGATCTCACAGGTTCTTCATCTCTGCTTTCAGGAGATAACATTCTGGCGCTCAGAGTGCATTTCTGAAACTGATTGCAGCAAATGTATCAGTTCATTATGACGTGCGGAAAACAGACTCCACAATCGGTGAGATTGTAAAGTAGGTATGTTCATTCAGCACTGGGCAGCATGAGGGGTAGTCCCACCAAAGTCGTGCGCGCCTGATTTGGCAGTTCACTTTAAATTTATACAGTCAAGTGTTACATATACATAGAGTTTTGCAATACACCTATACATAGGCATTACCTATCCCCGCTTCATATTAAAATTAGCTCTAGGAAGTCATTTCCATAGTCTCTTCTCAACTGCACTTGCGCAGTGCCTCCTTATGGTGGTCATCTGGTGGTCGTGAAGATGAAGGCTGTATGTCTTCTTCACGGTGAACTCTTAACCTTCTGTCCCTGCCCAGACGCCGTTGTCCCTTGGCATTTGTCCAAATCACAAGGTCGGTCTTGGCTGGTTCTTGGAGTCACTGCTGCTTCTTATCAGGGACTATCTCCTGTCCCAGTCAGCCTCAACAATGCAAACGTTAAACATCACTTCTCATCCCCTTGGGCCATGTCTACCTCTATTGAAACTTCTTTAACTGCATTATAAGCTAGATAATTATTAAACAATTCCTATCTACATTCATATATCTACTATATCTACTAAGGTTCCTTTGGTTCCCCATCTCAATTAGACTGGGCGCTTACATACAAAAACATCTGTAATTCAAGTTGGGCAACTGCACGTGGAGTACTGATTTGTGCAGCTAGATAACCGTGGGTAAATATATGGGCATAAGCTAGCGTGAATTTATAGATGTCATGTATGTGCTACCCCTCAGAACCCCACCGCTCCTCTTTCACGTGCAAAACAAACTATCAGAGAGTCACATGCTGAAAATGACACTGGATGAGGAGCAGTTTTATAATACAGCAAACGAACAGGTAGTCTTCAGGCATTCAGGACCACCTTCCTCAGGCTGGGAAAGTGTTTCTGCTGCAGTAACAGGTGATGGGTATGCTCATCTGATGAAGCTGAGGCCATTGTCAAACCTAGACTGGACCACTACATTCGTTGTTGGCACAAAACCTGAGTATGAGGCTGATTTTAAATGGCCATGTGTCGTGGTTTCAGCCCAGCTGGTAACAAAGGACCACGCAGCCCCTTGCTCACTCCTCCCCACCCCCTCTCCGGTGGGATGGAGAGAAGAATCAGAAAGGAGAAAAGAAAAAATACCCAGAACCTAGTGGGTTGAGATAAGGACAATTTACTGGGACAACACAAAAAGAGAAGTTACAACGGTACTAATAAAAGAATATACAAAACGAGTGATGCACAGTGCAACTGCTCACCACCCGGAACCCGACGCTCCACAACTTCCCCCACCAAAAACCAAGAGCTTCCCCCCAGCCCAGCTCCTTGGCTAGTTCAGGTCAGCTGTCCTGGCTGTGCCCTCTCCCAGGTTCCTGTGAAAATTAACTCTATCCCAGCTGAACCCAGGACTCCATGGGAAAGAGCCCACGAACCTTGATGCTTAACCTCAAGCCACAGTTTTGGTGAGAAAATAGTCCCTCAGTCTGTCTGCAATGTTTCCTTGTTGTGGGTTTGTGTGGCGAGGGTTTTTTTGGTAGCGAGGGATGGGCTGCAGGGGTGACTCCTGTGAGAAGCTGCTCGAAGCTCCCCCAGCTCCAGGTCAGACCCCCCTCTCGCCCAGGCCGACCCCATTGATATAGAGAAGGAACTGCTAATTGCTTAATGATTGTCTCTCTGTAACTTTACATACCAAAGACTGGTGTTTGTCAAGGATTAAACCTGTCAGAGACTGGTACTTGGGAGTGATGAGCAAGAAGGAACCACGAACAATCACAAAACTTAATTAAATGTTTGATGAACTTACAATCTTGTCGAGAAGGCACAAGTAGAGGCCTTGCTTGAATAGATAGGGCCAGAAAAGAGAAGAACTCCTGCCTTTGTTCTCGTCCTTGTAGATAATTTAGCTTAAACTAACCATATGGTTCTACACCACTAATGAAAACTTAGATAATAAGAGCACTAACAAGCACTGATGTACCAAAATAAGTAAAAGACCATACTGCGCAGAATCACCTGAGGAGGGTCAAATAGCGGACAAGTGAGGAAGACTATGGAAGACCACCAGAGGACTCCTGAAGACCACCAGAGACCTTCAATGCGCCTGCGTAAAGGACATTTGCATATGCTAATAGTTTCCCAGAAAACTAATCAATATGTATAACATTTCTCGGAAATCTAGTGAATATGTCTGTAGAACATGTACTTAACCTGCACAATTAGACCTGACGGTGTGCACGATAGGTGGAGCGATCCCCGTTGCATCCAGTGCTGCCAATAAAGAATACCTACTTAATAGTTAATCAAACTATTGGGTTAATTTCTTTGAATCAATCTGGCACCCCAGATGGGACCTGCTCTGCTCAGCTGCAGGACCCGCTGAGAACAGGACTCCCTAGAGTACCCCAGGGATTTCCCGGAGGGACTCCTCACCTCAATCGGATCACTGCGGGAGCAGACAAGGACACCATCTAAAGGAGTAAAGGTATTCTTTAATCTTTTATGTCTATTTTATTTTTGGGACCGGTCATTTGTAAAGCTATCCATAAGTCATAAGACAAAAGTAAACTTATGCAGGATGGTGTATACTAGGTAGCTAGCACCCTTGGTATACATTTGGTGTGGTATATGTTTGGGTGCTTTTGTTTCAGTACACTCTGTATGCTTTTGTACACTTTGTGTGCTTTAGGTTTGGTACCCACTCATGTGCTTTTGTTTATGTTTTGAATTTGATTTTGACGTTTTTGGTTACTGAATGTGGTAAACGGCTATTGGGACTGAATTACGGATATCATTTACGGATTTTGGTCTAAACAACATAAGACAATTAAAACTGTGGATTGAATGTTTGAGTAAATGAGACGCAGCTCAGCTGTGGAGCGTGTGGAGTTCTGATCTGCAGTCTTGTAACTCTGCAAGGGGTACAGCCGGAGACGAACGTAAGTGTGACTCACTGGTGATTTGGACTTGAATTTATATGTTAGCGTTGTAATTGTAAGTTTGAGCTTGATTATCTTAATAATTTTGTGGTGTTGGTGTAAGAAAGTCCCTGTATGGTGCATCGCATAAATGTGGGTATTTGAGTGGTGTCTTTTACATCCAGGAAATGCGTGTATGCCCTCATATGTCTTGGAATGCGTGTGGTGCAAACAGAGGTTGCAAATAGATTGTGGAGGGGATATTGAATGCTCTGAGTGTCGGGTTTGGACTCCCTGGGACAAGAGGGAACGGGCTACATATACAGTTGAGATTGTTTGTGGTTGGAAAGGTAAAAATATAAACGAGTAATATGGGAGGTAAACAAAGTGGTGGAATATTGAAAAAGAGGCCCTTAGGCTGTATTTTGGATCACTGGAAGGAGACAGGGGGACCGCCAGGTGGAAGTGTGGATAAGAAAACTTTAATACAATATTGCAATCAGTAGTGGCCTTTATATAAGTTAGACGGTGATGAAAAATGGCCCTTTAATGGGACATTGAATTATAACACTTTGTTACAATTGATGTTGGTTTTGAGATGAGAAGGAAAATGGAATGAGGTGATGTACGCAGATATGTTTTTCGCTTTAAGAAATCATTCAGAGTGGCAGAAAGAATGTGGCATTAATTTGGCCCCACAAGACCCTCTTGTGTTAGCAATGGAAAAGGAGCAGAAAAGAACTACAGGGAAGATGAAGAGATGTTGTTCGGCATGTAGTATAGGACAAAGATGTGTAAAATTAAAGGAAACTGAGGAAAGAATAGAAGATTTTGTTTTTTCACCACCCTTACTACCTCCAACACCCGTAGAAGGTAATTTTACTGATGATACGGGTGCGAAAGAACCTGAAGGTACGAGCATGAAAGATTTAGGTTTTACTCCTATTACAGCTCGCACCCGGAGTAAGGTCGGTCCAATAATCCAGGTTCCCTTAAGACAGGCAATAGGAGCTACTGGTCCTACGAGGATTAAAGTGCCATTTACGATGAATGATTTAGATTCATGGAGGGAAATGGTAAAAGGATATCGGGATGATCCTGAGGGAGTTGCTAAAAGATTTGAGTTAATTGTTAAAAATCAAGATCCAGATTGGAAAGACATCGATTTGATGTTAGATGCCTTAACCGAAACTGAAAAGCAATTAATAATAAAGAATGCTCGGACTCAGGTCCAAATTCAAATAACTGCTGGGGTTTTACCCGGTACGGTAGATAATCACGTACCGAGAACAGACCCCAATTGGGACCCTAATGATGACCATGATCACCGATTGTTGAAAAAATATCAAGAATGGATAAAAATTGGTATTGAAAATGCGATACCAAAAGCAGTTAACTGGTCAAGTCTTCATGCAGTAAAACAAGGTCAGACTGAAACTCCCACAGAGTTTCTTGATCGGTTAAGAGTAGCTATGCAGAAATTTACTACATTAGATCCCTTATCTGAAATGGGAAAACAACAGTTAGTCTCTTTGTTTTTAGGACAATCTTCAGAAGACATAAGGCGAAAGCTTCAGAAACTGAAAGAGCCTGAGATAAGGGACTTAGAAAAATTGATAGAGGAAGCTTGAAGAACGTATTGGAACAGAGAAGGGGGTGAGAGATGAAAAATGGGAAAAGCTATTGCTGCGGCTACTGTAGCTGCGCTGGGAAAGCAGGACAACTCCCTTCGTGGGAGAGGTCGGGGAACTGGAACGAGGGGAGGCTCACGCCAGCCCCTAAGATCGGACCAATGTGCTTATTGTAAAGAAATAGGCCATTGGAAAGGACAATGTCCTAAGCTAAGTGGAGCACAAGCTGTCCTAGCCAATGTTACCTCTGGTTAATGAGGGGGATGGGGGGAATCCACCCTAGCGGATCCACTGGTTAAAGTTAAGCTAGGGAAAATAGAACAAGAGGTGGATTTTCTTGTAGATACAGGAGCGTCCTATTCAGTGTTAAATCAAAGGTTGATACCTTAGGATGAAGAGTTTGTGACTGTAGTGGGAGCTACTGGCCAGCAGAAAAAGGCTTGTTTCCTAAAACCGCTTAAATATAAATTGGGTAAACAAATAGGAATACATAAATTTCTGTATTTGCCCGGATCTCCAAAATCCTTGTTAGGCCATGATTTGCTAGAACAATTGGAAGCAGAAATTGGTTTTGAAAAAGGAAAAATTGAATTAAAAATCAAGGAAGGCCAGCTAATTAACATTTTAAGCTTGACATTAATACAAGCTAAACCAAAATTTGAAGTACCTCCAGAAATTGTTGACCAAGTATATCCTGGAGTCTGGGCCTCTGAGGTTCCAGGAAAAGCTAAAAATGCAGCCCCTATAGTAATTAAGCTGAGACCAGGAGAAGAACCTGTCAAATTTAAGCAATGTCCCTTGAAATTAGATGATAGGAAGGGGATCAAGGAAATAATTGACAAGTTTCTACAATATGGAATATTGATTGAGTGTGAATCAGAATATAATACACCTATACTACCAATTAAAAAGGCAGACGGGAAAAGCTATAGGCTAGTCCAAGATCCGAGAGCCATAAATAAGATTACTGAGGATATACATCCAGTAGTCGTGAATCCATATACTTTGTTAACAAAACTAAAAGATAACCAAGTTTGGTTTACCGTGCTGGATTTGAAGGATGCCTTCTTCTGCCTGACCTTAGCCACAGAAAGTCAGAATTTGTTTGCTTTTGAATGGGAGAATCCTGAGTCCGGGAGAAGAACTCAGCTAACATGGACAGTATTACCTCAAGGCTTTAGAATAGCCCCACTATCTTTGGAAATCAATTGGCGAAAGAGCTTGAAACTTGGGTACCTCCAGACAATGAAGGAATCTTGTTACAATATGTGGATGATCTCTTAATAGCTACTGAAATCAGGGAAAGCTGTATTTGATGGACTGTGAATCTTCTTAATTTTTTGGGTTTAAGTGGATATCGAGTCTCTCAACAGAAGGCCCAGCTGGTTTGACAGCGTGTGACCTACCTGGGACTTGAAATCTCGGGAGGACAACGGGAGCTCGGGACTGAGCGAAAAGAAGCCATTTGCCAAGCCCCGGAGCCCCAAATGGTAAAAGAGCTGCAGACCTTTCTGGGAATGACAGCCTCTTTTCTTAGTGGAACTTTGGATGGACCAGTGACACATGACTGCATAGAAACAGTAGAAGCTATATATTCCAGTCAACCAGACCTCAAAGAAGAACCTCTGGAGGATGCTGAAAACTCCTGGTATACTGACGGGAGTAGTTTTATAAAACAGGGACAACGTAAAGCAGGATACACAATCACAACCACCCAACAGGTAATCGAATCTAAGTCATTGCCTTCTGGAACTTCAGCCCAAAAGGCGGAGATAATTGCCCTTACCAGAGCATTGGAATTGGCAAAAGGGAAAAAGATAAACATTTGGACAGATTCTAAATATGCATTTGGAGTAGTTCACGCTCACGGTGCAATTTGGAAGGAACGAGGATTGCTAACTGCTCAAGGAAAGCAAATAAAACATGCAGAAGAAATCTTAAAACTATTAGAAGCCGTGAAGCAACCAGAAAAGGTAGCTATCATGCATTGTCGAGGACACCAAAAAGGAAACACAGATTCAGAAATTGGAAATCGACTAGCAGATTATGAGGCTAGGCGGGTGGCGGAAGAAGTGGAAGCAGAAACATTATCCTTAATACCAGACGGTAAAATCCAAACTGTAAGTAGAAATCAGAAACCAAATTATTCAAAGGAAGACCTAAAATTAATTGAAGATCTGGATGGTAGAGTCAGATGGATGGGTTCATTTAGCAGATAATCGTATAGTAATACCATCCAATTTAATATGGACAACAGTTTTAATTGAACATAATAAGACGCATTGGGGAGCGGATGCCCTGTACAAAAACTTAAATCAGAAATTAATAGGACGCAATCTGTACACAATGGTGAAACAAATATCTCAACAGTGTGAAATTTGTTTACATAATAACCCTAATGTGGCAAATAAAGTAAAGTTGGGGATAATTGGCAAAGGAAATTATCCAGGACAACAGTGGCAAATTGATTTTTCGGAGCTCCCAAGAAAAGGGGGGTACCAATACTTGTTAGTCATGACTGACACATTTTCAGGCTGGCCAGAGGCTTACCCCTGCAGAACAAACAAAGCAAGAGAAGTAACTAAGATATTGTTGAATGAAATCATTCCTCCTTTCGGAATTCCAGCAACAATATCTTTCGTTCGAGGTTCTCATTTTTGTGCCAAAGTAGTACAGCAGGTGAGCAAAACTTTGAAGATAGACTGGCAGTTACATACCCCATATAGACCTCAAGCAAGTGGGCAAGTTGAAAAGATGAATCCTTTAATTAAGCAACAAATAGCAAAAATTGGTCAAGAGACTAATCTAACTTGGCCCCAATCTCTTCCCCTGGCATTGCTTAGAATGAGAGTGAAACCAAAAACAAAGGAAAATTTAAGTCCCTTTGAAATATTGTATGGGAGACCATATCAATTTCAATTTACAGGAGAAGATTTAACCCAACTGGGTGCAGGGTATTTGTGTGACTACATGGTATCCCTCCAGAAGCAGTTGGAAAATATAAATAAACAAGTTTTAGGAACCAGGGCTAGAGGGTTAGATCAACCAATCCATCCCTTTAAACCAGGTGATTATGTATATTGTCGTGGTTTAACCCCAGCCAGCAACTAAGCACCACGCAGCCGCTCACTCACTCCCCCCCCACCCAGTGGGATGGGGGAGAAAATCAGGAAAAGAAGTAAAACTCCTGGGTTGAGATAAGAACGGTTTAATAGAACAGAAAAGAAGAAACTAATAATGATAATGACAACACTAATAAAATGACAGCAGTAGTAATAAAAGGATTGGAATGTACAAATGATGCGCAGGGCAATTGCTCACCACCCGCTGACCGACACCCAGCTAGTCCCCGAGCGGCGAAATCCCCGCCCCCCCCCTTCCCAGTTCCTAAACTAGATGGGACGTCCCATGGTATGGAATACACCATTGGCCAGTTTGGGTGAGGTGCCCTGGCTGGGCATGAGAAGCTGAAAAATCCTTGACTATAGTCTAAACACTGCTGAGCAACAACTGAAAACATCAGTGTTATCAACATTCTTCGCATACTGAACTCAAAACATAGCACTGTACCAGCTACTAGGAAGACAGTTAATTCTATCCCAGCTGAAACCAGGACAGTATCCACCCCTTATTCTATACCATTGACGTCATGCTCAGTTTCCATACCTTTAGTTACATTCTGATCAATCATCACCACCTTTCCATCTCTTTGAGACATATGAACAATGATATATATATATATAAAAGTATATACACACAGAGATATCAGTTCTTTAGTTCATGGGTTATGTTCATAAAATGTTTGTAGAGTTCATTTAGTTTCCGACTCTGGGCTCCATCTGTCATACCAGTCTGTCTGGGCGGAAGGGATGGTGCAAAGTCCTCTCAGTCGGTAGAGCAGAATTGGGCTTCAGTACGGTGTGATGAGCAGATGACATTTGACACAGTAGGAGGATGGTGTGCACCGTTGGATTGTTGCATGCTGGAGTCAGTTCTGGTTCCACCTCTACGGCGCTTTGCTCAGTTTTATCACAGTTCTTTCTTGCTTGATCCAAGTGATTCTTACCATAGTACTATGGATATAGCATATAACAATTATAGTAAAGATAACATACAGTAGCAGGGTTATATAGCAACTAATATCATACAGTTTAATTCTGGCTATTTTCACCTAAAGTCAAATCCCCTTGAGGCACACATCGGACTTCTCCGTCTTTTCGCATCACCCACCAAGTGCACCCAGGCCCTTGAGCAAAAGCAATCCCACGATCGAAGGGTCTTGAGAGAGACCAGGCAGGGTAGACAGCTGTTCGGTGCCCTCCATCTCCAAGGCAGCTATACCAAAAGCCCATCGATACCCCTTCGGGTCCTTAAAATACCCCCTCCTGAGGTAGTCTATGCCAAGGATACACGGAGCCTCTAGACCAGTCACAATGGGGTGTTTCTGCCATTCATTTCCAGTTAGGCTTACTTCAGCTTCCAATACAGTTAACTCTTGGGATCCTCCTGTCACACCAGAAATACAAATGGGTTCTGTCCCTTTATAACTTGATGGCATTAGAGTGCACTGTGCGCCAGTATCTACTAGAGCCTTATACTCCTGTGGGTCTGACGTGCCAGGCCATCGAATCCACACAGTCCAATAGACCCGGTTATCCCTTTCCTCCACCTGGCTGGAGGCAGGGCCCCTCTAATTCCGGTCAGAGTATTCAGTATTCACTTCTCGTAAAATTGGCTCAGAGGTCTCTTCAAGAGGATCGGAAATAAAATCAGCCCTTCTACTCTGTTTGGAAACTGGAGCAGCATTTTTCCTGGTAGAATCCCCTTTTGTGGTGGTTTTTCCTCGCAGCTCACATACCCGTGCATTTAGGACCGAGGTAGGTTTTCCGTCCCATTTCCTCATGTCCTCTCCCTGATCACATAGGTAAAACCACAGGGCACCTCGCGGTGTGTACCTTCTATATTCTCTCTCTTGGGCAGAGGAACGCTCACTCCTAATAGCTGAGACATTGGTCCTTACACGTGTGGAGTAGGACATATCCTCTTTGAATTGCTGGAAATCCTCAGACAGCTTCTCCACAGCTGCAATGCAGGCTTGTAGGGAGGAGGAGAGATTTTCTTCGTATTGATGGAGTTGGCGAGCCACTTCCTCCACTGTCGGTGCCTCTTCATCCTTCCAGGCCATTATTGCCAATGCGTTGGCATAGGACGATGGTGCGCTCTGTACAAACTTCCGCCACATGGGTCGTGTGCATTGGACTTCATCTGGATCTTTGGGTAATTGTGGGTTGTCCGGGTCATGATGAATTGTCTCTAGCACAGCTAATTCCCTCAGATATTGGGTACCTTTTTCCATGGTGGTCCACTTGCTTGATTGACATATAACGTCTTCCTTAAAGGGGTACCTTTCCTTCACACTTGACAGGAGTCGCCTCCAGAGGCTGATGGCTTGTGTCCCTCTTCCAATTGCCTTGTCAATGCCACCTTCCCTGGCAAGCGATCCCAGCTGCTTGGCTTCCCTACCTTCTAATTCCAAGCTATTAGCCCCATTGTCCCAGCATCGGAGGAGCCAGGTGATAATATGCTCACCTATACGGCGGCCAAAGTCTTTTCGCAAATCCTGCAGCTCACTCAAGGATAGGGACCGGGTTATTACCTCTGGTTCTGCCTCTTCCTCCGGTTCCCGTGATGACCCTGGTTCATCTTCATCCTTTGCTAAGCAAACTGATTTTTTTGTATATTTCTTTTTCTGTACGGGGGCAACTGATGCTGGTGCAGGTTGGTCCACTGGTTCAGTTGCAGTATCCCTCACCGGGTTTTGGATGACCGCAGTGTCTGTCGCCGAGGTTTGGGTAGCAGCAGTACTCGTCGCTGGGGCTGGAGGGACCGCAGTGCCCGTCGCCGAGGTTTGGGTAGCTGCTGTGCTCATTGCTGGGGCTGGAGGGGCTGCAGTGCCTGTTGTTGAGGTTTGGGTAGCCCGAGTTCTCGTCGCCGGGGCTGGAGGGGTCACGGTGCCTGTCACCAAGGTCTGGGTGCCTGCAATGCTCCTTGCCGGGGCTGGAGGGGCCGCAGCGCCCATTGCCAAGGTTTGGGTGGCTGCAGTGCTCATCGTTTTGTTGTTAGGTCCAGAGACTTTCTCTTCCCCTTGAGGGTACTGAGTGGTGTTGAACAGGGCTCGATAGGCATGGGCCAGGCCCCAGCACGTTGCAGTGATTTGTATCTCTCTGGAGCTGCCGGGGTGACAGCATACCTCTTCCAAATATTTTACTAGCTCTTCCGGATCCTGCACTTGTTCAGGGGTGAATTTCCAAAACATTGGAGGTGCCCACTTTCCTAGGTACTTGCCCATGCTACCCCACACACCCTGCCACTCATAATTATCCAGCCTTGGGGCACATCTCTGGGTGATCTTCTTAAATAGTTGTTTAACCTTAAACGAGAGCTGAACCACATTCAGAAGTATGCTAATTCCTAGCAGTAGGGCTAGGACCGTGCTAGTCCCAACATTCCAGGAGTATTCAAATTTTTCAAAATTCTCAAACACCATTGTAACTGGACTGAAGGAGAAAGGAGAGGGGAAGAAAGGTACCCCACCCACAGACTGGTTTTCCATGGAGGAAAGGTAAATGGTATAATTATTAATAGTTTCCCACAGATGGCTCCCACAGTATAAAGGTGACAATGCTAAATGCAAATACCGGATTAATCCCACAGCCGATGACTTTATCATACCATAAACCAGAGTTATACCATACATCAAAGCGAAAACCTTAATCCACCTCCCACGGATGATAAGCAGTAGAAGAGGAACTACATACAGCAAGCGAGGTGATACATAACAGAGCCTTAAAAACCAGAGCAACAACTCGAAAAATACGTAAATCAACATAATGAACACTTAAAACAAATTTGTTTTAACAAGCTCTCGTCAGGTTTGTCGTTATCTCAACCCTTCGTGCCCCACGTTGGGCGCCAAAAGGACTGTCGTGGTTTAACCGCAGCCAGCAACTAAGCACCACGCAGCCGCTCACTCACTCCCCCCACCCAGTGGGATGGGGGAGAAAATCAGGAAAAGACGTAAAACTCCTGGGTTGAGATAAGAATGGTTTAATAGAACGGAAAAGAAGAAACTAATAATGATAATGATAACACTAATAAAATGACAGCAGTAGTAATAAAAGGATTGGAATGTACAAATGATGCGCAGGGCAATTGCTCACCACCCACTGATCGACACCCAGCCAGTCCCCGAGCGGCGATTCCCTGTCCCCCCCCCTTCCCAGTTCCTAAACTAGATGGGACGTCCCATGGTATGGAATACACCGTTGGCCAGTTTGGGTGAGGTGCCCTGGCTGGGCATGAGAAGCTGAAAAATCCTTGACTATAGTCTAAACACTACTGAGCAACAACTGAAAACATCAGTGTTATCAGCATTCTTCACATACTGAACTCAAAACATAGCACTGTACCAGCTACTAGGAAGACAGTTAACTCTATCCCAGCTGAAACCAGGACATATATGTAAAGATTTTTTCAGGACAACCTCTGGAGGAGAAATGGGACGGACCCTATCAAGTGTTGCTGACGACCTTCTCTGCCATTAAGATCAAGGAACAGCCGGCCTGGATCCACTATTCAAGAGTAAAGAGAGCACCTGAGAGGCCATGGACGGTCATCCCTACAGGACCCACAGGTCTGCGATTCTCCAGATCATGATGGTAACAGAGTTATTACTCAGTTCAAATGAAGCTCGATGGAACTTGAACTCACATTTTTCCTTGACACAAAATGTTTCCCAAATCCTGAACAGAACTGACTGTTGGATATGTACTCACATGCCAGAACATGGTGGAAAAGGGATCTTGCTGATTGGTATTCCAATACCAAGTAATCACTCCTGGGCCACTCTTTGGGAAAGTACCACATGGTATACTGACAATGACGGAGTCCAGAAGTTAGAAATAACTAGTCCTGAGGCCCAGGAGCCTTATTGTACATGTGTACAGAGATGTAATCCACCTAAAGGACTTGGAAAAAGTGACTGTGTTAATGGGACGTATGTAGGGAATCATACAGTTTGTAACAAAACTATAGATATTGGAACTTCAACTTCTGTTAATACTACAGCATGGCCAGTGCCAGAAGGAAAAGGATGGTACTGGCTATGCAATGACACTGCCTGGAAGGTTTTACCAAAGAATTGGATGGGAACATGTACTTTGGGAGCAGTGGTTCCAAATATGACTATACACAGTTCTCCACCAAAAGGATGGGTGCGAACACACTTTCGAAAGATTAGACAAGATGTTGAGAATCCTTTAGTAAGGAGGCCTACTGCCTTTCATACTTTTGTCCGATGGTTTCTTCCATGGTTGGGAGTGAGCGAGTTAGAAAAAGACATAGTTAACATTTTGGCAGTAATAGAAAACCTTGAGAATAGAACAACTGATGCAATAAGAGCCCAACAATTAGAAATATCCAGTTTATCTAAAATTGTACAACAAAACAGAATGGCATTAGATCTATTATTGACCTCTCAGGGTGGAGTATGTACAGTTATAAATACAAGTTGTTGCATGTATATAGATCAAAGTGGAAGAATCTCCACCAACTTAGAAGAAATTTGGAAACAGACCAAAATACTACATGAAATAACAAACGATGACCTCTCATGGGGATTTAGAGAATTGTGGGACAAACTAACATCCTGGCTGCCAAATTTCGGGTGGCTAAAGCAAATTTTTATTGTGGTTATAATTTTAATGAGTTTAGGAATGATGGTCTGCATTATGCTTAAGTGTTTTGTGTGGTGTTGTCAGGGCATGGTAGAAAATTACGAAAGTTGGAAACGAAATAAAATCAGACATCAAGTAGAAACTGGAAAATATTTTACACGGTCTCTCGGAAGTAGTGGAATCCTATACTTGCAAAAGAATTTGCAAAGGTTTAAAGAAAAGGAGGATTGATATAGAGAAGGAACTGCTAATTGCTTAATGATTGTCTCTCTGTAACTTTACATACCAAAGACTGGTGTTTGTCAAGGATTAAGCCTGTCAGAGACTGGTACTTGGGAGTGATGAGCAAGAAGGAACCATGAACAATCACAAAACTTAATTAAATGTTTGATGAACTTACAATCTTGTCGAGAAGGCACAAGTAGAGGCCTTGCTTGAATAGATAGGGCCAGAAAAGAGAAGAACTCCTGCCTTTGTTCTCGTCCTTGTAGATAATTTAGCTTAAACTAACCATATGGTTCTACACCACTAATGAAAACTTAGATAATAAGAGCACTAACAAGCACTGATGTACCAAAATAAGTAAAAGACCATACTGCGCAGAATCACCTGAGGAGGGTCAAATAGCGGACAAGTGAGGAAGACTATGGAAGACCACCAGAGGACTCCTGAAGACCACCAGAGACCTTCAATGCGCCTGCGTAAAGGACATTTGCATATGCTAATAGTTTCCCAGAAAACTAATCAATATGTATAACATTTCTCGGAAATCTAGTGAATATGTCTGTAGAACATGTACTTAACCTGCACAATTAGACCTGACGGTGTGCACGATAGGTGGAGCGATCCCCGCTGCATCCAGCGCTGCCAATAAAGATTACCTACTTAATAGTTAATCAAACTATTGAGTTAATTTCTTTGAATCACCATCAGTGGCAGTGGTAGCGCCTCTGGGATAACGCATTTCAGAAGGGGAACTGGCAGTGAGTGGGGGGATTGGAATGTGACCCCTCTGCAGATACCAGGTCAGTGAAGAAGGAGGGGATGCCCCTGCAGCCCGTGGTGAGATGGCAGGCTGTCCCCCCCAGCCCATGGAGGTGAGCGGTGGAGCGGAGGCCCCCAAAGATGGTCATGACTCCATGGGAAAGCCCACGATGGAGCAGTTTGTGACTGAAGATCAGCTCGCGGAAAGGACCCATGCCAGGGAAGTTTGTGAGGAACTGCAGCCCCTGGAAAGAACTCACGTTGGAGAAGTTCGTGCAGGACTGTCTCCCGTGGGAGGGACCCCACGGTGGAGCAGGGGACGAGTGAGGAGTCCTCCCCCTGAGGAGGAGGGAGCGGCAGAGACAAGGTGTGGGGAGCTGACCCCAACCCCCATCCCCTGTTCCTCTGCGCCGCCAGGGGGAGGAGATGGAGAGAACCGGGAGTGGGGTTGAGGTGGGAAGGAGGGAGGGGTGGGGGGAAGGTGTTCTAGGGTTTGGGTTTACTTCCTAATGTCCTTGGTTTGTTTTGATTTGTAGTAAATTAAATTGATTTTGTTTCTTCTCCAGGTTGAGCCTGTCTTTTGCCTGTGACCATAAGTGGTGAGTGATCCCTCCCTGTCCTTATCTCGACCCACGAGCCTGCCTTTATATCTTCTCCTCATCCCACCGTGGCCGGGGTGGGGGTGGAGCGAGCAAGCGAGCGAGCGAACGAGCAGTTGCGTGGTGCTTTGTTACCGGCTGGGCTTAAACCACGACACTCCTCTCTTTTAACTAATAACAGTAGTGTTTTATTCACAGAAAGGTGAAAAAATACAAAGCCCCAAACCCAAGATGGAGTACGTCGCCCCATATTGTGGTGTTAACTTGATTAGGCTAATCCGTTTTCAGCTGATAATTTAAGCTCTGGGTCTGGAAAATGCAGTAACTTTACATGTTTGAACATAATAAGAGAAGCATACTAAAAAGCCTTATCAAAACTCCACAAATAAAAGCAAGCTATCAGTGTGTCAGAGAACTGAAGAGCTTCCATATGCAAGCATAGTAATAGATTCCTTCTAAGGTCTTTAATCCTCAGTAGCTACTGTTGGACAAAAACCAGACTTGTCCCCAGAACAGGAAATTAATTCTCAAAAATATTATATCTCTCATGTTCTGAACAGTTTGACTATTCGGTAACTTATATGTCATATTTATTTTGAAAAGAAACTTTTTCATATAGTTTTGCTAGAGATGCAATGTGTAAAGAGATTTTACTACTTAAACCTTAATGTGTGTTCTGTTCATGTTCTGTTTGATGTAGGCAGTGGATGTTTATTGGTTTTTATTTCATTAGCAGACCTAGTATGACTGAATGATGCAGTACTTTTATTCCTGGAGCTTTCAGGACAGATAAAGAAGGCAGTGCTTGTACTAGTGAGAAGCTGTAGATGGCAAAAAAAACCCAACCCAAGCTCAAACTTGCATTTATTACTTCCTGGCAATCATCATTCCCTCATAACTAGAAAATGTTAAGAGCAACAAATCTTATTTTCCTAGAGAGTTTGTTTTTTTCCTTCTTGCAGAGATGGAAACTTAATAGCTGAACTGTTCTGCTGTACCCCAGAAAATGGGGTAGAGCAGTGAAAATTGGTCTAGGTTAAGAACTTTCTACAGCTCAGTCCTGCAGGGATCACTATTCCCCTTGCTTCCTTTTGAATACATTTACAAAACCTCCTGTGAGGTGAGTCTACCATGACAAGTCTGACATGCAGCTTTTTCCTCTTCAGCAAAGGAACCAGCCCCATAACCAAGATGTCAGAAAGCCTCAGGAGCTGAGAGGAAAAAGTTAGGTAAATGACAGGGGAAGAAGGAAGCTCCACACATAACCGCGTACTCTGTAAGGGACCTCCACCAGCCACTTTTCACATTGGCGTGTTATCTGGGGACCCTCTGCTTTCAATCACAGCAGTGAGAAATGGAGATGTCCGCTGGAGTGCATTTGCTACTGCATTTCTTGTCTCCTTGCCTTCCCAAGACCAGGTGGCACCAGTGTTTTGTAACGCTCTCTGCTTTCAAATTATTCTACTTCTCATGCAGAGACTGGCTTTTGACATCAGAAGCATTCAGTAAATTAGAATGTAGCTCCCTGAAGCTAATTCTTCCATCATAATTCACATGGGTACATACAGTCCCTTGGACAAAAAGATCAAAGGTAACCAAGATCTATAAAGGCAGCTTTGCTCTGGTATGAGTCCTTCCGCTGTGGCTAGAGCTCACCTTTGCTTAAAGCTTTCCTGTAGCAACCTGAGGCATACATTTACAAACAGGTAACATCTCCAAATAATCTTTAAAAGGTAAATGTTATCAAATGGGAGACAGCCAGAAAAAGGAAGGCTTTTACATGGAAATGTTACTGTATGAACTGATGAGATACAGCGGAGTTTCTTGTCCAAAACAGAAACAAACTGAACATAGTTTGTTATGCAAAGCCAGGGATAAGTACATACTATTTTCAGTGGCAGCTTTTATTTTGCTTAGTGGTTGACAATCATTTGAAGGAGCTTTTCAGCTCACCTTTCTTCCCCACTGCCTCCGTTGGGCACTAGAGGGACCCTAGAGTTTTCCAACCGATAGAAACATCTGAGCAATGCCGAGGCAGGAGCGCTGCCTTTCCCGGTCGCCTTAGCCTAGGGTGTTTCTAAGGGGAAACGCGGAAAAAAACTGATGAACCCGCTGTTGAACAGGCCCAGAGACTGCAAATATGCCACCGGGGAAAGTGTGTAAAGGGGCCATAGCCATACTTTCCACTGTTTCATCATCCTTCTCAGTGCTTGCAGCTCTTCCCATCACAAATAAATAAGAGCTGGCTTTGCGTTGACTGCTCTGTTTGCTCAGCTAATGTTGTGACATTGGCACGGAGGCTTGAGTCACGCTGTGTTTTTGAGAAAGTAAATGTTTCCTTCTGCAGTCTGAAGTGAAGCCAAATACCTAAGTTGCCAACAATTGTAGCGCGATAAACTGTCAAAGGAGCAGTGGTGGTTTGTTATTGTAGCTATATAGTAAAAGAAGAATATGTATTGACACACAACACCCTTTTTGAATGGTGTTTCCCAGCCACTGTTTCAAATTAATCCACTCTGAAAAGGGCTACAGACAATGTCATTCCTCTTTCTTTTAGCAGGCAGGCAAAAATCTTCTGTATTTGACTTACCAGACCTTTATAGAGATCCATAATTCAGCATGTCAAAGCTTTACTATAAAGTTCATAGTTTGTGAGGTTATGTAAAAATGTATTTTTCGTTTGTACAAAAATCTTCCCCAACTATCTCTTAGTGGGATGATGCTTTTTGATCTCTGCATGAATATTTCTAATAAAAATATGTGCATGCATTTTAATATCTCTAACATAAATTATAGGAATTTTTCCTGTCTTAAATGTCTAGTGTCAACACTTGCTGAATATTTAATGTAAAGTATAATGTAATTTGACTAGATAATCATCTCGGGGAAAATGGCAAAAGTCACGTTGTTTTCTTCTGTGTTTATTTTTCTTCATCTTTGATGATTGTTTAAAGGAGAGCTGCAACTGAATGACTAACTTCCAAGATTCACCTTCTCTCTCTCTGCATGCTGCTGGTGAAAAGAGACAGGCTGCTACCAAGCTGCATCTGAGCTAAAGGCATCGATTCCTCCGTGGGACATGGACTATTCTAAGCATTTCTCCAGTTAGTTATATTGCCCCTCTGATCTCTAGGAATGTTTACGGACAGTGCACAGTCTATTTGTTGTACATGGTATCTTTCTGCTAAGACCCCTCTTCCATGACACCCATTGCAGTATTTGTTTCCAATGAAAGTATTAGCTGTCCTTTCCTTTTTTTTTTTTTTAAAAATAGTGTAAGCTTTAAATAAATCTAATTTCCATTTGGATGAAGTGTAACTCTTTCTCCTTGATCAACTGCTCATTCCCTCTTAGGGCTCCTTCTGATTAGGCTTTATGTAAGCCTGCATTTGCATTAGCTAGGTGGTGAAAGGAAGAGTGAAGTCCCTCTGCTTGGGGGGAAAGCTCCATCAAGGTGTTTGCATGGCTGCGTAGGCCTCCAAGGGGAGGCACAGAAGAAGACAGCAGGGGAAAGGCACTGCTGATCCTCGGGGTGCTGGGGACACTGTTGCACATTCCTTGTGCGCTCAATGGCTGTCTGCTCCTGGTGGTCTGGAAGAAAGACTGTCTGCAGCAAATCCGTTTCCTCTGGAAGCATCTCCTCCAGATAGATATACATCACAGACAGTGAGTAACCAGAGGGGAACATGATGGTTTTGTCCTCTTGGCAAGATCCTGCTCCATCTAAATGCTGCTGATTTACAGATGAAATGCTGGAAGAGGGAAGCAGCAGTGTTGGGAAGTTCTGCCAAACAGCTTGAGGAGGGCTCAGGAAAGGGATTGGAAGAGCTGTCTGTGGCCTTGACACAGACTCAGACCTCTGAAGGAAAAGAAAATTTCCTGATTTACAAATACATAAAAATACTTAACAAAATAATTTGGCAGCCCCAAGTCGCTTTATTGACATGAACATGGGACTGCTATATAATCCAATGTAGTAGTTATTGAGGGACGGCCATCTCTGTATCACAGCTGAAGAAACAGAAGCAATGGTGGGGCCTAGGCTTCCCTGAACCTGCATTTTGACCACCCAGTCTAAGACATGTAAGGCCCAAATTACAGATGTGAAATATTCTAGATCACCTGCTAGAACCCATGAAGACAAAGAGTGCTCAGTACTCCTGAAAATCACGTTGAAATCAAGCTGGGTACCTAAAATTAGTGAGGCTTTGGAAAAAATATAGATAGAGTACTTGCTCAGAGTAGTGCAGCAAAATGAAACAAAACTAAAATTAGCATTTAAAGTTTTTGTGCTACAGTATGGGTTAGTTGGTGTATGTTCTGGCACCCAAATATAAAGAATAGCAGCAATATTTATCTTTACTGGATCAAAACATACTACCTGCTTCAAACCCATTTATTAGGCTAATACATAAATGACATACTCAGAATTGCTGGTTAAGATTCTGACAGATTGGCTTTTTCACATTTGTTTGCAACAAACCCATTAGACTAATTTGTTTAGGAAATAGAAAAGGTGAGAGAGTACCATTTTACTCTTTCATCTCCAGCAAAGAGATCTGAAACAAAGGGCTTCTGACTAGAAGTGTGAGATCAGCCGATGCTGTAGCTCCACCACATCAGTGGCATCACACTGGGTGACTTTGCCCTTGCCTGCTTTACAGAATATGGAAACAGCAGTTGAATTCCTCAGGGGCTGAGGACGAAAGTTCAGTCTGAGAAGCTGGTAAGTGACAAAGTAATAGGATATCTTTTATTGCTGCATTCCAGGAAATGGCTGGAGAGCTCGGCCCTACAAGAGCACAATTTGCAAGTTGGCAGCAGTGCAGTTTCTGAGGCGCTGTAAAAGCGTTTTTTAACCTGTGTCAGCATTACTGGTTCTCTTTCTCCAGAAGAAAAGGAGAAATTGGACTGAGCTGAGACTTGCACCGTTGGAAGACCCACATGAAATCAGGCGAGGGACCTTCGGGATGCTTTTCGACGGCGGCGGGGACGATCGACCACGGGCAGGGCAGGGCAGGGCGGGACGACACCGGTTCGGCTGAGGGCTGCGCCCAGGACGGGGGCCGGGGTCGGCTGTCACGGAGCGCCTCAGCGGCTGTGCACAAACGCCACCATGAAAACACCTAAGCCAGCGCTCTGCCAGACGGCACGGCGCGCCCCGCCGGTCTCGGGAACGGGAGCGCCCCGCACAGGTACCGGGGGGGCCGCGGGGCCCCTCCGCAATGCAGGGGCCGCTGCGGGCGGCGGGCAGGGCGCGGGGCGGGGCGGGGCGGCAGCGAGGGGCCGGCCGCCGCTACCGCCGCCGCGGGGGCCCTGCGGGAGCGGCGCCGGCGCCGGGGCCGGGGCGGAGCCAGGGGCGGAGGAGGGGGGCGGGTCCCGGGGGCTCGCGGCGCGCAGGCGGCCGCGTCCCGGCGACAGCCCCGAGAGCGGCGGGGTGGGTTGAGGCGGCCACGGCGGCGGCGCGCCCTCTCTCTCAGCTCCTCGGCGCGGCAGCGCGTCCCGGTGCTGGCAGCCGCCGCGGCGCTCAGGTAAGGACCCTCCCGAGCCCCTCGCCGCCGCCCCGCTGCGGGCGGGGGGCGGTGGTTCCGCAGCCTGGGGCGGGGGGCGCCCGTCGGAAGACGAGGAGAAGAAAGGAGAAAACGGCCTGCGGCGGCTGAGGCAGCGGGGGGGCTGGCCGCGCGCCAGTTGCCTCGCGGCCGTTGGGGACCGTTGGGGGTGCGGGGCTGGGTCGCGTCGGCCCGGGCCCCACGCGTGTTCCCTCAGCCGGGCGTGGGCTCTGACAGAAGGCGGCCCCGGGCCGAAGTTTGCAGCCGGTCGCCCCTGCGCACCTCCCGGAGCGGTGGTCGGAGGTAAAGGGGGGGGGGCGGTTGGCCGATAACCCCTGTTTTATCTTCGTAGGGGCAGTCGACTTTCGCCAGCTGCCTTTAAGCGTTTTTTGAGCATCTCTAGACTGTAAAACCTTTTAAAGGATGTAACCTTCTGTCCTTCTCCCACTCCTAAGCTCCTCTAAAAGGATCTGTAAAGCTGAACAAAGAACATTGTGCGAGACGAGGGGGTGCGATGGTTGTAAGCGCTTTTAATTTGCATCGGGGAGGGAAAAAAAAAAAAGAAATCATTCCCTGTATTGAATGGCTCAGCCGCGGAGAGGAAACAACTGTGCATGGGGAGGCTGGTAACCGCAGTGAGGCGGTGGAGAACAAAGCCTTTTTATGTAAGAAAATTATGCAAAGTGTGCCTTGCTTGAAGTGCTGCAGGTACAAGCCGTGAGCATATGCAGCTCTGCGGTGGCGTAATGTTGCGCCGAATATGATCTACCAAATAAAGACTGCTTGCCTCAATTTGTTGCGTATGTTTGAGACACTAATTAGGACTTGCCGTTTGAATAAGATGTGCTTTATGAAACACCTTTGGGAAAGAAGGGGGTGTGCTGCATGCCGTGAGAGTTGCTTTCTGTATGTAAGATACTGACATCGTTTATTTCCCCGTGCTAAGCAGGAACTTTCAATTTTCCTCTGAATAAAGGTATTCTCCACTTTGGTGGTGGATTTTCATGTAGGCTTCTTCCTGATATAAAGTAGCAGGCTTTCACACATAAGTGGTCATTAACATAAAATCATGCAGTAGAATGGGACGTATGCGTACGTATTTTGTAAGTCTTACTTATTCTAGGTCTCTAGCATCCCTTTTCATAATTTGTCATGTCTTTGTGGTTGTGTCAGTAAATATTACTCCATCTTTTCTCAAAAAAATAATTTGCTGTCCAGTGTTTGTGCCGCTTGCCATTCAGAAAACCTGTCCCTTTGTTTTTTCAGAAGGGTTCTTCCTTGCGAGATTGAAGCACATATCCTTTCTGTTCTGTTTCTTCCCATTTCCTCCCCAAACCTTTGTGTTCTCCCTGGGAAAGAACCTATTTATTTTCACCTGTGCTGGTTTAGACTTGCAAGGATGTCTAGACTACAGATCTCATAGCTGATGCACCCAAGAAGAGGCTCAGCTGCAGGATGTATTTATTTTCTATAGCTTCTCTTGCTTCCCTCCCAATTGGATGACGTGATCACAGCATCTCAGCCCTTGCTGGAAAGAGGGAGAGAATGTGCTGAGAGCATTACCTAGTGAAGTTACCCCTGCTATTACTTCATAGATCACTAAGAAGTGATTCACCAACAATGAGAGAATGGGCACCTTCCCTGTGTGTGCTAAAAACACTCCTCAGTTAGCAAAGAGACAGTCTAGTTAAGTTTGTGGGTGGGTGTATGTTTCTGCTGCTAATGTTCTGAAAGTGCGATATGTAAAATGGAGCCCAGACTTACCCTTGTAGCACCTAGGTCTAGGAACCACTGCGTTCCTCCCTGCATATTTCATTTCACCCATTTGCAAACCACCAACGATGCACTCAGCAGTGGGCAAGACCCTGATCTTAATGTGGTACCAGTCTCCTGGAGCTCAGGTGTTTACAGATGGGCTAAACTAACACACTGAAAATAATCCCAGGTTATTGAGACTGTTCAGCATGGAAATGAAACACACAGGTGAGCCCTGGTGCAGCAGGGCTCTGGGAAGAGGGGCGATTTCAGCAGTGAGGTGCAGTGGTATAAGTTCTATCTCCTCTGGCCTTTTACCCAAGGGACGGGATTTGTTTAATGGAACTTTACAATTTGTTGCACCCATATTGCGCATTGCCTGTGGGTGTTTGAGAGAAGCCAAAGAGCTGTCATCCTGAGAATAAAAAGTTGCTGTTCTTCTGTGGAGAATTTTAGCACACTTTGAGCATGGAGGGCTGTTCATTGTGCTTCTCATGCAGTTTGTTACATAAAGTGGCATTTACACCCTTGATTTAGAGATCTGATGTAATTGTTATGGTATGTTATGTCATTACCCACTTAGCTGTGCTCTTTAAATATCTTCTGAGAACAAAGAAAAAGTCATTACTTAATGACCCCTGAGGTGCTCTGCCTAGGCATGAGTGATCTGATCACAGCAGTCCCTAAATGAATTGCTGCAGTCTGTGGGTTAAGAATTCCCTTGTTGCTAGATGGTTTTCCAGAAGCATACCTTGCCTTTCAGCCTGTGTCATGCTGCTTTCTGTATGAGTTACCATTTGCTAAACCATATACTTGGATTCATGAGAGGAAATATCTGCAATGTGTGGTGACACCAGAGTGGGCTCTGGCCTCTCTAGCTCTGGCCCTGTGCTCGCTTAACAGTTGTCTGAGCTGTGGAAATCATAGAAATATCTAAAGACAGAAATTTGTGGGTGAGGCCCATTGCAGACTGCTGGACTATTTCAGCTATCACCCCCAAATGTGGCATGTCATACACATGTGTTGGAGACAGGTTTGTTTTTTTAAAGGGGTGGGAAGAGGGAGAAGTCAAAAAGAATTTAGGTTGTGAGGACTTTATGATGATGGCTTTCAGAAAGTTACCTCTTTATTACTACAAGCTCTACAAAGTCGGAAGGTGCTGACAGGACTTGTAGTGCACCTGCAGCATCTGTGAGGTCTGAAATCTGATCTGCCATGATGGGACAAATAATTAACTTATGAGAGGGGAAAAAAAAAGCGCTCTGATAGTGGTGCTTCTCTGTAAATTGTGGGTCAGTTCAAAGGACTAAGTTCCTTACAAATCTTTTGCCTGTAGCACAGGCACTGACTGCACTGAGAACTGATCTGGTATAACCTCTGGCTCACAGCAAAAGAAAAAACCCACCCCTTGGCTTTATTGGGGTTCCCCAAAGAGGCACCCCTGCCTGCAGGACATTTGTAGCTGAACTGAAGCCTTACCTAGAAAGGGATCAGGGAGTGTTGCCGTTAATATGCACATGAATGAATTAACAGCCAGAAATTTGGAAAGGTGTAATGTCCTGGGGTCCTAGGACTAGATGACTTCCCAAGCTTCCTTCTAACCTGAATTATCTGATGATCTGGATATTTTGTTTGTGTGCTACCTTAAAGTCCATGTGTGTACTTGAGGAAGAAATAAAATGCATGTGCTGACATGTAGAATTGTTCCCTAAGACTCAAAGATGCTTGTTTTGGTCCATCTGGGTTTATTCAGTTGTTTAAACACATGCTTAATTGCCCTTGAAAGTAAGCCTTAAGCATGCTTAAAAGTTAAGCATGTTTTTTAAGGGGAAAGGGAATATTTTTGCTGAAAAGGGAAAGAGTATAAATTCAGAGTATGTGGGCTCAGTGGTGGAAAACCCTTGATGATGTCTGGTGGTGCCAAGTGCCTCCAGAGAAAGCATGGAAATGAACAATGTTCTGTGAAATCACTACACTGCTTACCCCCTTCCTAAACACACATTGCATACACCAAGGGAGAATATGGGTGGGTCTTGACGTGTTTAGGGCTGGTGCTTTTTCTTCCATTCTTTGCTTCATGTACAGGTGTGCTTATTAGCAGCAGTTCTGTAGGGCATCACAGCTAATAAGAAAAAACAGCATGAGACTGACTTCCATAGGGTGGAGCTGATTTAGAGGTTTGGTGCTGGAAACAAGTGGTTTCTTCAGCCGTCTGCCTCAGTAGAGATAAAAGCTTTTGTTTCATGGGTAGGTTTAATCACAGGTTATGCTACTGAACTACAGGCAGGTGTTTTAGAAGGAGATTCAATGTGACATTTGTAATTGCTTTCTGGATATTGGAGGAAAGGACTGATGTATCCATGGGGTTAATTTGGATTGCTGTGGCCACATGGGTTGACTGTGCTAGCTGTTAAGAAGATTTGAAGTCTTGATTGACCCATTTTACTTTAACACTAATTGTTTGCTGCTGTATTAAGGAGAAAAGATGAGCTAATGCTGTTGCTCCTTATGGTTTTACACTCACTACTGTTTTTCCCTACAGCAGTCTTGCAGATGAAACTGATCTTTGTTCTTTTGTCTTGATTGGGGAGGTGGCGGGGAGCCTGTCACTATCATTCAAAATGATAATGAGACAACAGAGTGTTGGTGTTTGTACTCAGTATCTTGCATCTTTGTTAGGGTGCCAGTTTGAAAGGAATTATGGTGAAGAGGTGAGGCTTGGGGCAACCTTGGTAATATAAAGATTTATCAAAGCTCTTTGTTTTCTGTAGTCTGCGAGACAGGTTAGTGCGCGTTGATAGGCTAGGCTTGACCAATGTTACAATATGCTGTTTCTCTTTTAGCATTTTTTAAAAGTGTTGTTTTTCTAACTTTCTGTGGTGTAATAAGTATTTGTTTATTTTAGTACATGGTGTCCATTTTCCAGATAAAATATATATATGTATCTGTATGCTCCTATGGTATAAGGGAGACAATGGCCCTATTACAATGTTACAATATACTGTTTCTCTTTTAGCATTTTTTAAAAGTATTGTTTTTCTAACTTTCTGTGATGTAATAAGTATTTGATTATTTTAGTACATGGTGTCCATTTTCCAGATAAAATATATATA
The DNA here is from genome assembly GCF_964188355.1 of Buteo buteo. Taxonomy (NCBI): domain Eukaryota; kingdom Metazoa; phylum Chordata; class Aves; order Accipitriformes; family Accipitridae; genus Buteo; species Buteo buteo. The sequence goes on along the minus strand of NC_134175.1, from coordinate 16,325,928 downwards.
TGTATCTGTATGCTCCTATAGGATAAGGGAGACAATGGCCCTATTACAAGCAAGAGTGAGTGTTAAGTGGAGAAAATCAATATAACTGTGTTGAATTCATTGAATTTGCACCTGACTCGCACCATCTGGAAAAGACAATGCCCTTTTCAGCTGTTTTCTCATTGAAAATCTGGGGTACTTTTCCCCTTCAGGGAAATAATCAGTTTATACCTGTGAATTCTTCAGTTATGGATTTGTAGGTAGAATTTAGCCCCTCTGGCAAATTCTGCTCCTTCATTTACAATTTTCACTCAAGGGTACAAGGATCTGAGAAATATATCTTGTCTCGTGTTGGTCAAGCCCCCGGCAAGAAGCAGGAAGAGTTTTCTGTTAGTACTTCTACTAACCGCAGTGCGGTTAGATCGCAGTAGCTTCCAGTGAGTTGAGCCAATGAAAACTTACGTTTCTGTTTGTGAAACTTGTCATTTTGTCCCCCGAGGCAGATTTAAACTAAATTTCAATGGCCATTTGCAAAATCAGCTGTATTTAAAGCGTATGCAACCTCTGGATAAACAACATTTAAAAAAACCCCACAAAACAAAACCAGCAGTCCAATCATGTCAGCTAACTTGGCAGCATTTAATTACAAGACCTATTGATTCAATTAACCCTATGTTTTCACTTTATTTTCTGGAGAGAATGCTAGGGGCTGGTTTCTGCTTTAAAACTAGGAGCTGTCAGTTCTATTTTGGGGAACATACATTTATCTGTTAGAAGAGCTGCTTCACCATGCAAAACTTGCCGCTTTTCCTGAGGTTCTGATCTTGGATGAACAAAGTTAGAAAATATCTCAAAATGAGAATATAGGATAGGAATATTCTGAAAGTTCAGAACAGAGTTAGGGTTCTGCTTTTGAAAACTCCAGCCTTGGTCCAAATTTGATCCAGAGATGAACAGTAGAAAGTGCTGTGGACCTTAAAAATTGACCTGGGTGCTTTACTGCTGGGCCAGAAACCCAGATCTGCTGGCTGTGAGTGCAGAGCTGCATTGATTGGCCTGCTTCTCTACATTGCTCAGCCATGGTGTTGCCCAGGATGTGCCCAGAGGAACCCGGGTTTGAGGTAGAGCTAAGTCTCTCTCTCTTTTTTTTTTTTTTGTGTGTGGTCTGCTCAATTTCTGTAGAAGGTATCTGTGTAAGTTGTTATGCCAGTGCGGGCAAGTGCAAGGTGCCAGACCCTAAGTACAAAGAGCCCCTTAACCTCTGGGAAAGCTCAGAAACTGAGGGGGACTGTGAGGAAAACCTCTTTTCTGTGTTTGCTGTGAAATGGGCTGAAAGTGCATGTTCAAAATTCTTTGACTTTAAGGAGGGTTCAGGTTCTGATCCCCTCTTGGGGAGTTCGTCTGGACTCTGGACCTGAGGCTGTATGCTGCAAGAAACGACTCCCAGTGCCAACATCCAACACTTGCCAATGTTAACGTGATTCCACTGTCCCCTGGCTGATTGTGGGACAAAGTTTTAAAGCCCCTGTCCCATTCTTGCAGCTGCTTCCCTGCAGTCTGGTAAGGTATTGCTTGGGCACCCATTCTTGTTCTGGCCATGTGGTATCACTCGGAAAGCAGAGCTGCTACCTTTATTTGAGCTACTGTGACTATGGCTTGATTAACAGTAGCTATATATTTATGTGAAGGATGCCTCTCAGTGACAAATCCCTGTCTGTTGGTGCCTGACGTGCTTTTCAGGTGTCTCAAGCTGCTGTTTGCTGGTTGTGTTGCAGGGTGTGGTGGGCAGGCAGGCTGCCACTCCTGTTTGCAGCAAGACCGTGTTCATGCGGTTAGGCATTTGCCTGCTTCCCTTGAGTCATGCTGAAATCAGTACTAGCTTTTACTTCCCTCAGCAATTAGAAAATGTTCAAGAAGGCTGAGGAAAAAATCCAAGGGCTCAAAAAGGAGAGATGCAGGGGTGGAGTTGAATGATTTGCAAAGGAAAAGGAGAGTAGAGCTCGCATAAGGAGTGGTCTGGGTGTTCAGTCATTCACATACCATCCTGCTTGTCAACCTGTAACTTGGGGTGGGAGTGAATCAGAGATGAAGCCAGGTGTGCTGGCTCTAAGCTGCTTCCTGACCTGCAGAATTACCCTGCCCTCCTTCAGTGCTCCCCCACACCTGTATAGGAAAATGTGGTGCAGGGAGACAGCCACAAGAATAGGAGGGAGATTTCTGAATTAAGAGAGTCAGCTCGTCCAGAGTTGTATCGGTGGTGGTCTTGATTTGCACTGATTCAGTCAGGGCAGAGTTTGGCCCTAAGGATGCTCTTCACAGCCCGTCAGCATGCTCAGAATACACCTGGGAGTTAGTGTCTGTGTTGCCAGGAGTCTAGAGCAGACCTGACATTTAGGGTTGGGGCTAGGTCTGTCTGGAAGGAAAGTGGCAAGTTAGTTTTTTTTGTCCCCATGCCCATCTTTTCTGACATTATTGATTTGATATCCCATAAAGAAAATTTCCCCCAGGAAAATGATGCAGCAGCCCACAAATCAGGAGGAAGGACACTGTATATTTCTTGTTGTTTAGGGAGATAAAATATGTATATTTCCTGGAGTAGTAAAGGGAAAAGTGGCAAACATATGAGAGAAAATAAAAAACAAACAAACAGAACTCTCTGGGGGGCTGGGGAACAGTTAATAATGTGATTAATTCCAAAGATCAAGGGATAGAGTGTGGTAAATAAGGTCTTTTATTCCATATTGTTCTGCAAAGTTAAGCTTTTAGGGGTATAGAAAGCGCGTTGTGCTTCTGAATAAGACTTAGCAAAATATTGAATGTAACTATTTCATATTACCTAGTGCTACCTGTTACAGCATATAATAAATTTATGTCTAAGACTTTGAATAAAATGCATTTTGTAATATGACTAATTTCTATAATTTTATATTCCACATAGTTTGCCAAAATTAGCAGCAGTGATTTATAGGCAATACTTATAATCCTTTAGGTTAGATAATTTTAAATGGCATGCTACTAGTGTTGCTTAAAATGCTGTCAAGATTTTGAATGCCAGATTAAAAATACTCTTAAATGTGCCTTTCAATATGAATAGTTGAGAACTTTTTTTGTGGAATACATTTGGGGGGAAAAAAGTGTAGTCAAATTACATTCACTTAAAATGACCTCTAGTACAAAACTGTTTCTATGGGCAAAAAACCTGAATTCACTTAGGCTTTTTTGGGGTTTTCTTGCCTTCACTTGCTTTGGTCCACTGTACACTTGCAGCATCACTGTTAGCAATAAGTGGAATTAATAATAAGTTGCAAGGCTTTAATTGATAATTACAGGCACTCAGAAGTTAGAAACACATTTTCTTATTTTATCATATTTATGATATTGATTATTCAGATGCCTGAATGGTTGTGTGTTTGTTTAGATGGTAACACTGGTATCAGGATGCCAGCACTGACCTGCATTTTTACCTGTAATTGCCAACAGGCACAGAGTTAATCAAGCCTTTCCCATAAGCCATCTCTGCAGCCCTTGAGTCCATTTAGAGACTCACTTTGGGTGAGAGCTGACTTGTGCAGGTGCTGACAGTGTTGCTTGATGTGCACCAAGCAGCTGTAATCATGGGGATTTTCTGTTCTTTGGTTCATCTGAACTAAGTTGCCTTTGAAGCCCTTATCACAAGCTCAGGCTTTGAGACACTGAGAGCAAGTCAAGTAGTATCTACTGAAACAATGCCTTATACCTTGCTTTGAAATCTCTTTATGAACTTAATTCTACTTGTTGTCTTGCAGTGCAAATGAATATGTACACTGCTATTTATGAGAGAGCAGCCCTTGACTATAACTAATTTTTTTTTTTTAGATGCTGACAATGGCAGAGTTTAATTGGTGGAAGGTGTGTACCTTCCTGAGCCAGCAGATAAAAATGCTACTGGTTGTTTTAAGGCAGATACTCCTTTTTGGGTGGGGTTATGAATTGTCTGTTTTGTTCCAGTGGTGGGGACAGAGCAATGTGGTGACGGTGAAAGCTGTACTTAGAGTAAGTAACTTGTTTACACTTTGAATTAAGTGGTTTAGGACTGATTTTTTTTTTTTAACATCCTATTTCAAGCAGGAGGAGGGAATAAGTACTTGAAAAAAATATTGGGCAAACGTAATGTTTTCCATACTTCAGGACATGAAGCTGTGTTTACTACTAGGATCAGAAAGAACTATCTCCTTGAAGACATGGTATTGCAGAGTTGGCATTTTGGGTCATTCCTCTGAAATACCTCTGACTGTAGTCAGCACCAGGTGATTTGTTTTGCCATTCTCAGGTAAATTTCAGTTCTGACGCTTCAGTCACTTAGAAGATCTGAGTTATTTTGGCTGCTAATTCATTTTATATACTGATACGAGTAGTAAGTTTTTTCTGAAGAGAGTGAAATTGCAAGTTATTGCAAGGTCACCCCCAGTGTCTTTGCTTATTCCAGTGTGCAATGAAGTGATCTGTCAGTGTCCTGGGATGGGCAAGAGAATGAATGCTTCAGATGTAATGTGGTTTTGTGTTTTCTCTGGCAATGTTTTGGTGACTTTCTCTCAATTGCCTAAGGGAGAGGGAAGGTAAGCGAAAAATGAGTTTTCCTCTAGTGGGGGAGTGATTTCTGCATGCATTAAAAAGGCAAAAAGAGAGGTCAGAGGCATGTGTTACGTTTTTATTTGAAAAACTGTGGAGCTGTGGAGACTTGTTTCAGCTGTAGCTGGTAGGTTTATTTTCAGAGTTGACACAACAATAGGCATAGAATTTGCCTTTCCAGGATTTTCAGAGGCTATTGAACAACAGATACAAAGAAGTAGCTGTCTCCCTACCTTCCCCTCTTTTCCCCATCCAAATGTGCTATAAACATAACTTTCTTTTGGATTCTGTTCCCCTCGTGCCTTTGCAGTTGGAAAGGCTAGTGTATTTATTGTTTGCTCTACTGCCCTTACCTGCAGGCAAGGCATGATCTAGATTGAAGCATAATCCTTGTAGATTAGTAAACAAGCCCTGCCCCATGCCTGTGTCACTACGCAGATGAGTAGCTCTTTGAAGAACGTTTCAAGGCTTGTGAAAATAATTTCTAGCAGAAACTTACCTTTTAAAAGAGATTAAAATATGCAAATAGTCAAACGAGCAAGCAAGAGTGCTTCAAGAATAAAGGTGCTTTGTCTCTAGTCACTTGTTAATATTTCCCTTTCCATGATGGATTTACTTCACAGCCGAACTTGAAAATCCTTCACAACTGGCAGTGGTCCTGGGCAATTTCCTCTTCCACTGTAGCTCTGGCTGCATTTAAGTGCTTCTCTCCTTCCATTTGTTGCTTTTCAGTTTTGTCACTCATTTTGCATTGAAACATAGCTCTGGGCAGAGCTCCACATAAGTAAAAAACCCACTGTATAGATGAAACCATGGAAAAAGAACCTGTGATGTTCTGCTGGATCTTGTTTTGAAATGAGGAGTTGCTCCTCTTCTGAGGAGCTTACAGGAGTTTTGGATCATGGGCAAGACAGCCATGGGGTGGACAGTAAGTACGTGCTAGCTGGTGGGACTCTGGACTAGTGTTGAGAGCCTCTGGTGTGTTCATCACAGATATGCGGCTGGTTTTGGCTTTAGTTTGTCCTGTTTGCTTAGGTCCTGATCCACAGTAGAACTGGAGAAGCTCTTGGCTTGGAAATGATTCCCGTTGGGATTTTATGGGCAAATTTCAGCCTTGTCTTTGCAAAATCATCCTCTCTGTATGCACCAATAATTCCATTAGGGCCTGACATCCCCATGAGGCCTAGGGCACGTACAGACTGCACCGCGGGCTGCTGGAGTGACCTGCAGGCAGTGGCTCTGCTGGGTATTTAATTTATGGCCAAGCCTGGGAAAGCAGGTTCCTGGCTGCCGGGTCAGAGCAGACATTTCTGCCCTGTGTGTCTGCTGAGCAGCAGCAGTTGCTGTTTCTTACCCTACTAATTCTCAAGGACAGCAGGAGCATCAAGCCTGAACTCTCCAGAACTCCCAGCACAGAGTCCCTTTCTGTACACTGGAAGGACTCACAGGGCCTTTTCTCTTTGCTGTAGCAAAAATCAGTTTTCCCTACCCCATTTGAGAAATAGCAAGACAATTTTGTGATGCATGTCCACCAACACTGGTACTTGTATATAACGTGTCTGAAACTGTTCCCGAGAACAGACTACTGCAAGTACCCAAGTGAATGTTTGCTGGGTTTAGCCTGAAATGCGAGATGCTTTATGCAAACTAAATCTTAGTGTGATAGCAGGAACCAGGAGAAGCCTTCAAGTTTGGTAGTCTGGGATGCGGTGCCTTGGCAGTCAAGGCTTATCTCAGCTAGTGCTGGGGTGGGGGGGTCCTGTGCCCGTTTGCTCCCATGGTGCCTGGTCCTTGCCTGACCCTGTGGGAAGCCAGGTCAGTAAGTTGAGCTGGGGCAATGCTAGTGCTTTGCAAAAATGACTTGACTTCTACCAGTCCAGCTCTCTAAAATACTCGAGAGTGCTGGTGCAGGGGAGGGGCAGAAATGTGTGTCTGAGAGCTGGAAGGCTTTTACCTGTCTGAAAGACAGGGATTTTAAGGAAGTTAATGCTCCATTTTGAAAATAAAGATCACAGGATCTAACCTCCCTGAATAGGTTGTGTTGCTCCCTAAAAGACATCAAATTACACCAGTTGTGAATCTTGCCTAGTACTTTTAAAATCACCTGCTTTTTATATAAATGGTCCTGTTCTAAAAAATCTTCTCTTACCTTTTAATTCTTTTGTTTTTTTGATTGTGAGTGAAAGACATGACATAGGGTTACAGTGAAAATGTTGCACTTGGCTCCCTTCCGATTAACAGTCAGAAATACACTTGGCGCAGTCTTTTGCTGGTAGTTACAGGGGGATATGTATGGCAAGCCCTTCTAGGCTTTCTCCTGCAGGCTCTGAATGTTGCTGTGCTGCAGCTGACTTGCTTGCTGTAAAGCCCTTGCCTGTGTCTTTAATGAAGGACTGTTCTGAGGTAGAAATTGCCTTCCTTGGAATTAGAGGAGGAGGAGGGATGTATGTTGTGAGGAAAAGCTAAGCCAGGAAACACCTGGCAACCAGATGGCCCCTAGCATGCTGTATCATACCTACACCTTCATTAAGGATTACTGTGGCTGTCTCTGGGTAATAGATTTAGAGGTTTGGGGTCACAAAGAATTAGGAAATTGTAGCCAGTTGCAATTAAATGTAAGTTATTTTTAGAGGACAAAGAGCTGAGCTGAAAGCTGAATTAGAGCTAATTGAAATGTTAGGGCTCAAATACTATGGGTGGTATTTTCTAGGCAAACAACAAAAGAGCCCATGCACTTAAGTGAGAGGCACTAAGAAGCCTGGGGTGGTGGCAGGTGGGCTGGAGACAGCAGAGCTGTGAGCAATGTCAGTAATGTGGAACTGGTATTATTCTGCTTCCCGATAGCAGCTGGCATTATGTACTTCTCTCTGAATATTTATGTGTGCAATAGATAAGGGTTGCTCAGACTGTTAGTAGGATAGGACTGTGTGGTTTGCACTGTGATTTATATAAAGCCTGAGTCAGTATCTTACACTAATATTTTACCTGTATTTAATTTTGTTTTATATTTCCCCTTCAGTGTACCTGCAATCCAGAAAGGGCAAACTCAAAGGTTTTTAAATTTTCAAGTGAATTGTGAGAATATCAGTAGGGAAATAGAGATTTGGGAAGAACTGTGCTAGCACGCAAATCCTTTCTGCATTGGTGACCAGTCAGCAGCAGCAGTTGGTGGCATGTTGTGGGTCAGGAATTCAGGCTGGCCCTGTGTGGGTGCACAGAAGTGAGCATGAGGAAACTGCTCTCCGTCCTACATCCCTGTACTCACCTGCCTACTCCGGCAGGTGAAAGAGGCATGGCAGTACTGAGATGTGTGGGTAGGTTTTGGCTGTCTTGCTGCTGCGCTGGGAGATGCCTCCTCTTGATGGAGATGCTTCTGTGAATCAGCAGCTCTTGCCTGAATCCAGGACCAATTGATACCATCTTGTACTGCTACTCTGCTTACTGCCCTGCTTTGAAAGTCTTTAGGTACGTTGTGGGAGTAAGAAGTGAAGAACAAACTTTGCTAGTCTAGGAGCTGTGTAAACTCTGATTGCCTTCCTTACAAACGCTTGGGAGCATCTGCAGGAAGCCTGAATAGGTTGTTCATTACTTCCGTTCTTGTGAGGTTGATGAAATAAGAAGAGCATTGCTGGCTTTTATTCTGTGTATTCTTTGAGCAGCTTCGTTGCAAACAGTATCTCTCTTGTTGCTTTCATATTAAAATGTTGATAAGCACAACTTGAAAACATTTATTGTTGAAATATCTGTTTAATTACTTGTTAGTGTTGATATCAAAGCCTACTGTGAATTTCATGCAGTGAGTTCTGAGGAATCCACCTCAAAAAACTTGTTTTAAATAGCACTTCAGGTTTTAAGGCTATTATCTTGGGGTTGGTTCTGCAGCTGAGGTCCTTGTTAAAGGTGAGCTAACTTGCATTATGCAATGACGGTGTTTGTATTTTATTAAAGACAAGCCAATGACACCCTACCACATGATGTGGGGCAGCCACATGGATATGGAACAGCTCTCTCTTGAAAGGGTGGATCAAATTGTTCAGGAAGTCTTTTCATTTTCTAATCTCTCTGAATCTGAAAGGCTATATGGTATTTCTTATTTTACCCTTGGGAGAGGAAAAATAAATCTTCTCAGTTCTTGAAAGCTACTGCCCCAGGTTAGGCAGTCCTTACGTTAACAGTTTGTTACCCAGAGAGGCTAGAATATCCTTTTGTTATGCGTTGATGGTGTCATTGCCAGTGCAAAACCCCACAGCAGCAACTTGGAAAGAAAAGCAGGACGAACATGCCAGAAGGATTTACTGTGCTGCTGTTGGTTTTCCCCTGAGAGGAGCCCAGCTGTCGTGAAGCTGAAATTAAAATGTAAATACTAAAATAGGCATAATTAGGGTACTTCCTTTAGACAATGTCTGGTGCAGGCAGCTTCAGTTTTTGGGGGTGTGCAGTTTTTTTAGTGAAGAAGTGTTTGAGCAGTGTTAATGAGGGAGGGGATGATTAGCAATTTCATGCTGTGTTGGTGCTCTCCAGCTTGGGAAAGTTGTGACAAAGAGCAGAACACGAGGTTTTTTTCCCCACTGGTCCTGCTGCTACAGTGTGTACACCTGAAGACCTGTGCTTCTGAATATACAGAATTACTGCTCCAGTAATTGGTACTAAAATGAGCAGAAGGTGCTGGTATGGATCCTTTTGTAATTTTGTATGGCATTTTGCAGAGTTGGGATGGAGAACTCCTGGGGTGCCTTGTCTCAGAGAGGGCTGCCATGGGCCTGCTAAAGTACTAAAGACCTCTGTGAATGGGGCTGCGAGGTGGCTTGCTTTTGGTAGGAATCTTTATTTTGGCTCTGCTGGTCTTTGGATTAGTCCTTGAAAGAAGCGTAGTTTGCAGAAACATTGAAAGCAGAAAACAAGACACAATAACCTCATTTTTGTCGGGGAGTTTGAGTTACTTCTAGCACCTTGTGGAACTTGCTGGAGGCCTGAGTGTGTATGAAGTGGTAGGGAGAATCAGAGCTAAGTTTTGGTTGGAATGGGCCTGGAGAAGCAGGCTGGGACTTGTTCCCAGCTCAAAGCTGAGTGGCTGTGGTGGTTGTTGTTCTTCTGTATTAGGGTTTTGGCACCTGCTTTCACAAAAAATCAGCTGATGAGAATGTTGTATGTCTGTGTAAAGGTGCTTAGAGCTGCATGTGTGTGTCTGACAACTTTGGCATATTTGCCTTATAGGTGTTTAGCTTCTTTTTCTTTTTTCTTTTTTTCTTTTTTTTTTCCAGGAAGATTAGTGGTGTAATTATGTAGGGGATGCTAATGACAGAATAGTTTCAAGACTCCAAATTTATATCCACTTAATAATAGTAATTATTGTTTATAATACTACTTTGCCTAGGGAATGCAGTGAAATACTTTGCCTTATTGGGGTAAGTTTGATACAGACATTCATGATCTGAAGAGATCTTAAATGGTCTTGAGTTTTATTGCTAAGGCCAGCCTACAGTTTGAAACCAGAAAAAGACCCCTTTCAGCCTGGCTTTTTAACAGTGTTATAAAGTGGTGTTGTGTTTGTTGTGTTAATCATGGTCCTAGTACATTGATGTTTAATTTTGGTGGCTCAGAGACATGAATAATGTTAGAACAGTGCTTTAAAATAGTGTTTTTTCCACTTTGTCTAGCTTAACACATTAAACCCGCCAAACTAGTGAGGCAGAAAACAGAGCTGCTACTTGGTTTTATTTTTCAATACTAAAAAAGCTGTAGTTCAATTTTGGTTTTGCCATTTAGCTTTTTATGGTGACAACTGGTGAAACCATGCTCTTTGTCAGATGGAAAAGTACATGTTTGTAGAATGTCCTTTGAGAAACTGGAAAATTCTTGGCTGGGCTAATGCTGTCACTTATTCTAAGCAAATAGCTTTGATACTTTCTGCGGTCTCCTGGAGTCATATAATGGTCTACCCTAAATCCTGTATTTGTGAATCTTGAGCTATGACTTGGGGCTCTTTTTTTATACTTTTTTTTTTCTTCCCACCTGGGGAAGAGACTGGAATAGAGATGACTTTCCACAAGAGCTTAACGCTGAATCTGACAGGATTTTTTTGAGAATTACTGCATTTCTGTTAAAGTTCTAAATCAACTCCTGTTCTTTACTAGAGAATTGTCCCTGTTCATAATGCCATCTGTTAGTTACCAAAAATTCATCAGGAAGAGTATTTTTTTTTTCCCTGAAGTGCTGAGGATATCAGATTTTCTTACAGAACTGAATTGCATCCCTGTGAAGTTCCCCAAGGCTTTTCTGTACTGATCAGCATAGGTGCCTTTTATTAATTTTCAGCAAACTTTCCATTGTACATCCTTAGTCTTAAAAATATTTATGCATGTACATATGTATGTATTCACATATATAACTCCACTGAGCTGAATGGAACTTCTTATACAAATACTGCTGGAGTCTAATACTTGGACCATGTTAAACAGAAATAGTGTCACAATAGGGCAGTTACTGTCAATGCATGAGAGTTGTTACCTGGACAGTTTCCAAGTGAAATATGTTTTACCTGTAGTCAGTGCTACTTCATTCAGTTTTGTACTGATGCACATGAATGACTGTAACTCCTTCTGCATACTATATTTACATGCTAGAGCAATAGCTCCTCCACATGCAGAAGGACTCTAAACAGGAAGCTTTTCCTATGACAGTAATGACTTCTGCAATAAGAATAATGTAGTACTGTACCAAAGGAAATAAACTGTAAAGAACATCTTTGGATAGTTTGTCAAATGTGGTGTGTAATAATGTATATGTAATCTCTGTCAGTTCAGTAGAAAATGCTAAAATATGAAGGAGGACAGAATAAGCTGTGCATGCATGTTGAAATAGGAACATTCAGCTTGTAACCATCTTTATAATCAACTGACAAGAAAAGAGCTATTAAATCATCTTATTCGTTTCCTGTTTTGCCCTACTTGCCATGCTGACACCTTGATGACTTCTGCAGTGTATCTTGGTAAGTATGCCCCTTATTCCTCTTCCCTCAGTGGCTTGGTAGCATTTTTGGTTGTACAAATTGTAACTGTGAGGACCTTAAGGGGAAGAAATAAGTTTTGTTGCTCTGCAAGGGAGAAGGTTCTGTGATCTGTTTCCCATTGCGGCGAGAGAAGTTATGCAGTTGTAAGCTGGTTGTCAAGAGGCTGATGTCACCTTCAGTTGTGAGTCTCAGCTTCTTGACTGGCAGTTTTATTGTCCTTAAGGAAGGTAGCTGTCATGGAGGACTTCACCAGGGGCTCTGGATAGCATATTGGGCCTGGAATTTCGGTGTGAATTCAATAGGAGAGCAGGAATAAAGGGTAGAAAAGTGATGATATGTGATCTAGATCCTCTTTGAGTCAGTGAAAAAAACTGTCTATTGTCAATTAGCATCTTCCATTGAAAGAGTTTCAGAAGGCAGATTGTGTTGTGGGAGAACCCATAATCATCACTAATACAATCTTTTACTCCTACCAAGATGTTTTTTACCTAGGATCCTCAGAAGAAATAAAGGACACTATTTTCAATTGGTAAAGTTAGTACAGTACTCATTTTGTAACAAGCCCGTAGCTTTCATTTATTCTTTACAATGCATGTGGGAAGGACAGTGATGACTTGGATGAGATTGTTAGTGATATGCAGATCTTTTTTCTTTGTTTTTATTCATTATACCTATGGGAAGTAGTGAATTTGCCATAACTTTCTAGAGTGCCCTACAAGTGAGCCGCATATAGACCTTGCTAAAGATTGTGGCTTAATTGCTGATGCATGGGCATTTATGAAGGGATTCGTTGGGGACCGAGGGCAGTGTGTAACAAGAGCAATGACCTGTCAACTCTACAACAACATTTTTCTTTAAAGAGGGAAAATGCAGATCCTTCAGTGTCACTTGCCAATTATTGCATGTAACTTGTGTCAGTGACTTTTGGGGAGGAGTAGGGAAGTTTCTGACCTGTTGGGGCCATGAACACAAGCAGGCAAATTCATGTAAAAACTTAAGTATGTGCATATGCATGCACAGAGGTAAGCATTCATGTTTCTTTTCTGTATTCCACTGAAGTAGCAGGCAGAGAGAGATGGGTTTGTGCTGGGTCAGAATCTAGCTGCATTGTCTCGAAGATAACTGACATTTCTATTTACTCTTTCTTTATATGGTATTCTATGCATTAGCTAGTACTACAGTTGAGCCCAGACTGTAATCTCTGGAAATCTTGTTATGAGTGTGATAGAGTTATTTTCCAGTAAAATAGCTAGCAGGCTTTATAAATATTGATGTGTCCATGGAAGGTTACATGCTTAAATGCCACTAACCAGGATTTACTGTTTAGATGTAAGTGAAATCTGTGCCTGAATTACTTGTTGGCCATTAGTTAATTTTTGGTTATTTTATCAGGGTTTAATGTTAACATTTTCTAATCAGGGTGAGAATCTGGGTTTGGGTGTTTTTTTCCAGTTATGACTGACTCCCTAGTCAGTTTTTGCTAGAGCAAAAACCAGGTATCTGTGGCTTCAGTGCATGCATGTGAGGTCCCAGCCTCTTCATTAGGGATAAAGAGGAGTCTGTGCTTATAGGCTATGTTGCAGGATTAGCACCTAAAGCGTGATTATGTGCTTACCAGCATGATTGTTTTCTTTGCTGCCCTTTGAACAGTGCACACCCTACTGTGGTACTGTCCTTAGCCCTTTCAAGCCTTTGGGGCAAAATTCATCCTTTGCCCAGAAAAGCCTATGTTAGGAGAGAATCTGTGGGTATAAATTTGAGAATTGTAAGTGTATTAACAAAGAGGTGGGTTTCAATCTGCTTTTGCAGATTTGGCTGGCGTTATGATGCACTAAGCTGAGGGATGCCCATAAATATGCAGGCAGAACCATGTTCAAGCCAAGGGATCCAGAGAGGAAAGGCATGCTTGAACTTGAGTGATTTGTTTGCATTCCTGCTCCCCTGGTTCTGGACTCCTGTGTTACTTCTGAGGTACATATTTGTGTTTGGCTGTTTGGTCAAACTGAGAGTTGCCAGTGAATGCTGATGGAAATGGCTGCCACCTCCTGTGCCCAGCCTCTCCAGCTAGTGTGGGCAGGCAGGACAGTGCTGCATTCTGGGGGAGATGGCACTTCACAGTTCCTCTGTCCTGCAAGGATCTCTGAGTGATTTTGTTATTTCCTTCATGCTTTTGAGCTCAAGAATATTACTTTTGGTGTAGGTTCTTAAAGCCCTAATGCTAACACTTTTCCCAGCTGCACTGCTGGTAGCACCATGCACTGCCCAGGTAACCATACAGACCTCCCGATTCATAAATGTCCATCAGTTCATATCATAAATGTTAATCCCATGAGCCAACTCCAATCAGCAGCTAAATTGGGGCCAGACTTTTTAGGGGAACCAAGAAGTCTCTCTTTGAATGCAGGGCACACAGAGGAGAAAAGGGCAGGTCTTAAATCAGTGTGTAGTTTAATTTTTTTTATTTTCTAAGAGGCCCCAAAGCAGTGCAATGCAGGTTTTTCTAAGCTGACATCACAAAATACTGGGACATGCTGCCAAGTCCATGTGGGTGGAGAAAAAAGGAGGTGTTCTTGATTCTTACAAACACTTGTGCTTCTGTTCTCAAGGAATAAAAAAGGAACAAACTTTCCCGATGACTCTCTGAGAATGTAAATGCCACATGAGCATTTTGGCTAATGGCAGAAATGGCATTTCCTGTGCTGTCTTTACTGCTAAGTTGTCTTGTCCTAGTTACATAAGTTGTATTTTATCAACTGAAGCATATGCATAGAAAACCAGTTGGAGAACTCTACGAGTCATTTATCACCTCCTCACAATTTCCAGCAGAATTACTCATACTCACAGTTGCTCTGAAAATAGCGTTCAGGTATTCTGCATCAAAGCATTGGAAGTTGCATCCTTTCACCTGTGAACTAAATACTTTTATCTTATATCTGATGATATTTAGGTTGCAAAACCTGAAAATTAGCACAAACATCCATTGTTTTCCTTAGGAAAGAATCTCAAAAGTTTTTAGCAATTATGCTCCTTTTTGGTAGAGGGAGGATTGTTGGGCTTAAGCTCGTACTTGATGAAACTTCATTTCTTTTAGTGATTGGAGAGAAATTAACTTTCACACTTACATTTATACCTTCTATGTTGTGCGGCACAAGAGGGATGCTTGTCACCAGTTTACGCAAGTCATTTGCTTCACAACAGTATATTGATGAGTCCAATATAGGGTTTTTTATGTAACCAAATCTAAAGATGCTTTTCATTCAGATGTTCTATGTATAGAAGATTAATTATGACACTTGTGTAAATAGTGTTCAGGTCATTGTGAGTTCCTTAAAAGAGCATGGACAGTCACGTTTTGAATATTTGGCAGTGCACAGTGTGGCCTGGAAATGGAGATGCTCTTTAGAGGCTGTTCAGTTTGATTGACTTGTAGCAGAAGAGGCTTAGAACTGCCTGGACTCAGTGCTGCTTGGTTTGCACTCCTTTTATCCATCGTTAAGAACTTGTTCTCTTGCTATGCAGATACAAGATGGCCCTTTAAAGATGCTGTGTAGTTTTTACTAATCTTGTTGTCAAGTGCACTCTACATAAAAAGAGTGCTTTGCTGTTCCAGGGCTCTGAGACGCTGCAGGGCTGGGACAATGTTACTTGAAATAATAATGACCAACTCAGGTCCTGGAAAGCATAGGAAGGGGATGTGGGAAGAAAACAAAAAATCTAGCCTCAAGTGGAGCAGAGGTCATGGTGTTTAGCATAGCTCAGAATGGTTTGGATGTGTGACTCTGGAAGGCTCACTTTAAGTTGCATGTCTCTGTTAGTGGGAGTGGGGAATTAAATTGTGTAGTGACTTTAGCAATGTGGAATGTGGATGGAGGAACACATTTGGGTTTGCCTCTTTTTTGCGTGCCTAACCTGAATGTGCTTGCAGGTGGAAGCTGTTAGCTGTGGAGCCCCTTCCAGCAGGGAAAACAGCTTGCTCTACTAATCATCAGGGCAGGTAGTGGACTGCTAAATCTTGTTTGCTTTAATTGGCCTAGTAGTGCCTTTGAATCAGTGGGACTAGGGTGAATAATGTACTCAAGATTTTTCGTGGTATCTTCATTGTAGGCCATAGGTCTTACAATGTAAACCATTAAATTACTGTAGATGAAACACCAGAGAGATTGGTCTTGGAGTCCCATGGGGATTGTGGAATTGCAAATTAACTCCTCACAATTTACTTAATCAGAGTGTGTATTTATTTTTTCAGAAGACACTCTCTTGTGAGAAAAGTTCATGAAGTGGCTAGTTGGGGCTGAGGTACAGCTGGGACTCCCAGCTTCCTTCTGAGAGTAGCAAACTCCTTTTGCATGTTTCTTTGTCTGCCCTCCATTATGTACTGATATGTAAGGACTTTACACTGAACCTCCAGCAGGGGCATATAGGCCCCAAACTCCTCAGCACTTGGTATGGAGGGAAAAAAAAAATTACTAGCTTCAAATTCTTTCCCAGAAGTCCTGGAAAATGATGACTCAACATGACACAAAAATGCACATGGGTCAGAATAACTGTGCTGACATGGTGCCTTGTAGATAATGTGGTTTGCTCCCGCTTTCCAACGTGCTCTTCTTTGTTTTTCCCACTGTAATTAATGCTGCAAGAGATATTTTTGTTAATGTTACTTTGCTTCCAAAACAAAAATTTCTACTCTGTTTTGCAGTAAAGTGATATGTCTCCCAGTCCATTGGATCTGCAGTGTTGACTAGAGTTTGTATAGTTTGGATTGTAGTTTTGAGCATAGGATCTTTCCTGTTAGTCTGAAAAATCTAGGTCCTCAAAGAAAATGAGTACAAATGTTTTTCTGTGAATTGTTCTGTTGCATTCCACATGCTTGCAGGTGTTGGATGTAGGGGCCCAAACTTGTAAGGCTGGCGTTTTCAAAAGGGTCTAAAGAGCAAAATGCTGTGGGAATTGGGATGCACACAAATCCTGAATTTCTTTGTACACAGTGCCATTAAATCACATGCAGCTTCCGGGGGCTTGCTGCTGTGTGCATAATGTATGTAATGCAAAGTAAAATGTTTCCCTTCTGAGCAGCTCAGTGTCTGGGTGGGTGACTGCGTGGAGCTGTGTGGGGTGGGCATTCAGGCTTCCTGGATGCCACCTGGCTGAAGACCCTGTGTCTGCAGCTGGCTCTGAGTTGTCCCAGAGGACTTGAGGGTAACTCTTGGAGGGGATGCAGAGTACTTGGGCCTTGATGGAGGTACCATTGGTACTGATGGCCTAATTTCCTCCATGCAGTGTAAGACCAAAGGAGATAAAAGCCTTTAGGTCTTGAGTACAGGGACAATATTTCTTCTCAAAAAGTGTGTTGCTATTTCAGCTCATGAGATGGAATGAGGAAAAAAGCTCTAGTGGTCCTAGTTAAGTTTTTATTTTAATAGAGAAGGAGAGAACATGTGAACTTGTCACTCAGTTTACTTTTCTGAATGCTCATTAAATTTATCTTCAGCGCATTTGCATTGTGTTCAGATTATCTAATGAGCTTGCAATTACTCCTTTTCTTTTTTCTCCCCCATTTCTCACCTCTACCACCATCACGAAAGTAAGCATTCTATAGCAATAGGTTTTGCTGCTCAAAAAGAAGGGAGTTCTGTTTAATAGAAGTTGATTTAGTGCCTAAAAATAGAAAAGCTCTGGCTTGTCTTGTGGATCAGGTGGTTATAGTGGTGAGGACCACCTGTCACAGGAGTTTTTGTTTTGTTCTTGTTGTCAAGTATTTTTCTGACAAAGAAGAATATGCAACTTTGGGAATTGTAACTACTTTAACATCTGTTGTCACCCAAAAAATGAACTGAGTGTGCTCAGATATCAGAATATTATTTTTCTGTAGTTAAGGCTGTGCTTCCATTATAAGGACTTTCAGTATCTTCAGGGATTACAGGATAATAATAACTTGGCAATTAAAAAAAAAATTGGCATTGGAAGTTGGCTTCAGATGTGTACTCCTGAGATTTCTTTAACCACATCATAAAAAAAAATAATTCTTATATTTAGATTATATCAGATTAAAAAAATTCCTAGTTCTATCATGTGGGGTTGGATCTCTGTGGTGAGAACTGCCATCTGAAAAGGAGAAATGCAATTTTGCTGTTGCCACTTGAAATCTTACTGGTTTGGGCAGATTTTTTTAAAATGCATTGATGATTTCCAGCTGTGTTTTTTTTTTTTTTTTTTTTTTTAAAGTGTGCTTAACCTTCCTATAGTTGCAAACAATGCCAGTGTCTACAAATCCTAACTCTTACTGGAAGTGCTGGGAGGTGAGGTGCCTGGGTGGTGTTGGTAAATTCTAGCATGCACCTGTCTGTCCAGCTAGAGAGACAGTTACATTGAAGGTTGTGAGGTTGTGTCCCTGCATGCCACTGGCTTCTTAGTTGTGCAGGTGTGCTGTGACAGTGGCATGTAGATGCACATTTGTGGATACAGATCCTTATCCTGCAGCACACAAGAGAGCCATTCTGGCTCCACTGGGGTCCTTTGAAAAGGAGAGATTTGCTCTGGGAAGCTCTGCGCATGGGATGGCTCTCCATTCCCCCTTCTTCCTGCGCCTTGAGGAGAACCAATGCCTTGCAAAAACCCGAGTTATCTCCAGGAAGTCATTCCAGCTTGTTTTGCAATAGTTGTCTCTTGAAGTGGTTTGTTTGGTAAACTAGTAATAGTGTCAGGCATATTGAGTGCACAGTTTCCTGAAGGAAAAACAAATACATCCCTTTAATATGAAGAGTTAATTTATGTGTTTCTCTTTTGAAAATGAATTCTTGCTCTGTTTTGGAAGCTGGATGAAATATTCCTGGAAGCACTGAGAAACAGGAATAGTAAATATGCAGCCTGAGTGCAACATTTGAGATACTGTCCTCCTGTGCAGAGGCAGACCTGGAGACTTCACCCTGGCACTTTGAGGTGGAGTTGCTGCAACAATCCTCTGTAAATAACAGATCTTAGTGTTTTGCTGTTTTTGTAATAACCCATTTGTGAATCATTGTTTTCATTATTCATCTAGCTTCAAAGATGGAGAAATAACATTTCATGAATTCATGCACTAATATTTTTCCATCAATAACTGAATAAATTACTGGGGGGTGAGCTATCCACTTCCATTTTAGGTGTGTGACCATTCAGTCCTTGGCCTCTTTGCTGATGCTGCCACTGAAGGAGCCAGCTGGATAATGGATCTTGTGATCTGGATTTCTGTCTATCAGCAGCTGGATTGCACCATCAAGGAATTTCACATAGGCCATTTGCACGGAGGTTGGGTGGAGCAGCATAGTGAGGCCTGGGGAAGAGTAGGGCAGATAGGCAATGCTGTGGTACCATCCAAAATAATATTTTCTTGTTTGTTCTCTTCTTAGAGCACCTGTGCTTGTGGCAGAGGTTAATGCTTCAGCCACAGATGCCCTTTCCTGGCTGAGCTACCTGTGTCTGCAGTCTCCCTCTTTGAGTTTGATGAACTGAGTTATTGTGCAGTGGTAACTCTGTGCTAACCTAGCTTGGTTCAACAAGTTCATGTGAGTGGCTGGGTTGACAGCTTGTGGGGAGGCAACCTTAAGTAGGAGACAGAGTATTTATGATGCCTGGGGAGCAGTGACTGGAGAGCTACTGAGGTGTTTTCTTTTGTAGGCAGTATAGGAAGGCCAGCTTTGTGTTTAAATTTTTTTTTTTAAACTTTCTTGCAATTTAAGTCCAGCTCTCCATTTAGAGCAAGTGTTTGCATTTCAGCCTTCGGAACTTCTTGCAGTTGGAGCCGCTGGCAGCACTTGCAGGCTGACACCTCAGCTAATACTTGGTCCCTCTTCTGTGGCAATTTGGGAAGGGAGATTAAAAGACTTGGGAAGACTGGTATGGGTGAGTAGGTGAATGAAAACCAAATTGGTTTGGTTCAGCTTGTAATTGTTGAAACGTGTTCGCCTGTGTTGTAGACAGGGCACTTTCAGGGCCTTGCACTTGCTGGCTAGGATTACATGTGTCAGGTGACAATCAAGGGCATTCTCTGCTGACATAAACCAGTGGTGTCTTGCAACTGGATGGGTCATGTAACTCCTTGCTGGCAGGTTAGGAATATGTGCTGTAGTTTGTACTGTCTCATCATACTAGGCCTTCTCTACAGACTTAGACTTGACTCGCCTATATGCAGTATAGCAGCAACTGCATAGTTCATGTGTGCAAGCTTGAGCAGTTGTCCTGAAAAGTCCTATACAGTCTGTTGGGGTTCTTAGGTTTCACTGAGTCTGTCTGACCAAATGATGCTGGTGATTTGTTAAAATGTTGCAGCTGCTGAACAACCTACTTTATTTTTTAGAGGGTTGCAGTCACTTAAAGTGAGGGATCAGAAATATGTGAAATGTGTTCCTCTTCCAGTTTTATTTAGTTAAATAGATCACATGGCACTAGACCAACCTCTCCACCCATTTAGATGCTCTTGCTGCACAGAGAGTCAAGTTTGTTTTCAGAACCTCGTGAGGGTTTTGCCTTTCACTTGGGCTCAGCTTTCTGAGTCACTTAAAGTTTTGTTATGCTTTCTTCTTGGTAGGGAGCCCCTCTGCTGGGAGCTCAAATGGTTGCTCCCTTCTGTGTGAGAAGTACAGTCTGTCCCGGCAGGCAGTGCTGATAGAGCTGAAATCCATGTGTCCCACTGCAGGTCTGGGAAATTCCACGGTATAATGTGTCATTGAGAGCCATTGTGCTGTTCCCAGTAAGATTTAGCTCTAAACCGGAGCTTGTATCCATAAAATACATGCTCTTGTCGAGATGTAATACACTGCATCAGGGTGTGTGCAGGTGAGCTTTCAAGACGGAGGAGACAAAGTGGAATCTCCAAAATGCTTCACAATGGGAGCAGAGGTCTTGCTGCAAAGTGAGTTAAGAGCAAAGGTTTGACAGAAAGTAAATCAGAATTTCTGGTGGGCATCTTTTACCTGTCTTTGGGAGTTCCACTCTGCAGTTTTTGTAAAAAGCAGAATTATGGTGCTTTTGTGTTTCGGTGCACTCACAAGTGTGTTGTTTTTAGCTGAAATGTACTACAGCCCACCCTTGAGGCAGGTGACCTACAGAATCATGCTGAGTATGAGAACTCACATCTGGAATATTATGTCCAGTTTGAGGTTCCCCAGTGTAAGAACAACTTTGGTATGTACTGGATGAGTCCAGTGGAGGGGCCACTAGGGTGATTAAGGGGACAATGAGGTCTGAGGAGAGATGGAGAGAGAAATATTTTTCTTCTGTCTGGAAGAGGGTAGACTATGGGGGAGTCTCAATGCTGCCTTTAGCTGTCTTGTGGGTAGGGAGGGTGTAGAAAAGGTGCTGTCAAGCTCTTCTCAGAAGTGCATGATGAAAGGGTCAGGGCAAAGTGTACAAGTTGCAACAGGGGAAATTCCAGGTAGATACAGGAAAAACTTTTGTACCCTGAGGGGGGTCAAACACTGTAGCAGAGACTGTGAGGGGTTGTAGACTCTACAGTCCTGGAGGTATTTTGAAGCTCAACTGGATGAGGTCTGGGTGACCTGCTTGGGATAGGTGCTTGGACTAGAGACCTCCAGAGGCCCTTCCAACCTGTATTATTCTGTGATTCTAGTTCTGTGTGAAGACCATGGCCTCTTGAATGGAAACCGATGCTGAAGATCAGATGTGCTGAGGGTAGTCAGCTCTGGTGTGACTTGTGCAACCATCAATTTGAGTTCTAGCATTGACTTTGAGTGCAACAGAGAGTAATGTAGGTGTGCAGGTCCTCCCTCCATCCCAGCTCACTCTCTGCTGTCATTCTGTTTTGGGGAGTTTCCTGTAAGTTGTTGATCAATAATTGTGCTTACATACAGGTGAATTGTGAAGAACAGTGAGGGAACATCAGTGTATGTACAAAACCAGCAGAATAGTTTTCAGAAATAGGTTTTGTCCTCTGCTATCTTTGTATGCTGTATCTGCTTGTTAAAAGGGACTCCTCTATGTGATGTTCTCAGCCCAGCAAAGAGTCAATTTTAGGTGCCAGGTAAAGAGCTGTACTGTTTTTGCTGAAGAGAGAAGGCACGCAGACCCAAATGGATCAACAAAAGATAATAGCAAAGATAGGAAGATGCAGGTTTTGTTTCTGACACTTAACAGTTCAGCTGCTGAACAACCGCAGGGTCCGCACGCAATTCATGACCAAAATAGTTGTTCCTGCACTGTAGCTATTCCTTCTCAGCAGCAAAACGTGTCCATTGATCATAGGTTACTTTTTTCTTCTCTGGCCAGTCTGTGACTCACGAATGTTTTTACCTTACCAAGATCAAGCTGCTGGCTGTTGTTGTAGCTTGTGCCAAGGTTAAATCTCTTCTGCCTGGTTAAGGCTGACTTTTGCGAGGTAGGACGTGAAAAGTGCATGAGCCTGCGAGAAAAACAGAGGATCAGTACTGGCTTGTGTCTCAGTACCTCCTTGGGAATCTGCTATGGAAATACTTAAACTACAAAATTTCTTTCTTTAAAGGTTGCAAACCTCTTTCAGAAGCTCTTAAAAAAGTGCTTGAGATAAACAGAACCTTTCATTTGTGGCTAATATCAGAATATTATTAGGATTTATTGCTTTCACAATGATTTCTTTGTTCCAGAGTGTTACTGTGCTTGGGCTTTCTGCCAGGTCTAAGCCGAGCCCAGTATCCATTAGCAAATGAATATGGCATGTAAACATACAAACATGATATTTGTGTGTCCATCACTCTAACAGAGCAGAAATCTTGCTGACTCCTGACATTTTATCTGGTATGTTCTGATCAGGCAAAATTAATCTGCATAATTTCTCTGGTGCTTTCTTTTACACTTTGCAGTTTGAGACAGGTCTATAGGCCATGTCAGGCACCATCATGCCACAACTGTCCATGCCCCTGAGTTCATTTATGTCTCCTTAAGACTGAAACCAGCAAACGTTGTAGTTAAAACCACCCTGTTCACAGGGGCTCTTGGTGGGGTTCAGCTCAACAGATAATGGGCCTTAGAGCCTCCTTGTATCACACCAGGCCTTGTGTGGCCTGAGCCGAAAGCTTTGCATGCATGCCAAAATGAGGTTTTAGAAAATCTACCATAGCATATTTCCTGAACAAATCACATTGCTTCTCTGTCTTGGGGAAGTATCACAATGATAATTCTCTAGAAACATTTGTTTCTCATCTGTCTGGGTGAGTGAGTAAGGGGAGATGGAGTAGAAGATCTAAACTTTGTCTTAAAGGGCTTCCCAGAGGAGACACTGCCTGTTAGGCAGTGTGTTGTTTAATGACTAAGGGTCTGTTTGCTTAAGTTACTGGAATTCAGCTAGGAGCACTTTACTTTTCTCAGTATTAGTACATTTTTGGGGAGTAAAATCTTTGTTTGTTTCTCCTGTCCCAGCGTTATTACCACACAAAAACGATTGATATATCCTTTGCAGTGGTATTTGAATAGATGGATCACACACAAGGAGAAATAAATGTTGAAGAAGCAAACCAAAACCAGCCAAACCAACACCAGCCAAAACAACAACAAGAAAACAAACAAAACAGCTGTGTCTGGGTAGAGATGTTTAATTAGTTCTCCTGTGTGGTCTCTTTCTTATCCTGCTAACATTGCTTGGGTCAATATTAAAAATACATACGTTGGTATTTCCTACATATATAGTATTTGTGTATTGCCCCAGGCAGGAGTTGTGGTGTATGGAGGTGTGCTTGTGTGGGAAGAGGGAATGGGAGGTTTGGGAGGTGCTTGGGTACCGGGACCTCTGCCTTCACCTCTCCCTGTCCTCCCTGCTTAGGCAGGTGCTCCTGGGACCTGTGCTGCTCCCCTTGGGAGAGTGGAGGTGTGTTTCGTCTCTTTAAATGAGAAACGCTTCAGAACAGAAGTCCTTATAGTATTTTTGAAGCAGCACATGACAAAATTGAGGTCCTGATTGCATCTGTGGCTTTATGACACATGTTCGGTATAAAAAAATTGTCTGATAGCGTTTTTTTTTTTTCACACTTGGTAGGTTGTTGCATACCTTTGACCTTTTCTTAACAGGATAAGTTTGTTTCCACTGATACTGATTAATTATGATTAAAAAAAATAACAGTGTATTGCAGGCAGTAAAAGTGGTCTTCTGTGGATGGTAAATGAAACAATTTTTAAGTGTCATGATACTAAATGAATTGCATTTGCATCAAATAATTCTTCATTTTCTGTATTGCTATTCCTGGTTTGCTACTTCTTTCCTGCTATTAATTACTGATTTCAGTTCAGATACAGTAGCTTTGTTTCACTGCCTTTTTATTACAGGTCAAGTTCCTGCAGGAAATAATGATCAATGAGTTCCACCTATTGGTTTGGGGGTTTTGTGTTTGCACAGTTAAATATGTTTTAAAAGGCTGAAACCCCAAGTATATAATTGCTGCCACTACAAAGCCAGAAGTGCTTCTTACCTTTTTAAAAATCAGTATTTAGGACTGGCCGAATGATAGGTTTCTTCCCCTGTACTGGGTAGAAGTCTGAAAATATTAGGGGATTTCTTACAAGGGTGCCTTATAGAACTACTGATTGCCTGGACTTGCAATCCTTTAGAGTATTACTGATAGCATAAATGCAAACTGTGTGTCTGTACAGATAGTCTGCTGATAAACATTTTTGTAGATTTTGATGTTCTTGACCAAGAGTGACAGGACTGTGCTAGATGTGCATCCCAAGTTTGTGAGAAGATTTATTTTTCAAGGAGATAACTAATTTCCTTTGTGCCTCTGATATTCTGATCTTCTTGGAGCTGTAATCCATGAAGGCAATTCTTAATTGGCCTTAAGGGTGTAAATGTTACTGTAAATGAGACAGTAATACAATTCCTGGGAGACAAGCTGAAGAACAGTTGACAGTCATTAATCAATGCTTTTTTTCCCTTCCTAAATAAAGTGGAAAACAAAGCAGTGTGTCCGTCAAATGAGCACAGAAATTATTGTTAATCCTTCTGAAGTGCCTTCTGGTGGTAATGAAAACTGCACATCCAGTTAAGAACCAAAAATATTTGTCCAGATGAGAAGCCATGAGGAGGAGATAAACAAGGCAATGGTAATGGGACTGTCAGAACTGTCTGAAAGCCAAAAAAACAGAGAAGAAAATCAGTTTGGATTTCAGCAGCTAATTTAGGACAGAGAGTCACTGAGGGCAGCAAAACCCAAACTTTATCAGTATTTAGAGTATGCTCTGATATGTTCCAGGGTACATGTTTGTTTATTACTTTTCTTACTGGACTTGGAGATGTTGTTTAGCTCCTAAAACAGAGCTTTCCCTTTTTTATTCAGCCAATATAGGAGAAGTGGAGTAGCTCTGTGGAAATCTTAATGCCTGCAGAGAGGTGTCATGTGGCGCCTGCTGAGTTGCAGCAAGGTTGAGAAATGTTTAAGCGACTCTTGAAATTGGGACTTTCACTTAGCTTACATTGATGCTGGATGCTAAGTGTCCTTGCTATAAAACTATTTGTGCTGTAGCAGCATCTATGTGTGCAAGGGAGGCTGCCTAGGCTAGACAACATAAAGACTTGTGGTAAGATGTACATTGTTGTTTTGGACAACTGACATCAATGTATGACAAGGATGGAGGGGTGCTGGGCACTGATTCACCCAAAGTTATTGAGGGGGGCGGGGGAGGGAATATATTGAGTAGAAAGCCAGACTTGCTGACTGCCATGCCCGGTTATCCCCACATATCAGTGAAATGTTTGCTTTCTGTTGTCCTCAACCTGCACATGTACTTCATCCCTTGAGGGGGTGATAGCTGCCTTTGAAGGGCTGCAAAAGGTTTCTCCCCTGAGCTGGTTAGAGCTGTCCCTCACTGGTCTTGCTTTCAGAGGGGCTGAAAATTTGCATCTTTGGCTAATGGTACTTCTTAAAAATTGGATTGCAACAGCTCCTGTGTTAACATCAGAACTGTG
Organism: Buteo buteo; assembly: GCF_964188355.1. NCBI lineage: Eukaryota > Metazoa > Chordata > Aves > Accipitriformes > Accipitridae > Buteo > Buteo buteo. The sequence continues at coordinate 16,300,408 of NC_134175.1, read as the reverse complement.
AACTGTGCTCCAAAATGACTGAGGACCAGGTGTCATGTGTTCACATTAGCCTTGGTGGGTAATGAGCTATGATGTTGTACCAGCTGCTTACCATGCTCACACCATACCTGGGTGTTCTCTCAAGTTAATCCTTGTGGTACATCTTTCTACTGAAAGGAATTTCTTATCAGAGGACCTGCAGGAGTTGTTTCCCTTCTGCATCAAAATTTTTACCTTTTTCATTTTGGATTATTCTGTTTCTTGGTCTTTTGCCATAGTCTCTCCCTACTCAACTCCCCCTTTTCCAATAGCATTGGTTCTTTGGTCCCATCCTGTTGAATAGCCCCATGTCCTGTCATCCCACAGGCTGAGAAGCATAGCATGTGGCTGGGTACTTTTGAAAAGAGAGGTCAAAGAGTAGTAAATGATGCTCATTAGCCTAAATATGCCAGACAGCCCTGGACACCCAGAGAGAATGCTTATGGTGTTTTAACCTAACTATTACAGGGTCTAATTAAGTTTATATTAGTTTAAATCAATTTGTATTTTATATGCATTTGAAAAGCAAAGGAGTTTTCCCCTTCAAACATTGCATCTAGTTCTTCTCCATGGTCTTTGAATCACAGACTCGTCTGAAACTCTTGACATCACCAGAGGTAGTATATGCTGGCAAACAAGGATCTTTTTTTCTTTTTTTTTCCAGTATGAATCAGGCCAGCCTAATAGTTAGATGTTAAGGATGGGGAGAGGAAGACAGTGAGACGTCTGTGCTTTAATCCCCTTATGGTTGTTTTCACGGTAGTGAGAGCTAGATGAGGAGTCACGTTTGGAGGGAGAGCTAGTGAAAAGTTCTGTGCATGACTGGGTTATTGCTGGGCTTTACTTTGCACTGACACAACTAGTTTTACTTGCGCATATGCCACATGGTTGTGTGTTGGCCAAGACCTGCTTCTAGCTTGAAACCAACCTGGTTGCAAAGCTGGCAGCAGCAGTAACAGACTCCCTTTTACAGTGGAAGCAGGTCTTAGCGATGTGCAGCAGATGTTGCCCACTGGATGACAGATGCATTTAAAAACAGTTGTAAAACTGGATTTGGGATTTTGCAAATTAAGTTGAATAAGGACAAGTGCTATTTAACAGTCTGTGTGCTTTAACAGAGAACTGTGTTTCTGCTACACTGAAGTTCTGTGAAAGAATAAAAGGCAAGGCTTGGAGTTCTGCTCTAAGAAGTAAGACACTGAATTGCACCGGGACCCTGGAAAGCCAGGTTTAGTCCTTGTTTTTTATATAAACTGCATTTCGGTGACCATTTCGGTAGCTAGCGAGGTGGCATGCTGTATGATGCAGAGAGCCCTGATGTAGTCCAAGACTCAGAAGTGGGGATATTAGTGGAGGTGTGAAGGCAATTAGCCTGTGAGAAAATGCTACGCTAATGCAGCTCTACAGCTTCTGGGATGCAGTACCAGATGCACTTCTGGGCTGTGTGGTCAGAGGAGTCACCTTAGGATTCTGTCATACAAGACTCTGGTCTGGTTTGTTCTGCTGTGAGAGTGACTTGGTGGCAGTGAGGCAGCTGGGTATAGTTGTGATAAGGACTCTGAAAGCTGGTGAGTTACTTTGGTTGCATTTCAGACCCTATGTTTTAGATCGTGTAGATATCAGCATAGATTGTGCTGCAGTAGCACTGCCTTTTTTTTTTTTTTGCTTTTAGTTTGGGAGGTGTGTGCTGCAGGTACAGGAAGAGGGCTAGGCAAACACCAATGTCATTGTTGGTTTTGGGAGCTGAGAGTTGAAACAGTTTGTACTGGTCCACTTTGAGGCTTTCTCTCAAATAAACCTAAAGTGAAATCAAACTTCATAAAGAGTAACATGCTAGGAAGACCATTTGAAGGTGTGAACAGTGGCTGAGAACAGGTGATGTGCCATACAGGATGCACTTCGCACACCCAGGAGATGAGGTGGAATGGTGGTGTGGCATTGTGCCAGTACCTCTGTTTATTTTATCTTTTCAAATGTCTGTTGTTCCTTTTAAATATTTTTATTGTGTACTTCTGAAATACTGTTTTGACCATTCGAAGATAAATGGAATTAAGATGCTATAATATACTGTGGCTGCCTGAATGGCTAAGAGTGTCTGTGGTGATAGGAAAATGATAGATGGATTGTGAAATGCCTATTAAATAGAATATCCCAGCTGTCCTAAGTACTGAGACTGTAGTATATGATAGAGGCAAAACCCCTGTGTGTTTTAGAAAAGCACAGAATATAAAAGATGTAGCACTTAAATGTATAAAATATAAGGTAAATACATGCATTTCTAAGAGATGTCTTACCTTTCCTTCTATTGATTCTCATTTGAGAATGGAAAGGAAAGCTCTGGTCAGGTTCCCAGCTCTGCATTGACTGCTCTGAGGAATATCCAGTTTTTCCTGATGTGTTGTCTGGGTGGAGTGCCCTGCTTTGTCCTCGTCTATTGCCAACCTGATAGAGATGCCATAAAAAAGAAGGTTGAGGAGGAGTTATGACCATCTCAGCCACCCTACCATTGTACTGCTTTTTTCTTTAAGCTGGTGAGGTTTGCTACTGTATAATATACTGCAAATTCTCATAGGGAAAAAAAACCCCAAACCACTAAAGTACTGCTATCTTTTCTAGTTTCAAAACATTTCTGTGGGTTAGAGGGCAAGACACTTGTCAAGCATCTATTTGTGGTGAATTAAGTAGCACTGACAACAAAGTGAGAACAGAAGAATTGAATAAAATACATTTTCCCCAGAAGGCTGCTGTTTGCAAAGTAAACTCCTTTAATGATTTGAACATAGAATCTCCTTTTATAACTTCGGTATGTTTGATAAAGAAATTGAGGGATTTCCATTGGGGAAACTCGAGATCTAAGGAATCATCGTCAGGAATGGTATATAAAATAGAAAACAAAGATCCTGAAAACTGTATGTGTTTGACTTTTATATGCAAAAAGCAGGCTGAAGGAGAGCATGTAGATAGCATTCTTTGCTACGTCTGGTGTATGCAAAGCTGAAATGGTTGGGGATGTTTTCACAGTTTGTCATGTTATTATAGGAGCTAATTTAGAAAAGAATCTGAAAGATTTGTGTCTGATGGACAAGTTTCAAAAATAATATTTTAAAATTTATCTAGTAATGTAAATTCTTCTTTCTGTGGTAACAGGATCTTATAATTACTGTTAAATATCTTAATTAAAAGGTACAGTACAGCATTGTTGCTGAAATTGATTTTATGTACCGTAATGAGGATAGCTTGAATAATATAAACATTTCTGGTGGGTTGAAAAGGATGGCAAACTTTCACCAGCAAAATTTAGGGGAAATTACTTTTTATCCAAATTTTTCTTTCTTTTGACTGAACTACTTTCACATTGTTTTTAAATGGTTTGAAATTCAGAAATTCTCAGTCTTATTGCTGGTCCAAGAAGAACAAGCAACTCTGAAAATTAAGGGGATGTGAGTCAAAATGGAAAACTTTTTGCTCGTTTTATCTTACTAAGTAATAAATTTTTCCAAGATTTTACCTGTTGTAATCTGCAGACAAGACATGATTGAAAAAAGGTGTGTTCCCATGGCTACTTTTTTTTTCTATCTGGATAAAACTAGACTTATTAAAAAATTCATCCTCATTGTATTTGCTTGAAAGTTTTAAGTGGGTAAAAATGCAATAAGTCTGTTCTGAAGAACAAAAAAAGTAATATTTTTATGACAGCTGCTGAGGCAGCCCCATTAATTAGCCTTCTTGGTTACAGCATGGTAGCGATGCAGAAAATACTGAGTTACTTCATTTTCTTTCTCTGCAAAGGCCATGGGGAAAAAGGAGTACTTTGTGCACCTTTTCTCAAGGACACATGCAAGCACAGACATTGTTTTTAATATAATAATAAGTAGAATCATGCCTTTTTTCCTGTATATTGCTGGAAAAAAACATTGAAGATTATATTATTGTCAAACAGATAGTCATATGAAAATTCTTTATTTCCCCTTGTTGCACAGTTTGAGTGAGTATTCTAGTTATTCCAGTTTTATTCTTCCTTAGCTGTTGTCTAAATGTTTAATGCAGAATATAGTCTGTCTTTTGGAAACTGCACGTACAATTTATAGGCTATTCCTCTTCCTGTTTTAAAGCATAATTCTTGTGCATATGCTTTCCTGCAGTATTAGGCAATTTGAAAGTTTAGCTGCTTGTTACAGAGCATCTACTTTAGTAGGTGGGCAAGGCCATGAAACCTCAAGTTGAGGTATTTGCAATGAGAGGAAGAAATCCAATGACATCTTTTGCTGTGTTAAATACCTTAATAATGATTAAATATTACCAAGACCATGCAGTCATTAGTTTTTTTTAATTGGAAGATTGCCATTTTGATGAACTTTAAACTTTTGTAAAAGTATTTTAAAGAAAAATTGAAATCTTTTGCTCATGAGGTGAAGAGTAAAATTATCCACAAAACCCCAGAAGGAAAGCAGATTTAATTTATAATTTTTCACAGCTATATAATTCGTCCACCAGTGTTACGCCCCACCAGAGAGCTGTTAGCTAGGATTAGCCAGGCCACAACCACTTTTTCACTTTTATTTTCCCTTGGGAAGCTGTCAGTGCAAGAGGCAGTTGCCTTGGCGCAGGATACCCTTCCGTGCTGGCTGGGCGCTGGTGCGGCCACTGGCTAAGCCTGCTCCTGCTACCCGTGGCATTGTGCCAGAGTGGCTCTGCATTTACCTGCAGCGCAATGGAAGTGCAAAATCTTGGGGTAGGGCAGGCCCCCACACTACGATTCAGGACAGTTTTCCCTGGCCCAAGTAAAGATCTATTTGGTAGTCATCCAAAAGCTGCTGCTGTGTTTTTGTCTGGACAGCTGTGGTCTCTGCTCTTATAAATCCACAAGGAGTTTCCAGGCATCTGGGAAGGGAGGAGCAGGGAGGATATCCAGCTTGTGGTTCTGCAGAGAAGCAGCCAGCACTGTATTTTGAGGTGTGTCTGTATATATGTATATATATATATTACCTCCTCAGTGGATCAGTTGTGAAGTGTCCAAACTAGATACATGCTAGGAAAAGATCCTCTCTGTGCAGCAAGGTTTAGCTTTTTCCTCCTTAGTTGCAGAAATCTTTTAGATTTTGCTTGGTGAATTCCATGTGGTCAAAGACTACGGTTTATAATTGCCAGTTCTAGATCTTATTTTGGGTATAACCAATACTGTGGGTCCTGTTACCCTCTTCAGAAGGGACTGAATATTTGAAGGTATGCTTTCTTTGAAAGGTGGTAAGGAATTTGCATTCTGTGGTCTGTCCATGTGCTACCATGTTTTAAAAAATTTCTGCCCTAAAGCTAAGAATTCCAAAGAATTGGTGTAACACATCCATTATCTTGGAAAGCAAGAGTAATTTTATCGATTTATTTTCTAATCTGACAAGAAAATAAATCCTTTACTGAAATGGATTCCATATATGCCATATTTAGCAGATCTGTAAAAAAATCCTTGTTATAGCAGATTACTGAATAATTAAGATGATTCAGAGATTGACAGGGGTAGAATATACAGGTGAATATTTTAAGTGTTGGATAGTAACCTGAACTGCTGCCCTGGACAGGTATGAATGGTAAAAGCAAAGCTGTCATTTCATATCATTGGAGTTAACACTGGGTGAGATGATGAGAATGATTTTCCTGTAAAGATAAAACATGTGGAAATGAATAAAAACCCCAGCAGCCATTGATTCTTTTTTTATTTACCTGTCTCTTACTCTTCAAGAAAAGGAGAAGTGGAAACAGTGTTCACTGATGGGGATGGCGAGGTGTATTCTCTTTGTCTCATTTACCTTGTTTCATTTTTGATTTATGGTCTCAGTTGGGAAGTTGTGCTGTGGTTCTATGCCTTGTCTTAAGGCTGATACTTGCTGAGTAAATGTGAATGAAAGAAAATACACAGGCTGTGACCACACAACCAAGTCATGTGTGCTGAATGTGTGGCTGGTTGTTGTGCTTGCCTGCAGTACCCCTTTGTTCTGTTGCAGTGATGTTAGGCCCGCTGTGCTGTTGTGGTGGCTTCCTCTGCTGTGCCTAGACCAGGTGCATCATCTGTGTTTAACAAGATCTGTTTGCAGTGCTCAAGTGACTTGCAGGTCACAGCAGGTGCTGAAGCTTTCTCCTAGTGGGGATGTTCTGGCTTTTGATTCAACATTTACCAAATGCTTTCTCCTTAGGGCAGAATTATCCAGTTCTTTGGTTCAATTACCATTACTGCTGCGATATTTGCCTTTGAGCTGGGGACAGTGCAAAATAGGCTCTAGCCTTAAAGACATTATCTCAGTGTACCAACGTATGTAACCATGACTGCATTTGACTTGAGTGCTGTTGCTGATTACTCGGTAATTTGTTCTAGTGAATGCATGGTCAAGTGCAGAAGAGTCCTATCTGAAGTAATTATGGCTATGCAGTGTTACGTGTAGGGCTTTAGCACAGAAATTTTGCCTCTCAAGTGCACACATCCCATGTCTGCCTGAGGGCCACGTATGGCAGGACTTTGTTGCATTCAGCTGATGGGGAAGGTTATCTTTGTATTGAACTATGAGTGTATCTTGAGCTTTGTGAGGTGGAACAGTTGAGATGTCAGTGCTAGGCAGAAAAGAGAGGTCATAGGGATTGTGAGGAAAAAAACCCAGGAGATCTTGTGCTTTATCTGTTCAGTGGTGATGATGGTACCCCTCCACTATTACAGTACTTGGCTTACATGTTTCTCGGGACTTCTGGAAATAGTAGAAAAAAGTGCTGACAAGGGTGACAGTAGCTGGCCTTACACCAGCATGTTGTATGGTTAAGGGGTATAGGGGGAAGGTACCTGAGGATTTCAAGGAGACAGTGGGAAATAGGAGGGAAAAATTTTGTATTTGCAGAGCAACCCACTGAGGACTGAAACCTGAGGGAGAAATTCTGGAACAGTGTAGTTTTTCCAGGTGGATTATGACAGGTACTTGAGTACTGAGTATCCTGCCCAAAGACCGCTGATTTTAAACACTGACTTTAAGTGGTAAACACCCATATCAGGGTTACCTGACAGCACATGTGCCTCTTGATGTGTTCCATGATTTTATGCTGGGGCCATATACCCTACAGTATTCCTGGGGTCAGTGTGTGTGTGTAAGATCCTACTCTTAACACGAGGGGAGAAGATGGGAAAAATCCTGAGACCTGGACAGAAGAGCATACCCTTACTTGCTCTATATAATTTTCAAATAAACTGGCACCCTGAAGATTCTTGTCTGAGTGTCCTAGAGAGTGTCTGCCTCAATTTGTCTTGGCCAATGTTGTCCAGCTACCCAAAGCCAGTGTATGTCTCACTAATATTATTCAAGAAGAGTGAAGGGAGGATGACAGTAGGACGTGATTTGTCCACATTGCTGAGAGATTGCAAAATGCTGCACAGTAAATTGGGAGGGGTGAACAGGGGAGAAAGTCTAAACCATAAAGCCAGTAATAGTGCAGACAGAAACTGAAAATTGGATGATGGGACTTAGCAGTAAGAGACAGCAAATTCTTTTCTGAAGTATCATATGCTCACTGTATATAGCAGAGAAAAACTAGCTGCAAGTGTGGAAGTGTGCAGTGAGACTGCAGAGCCATTAAGTCAAGTTTCCTGCAACTGCCATATGTTCTAGGATCTGTTCAGCAGTGTCAGAGCAGGCTGTTGGATGCAGAGGTTTACCAGAGGTAAGCAGCAGAACTGGGTCCCTGGCTTAAATGTCCAGCAACCAAATAGTCAGCAGTGGAGTCTCTGGACTCAACCTTTGTAATTTGAGGTGCCTGTACCTAAATTTAGGGACTGGTATTGTACCCAGGAAATGATTTATGCTTGCAGTATGCTCTTGCAGCTTGTTGGTTTACTGTACCTCTGTGGACCACATGCAGGTAATTCTGTCTATGGTTTGATATTGATGCATATGAGGAGATTGCAGCCATTAGTACAGGCTTTGCATAGTAATGTTTTGCCATCTGAAGCCCTTTTCTTGTTGTGCTGTCATCTGCATTGCCCTGTTAATAATCTTACTGATGCTTTTTGAAACCTGCAATTCCAGTGAGCTCTGTGATTGATGGGAAGCAGCATTAAAGGATTAACGAGTTGAACTGAATATTTTGTGATTCCTTGAAGTGTCAACATCAGCATGCAACAACACACTGCTGATTAGCTTGGTTCAGTCTTTGGCAGCCAGCACAAGGCATTATCCTGAGATAGTGTGTGCTTCAACCACTGCAGGACTCAATGTCAGAGTTACTGCGATACAGGATTAAAAAAAAATTAAACCTCTTTAAAAGTGAGACCATGGCTACATGCTTTGCAAGTATAAATTGACACAGCATGAAGGCTCAAATCAGGTACACTGTTGGTTTTGCCTTACAGAGTGGAAGTGGTCATTCTGATTCAGTGGCAGTCTTGTGCTTGTAGGAGCCAGTGCTCAGAAAATACTTGTAGAACCTACTGTAATTGAACAGGATGTTTCATTTTCAATAGATTTGCTCTTCAGGTATTCGCATCCTGGCTGCCTTTCCTTTTCCATGTGCTTTACTTTCCCAGCTCTCCTTTGGAAAAAAACCGAAACAACCCAAACCAAAAGTTTGTGTAATTACTCTGTGTGTATATATACATACATACACAGCCAAATATTGAGGACAGGAACATGTGTAGCTTTCATAAACCCTCTACTCGCTTTGATATGGGTCTTGAATACCATTACTTCAAGGGGCCTCTGCTTATGTGGTTAGGTTAACATTACATTTCCTGTCAGATACCTTCTCTATCTCAAATCAACACATGGTCTAGAGTTTTGACAAGTGTATTCTAATTTGTTTGATGCTGCAGCTGTACTTGCTTGCTCCCAGTGCTTTCCTTGTATCTTTTGAAAAAAATATGCTGTCAAAGAGACTATTCCAGAAGCAAAAAGTGTCAGCAGAAATGTTGCATGGGATCCCTTGAGCCCTGTGCTTAGTATGTCTTGGTTTTACAAATGGTTATGTGGTAGGACCCACTGAGGTTAGTAGGGCTGTTTGCATGACTAAGGACTACTTTCAAGAATCACAGCTTGCTGTGTCAGAGCCCAGTTTCCTTTTTTGCTTGTAAGAATAGTTGTCACAGTTGTCAGCTTAGGGCTGTTGGAGCAGTTTTCTGAGTATCTGCTTTGAATGACCAGCCCCTCTTAAAACAAACCCCTCCATTCTGAAAGCCCCTTGAATCTTTGAAAATCTCTACCTTGAAAAAAAGCTGGAGATGAATTATATATGTAGCATTTTGAAATGTACCAAGACAAACTCTTTGCTCAGCACCTATAATTACAAACAGCTTCTGATCCTGAATAGAGGGTTTTAAAAGATCACATTCAAAGCTGCTCATTAATTATGTTACTAAGTGTCAGACCTTTTAATAAAGGAAGAAGTGCATTCTTCCTTGGCTGAAATACAAGTTATAATAGAGATAATGTCACTTTCCAAGGAAGGATTATTCAAAACTAGAATGATGCTTGTGCCTGCTAATTAAAAGTTCATAAATCTGTAAAAAAAATGGAATTTCTAAGTCAGATTTGAATCAGTTTGCTATTGTTACTTGTGACTGAGGTCTCTGGGTAAGGCACTCGGAAAGCCCTGCTATATGTCCTTGTCTTCCCCAATTAACCTTTAGATGGGGTAGTGTTGTTAATGTGCTGTTTCTGTGATGTCACTGTCATTCATACGGGGACTAGGAGGCCACCAAAGACTTAGTATTTATATATTTTCTTCAGAATTAAAAAAAGTTTTAAAAGTTTTTTATTTAATTCCAAGTTCTGTACGCTTCCACATATGTTTCTAGTATGGCTGTAGAAATAGATTGAGTGCTAGTCAGCCCTTTCAGCTCAGACAGTGCCTCTTTTGTCATGTTGCTGCACAAAATGTTACTCCGATTCTTAATGCACTTGACCTCAGTTACATCTAGATGATGTATCACAGACTGAAAAAGCTGTTAAAGGAAACTTTTAACATTGCCGAGTCAAATGGCTCATTTCAGGAAATACTGGAATAAAGGGTGTTTGTGCAGTCTTTGTGCCAGCCTTCTGCATATGTATTATAAAGCAGTCTTTAATTATGGGATCACATTATTACTTGTTTCCACAGAACTCCTGCCTCATTAAGTGCATGGTATGGATGTTGCTCCGTTTGAGAATAACCACTCAGTGTTTTTGTTTTTTCTCCTGTATTTTCAGTGTGTGTCTTTATTCTTTCTCTCTTCTGCAAACTCTGTAAGGCTGTTCTGAAAAATTTCCATACTGGTCATTCTTACCTTACCTTGCTGCGTCACATATTTAGGAATTTGTATTTCAGAACCCTGCAGTGAAATGGAGGTGCACTCGCACTGTAGAGTTGGAACAAACTTTTAAAGTCCAAGTAACCCTACTTATCGGCGTCCAGTGGAAGCTGCTAAGGTTCACTGTGGAGTTATCAGCGCTCTGCTCTGATCCTGTGTGAGCAGTTTGAGCATGGAGATCCAGGTAGGACACCAGACCCTGGGCAGAGGCTGGGAAAGAAATAGTTGTCTAGGACATTCCGCTTTGACTCCGAGGCCACCCCCCTCACACCTGGACAGTCCTTTTCCCATCCCCAGTCCTTGCTTTATTATGTGCCTTTGAGTTGTGGTGTCACAGAAAGCTGTCCTACAGATACCTCCTTTGCTTCCTCCTTGGAGTAGCTTTAATTTCTGTAAGAGTGAGCAGCAGGTCCTGTGGAAAGATGCTGTGATCTTATAATTAAAACCTGTGCAGCAGGAAGCTGGAGTTTAAACTACTCAGAAAAGTTAATTCTTTAACTTCTTAACTCTTTTTTTCTTATCTAGAATGGCAGAGTTTTCTTAGATTATTCAAGATTCATATTTACCAAATCAGCCCATTTGAGTGTTTCAGATCTTTTAATGTTACCACAAATTGAATTGATCCATTATCTAATTAATAAATGTGCTTCCCCAAAGTAATCCTTCAGGCCTGTGACACTTAGATACTCCAGAAGAATTCTCATTGATTTCTGATATGAACACTTTAAGTTGAATTTGTTTTTTAGAAATGACTGTCATTTGGCTGCAGGGTTTTTTTTCTTCTACATATTATTGAAGCTTTGCATTATATTTTTCTTTGATTTGCTGGTTGTTGAAAGGAAGCTGCCTATGGTAGTTGTTAAGGAGTTTTTCTTGACTATTAAGCCTTAACTAGGGCTGCTTGTGGACTTTTCAAAGTTGTGTAGCTGCTGTGAGCCTGTTTAACGAGTACCCTTAGCATCAGCTGAGGCTATGTGACAGATGTCATCTGAATTGAGGTCTCTTTGTGTTTTCAAAGGTTTTCTTGGGAACTTGCAGTAAATAACTTAATATCTTTGTGCCTCAGTTACCCTTCTGTACTGGGGTAACTAATCCTTTGCCATATTGTAGAAGAATTGGGAAGGTGAAGATTGTAGACTGGGAGGAGTTTGGACATGAAAATAGTAGGAGCCTGTAAGACAGAGGGAGGCTGTTCATTTATTGCTTCCTCTTGAAAAGTTGTGACTGGCAGGCTGAGTGTGGTAATGTGGTTGGCAAGTGGTGGTCAGTGGTGAAGCTCCGGTTGACTTTGTGGGCTCAGGACCAGATGTGAGAGTAACAGGAGAAACACTCGAGGATTTGTTTTAGGGAGAGAATGGGAAGATGGAGATTCTCTGGCAGCAGAAGAAAGCAAAGATACTTTTCAAGCATCTTTTCATCACTACAGAGAAAGGAACAACTCGCGTTGTGGTTCCCCGAGACATGCATCCAAAATGGATCTGTAGGTATGTCGTGGTTTTAGCCCAGCCGGTAACAAAGAACCACGCGGCCGCTCACTCACTCCTCCCGCCCCCCTCCGGTGGGATGGGGGGAAGACGGAGGAGAGAAAAGAAGAAAAAAACCTGGAACCTCGAGGGTTGAGATAAAGGCAGTTTACTGGGACAACACAAAGGAATTACAACAACAACAACAACGGTACTAATGAACGAGTATACAAAAAGAGTGATGCACAGTGCAACTGCTCACCACCCGGGACCCGACGCTCCGCCACTTCCCCCACCGAAAGAAGGATCCACCCCCCCCCCCCCGGCCCGCTCCCTATATATATACTGAGCATGATGTCACATGGTATGGAATAGCTCCTTGGCTAGTTCAGGTCAGCTGCCCCGGCTATGCCCCCCACCTCCCAGGTTCCTGTAAAAATTAACTCTATCCCAGCTGAACCCAGGACATTATCCACCCCTTATTCTATACCATCTACATCATGCCCAGATCTTACATTTTCCAATCAACCACTACCACTTTCCTTGTCTTATATATATATAAGTATATGAACTTGTTCTTCTCCCCCCTGCACACACACACACACACACAAATGGTATTCCTTTAGCCTATGGGCTATTCCTCTAATGTGTCCATCGATTTATTTAGTCCATGACTTTGGGACTCCATCTGTTGTAACAGTTCTTCAGGATAAGAGAGATGGTGTGAGATGTTGGGTTGTTGCATGCTGCCTCTGGAACTTGTGGCTAGTACATTTGGTGCAACTCACGCCCTTGGTCTGCAGGTCGAAGATGTTGATCTTGAGGAAATTGCTGGGTGCCAGTTCAAGTTCTATTGCTGTTGTACTTGGCTCAGTTTTAAAGTCCATGCTGCAGTCATTTGGGTAATTCTTACAGTAATACCCTTGATATGGCATATAGACATTATAGTTACAATGACATGCATTGGCAGGTTATTTAGCAGTTAAATATTATACAGCCCAATTCACTGGCTATTCTCTCCCAAAATCAAATCTCCCTGAGGTACACATCGAACTTCTCCATCCTTCTGCATCACCCACCAGGTGTACCCAGGTCCCTGAGCAAAAACAACTCCTTGAATGGGTTTGCCTCTGCTTGAGGGAGGACTAACCCAGACTGTCTTTCCTAACATACTCCTCATGCACACTTCAGGGACTTTATCCCCTTCTATAGTATGTGGAAGTCTTGGTTGGGCAGGGCCAGCCCGATTGGCGGATCCTCTAGTATTAACTAACCAGGTGGCTTTTGTTAAGTGTGTATCCCAATGTTTGAAAGTTCCACCCCCCATCGCTTTCAATGTAGTTTTCAGCAGTCCATTGTATCGTTCAATTTTTCTGGGGGCCGGTGCGTGATAAGGGATGTGATATACCCACTCAATGCCATGTTCTTTGGCCCAGGTGTCTACGAGGTTGTTTCGGAAATGAGTCCCGTTGTCCGACTCAATTCTTTCTGGGGTGCCGTGTTGCCGTAAAATTTTCTCTTCAAGGCCCAGGATAGTGTTCTGGGCAGTGGCATGGGACACAGGGTATGTTTCCAGCCATCCAGTGGTTGCTTCCACCATTGTAAGCACATGGCACTTGCCTTGGCGTGTTCGTGGGAGTGTGATATAGTCAATCTGCCAGGCCTCCCACTGTTTATATTTCAGCCATCGCCCCCCATGCGACAGGGGTTTTTGTCGCTTGGCTTGCTTAATTGCAGCACATGTTTCACATTCGTGGATGACGTGTGCAATAGTGTCCATGGTCAAGTCCACCCCTCAATCTCGAGCCCATCTATATGTTGCATCTCTCCCCTGATGGCCTGAGGTATCGTGGGCCCACTGAGCCATAAATAGCTCACCCCTACGTTGCCAGTCCAGGTCCACCTGAGCCACTTCAATCTTGGCAGCCTGATCCACCTGTTGGTTGTTTCGATGTTCTTCAGTGGCCCGACCCTTGGGTACGTGAGCATCTACGTGACGTACTTTTACCACTAGCTTCTCTATCCGAACAGCGATATCTTGCCACAGTGCGGCAGCCCAAATGGGTTTACCTCTGCGTTGCCAGTTGCCCTTCTTCCATTGCTGTAGCCACCCCCATAAGGCATTTGCCACCATCCATGAGTCAGTATAGAGATAGAGCACTGGCCACTTTTCTCTTTCAGCAATGTCTAAAGCTAGCTGGATGGCTTTCACCTCTGCAAACTGACTTGATTCACCTTCTCCTTCAGCAGTTTCTGCGACTAGTCGTGTAGGACTCCATACAGCAGCCTTCCACCTCCGATGTTTTCCCACGATGCGACAGGACCCATCAGTGAACAGGGCATATTGCCTCTCATTTTCTGGCAGTTTATTATACAGCGGGGCCTCTTCAGCCCGTGTCACCTCCTCCTCTGGCGACATTCCAAAATCTTTGTCTTCTGGCCAGTCTGTGATCACTTCTAAAATTCCTGGGCGACTGGGGTTTCCTATGCGAGCCCGTTGTGTGATCAGTGCAATCCACTTACTCCACGTGGCATCAGTCGCGTGATGTGTAGAGGAAACTTTCCCTTTGAACATCCAGCCCAGCACTGGCAGTCGGGGTGCTAAGAAGAGCTGTGTTTCAGTACCAACCACTTCTGAAGCGGCTCGAACTCCTTCATATGCTGCCAATATCTCTTTTTCAGTTGGAGTATAGCGAGCTTCGCATCCTCGATATCCCCGACTCCAAAACCCCAGGGGTCGGCCTCGGGTCTCTCCAGGTGCTTTCTGCCAAAGGCTCCAGGTAGGGCCATTCTCCCCAGCTGCAGTGTAGAGCACATTTTTAACATCTTGTCCTGTCCGGACTGGCCCAAGAGCTACTGCATGAACAATCTCCCGCTTAATTTGCTCAAAAGCTTGTCGTTGCTCAGGCCCCCATTTAAAATCGTTCTTCTTCCGGGTAACTTGGTAGAGAGGACTTACAATTTGACTGTAATTTGGAATATGCATTCTCCAAAAACCCACAACACCTAAGAAAGCCTGTGTTTCCTTTTTATTGGTCGGTGAGGACATAGCTGCTATCTTGTTGATCACGTCCGCAGGGATCTGACGACGCCCATCTTGCCATTTTACTCCTAAGGACTGGATCTCCTGCGCAGGTCCCTTGACCTTACTTTCTTTTACGGCAAAACCAGCCTTCAAAAGGATTTGGATTATTTTCTTCCCTTTCTCAAAAACTTCTTCTGCTGTGTTGCCCCATACAATGATGTCATCAATATATTGCAGGTGCTCTGGAGCTTCACCTTTTTTCTAGTGCAGTCTGGATCAGTCCATGGCAAATAGTGGGGCTGTGTTTCCACCCCTGGGGCAGCCGATTCCAGGTGTACTGGACGCCCCTCCAAGTGAAAGCAAACTGTGGCCTGCACTCCGCTGCCAAAGGAATGGAGAAGAATGCATTAGCAATGTCAATTGTGGCATACTACTTAGCTGCCTTTGATTCCAGTTCATATTGAAGCTCTAACATATCTGGCACAGCAGCGCTCAGCGGTGGCGTGACTTCATTCAGCCCACGATAATCTACTGTTAGTCTCCATTCCCCATTAGATTTCCGCACGGGCCATATGGGACTATTAAAGGGTGAGCGAGTCTTGCTGATCACTCCTTGGCTCTCCAGTTGGCCAATCAGCTTATGGATGGGGATCAGGGAGTCTCGGTTGGTGCGATACTGCCGCCGGTGCACCGTCGTGGTGGCAATTGGCACCTGTTGCTCTTCAACCTTCAGCAACCCCACAACCGAAGGGTCTTGGGAGAGACCAGGTAGGGTAGACAGCTGCTCAATCTCTTCCATCTCCAATGCAGCTATACCAAAGGCCCAACGGTACCCTTTTGGGTCCTTGAAATACCCCCTTCTGAGATAATCTATACCAAGGATGCACGGGGCCTCTGGGCCAGTTGCAATGGGGTGTTTATGCCACTCATTCCCGGTTAGACTCATTTCAGCTTCCAATACGGTTAGCTCTTGGGATCCCCCTGTCACACCAGAGATACAGATGGGTTCTGCCCCTTTATAACTTGATGGCATTAGGGTACATTGTGCACCAGTGTCTACTAGAGCTTTATATTCCTGTGGATCTGATGTGCCAGGCCATCGAATCCACACTGTCCAGTAGACTCGGTTGTCCCTCTCCTCCACCTGGCTGGAGGCAGGGCCCCTCTAATCCTGGTTAGAATATCCGTTACTCACTTTTTGCACACGTGAATCAGAAGTCCCTTCAAGAGGATCAGAAATGAGATCGGCCCATCTACTGCGTCTGGAGGACTGCTCACGGGAAACTGGAGCAGCAGTTTTCCAAGAAGAATCCTCTTTTCTGGTTGCTTTGTCTCGCAACTCCCGTACCCGTGCATCCAAAACTGAGGTAGGTTTTCCATCCCACTTCCTCATGTCCTCTCCATGGTCACGCAGGTAAAACCACAGGTTAGCCCGTCGCGTGTACTTTCTCTCTCCTCTCTCTTGGGCAGAGGAACGCTTACTCCCAATAACTGCGATGCGGGCCTGTACAGGTGAGGAGGAGGACATATCCACTTTGAATTGCTGGAACTCTCGGGACAATTCCTCTACAGCTGAGACACAGGCCCGTAGGGAGGAAGAGAGACTTCCTTCGTATTGCCAGAGTTGGACAGCTAATTCATCCACCGTTTGTCCATAGCCTTCTTTCCAGGACATTACTGCCAATGAGTTGGCATAGGTTGGTGGTGCACTTCGTAGAAACTTCCGCCACATCGCTTGTGTGCATTGGACTTCATCTGGATCTGTGGGTGACTGCCCATTTTCTGGATCATTATAAATCACCTCCAGGACGGCTAATTCCCGCAGGTACTGGATACCTCTCTCCATGGAGGTCCACTTGCCTTGGTGACATGTAACTTCATCCCTGAAGGGGTATCTTTCCTTTACACCTAACAGAAGTCGCCTCCAGAGGCTGAGAACTTGTGTTTTTCTTCCAATCGCCTTGTCGATGCCCCCTTCCCTAGACAGAGATCCCAACTGCTTGGCTTCCTTACCCTCTAATTCCACACTACTAGCCCCACTATCCCAGCACCGGAGCAGCCAGGTAACAATGTGCTCACCTGGGTGGCGGCTAAAATCTTTTCGCATGTCACGCAACTCACTCATGGATAGAGATCGGGTAATTATTTCAGGTTCTACCTCTTCCTCCTGTTCTCGCGATGACCCTGGTTCACTTTCATCTCTCACTAAGCGAACTGATTTCTTTGTGTGTTTCTTTTTCTGTACAGGGGTGACTGATACTGGCACAGGTTGGTTTTCTGGTTTAGCCGCAGTATCTGTCACCAGGATAGGGGTAGCCACGGTACCTGTTGTCGTGGTAGGGGCAGCCACGGTGCTTGTCATCGGGGTTGGGGTAGCCACGGTGCTTGTCGTCGGGGTTGGGGTAGCCACGGTGCATGTTGTCGTATTCTCCATCTTTTCCCCCTTTTCCCCCTGAGGATGCTGCCTAATATCAAGCAGTGTTTGGTAGATACCGGCCAGGGCCCAGCACAGTGTAGTGAGTTGTGTGTCTGTGGGATAACCACAGCATTTTTCTTTCAAAAATTCTATCACTTCATCAGGGTTCTGTAGTTGTTCGGGAGTGAACTTCCAAGTCACTGGAGGTGAGAAGTTCTCTAGATACCTTCCCACATTCTTCCGCATGCCGTGCCACCCATGCATATCAAGCTTTGGGACAGATCTCTGGGTGGTGCTCTTAAAGAGCCTTTTTGTAGCCCTAAACAAGACCTGGAACATAGTCAGGAGGCATAGCACTAACAGCACACTGGCTTGCGCATCCCAAGGATATTCAAAATTCTCGAAAACTGTTGTAATTAGTCGGAAGGAGAAAAGGGAGGGGAATGGACAGGGGGAAGTATCCCCCCCAACTTCCCAATGGATTGGGTGTAATTACCAATAAAATCCGACAGAAGGTGCCCAAGGTATGGAAATGATATCACTGCCTCATACAGATACCAGCTTAACCTCATGACCAGTGATGTAATCATTTCACAAGTCGACATTGCCCAGTACAGCAAAATGATAATCCCAATCACTCTCCCAGAGATGAGATACGCAACTACAGGCAATACATAGAGCATGTAAGAACTTACAAAACGCCACCATGTAAACAAATTAATCAACATTGTGACTAACATCTATTTATCTAGTATAAGAAATGCGTATGACAAATTTGTTTCAAACACGCTCTGGCCAGATCTGTCGTTATCTCAACCCTTCGGGCCCCACGTTGGGCGCCAAAAAGGACTGTCGTGGTTTTAGCCCAGCCGGTAACGAAGAACCACGCGGCCGCTCGCTCACTCCTCCCGCCCCCCTCCGGTGGGATGGGGGGAAGACGGAGGAGAGAAAAGAAGAAAAAAACCTGGAACCTCGAGGGTTGAGATAAAGGCAGTTTACTGGGACAACACAAAGGAATTACAACAACAACAACAACGGTACTAATGAACGAGTATACAAAAAGAGTGATGCACAGTGCAACTGCTCACCACCCGGGACCCGACGCTCCGCCACTTCCCCCACCGAAAGAAGGATCCACCCCCCCGGCCCG
The DNA here is from genome assembly GCF_964188355.1 of Buteo buteo. Classification (NCBI taxonomy): domain Eukaryota; kingdom Metazoa; phylum Chordata; class Aves; order Accipitriformes; family Accipitridae; genus Buteo; species Buteo buteo. The sequence goes on along the minus strand of NC_134175.1, from coordinate 16,282,027 downwards.
CTCCCTATATATATACTGAGCATGATGTCACATGGTATGGAATAGCTCCTTGGCTAGTTCAGGTCAGCTGCCCCAGCTATGCCCCCTACCTCCCAGGTTCCTGTAAAAATTAACTCTATCCCAGCTGAACCCAGGACAAGGTACTATGAATTAGTGGCATTCCCTGGCATTTTGGTAGAGCTGTGCTGGTCTTTCCTAGCTAGGAGTCAGGCTTTTGAGTATGAAATCTCATGGAAGAAGAAACAAGTTGCAGGCAATTCTTTCCTCACAGAGAACTTCTGACCATGTTATGTCTTGTAGTGTTGATGCCAATAAATTGAAAAAAAGCTAAGCAGGTAATAAAAGGCTGTGGTTTAATTTTACTTGCAACTGCATAGATCCTGGATAAACTCCCTGGAAATCAGAGGAAGATGCTATGAGGAAGGTGTTGCCTATGAATGAGAATAGGAAGCAGTTCAGAATTTGCAGGTTCATACTAACAGAAGTGCCTTGTCATGAGAGGATAAAGAATTTACTTGAAAAGGAGGAGCAGTGTTGGAGCAACACTGATTTGCTCTTGAAAGTCAATTTTTTTTTTGTTATGTATTTGCTTGCACTCTTGGTACCCTTGCAGTGTGTTGAGTTTCACCTTCGAAAATGTGTTTAAGCATTGAAAAATGGCAAAAGGATAACAGGATCAGTCAAAGAACCAAACAGAAGCTTTGAGGTTCTGTTGCTGCAGAAGTACCGACAGTGCAGAATGTACTTCTGGTGTGAATTTCTGTCCCTGAAACTGGGAGATTAAAGTTGAAGGGGTATGTGCTCTGTATAGCTCCTGGGAAACTAGGCTCTCTGCTTCCATTAACAATATTGAATGTGTGTCTACTCCTTTTTTGCACAGCAGGGAAGATGCCCCACAGATCTGTTACATGACTCCCTCTTCAGCTCTAAGCCATAGATGATTTTTCATGTGTAAACAGTCTAAAATATTCTGGGGTTTTTAGAACTCATTAAACTTTTCCTTTCATGAGACATGGTAAGAGAGGCTATCAAAAGTACCGTAGCAGATGAGGAACAGTCTTACTCCAATTAGAGATGAAGTGGGCTTTGAAATTTCTGGCTTTTTAAAGAAACAGAAGGTTAATTTGTTCTTCCTTCACACAGACTGCTGTGAGCAGGCTGTAGCAGTAGGCTTCGAATATGAACCTCGGTTCAAAATGTGAATTAGCCTAGTGTGTTTTCAGGAACGAGGCCTTCAGAGTACATCCACAACTCGTGCTGCTCAGCTTTATCACATGCAGGCAGGCAAACAACCAAAAATCTTGGACTGTCTGTTGTCTGCAGTGGGCAGATCAAAGAAAGGTAAATGCACAAGGCTGGAAGGAACTGCAAGAGGTATGATGCAGACCTCGGTTGTGGAGGCAGGTTCCCTGAGATAACCCTGTCCTGTTTACCTGGTTCTTTTTGACTGTCCAGTGAAGGTGGTATACAGCTTCAGTAGGTTCCTAATTTAGTTAGATTAGCCTAAATCTCCTTTGCAAGTCTTTCAGACATGTTGAACAACTGCTAGCTTTATACTTTGGAGGATTATCTCCTGCGTTAAGGCATGTCTGTGCTGCAGACAACAGTTAACAGTACTAGGTTGATGGCTCTGACAGAAGAGCTCTGCAAAATCTGATTGTGGAAGCTGAATATCCAGTTGTTCACTTTGCTTTTCTCTTGGGTGTGATTTGCCTCCACCTAAGAGTCAGTACAGCAGAGAGGAATGTGGGTTTGCACTCCGGATCCTGCTGTGCAAAGTTGTGTACCTGGGCTCAGCCCATTGGGCTTCAACTAAGATGTTGGTGGATGAAGCTGTGTGCTGAAACACTTCTTTTTGCTGCCTCTGCAGCAGCACTACTACAGCACTTTGTGTCATTGACTTTCATGGTGTCGATTTTGGACGATTTTGGACTTAATGAAATACCTGTAAACTCTCTCAGCTCAGTGCTTTCTTCTGGCTAGTCACACAAAATACTGCAAAGTGGTAAGCCTCAGACTGAGCCCTCCGAGAACTCATTCAAACCCCTGAAGAGTATAGCATGCCCTTTTCCCAATAAATATGCTTTACTGTAACATAAAACTAGATTAGACCAGTTTGTCTTTGTTAGTTCTTTACAAAAGCAGATTTGCTGATTTTGATCATGCAACCATCTTTTGGGTGTTTATAATTGATTAATGATTTGTTGCAGGAATCTGAGTTAGACTGACAGGTGCCTAGTTCCCTGTGTGGTTGTCATCCTCTTTCCTTTTTATGATGGTCCTGTGCTTGCCTTCGGGCAGCACTTTAGGACTTACCTCATCTGCCTGTGAGTTTGCAGTATCAGTGGTTTCATCCATTAGTGTGTGGTTGTTTTGTTTTGGGGTTGATTTTATTTCCTGTACTCTTGTGGCCTCCCATGAAGTCCTGCTGACCTGTGCAGGGTTGCTTGAAATCTGTCTTGGCTTTTTTTGGTGTTTGGGTTTTTTTTTTTTCTTTTTTCTTTTTTTTTTTTTTTTGAGATTCACTACTCTTCATCTGCTGCACTCATTCCTTCCTTCTGTTGGAATAGCTGGTGGTGTCATTTCATGATCACCATTACCCGATCCATCTCCTGCCTTCAGATCTTCAGTTTTTCCCTTTTAGCCAAATCAACTCCATCTTCTGAAAGGAAATGTATCCAGGGTGTTAGAAGATCTTGATGTGCCCAGTTGTGCCGATGGATATTTTGGGTAAGCACAGCTGTCTTCATAGCATGTGCCCCTCTCTTGGGGCTGGCATAGGCTGAAAGATGGGAAATACTGGACAACTTCATTTTCCTATTGCATGTTACTGGAAAGCTGTTAGTGAAAGACTTTGCTAAGCAGATCTGTCAGTGTGACTCCTTGCAGGAACACCGACTTCACATAAAAGCTGACAGTATTAGCAAATGCCACTGTAGTTACAGGAAAGGGTAGATAAATTATTCAGTGTAAGCATGTTCTTTAAAAACAACTCCTGATTTTATTAGCCAACAGGCATGCAGAAGACAAAATGCCACCATGTAGCATTGCTAATTGTGTTTTCTCTGAGTCAAGCAGTTGGCATGGTACTTTATTTATTAGTAGTGTCTTCCTAAATGTGTCCTGGGTGTTCACCACAGGTTGCATGAGTGAGGGCTGCAATTTTGAAAATCTTGAGGTTCTTAAAGCAGAGTTAACTGAGTGTAACTGTAGCAGAAAAGTAAATAGATGTCTGATCAGTCTTTCACAGCCATATTTCTTGCTAGCAACAAGTCTGTTTCCCCTTTATCATGACCCAAGATGTTAGGATGAGTCTAGAGTCTCTCAAGGAGTAAACATTGTGGACCAGGCCTTAAAGATGCTGGAAGTTCTGCTTGCTGGAGGTGCCAGGGTTGTCTGGTTGTCCATCATATGCTCATCAGAAGCTTTATAAAAGAGATCCTGCTGGTCCCCTCCCGACTCATTTCTTGCTTTGGATATGGACTGGGGGCTCCTCAGAGATTAGGAGGTGCTGAATGGGGTTTTGCTCAGGAGGGGAATATTATGCATGAGTTGTTAGATGGTTGTGTTTTGCTGACCATTATTAACAGTGTCTGGACAAGTAGTATCTCCCTAAAGAATGCCAAATCTTTGGTGCATGACACTGCACCTGGGGGTGGTGCCTTAGACAAATCTCATTTAGCAAGTCTAACCAGCTTAGAGCTGATTTCCTTCTCAGACATACAGAATTAACCAAAGATAATAGGGACCACGCCTGGCCAGCATATTGTAAGAACTGACTTTTCATTTTCTGGTATTGGGAGGAAGGAAGAAATATTTGAGCTTGAGTTTTCTTCCACTTTTCTCCTAGTTACACCTCCATCTTTATCCTCAGTTATGATAGCAATGTGCAATACAGACTTAGTCTTTTAGCTTTCAGAAACTTGCCCCATGCTTAAAAGCAGGAGGTAGGGATGGAGTCCTTGCTTCCTGCTCATGATTCAGCTGCTGCCTCATGTTAACTTTGGCAAGACACTGCATCTGTCCTTCACTATCCTTCTGTGAAATGCTTCATTTCTAAGTTTGATGAAGTCAGAGACAAGACTCCTGTTGCTTTCAGTGACAATCCCTATGGTCATGGGTACAGTGAGGCATGGCAAAGTTGACTAAAAGTACAAAGTACTTTTATTCCTAATAGCATTTATCTTCTCCCCGCCCTTCCCCTGTCAAGCAGTGAATATCTTATATAGCTTTGTTCAGCTGTGATTTTTGTTACCCACATTCTGGCAGAAGTTAATTCTGCAGGTAGGGTGCATGCTGATTAAGGGTGATAATACTGGAAAATGGTCCATTTGCTGGCTGTTGGCTTGAAGCTGGGAAGGGAAGTCTGTCTGTTCTCCCTCCTTCTTGGGCAATTCAATGCAATTCGTAAATACCGACAATTTGCACTTTATAGGTGCTTCTCCCCTGCCCAGCCTTTCCCAGGATTTGCAAAGCAGTAATTAATCCTCATTTACGCTGCTGCAACAATATTATACTCATCCATCGTAAGATATGGTAGTAACTAGAGCACAAAGTAGTTAAGGATGTGCCCCAAGGTCATGCAGTAAACAGTTATAGCACCAGAGAGAACTCTCCTCCGTGACTGCTCAGTAGCACTTCCCTGTTGCAGCTTTTCTGTGGTACATGATACTTAATTACATAATATTCAATTTATAGGTCCCATCAGTCTGGTCTGCAGCTTTTAAGCCCATATTTTTTTACTGTGCAGTGTAACTGTGGGATTCCTGGAAACAAGGAAGCTTTTGGTAAATTACGTCGTATTGTCTATGTTCTTTGTTTGCTGGCTCCTTGTACTTTAGGTTGTTGCTGTTACCATCTTTTGTAATTTTTTTGGTGAATCATCCCCAGTGAATCTAGATACACGAAAAGTCTTCTGCCTGCAGATCTTCTCCTTTCTGTAAAGGAAGAAGGAGTTTAGTTGCTTCTGTGAAACTCTGATCCTAACAGAAACCATCAGTATAGCCTGTGTTTCAGTGGAATCTGCTTTTCTGTGGATATCCACTTTATATGAGAACACGCGTTCTGAAGGCCCAAGCTCTTTGGTGGGACATGGTCTGATGCATATGAAAGGATGTAAGCTCTGATGGCAGGAGAGGTTCTAGTCACTGGCAAGGAGAGTTTGGTGTAACTTTGGACATGTTACCAAAAGCAAAGAAGGAAGCTGTTTTATTAAGCACATGTTGCAATTCATGAGTCTGTAATTAATTTAATAAAACGAGAGCCTCTTCCCTCTAATAGCTGCCACTAACTGAGAGCTTTTTGCTTTGTCTCAGGTTGTGGAAACCTGAACTAAAATATCCTGTGACTGACAACGTGACAACGATACCAAAAGGTGGGGTTTCTGTTTTGGTTGGTCTTGTATTAGTCATTCCAGAGTACTGGTAATGCTGTACATCTTGACTTTACTAGGATGGATTGCCTGATGATTCTCTGTGTCTTGTTCAAACAAAACCAAATAGTTTGACAGGACTCCTCTTATGTCTGCATGTATGTGTGTTACGTATTTTGATGGTGTTTTAAAGAGAATGCATACATTTCCTGGGCTGTACAGTGAAGGTGTTCATGGCACAGAGGTGAAAACTTAAGTGAAAATAAAAAAGCCTTGGGATTTTTACCAACTTTTTTGTGTAGGTGTCTCTTTTCTGGAGGAAATGTCCTATTGGCAGTACGAGTTGAGCTATCCAAAAGCCGATGTTGCTGAGTACAAGCACTGCAAGCTGAATCTATGATGTGGCATTTTTCTCTTCTCATACTTCAAATTTAGGGTTTGTGGCTGCCAAGAATGTTCTCTGCAACATGTGCTGATTACTTGTCTGTCAGTCACCATATGCTCACCTTGTTTGAGGGTTTGTTGCTCTGGTTTGTTGAAATGTTTTATTGAGGTTGTTTACGGAATACACAAATTTACAACACAGCATAGATGCAAAGAAATGCTGATCCCTGGGTTTCCCACTGCGCCCTGGTATTATCTGTTCAGAGGAGGGTTTGTGTAATGGGTGCAGACAGCTTTTGGTTATTTGAATGGCTAAAGTGAAAAACAACACAAAGAGAGCTGATAAACACCATTTTCACTTCAACCAGTGGTTGTTGCAAGGACAATTATTTGGTAATTCCTCTTCAGCCAAGAAAAGTGCTGATTTCAGCTACTTGAAGTTTTCAAGCACCAGGTTTATGTGGTGACACTGCACAGCCACAATGATGTCATAGGTTTTGTTTTGTTTTTTTCTTTCCTGGAACTGGTTCTTGTCCTTCTTTCTAGGGTGAGGAATGGAGTAAAAACTGGGACATGTGTTGCCTCTATCTGTGTGCTGGGGGCAGTTTCTTCTGGCTGCAACATTGCTGCTCTTACTGCAGCCCCTCTTTTCTCTCTTGGAGATTCTTTTTTCTTATGTCCGAAGGCATGAGTCTTTCTAGAGTACGTGTCCCCAGCAGGAGAGTGAGCGGCAGTATTTCAGTGCAGAGTGGCAGGATCTGCTGGGTATTTCAGAGTGCAGTGTTTGTCGCCAGCTCTGAAATACTGCGTTATAACTGCGACAGGTTGCAGTGTAGACATACTCTTTGTATTTTCAAGATGCTAAAAAGAATTGCTGCAGTCATGTAAGCCTTGTCTTACGTGTTTGTGGAAGGCAGTGAAACAGGTGAGGTGTGAAAATTTATCAACAAGCCTCCAGCTGTCGACATACTTTAAATGAAACTGCCAGGGGTCCTGCTCATGATATTAATCCTTGTCTAGCGAGAAAAGCTCTAGCTTTGATTTCAGTGAGTATAAGGTGCTGCTTTTAGCTGCTCCTTGTCAGCCTCTGCGTGTCATTGCACATGATTCATTAGGCAAAAAGTTAAATGGTCAGGAAGAGCTGGGTCTTTCAAAGCTGTAGTGAGGCCAAGTCTAATAATTCTAATGGGAGAGAGTGATTTGAGAATCTGAGCTTAAAGTGTAGATGAAGCTGTTTGGTGGGTGCTCTTTGCAAAAAGCAGCAGTGAAGTTGAGGAGAGTTCATTCTGCTTTTTAATTCACTGGTGCTAGTCTGAGCTTCAGAAGTCTTGATGGCAGGTGTTGAATGCTCTGTCTGCTCTTACCAAAAGCTCATCACAAACACCGATGCGTGTAACCAGGAAAGTCAGTGCAGGCTGGTGAGCTGTCAGCTGAAAGGGATAGGTAAACTCCTGTCTGCTCTTAGAAGTGTGTAGTAATCCCATTCTCCCAGTACCCAGAATATGGGTACTTTCACTTGTGTTTGAGCTGCTCACAATGGAGAGCAAAAAAGTTTCTTGTAATTAAATAGACTGTTGCCTAAATTCCATTTTAGTAAGCTGATCAAACAGTGAGTGCAGGCTGCAGGAGCAGCCCCGGACCAAGGCTGAATAAACACTTTGATTTTGTTGGTTCTTCTGTCTGATACTATTTTCTTTCCCTTTTTGCCTGTGTGAATCTAAGGCATGTTCAGATCATGTTATTTTTTCACAACACACTAAATGTTCAGCTCTCCCTTTTGTCTTCATAACCTTCCTTATAACCCTCTCTTAACCTTGTACACAGCCCACATAATGGCACAGAAAAAATCCTCATGCATTTCTTGGTCTGATGCTGTTGGATCACTTTCTGGACTGCCCCAAAGCACCTTCCCTCTCCTTGCTTATGACATAGTTGTGTATCTTGCACAAAGGAATGAAAGCAAGACCATTTGTCTCAGGGCTGTCTCTGCAAGCTTGGGCACATATTGAACCTAAATATTACCTAATTTTTCACACTTGCAGGGCAATAAAATCCAAATCCTCAAAACAAAACATGAAATATAAGTGCAACAGTTGTGTTTTACTGAGAATCTGAAAAAAAAAGAAGGCAACAAAAACATGTCTTTAATCTTACCAGAATATTTCACTGGAAGAACATGAGTGTATATAGGAATTAGTTCCCAGACCTGTACTAGTTCACGGTGAATTTCCATGTGGTATGAAAAAAAAAAGGAGATAATTTTATCAAAAGCCTGAAGGCCTGCATTGCCTCGCTTAACATTAGGCCCTTGTGTGTGGCTACTGCTTGCAAGAACTGTGCTCACCCTGCTCTCTTCCTGCAGAGAGCAGAGTCTGTAGATCAGCAGCTCAGGAGGGCTGTGAAGGTCACGTGTGGTTGAGCCATTTTCTGGAGAATGTCTCTCTTTCCATTGAATCTAGAAAAAGCTGTTGGTTTTTGGACACCTCTGTTCTCTGTCGAATGTGAGGTATGAAGAAACAGAGAGATGGTGTTCTTAAAAGCCCTATAAACAGACAGATCTAGCTGAGCATTTACCTCTATACTGTTAAGAGAGTAATATGAGAACTGTGATCATTACTTATACCACAGAGTCTTTTGTACTTCTGTCTTTAAAATTGCTGCTCTTTTGTGCCATTTATCTTGTAAAAGTAGTCTGCTATAGCACAGCAAATAGATGATTGTTATAAGGCACCTCATATATTGGAGAAATCTAATTGTCATTGCACCAGGGTGTACTGGTTCTCTAGTTCCCAGTGTAAGATTATGCACCTTAAGTTGGCTTCTGGAGCTGCTCACATATACTCATCATTACCAGTCTCTCCTACTCTGCTGCTAGGAAGGGAAGGTGTGAAGGGATTCAGCAATGCAAAGAGCTCCTACAGCAGAGGTTCCTGAGGAGGGCGATGCCACCTGTGTGATACAGGGGAGTGAGGACAGTCCACACAACCAAACAACAAGGATGTTATCCTTAGTCCCACTCCTTTCTCTGTTACAGATTTCCTGTGTGATATTCTTCTCTTTGACCTAAAATGAAAAAGCAAAAGAGAAACCCAGACCCTCTTCCCTGTTGAAGGCATTGACATCACATCCAGCAGCCGTTGGTTTGATGCTAAGGGCTGTTAAATACCTTAGAGAGAGAGTGATGTGAGGCAGAAGCTATTTAGGCTGAGCTTTGGCTGTTCATGTTGAAGTCAAAAGGAACTTGAGCTTAAAACAACAACAAAAAAAATCCAGTTGATTGGCAGTGCTCCTTGTATTGTTGTTCCAGGTGTTCCTCTGGTAAGAAGGAGCCCTCCAGCTCGTGGGGCAAAGAGAGGGAGAGTTTCTCCATCTAGAGATCTCGTGTGGTGTTTGCCTCCAGCAGCACTTTGCTGGGATGTGCAGCACACTGCCTTGCACTCTCAGTGGTCAGTCCTGTTAGCCCTGTGTCGTGGTTTAACCCCAGCCAGCAACTAAGCACCATGCAGCTGCTCACTCACCCCCCCCCCCACCCAGTGGGATGGGGGAGAAAATCCGGAAAAGAAGTAAAACTCATGGGTTGAGATAAGAATGGTTTAATAGAACAGAAGAAACTAATAATGATAATGATAACACTAATAAAATGACAACAGTAGTAATAAAAGGATTGGACTGTACAAATGATGCGCAGGGCAATTGCTCACCACCCACTGACCGACACCCAGCCAGTCCCCAAGCGTCGATTCCCCGCCCCCCCTTCCCAGTTCCTAAACTAGATGGGACGTCCCATGGTATGGAATACCCTGTTGGCCAGTTTGGGTCAGGTGCCCTGGTTGTGTTCTGTACCAACTTCTTGTGCCCTGGCTGGGTATGAGAAGCTGAAAAATCCTTGACTATAGTCTAAACAGTACTGAGAAACAACTGAAAACATCAGTGTTGTCAACATTCTTCACATACTGAACTCAAAACATAGCACTGTACCAGCTACTAGGAAGACAGTTAACTCTATCCCAGCTGAAACCAGGACAGTATCCACCCCTTATTCTATACCATTGACGTCATGCTCAGTTTCCATACCTTTAGTTACATTCTGATCAATCATCACCACCTTTCCATCCCTTTGAGACATATGAACAATGATATATATATATATATGTATATACACACACAGAGATATCATTCCTTTAGTTCATGGGTTATGTTCATAAAATGTTTGTTGAGTTCATTCAGTTTCCGACTCTGGGCTCCATCTGTCATACCAGTCTGTCTGGGCGGAAGGGATGGTGCAAAGTCCTCTCAGTCGGTAGAGCAGAATTGGGCTTCAGTGTGGCGTGACAAGCAGGTGACATTGGACGCAGCAGGAGGATGGTGTGCACTGTTGGATTGTTGCATGCTGGAGTCAGTTCTGGTTCCATCACTACTGCGCTGTGCTCAGTTTTATCACAGTTCTTTCTTGCTTGATCCAAGTGATTCTTACTATAGTACTATGGATATAGCATATAACAATTATAGTAATGATAACATACAGTAGCAGGGTTATATAGCAACTAATATCATACAGTTTAATTCTGGCTATTTTCACCTAAAGTCAAATCCCCTTGAGGCACACATCGGACTTCTCCATCTTTTCGCATCACCCACCAAGTGCACCCAGGCCCTTGAGCAAAAGCAATCCCAAGAATGGGTTTACCTTTGCCTGAGGCAGGAGTAACCCAGACTGTTTTCCCTAACATATTTTTCATGTGCACTGCAGGGACTTTATCCCCTTCTACAGTATGTAAAAATTCTGACTGGGCAGGGCCACTCCGATTGGCAGATCCTCTGGTGTTGACTAACCAGGTGGCTTTTGCTAAATGTGTATCCCAATGTTTGAAAGTTCCACCCCCCATTGCTTTCAATGTAGCTTTTAACAGTCCATTGTATCGCTCAATTTTCCCAGAGGCTGGTGCATGATAGGGGATATGATACACCCACTCAGTGCTATGCTCTTTGGCCCAGGTGTCTATGCGGTTGTTTCGGAAATGAGTCCCGTTGTCCGACTCAATTCTTTCTGGGGTGCCATGTCACCACAAGACCTGCTTCTCAAGGCCCAGGATAGTGTTCCGGGCAGTGGCATGGGGTACAGAATATGTTTCCAGCCATCCGGTGGTTGCTTCCACCATTGTAAGCACATAGCGCTTGCCTTGGCGAGTTTGTGGGAGTGTGATATAGTCAATCTGCCAGGCTTCCCCAAATTTATATTTCAGCCATCGCCCTCCATACCACAGGAGCTTTAACCGCTTGGCCTGCTTAATTGCAGCACATGTTTCACATCCATGGATAACCTGCGCAATAGTGTCCATGGTCAGGTCCACCCCTCGATCTCGAGCCCATCTGTATGTTGCATCTCTTCCCTGATGGCCTGAAGTATCATGGGCCCACCAAGCCATAAATAGCTCACCCTTATGTTGCCAGTCCAGGTCCACCTGAGCCACTTCAATCTTGGCAGCCTGATCCACCTGTTGGTTGTTTCGATGTTCTTCAGTGGCCCAACCCTTGGGTACATGAGCATCTACATGACGTACTTTTACAACCAGATTCTCTAGCCGGGACGCAATATCTTGCCACAGTGCGGCAGCCCAAATTGGTTTACCTCTGCGCTGCCAGTTGCCCTTCTTCCATTGCTGTAACCACCCCCACAGGGCATTTGCCACCATCCATGAGTCAGTATAGAGATAGAGCACTGGCCACTTTTCTCTTTCAGCAATATCTAATGCTAGTTGGATGGCTTTCACGTCTGCAAACTGACTCGATTCACCTTCTCCTTCAGCAGTTTCTGCAACTTGTCGTGTAGGACTCCATACAGCAGCTTTCCACCTTCGATGTTTTCCCATGATGCGACAGGATCCATCAGTGAACAGGGCATATTGCCTCTCATTTTCTGGCAGTTTATTATACAGCAGGGCTTCTTCAGCACGTGCCACCTCCTCCTCTGGCGACGTTCCAAAATCTTTGCCTTCTGGCCAGTCTGTGATCACTTCTAAAATTCCTGGGCGACTGGGGTTTCCTATGTGAGCCCGTTTTGTGATCAGTGAGATCCACTTACTCCACGTGGCATCAGTCGCGTGATGTGTAGAGGAGACCCTCCCTTTGAACATCCAGCCCAACACTGGCAGTCGGGGTGCTAAGAGGAGCTGTGTTTCAGTACCAACCACTTCTGAGGCGGCTCGATCTCCTTCATATGCTGCCAATATCTCTTTTTTAGTTGGAGTATAGCGAGCTTCGCATCCTCGATATCCTCGACTCCAAAACCCCAGGGGTCGGCCTTGGGTCTCCCCAGGTGCTTTCTGCCAGAGGCTCCAGGTAGGGCCATTCTCCCCAGCTGCAGTGTAGAGCACATTTTTAACATCTTGTCCTGTCCAGACTGGCCCAAGGGCTACTGCATGAACAATCTCCCGTTTAATTTGTTCAAAGGCTTGCTGTTGTTCAGGGCCCCATTTAAAATCATTCTTCTGGGTCACTTGATAGAGAGGGCTTACAATCAAACTGTAATTTGGAATATGCATTCTCCAAAACCCCACGACACCTAAGAAGGCCTGTGCGTCCTTTTTATGAGTCGGTGGAGACATAGCTTCTGTTTTGTTAATCACGTCCATTGGGATCTGACGACGTCCATCTTGCCATTTTATTCCCAAAAACTGGATCTCCTGTGCAGGTCCCTTGACCTTACTTTCTCTTACGGCAAAACCAGCTTTCAGAAGGATTTGGATTATTTTCTTCCCTTTCTCAAAGACTTCTTCTGCCATGTTGCCCCATACGATGATGTCATCAATGTATTGCAGGTGTTCCGGAGCTTCACCTTTTTCCAGTGCAGTCTGGATCAGTCCATGGCAAATGGTGGGGCTGTGTTTCCACCCCTGGGGCAATCGATTCCAAGTGTACTGGACACCCCTCCAAGTAAAGGCAAATTGTGGACGACACTCTGCTGCCAGAGGGATTGAGAAAAACGCATTAGCAGTGTCAGTTGTGGCATACCACTTGGCTGCCTTTGACTCTAGTTTGTATTGAAGTTCTAGCATATCTGGAACGGCAGCACTCAGCGGTGGCGTAACTTCATTCAGGCCACGATAGTCAACTGTTAGTCTCCACTCCCCATTAGACTTTCGCACTGGCCATATGGGACTATTAAAGGGTGAGCGAGTTTTGCTGATCACTCCTTGGCTCTCCAGTTGGCGAATCAACTTGTGGATGGGAATCAGAGAGTCTCCGTTGGTGCGATATTGCCGCCGATGCACCATCGTGGCAGCAATTGGCACTTATTGTTCTTCAGCCTTCAGCAACCCCACAATCGAAGGGTCTTGAGAGAGACCAGGCAGGGTAGACAGTTGTTCAGTGCCCTCTGTCTCCAAGGCAGCTATACCAAAAGCCCATCAATACCCCTTCGGGTCCTTAAAATACCCCCTCCTGAGATAGTCTATGCCAAGGATACACGGAGCCTCTAGACCAGTCACAATGGGGTGTTTCTGCCATTCATTTCCAGTTAGGCTTACTTCAGCTTCCAATACAGTTAACTCTTGGGATCCTCCTGTCACACCAGAAATACAAATGGGTTCTGCCCCTTTATAACTTGATGGCATTAGAGTGCACTGTGCGCCAGTATCTACTAGAGCCTTATACTCCTGTGGGTCTGACGTGCCAGGCCATCGAATCCACACAGTCCAATAGACCCGGTTATCCCTTTCCTCCACCTGGCTGGAGGCAGGGCCCCTCTAATTCCGGTCAGAATATTCAGTATTCACTTCTCGTAAAATTGGCTCAGAATTCCCTTCAAGGGGATTGGAAATAAGATCAGCCCTTCTACTCTGTTTGGAAACTGGAGCGGCATTTTTCCTGGTAGAATCCCCTTTTGTGGTGGTTTTTCCTTGCAGCTCACATACCCGTGCATTTAGGACCGAGGTAGGTTTTCCATCCCATTTCCTCATGTCCTCTCCCTGATCACATAGGTAAAATCACAGGGCACCTCGCGGTGTGTACCTTCTATATTCTCTCTCTTGGGCAGAGGAACGCTCACTCCTAATAGCTGAGACATTGGTCCTTACACGTGTGGAGTAGGACATATCCTCTTTGATTTGTTGGACATCCTGGAACAGCTTCTCCACAGCCGAAATGCAGGCTTGTAGGGAGGAGGAGAGATTTTATTCATATTGATGGAGCTGGCGAGCCACTTCCTCCACTGTCGGTGCCTCTTCGTCTTTCCAGGTCATTATTGCCAATGCGTTGGCATAGGACGATGGTGCGCTCCGTACAAGCTTCCGCCACATGGGTCGTGTGCATTGGACTTCATCTGGATCTTTGGGTAATTGTGGGTTGTCCGGGTCATGATGAATCGTTTCTAGCACAGCTAATTCCCTCAGATATTGGGTACCTTTTTCCATGGTGGTCCACTTGCTTGATTGACATATAACGTCTTCCTTAAAGGGGTACCTTTCCTTCACACTTGACAGGAGTCGCCTCCAGAGGCTGATGGCTTGTGTCCCTCTTCCAATTGCCTTGTCAATGCCACCTTCCCTGGCAAGCGATCCCAGCTGCTTGGCTTCCCTACCTTCTAATTCCAAGCTATTAGCCCCATTGTCCCAGCATCGGAGGAGCCAGGTGATAATATGCTCACCTATACGGCGGCCAAAATCTTTTCGCAAGTCCCGCAGCTCACTCAAGGATAGGGACCGGGTTATTACCTCTGGTTCTGCCTCTTCCTCCTGTTCTCGTGATGACCCTGGTTCACCTTCATCCTTTGCTAAGCGAACTGATTTTTTTGTATATTTCTTTTTATGTACGGGACGGGGGCAACTGATACTGGTGCAGGTTGGTCCACTGGTTCAGTTGCAGTATCCCTCACCGGGTTTTGGATGACCGCAGTGTCTGTCGCCGAGGTTTGGGTAGCAGCAGTGCTCGTCGCTGGGGCTGGAGGGACCGCAGTGCCCGTCGCCGAGATTTGGGTAGCTGCTGTGCTCATTGCCGGCGCTGGAGGGGCTGCAGTGCCTGTTGTTGAGGTTTGGGTAGCCCTAGTTCTCGTCGCCAGGGCTGGAGGGGTCACGGTGCCTGTCGCCAAGGTCTGGGTGCCTGTAATGCTCCTTGCCGGGGCTGGAGGGGCCGCAGCGCCCATTGCCAAGGTTTGGGTGGCCATGGTGCTCATCGTTTTGTTGTTAGGTCCAGAGACTTTCTCTTCCCCTTGAGGGTACTGAGTGGTGTTGAACAGGGCTCGATAGGCATGGGCCAGGCCCCAGCACATTGCAGTGATTTGCATCTCTCTGGAGCTGCCGGGGTGACAGCATACCTCTTCCAAATATTTTACTAGTTCTTCTGGATCCTGCACTTGTTCAGGGGTGAATTTCCAAAACATTGGAGGTGCCCACTTTCCTAGGTACTTGCCCATGCTACCCCACACACCCTGCCACTCATAATTATCCAGCCTTGGGGCACATCTCTGGGTGATCTTCTTAAATAGTTGTTTAACCTTAAACGAGAGCTGAACCACATTCAGAAGTATGCTAATTCCTAGCAGTAGGGCTAGGACCGTGCTAGTCCCAACATTCCAGGAGTATCCAAATTTTTCAAAATTCTCAAACACCATTGTAACTGGACTGAAGGAGAAAGGAGAGGGGAAGAAAGGTACCCCACCCACAGACTGGTTTTCCATGGAGGAAAGGTAAATGGTATAATTATTAATAGTTTCCCAC
Organism: Buteo buteo; assembly: GCF_964188355.1. Lineage (NCBI taxonomy): Eukaryota > Metazoa > Chordata > Aves > Accipitriformes > Accipitridae > Buteo > Buteo buteo. The sequence continues at coordinate 16,266,559 of NC_134175.1, read as the reverse complement.
AGATGGCTCCTGCAGTATAAAGGTGACAATGCTAAATGCAAATACCTGATTAATCCCACAGCCGATGACTTTATCATACCATAAACCAGTGTTATACCATACATCAAAGCGAAAACCTTAATCCACCTCCCACGGATGATAAGCAGTAGAAGAGGAACTACATACAGCAAGCGAGGTGATACATAACAGAGCTTTAATAACCAGAGCAACAACTCTAAAAATACATAAATCAACATAATGAACGCTTAAAACAAATTTGTTTTAACAAGCTCTCGTCAGGTTTGTCGTTATCTCAACCCTTCGTGCCCCACGTTGGGCGCCAAAAGGACTGTCGTGGTTTAACCCCAGCCAGGAACTAAGCACCACGCAGCCGCTCACTCACTCCCCCCCCACCCAGTGGGATGGGGGAGAAAATCCGGAAAAGAAGTAAAACTCGTGGGTTGAGATAAGAATGGTTTAATAGAACAGAAAAGAAGAAACTAATAATGATAATGATAACACTAATAAAATGACAGCAGTAGTAATAAAAGGATTGGAATGTACAAATGATGCGCAGGGCAATTGCTCACCACCCACCGACCGACACCCAGCCAGTCCCCAAGCGTCGATTCCCCGCCCCCCTTCCCAGTTCCTAAACGAGATGGGACGTCCCATGGTATGGAATACACCGTTGGCCAGTTTGGGTCAGGTGCCCTGGTTGTGTTCTGTGCCAACTTCTTGTGCCCTGGCTGGGCATGAGAAGCTGAAAAATCCTTGACTATAGTCTAAACACTACTGAGCAACAACTGAAAACATCAGTGTTATCAGCATTCTTCACATACTGAACTCAAAACATAGCACTGTACCAGCTACTAGGAAGACAGTTAACTCTATCCCAGCTGAAACCAGGACACCCTGGGTGGCAGGAGGACTGTGGTCTGGCTGGTATGCTGAAGAGTTAGAAAAGCACGTGTCCTGGGTTGCATCCAGCAGTTTAGGATGGAGGCCATCAAACTGCGACCTTAACCAGCCCTGTCTTGTGGACTGAGAGTGTGCCTTGGAGACCTGTGTGACGCTCTCCTTGTTTGTATGTGGAAATGTAGGAAGGGTACTGGCATGATACCTTCCTCCCCAGAAGCCTGTGGGTCGGTTGGGGACCAGATAGGCCTGTCTGCCCTTGGTCTTGTGCCAGGGAGGAAGTGAAGTGGGAGGTGTTGGATGAAGGTTGCGGCTGTAGTATCTTCTCTCCAGTAGTGCAGGCAAAACAGCTGGCACCCATATGATTTTGAACCAGCTATGCTTGCCGTACTAAGTCTAATGGACCAGATTTCGAATTGGCATGGCTCTGCTGAAGTCAGCACAAGTATGTCAATATTGCACAGTGGCAGAACTGGCTTGTTTTTCTTCTCTTTCAGGTGCATCTGGGCTTTTGGACTACATGTCCAGACCCTACTCACTCAAATAATTCAAAGCCTGAGATTGTGAATATACAGAAATAGGTGCTCTTTTTAAGGGCCACTTTGTTTTTCATTGTCTGAGATTACATATAATGTATAAAAATGCAGAGTTTAAAAAGCAGCAGTTCTCTGAGTGATAGCAAATATTTGAGTTAATGTTCTACCGAACACCAGATGTGAAACCCAGAGGGAGGGCCAGAAAAATATTTGAGGGAGTATCTGAGGAAGTAGTTCTTATTGACACCAGCAGCTCCCGAATGCTAGTTAGTTAACCAAGTAAGTGTTTGTGGGTTGTTTTTTAATGACTAATTCTATTACCAGCAATGTCTTCAGGAAAAAACAGCAAATGGAAGGAACAGGTGGTACACAACTTTTTTAAGAGGAAACAACATATTGTAGAATTGCAAGCATCTGCTTCTACTTAATGTTCAATCGTCAAACACTCTGTGATGCAGTTCGTTTATGTGGAATAAATTACTAGACCAGCTAGTGGGCCCTTACAATAATTGGGGGTTTTTTTGTTTGTTTGTTTTTTAATCTTTATTTTAGTAATTTGGTGGGGTAAAAACATACCCTTTGTTACCTCCTGCATGCCATACCAGGAGGCTGGGAGGCAGTAGGATAATAACAATTTTGATTAGATCCTTCTCCATAGCAATGAGTAGGAGTTTTGCTCTTGACTCCAATGGGAGTAGGAGCCAGGCCCTTACTTTGTAATACAGCAGTGATATTTTCTGAGATGCTATTAAAGAAGAGATGTTATGCCCTTTAATTCTCACCTGAAAAGTTTAAATTAAGCAAGACCAGTCTCTTTGGAGAGAGAAGACCTCTTTTATGAGGTTATCTGATATGGCAGGAAAAACAGGCAAGCTTGCAGGTGAGTGGTGAAGACCTGGATAAAAATTTCTATTTCCAACAGCTTTTCTTGTGGTGTTTTTGTGTTTGTGTTCTGCCACACCCCCTCCGCTGTAGGAGATGTTATTGCTATCTACAAGGTTTGCTTCACTTACAGCCTTTGAACATAGTGGCTGTAATGCCTTTATGACTTGAGTATCTTTTGTTATTGCTACGGAGAAAGCAGTGTGTAGCACTCAGAAAGAGAAGCTTTTCTGTTACTTGCAGTCCCGAGTCATATCCTGTTCATAGATTTTAACTTCTGTTCCTTATATCCTCACACGTTTCTGGAACCATTACTACTCAACAGGTGGTATGTCAAGAGTCCTTCCTTTCTCCCATAAAGCCACTTGTATTTTTTTTCCACTGGTACCAGTAACAACAGAACCAGGGTTGAAGCTATTCTATCTATAGGGCAGTATGTAGGGTCTCACTGCAGCTCTGCCTAAAAGGAATGTCAGATTTTCCATGTGGCCAGGTTTGTAAGAGAAAAGGTATGACATCCTGAGAGAAAAGAGATTGCAGTCATAGGAGGAATTGTTTATTTTTCTTCCAGCTCTTAACTGCTGCAGGCATAAACATGCCTCATTATCTAAAGGCACTACAGTATCTCTTTTAGTGTTGCTTTTCACCTTGGAAGCATATGGGATTAATGGGAGCCATTCACCAAATTCTTGATTTTCAGACTTTGAAATGCGGATTGTAGAATTCAGTTCATTTGTCTGAGCTTCAATTCATTTGTCTGAGCAATGTATAAAGGCAGGAGTTATTTCACTTTAAAAGTTCATGTGAAACCACACTGGTTTTGCTTGGAACTGATTTGCCTTTTTACTATTATAATCATCTGGTTTTACTGTATGAACGAAACACATAACACTTTTTAGGATACACAAATCATACGTCTTCTGTTACCTCTTCTCTGGATTCTGAAATGACTTTGTGAAGCCATTGGGTTTATAATTCCTAGTCTGCTTAGGACCAGTGTTTCAAATCCTGGTGAAATCAAGTCAGCCCTGTGCTTCTAGGGAGCGCAGTCTGATTCAGTGTGGGGAGTTTTAGTCTAGGAGTTGAGAGAGTTGGGCATGAGTGGGACCTTATGTTTTGATCCTGACCAAAAAAGAAGAAAATGCTTGTTTAGAGGTCCATGTCACTGTTGTCCTTATTTAACTACTGTTGCACAGGGGACTGTTTACACTTTGCTGTTTTTCTCCATTGAATAGGTTTATAATCCAAATGCTGTACAACATGGTGCTTTGCATTGCTAGACATTGATATAAATGCCATTATCTCGCACTTTGATGCTGCAGTGGTGGTTACTTTGATGCTGCGGTGTTGGTTGCTTTGAGCTGAGGCTTCCAAAGACCCCTCTTCTGAACAAGAGTCGAGGGCAATTGTGTGGCTGAAAACGTGAAAACCTCAACCCTCAGTTTTTTAAGTGCGGTCCTAGGAAAGATGTGACTGTGGCACAGAATTGTAGGCGAGAATTCAACTGATTCATGTGCTTTTAGCTGAGCTGTCGCACTCAGACTGCTCTTTCCAACTATTTGAATGAAAAAGCTCAGGGCTGGGAAAGCTAAGTGCATCGCAGTGGTGCTGCATTTGAAATCCAGAACTTTATAAGCTTTTGTTGATTATTTTTTTTTTCCTTGAGGTACCTGCTGAACTAAATAATGATCTTCCTATAGAGAAGGTTATGGGAATATGTGCAATGGGGATAGGAGCCAGGTGGGGGGCAAGGCTCTGTGTGGTTGAATGTTTGTGTTGGGGAAAGGCTTTTGGACCTGGGGCTGGTTTGGAAAAAACACCCGTCAGGGGATGGTGCCTGCCCAAAAATCCTTGCTATGGAGGTGGGATGGAAAGTGAATGGAAAGGTGCAGGGGTTGATTTTTTCCAGAAACAAACCTGCATTGAGTCACAAATGAGTTTGTGGGTAGAGGGAAGCCTGTGTTCCCCAGCAGTGTACAGCCTTGTGTCTTTGCCCACCCTGTGACTCGGGGGCCAAGTTTAGGAGCCAGAAAAAATGCCTGTTACTCTTTTGTAAGGGTGTTTAGTTCCAGAGCTGAGGCAGACAGAGGGCGAAGGAAGAGCCTCCTTGGAGATCCATTCCTGAAGTATGAAGGGAGCATTAGTATCTCTAGTTCGCATGCAAGGGAATGAGGCATGTCTCAAGACATGAATATTATCTGCAGACAGTAGGCAAGTCTGTGGCCCAGCCAGGATCAGACTTCAATCTCTTGAGCCTCATGCAGTGCTTTGTTGTCGCTTCCATCAAAATGCCTGTTTCCACTGTACATCTTAATTAACAGCTTATCCTGAGCTAACAACTAAGAAATAGCTCCATAGTGTAAACAGTAAGGACAGATACATGTATAAACTTACATTTTGTTTCTAATTAAACAGGGGTGTGTGCATCTGAGGCACATTACAATGTACTCAGAAGGAAAAAACATGGACTCCAGCCCATTAAGTAGGAAACTATTGCTTTGGATGAAAAGCTCTTGCTTTTCTCAAGTAAATACAAAGGCAAGTTTCATATGTGAGCTGTGGGAGCTGATCTAGAAAGCTTGAACTTGTAAATACAATTCTGACTGATTCTGCCAGTATTTTTTATTAACAATTATGCATTTTCATGATAAGCAAGAGCTGAGACTGAAGATTGCTGTGCTTAAGCTCTTCATGTCAGAATGCAATTGTGCATTTTGTGTTTGTGCTAGAAAGCTTGAAGCATCAGGGCCAGATGCTTATTTATCTCTGAAATTGCTGTAGCTCCATTGATTTCAACAGACTTACACCCACATGCATTTATAACAGCCAGCAAACAGGCTCTTGAGTCTGAGAAATGCGCCATGAAGATACCAAGCAACATCTGTAACATGGCAACAGGAAAGCCTCTACGCTGTTCTCATTACTTCTGGTCTCAGAGGTTGGCAGTAATAGTGAGCATATGGTGGAGGGTTTGCCTTCTTTTTGGTCAGGCTAGTCAAATTGTCTGGGAGCGTAATTCCTACCAAGTTTAAAACAATAGCCAGTTATGGTGGTGGTGTGAGGACCCAGCTTTGAGGAACCTCAGCTTTGGTTCAGTGTGAAGGGTTGGGAAGGCATTACACAGCAGCATGTCTCCATGATTTCTTCTTGTTTTCCATGTGATTAACGCTTCCCCTATGTGAAGTCTGGCCTTCCTGAATCCATCAGAAACTTTGCCAGCAGGGTCTGGTGTCTTTCTTTTCCCCTTCTGGGCCCTCTGGAGTGCTGTTGCAGGCTGTGTGGGCAGCAGAAGCCCCAGGCTGCCATCCAATGGCAGGCCCTTTGGCTTTGCTGAGTTGCCTGGGGATGAAAAGGAAGTGTCTTTTGCGCACGGCAGAGAAAGAGGTACTGGGGCTGGGAAAATAATTGCGGACCATGAGCAGCGATTATGTATTCCTTGGGATCAGCATCTCTCCTGGTGTTAATCAGCATTGAGGCCTGAGTTCAGTGCAGCACCTGCTGCTGTGGCTGCTTTTTACCTGCTGTCAGGTGTCTCACAGTCTTATGCAAATAAACCATTTAAGAAAATGAATTACTTGGATCAAGCCATTCTGAAAAGAACAGCACCAGATCCTGTACAAGCCAGACAGACACCTGAAAGATGTCCTATATTTACACAAAATGTAGCAATTAGGTTTTCCCTTGGTATCTTTTGTGTTTTTCATATTGTTTGCCTATTATTTCCGCAAGGGCAGAGAGGGAGGTAGTGTCAGTGTCGTAACTACTGCCTGTAATTATGCAGCCAAAAGCCTTCTGGGTCTTTTCTACATCTTGGGATTTATTAGGCGTCTCATGTGCTGACAGAACAAGATGTAAAATTGCTTTCAGTGTTCATCTGTCACTGTGTGAGATGGAAGAAGCAAGTCTCACAGAAGTACTGTAGTGCAGGAACTTGGCAATCCCTCCCTTTTTTAAATGGCTTTCAGGTCTCACTGTGAATAGACAAAAGTGATTCTGTTTTTACAAGTGCAGTACAGGGGAGAGCACCTTTCATTTAGAGGATATTATAAACAAAATTTAGAGCTGGGTTTTGAAGTGTTTGGTATGTTTCTACAGCACTGCTGATCATTAACAAATAAAATAATTTGCAGTTTGGAGAAATCCTGTAACCTATTTGTTCTTATGGGGAAATGTACTTCTTTAATTGTGTTTTTTGGGGTAACTGCAATCATTTGAAAGAAAAAAGGTAAAGGAAAAGATAGTGTGTTCTGCTGCACCTCCCCTGAAACAGCTCTGTATTTTCTTGGCTACTGTAATGAAGTAAAAACCTCCACTCAGGAAGATGCTGCAAACAAATGTGCAAACAGAAGCCACTTACCGCTCCCCGCTAGGACCTGATGGATGAACTCGCACTGCTTAAGTCCTTGTATCACTCCTGGCTGGAAAGGCCAGAGACCAATCAAAAAGAAATGAGGGAGTCCTGCAGACTGTGCTCCTGTTGGTGGGAGGGCATGACTGTTGGGACCCCTGGTGTATCACATAGTTGCAGTGAAAGCAGCAGGTTTAAAGCTGGGTGGGCCTTGCAGCCCACTGAGGCAAGAAGGTTCAAATTCAGCTCAGCAGTACATGGAGGTCTGCGTGGTTGGAGACCCATGGGTTTCACAGGGGATGTGCCGTTTAGACCCTGCATGTTGCCTGGACAAGCTGTGTGCTGGGTAAGTTTATTTGGGGTAGGGGCAAACTTTGATTTTTTTATTTAGATGGAAGTCAGGAGCAGGAAGTCTGTTTCCTTCATGCTAACTTCACCCATCCTTCCTCAGAGAGTCCTTATGGCTGTGAAAAGAGCGAAAGCCCTGACTGGCAGTTGAAAAGATGAATTTTGAAGATACAAGCACTCTGTTTTGGGAGCAGTATTTGTGTGACGGTTCACAGACACTGGCCACTGATGTAGTTGGTGCAGTCTTTTTTAAACTGTAATCTCTTTGGGCGTATTCAATGTGAATGTCCTGCTGTCTGCTGCTTTAGCTGAAGCATGTCAGGCAGTCGTGTCACCTCCCTGTTGTGACCAGCCTTATTGTAGGCTTTTGGAGTGCTTCGTTCCTGCTGTGCAACCTGAATGACTATCTGCCCATAAGCAACACGTTAAGGGCTGCCTTAAGAAGGTTCCTGTTCTGTACAGTGTTTCTACAAGCTACTTTCTCCAGCCTGTGTCTGGTGACACTGACATTACAAAGATGTAGGATCTTAGACCTCTTCTCCAAGTGAACAGGTTTTGTATTTTACTGTACTTCACCTTAGTTATGGAAAGAAGAGAGCCATGGGAGACGCTAAGGGTAGTAACTTGCCTGTCTGGTACATGTTTTGCAGGTAAGAAATGAAGCTGAAGGTTATGCAGCTCTTGTGAAGGTTACAGAGTATATTTGCAGAAGAAGCAATCTGCATTACATTTTTAATCTTTAGAATTAGTGTCAGTGCAGAAGAGAGTAGGCAAGCCACAGACAACTTTATTGTGCTTATGAATCATGTGCCTGAGCACAGCAACTGTGATTTGTGGGTTCGAGGCATTTTTAAAGTGCATGACTTTGTGGATAAAACTTGCTCTTGCAAGGGGGGGGGGGAAAAAGGCAGAGGGACATTTAGAAAAAGTGGAGTGACTGAGAGCTGGTCCAGAAGTTTTCAAAAAGCAGTGGGGTATTTTTCTGTTTTAAACATTGGTTTAGAGTCTTTGAGCAGGAAAACCCAAGCTTAGCCCTACAGGTCTGGAAAGGCCCTGCTGGCCTGTCTGCAAATCCTGTGTTTCCCCCTTGCACAGAGCCCTGTGGAGGCCTTTGGAGTTGGAGCAGAGGGCAGCATTTTGTAGAACCTTCTACCAGAGAGGGCAACGTGACTCAGCCCTGCAGCCAGGTCAGTGTAGCTGAACCCTTGCTGTAAGACTGAGGGTGGTCAGTATGTCCTTCTCTGTAATGGTGCAGAGTAGACACTGCCCTGCCTCTTAGGCTGTATCTGCCTCAATCAGGAAGCAGTATTACCTTCCTATAATTAGCTTTACACAGCAGTTGGAAGTTGGGATTCAGGTATAGGTTCAGCAGTGGCATATGTGGAATCGGAAGATGTGGGGAAGTGGGGTGAAAGTGAGTTTTGCATTTGTAGGTGCAGACATAATGAAAAGATTCTCAGGAGATGTTAGCCCACAGTGTGTTTTTCATACCAGCTTTCACAAGAGCAACAGATCTCAGGAGGCTGTCATCTACCTTAGCAGTCTGAAAATAAACCCTCTGAGCAGGGTATAGGCAAAGGTGATGCTACTGTGCTAATGAAAGGGCTTAGCACCGGGTCTGGTCAGATTGCTCCTGGCCTGTTCTCCAGGCAGATTGAACAAATATTTTAACTGTGAAATAAATCCATGTTCCTGAGAAGTAGCCTGTAAAACGCCAGTGCTTGCATTTCTAGAAAGGCTACTTTCTTCAGGTCCAATTGATTTCCTCTGCAAATATGGTACCTACTTTTGTAGGGTTACGTGAACTCTGTGTGTCTCAATATATGTGCTGGTAGGCTCTTTGCATGGGATCTGTCACCTTTACCACTTTGATTTAAAACTGTCTTCGATTCTCCTGTTTAATACTTGCCCTCCTCTGGAGATGTTTTCTGATCTCCACTTGATTATAAAGTATGCTGCAGACCCTCTTCTCCACTGGTGACCAATGGATGCGTATATTGGTGAGTTGTGGGGAGGTGGGTGCTATGCTTGCCTCTGAGCACATCCCCTGTTGCAGAGACCAGTCTGTCTATTTTATGGGGCACTGTGTCTCTCCACAGAGCCCCTGTGATTGTGTGTCTCGTCTCGGTCTTGCATAATGTGATTGTGCTGTGTTGTGCTAGGTCATGCTTTTAAACTGCAGGATTTTTGAGTGCTGATTGCAAACTGAACAGGAAAGATTGCTTGGATTATCAGCAGGGAAACAGTAGAAGGCATGACCTTTCTTCTGTTCCTTGGGGCAGAGCCGAGATTTTTGTAGCATTCTGCTTTGACACAAATTGGTAAATAGCAGGGATGTTCTTATCTGTAACAGGTTAGCTGCAGAGGTGTCCATAGGCTTCCTAGGTGCTAAAGGAGACGGGGTGGAAAAGATATTAAATGGAGATAAGAACTTAAAAAAAAAAAAGTCATGCGGAGATGCGGGAATAGTTTATTCAGGCAGGAATCACAAAATCTAGGAAAATTATGCCAAATCAAGCTGTGCAAATGAAAATTTTGCCTGAGTGCAGATCACAGGCTCTGATTATTTACCATCATGAGGTTAGATCGGGGATAGTGTAAGCTGCAGGGAGTGCAGCAGCTAGGAAATAAAAATGACCATAAGGTCAGTGCTCAGAGCCAGGTAAATGAACCATGCTGTAGGACAGCACAGGGGCAGTGCCAGAGCTCCCTGTAGATGTGATTCCAGAGGTGATGTATTCTGGTGTCATCCTTGACAAGGAGAAACGGGACTGACAGTGACTGGCTATTCCTTATGTGCTTGTTTGAATTCATGGGGAATTTGCTGTGATAAAGTTAGTACAGTATGGCCTGCATGTAAAAAACCAGTGAAAAACTTCAGGACTCTGTCATGACCTTTGTTTTTAACAGTTTTCATACTTTACAGTACCTTGTAGTGTCTCTATAGCCATGTATGATACAGGAGCAAAGAAAACTTGCCCCTTTGAGTGAGGGAGTGTCTAGCAAACATAAGCTTTGCAAGGGTCTGGGAAGAGTCTCTGACCTGCCTCCTGATGGGCAGTATGCAAAATCATTTTGAAGGCTTTTTAGTAGAGAGAGGCACTACATTCATCCCCACCTTTTGCAAAAGCATGTCTTCATGTACGTGGGAACAATGCTGGTTTCAGGTATTAAACGCTGGTGGAGAACAAAGGGAGAGGCAGTGTCTTAAACGTCTAGAACCTTAAATTGTCTTGTAGTAAAAGTAACTTTCAGATCCCCTTTTCTGTTTGCTAGCTGCTGGAAGGTAGATTTCCATTATCAAACATGATTATGACCTGAGTATTTCCCCTGAGCTTCCAATATCAATTTTATGGCAAGTACTGGGGAAAAACACAGTTCTACATGTTGTGGGATACTTTGAAATGTTTTTCTTTTAAAATATAAATGGAAAAAGATACTTGTTAGAGAAATATAAGAGCAGTTGGTGCATGATTGTATTATGAAGGATCTAAAATAGGCATAACAGTGGTCTTAAAACCCAACTTCTGAATTATTGTAGTTTTTGACCATTACATAATTCTGGGAGTGAGTACTGGGAGGTGACAGTAATGCCACATCTGGCCTGTACATTCTTGTAGGGAATCCGACAACTTATCTAGACTTCCTAGACCAGATGGTTTATGTGTTACATGTTTAAATTTTGCAGTTTCATAAAACTTCTTCCCCAGACCAATCTTTTCTTATGATCTAAATTTTGGCCTTCATATCCGTGGCTGCAGCCCAGCTAACTTCTGTAATTTAGCACCATTGCTGGTCCTTCATGGTTCTGCTGGCTGTGCAAAAGCCAAACTCTGCTGCAGTGCTGGACTTGCGGTGCAGTGATGGGAGCCTTTGGGGCAGAAGGTGCTGGTTAGCATGTGTATGGGGGGCAGAATGTGGTCCTTAAGAAGTACAGAAGAAAGATGCTGGGGATGGGGGAGTTACATAGTCCATGCTGGTGAATAGCTTTTCTAGGAATGATAATTTTGAGCCACATAATGGAAATAATAGAACCAGCATAAAAAAATGGGTCAATGAGGTGATGGAAGCTCAGCAAGTGGTGGAAAACAGTCCTAGCTTTTCTTGCTCTTTATTAGTGTGATATCAGGATTGATCCAAAGTCTGCTGTGCATGTAGAAGGACTCTGTAACCACAACTTTGAGCACTGTGAATACAGGGCAGAGTACGGTATAACATCTCTGTGCGTCAGTCCCATGGCCAACAGAAAGGGAGAATGGCGTTCAGGAGGGCTGTGCTCAAAACCCAGCTCTGCTATTGACTTGCTGGGTGCCCTCAAGCAATATAAAAGTAGGGCTAATGATACATTTACCATGCTGCAGAACCTTGGAGCAAGTGTGCTGTTGTTACATGTGTATTAGGAGAGCTGGTTTCATAAACAAAACCAAATTGTCAGTGAATAGTTTGGCATTTTTTGTGAGAAGCCTACAGTTTACTGCTTGCAGAGCACTGAGGAGTAACTAGTAAAAGCTGCTTGAAGTCCTAGCCAGATGATAAAGCCAAATTGTGATTATGATTGCACATCACAAAAGCTGTCTGTTTTGGAGGAGATTTAGCTATTTGTTCATTCATGGCTTAGACCCCATCATGCAACAGCAGCCACATTTGTGCAAACTTTTGCTTGTTCTGTGATAAAGCCACTCCTGTTGGCAGGTTAGGAAATGTAGCTTTTTTGTATTAAAAGGCCATAGGTAAGCTTTGCCTGTAGGTGTAGAGCTGGTTAAGTAATATGCTATTAAGCTCAATTAGAGTGGCACAGTGGAGATAGGTGTAATACTTCTGAAATGAAACAGCATGTAAAGACCTGAACAAATGAGACATTATTATGAATAATGCTCCCCCATATAAGTAGAACCACTGAAATCAGGGGCACTACACGTCTGTTTCATGGTGTATCTGTTACTGTTGTTGACTTTGTTTTGATGCATTTTGTTGGCTGAAAGATTTTAATGTTTTTATTTTAAAATTCAGTAACTGAAACTTGCTATTGCAGTGGACAAAGCATCTTCTGGGATCCTTTCTGCTTTGCTGGTATGAACTGAAAAGGAACAGCATCTCCATTCCCTTTCTCCCTAACCGTACAAGATTGCAAGCTAGGTTGTCCTCTGATAATATGCTTCTTTTGAGTGTGTGTAAAACCATCCTGTCTCTGCATGATCCATGTAATATATGGGAAAAAATTTTCCCATCTAGTAACTGATGAGGGCAATTTCCTGTGAGCCAGCTCTTCTTGTGGTCTCTGGTTTCCAGCCAGTTCTATTTTTACCACCTTTTTCTTCCCCCCCTTCCCCCCCCCCCCCATTTAAAAAAACCCAGGATGTTTCCATTTGGCAATCTGTTACTATAATGGTTCTTACACCCAGACAGGCTACAGCTTTAAAAGGTACCAACAAAAGCCATGAAGGTAACGTGTATCCTGATCATATTTAATTAAAAGCTTTTGATCTGCATCATAAAGTGAGCATCAGCTGATGGGAGCAGATGAGAGCAAAGCCTTGGCTGTGCTGGTTATCGTTGCTGAGCTAAAGCCAGGTCCAAGTAACTCTGTATTACTGTAGTTAAAATTGTTTTGTTCCTGATTGAGGTACCATGTTACTTATGTGAATAAGGATCTGTGAGTATATAAGTAGTTGCAGTAGCAGGCCTGATAATTCACCTGGCTCTAGTGAACAAAGCTGGGGAGACTTACCCTGAGCGTGCAAGAGGAATCTAGCAATCTAAGGCCTGGTGTCAATGAAGGAGGTCTGAATGTATAGGCAGTGAGGAAATGAAAGGAGATCCAAGTAGGAGCGTAGAAGGATAGAGATGTGAGAGGGGAGTCATTTAGAACAGTCACTTTCCATTAAAGTAAATGGAAGTCTTGGCTGCAGTTATAGAAATATCATGCTGTAAGGCATGTGTGTATTTAAAACCAATCTCAGTCTGTTTGAACTTTTTCCAAAGACTTTAGGAATCTGGGAGCCTTTCAAAAGACAGTTAATGTCATGCAGGACAGTGGGTTGGAGATATGACTTTATGATGTTACAAATTATGCTTGAAAGGCATTCTGATAGCCAGATTCCTAGAAATACAATAGGAGGAAAGCAAGGTAATGCCGTGACAGTTCCTGTTTCACAGATGATACTGTCAGCTTTGGAGTGCTGTGGCCTTACTGGGAGAGACTCGGTCCTTCTTCTGGCATGCTTCCCCCGCTCCTCGACTTTGCAAATCACATCTTTGGACTGGATCGAGAAAGCTGTACATTCTGCAAGCAAAATGCCAGAAGAATGCAGCATATGCACAGGGCAAAGGGTGGGTTTCCTGACTAAGGGACAGTGGATGTGTATTTCGGTGCTTGCAAACGGTTGCCCTGGTTTGTGCCCACAGTAGGGTAATTAGATATTTAATTAGGAGATGAATATCCCTGCTTTCTCATAGATAATAACAGTTGACAAAAGATGCCAAGGACTTAGTCGCAGGAGTCATTTGGCATCTGAAGCACAGTTTGTACAAGTCAGATCTAGCAACAGTTGCATTTTCCTCCTATTACATTCGTGTCTTGAATGGTTGTTGATTATGTTTTAATTGTTTGTTAACCTGGCTGCTCTAGGATGAGCACATCTGGTCCTCTGACTTGGAAAGGGGAAGCATTTGTCAAATTGCCTTCAGGTTTTTTCCCATGGTTTCTGGCTACTGGTCCTTCAAACCACTAAGACACTTGCTAGCTTTCAGTGAACAAATGCTTCTAAGTATTTTGAAGAAATAAATTATATTCAGAAAAGTGTGTGCTGAAATGGCCCTTTTTCACGTGAAATGTTGGCAAAATTTTTGTGCTACAATGACAACAGATCATCAGAGTGGCAGATTTGAGAAAACATGTGACTTCTGCACTCTTAACAAGGTGCTGCCATTGCTTTGAAGCATCACTGCGGGGCAGGGGAGGGAGTGTTTCTGGTCTTCATTAGGCACAGCTGCAGCCTTCACAGCAATAGCATTGGACTCGGGGCTGACATTTCGTTGCAGGAAATCATATGGTTATTGCATGTTATTCCTGAGAGTTGCAACATCATTTTGACTAAACACTGCTAGGGGTAGGCTGGCAGTGGTGTTTGCTGTGAATCATCCTCACTAATAGAAACTATTTGATAGAGAAACAGTAGTTATTAGCAAGATGACATTTCTGATCTTAATCCCTCCTCCATTTTCTCTTTTTTTTTCTTCCATGAACTGTTTTGTAAATTACCTTTAGGCTGGAGAGCCTCATTCACTTTCATTCTAGCAACAAATACTTTGGTGTGAGTGGAAAATATCTTAAAGAACAGGAGGGCCTTTTTGTTATTTCTGAACTCCAAATGTGTTTGCTTCTGTTGTGTTTTTATTCCAACTTTGTTTTGCACTTAAATAACCACGGATGACTGGAAAATGTTGAATCAATCGTATAGCTAGTGCTGCAGGTGGGCTGTTTAAAGGCATTTATTTTTGAACTGCTAAACTGAGAAATGTGGATGTTAAATAATAAAGTAAATAAAGTCGCCTTGGAACACTGCTATTTCCCATCACTTTAGGAAATTATGGGCTTCCTCCTTCCAGAAAAATAAGTAGTCTTTATTTTCAAGCCCATAAAAAGACTCTAAGGGATTACATATAGGATTACAGTTATACTCCTACATAAGACCTTTTTTTCTAGGCTGTGGCCAGAGCTCTTAGGTGTGGATGTTGCTGTGTGCTGTCTGTCTGCTTAAATGTCCTTATGCTCTGGGTTTCTGGCTGTGCAGAAGGGATGTTACTGAACTCCAGTCCTGTCCTGAGAACGTCAACCTCATGGTCAGTGAAGCTGCAGAGTGAATGGAACAAAATGTGCAAAAAAAAAAAAATATTTAAAATGGAGACGATCTGCTACATTGTCTGGAGTCCAGTATGTTTGGGGATGGGATACAAGCTTGGAGGAAACACTGGCCCTTTCCAGTCTGGCAATGCCTACATCCCAAATATCATCCACATGGTGTATTGAGAGCATAGGAAGGACACTACTTTTTTTTTCTTTTTTTTTTTTTTTAAATCTGTCTCATGTAACCCAGATTAAAGAAAGAAAAAATAAAAAGTGTGTTTATACTAGCAGAGGAGGGACTCTATAGCTGTTTAACAACACACTAGATGAAAGAGCCAATTCCTTCCCAATTGCAGCTCAAACACTTGAAGCTTCAGATGGTACAGGCTCAGTGCATGTGCACATTCATCTGTACAACTTTGTCTTCCTTAGCAAAACTAAACTGCTCACTATTATCCCCATCTTTGGAAATGCACAGATTTCTTGTTTGACTTTAGACTGGTTTGAGCTGTAGAATTCTGCCCCCCTTCCTGCTCTGATTTTAAATGTTCTCCATGAGGCAGGGGAATGAGTGCTCTAGGTGAAGCATGTGGGATCCATCCAGGAGACATCTGTGGATGCAGGCGTGTACCAGTGAGTCAAGGCACATTCTTCAGGAGCTTGAGAATTATCAGAGGAGGGAAAGAGGTTTTGTGCTTTGGTGAGTGGAAGCCAGTTTGTGCCAATACTTTCAGGGCTGTCCTAGCGTTGGTTCAGCTAATTGAGAACCGTCAAAGGCCTTGAGTGGTTGCATTCTCCAAAGCTTCTGGTGCCTTTGAAAAGTAGAAAACCATTATCAAAGTGATGCCACAAGGACTCACCCAAATGGGTTGTTTTATCTACCCAGTTTCTGGCCTTCAGACAGCTGCCCTTCCAGTTTAATAATACTGAGTCCTACCTTTCATTTCTACCCTTCAAGTCACCAAGGCATCTCTCTTGTCCTCTACTCATGGAAAGCAAGAAAGGATTCAAGACACTTTCCAGGCAGCAGAGGTGGGGAAAGCCTCTCTGAGGCTCACCAAGTGTCAGCAAGGGACTGCTCCAGCTTCATGCATGGTCTCATAGCAAAGAACGCAGTGATAAGACCTACATGAGGAGCTGAGATTCTCAGCAAGGATGCAAAAGATAGCCTTGCTTTCCTGGTATCCATGGGGCAGTTGGCAAAGGGGTAGCTTTGCTGGCAATTTCTTTGCTGGAGACTCTTCTGCTAAAGCAGGTGCTCTGTGCCCCCATTGGACTGCCCACGCGTGAAGCTGGGACTGAGAACTGATCCCTGGATTTCTAAAAATTGCAATCCTGGATGTGTGCTTTTTATTTCCTTATCTGCCATGCGTCTCAGACTTCTGTCCTGCATCCTTTTCTGGTTTTGTTTTTTGTTTTTTTTTTTTTTCTTTCAGTTTCTTTTTCTCCTGATCCCTTTTACGGGAGGGGTGTGTGTGTTGGTGTAAGCTTTAGCAGGACTTCAGCAAACAGGTTTGCATTTGTATGGAAGGCTTTTATCCCCTTTTTGTGTCACTCTTCTATTAGGACAGCAAGTATGGTTTAATATATAGCACATAAAGCGCTCATGTTATTGTGTGCCTATAATGACATGCAGTGTTTTATGCAAGCTATAAAACATGATACTGTGTCTTGCATTTAGAAGGCTCTGTGCACTTTCTTTCTTTGATGTAATTCAGTTGACAGCAGTCGGGTTGTTCCTGACTTACACCTAGATAAATGAACAGGGAGTAAAGAGCAACACAAGTTCACACCCAGCGTATGCTGACTCATTTGCTCATACTCTTAATGTGTAGCAGAAAATGCTTTTAGGGTACTTCTGAGGAATGCATCAAAAGTTGTGTCTCAGATGCCAAGTTCAAGATGAGTTACAAGTTTAGCTAAGGGCTGTGTAGAGCCAGGGGCTTGTGATACAATTCATAATGAAGGTGAAAATCAGTGTTTTCAAGTGGGGAAAGGACTAACATCCACTGACCTGGCCAATTAACATGCAGGACTGTGATTTTTTAAATTTTTTTTAATTGTATTTCTAATTAAGCTGGACCAAAGGGTTATTTTAAATGGGTTACTTCTGGACAAATAGTTGCTGATATGAACAAATGCAACCCTGTTTGTGCAGAGGGGGTTGGACTAGACGATCTCCAGATGTCCCTGCCAACTCATTACCATTGCTCATCTTGGGGAAGAAGTAGTATTATAAGTGTTGAAGATAAGTTGTCATCATTTAGGGCTCTATTGCAACTTCCAAACCTAGGTGATAAAGGGTCAATACACCGAAGACTGATGCCTGGGAGTTCAGAGCCTTTTTTTTTTTTTTTCTTTTCTTTTAAATTAAGGATTATTTTGTTTGATGATTAGATGAATGGGAACAGCAGTAACTAAATCAACAGCAAGCCTGCCAATGACTCTGGTGGGTCTGTGATGAAAACTGTTAAGTAGTTGACACACAGCTCAAACTGTGTACAGAAATCAATGCCAGAAGTAAATCATACAGACCATTAACCTTGGGACCTGCAGAGGGCAAAATACAGAGCTTTGCTGTTTGGAGCACCTGTAGTAACTCAGCATTTGGAGATGTGCATGTTGGGGAGACATCTAAATAAAAGCCACATAAACAACTCCATTCCAAGTTGGCTGAAGGAAGGGAAAGGAGAGGGGTAAGTATCTGGTAGTTTTAGACATGTTGCCATGGTGACAAGAGCCGATAAACTAGAGCAAAACCAGGATTAATCTATAATTGAAAAGTATAACAGATGCAAAGCCCCATTGCCATTTGCAGACATTCAGGCACGTAGTAGTGAACCTGCTGCTACATCCATCGTGCTCAGTCCTGCCCTCATACTGAAGAGTACTTTTATTTACTGCTGGTTTCCAAAGCTTTCTTGTCACTTAAAACTCATACATGTATTTCTTTTAACAGCAAGTTATTGACATCTGCCAACATCTGATCTCAATCAGAGTTTTTTATGTACTGCACATAATAGGCTTATGGTACACATACTGTATCTGTTCACCATACTGTCTTCAAAAAGCAAGGACAACTTTGGTCCGTAACTTCTGGAGCTGTTGGCTCTGTATTTCAGTTACACTATGGAAGCTGGATAGTCCTATAAAGACATAACATTAAAGCCCTGAGTCAGTGAAGCCACCAAGCACATGATTTACTGTAAGTGCATAAGTGCTCTGCTAAATGAGGATGGATTGCCCAAGTGCCTAAAGTTATACAGATGCTTAAATGCTTTGTAAACTCAGTGTTTAAGGACTTTATCCCAAAGGATGCTGTAGGAACTTCCAGTGAAGTAAGTGATGGTGAAGGGGACCTTGTGCAGTGCTCAGCAAGTAAAAGAACTGTGTGAAAGAAAGGATATTATTGCTATTATGCTCTTGCATATTTTACCATAAAAAAAAAATCACCAAAAGGTATGATTTCTGGGTTGGGGGGGATGGGATTCGGAGTGTGTGTGTGTGTATAGTATGATAAGAGTTTGGATAATTTAGTCAGTATTAAAACTTGCCTTGAGTATAAAACCAGTATAGGTGGGAAACAGGAAAGAATTCCCCAGACAATCCATCCTTTCAAGGTTGTGAATAGTCCTTTCTATTTCCAGAGACATTTAAAAAAAATTTTAAAATAGGAAGGAGATCTTTCCATTCAAAATCATGTTTATGATCCCTTACAACAATTTTTAAACTAATGTTAAACACATTGGGGTACTTGTCTTTTAACATTATTTACAAGTTATAAAAATGCTAACTCTCTGCCACATCTAAGATTTTGTCCTCTAGCCCAAGTCATCTAAAATAACAAAATAATAAAATAAAAATCTGCCGCTTTAAACAGAAGTTGAGGCACTTAAAGTAATAGTCTCTGTCTAGAGTGTGTATTTACACCATATGAATGAAGGAAGTTGGGGTTTTTTTCCCCTTGATATTTAATGGTGACTGAGGTAGCAAACTCTTTGGGACAGAGATCTTCCTCTGTCTTTCAGTAATACCAGCATTTTCAAAATCTGAAATCTTTTCTGCTACGCAGGTTCCCACCAAATGAAAATAAGTGCATATAACTTCATGCAAAGTACCATTTTTACCCCGCCAAAGAAGAGGTCCTGGAGTTGCTAGAAAATCTGTTTGTGGTATGCTTTTACTGCTCATTTTCACAAAAACATTGATACTGTACAACACCTATGTATCTATATAAATAATCTTGCTGTGTGTTTGTACAGTACCTGGTACAATGCAGCCCCGTTCTCAGCTGTTTCCTAAACACTGTTGCAATCAAAATAAGCAGAAGTGGTCTTTGGCTTAAA
This sequence comes from Buteo buteo, assembly GCF_964188355.1. Taxonomy (NCBI): domain Eukaryota; kingdom Metazoa; phylum Chordata; class Aves; order Accipitriformes; family Accipitridae; genus Buteo; species Buteo buteo. The sequence goes on along the minus strand of NC_134175.1, from coordinate 16,247,356 downwards.
AGGTATAAACTGCCATGAACTTGCTCACAAAAGTGCTCAGGTGGAATACTCTTGTGCTGAGGGAGCAACGTGAGTGTAGATGAAGAGGAGCACTTTCTTTGCGGGGAAACAGAAGAACTAAGAGGAGCTTTTCAATGTGATGCCTGCTGGTTGAGCTTTATGAGTCAAAGCATGTGCAAAGTGTAGAGGGCAGGCCTGCAGCATTGTGCACTGCCACAGCCCTTGTTTGGTGCAGGGTAGGATAGCAACGTGTGGGGCAGAGCTGTAGTGTCATTTGGTTTCTGCCTATTAGGCCACGTTAGTGCTGAGACGTTAATCCCTTTTAGAAAGGTGCCTGCTTTGCCTTGCTGCAGCCATGGCAGTCGCTGGCAGGGAAGGGAGCTGCTGAAGTGGAGCAGCTCCTGGGAGGCAGCAGCCCTGTGAGCCAGATGGTGCTCGAGTGGCTGCACATGGGTTAGCTTGCTGCTGTGGTATCCCCTCGACAGGTCACTGCAGCATCAGGTCTGGCCTTGCAACAAGTGAGCAAAACATGGGGAGAGGACTGTACCTCCGCAAAGTGGTGCCAATAAGAAGCCTAGTCCTGGCTGAGCACAAGAATGGGAGAAGCTGTAGTTGTAAAGAGATGGTACAGAATGTAAAATTATAAGAGCCAATTACTTCTGCAGAACATTTGAGCAGCATTATGAGTTTGTTGGTGGTTGTAAGGTTGGGTTTTTTGGTGCTGCTGGTGAAGCATGTAAGCTGTGAAGCCTTGATGTGAAGGAAGCAAATCAAATCCTTCCCTACTGAGCAAATCATTAACTCCATACTCCCTGTGAGAATGTCTTTCATGTTGGCCTGACTAGTTCAATGTGAGACATTTCAGGAAATAAAGATCTTGTGATTGGACAAAAAGTTGTGGTTTCATTGCAATTTCTCTTTGATTTGGGGGCGGGAGTGGCAAAACCCAAATAAACCCCCTAAACAGTCAAGGAAAAAGACTGGAAGGTTTTGTGGACGTTTTTATTCTTGCACTTTCTTTTCATATTTTTCCAGTTCAGATACTGTGTATCCCTTGAACTTAAGTATTTACCCCAGTACTTCTAAGGCTCAGAGCTATATGCAGGAGGAGGAAAAAGGCCATGTATTCTCTTTCCCTCCTGCCAACCTCTCTGTACTCTGCTCAATTACTTTCTGTGTTCACACAAATAAAAAAGATAATTGTTTTCCTCCTAACCTTGCTTGAACACAGCCCTCATTAAACTCATTGCTGGGAGGAGGATTGGATGGGACACCAGCGCATTAAAGGGCTTTTCTGTCCGGCTTTGGGAATGCCTTATGTAAGGAGCACTCCCACCATGGCAGAGCTGAGGGCTCAGGGACGGACGGCACCTTTTAACGTGACCCTAACTCGGATCCCTTACAGAGATCTTGCAGCGCCTGGGGTGGCCCTGGGAGAGCAACGTGGTGGTTCTTCCCCACCAGCCAAAGTGCCTCTGTGCTCTGCCAGATTCATGTTGGCGTAGCCCTGCTGCTGCCTTCTGGGGTGAAATCAGCACAGAGCTGCCTCTGGCCCTTTTACTACAGACAGGCATTGCAAGGGAGATAAGACTTTGTCGTCTAATAGCATCCCGCTGCTTGAGCAAATGATTGGTCTTTTTATGGCATATGTAGTGTGTTTCTTAGGCTTTCCTCGCTGCTTTTTCTCACCAAATGGCCCAGCTAGTGCCTAGAAGGTGTTCATGGGATTGCTTCTGAATTAAAACTTTCTGCAGTATAGCAATATGCACCCCATGGTTCATAGCACATCACAGAAAATGGAAGGTTAAAATCTAGCAGAAAGGCTCTATGCTGCCCCTAGAAGCAGGATATTAGCTCAGAGAGAATGTAGCAGGATGAAATGATGGTGTATTAAATTGAAAATCACAGTAATGGAGGGGAGAAGCAGGTGTGTTGGGAGCTGCCAAAACTGCAAATAAAAGTATTTGGGTGGGTGAAGGAAGTTGGTTAGCCAGAAGTTAGAGCATATTCCCCAGTTCCCTCGCTGTAGTTCAGGGATGTAGTGCATACAGCAGTGCTAGTGCTGCTTTACTTTTGATTCACTGTCCTTACTGATAGAAAATTTCTTCCAATAACTAGCTGGATTTCTAGTGCTTTGATAGACCTATTTTTCATATCCACTTCACGCATTCTCTGTTGTGCACAGTAATGTTGTAGATGTTAGGATATGGTACTTTTATAATAAGTCTTTTCGGTATTGTCTGAACTTAACTCCTGTTAATTTAGTCTTTCTGTATAGGTCTTGTTTTATTGGAGTAGAGTTTTTATTGCTGCAGCAACTGGATGGCTAAAGGGAACAAACTCCAAATAATCCTCACAGAGAAATGGCTATCAGTCTGTGGTGTTTACAGAGGGGCTACACTGGCTTTGACAGCTCTACTGACCTGGGCTGCAGCTGTGTGACACAGGTGAGGAGAGGGGATACCGCCGATTTACAAATGAAGCCAAAATGTGTCTTGTAATGTTCTGAAGTCCTAGCTGCAGTTGTATTCAGTTCAGTGGCTCAGCAATTGATTGCTTAAATCTGAGCTTTTTTTTTCTGCCCTGTCAGTTTTATCCTTGGCCTCATCAAGCACTTGGAGCAAGTTGCCTTGGAGAATTCAGCCTTTGGTTGCTTCTAATTCAGAAGACAGATTTTCTGGATTGTGAATAACATGTTTGTGTCTTGCATTTCACTGCAGTTCTGTCAAACCAGAGTTTCTATATTTCAGCTTAGAGGGGCAATGAGAGGTGGAAAGGGAAGAGTTGAAAAAGGGCAGAACTGCATTTGATTAAGGAAGAAATGCAGCACTTTGCATCATCATGGCCTGCCATGTATGGTGGCTGTCCTGCTGCCTGTCATGCAGCCTGGCACCGGCTCTGGTGGGCATGTAAATAAATGAACATCCAGTTGCCATTGAGAGACTTGTCTTTCTATAACACCAATACAGCACTTCTGCCGTATAGCAAACCTACCTGGATTTGGATATTAGGAGTTTTGCACCAGGCTACAATCCTGTAGATATTTAGGGTTTGTTTATACATGTAGACATACCTCACTCTACTATAGAGGTAAAGGAATGGTGATTTAATACTAAGTAGGCTGTGTGACAATTTAGCAACTACTTAAGCAAGCAAGTTACTTTGTGCTCTCTATTAGTTTACTGTTTGTATGTGAATTTCTCACAGGGATCTCATGGTCCTATGCAGAGCTCTGGGGAGATAGCAGAGGGAATCACTTCAGCGTGCTGCTTATCGTGGTGTCTCTTCTGGGCTAAAGGCTTTACTGGTGCATGTGTATATGGCTGCGGTAGCATCACTGCGAGCATTTGTGCTTGTGAGAGTCTGGGCTTTGGGAGCAAACCTCGTCCTCTGTAAGTGAGAGGAAGCATGTGTGTCCTGGAGCGAGCAAGCTGGGGGAGCTGTCTCATGCTGCTGCAGTCACATAACTGTTGCACCGAAGTGTAGGGTGAAAAAGGCTGCTACAACAAAACGATTCACGTTTATTTAGCAAGTGCTTCTGAGTAATTTGGTGGGCTTGACACCAGTTTGTGACAATACACCTTGAAGGGTTATTGGCATCATCAACCAGCTTGTGCCTGGCTGCTGCTTATTTGTGGCTTCTCTTGGCCTGTTTCTTCTTGAAGAACTGGGTAGGTGTTGTGACTTGTTTTACCTTTCTCCTAACCATAGGAGATACACCGTGGTAGATATTATGATGCATCAGGTTCCCTTGGTCTGTTCGCTGGCTTCTCATTTGGTTTAGTAGTGACTATAAATCTAGCAATGCCTGCTTCCATATAGAACTGACACATGGGGTTCCTGTCAGCCATGGCTATAAGAAAATGGGTAGGTGAGGCCAAGATGTGAAACAGTAATTTATAAATGGCTGGTTACCAGAGCTGTGTTTCTGTCAAGATTTTATGGTGATATAGGAATGAATGACAATTTTGTGCAGTTCGTAAAACATTAGAATAGAGCCAATTTGAGCATGTAGCCTCGTAAAGCACTTAATGCCATCTCTGAAATAATGGTGGTTTCTTAAACACACATGCATAAGAGCTGCTTCTGAAGCAGCTATTTGTACAGGATGTTTAAGAAACTGTTTCAGGTATCTTCCTTTCATGTTTCTTACCCCCAGGTTTTATTGCTTGCATCTGCTACAGTTTTAGTTGAGGAAGGACAGTTTTTGGTAGTATTAGTTTTGCATTTAAAGTCACAGGTATTATGCTGATGCTCTTCTTATAGAAGGAGCTTGTTCCTCCAGTAATCCAATATGTTATGAAATAGTCTATGCAGTGATGTAAGCAGCTGTCAGCTTTTAGTAGTAGTTAGAAAGGAGAGGCAACATGCATCTTTGCAAATTAAGACAGGCACAGAAGAGTGAGTTAAATTGAGTGTTGGCATATCAAAACTGGTGAGTGCAATGTGCTGGGTGAAGAGTGCTGCTGTCCAATCCAGACTGGGTGGATGCTCTCTAGTACAAGCAGCTATAGAGGCTCTCCATCATTTGAGATGGCAGAAGTCCTGTGCTTTCAAGCAAAGGACTTGCTGTTGGAAAACCAGGACTCCATGTGAGTGAAACATTCACAGTAATTATATTTATCTGAATATTTGTTGTGTTGATTCATGACATTGATACCAGCCTGTTGGATTAAAGGTTGCTTGACCCTAGAAACTGTTTGTGCTCATGAGAGTACAAAATGCTGCTTTGTGTGTGATTGTGCAAATGCGACCCTATTGTGACTGGGTGAAATGTAAGTGTAGAGCTTACTTCTACCAGCAGCCACACATCTGGAAAAAACCCAACTTGGAGAAATGGAGAAATCTGGTCCTGGGGTCCACCCAGGAGAAGCATCCAACTGCTTTTAGGTAACAGGATGAAGATACAGCATTTGGCACAACAGCCTGGTGTGAGGAAGTGTTGCCTCAGGAAGTGGCAAGTCTCTCGGCAGTGGCACAGTACTCTATGGCTACAAACTGTGGAGAGGAGGAATAAAGCCAGCCGGAGTCACATGTGAGTGTTTTGAGGGTCTCTTTAGGTAAAGTTTATTTAGCTTTCTAGGAAACTGCAGTATTTGACCTGAAGCAGCAAACAGATGGAGGGGTATATTCTGTCAGAGGAGAGCGGTGTATTTTTGGCTTTCACTTCAAGCAAGAGGTTTGTAGGTGGCTCCCTTAGTGTTCTATGAATTTGATGCTCTATATATTGCTAAACTGGGCCTTTTTTGTAAGTAACGTACATAATTTTTCAGCCTCCTTAAGCTTAAACTTCTTTGCCCAGAAGTTAAAAACAGGTTCTTCCAAAATTAGATGCCCTGTTAGACCATACATTCTCCTGCTGCAGGGACCAAGTCATTCACGTTGGCTTCACTGGGAGTTATTTATATCTTGCAGTGGGACCATGTATTTCACTTTTCAGATGAACCAGTGAATTCTGCTATGTGTTTACATATCTGAAAGACAGGATTCCTTCAGGATTCTTTTCTTTATAAGGCTTTTAAGTGAACAGAGGCTTTTTCCTGTTAGGTCGAACTCAACTTTAATCAGTGCGTATGTTTGGAAGTTTCTTCCTCTCCCTGAGACTATGTCCAGTTAATAGAGGAGGAGAAAAGTGAACATTCTTGGGAAGGTTTTTTCTCATCGTGTAATAATTTCTTATAAAATAAAAACAAAAATAAAATTGTTGCAATGCTGCTTAAATAAATGTTGGTAGGAGTCAGGGGCTCAGAAATAGTGTGATTCTCCCTTTTTCAGGGTAAGCCATTCTGCATTCCAAACTGGCTCGTGCTGGGAGAAGCAGACATCACCAGCAAGGTATTTCCTGGCTCCTTTTGCCAAATGCTAATAATAATAACAACAACAATAATAAAAATTGAAAAAAGGCTCAAATCTGAACTAAGCCACTTGTGACTTCATTTAGCAGCACAGGCCTGTTCTACATAACTTCTGCCTCTATTTTATTACTTATATGCCTGCCAAGAGCTTCTGAATTAATTTACCCTCTTCTCCCTCCCCCTCTTCCCCCTGCCGAAGTGAAGGCATATAGCAATCACACTTGGTGAGCCAGAGGAACTTATGGGTTTGGGGAGCTTCAGCCAACCAGACCGAGGGCTCGGCTGTGATGAGAGGTGCTGCTCTGAGCGAGGGCAGTGCCTTGGCTGCAGAGGCCGGGGTGTCTCTCTCCTTGGGCTCCATCTCAGGCATGCTGTCTCTCCTGAACCCTACTGCTTCTTGAGGGTTTAATTTCTTGCTGGCTTTTCCTGGTGATTGTCTCTCAACTTGGGCCTCCTTCCCAATTGAGTTTGGCAACATTGACTGTAAGAGATAGGTGCCCACCTTTTCTTCCTTACCTCGTCTGGAGAAGGAGGAGTAGAAACCTGCTTTTCTATATGCACCAGTCCAATGAGAAGACAGCTTTTGTGGGGGCACGCAGCCTCTCTGTTCCTTTACATGGGTGCCTAATCCATGTCAGATCCTAGCCCTGCTTTGAAATGCTTCAGATCCCTTGATCTGTGGTTACATCAGGGAAAGTGAAATAAAATCTCTGTAGTACTGAGGGGTGGAGAGGAAAGGGAGTTTGTACGTAAAGGGAGAATGCCTGATCTGATGCAGATAAGCAACAAGAAGGCACAACCTTGCCAACCAATTTCAGTGTCACAGGGAAAGAAGTGAGAACATTTCTGAAGTTTCAGAGTCCTGCAGGAAGGAATGACTGGGAATTTCTTTTTCATTGAGGGAAAAGGAAATCTGTGAAAACATTGCAAGTGTGAGGCTCTAAGCTGCCTTTGCTTATGAAATGGTGGTACCCTGAAGAGGCAGACTTAGATTTGTGGTACGTTAAAATGAAGTAACGGTTTTATGGTAATTGATAGTGTTTTATGACACATCAGTTCCAGTTTCTGCGTTGTTAAACACTTTTAAAGCTGCTTCAGTGCACCCAGCTTCCCTTCCCTAACTGCTGGGAACTCTGTGAACCACTGGCTTGTTTGTCTCCAGCCAGGCCTGGAACTGTGGGATTGGTCCCAGCCTTCCATTTTGCCTAGGCAGCACCTGCATTTCCTCAGGTAAAAACCTAGTATGGAAATGTGAGCATCATTTCTGGAATCAGTTAGAAACTGTGCATCCACATGGTCATTTGTGTATGTGTTTGTGCGGGTTGTTTTTCTTTGAATTGTTAAATTCTTTGTGGAAGAAAATGCTTCCAGTGGAGCCCGATTCTGATGAGCCTGTATAGGTTAAAAGGAAAGGAGTTACTGTCCAGAAATTGCTTTCTTTTGGCACATGTTCTCTCTAATTCTCTATGACCTCACCTGAAGCCTTTTATCTGACATTGGTTTTGGATTGAGTCTGCATTGCTGATGGTGCATTTGGCTGTAAAGATGAGATTGGTAATGGTTTAATTGATTTTTCAAGGGTAGGAGAAAATTCAGTTCTTAATAACCATTGCAATTTCAGGTAATGTACGCTAACACTGATGTATGGGCTGCTCAGAGCTAATAATAACCTGGCTGACCTGACCTGCCTTGGCTGTAAGATGTCCAGTAGAGCTTGCTGTGGCCTTGTAAAGAGATTTTATATTTTTATGTCTGTCTGCTGATGGATCTCTACTGTGAATCTCCCCAGCTTTGCATCAGGATTTAATTGTCAGCATATAAACAAACGAGGTTGCTCCAATTTCTCCTGCCAAGGATTTGACCGTGGTGTTGTGGCTCCTTATGGTGGAGGGGCTTTCAGTGAGGGGGTGGAAAAGCTGTGTACCCTCCTGGTTTGTACCAGAGGACAAAAAAAACGTATAGACTCTTCTCTAGCGATTTCTTGGGGCAGCACGTGATTTATGTGTGTCTCAATGGCATTTCATGAAAGCCCAGGTTAACAGCCCTACATGTTTGATTAATAAATAGCTTGGTAGCTTTGACAGTGAAAACTGGGCATCCTTGTCAGGCATCTTCTTCAGAAGGGCAGTGGCAGGCTGGAATAACTGCAGTGCACTAACTCTCGCCTGACCTGCTATTCCTGCAAAGTTCCTGCCAAGGAACTTGGAAGGAAACTGAGTTTTATTTCAGAGCACCAAGGAAAAATATTTAAGAGTTTGGAGATTAGTTGTCAGCACTGGAAGTAGGGCTTGCCAGAAGTAGTGACAGACCAAGCTTGTAAGGCAAACAATGCTGCGCCATGGACTGACAATATCCCCCTGTAATCTGTATTAAAAATAGATTTTACAGACTCCAGTTTTAGCGTGATCCATTCAGTAATTCATATGGCATTCCATATGTTAGGGTGAGAGGAAGGTGGAAATAGTGGGAGTCGGGGAAAAAGACACTGACTGATCCAGATCCTTATGCCATTTCAGTTCAGTTAATTGCATGCGTTTAAAGTGTTGTAACGTGAGCAGATGGGGTGTTTCACAGTTATGTGGGGTGTGTATATATATACACACATACATACATACATACATATATATAAAAGAAGTTCTCTAGCACTTGATTCCACAGGGCTGCACTGAGGCTTTACCAACTACTCGGGCTGGGTGTATGTGGGGGAGAGGATGGCAGTAATCGGTGGTGGGATGCGATGAGTGATTGATCTAATACTGGGATCCCCCAAACCACGTGAGATGTGCACATGTTCAGTGAACAGTCCCATAGCTTGCAGGTTTGTTGCATTTGGTGGCAACCTCAAGGTGCCCTTTCTAAGGTTGTTGTGTCTCCTTGTTTGAAGCCACCCAGCTCTGAAATTAGTAAACAAACTTCTTCAGGGACCTGGGCCTCAATCTTACTTAGTGCTTTGACACCAGGGTAGTTTCCCTTAGTCCAGGGAATGACCCTTTTAGAAGAAGGAGAACTGACCCTGGAAGCAGTGACTTTTGTGTCCTGCAAAGTTGCAGGACCGTGGGTTCCCTCCTCTCACCAAGGGTGCTGGAGCAGCCAGGCTGCCAAGGGCTGCGTGCCAGTAAGCACCATCCAGCTCCGGCGACGCTCTGGTTACAACCAGGATAACGGGCGTTCTCCTGAGCACGGGTGAAATCCCACTTCCCTCCTGACTCTGCAGTCTCCCTGTTCCCCCTTGCTGGCAGTGCCAGCGCTCAGCCTGCGATGGGGCCCCAAGTCACCCAGCCATGTGAGATGAGAGTTCTCTGCTTTTTTCTGCCATTTTCTAGTCTTCTTCCTCTGGCTCTGTTCTTCCCTGCCCACCCCGCACCTTAGCCCCTTCAGCGCAGGTGCTCTCGGGAAAGGGGCAGCCTCCCCTCCACACAGAGCCAGCCTGCCTCGCCTGTGCTCCACAGCGGGAGGATGGCAAACAGGCTGCCTTCCTCCTTGCTGCTACAGCCTTTTGAATGGTATAGTAAAGCAGATGGCACCGTGTTTATACATAATAAACAGCAAGCAAACGAATAAGCCTATTTGTCAGCTTGGGCTTTGCTCTGTGCTATCTATCCCTTGTTGGCGAATGCTGGGCCTTTCCATTGGAGCCTCTGCTGCTGCTGGGAGCTCACCAGGGAGAGGTTTGCCTGGAGGGGCCCCTCCCCTCTCTTCCCAAATTCTGGTCCCTCAGGTCAGGCTTTGCTCAGATCTGCTCTTCCCTGGGAGCAGCCAGGCTTTCAGCAGGACATTGATGTAGGGTTGGGCTTCACTTAGTGCAGTGTCATTTCTCTGAATCTTCGGGTAAGACGTAATTATTATTTTTTCAAATCAATTTTTTTTTCTATTTTTCTTATCTTAAAGAAATCTGTGGGCTAGTCTTCAGTTTTTAAGAGCTTAAAGAGACCTGGCTACATCAGGGCTTTGGCAGTCTTTCACTGAGAGAGACTGGTAGAGACATTAGATTTGTTGGCCAAGGTCAGCATGAACTGTAAGTCGATTGGACCTGACTGCTCTCGGCTTACAGGGATTTTGTTTGAGGGTGGGGGTGTGTGTCTCATGTTCTCAGTCCATAATGCACTTGCCAATTTTCAAGCTGCATCCTCTTTGCTTTCTTTCCTGCTTTCCCTCCACGTGGATTGGGAGATGCAAGGAAGCATCTTGTGGCAGCCAAACCACTGTGCTGTCCTTGGAGGACTCCCGTGTCATGCAGTGCCAGCTGAAAGTGCATCAACAGGTCCCAGCTGCGACACTACTCCATCCTGCAGCTGACAGGTGTTGTCCATCTGTATCTACATTGTTGGTTGTTTGCTGTGCATCTGATAAGCTCTGTGCAAGCAGATGCGGTACCTAGTACTCTGGGGGTGGTTTGGGACTGAGGCCTCAAGCTGCTGCAGTGTAGATAAAATGTAAACAGTACAATAATCCTTTTCCCTGCTAGTGGATAAGCAAGACCAAATATGGGGGTTGCAGGAAATCTTTTCTCACGCAGTTTCTGGAAGTCAGGGCAGAGATGCAGGAGCTGGACTGGGCTCTTGCCTCTGGTTCCAGTGAGCTACTTTGCCCCTTACAGCCTCTTTCCTCCTCCCACCCATTATCTCGTCTCATGCATTCATTTCTTAGCAGGTGTTTGTGCAGTGCCGTCGCACTGAGAGAGCTTTCACTCCTGAAGAGTCTTTGTGGGCTTCAGGAGGAAAATAATAATTGACTGGGCAGTGCAGGCAAGGATCAACTGTCACTACCCTTGGTGTACCCAGGGGGAAATAAGGGGATTCAGTCCAGTGCTTTTCAGGAATGAAAGATTAATTCAGGATGAGAGTCTTTTGGTCTTTTAAAGGGGCAAAACCTTGAGCCATAGAAGTTAAATAGTAACATGTGGAGTAGTAGTTGAATAAAAATAAAATGCGATAGCAAAAAAAGCCTTAAGCTTTTTAGTTTATCTGTTCTCCAAGTTCTCTATCAGATGGCAAGCACCTGCTCAGTACATGGATATTAGGGGCATGCTATCAGGACACTTTTACCTTCAAGTGATACCTGCCTTTTGCACTCTGCCTTCTGCTCATCAGATTGCTTGTTGCAGGGTAGAAGGCATTTGCTGGTCACAGTGACTTGTTTTTCAAGTTACTGGAGTGTAAAATAATTTCTACCAAGGCATAACAAATTAACATAGTGTTCAGTTATTTCTGTCTTGGCTATATGTTGGAGTCAATCTGAACCAATGTGTGTGTGTATACTTATTAATAAAATATAGCTTAATATAGAGAAAGCTCCTACACTTGGTTTCTCCCTTTATTTTATTTTATTTTTAATATTTGACTACTTCTGACTATTCACAGCTTTTAACTGTGTTTAATGATTGATAGATCCTGTCAAAATCTAGAGTAACAGAGTATTTTGGAAGTTGGGAAAGGTAAGAGACAAGAATCAGGTGGTCTGTTTGACAATCAGTAGATGGGGCATGTGTAGAGATGTCTTTTTACTGAGAAGGTACTCTGAGTCTCTCCAAAAGGTGTAAGGTAAAGAAAGTCCTTTCATCCTGATGGTGTCTTTCACTGAACCCTGGCATATGCTCCTTAAGTGCCTTGCCTCTGTGGTGTTGAACCCTGCCCTCAGGAGCAGCTGAAGAAGAGAACAGAGAAGAAATCAGTGAATGTAAGAGTGGGGAACAGCAGCAGAAAGAAAATCAGTTTTGAGAAAGCTGGTTTCATTAGGGCCCCTTACTGATAGAATAATGGGCGTCAGCAATTGGAAGTGGCCTAAATCCAGCAAGAAGGATCAGCAAATACAATCTGCTGGGGGAACAAAAAGGGCTGGAAGAAAAGTGTGTTTCCAGCATTGCAGTAGTTAAAGCTCAGATGATTTCCAGCATACAGGTCTAAGCAGTGGATGCTGTTTGAGAAACACTTAGTGTGAGTTTTTCTAGAGCTTCCAGTCCTTTGATGGCCTCAACAGAAGACATCTTGTAGCAAAGAATCAAAATATCCTGGAGAAATATCACAAGTTAACAAAGGCTCAGGCAGCCTTACCAGATGTGAATTTTCTAACTCTTGACCTGCAACTCTCTGCAGCAGGTGTACGTCTCTTGTGTTTTGTTTGCATGCTGTTTTTTTATGTGTGAAAGCTGGTTATTTTGGCATGGCTATGTATTTTTTTTTTATTAGTAAAGCTGTTCATGATTTAATAATGAATTTTCATGGTTTCCCTTTATTAAGAAGTGCAAAAAATATTTCTTTCTCTGTTCTTCAAAATTTAGTCTCTGAATTGGAAAGAATAAGAAATAAGAAATTAAGTTGAAGAGAGGATTGGTAGTTTCCAAATGAACACACAGGCTGATTTTGTCTCTAAAAACCTCACAATGAATAGGGAATAAATCCTATAATGAAACCCCATTCCTTTTCCACTAATGTCTTGCCCTGTGAAAGCTCTGTCAGGCAGAAGATTTATATCTGACTGTAAGCAACGAAATGTTGAAGGATGATGTTGCCAGTTGTCCAAGTTCTGACATTTTTGGTTTGCATTGGCTGGAAAGCAAAAATGATTAATGAAGGCAGTACAAAATATTAGGCAATTTGCAAGCCCTATGAATAAGGGCTGCTATTAAGTGAGGTGAATCCCAAGTTTAATGTACTTCAGTTGTATTGGGGTTTGGTTTCTAGTCTGAGGTAAAGTCAAGGCTCAGTTGTGGGAGGTGTGTGTCTTTGGGGGAGACTTGTACTGAGGCGAGTGGGGTAAATGACCCCTGGAGCTCCCTCTCTGCTCACTGAAACGTTGCTGAGCTGTGGCACAGCAGGCTAAGTGTTTCCAAGCTTGCAGCAAGATCTGCAAGAAGAGGTGATCCCAGGGAGACTCATGAGAATAACATAGTGCCCAAAAGCCAGGAGGTACAGAGGTGAGTCTACATGTTAGAGATCTCCAGCAACTAAAAGAAGGTAATGCAAAAAAAACCCCACTGTCCTCATAAACTGGTTCTGTCCATTCCATTTCTGTGGCTCCATGCTTGTACCTGCAAAGTACAGCAAAGAACAGGCTCTGTAGGGTCTGTCCTGCCATGTTTACCTGGGTCGAGTGACTTACAGCTCCAGTTGCCCTGCTGATGGCAGTGGGGATATTCAGAGGACACCAGAAGGTGGCTTGAGCAAAGCTAGCAGACAAGAAAATATAGTCTTTGTATGGAGTTTGGAAGAAGTCCTCTGGGTGTGAACAGTTGCAGGAGGGCCACCCTCCAGCTGTTTATGGCTTTTGTTCAGCTGAGGCTACAGACAGGTTGTGCTATGTTGTGGTGCTCTGTTGCATTTTCTGTCTTAACTTCTTGCAGAGTAGTGGCTTGGTTGTTTCCCATTGACTTTAGCTGTGGTGAGTGATGATGTTATAGTGTAATTCTGAAAATGCCCTTGTAGTTTGCACTACCATATTCCTGGGACTTGGAAAGGTTTGCAAGAATAGCTTTTTGGGTGAATATATCAATAGTTTGGAGTTGGTTACCCTGATAGTGTGAGCTTTTGGTTTATGGTGGGTTCCTACTACTCCTTTCTGCAGATGATGCAGAGTTGTGAGGGTTTTTTTTTATTCCTTCCCTCCTCCTGGGAAATTTATCTAATCTGATCTTTTCTCTACTGTTTTTGAAGTTGTAATTTTTTATTCTTTATGATGAAAAGAATGTATTTCAGTCTTACTGAGTTTTCATTAACATCTTTCCCCCAACATATGACAGCAAGCCAGTAAAATTAACGTGCCCTTTGTTTGTCTCTGCACAGTTTGGTTGCTCAGAAACTGTCTTGTGCAAAACTCAAGGCTTTGAACCAGAGGCAGATGTGAATGTGCCTGACTCCACTGCTGATGGCCTTTAAAGATAACGGTGGAAATTCCGCTGTCCAAGATTTGGCTCCTAAGAAGAGATACCAAGTGTGTTTTGCTAGTAATGTTGGTCCTGACTTGTTCTGCAGGGCCAACTTCCAAAAGCAATGAAAGCTCAAGCTCCCATCAACTACGTGCAGAGAATCATCAGAGTTAAGAAAAGCTCAGAAAGCTGGATGCTTGTTAATATTCATCCTTTAATGATTTATAAGGCTAAAAAAATATAAACAAGTGACACTTTATATTTTGCTACAGCAGTCTCCTGTCCTTGTTTAATATTGTTAGTGTAGAGCTTGTGTTGAAAAGGGTGTTTGGTGGCACCATCAGCTGAATAAGGTCTTTCAGATGCATCTGCCTGCATTAGTAATGAGAATGCTTGCTCTCATTTTACAAAGGAACCATTTCTTTTAAATATAACGCCCTCCTTCCCAGCCCCCCCAAATGATACCATCATCAGAATTCCCGTTACAGCCTTCTTTCATCCCTTTATCTAATGTTGGCCAAAAATGCCTTTGTCTTCAAGTTCCTTCAATTATTAATGATTCAGTTGTATTCTTTTTGCCAATTGGTGCAGAGAGAACCTTGGAGCAAATGTGTATTAGTTATTCCATTTATTCTCTCCTCTTCACTCCTTTTGCTGTCTTTTTTAATAGTGTTGCTCTCCTGGTTTTTCACGCACAGGTTCCGCATCGTTGCTTGTTTTCTTTGCTCAAATATAAGAGCTGTCGTGCCCCAAAGATGGACTTTGATTCTGAAACCTTTTAAAAAGAGGTAGGGAACCTTCTTGCAAATGCTGGGAGCATCTGTGTTCTTCAGTCTCTACTTTGATGTTAACAAGTGGACGAACAACTTCATCTGAACCAGTCCCACTCTGTGGACCAGTGGGAAGTCTGGGGGATGGCAGGTCACAGACCCAGTAAAACTGTTTGCTCCCAGACCTTAACGTATGATCTCAATGGCACTGTGGAGAGGCAAGGGCCAGCCTTGGTGCTCTCCCCACCCCACTGAGGTGCTCCAGCAGCAAAGAGGGGAGCAGTAGGTGGGATTCATGTGGAAGAGCTGCAGGGCTTGTCATACCTGCCTTGTCCTCTGAGAGACCATGTTAATGTAGTGGGAGCAATGTTGGTGCAGTGCTGTGTTCTCCTTGGCATGCCTTTTCCAACCCCAGTGTCCCTGGAGCTGTAGGCCTTGTGGCTCTCTAAGCCCTAACAGCAGATTGGGGCTGAGGCTGAGGTCCCCAAGCACCATGTCTGGCCCAGATTAGAGAGCTGTGGAGGGAGCAATGTTGGTGCAGTGCCATGCTCTGCACCAGTGATCCTGATTTGGCTTCTCGAGAAGGCCGCTGAAGGATGGAGAGAAGGCAATATAAGTCAGTCCTGTGGCCCAGGTGAATTTTGCTGGGGGCTGTACCAGTTGCCCAATCTATGCACAGTTGCATGGTTATAGAAACCAGGTGCCTGTAGGATAGGACAACAGGATCCTCATTCACTCCAAGGAGGATACCAGCATGTCTAGGCACTGTCCTTGGTGCTCTTTTTATAAAAATAAGTACATAAATAATTTGTTTGACCTTCCTCAGTAGCAGGTTTTTTTAAAATACCACACCAAAAAATCATCTTTGCTTTTATTTGGCCTAGTGAATTCCTTTTATCTGCACACACACCCACCCACCCCCAATTTAGAATGTAATTGCTTGCTTGCTTTATCTTCACAAATTATATACCCTGGAAGATTTTTATTACGGTTTGATTTTCTGTACTTTAGGGAAACCTATCTGAAAACATGTGCTTTACAAGGAAAGATCAGAAGAATGTTTTCCCAAACTCTCCCTTTTGCTTATATCTGGACTCTCCCCAGTTTGCCAATATCTTTCTTACTGTGCAAGCCCCAGATTTTGGCACTTCTCCAGCTGAGACATCACCACCAACAAAGAAAATGGAATAATTATCCCAGTGTTTTAGGGACAGCATCCCCATTAGGATAAATAAAACTGTGATTTGTCTTTTTTTGCCCACAGTAAGCCTTTTCCTGCCAAGCTACTGCCTAGCTACTTAGTCCTGATTTGTCTAGTTATGTGTTTGAGGCCTTGTCTCTCAATATGCTGTTCAGTCCTTTTCTTTCTTGATTTCCTGCTTTTAGATTTGGGAGATGCTCTGCAGTATGCTGCAATGATCTTAGTTTTTGAAGATGCTTTCCTAAGCGTTGCAAGCTCATTCCAACTTGGGGTCAAACCCAAATTTTATAAATGCAAAATCAAGAAGGAATGAGATTAATTTTTTGGGATTTGTTATTGGCAAACTCATATTGCCAGCAGTATTTTTTCAGTCATGCTCTTGTCCTGCAGGTGCCTGTTAAACTACTTGTTTATTTTTTCCAAAATCTTTGCAAGGATGAGGTTTAACAGACTGGTTTGTAATTTCCCATGGCTTCCTTTCAAGAGAGAGTGCAATGTTTGATTTTCTCTCTGATCTGTTCTGAAACCTTAAATACTCTTCTTGAGTCAGGGAGGATTCACACAATTTTCTTAGCTGAGTATATCTTGTTTTGAGTGTTTCTTAAGCTGCTCTTTCCTATTCTGACCCGAGGTTCTGCTTCCTTTTAAAATTAATTGCATGCAGTATTTGCTCACTGTTACTCTTACTTGTGAAAATTGGGGCAAATGTTGAATATGTTGAATCGTATCCTTCTGTGCATCATCTTTGCTGTGCCTCTCTGCTGAACCATGACTTGCCCTGTCTGCTTTTCAGATTGTATTGAATCTTTTTTGGTTGCCTTTTATGTTCCTTGCTAATTGTAATTCATTTTGTTCCTTAGCTTTTCTGATTATATTCCTGTGCTTTTGCTGCCCCTTAGTTACATGATGTTTGTCTCTGGCTTTTGTATGATTTTTGAGTATTCAGGCTCTTAAAAGGCTTAGCGTATTCTTCTTCTGTACTGCCAGACTTTGTCATTAAAGCTGCTAAACTCTCTTATTTCTGTCTTTCCTTTCTGGTTCTGTGTATCTCAGGAGCCTTGCACACAGTATAAACCCTTATCTTTTGAGCTGTCTGTGCTTTCTTCCATTGCCTGCCAATCTGAATGGAAATCTTCCAAACCCAGGTAGGATGGTAGAGGAGCAGAGACTGGCAATTTCTCTCTCTGCCCTCACCTCTGCCTTCTCCCCTTTTAATTCCAGATCATATTTTCATTGGTGCCCTAGTGTTGCTGTGGGATCACTCTGCTAAACAGTACTGTCCTTTGAATACAGTGTAAACCAGTATCTGGATGGCTTACAGTAGCAAGAATTCCTCTGGCAGTTGTTGAAACAGCAGAAGTTCCCTGACTTACTGGCAGTGCTGCTGTTTGGGCCTGTCATCTAAAATGCCATTGATCAAAGTACTACTTCATCTAGAAGAAGGTCACGTCCCTTGAGGTATATCAGATAAGTTCCAAGGTCCATCACTTATCTGAAATTCCATTTTGCCTAATGACTTTCTTGTTTTCCATCCCATTCTGATAAACCAGATTTGACTATAATCATGTTACACCTCCCAAAAGTCTCCCTAGTGATGGCAATTGGATGTGGCACTCTTCTCTTTGTACCCTGAGCTCATGGGCAGTGTAACTGAGTGCTGTTAAACAGCTGCTGCTTTTCACCCTTGAGGCAACTACCTGGTAGAGATGAGGGAAGTAATTCTCATGTACAAAGAGCTTGAAAATAATTTTGGACAGTGCTGTGAGACCAGGGTGAATGAAACCTATGTTTAAGTTACCCAATCCAAGTCTCCAGTCATTAAACCTATTTTAGTGTTGATGTGGCAACTGCTATGGGCTCAGTGGAGCTGTGGCCAACTTAAATGTGTGTAAGCAAAGAGGGAATCAGGATCATTTTGTTAACCACAGGAAATCTGCTTTTATGGTGATGAAAACAAGAATCAATCACAAGTAGCTAATGAATTAGCCTGCAGTATCTGCTATGTTCATTTCACAGTAAATGCAACAGTCAAAATCCATTAAGAAGCCCTTTGCAACAGGGTCCTCTGCAAAGAGGGTATCTGTAACAGGCAGCGCACACACTGCCAGCCCTCCTTGCCTTTGTCTGAAGCGCTTCAAGAGTGTGTGTGAAATACAAGTTCTAATCCAAATGACTGAAGTCAAGGAAGGGCTTCTGGTGGTTTTAAGCTAAGCCTTGTCTTACAGGTCTAAGTGGCTATTAATTACGGTTGGTTTTACTGGAAATCTGCAGTCTATGAAGGACAGCTATTGGACAGGCTCATCTCCATGCAAAGGACCTGGATGCCCATGCGAAGAGGGAATAAGCTGTTGCATCATGCTGGCACAGTGTCACATCTGTGCCCATGTGGGTCAAGCTGACTAGTCAGCAGCATTCTCATAAGGCGGCTTTTGTTGTCTCTCCTTTGTAGTGAGGACAGAGCTGCTTCCCCTCTGCGTGGCTCAGCTGCTGGTAGCTCTTCCATGGGTTTCTGCCTGACTGCCTTTGTTACATAAAGCGCTGCTAAGTGAGAAGCTGTTCAAACCAATTCTGCTACATGTTACTACATGTTACTGCAATTTCTATTGCCTGTCTGGTTGGTTTTGCTGTCCAGGAAAAGCAGTGAGTTATTAGGGCTAACCAATTTTTTTTTTAATTTCTTGGAAGGGAAGTGTGGACATGGAAGAAAATAACTAGCTGGCAGCTTTTAGGAAGGCAGTACTCAGCTGCTAGGGAAAATATCTCTGAAAAAAGATTGGTCTTTAAATTAACTTATGAAAATGAAGGAGAAAATACCTTTTCTCTGAAAGGGATCACAGACACAGACCCATTTCAGGAAAACCTCTATTTTCAGTACTGCATTTCACTACGTGCCAATGTCCCACTGACTGAAAAAGAACTTAAATGTTTGCTTACACATTGTCCTAAATATAAATGGGATTTAAATTGAAATACTGCCCAAAGCCTATGATTAGACAAAACAGATAAATTTGTGTATTTTACATTGCAATTATTGCTTTATATATGTTTAAGGCCATGCCAGCTCAGAGTTTATATTTTAATTGTATGCCCTGCAAAATCTGATTCAACAAATGATTCATTAATTTAAAATATTTTATTTATAAATTTAATGCAGAACAATAACTAAAGGTTCTGTTATGAGGTGTGACGTGACAGTTAATTGAAAAACATTAGGTTACATGATTAAGTGAAGTACAAACTGACATTTGAATAAATTCTGTCACAGTAGCTGTGATATTTTACTGTAAGCAAGTTTTTGTCTTGTTTCATCACCTCACTGGTAGGCCTGAAGAGAGGAAAGATGAAAAGTAGTGGTAGGGTTTGAATCTGCAGTATTTTCTTAGTCATAAACCATGTGATAGGATGGAGAAACACTCAGTGTGTCTCTAAGATGCACATGGTATGACAGGCTTTCATGTGGACACCCACCGGGACAAGGGCTATGTGTACTCAAGGGTACCAGAACACCTGTGGCTAAGTTGAGGTTAAGGCTGGGGTTGAACTAGATGGTACCAACCGTTACATGCTCTCCGGAGTGTGTGTCTCAGTCTAGGCAGAGGCATAACAGGAAAGTTGATCATGGTTTTCATCATTAATGGGTGGATTTGGATCCTACAGCTTTAGGAGCCTGGTTTAAGCATCTCTCTGAAGCAGGAATTTATGTGAGTGTGTTGGGCGATCACTTTCCTTTCCTCTGCAAGCAGAAAGCGAAGGGCAGAATTGCCCCTAAAGACAGGATGAAGCTGTGGAGGAAGGACCAATGCAGGCAAGCAGAATAAGTAACACAATGCTCAACAGATGTCATGCAGCACATGCTGTTCAGGCCTTTGACTTTTCTGTGTCCTTTATCTATTGGGGGGATGCAAGTGTTGTTAGGGGGAGGTGTCAGAAAGAGGGAGGTAAAGGAAGGATGCATGAAGAGAGAGGGCAGTGATGGAAGCAAAGGGGGAAGAGTGGGAAACAAATGGAACAGGACGAGTGAGAACAAAGCAGCATTTGGAAAAGAGCTGGAAGGAGGCCTTGGGGCAAAGAGCCAGGTAGTGGCAAGGGGTATTTTGAGAACTGGAATTACAAAAACTGTTGATTACCTTGTAACAGTCAAGGCAACACCACAAGCATTGTTTTAAACTCTGTCAGTCTATCATTGCCTTTTTCTGACACCCTTAAGTTTTAATTTTCATTCAGAAAAAACTAAGTTTCCGAGAGGCTGACAAAACCTTATTCTCCCATTTATCTTGGGGGCGGTTGTGAATCCCGAGTCCCTCACAGGACTTGGTGCTTGTGGTGGCCGTGGGAGTTGCCTCTATCTCTTGATGGTGTGTGAGGGAGGATTTGTAGGAAAAATGGTACCCTTAGGTACACCAGTGGATTAATTATAATTTGTGTTTTGACTGCAGTGTGTACCAGCACTGCTCTGATAAGAGCAAATACTATTCCCTGAAAACTTGCTTTCCTTTATGACCTTAGTTTGTTGTGGCTGTAACACTACAGCTACTACTTTATGTGGTAATGCAAAACTATGCAGTTTAGCTCCCTGCAGGAAGTGGAATTAAAGACGAAATAAAAATGGAAAAGAAGAATAAACCCACCTCTTTCACCTACATGTTTAAAACAGTAATGAATCTATTGTAGACACTCCAGTAGCTCAGGACTGTCAGAGAGGAGCTTTGTGTTAGCTCGTATAATCTTTGAGCCTCCAAATAATGCAGTGTTGATTGCACAGGTCTATCTTGCAGTCTCTGAAGACATTGTGCTCATGGATGTGTGCAGTTCAGAAATCTGTGGAAAGTCATGGTACTCTCAAGTGGCATTGGTTTCTGCAGGAGTGTTGGTGCTATCAATTGTTTCTGATATTGCAGGCTCAAGGAACCAACTGAAAATTGACAATGTCTTTCAGGGGCAGTGGGGAAATCACTGGGACCAATGTGCTGGTGACAAGGCATTTGCAAGCTGTGCTGATGGGGGCACATCAGATGAGTTTAGTGATGTTTCAGTGGTTCTGTGAGATGGAGGTTTGCTTCTGCCATGTCAAAATTTGGGGTGTGACTACTCACTCATCTCTTTACTTTTTGCTTTTCCTCTCTGGGTAGATTTTGAGCTTGGGGTGTTTTGCCTAGCTGTCACTGAAGCAGCGGGCTGAATGAGCCGTGAGACTGCACTGTTCCCCTCCATGTGTAGTATTCAGGGCAGAGGTGATGGTTTATTATGGGGTTATTATATAAAAGCTTGTGTTGCAGCTGTTACTAGTAACTATAACACATATACAGACAAAGTTTGGGGGCTAACAAACTCTTTCATGAATTTTGCTTTTACTCTTTTGTTCTCACTGGTCTCTAAGCTGGAAACCAAGAATTTCCTAAGAAAACCCAAGAATACATTTATCTGGTAGCTTCAAAACGTTCTGAGCAGAATTTGTTGTTCTGAAAAGCAGGCCTGAGAGGATTTGAATATTCTACATCCTCCAGCTTGATTTCAGTGACATGCTGGCACAGAGTGAAATGGAAATAAGAGATCCCTTTCTAGGTATTCCTCATATCTATTATTTAGTTGAGGAGAGTCAACTTGGATTCACAAAAGAGAGATCGTGCCTGAAAATATCTGTCTGACAGGTTTAAAACAAGTAAGCTGAGATAGGGGAAAGAGGACATAATTTGCCTGGGTTTTGAAGGCTCGTTTCTATAAGCATGCTGCACAGAAGCCCATATTGGGTGCAAGAGAGCTGGCCATGATACTTGGCGTGAAGGGATGCATTTGCATGGATGCTGGGGAAGGGCAGTGACACCAGCACAGGCCTGTTTTATTGGTAGCCTAGGAGGAAGGACAGGTAAGTTCTGTAAAGATGTTGAAATCTGCTATGGATACAAAGCTGGGGGCACTGCTGGTGTAAAGGAAATGGCATGACTGAAAATGCTCTGGAGGGTCTGGCTGCATGAGGTGGGTAGATCAGCTCTTGCATACTCATTCTTTGGGGGGGAGACTAAAAACAAAAGCAGGGCCTCCCTGCATCTTGAAAATTCCTAACCTGCCTTGAAATCCTTTGCACCTTGTTATCCATGGAAGCTGCTAACTCAGCCTGCAGCTTTTCCTACCTCTTCCCCACCCTTCGTCCTCTCCGTTATCAGTAACCATAGAGATACAGACGGTGACTCCAGCCTCAGCCTTCCTCACGGTGTAGCCCTAGTGAAAGAGCTAGGGTGCTATACTGCATGTGTTTTTCCAGAATTAATTAATGCCCTTCTATTCTGTTTTTCCCCCTTCAAGGAGGGAGAAAAAGAAAAGCAAGGTTGTCCCTCAAATGGCTGGTAGAATAGGGTAGCCTGATGTTTATTACCACTGCCGGAGAACAGGCAATATTTACAGTCTGGTGAAGCATCCATCTCCTCTCAGCCTCTCCAGCAGGCAGCCATCCCCAGCACTGTTATAAGTGGTAAGACAATAGCGAATAAAAAGAAAATTCCCTGTTCCAGGGCTATTTTTACCAGAGTGGTGCAGTTTCTGTTCAGTAGACTTACTCTTCTTAATCTAATCACTGATGATATTGGATGCTATTTTAGGCATTGCATAAAACGTTCACCCAGTCTTTGCTAAAAGAGAAGCAACTGACCCCCAAGTCCTTTGTTAAAGGCTGGTTGCAAGATTTCAGCAGTGGTTTGGGTGGAAAGATCTTAGGCTGAGGTTCTAGGAGGGTCTTCTGGCTTGGCTTGGCAACAGAGTTTGTGTGTGACCTTGGGCAAGTCCAAGCCCCGTAATTGTTCTTTTTTCATTATCCTGAAAATGAGGAGAATGATGCCACTACCCTCTTGTGCTGGTTTTGGCTGGGATAGAGTTAAGTTTCTTCATGGTAGCTAGTGTGGGGCTACGTTTTGGATTTGTGCTGGGAACAGTGTTGATAATTCAGGGATGTTTTTGTTATTGCTGAGAAGTGCTTACACAGAGCCAAGGCCTCTTCTGCTTCTCACACCACCCCAACGGCGAGGAGGCTGGGGGTGCGCAAGAAGTTGGGAGGGGACTGTGATGGGTTGACCCTGGCTAGACGCCAGGTGCCCACCAAAGCCGTTCTATCACTCCCCCATCCTCAGCTGGACAGGGGAGAGAAAAATATAACAAAAACTTGCGGGTCGAGATAAGGACAGGAGAGATCATTCACTAATTACTGTCACGGGCAAAACAGACTCAGCTTAGGGAAAATTAGCTCAATTTATTACAAATCAGCCACAGTAAGGTAATGAGAAGTAAAACGAAATCTCAGAACACCTTCCCACCACCCCTCCCTTCTTCCCGGGCACAACTTCACTCCCGGATTTCTCCACCAAGCCCCCCCAGCGGCACAAGGGGGACAGGGATGGGGTTTACGGTCATCACACGTTATTTTCTGCCGCTTCACCTCCTCAGGGCGAGGGGTCATCACACTCTTCCCCCGCTCCAGCGTGGGGTCCCACCCACGGGAGACAGTCCTCCACGAACGTCTCCAACGTGGGCCATTCCCACGGGCTGCAGTTCTTCACGAACTGCTCCAGCATGGGTCCTTTCCACGGTGTGCAGTCCTTCAGGAGCACACTGCTCCAGCACGGGTCCCCCACGGGGTCACAAGTCCTGCCAGAAAACCTGCTCCGTGGGCTCCTCTCTCCACAGATCTGCAGGTCCTGCCAGGAACCTGCTCCAGCGCAGGGTTCCCACGGGGTCACAGCCTCCTTCGGGAACCCACCTGCTCTGGCGTGGGGTCCTCCATGGGCTGCAGGTGGAGATCTGCTCCACTGTGGACCTCCCTGGGCTGCAGGGGGACAGCCTGCCTCACCATGGTCTTCACCACGGGCTGCAGGGGAATCTTCGCTCCAGCGCCTGGAGCATCTCGTCCCCCTCCTTCTTCACTGACCTTGGTGTCCGCAGGGTTGTTTCTCTTACATGTTCTCACTCCTCTCTCCGGCGGCTGTTTCTCACTCTCCCAACTTTTTTTTCCTTCTTAAAAATGTTATCACAGAGGCGTTACCACTATCGCTGATTGGCTCGGCCTTGGCTGGCGGCGGGTCCATCTTAGAGCCGGCTGGTATGGGCTCGCTCTCTCTCGAACACAGGGGAAGCTTCCAGCAGCTTCTTACAGAAGCCACCCCTGTACCCCCCCCCCGCTACCAAAACCTTGCCACATAAAACCAATACAGGGACACGGCTGGGACAGCTGACCCCAACTCACCTAAGGGATATCCCAGACCATATGACGTCATGCTCAGCCTATAAAGCTGGTGGAAGAAGAAGGAAGGGGGGGACGTTCGGAGTGATGGCGTTTGTCTTCCCAAGTAACCGTTACGCGTGATGGAGCCCTGCTTTCCTGCGGATGGCTGAACACCTGCCTGCTGATGGGAAGTGGTGAATGAATTCCTTGTTTTGCTTTACTTGCATGTGCAGCCTTTGCTTTACCGGTTAAACTGTCTATCTCAGCCCACGAGTTTTCTCACTCTTACCCTTCTGATTGTCTCCCCCATCCCACCGGGGGGGGAGTGAGCGAGCAGCTGTGTGGTGCTTAGTTGTCAACTGGGGTTAAACTATGACACCGCTTTTATGTTTTGGCTCTTCTAAGTAATCTGTTGTAATAGAAGCTGTCTCCTGTTTTCCCCAGCACCCTGCACAGAAGGACCCAGTATGCAACTGGATTTTCTAAGCTCTCCTACAGTACAGTAATGAAACTGAGTGCACTGTCTTGCATGAATGTCAGAATTAAAGAGAAAAACCCACCTGAACATGCAAGATCTTTCAGAGTTTAGGCCAAGTTTCAGTCACAGTCTCACCACCTCCTTTACTGAGACTGTAAACATCTTTATTCCTCTTTGAGAGGTACGGTGCTGAAAATGCATGCTGTGTAGCCCAAGTTTATAATTTAAACATTTCCAGGACTTTGACCTGTCAACTTACTAGTGTTTCTATTTTCTTTTTGCTCACAAGTGTTCCTGTTTCACTGTGTTGGGGTTCGTTAATTTTATGTGATGAGTTTGCTTTGTGGCTGATCCTGCTTTCCTGGCTGAGCCAGGAAAACATGAGGTTGAATCTCAGACAGGGCTGAGTGTTCTCTGTGTTCCAGCATCTACCTGGATTAGGCCCTTCATCCCTCTGTTCTCCTGTGCCATTTGTCTGGCCAGAAATGCTTTTATAGGAATATGAAAAGACATTTCACAGGGCAGCCAGAACAAACTTTATGAAGATTGTCTCCGATTTGCAGTATCTTATGATGAAACTATTTGCCATAGGTAGTTCTGGCAGACCAGGTCCCTGGAAGTGCTTGCATGGGCAGAGTGAAGGTGATTTGGATGGCTGGTTGAAGATTCAGCCATGGGCTCCAATGTGTAGGAGGTGGCCTGGCAATATGTATCAGTACCATGTGAACCACATGAGGTCCGTCAGGAACATCTGAGAGAAATTACAGGACAGTTTTCAGGATTTTTTGCTACCCCTCCACCATCCCAACTCCATGGTGGTGTTTCTGGCACCTCCCAGAGCTGGTTGCTTTGGGGGAAGAGTGGCTGGTAGAGGGGAGCTGTAGAAGTGAGGGAGTGATGGTAGCAATGCTGTGAACAAGCACCAACTATTAAATGGTGGAGCTGAGGAAGATGAGGGCAGGATTAGAGTTTCCTTGGTTTCTGCAGAGGATGAGCTCTGCAGTGGGAGGTTTGGCAGCAGCAGGCACCCCTTCTGATGAGTCATGGGAGGCTTTCTCAGACGAAAGGTCTTAAGAATTGTGCTAGTGCTGCTCTTGGTCATTTTTTTCTGTTCCTTCTGAAGGCCTTTTTGCCACCATGTGGTACCTGCTCCACCATCATCCTTGTCCCATAGAGGCTGTCTTTGGGGGCTACCTTCCTCCATTTCCTTGTCTTCCTCACTGCTGCGGTGATTTAGAGAGTGAGGGAAAACTGTCAGGTCAGGACAGATGGTTTTAAGGCACTAGGATCTGTTTATAGCAGTGAGGGTGGAACTTCTGGTTGATGCAGAGTTTGATGGATGTGTGAAAAGTCATCTTGTCATGGTTGTGGGGGAAGGCAGAAGGGAATTGAATCCCTTTGCAGCCCTCTACCCCTAAAGTTTTGGGAGAGAAGCCCTGGAAATCCATGGGAGACTTTTTACTTCCTCCTGCAAGCCCCTTGTTCCTCTAAAAGGTAAATGGGGTTTGTTGGGCCTCTCCCAAACATTGTGGTAGGGAGATGTTTCCTTCTGTTGACATTCTTCCCTCTCAAGGGCTCTGCTATCACGGGGACTGAGAAACACCAGCTTGCTGTTGGGAAGTAGACCTACTTGGCTTGTGTGTCCTGATTGCAGAGAAATTTAAGCTTGTCTTCAGCCCTTAAGAGTGTGGTTAGGGTCATTGGTTTCTCTTGACTGCTCCTTTGCTGCTTATGCAGTTTCATTACGAACTTAAAATGCTCAAAAACGAACCAGTTCATCTTTCAACTTTTTCTCACTCTCTCTTGTTTTAAGAATTCCTTTATGTTCCTCTACCCCTTCTCTGCTGCCCCTCCCCAGTTGTGCTGTGTGTCCTCCCAAAACACGGGTGATTTCCCAGTTCACGAGTCCCTTGTCCTACTCAGATTAACCTTATTCTGTAGAAAGCCTTGGAATAGGGAGGTGAGATCAAGGCAGACGTGATGGCTGAATAGTGGCAGTAAAACTGGACCCCTCATAGCGACTCATTTGCAAGCTGAACTGTGCAGTGAGCCCTGTTTCTCTGTTGTATTAGTTCTGAAGGGTCCCTCCTCGTCCCTACAGTCCTGCAGCACTTCTGTGTTTTCCCTGGTTTTGCTTCCCACTGGTGAATAAGCAAATGCAAGGCTCAAATAACAGCATAGACAAGCTGGTTCCAACACGTGAACAGAAGCACTAGATAGAAAAATAAAGGGGGAAAGCAAATCGCCCTCCTAATCCGTAATGCAGAAAATGCTAAATCCCTCAAGACCTCCTTTTCAGTGTGTACTGTCCGTAAAACCTGTTTAGGATTTGGATCGGCATCACAGTGGAAACCAGGTGCGCTGCTGCCTGTGTGCAGTGCGTGCCTGTGTGTGTTTGGCAGCAGCACAAAAGAAAGCAGTTGATGATATTCATAGGATTAAAGGCCTGATTCCTGGGGACACACTTGGTTGGATGCAATTAAAATGCTTGTCAGGCATTTGATACCAGCAACCCCTTGACAAACTGCTTCAGCAGCCGTGAGGTGCAGCATCCTATTGTAAGTGGATGATGGCGGAGCTGGCTGGTTTGTCATCATTCTCGAAATTTCTGTGGCCAGTGAACTCCCTCTTCCTCTCCCACTCACCCTCTTTTCCTTTTCACCACTGCGGGGACTACTTCTAATTTGCAGTTTTCCTTTTCCTGACATACACATGGTAGATACAAGCTGGTGGCTTGCAGACTGCGTCTGTCTGGAGATAGGCAGCGAGCCGATGGATAACAGCACTCCAGGAGAATGATTATGCAGCAGTTATTTAAGGATAGGCTTTTGTGGTATGGCAGCATATAGCTGGTAATGATTTTCTTTTAAAAATGTCATCTTTGTTTGCTTGTTGAGGATTTGAAAGAGTTATACCTTCATGCTGTAGTTTTTTGGATTTAGTCTGCTGTAGATTAAATTCTGTAGCAGTGCATGCTGGATGAATTAAAATGTATAGGTAATAAACTTCTGTGGTTTTGTTTATAAATATAATTGATGCATACATAAGGCATATTATATGCACACACACTTTCATACACACATACTTGTATGGGTATGTTTATGCATCTATGTCTTTTTATAATAGAAAACAAACTTTTCTCATAGCTGAAAACTGCTTTTCAGCAAAAATTAAGTATTTTCAGTCCGTTCCCCCCCCCCCCCCCTTTATTTTATATTAACAGATTCTCCAGTATATAGTGTTGGACGTGACGCACTGATTGGAATCTGCTTGTCCACAGATCGAAAAGGTAGGACACCTCTGAATGTGATTTTGAGAATGTGGGAATGAATGTGATACAGGGTGTGGGCTTGGTTCTGTCGTTTGTTGGTTTTGTTTGTTTGGTGTTTTTTTTTAAATTTAAACAATAGCTGTTATTCTTCATTTTGTCAAACTATGTTTTATTGCAGCTTTGCATAGATTTTCAAATTGTTTTGGCAAGCACAGTAAAGTTATTTTTGATGTGTACGCATATGCTCTAGCTGTTTAATCAGTCCGTTCAGCTGCAGCCTCCAAAGGGTGAGATACAAACCGGAGTGCTTGTCTATTGTCTTGGGTTAGTACAGCAGGGGAGCAAAACTGCCTCCAGTCATATTGGATGTGGGGTCATCTTAATATTGATTTTAGCACCAGCAAGAACAGAGTTAAACTCACTGGCTTGCTGGGAGCAGGTACAATCTATCACAGCACACAGCAGAAAGCATAGTGGTGGTTTCATACTGTATCGCTTTCATGGAGGAGGGAAACTTCTTTTAACCCATTCACTGCTGCCAAAAACCGCATGTGTATCAGCTCGGGCTTTTATGCACGGTATTTCAGTAGGCTGGCAGGGTGGGGCAGTCTGTCTGATGGCTTTTTGACATATCACTGGCAATTCAGAAATTATTTCTACATATCAAAATGAAGTAAATAGACCGGGGTTTTTTGACAGTGTCATTGCTAGTTCCCAAGAAAAGTAGTTTATTATCCTCTTCCCCCTAATACCTTTTGACTTTGGTTGCTTTAACCCCTTGATGCTGTGAGGGGAACAGTGAGATAAAACCCTGCAGAATAAAAAACATTAAGTGACTTTCTTTGTATTGAACTTCCAGATGTGTCAAGTGGTTAAGGAATACAGACCTCATTGAAATGCTGTGGGGACTGTGCCCTTAAAAAAAAAAAATATCTGGGCAGGATTGAAAATCTGTTCCCTCCACCTTGATGGAGAGAGGGAAAGGTCTATCCATCTTGCATTAACTTCTCAGGTGCCGGTTCTCACCCAGTACCTTCCAAACCAGACTTTGTCATGTGTTTTTCTTCCTAGGTGATCATACTTCTTAGCTCTGCATTTAGACCTGGAAGGAATATGTGTGTTTGTAGGGCAGGAATCAAAATCTGCATGTGTCTTTAGTCTGAAGTTTCAGGGTGCCTTTTGAAAACCACAATAGAAAAGGTGAGAAATTCTTCAGCAAAGGCAGTTATATTTCTAGCCTGGGTGAACCAGGAGTAATGATAACTCTGTGAGAAACCCTGGTCTCCTGAAATGGCCAGCCTGGGTCCCCAGACAGGCAGGAACCCCAAGCCAGAACATCAGCACTGGCAAGGAT
The DNA here is from genome assembly GCF_964188355.1 of Buteo buteo. Classification (NCBI taxonomy): domain Eukaryota; kingdom Metazoa; phylum Chordata; class Aves; order Accipitriformes; family Accipitridae; genus Buteo; species Buteo buteo. Next base: position 16,218,360 of record NC_134175.1, on the reverse strand, counting down.
GTGGGCCACTGCCAGCAGCAATGCATTCCTCTGAAATGTGATGAATAATCAATTTCATTGCAATAAATTGCTATGGCTGGTTGATAGATACTGTTTCCTGGGGGAAAGCATTTGTGAATTTTTCAGGATATTATCTCTCCTGGTTTCTTTTGCATACAATTCTATTCCTTGTTTTCTTCTTCTACACATCTTTCTGTTCTCTTGGCCCTTGTATTTTTTCTGTCTTTGTCAGAAGACTTCTTACCTAATGGGTTTTCCTGGCTAAACTAAATTCTTCAAAGAAATGCTTTACTTGTTAGTTTTTCTTAGTTGCTTTTAATACTATTTCCTCGTGGTATCAATTATCACTAGACTTATTGAAATAGAAAAGCCTGAATTAAACAGTGTATAAAATGCTCTAATTCTTGAAAAATGCATTCAGTGATCTGTTTTTAGCTTATGAGCAAGTTCCTTCTCTTCCCTCTACTTTTAATTTCACTTCCATTATCCAAGGGCAACAAGCCAAACTGCAGTCTCATTCTGATTTCATTAATGTTTTGCAAACTGTCTCAAGGACTAATGCTGTTTGTTGGACTTGATGTCAGAATCCAAGGTTTTGCTGCAGCATTGGAGAAGGGGAAAGGAAGGATCTCAACAAATAGAAGTGATGGCATTGTTAGCAGACGAGTATAGCTGCCTAGTTTTTACAGTATCAGTGGATAATGGGTCAAATTTGTTGACAATGTGGTCCCCTCAGATGAATGGTTTTCATCTCTTATGGAAATGCCTCTTATCTCCTGTGCACAGCATCTTATCAGTCCTCTATGGTCTCCTAAAAACAAAGAAAAGGTGTCAGCTATTTGTTAATAAGTCAGAGTTGGTGAGGAGACTCTGGGGTTTTTTGTTTTTTAAATAAACAATACATATACATTTCTTACACCTCTGATTTATCAGTCATTTTAACCTCTTCCTTTGATCTGGGTTTTTAAGATTCATGTTACAAATTGTTCCTTCTGGCTGCAAAGAAGAAAATTAGATGTTATGCTGGCAAAAATGGAAATTATTTCAAACAATGTAATTTTCTTGAAGTAGAGGTAAGGGACACACTTTAAGAAGAGAATTAATTCTAGATGGAAAGGACTTAAAAATCCTGTGGTCACAGAGGTAGCATAAGATCGCTTGGACTATCAAAAGAAAAACATTTTGTTAGCTAATAGAAAAAGGCAACAGAAGCCAGAGTGTGCAGTGGCAATGAGGTGTGTTGGATTACAGTTTGTGGACTCCAGGGCATGCACCCAGAATGACGTGATGTTTGGCACTCGCCTTCATTTAAACAAATGGCATGGTAACCAAATGTGCCAAAGGCATTTAGAAGCCATGCGTAGTGTCAGTTCATCCCCAGGGCTCCCTTGCGGTGAGCAGCATCAAGAGCGAGCTTGGGCCCCTGTGTCTGCCTCCATCCTGAGATTGTCATCTATTTTTTTTAACCCCGCTTGTTAGATGGCCCTCTCTTAGCATATGTGATGGAGGTAAGGAGGAGGTTTGCTTTACAGCTGTTCTAGGCTGGGTCTCAACATCCTTGGTTTGTTTACTAGGGTTAGGGTTAGATCACCAGTGCTAATGTTGTCTTATCCTATGATTACATGAAACAAGTATTTTTTTGAGTATTGGGATTAATGGTGCTGACTTTCCTGTTGATTTATGTCTTCTGCTTGATGGAGAATTCTCAGTGAAGATTTTTCTGCTGTTTTACTAATTAGAAAGACTGTCTCCTAGGCAAATTTTTCAGTGGCAAATAAGGGTCCTATGTTATGGCTTTCCTTTCACTTGGGACATTGAGGGGGGTCACTTGCAGGGTCTCTTTTTTCTACCTGGATGTCTGTTTTCATGTGACTTGTAGGAGGACAGTTATCTCTGCTTCTGCACCAAAGCAGGCTGAAATTGGTCAGTGGACTCAAAAATTATTAGCTGAGGAGAACATAAACCACATAAAACTGGTTTTCTGTGGGTAAGACTGGAGCTAAGCACTCATCATGGTCCTGACGAAAGTTTTTTTCCTCTGGGTTTACATCCGTTGTGCCCCTCCTCCCCTACCACATTTTCCATTACCTTTGCGCCAGAGTACCCCAGTTTCTCTGTGGCCCTGTGCTGTCAGCTGGGCAGGACACAGCGTGTGCTAGAACTGCTCCGGGGTGCTGGCTGGCCATTGTGTGCATGTACTGTCTGCCTGGAAGATCAGACGCAGCAAGTGGTGAGTTATGTCAGTGCTTTCTTCATTTGAGGGGAGGGAGGACTCATTTCAGCATTGTTTTCCATTTCTAGGAAGAAAATGCATTTATGTCCTTCACTCTCTGTCAAGCTGTGTTTAAATATTAAGAGTTAGGGACAGTTAGACAGCTAGCGCAAGTTTGGTTTAGTAACTTTAGGGACGACCCTGTGTAACCTGTCAAGAAAATAAATATCAAAGCACAGAAATCCAGTGGAGGGTGAACTGAAGCTCAGCTGACAGGGCCTCAACTGGAGGAAGAAGTCATTAGGTGCAGGCCTGCAGTTGCTGTGAAGGCCTGTAGGCTGCCAGGTTAATTTCTGGAAACTTGTGTCCTCCTCCTCTTCCTTATTTTCTTTGTCTGCAAACCAAACAAATGCCAATGTATTCCTCAGTAGGAGTATTCATCAACTGCATAAAATGATTGACATCCTTGGTTAGAGGAAGCTGCGTATGTGCAAAATTTGACTGTGAGACTTGGTATGGTGGCTTTTGTCCTGGCTGCAGTAACAAAGGTGGTTGTGGTATTACTGTAGTAGCAGTACCAATAAAAGGTTAAAATACATTTAGTATTTAGACTTGATTTCTCCCACTTTCACCCATCAACTTAACTCTTTCTTTCCGTGAAGCTCTTTGGTGTATAGAATTACATTGTGATCATACAGGTCTGCAATTACTTTTAACATGATAATGAATAAATGGCAATCAATTCACCTCTCCCATTTTATACAAAAGGTGGCTATTTCCTGATGGACACTTATGCTGCCATACCAAAGCTGGGAAAGGCAGAAGAGACTGTGTGGCCAGTAGCATGCTTGGAAAAAACCTCTATAGCAGCAATGCTGCTGACTCATGCTTTGCAAACCTGGAACATTCCCTGAAAGGCTGGAGATGCAGATTAACTTCCTTTCCCTGTCCTGGTCAGGGGACAATTCATTGTATTATTTGCCACCAAGTGAAGCCTCTAGATAGTTATGCATTGCTGCATTTTCACTGACGTTTTATGGAGTGCATTAGTATGGAGCTTGCGAGAAATCATGGGTGATTTATTTTAATACATTAGGTGTCAGTCAGTGCTAAATCACAGAAGCTAATTACATTTGTTTTCTGAGTCATCCTGATTCTTGAAGTAAGGTGATTTTTTCAGTATGTGTGGTTAGTAAATTGGGTTCATCTTTTCTTTTTCTTACTTTGTGTGTATATTTGCTCTTAAAAATGCAAATTTATGCCTTAATTGGCTAAAAGAAAATTAGTCACATTTAAGAAAGTGCTTTTCTTTAGCCTTTTCATCATCAAGGGGAAGAGGTTCCTGACTGCTAGAGACAGGAATAGAGACCAGTGGGGGAGAGATCAGAAGGCTGTTCATTTAAATGTCAGTATAAAACTCCCCATATTGTCCAGTTGCCTGGGTCTCTGTAGTTCCTAAGTCGCTTCCATCCACATGCCCAAAGAGACCTGAGCACTGTACTGCTCAGCGTTGTAGCATTTAATACTGAAAAACTTCATTTTATGGTGGAATCCGTAGCCCTGAGTTTGGTTGGGGAGAGAAAGGTGTGTGTGATGGCTCTGGGGATTTGTGTGCAGCACATGCTCAAACACCCATTTCAGGTGTTTGAGTTACAGATGTGGAAACAAATACACAACACATCTCTGTGAAAAGTTCTTTAACAAATCCCTGCCGACTCCGTGTACAGGGAAGCACAGTCCACTGCATAGGTAGGATAGCAGAGAGAAAATTGTGCTAAACGGGCCTCTCATTTTTGCTCTGGGGAAAGCACCTAACTGGCTCTGTAGCAAGGAGCACCTACTCGGTATAACCTTATGCTGCCAGGTGGTGGTGTTGGTCAGCGTGCTGTCAGGCCCCACATGTACTTCTGGCAGCAATAGCAGCTACTGGCTGCTGCTTTCTTGCAACTGTATTTTACATCCTCTGTGAGAACTGTATTTAACATCCTCTGTGAGCGTCGGGAAGAGTGGTAGGGTTTATTGGCATTTTTGTGCAGATAATATCCAAGATAAGATGTCAATAGAGTTGATTTGGAATTTCACAGGGTTAGAAGCTTCTCTTGCCAGCGTGGATTTTCCAAATTCCCCTGCTATTTTTTTAAATATTTGAGACGAAGATATTGTGGAAAAAGGGCAGCAGGAGTGGAAAACACAGGGCTGTAAGGATCCAGAGACTGATGAGGTTCTGCCTTTGGACACTCTGGCCCTGGAAGCCAGGCTGCCCTGTCTGGGATTCAGCACTGCTGTACCTTTCTTCCCTTGTATCCAGCCCTGAGCACACAGGAGAGCAAAAGTCACTGATAGCTCCAGCTTGCTTTCGTTTCTCTCTGAAAGCAAAGGTATAAAAACCCAGTCTGCAGTCACAGTCCACCTGAAGTGGTCTCTGATGGGGGTCAGAGAATGGACAAACCCAGTAATGTTTAATAATTTAGGACAGAACTGCCTACTTTAGGATTCCCATAGTTGCAGCAGTTTAACTGAAGCCTCTTTAAGGGTGGATTTACTTGCATCAATCCAAAACCCTTCTCAGCACTTCTTAGTGTGATTGTGGTGGCCTGGCTAATGAATTGGTGTTAGGGTCCTCCATATTGACTTAATGCAGTATAAACCAAGTTTATGATGATTCAAGATGGCTGATACCTGTATTGATAACTTGATGTTAAATCAGGGCTTAGTTACTGCTTCAGTTTAAGTGTATGCCAGCAAGTCTGTGTTGCCAGGCCTCATCCTGGTGCTACAGCAGGGTGTAATCCTGGCCAGCCATGGAGGTGCTCAGCTGCTCTCAGGATCAGCTGTCCAGTGAGGACGGATCCCCAGCCCGATGACATGCCGCTCTGGTGACTTCCCCATGCTCCTGGCAAAGTCAAGTATTGATCTCATGTCTTTCTAAAGTTTATAGGAAATTTGAAACACAAACGCTTCATTTTTAAGTGAAACAAAGTGCAGCTGAATGTGCTGTGCTGTGAGCTCCTCACTCATAACACATGCTCTGCTAGAGCCAGCGTATGCTCTGAATCTCTAAAGGACAAGACAACAGTTGAGTAATCTTTTCCTGGGTTTAGCAACATGATGATAAAACTAAAGGAATATTAGATGCCAAAGAATGAGTCAAGATTGCACTGATAATATTTTTTTTCATAGTCATGATAAGATAGAAGTTAAAGCAACAAATTGGGATGCTTGGTAATGTGCTGAATGCCCTCAGAGAAGATAGAAGTCTGAGATACAAAACTCTGTGATTCCCCCATCACCCCATAGTCCTATACATATACCAAAGGGGCTTCCATCTCTTTCCAAAACCCACTGGGGTCCGCAGAGGTTTGTGCTTTCAGCACCTGGTGCTGTGGGCTCACTGTAGTCAGATCTGCTATTGATGACCCCCTGAGCAGGAGCTTGCTTTCTCCTTGGATAGGATGTGCAGTGCCTAGGAAGATTTAATCCCTTTCCTTGGAAAGTTGCCACAAAATACTGCTGCAGTACAACTAAGCATATTAATAATCATTAAAATAAGAATTGGTGCTATCACTTGTAGTGGTGGTGTTATGTAATGAATGATAACAACAGCAGTATTTGTAACAGCAGCCCTGACACATGGACAGAATTGCTTACTGCAGCAATCTTTCCTGTAAAATACACAAAATGCCTTTGAGTATTTAAATGAATGTGCTTATTCTTAGGTTTGTTGTATTTGTTGTCCATTAGTAAAAATATCTTTCAGTGAACACTTATGGAAGTAATCATGAAATGGTAAATTCAAGACTGGTGTATACAACTACTAAAACTAGTTTTACAATTGTATAACTAGCCAGCATGTGTAAAGACTTTAAATACAGTTGTGTGCATTACTCACAAGCAGGAAACTTGAGCACTTTAGTCATTAATTATAGAACAGAAGGGCTGGAAACCATGCTCCATGGTACAAGTAATGCATCCATGTGGCTTGCAAACAGTATACAAACCAAGAATAGCTCCCTGAAAGAACTCACTAAAGAATATTTGAGTTAAAATATAAAAAAAAAGAGAAGTTCTCCGTGGCTGTATCACAGACAGAAGGAGACAGAGCGTCATTCTGAACTGTTGCACATCTTACTGGTCCCCACTCAGTCTCCTGTGTGCCCTCAGCGTTGTGTTTGCCAAGGGAGAGTGTAAGAGCAAGGTTGTCAGAGATTTTGATACTCATAGACCTTTTAGTATAATGTGGCTGTATGGTCCTGAGTACAGTGGGACTGGCTAGGGGAGGATTCTTGAGAGTTTTTGAGCAAGCATATTGTTATTATGGTGGAATCCTGTTATTTTCAGTGTTCTTGTCCTGTAACTGTTTCACCCTCAGAGTGATATTTATGGATCCACCAATGCTTAGGACCCTGCCTTTTTTTGTGTGCTGTCATTCCTCATTCAGGTACTTGTGCAGGAAATGCAACGTGTTTAATTTTAATTAGCATATTGAATGCAGGGAACAACAGTAGAAGGGTGCATTAAGTGTAACAACTCCTGTGCTTGTTTGTGCTTGGCAGCCAGGCAGCCCAGGTGGAGATCAAGATCCTCCAGGCAGAAGGCTCTGTGCAGCTGTATTGCTGCAGTTTGGCTGTGCAAGTTGTATACATGGATGCCTTTGGGTAGGAGGGTCTGCATGTGGCCAAGAGGTGCCTCCCAAGTCTGCTGTTCTCTCTGCTGGTGTCATTGTTCTTCACTGTGTGTGAAGGCCACCATTACTGCTGCCAGCTGTGTCACTCTAGGGCTGGAGGCAGAAATGAGGCAATTGCGCCTTTTGCTAGAGATTGTGCACCACTCCTGAGGAAGATCTGAGCCTGGGGAGCTCTTGTCCTGATGCCAGTTTGAGAGCTGTAGCAACAAGACTTATCTGTCTTGTCCTTTTTTTCTTTCTTTCTTTATTTTTTCCTCTGCCAGTTGTAAGGTGATCTGTGGGGAGAAAATCCCTCAACCTTCTGCTGATTATGTTCAAAACAGGGCTATTGCAATATCCTTTATAGGCAACTTGGCAGATGATTGTGGTTCTGTTTCAGAGACATCTTGAGCATTGGAGCCTCTTCAATTACCTTTTGGATTGCGATTTGACACCATCACAACTGTGCTACAAAATATTTCTTCGCTGTGCAACCCAAAACTTCTTTTTTTGTTCTTTACCTGTTAAAGGTTAATCTGTGCCCAGTGGGGCACACATTCAGCCATGGTATCAGCTTTGCAAAATATTTGTGATTTTCCCCCTAAAATAACCTGTAATTAAAAATGGAGAAAAGCAATGAGACATAAGGAAGGAGATACAGTTGAATCATTGCATCTGTGTCCACATGTTCACTTTCATTTTATTAGTGTTTGCATTTACATTTTCCAGAGCTCTCTTTATTATGAAGAGCCCTTGTAATAACCTTGTCTTGACCCATAAAATGCCTTTCTGCAGTATCCAAATGGGCAGGAGAAATACCAAAACAAACCCTTCTTCCTAATATCAGTGAAGGAGTGCTGGAGTTAGAAGTATTTTTATGAGGTCTGTTGGAATAACGTTACTGTGGACAAACTAATTCCTGGAGCAAATCAGCCTTCTGTAACCAAATATGAATTTGGCCTATGTATATATGTGTGTATAATCATGCATAATACAGAAAAGTAACTTTAAATCCATAACATTAGGGAGAAAAGGAGTGTACCTTCTTTCATATGCCAGAATTTCACTCAGTTTATAAAAACGCAGTGTTTGGGCTTTTTTTTTTTAGCTTTTTACATCTGTCAAAGAGACATTTGTTTCTATCTCATCAGGGAAAAAGGTTTTTTAGGTGTTCTGAAATACTGTTATTGAAGTAAAATTGGTAAAATAATTTAAAAAATACTCTTACTGTGCCTAATCCAGCTTCTATGGAATTTTCAAGCCTTAGGCTAGGTTTGTAATGTGAAGGGTAGTCCCAGATGTGAACATCTCCTTTCCACCTGTAGTTCTGTTTGTACGGTTTAGTAAAAGTAATGAGGGGCCCAAACTGCTCATATGCATTTTGCCAAAAAAATATTATCACCTTTGGATTCAATTCATTTTACAGTGCTTACACGCTTCCTTGCAGTTATGGTCCCTTTCTTCTTAATACAAGGGAAAGAAATAGTTGTATAATGAACTATGTCATGGGAAAGTAAGTCATATGTTATGACAGAGCTTAAAAAGGCTTTTGAGGATTTATAGCCGTGACATGTTTATGAGAACTGAACCAAGAGCATTTTAATTTCCCAGTAATGCCGCTTGCAGAGATCATCAGAAGATGGACATATATAAAGATGAAGTAGTGCAGGATGTCAGTCAGGTGGGAAGCAGGGGCACTCAGCCTCTAAAAGAAGCAGTAGCTGTGGGCCATGCCTGAAATGCTGACTGACCAGGCTGCAGCTGATGGACTGACTGGCTTGCAGCAGCAAGACTGTGGCAATCCATCTCTGTGCAGGTTTCCTGTAGGAGGGTTAAGCCTATGGATTTAAGTAATCCTTGCAATATTAAAAGCCTCTGTCTAGCAGTGTCTGTGGGGGAAGGGCCTGTCAGACCTCAAAGAAACTTGCTGGGATGGTCTGTCTCTCCAGACCCCTGATGCCTCCCCTCCAGCTTTTCCACTTGTCTCTGGCTGCTGGTTTCTCAGGCTCATCAGTACCTTTTGCTTTTGGTAAAATGTTCCCCATAGCAGAAATTGGCCTTGGACCCGAGGCCCCTGGCTGCTTAGTGGCATTAAGTCTTTCACTTATCCATGTCATTCAAAATTCACTGCAGCCTGCCTGCTCTGGCCACCCTGGCTGACACTGGTGGTTTTCTGTTCCTTTTTCCCTGTACCTGTCTTTGATTCTCTCTGTCTGTCCAGAAAGTCTGCCTGGGGATGGCCTGCACCTCTGAAGTGAAACGGGCATCACTTGTGCACCCCTCTGCCATCCATGGCAGCTTGTCTCTGCCGAGGCTCAGAAATCTGGTGAAATGCTGGGCTTGCCAGGCTGGCCACCACATTTCTGATGCAGTGCTCCTCTGTCTTTCCCAGAGCTGTGCCACTTTGTCCCGGGGTCCGGAGCACATGTTTGCAAGGCACAGAGGCATAGCTTATCACTACTGGGCAGGAGCATCTGTCCTGGCCTCTGCTTATTTTGCGCTTGATGCAGAGAATGGGCAAATTTGTAAATGAAAGCATGGAAGGAAAAACCATGACCTCTACACCTGTTTCAGGTTAGAGGGCTCCACACGATGAGAGTTGGTCTTTGAATCAGCACATGTCTAGAGCTGGGGTGGGTGTAGGAAGACTACTTATCTGTTTAAATAGGCTTGATGGCTATTGTGTGGCTGCCATCTGTCCTCTTTCACACAGGATAACTTTGTTTTGTTATTATATTTAACCATATCTTACTAGGTCTCTAAACTGCTGGTCATTGTGCATTCATTATTGGATAAAGGAGGTGCCATTTTTCTTAACAGAAAGTAATCTTTCTACAATAGTGGTAAATGAGCCTTTCCCCCTCTTTTTTAGCATGAGTGCCTTTCTGCGCAAGAAATGTGATTGATAAGAGGGGCCTCGCTGCAGCATTTATCATTGTGATTAATCGCTGTGCTTTAATAGGGCTCTTTGCTTTAAACAGAAGACAGTAGCCATATAAACAACAGCTGGAGCATTAAGCATTGAAAGCCAAACTATGTTTTATGATTTAATATATTAGGAGGGAAATAAATGCAAGGTTTGGAGAAGAATAAGTGTTGGACATGGAAGATGCATCAGGGTACTCTGCAAAAATTTTGCTAGCAAGAGTTGAGAGGTTTGAAGGAGTTTTAAAGTGGGCTAACAGTCATAAAAATGTAATGGCAAATGTGTAACATATTGTAGACACTGTCGTGCCAGTTCATATCCAAGTCAGACTGCTTACCTGCTGTCAGGAGATGGTACTGATTCATAAGCCGGTGGCTGGTTCTGCCGTCTGCATGGCAGTGCTGAGCAGACTGAAGGTCTTTGCATCTCTGGACCAAGGCCAAAGCCAGTTACATGCAACAGCTGCAGAAGGTCTGCAGCACTGCCTGAGAGTGGCAATAGGAGTAGGTCTGCAGTTTGTGTTTTATTGATCTGTTCTATCCAGGTGTTCTCAACATCAGCAATGAAGACTTTTTAAAGGGCTGCAAACATTGAAGTGCCCAAGTGAAATTCTTCCCTTTGACAAACTGTCCAATTAATGAGAATTTTAGTAAGTGTGAGAAAGCAGGAATATTCTGGAAGATTTCTGAAGGTGTTTGTCACCCCCAGACAGAGGTTAAGCCCGTGTGAGTTCAGGGTCACCCTGTTGCTGTTGGAGGCATCCTCCTACTGTTGTGCTCCTGAGAGCTGCAGGGTAGCCCCATGGTTTTTCAGAGACTAGAGACTATTGAATTGTTCTTGGGTGCTTAACACAGCCTGTCGCTTGTCAGTGCATATCTGTGAATTAGAAATTGAACAGTGTCTGAGCTCACTCCATAGCAAAATCCTGTACAGCTTTCTGTGCTGACAGGCTTATGGGAAGGGGTGAGTCCTTCAGGATGTAAAATGTGGCAACACTCATGACCTTGCTTCTTTCACCGGAGGTAAAGGTTGGGAGGTGGTTGGTGCATGAGTGGGTTAATAATTGAATTTGCAAGTCTTTGCTGTTACGTATTGGTCTCTTTGCCAGTTTCTAGTCTTTGTCCCATAGATATCTGTTGAGCTTCTACAAAAGGTTTGAAGTGCCCCAATAAGCACTGCATAAATCCGTTCTTAATATATGCTAAAGGAGATGTTGTTATGGAGTGCTTTGACTGGGCTGTTGAGTCAGTGATGGTGGTTGGCATATCAGCAAGCTAAACAGTGTGATCAATAAAGTGTTTCCTTTTGGTGCTCCTGGTCACGGCTACAGTGTGTCAAGGGATCCCTTGCAGGAAGGTGGCTGCTGGAGGGGCAGCATCTATCTGCAAAACTTAAGCAGGAGGGAGTGTCTCGAAAAAAACAACCAAGCAAAAAGAGAGGAAAGAGGGAAAGAAGGTCCTTTTTTGTTTTGAATTCCTGTTGAGACTGGCCACTAGCGTGGCTTTGGTATTGTTCTGCTGCAGTGAGTAACAATTTATAGAAAATGAACCTTCGTCCCTCCTGCCCTAACCACCCTTAGCATCACTCGCATTTAGGATGGGAAGAGGAAGGACTGTGGGGCTGCTGCAGTCTCACTTAAGCAAAACTAAGGAGCAATGACAAAGCAGTCAGGCCATTCTAAAAGAAAATGTGAGTAATTGTAGATGGTTAGGCACACTTAATAAAACAGTTTGAGACTTGAGAAACTGATGTGGGGACACTGAGACACAACATGATTACATGTATGAAAAAATATTCTTAGTTACAAAGTATGCTTCACTGGCTGTGATTTTTAAGTTCAAAGCAATGGAACAATTGCTATCCTTGGAGGGTAAAAAAATGGATTAAAGAAAATAAACACCTTCAGGTAAAAGACTTTATTTTTTTTCCACCTTCCAGCACATTATACTGTATATGTAAAATGTACTGGTCAGGAAGACAGGTGTTCCCTGGGCTTGCAGTGCATTGATCACAGTACTGCTATGGAAGCCTGCTGCTACATCTCCTGGGTGCCTGCAGAAATGGGTGCTTGGAGTCTGTCCAGCAGCAATTGCATGTTTGCTGGCTATTGCTTGGATCATCTTGCCTTTAGGATTTTCCCCACTTTAGTGTTTCAGGTCTTTTTTTGTCTTTTGGGCTCCAGTCATGCAAATGGTGATCCTTGCAAGCCCCAGTGATTTCATCCTGCTTATCTGATATCAGTTGCAGTTTCTGGGAGGGGGAGAGGAGGAGGATGGAGAGGAAGGAGAAATCCACAAACTTTAAGTAGCTTATGTGATGGGGCAACTCTGCAGTGCTTAACGTAAAGAGTTCTCTAGATGTTGTTACACAAAATTGTTTGAATGAAGGCAGTTTTCTCCTAGATCTTTCACTGATTGCTCTGTAACTTGAGATGAGTAATTTAATTCCTGCCTTCACACCTGAGTACATTACTCAGCTTTCTTACCTAGAAAATGTGGAAAACCCCAAAACCTTCATGTATCTGGAGGCTATGAGGTAGATACCTAAAATATATGCATTTATATAGTCATCTAAAGCCTGTACATGCCCTATATTGGCTTGAAACTAGATTGACTAGGTCAGTCAGTTGCCAAGATTGGACCTAGATCTTGCAAAAGGATTGCAGTTCTCCCAGGGGATTCGCAGGTTGAAGTCCTTGCTGTAAGAACATGCAGTTGATGGGGTAAGTGCAAGAGCTAAGTGACAGTGCTTTGGGTTTTGGAGCAAGGAAAATACTGCAATCTGTAGCATGGGACAGCACTAGCCTAGAAAGTGCTTGTATAAGCAGAAATGGCAAATTCTTTTACTGTGATATTTAAAACACCAGAAATGAACATTTTAACTGCCTAAAATCACTGCATGTAAAACTTGGTTTTAGGGCGAAAGGTGTATTGCACAGCATATGTTATATGAAACTCCTGTGGGCACCTTGGGTCTTGAAACTGTAAGGAGAGCCACTTCCAGGGTGCATCCTATTTGATTGTGTCAAGGCAGAGCTATCAGAGGGCCTGTGTTTAGTTGTTTCCTGGCCTAATAAAGACCTGGTTGTTGATACTGAAGGCCAGAAAAAGAAAAATGGTCCTGGACTCAAGGCAATGAACTCCACGCTACTTTTTTCTGCACTCCCTCAGAGAGCTGAGATCTAACAACTGATCTTAGCACTTTAATACGCAGCTTCACCTTCCTGCTGACTGTCCTCTTTCTTGAATCATCTAACCTTGCCATGGCATGAAGTGAATTTGTGTGTGTGTGCAGTCAGTTCTTGTAGGCTTGTGTGCATGCAAAAAAGGTACCATTTGACACATACATGCATTAAGGGGCTGTGGATAATTAAACAAACGTGCATTTTCTTTGCTATATGGTCTAAGAAACTCTGAAGTTTCCTTCATTCTGGGACCACGTCCCTTTTCTTTTCAGTCGATCTGCCCCTTAGGTCAGTAGAGATTTTGATGTTATGTGAGACCTCTTGTTTGGTGCCCTATCACTCGGATATGATGGTCTGTGTGGTCTCAGCCTTGACATGCAAGTTCCCTTTTGGGATAAAACTCTCTCCCTGGGAAAGAGATAGGACTGGAGGTGATGTCCACAAGGGCAAATACTCAACTCCTATAAACAGCCTCTGTGCATGACTGCATCCGAGAGGTAAACAGATTTGCTTCCTCTGAGGACATATCCCGCATTGTCAGTGGGTGTCTTCAGCTGGTAGCTGTCATTGCACTGTGCACCACAGCTATGAAATCACCTGTGATGAATTTCTAAAATCATCTCTTAGGTTCTAGGTACTCCTGATGTAACAGAATGATCCTTTTGACTGCTCTTTTCTTAAGGTCAGGGGAACACAGGATTAGATTAAAACAGATTCTGCCTCTCCTCCCCTTGTGTATCTTGTGGGAAGTGTATGCTGGTATCAACAGAACTTGGTTCAAAGCCTACTGAAACCAAAGTAAAAACTTTTATCAGCTTCAGTGCATTTTGGGTTGGGCCCCTAAGGAGCTGCTTTAGGTAGTGAAGAGAGCGCACTAGGCTAATTTAGAAACTGGCATGAGAAAGGCTGCTCTTGCTAGTGGGGGCTTTTTTTGCTAAGGTTTATTGGTGAAGACAATGGTTCTTTGGGTTCCCTTCCACTGCTAAGGGAAGGAGAGGCAGCCTGTCTGCAGGGCATAAGGCAGCTCAGCCCGGAAGCTGGGGAGGAAGGTATGTCAAATGACAGCTCGCACAAGATACAGAGTGACTTGTACAAAGTGGAGCTTAGGTGGTGACCTACTTGACTTAGAAGAACACTTCACCTTTGCTGCAGTCAGTCTTGTTCTGAGAGAAGACAGAGTAAACATGCATTTTTTAACAGGTGACCTGTGAGATAAGGATAAAGAAAGTTAATTGGAATTGTCAGCACAGAGCCTCTTGCTAGAGGCTGTCATTATGCTGAAAAGTGACATTAATGATGTTGGCCGGATGGGACAACTTGTTGTTTAATATTGACTACTAAAATTCACCTTCTAGTTATTCACTCATGTTGAGCTGGTAGAGCTTTGGCTTGCTTTGGTTCCCAAATTGCCATTTCCTCTAAAATGCTTGTGGCTGCTACGGATACACTTGTAATACAACCCTTACATCTAAAAAAACTCTGAAACATCTGCATTTTGCTGGTGGTGTCTATTTCTTGGCTGATCATCTTTAGTAGAGTAAATTGGTATAATGACATCCCATACATTGCTGGTTAATGTGTAGTTGTGGTGTGAACATGGAGGTGTTTAGGTATATGCCATGTTTATACAAATGAAGATGTTTTAATTCACTTACCTACATAATTATAATGACTCTGTAGGCAGTAATTGTGATGGACTTAGCTGAATGTTTAAAGGTAAGAATAGTGGGGGGAAATACCAAAAAGGCTGTTTAAAATAAATTATATTTCTTCTGCGTGGTTTAACAGCAATACATGTTGCTGTGTGGGCTCAACCCTAAAAATTAAATTAATATTGAAATGCTTTCATTTCCATATTCAAACAGATTTGTGTGGTTTTATTGACTGGTTGCAAACATTACATTAAAGCATATGCCGTCAAAATTAGGGCACTGTTTCCTACAGCGTAGTTCCTTTCTGCATGGTATTTACTCTTTCCATCTACAGAAATCCCAGTGGCAGAAGTCCCTACATATGTTCTCCATAAACCCACCATGGATGTATGTGTTATAAAGGTTGGGGCTCATTAACAATGTGAAAATGGTGCAGAATTTCGAGATGCCTTTCAGCTTTCTTGTACATGTTTCAGGATTTCAGAACATGTTAGAAATTATTAGGTCCTATTGGGCACCTTCTTAGCTGTTGGAGAATGCTGGAAGTTGGACGCAAGCTTTGAACTCATGGCACTGGTAGGATAGGCCACAGTGAATATCCCCCCCCCCCCTTTTGCTCCCTTGTGAGCTCCTCTAGCTGTTGCCAGTTAATCATGGTTTCCTGTTAAACTGTGTGTCTCACTTTTGGACATTATTTTCCATTGTTTGGTTCTATTAATAATCAGTAGTAAAAAGTAATGTTACAGAAGCAACTTCTAGCAGGGGGGCCTTTTGGCTCAGTTATAATAACAAGCTCTTTCCTTCGCAGCTGGTGTGACAGTGTTGGATGGGTAAAAAGGTAATTGGCACATTGTGCTTATCAGGACTGTCCTTTGGTACTGGGTGGGATGGCTATGAGCAGCTTGGGAGGTACATGGAGAGACGCATCTTTCTGCTCTTGTGCTTTCACCTGTGGATAGCAGGAGGGGAGTTGGGACTTAGCTACCCTCTGATATGCAGCTGTAGGGAGGCAAGTCTCATTCTGAGGGGTCCATGAGGCCATAGTTGCCCTTGTGCAAAGGCAGCTGCCCTTTTGTGCATGCATATGCTGCAATAGGAAAGAAGCCTTTTGTGCCCTTGTGGCTCTTAGTTTATTATCTCTGGAAGCCAAGACACACACTAGCCCTCACCATGCAAGGCATTGCCTCATGTGCAGCGTAGGTCAATTATTAGTTCCAATGATAAAATATCTTTTGCAAGATTTTTTCTGTAGGTGGCAAGATTAGGGTGGATTGTTTGTTTCTTTTAACCAGTTACCTTATTTTTCTTAGGAATAATAAGATTGGAACAAGTAAATCACAAGATGTGGTTTATCCAAAAGAGTAAGTCCCCTCTTCCAACCCCTTGAAGCATATAAGTACCCATTCGTCTCTTAGTATTAAAACAGCCATGTGGAGTAGTGTTAGTGAGGCTGTTTCTTCATTGATTGTTAATCAACAACTGAAAATAGCTAAAGCAAATTTATTACAAGTGCACACATAAATACTGGAAATTGTTTTGTAGTAGTATTTTCTTGCTTTAAACAGTTACTTCCATACCAAGCATGTGCTCAGTCTTTATTTCAACATTTCTTTGTTTTGTTTTCCTTGGAGTTTGTGCTGGTTGGTTAAATCCTCTTCACCTGTTCAAGCTGTTATTTGAGAAGCTATGACTAAGGTATGCCATCTCCTATATCCATCTGAATTGAAAATACCATGGCTAACTTTGCAGAGTTAGCCACTGAGATACTAGAATATAGCAATATTATTTTATCCAGTAATTACTGATACATAAAGGGTTGATTTCACCTAGCTGTGCAGTTGCCAAGTAGAGGTTGTGTGACAGCAGGAGGATGTAGCCTAATTAAGGCAAATCGATTATTTATCTTGTGACACTGAGCACATGTACTGGATTACAGGAGATTCAGTCTTCTGTTTCCCAGACTTTATGGCCCCACTGTCACATGTGTTCAGGATGAGTTGTGTCCGTATTTACTTCTGATGGAGCCTGTTATTGGGATACCATATGTCTCTACAGAATTCAGACACACATTTTCGTTAGTGTTATTTTGGTGGCAGCTTCTCTTCTATGCCTTTGTTTTTCCTGAGTGAAGAGCACTATGTTGTAGTTCTGCCTCTGTCAGTCAGACTGGACTTAGCAGTTGCTGGTAAGAGGCCTTTGAACTTCTCTGTCTCTCCCTTAATTCCTGTCTCCCACTTTCCCCATCATTACGCTGGGATGCAGCACAGCCTGCACCACTGACCTCTGGGCTCTTTGTCACAGGAGGGAAGACTGTAGTTTCCCTCAGGTAATTTTGGGGTAATGCCCCCATGACTGGGGTATAGCAAGGGCATAAAAGACTGTGACAGTCAATAAGGAGAGCAAAATACAGCTTCACAAAAATATGCTCAACCAAGAGGCAATTCATTTAGAAAACCATCTTAATTGATTTGGAGTAATTTGGGGTGAGCTGCTTCACATGGCATATGTTTTCTGGGAAATGGGCCAGCTCAGTAATAACAGGCCACCAGAAAATTGGCACTACACATGTGGATGCAAGGGGCTTGAAGGAATGAGACATTAATAAAGGCTGATACTATCTGAATAACCTCAAGGGGGCCCAGTTCAGACACCTTCTAGTTTCCAGGAGTACTGACAGTTCTGCTGCCATGACCAGGTACTGTACTGGTGATCAAACTTTGAGGTCTACTTAAACTAGCTTCTTCTTTGAGGCCATAACTTCAGCTGGTACAATCTAGAGTTGCGCCATTTAGGTGACTGTGGCTGGTTTGGGTCAGATCAGGTAACAATACACCTTTTTAGGCAGAGATACAGTTCTGGCCAGGTAGGCGTAGAGAAGTGCAAGTGTGATTAAGTTAGGTGCAATTGTATTAATAGGGTACAGTTCTATTTTATGATATCTGGTGATGTCATTACCAGATAGGGCATCATCCTTTTGTTGGCAGATCCAACCCAGTCCTGTTCCCATAGTCATACAGCATCATCCCTAAAACGCACTTAGAATTGAGGAGACCATCTCCCCAGAGGAGGGAGCATGTGTGCTGGGTATCTGTTACCTGATATTCTCCCTCCTTACCCAGCTGGGTCCTCATCCAGCAGGAGAGAGAAAACATACCATGTCATGGCCAGTTCGATGAGGAGGTAGATACTCCTCCTTTTTGGTGGAGAAGCTGGTGTTCAGCAAAATGTCCTAGTCCATGCCCAGAAGGAAAGGTTGGAATAAAGAGTGGCTGTCCATTTGTAACAGCTAACTGAACAAGGTTTTCATTCCTTCCACACCTCTGGTTTGGCTGTTGCCTCCTCCACTCTTCAGGCAACTTTTTCTGATCAATATGCAGCTGTGGAGGGTGCCCTTCAGCACCTGAAACAAGAGTGAGACTTCCCCCAAGAGGAAGGAGAGGCCAGACAAAGCTCCCTGCTATTCCATTGCTCATTTCCTGTTTTCATATATTTCCCCAATTCCAACAAAACACAGAGGAGTCTGTTTCATAATGTCTGAGAATAAGAAGCAGCAGAGCGCTGGGATTTCTTAGTTTTAATTCAAAATACCATGTCTTCTAATCATCTCAGAGCAACAGACATGAAAGCTCCTTCCAGAGACATGTCACAAAAGGTCACACGTTTTCCTTTGAATGATGAGCAGTACTTTTAAAGGAGCTTAAGATAAACTTCAGGCCTATGGCCCATATGATCTGTTGACTGCAGCCCTTAGCTAAGCAGGAGCAGTGGTCCTGTCGTTAGAGCTCAGACTGAAATTCAGAAAATCTTGCATGCACTTCCCTGATGTGCTATAGAGCCTGTGTGTGTTTTCAGGCAAGGCATTTTATCTTCCTTGGCCTCAATTCATAATCTTAAAAAAAAAAAAAAAAAAGGGCACAATACAACACAGTTCTTAAAACTATTTTCCTTGAAAATGAATCCACAAATAATCCTCAAAAATCAGAGGCAGAGAGCAGGCGATAGCACAACAGCTGGGGAATAGGAGACAGGTTATGGAAGACTGAAGGCAGATAACTTTCCTGTTGTGTAACTTATATATGAACATATTGTGCACTGATGCTGAATTACAAGTTGTGTATTTATTACAGAGACCCTCTGCGTCATAAATACAGGTACATGGTAATAACTGGGGGTTCCTTTTCTATTTTCTGTTTGTCTACATTGGGCTATAAATTCTTCAAGGACCAATGCCTTTTCTTAGTGTGTGCACTGCCTACTACTGTAATGGGTCCCACTCTCAGCCAAAGCCTGCATGTGTTAAGGATGTACTTAGCATGTAGGTCGGATCCTACAAGGTTGCTGGTGCTTGCTACGATGATTAGAGCTGAGGCAACCATGGAATACAGAACTCAAAGGCAGTCCTGCTGGAAAAATTAAGTCTTTCAGGCCCTGTGGTTGAAAGGAAAATCTTTTTCTCAGAGTTCAGGCCCATTAGTCCCTGGTCCTAAGCTACAACACAGCTAGAAAAGCTTGAGCTGGTTTAGCTTCGTAAGCTGCAGTGCAGACCTGACTCCATAAGTGAGATGGGACTCATCCTGAGCTCAGGATGCACGGGGTTGTACGAACTGACTCCAGCAGCTCTTCTCCAGCAGCACGTGTCTCTGTGCTCCCAATAAAGGGAACCCATGGCTATAATACCTGGCAGCACTGAGAGGTGTCTGGCTAATCATGTTGCTGGAATCTGATGGTATCTTCCATGTGTACAGAAAGAACTGACTTTTAGCTCTGGGAGCATGTGCAGGGCTTTCTGCTTCTGCACAACAACCATGGAAGTTTGCTGTTAGCTCTTGGCTAGGGAGGTTTTGATGTATCACTCACCTTGCTTGTGCTTTTCTAGTACAGAAGTTTGCCCTCAGCAGAGCCTGACAAGCACTCAACCAGGAGCAACACCTGAACTTTGGACTGAAGACTGCAAGTGTTGCCAACGTTCTCTTGCATGTGATGTGAAGGGCAGAGAATGATTCTAGAGTTGAAAGTAAGGCCTTTTCTTGTGGCATCATGTTATATCCCTAAGCAGTATGGTTCATCCTCTTCTTTTAAGGAGATCTAGCATCTCTTCACATTTATGGAAATAGTTTTTGAGCTATAGGGTGTTTTTTAAAATTGTAATATCTGCAAAATAGAAAGTATAACTGTTGTTAGCAGATGCATCCGTGCAGAAATTGAGATTCTCCTTATTGTGTTTTTCATTGCTGTACATGAGTGTTTTTAAACAACTTTCTGTTGCTCTGTAATGTTGTCTCCAGATCTGTGAATCCATTTTCAAATGTGTGAATTGAAAGTGGATCAGGAATATAAAGAAAAGTGTCTGACCAGGTGGGCAGAAGTGCTGGTCTCTATATAATTGGGTTTTCTTTAGGACTTTCCATACTATGTGTGACTCATTTGGCATAAGGTCTAAATTGTGTTGAAGTTCCTGAAATCCTATGTTACAGAAGGCTGCAGCCCATGTGGTCAGATGGGTCAGTAACCTTTGGTTTTCAGTCACTTTCTTTAATCTTTATTAAGGTATTTATATAACACAGCATAGTATTTTAAGGAAGCTATTACGCACTGCTGAGTAATGAACTTCTTTTCTGAAAGTTCCCCAAGTTTACATGCCAGCTCTAAAAAAGAGGCAAGTTCGCTAGGTAAATTAGGTAATAAAACACTAGTTTTTAAAATTGTTCCAATGGGTGTTTGGTGCTAATGGCTTTGCTATGACCCATAAAGTCCATAATCTTAAGGTCAAAACACTGGTTTTGACTTGTTCTGTCTTCATAAAAGTATTGCCATCAGTGTTGTCTTTTGTTGGAGAAACCATGGCACTGTGAATAACTGGTGCAGCCTGGTACTTATGTAGTCTCCAGCAAGTCAAGTACAGCTTTTAGCCCATAAATCATTTCCTGAGATTGGTCAGTTTAGGAAAAAGCATTGTTATTTTAAGGCGTTTTGATACAATCAGAAGCATGTGGTGCTGAGAGAGGATAATAATTTTCTTTACCAGGATTTAGTTTCAAGAGGGTAGAAATCTGTATTTGCCCTGGTTTTCTTCTTGGCTTGCTACTTGCTAAGTGTTTTTAGATGCACCATACAGTTCTTTTTGAGGGAGGAAATAAGGCATCTGATGCTTTCTACTGTGTTGCACCATGGTTTCTCATCTCCTTAGCACCGCCTGCTTGCTTAATCATAAGCCAATTAAAGTATAATAAGAGAACACACTTTTGAACTGCTTATAAATAAGGGGAATTATCACAGAAAGGGTGATAGAAAATTGAGAGGAGGAACTGTGAGCATTTTGGCCAGCGGTATAATCTGTGCCTCCTGCAGTGCTGACTATTGATGTTCATGGTGAGTTTGTCTCATTTTGTCTGGTCGCCGACACCAGGATTTTCAGAGGAGGGAAGGGGATATACTGTGGGGAACTGAGAGAGCACCAGGATCCTTTGGTCTTCCACCAGTTTCTGTTTCACTGCTTCGTCTTGCACTAGTCTCATGTCACAATGTTATCAGCTGTTAATTAGTTCTCTGTTGGGAAATGTCAATATGAAACAGGATCTGAGGCAGGTCTTGCTGATCCACGTGGCAGAGACCCCCACCTTCCCTGGGGCAGCTGTGGTGAGGTGCAGGGCTTCACCCTGGAAGTGGTGAAGCCCCAACAGATCAGTGGTTACAGCCCTTCTCAAACTTATTGTTGGAACCAAGGCCTTTCATGTTAACCTGATGTCAGCTGCTTCTCTAAACCTCCATAGTTTGCAAAACGTTGCCTTTGGATTTGCAGATTCCTTGTCTTAAAAGCCAAGTCCTCTGTCAGGTTAATGGTGAGGTGGTGGGCAGTGATGATTACTACTTCATCTGGTGATGCCTCTGCGTTACCCACAGTGGCTAGGAAGCGCAGGCTTTAGCACTCAGTATTGACCACCTGAGCTTTGCGAAGCAGTAAATGATGACAAATCTTCTGCAGCTAGAGGCAGTCGCTGTCACAGGCTCATCTTAGCTGAGCAGATGGCTGTAAAAGAGGAGGTGGTACTGATTTCTATAGGATTTCTAGACCCTCGAGCCCCAGGAAGTTTTCCCAAAATGCAGGAACCTCCAGCTTCTGGCTTCTAACAAAAGTAGTTACAAGTTAGCATTATTTTTTAATTCTGTGAAAAAAAGGTGCAACAGTTCCCCCTGAAACCACAATATAGTGGTCTTCCACTTCTGGCAGCTTCTGGTTATTTTAAACTTTGTGAAAGATGTAGGATATTTTATTAAACAAAGTTATCTGAAATGAGTGCTCTAAAAGGAAAACACTCCTGTTTTTACTAAACCTCTAAACTTTAATAAGGACACACAAGTGTGTATTCTTTATGGGTACGCTGGCTTCGGCTTGACCTCAGCTGGCCATCTGGATCCCTATTTCTTAATAACAATATACTGTGCTGAATTTGGCTTTTATGACTTATAGGTTAAGCTATTAAATACAAAGCATTTGGTTTCACAGGAACTACATAATTTTCAAATAAACAAATGGCTAGAGTATATACATTGTGGGAGAGAGTCCTCACAGCAAACTTCTCCCAAATGAAAGCCAGTCAGTTTTTCCTGTCTTATCTTTGGAGAAAGTAACAAAGGACTTGTTTCCCAGAGTTAGGGTTGGAGTTGATGTTGAAGCTAGAAAGTTGAGCTAAATGGAGTTTTTCTAATCAAACACTTTATTTTTTTTAATCAGAAAAAAACCTATTCATAAAATGAAAACTGTTCTTGAGAAAGGATTGGTTTCAAAATCTTCCCATACCTGAAAAATGCCACCCCCTTTTTCTAATTTTAAAATGCCTTTTTTTAGACATCTTGAAAATGGGAGAAAAAAGTCATTCAGTTTGGAATAGCTCAAATTTCTGAAGGAAAACTCAGCTCAAAGAAAAACCAAGTAAAACAGTTGAAACATTTCAGTTGACCTACTGTGAAATATGCAGTGATGAGTTTTTGTTTTGGTTTTTTTTTTAATACCTTGAGCTTGGATTGAGAAAACATTTCAGAAACCTTGTGGGACCTGGCAAGGTGATCTCTGCCAGCTCTGGGCATTAGTGAGCCAGTGCAGCACCACACCAAGCACTCCTGATCTAGTGCAGCCCAGTAAGGAAACACTAACTCAGGTTTCAAAAGCAGCATGACTGCTTTGCCTGGCACCTCAGCCCAGCTGAAAATCTTGATGTTTCAGCAAGGCTTAGTGGCTCAGGGTGTGGGGTACTGAATCAGCCCGGGTTTCTGCTGCTGCTGGAGCTGAGAAGGGTCCCTGTAGTGTGAGGGGACCACTCCAATAGCTGCCCATTTACCAGCATATGGAGAAGGCCAGTCCACAGTTTCTTTAGAAGCAAAAGAATCAGCAGCTTAAAATAAAAAAAATAAAAAAATAAAAAAAAAAAAAGGAGAGAGAGGAGGAAAAAAACCTTACTGGTCAAGTGGGTAGCAGCAATACTTGTTGTCATGAGCTTTATGTATGGGCACATTGTTTTGTTCCAACCCTGCAGCCTGCATCCTGAGCAGAAAGAGCCCTGAAAATAAAGTAGGATTTCTTGCAAGAGCAGACAGGCAGAATGGATTAATGACAGGAAGCACTTGCAAGTGCCCATGAATCCCAAGCACAGCTGGGAAGTCCGATGGCTGCTCCCATCTGTGAGGCGGGCCCTTTGTGCCCGCTTGTTATAGAGATGGTAATGTTGATGCTGATTAGCACTGAACCTGGCTGGGGATGTGGGTAATTGGCAGGAGGCCGTGTGGGACTGTGTCCCCCAGAGCCTATGGAGGGTAAATGAGCTGGGGAATGGGTGCTCCTGGGCCCCGGGGGAATGGAGGATTCAGAGGATTCTGCTGCAAGTTGGGCTCCAGAGTTTTTATGAACTGTATAAATGGAGGGTGACAGACTTGCTGAGTATAATGGTCTAAACTCTGTGACTAGAAATTGTTTACACATCTGTTTTGGAGAGGTGATTTGAGCTTGGCCTTGACAGCCTCTCAGAAAGCACCCACAGTCTGTTTTCGAGCCTCTGTCCTAGCTTGAAATTCTGTTTTATGACAGCCCTCTGCCCAATCCCGACACTATATTTACAGATTTGTTACTCGCATGCAGTGAGACAGCTGTGCCTGAATTCTTATCAGCTCAACCCACCTGTACTCTACTGCAAACAGGCAAGGGCTTTCAGGTAACCAGGAGAGCGGGAGAAGAGGTTTTGCCAATATATTCTTAATTTCTTTATTAGGTACAAAGGTAAGAGCTTTTGGGTTTGGGGAATCCAGGAGCTGAGGCTCCTAGGGACTGGAAAACTATCATACTTCAGTCTCTTCAGACAATTTTCCTACTGTCACACCTCTGGGGACCATGTGACTGGCATTTGTGGGACCCATGTCCCATAAGCATCACTGATCTTTTAATGAAATTGGCGTTTCTTACCAAATGCCTGATGTTAGGCAAGTGTCATTTAAGTTTGCTACTCTTAAGAGTTTAGCAAGGAGGAGGGAAAAGAGAGGTGGACAGTGGAATGAGGGGAAAACAGGAGAAGGGGGAAAGGCTGGATGTGGGTGTGCTGGCGCCAACCACCTCGTGTTCTGGGGGGTGAATATGCAACTGCTGGCAAGTCCTGTTTCACAGTGGAAACATCTCTTCCTGGCTGGTTGTGGTATCATATTCTCTCTGGCATGGAGCATTGCTCATTTACTTAAGTCATCAATAGGTCGCTATTTTTTCCACAAAGCAGGAACCAGATGCATGCTAAGAGGAATTTTATGGCAGGTGTGGTTGCTTCAGCAGTCCCCAGCCTGGGAGACACAGTCCACTTTTATGAGCATTGACACTGGTCAAGCAGAAAATAAAGTTCAGATTTGGGGATACATGTTGTTTGAGTGAGGAGGAGCTGAATTTTTTCAAAGGTTGTTACTTCTTACTGAGTTATAGGAAGGCATGCATATATGCAAGTCTGTCTCCTTTCACTACAAGTGTCTTCATGGAGCATGCAGTCCCTAGTGGTGGTGTCTGGCTGTTTGTGTAGTGGTTCTCCCACGCACAGCCTTCCTGACTGACAGACAAAACCTGGCCATGCTCAGTGTCGTGACTTTAGATGTTCCTCACATGATGTCTGCTCCACCAGTCCGTCCATGGTGGTCTCCCCCACTGGAGGGGCAGCAAGACAGACCATGTTGTGGGGCTCCCAAGTGTCTCAGGTCACAGCTCTGCATGTTAGATTGACCTACTGACACAGGAAGTGTGAGCTGAGATTCAAGAGGAATGACAAAGCCAAACAGCCAAAGCACATGCAGCTATTTTCCCCATCACTCGGGCTACCAGGCAGGGCACCTCCTGCATCAGAGTCAAGCAGTTGGCCTGGGACAACTGTGTCTTAACCATGACAGCTGCCTTGGTTAGACTATGTCTCTCTAGAGCGGGGAGATGGTGATGATTCTGTCCTCAAGGGCTGCTGTCATCCCCTGTCCTCTCCTAAGCCACCTCTCACTGCGTGTTCTTGCTGCAGGCCCTGGTGAGGTGTCGATTATGGTCTCTGGTTCCTCTGGTAAGCTCGTACCCTGGGACAGAAGGGAGGCTGGCACTCACCAGCGTTGAAGTCCGCTCTGTAGATATCTTTCTGTGAAATCATCTGACACCTCAGAGGCTTCCCCAAAACCTCTGAAGCTGAATGAGGGAGTTGTTTGCTGGTCTGTCCTGCTTAGCAGCTCCTGAGCTGGTGTGATGTGGCCTAATTAGGCTGATAACAGTTTGTAGACGCTGTCCCTGGGATTTCTGGCTGGGATGTGTAGGGGGTGGCAGCGGGCATGTCTCAGGACTCTGTAGGTACAGACCTTCAGGCAGGCCTGGAGGAAATGATGGCAGGGGATGTCCAGAAAATCCCCAGCAAAGCAAGCAAAAAGCTTCCAACTGTCAACTAGCAAAAATCTTCCAATTGTCAACTACCGAAAGACTTTGCTTTACTTAATTCCCCTTCACCCTGTGACAGGTGACTTGTGCATTCCAGGTTGCTAATGGAGATAAGCAGTTTAAAGGTGATTTAAAAGATAAAAGGTTTAAAGCCTCTGGGAGCTTTTGCCCTGCAGTTGTATTGTGCGTGCATGGAAGTGCATGTACTACTGGAATGTGTCAATATGATCATGAGGGAAGCAATGTGGTTCGTTCCAATATAGCGCCAGTAAAATTTCCATAATTGCCATGGGATGTGGTCAGTACTGCCACACCACTGCTTGGCTGGGCTACTCTAAACTGGAAAGAAGGAAGAAGCAGAAATCCAAAGTATGGTACTAAAATTTCTGCAAAAAAAGGCTGGAAATGCCTGCTAACCTGTACTGCATCCCCTGTCACATTTGCTCCCAGGTGGAGATCTTCAGGCAATGTTTTTATGCCATTTGTATTTATCTTGGGCATCTCTGGTGGCACATATGCAGCAACACTGGAGCCATGCCTTCAAGGATGTGTTTTAGCCAATGTCTTCTGTGTCCCTTCCTTGTTTAATCTGGTGCTTTGGGCCTTATTATCTCAAATATATCCATCTCAGTATAAAACTACAGCTTAGACTCAGTTACCATGGGTACCACACAATTTGCACAGCCTGCTCTCTACTCCTCAAAGTTAACTTTGGAGCATTTAAAATTAGAGATAACATACAGCCAGCTGATTACAGAAGCCTGTGGACTAGCCATAGGCTAATGTGGCTTCCCCATACATCCCCAGAGCAGCCCTGAACCCTAAGTCATTGCCCTTCTTGTGGCTTCATGTAGTTTGTGTAACAGGCATGCTGGGAAAAGGCTGCATTTGGTTACTGCAGGATTATGGAGATACACACCATGTTACATCAGGGGTAATGCTGGGAATATGTGTTCAACCTTAATATTAGAGGCAGGAGCTGAGAGAGCTTGGTTTCCTCCCTGTCTCGGGCAGTAACCCACTCTGTTACCCACAAGAAGTCTCTCAGTCTACAAAGCTGTAAAATAATATTTTATTACTTCTTCATCAGAATCATCTTCTGAAGTTTAATTGACACCCTTAAATTGTGTAATATCACACTGACAAGAAAAGTAAACCCAACCCAAGCCAAAAGAAAGTGATACATTTTTATTGTGTCTTACATTGCATTTCCATCACACCTCTGAAATACCAAGTTGACTCTTGGGTATGTGATGTACTGAGGAAGTTTTCTGTCTGCCTAGTCCATCACAGGAAAATCTGCAGGATGAACAGAACTGGTGTGTTAGAAAAGGATCCTCAAGCAAGAGGATGGAGCCAAGCCAACACAGCAGCTCTTGCTTTCTAACCCCCTCTCTTATGTCCGTATTCATTTCTCAGCTGCAGAAAGCCCCCTTCCTGCCCCTTAAGACCCCCAGTAACTGTGAAAGACTCCTCTGCTGTCCTTTGGAAGGCAGATGTTGCAGCTGCCTTGTCTGTTCACCTCCACCCCACACATGGGCTGTATCTGTATTACAGTCCTGGATGCTGTAGGGAAAGGAAACCCACCTTTAACTTTGGACAAGGGAGCCTGGAAACCAGAGCAGCATAGAGCTTAGCATAGAGTAATGTACTGCTGCTTTTCCTCTGGGGTGAGTCTTCTACTGCCTCGGTAGGACAAGACTCAACACTGGCAACTGAGAAAATGCCGTTATTGCTGCTGGGTTGAAGTGTGTCCTTGGAGTAGCAGCACAGGCAGCATGGACCTGTGGCTGGTTCATGGTGTGTGCTCACACCACGCTCATCCAGATGTGCGGGGTCCTGCCTGCTCTGGGTGCTCTGGGCAGCACATTTTCAGCTTCCCTAAATCCATGCTTAGCAAAGCTGGAAGTGGCTCTGCCCAGCTGTCAGTCTTATTGCGATGCTTTCTCCTAATACTTTGTCCTGACACTTTGTCCCAGCTCCTCAGGCCCTCTTCTTCCCTCATCTCCTCCCTCCCCTTTTCTTCCCTCCAATTTACCGTGATGTCTGAGGAAAGGACTGCTATACTGTTGGTTTGCAACAGCTTGGCTGTCAAGGCTTTTGTAAGGAGATGAAAGGCAATGGCTCATTTTCTCTGTTGATGGTGTCTGTCACTCATGACAGTCAGAAAGCTCTCTGCAATCTTGGCACATCCTGGCTTTATTCGCTGCAAGAGCTCTGCTTGGGAATGGTCTCATTTCAACACACACTTTTGGCTTTGCATCCATGAGCTTACTGAAGGCTATGGCTTGTTTTAGAAAGTGCTGTTAGTCCAAAGACAGATTAAATGCAGTGTCGAATAAGATGCATGTAGTACAGTAGCCTTACTCTGAAGTAGGGTTTGGGTTTTTTTTCTGTTCATTTAAAAAGAAAAAGAAAAAAAAAAAAAAAGGAAGAAATCACAATCACTTCCTACAAACTTAGTAGTAGTGTTTGGCAAGGTCTTGACCCCGAGAGGTAGGGGGAATGTTAAGTAATGTCCCAAATGGAAAAGTCTCCAGCTTCCAATGGGAGCTCTGTGTGTGTGGTGATAGACCGAAGTGTGGAAACATGTCTTTTGATGTATGATACTGAGGTGAGGACAGTGTGCCCCTAATAGGTGGAAGATTTCTCAGTCCCATATCTTAAGTAAATACTTTCTCTTGGCTACCAACTTGTAGGGTTGCTGGTTTCTGTTTCACTAAAGACTGTAGTGGACAGTCCTTGTCCAGAAAGGAGTCTCTAGCAAGCTTTTCCTCTCCAGCATGTGAAGATACGGTTTGTGTCCATACAATTGTTTAATGGGCATCTGAAATAGCTGCGGCTTCTTAAAACAAATGGCAAAACCTGTGGTACGTTGCTATGCCAGCACTCTCATTTAGCAGTTGGAGTCTTATAATTGCCCTTCTCCTGGAGGCCAGATTCTTCTGTGGAGGAAGCCAGCCAGAGCTGCAGCCAAAGAGGAACTCTAGAGGAACTCAAAGTGACCTGAGCTCTTTCTGCTTTGCTGATGAACTGAGAAAAAAATAGGCCAGCAATTCATTTTACAAGTCTCTTAAGCTATCATAAGAATTTATAGGAACTCATTGTACAATAAATTATAGATAAAAAATAGGAGGTGGCACATCTTTCAAGCAGTATGGATTAAAATTCATCCTGACAAGACCAGGAAAACAGCCCCCAGACCTATCTTCACCAAGCAACTACAAAAGAAATAAGTTGTGGTTAAGAGAATTGGAGTGTTAATGACAGGTCTATGCCAGTAAATGTTAAAATGCCTCAGCAGTAATTGTTATCAGAATAATTTCTTTCCCAGCTAGTTATAAAATCACATACACTATTAGAGCCACCATTTGTGAAACCCAGACACCATATATTTTCATCAAATGTAGCAATTGTCTCCATCATTCCTGAAACAAACCCCCTTGGGGTCCCAGCTGGGCCACTGTATGCAAGCTGTGAAAATACTGATATACTCATTTTATCCTTTGCTTTCCTTGTCCTTCTCTGTTTCCTTTCTTTATTCCTTACTTACTGGCAACCACTAATGTAGCGAAGTTACTTCTGTGCCAAGAGGATGAGGAAACTGTTTCCTCCCAAGCCAACTATGCTGACACTGCTAACCTTGATCTCCATAAATGATTGAAGTGTCTCCTGTCTGAAGTGTATTTCAGGCTCCAGTTACCCAAGATTCTCAGATGCTGAGAGCTTTTCATCTTCCCCATCTCCTCGCAGTCATAACCCAGCTCGACTCTTGTCTCCTCTACCTTCACAGCCATGAACTGCTCAGACCAGCAGTAGCAGCCCCAAGATGCCTTTCCCCATGAATAGACTTTTCTCAACTTGTAGGGTTTTTAAAATTTCTTTTAACCTACTGAAAAATTTGATGTGGATATTATAGCAAAAAGGAGATTTTTGTAGTCACTGGACAAGCACTGGGAATAAAAGAGTGTTGAGAGTAACCCGGTCATTTTAACAAAGAAGCAGTTTAATAGCGTTTAGAAAAAATAAATTTGTTATGGCAAGATCAGCATTGCTTGTTTTTGCAGCTTCAAAACTTTTTCTAGATCAGCTGGGTTGAAAGGGAACATTTCCTAACAGTACTGCTAAGCCAGCTTTTGGGGGTAGACATGTTCTAGGAGCACGGGGAGTACTGAGTTATATGCTGCTTAAAACCCATTCAGACTGATGGTGAAAATTTCAGTATGGGTTTTTCTCAGTCAGGGTGGCACTGGACTCTTGATTCTCAAGTTGAGGCAACATCCTACTGCAGTCCTTTTTCAATTTCTGGGCCATGTCTACAGCCAGGGTACACCAGCACAACCTGGGCTCTGGATTGCCTCCTTTAACTGCAGTGCTTTAAAGACATTCGCCATCCAGATCAGCACCAGCTGAAATTCAGATATATTTGACCTTCATTCTATAGCACTTTGGAAACTGAATAATAAATGTGAAGTGAATTCTGCCCTCCAGATATCAGATTATTTTTCTTTGCATCCTTTGAAAAATGTTTGTTATCTTATTTTAAGCCTCTGCTGCTGAGGGGAAAGCGGGGGGGAGGGCGGGGGGGGCGTGTGTGTGTGGAAAGTAGGAAGGAGGACAGTGTACTCTAAAAGGAAAAAGCTATGTGGAAAGCTTTGGTGCTAATGGATCGGATCTGTTAGCAGACTAACGTGTATAATGCGTTGTTGGACAAAACATTAAATGCTTAAAAGTAGTTTGTGACAACTTAGGTTTTTATCATTGCTTGCACACTGCTCTGGGGGAATATGTAGCAAAAGACAAGCTCCCAGACTGAAGAGTTTATAGTCTTAAATGTGCAATTCTGCAGGCAGCTTGGTTAAGCTAATAGATCTCTGCAAGGCCGAGTCAGGGCCTCGCAGGGATGGGCTGACCCCTCCGGATAACAGCACAACTCCTTTCTGAGGGGAGGAAGTGGAACAGCTTAGGAAAAGTATGCACTTAGTCCTTGTAATTTTCATCACAGATAACTGTGCAGAACAGGTGTGGTGTGGGACAGGTCATACAGGAGTCTTTGGAAAATCCCCCCAAAATGAAAGGGAAACAGCTCCTGTAAAAGACAGATACTTTTTTTTTTTAATTGAATAAAATGTATAAATCTGTCAAGCTGGTTGTTTTTGCAAGTTTAATAAGAGGAGAAGCAGAAGTAGGTGCATGTTAGTGAAGAATACTTACAAATATGCAGAAGAGAGACCCATAGTCCTCTGTTGTGTGTGTGTGTATGTATATGCACATAGGTTTTTTTCTATCAGTTTTTATAGGTAGATGTCAAAGTGTTTAACAAGAACAAAATGCAATCCCTAGTATATACAATAGGGGAAGTAGGATGCAGTCGGTGACATGGTCTACCCACAGGCGGATGGCAGAGCCAGAATAAATGGGTATCCTTATCCATTTTATGCTAGGTCACAGTGCATCTAGCTGAGAGCTGTCTGGACCTGTGTTAGTCTGCATCAACAGAAAACCTGTACGATGTACTTAAGTGAAAGTAAATGTATGCTAAATGCACTTACCAGTCTCTATTTGTGAGCAGGACTTCAGTAAGGTTTCCTCATTGTGATAAGCTTGCATGATCTGATGAATGTTTCTGTATCCAAGATTGAAGCGTCTCCTAATGGCAGCTTCCCATTGGGAGTGAAAAATAGCTCATCTGTTTTGTGCCCTGTCCCTTGGGAAAGGTGATGCTTAGAGCAGCTAAGGCGCCGTTCCCTGCCATCCTGGCTCCACGGCATTGACAAGCCAGCATGTCCCTTCATCAAAGTACAAAGCTTTTCTAAAGACTGTGCCAATTTCAATGAATTCCTTATTGGGACAGGTTCTTTAGGGATTTCTCTCTGAAGCCAGATGGTCAAGGAGAAAAGGAAACAAAAAGAAACCCTTTCTAACACGTTCTGCACTGTGATTATTAGAAGATGCTCACAGGGAGTGGAAAACCCCATTCATGTATGTGGTGCCCGGTTCTGACCAGGCACTTAAATGTTAACTTTTTGCTTTCTAGATAACTGCACTGATTGTGGAGCTGTTGGCTCCTCTGTGTGGGTGGGTCTCTCTTCTGTTTTCTAGGGGAAGAATCTTTGAAACATCTCATTTTTTCCCAGTCAGCAAGAGGTGGAAATGCTGATTACAGCCTGTCTCCAGCAAATTCCTGGGGCAGCAAAACTGCTTTCAACTTCTGGCATCTGTATTTTGGTTGTCTGGTATTTTTTGTATTCTGCTGCCAGCTAAAATCACATTTATTGCAGCAGACCTTTAGCAGAGAGGTGATTGAGGTTTCAGTTCAGACTATTAGAGTGCATGTTCAATGGTGTAGAGTAGACAATGTGAAAGTAAAATGCAAAAATTTTTTGGCAAAAATGCCATCTGATCATCTGGCATACATGTTGCAGGTGTGTCCATCCTTCTGTTAATGTCCCTGTTGAATGCCCCTGCCTTCTGCATTTACCTTTCCCAAGAGGCGTGCATCCACCTCCTCTGCTTCTGGCTACGTGGCATTATTTTGCATTGGTGACACATCAGAGGGCTGTTGGGACGCCGAGTGCTGAACACTCAGCTGTTGAGAACATCGATCTTTCTGCTGAGCCAGAGCAAATTTAATTAGCTGATTTTAACATTCCTCTTCATCCTGTGGGTGGGTAGAATTGATGCTGGCTGGAGCCTCATTTCCACAGCTCATTTAGTGTAACTTATTATTGCATGTAAGTGAATGGTACACACTGCTGACAGCCTCTGCAGTAAGGTGTAGCAGTTACTTTCTATTTATTTGCTGTCAGAACCATCTGAAACCTTCCCCCTTCAAGGCAGCAAAATCTTTCAGTTCTTGTTGGATGTTAACTGGGCAAACTGGTAGAAAGCTGTAGTTAGCACAGCCCCATGCCAGTGACATGGTGCAGGCAGGGAGACTAATTCAGTGTCAAAGAATGGGAGTTCAGGCTTGGAAATGGGAAAAGCCTGGACTGCTCTACAGCTTAAAGTTAGTCCCCTTTATGTCTATGCATTATGATTCTCTCTAATTGCATACTTGCATCCTATTTTTTATCATTACCTTAATACTATGCTTCTTTTAAACTTTGTTTTAGTCATGTATTTCTCACTAAGCTAGTTCCTGGAAATGCCTGGCCTGTTCTTGCTGAAGCTTTGAAACAACTCCCAAACAAAAGCATTAGCTTGAGTCAGATATCATACATGGGGAATTAATTTCTGAACAATTAAAAACAGTAGTCATGAGCATCTGAGAGGTCAGAAACTGTGCAGCCTTAAATATAGGTGATCGTACCAGTTGTCCCCATAATACTTAGGGGATTCTCAAAGACACATGTGGCAAGGAGGCCCCTTTCTCCCTCATTGCAGCCACTTCGGTGTCTGTCTGCTACTTGTATCTGTAATGTTTTCCCTGGTGGGCTCTGATCAAAGACTTTCAATAAGGAGAGAGTCTGCGTAGCAGGACATGCAGAAGAGGTTATTCCAACAGGCTAACTGCATTTGGTGTCCAAGCATTTCTTACTGAGTAAAGAGGGTCACAAAAGGGGTAGTAGTGTCTGTGGTAACCTTTGCTATTTATCCCAGATAAACTGGAGAAGACTTAAGACCCTCCACTATACAAGTAAGGCAAGAAAAACAGTATTAAGAAGCAATTGGAGTAGTTCCCTGGATTGGTATCTTTAGCTGCTCTGAAATGCCATACTGGGAAGTCAGTGGGGGGGCTCTTGCTCTTCTTCCATTACTTTCTGGGCATCTTTGCAACCACTTTCCTTGTTCCTGCTTGAGATCCGCCCACATCAGAGACTGCATACAGCAGCCCTGCCAGGTCTCCCAGTGGGGGGAGTCTGGCTCGACTGTGCTGTGCTCTATTTGCCTTCCCTGATGGGTGGCTTTTTGGAGCCATTGCCAGCTTTTCTTAGGGCAGGCCTAGGGATTAAGCAGCTCCTTGGTGGTCTCAAAGCAGGCTGGACATAACAGGGGATCTGAATTAATGTGCCTCAAGTTAGCCTTGGGAAATAAAGCTGAGAGAAAAAGGCTTGGACGTAAGTGTGCACATACGCAGCATCTTGTAGTCCTTATAGTGTTGACTTTATGCTAAATTCACTGAATAGAGACTAAATAGAGTGTGTATTTCTCTATTTCTTTATAGGAACAGAGAGTTTCCCTTGTTTAACAACAGACACAGCATCCTATCATCTGCTTAAACAGGTATGACCTTTTTACTTGTTAGCATAGTTTCACAAGGAGACTCCTTGTCTCTGACCAAGGAGGCTTGAGACAGGAGCACAAAGAAAACTCCTCTAGCTCCTGGAACACTTTATTTTTCTTGGATTAGTTCCCACTTCTGTAATCCTTCTTGGTTTTTATTTTAAAAGCATCCTGTGTCTGATGGGGGCCACCGTACCCACTGTCAAAGCAGCTGTCTTCCTGCTTTTGGCTTAGCAAGAGCCTGCTTACAGCTCTGGGTGGAAAGGGCTTAGGATGGTGTTGATAGAAAGGCAGAGCATCTGAGAGAGGTGACAGTGTTGCTGCATGCTGCTCTGGTTTCTCATGTCCTGCCAGTGCAGTGAGTTGTACCACAGAAAAGATGAAACAGTTTGGCAGAGTAAGGATAAGCATAATACTGCCTCATCTCAGAATCAAAAACAATCGGGTTAGATCAAAGAAATGCACTTTTTCTCCTCTTCGGGAAAGAGAAAACTTTCAGGAACCCCTGTCTCAGAAGACTAAAAACATGTGTTAGAGAGAACCTGTGCTGCTTCTGTCATGTAGATGAGCAGATACTTGTTTTGCCAGTATTTCTGTATGCATATGTATTCATTTCAGTTTGATTTGCAAGTGAACACAGTTTCTGTTCTCACAAGTGTGAGTTTGAAATGCTAAAGATGGACAACTGAACTTCAGCAAATGGAAATGGAGTTTGATTGAAAGACTACATATGAAGTGTAAGGAGGAAATGCAGAAGGGCAGAGTGAGTAGGGTGGCAAAGTGCCCAGGTTTCTGCTGTTGTAACTTTGCTTGGGCAGGGCAGGGTGAAATACTGCCATTCTTTTTGGGTAAAGTGCTGTGTTCACTCTGGCCATACAATACAAGCAAAACAAGAGGGTTTCAGTGAGCTCAGGCAATGCTTGTAGAAGCTCATGGAGAGTGAGAAGTAAGGCATAATGGAATAGTGGTCCCCTTCCCAGGATCTCCTCTTAGCTCAGCAAGCTAGAGGAGGTTCAGAGTCTGCATCCTTTGAGGAACAGCATGAACACACACATGCAAAGAGGTTTTATTCAGCTGGTAAAAGTTACCTCCTCTGTGTTGTCATTAATAAAAAAGGTGCTGGTTTATGCCAGTTTAGGACATGTTCCTTCTGTGAGATTATACTTAAGGAGTGAGAAAAATCAATCTTCCCTATTCTCCTCAAGTAGTCTGTGCCATGCTTCTGAGGCTGGCAAGATACTTAATGATGAAAAAATGGAAAGATCAAGCACAGCTTTGAAGGAAGGCAAGCTGATACTACAGAATGAAAAAAAAATGTAATAGCATATGATCTGGGATCTGTGTGTACATGCACATGTGCACTTGTATGTGTACGCATATGTATTGGGTACAAGGCTGATTTTGGACTTCTTGAGCTTTTCTAAGTCCATAAATCTATCTATTTCCTGACCAGTCCCTAGTTTACTTCTGCATGCAGTCTCTCCTGACTCCATGAATCTGAAGGAAATGGAAATCAAGAATCAAATTTGGCCCTCTAGGTTTTTAGGCTGTATAAAGCACACACACAAGTACCAAGGTGTTCACTTTTCATCCGTGAACTTTTCTCTCTTGCAAGCCATGGCAACAAAGACCTGCCACAGGCTGAGAGAGTCAGATAAAGGCTGTGCGTGCCAGCCTCTCCTGTCCCTGAGAGACGTGCTGCTGTTGTGTCTGAGGTTTAGGGTATCTTTTGTTGTTGCACTAAACTTCAGTGCTACTCCTCCTCTTGGAAAGTGTGGCACAAGCAGCCCAGCAGTTTGGGAAGGAGTGTTTGCCTTCTGGACAGTGAACTGTGGGAGGGCAGGAGCTGGTCCAGCCCTGGCCTTCGCTCTCGTCAGGCTCCCTGGGGGCAGCCAGCACATACAGCAACTCAGCCTGCTTGCAGGCTGGCTCCCTGCCAGCATCTGCCAGAGCGGAGGGCAGCATAAGGCTGCTTATGGTGATCCTGCACGCTTCAGGAATTTTCCCATGGCCCCAGAATACGCTTGCAGCAGCGTGTAAGTACTAATGAAGGATTAAATTAGCCTCTAAGACTTAAAGTAATGGGCAGTTTTATTGCATTCACCATTTCTCCATTGATAATATTCCACTGGTGATAAAGTAAATTCTCAAATGTCTACTGTGCACAGCTTAAGTTGTCCCTGCAGGTCCCATCTTTAACTGGCAGGCCTAAATTATTGCTCTTGAAATAAAGAGTATATCCCTGGAGTGCCCCATAGCCTCTTGGTGCTGCTGGGATGCCACAGGCAGTTTAAGAAGTGGGCAAGTCTGAAATGAAAAGAGAGGGAAACAATCGTATGTCAGAACTAGCATTTTCTACACAGGATCACTGCATCAGTGGTTAGGAGATAAAAACAAGGTCTTGTGGGCATTGCTGTCTGTCCTGTGTCCTTCGTCTCTGTAGTGAGTAAAAGTAACAGTGAAAACTAGCAGTAGAAATAATGTGCTGCATGTGGGTGACAGGGCAAAGTTGTGATAAAGGAGGTAGGGGCTCAGGGAAAGGAGACTGGTGCGTTTCCTCCTGTGTAAGAGCATCCATCCCCCAAGGCTGGGCTGTTGGATAAGGAGGTGGCGTAACAGAACCAACAAGGTGACACAGAGGGCTACAGGGCTACATCCCTCTGAGCTGGGGTGTCAGTACAGCCTGTGTGCAGCATTTGGAGTTGAAGGGTCAGCTTTGGAAGCTTTACAGCGTTCTCCAATAGTGTGGGTTTGCTTCTGATGCTTCTGGGGCTGCTGCAGTGACTCTTCACACTGGTCACTGGGCCCTGTGATTCCCTGTGCACTGTGAACAAACTCAGTGTCTCCTGACAGAAGCTTTTCACTGTGCTGTCTCTGTGCGTAAGCTGGTTCTAGGAAGGTACTCCACAACAGGAAGGTACCAAGACAATTTACTCACCTGGACTCTGCCTCGGCTGGCGTGGGGCTGTTTCTGAGCAGGAGGGAGAACTCTAACACCCTCCAAAGGCTCTATCATGTTGAGATTCCTAATAATTTTGAGTAGCCTTTAAGTATAAGCATTACTTGCACTTCTTTTTCTACTGTGAATCTACTGATGCTCAGAAGGAGAGGCACGTAGACTGGGTTGGTGTTTGGCAGCAGCCATACTGAGCAGAGGCTTGAGGACAGCATGGGGCCAAGCTGAACCTGTGATGTACTCAGGGAGAACATTTGTGTGTTGATGTTTTGTTCGATTAGGTTGGAACCTCTTCAGATACAAGCGCAGCTTAGATGAATTCTGTAGAGAGCTAAGTGTGCTTTAAATGACTGCACTTTAAATACACCGCAGCTTGTATTTCAGGTTTAGAAATTTCTCTCACCGCTGCCTGGAAGTTGACATTGTACAGAAAGATGTCAGTGAGCAATGATGAGAACAGTTTTTAGGAAAAGGGATGTGAATTGATATCTACTAGAATGATTTCTTGTAGTACCTACAGATGAAATGTCTTGATTTCTGGAGAGTCAAAAACTCTAGAGATGTTGTTCTCTTTTTTCATTTTGCTTACTTTTTTTTTCCCCTCAATGACCTTTGTAGCACTAGGCAAAGATTATATGTGGTCAGAGTGCAAGATATAGCTTAGTGGTGTTATTGGCATTGTCTTCTCTTTTCCCATGCAGCCAGCTTGAGTGTCTCCTGTGTGGCATTAGGAGGGTTGCAAGGAGACATACCCACCTGCGTGATTCTGACACAGGGCTGAAGGAGGCTCTTGGCATGCCTGCTGTCACTGCCAGTGTGGCATCCACTCCTCCTCCATCAACCTCCCTCTTAAAAATAGTCTTCTGCCAACCAGTAGGCTCTTCTGCAATCTTACTTGCAAGAAACCTTTAACTTCCAGCTAAAACTTATCAATGGCCACAGGGTTCTTGTACCAAACTAGCCCTTGGTTTTTCCTCCTTTGTGTTTATTCCTTATCATCAGTCTACCTCTTTCCTCCTTTGAAAGGAGGGCTGTCATCGATTTTATAATCAACCTGTCTCTTTCCTCCTTTCTTCTGATTATCTTAATAGCCATTATCTGGACCTTCTTTTGTTTGAAAACACCTGTTTTGAACATAAGCCGTAAAAGCAGAACACTGTGTTACTTGTATTTATCAGCTATCAAAGGTAGCATTTGCTACATTTTGAAAGGATTCAGGAGTGGTTGTGAAGCAATGGAAAGGAAGGAGAATGCCCCGTCACTAGTAAATCATGATGATGATGCTGGTGGTGTTAGTAATAATCCTACCTAGCAGCCTGAGTCACTAGTAGGTGCTTAAAACTTGTTAGGAGCCAGGAAGCAAGACTGTTCAGGCAGGAATTGACAGGCAGAGGTTATATGACTTGCTGCAGCTTTTTAGTAAGCATCTCCCCAACTCCCTGGATGTAAGAGGTGGGCCAGAGAGACCAGGAGGGAAGAGGAAGAGGGAAATGTCATTCTTCCTTTCCCCTCTGTAGTGATGAGCAAAGGAGCTTAATTTTGAGGAAGAGATTGGTAAGTAAGGGAAACACCATTTTGTACGTTGCAGCTCATGCCTGATGCTTTTTTCAGGATCAGCAGCCAACCCCAATACTGAGATTTTCCATTCCTGTGCAGCACTTAAGTCACTTTATAGAAGGGCAAAATTAAGAAAGGTGAACGTGAGTTAACGAGCTGATTTTTGGTTTTGTGAAGACTTACTGCAGTTGAGAAGTATATTTTCTTTTGCATCTCCAACATAATACTTCCTGTAGCTCAAGAACCAGTCCAGTGTGCTGATGTTAAGTTCTCACAACCGTGAGTTTTGTCCCCTGAATCACATGGAGGGAAAGAAAACTCATCACCACGGAGGAGAAGTTCAATTTCCCTAAAGGCAGTCGAATTTTTGGTATGAACATCCTTTTGAAAACATACCATCTTGCTAAGGATTATAGCTTTATGGCTATATGAAAAAGGAATTGCCCACACTTCTAAAAATTGTAGTTTCGGTTTTGAAAGGTATACAGTCCTTGCCATGCCATTCGTGTGTCAGCCCTTCATTTACAGGAACTGGAGGGCAACTCTGTGTCAGTCAGATTATGCCATCCATCAGGGTGCTACTGTGCTGGTGACCTGCTCAAAAAGGCCTTGTATCACTTGCCTCCTCCAGTGCCCTGACCTACCAGATGTGCCCTGCTTATCTTCACAGCAAACCCTGCTGCTAATTAAAACCACCTTTGTCCATGGCATCCTACTGCAGAGTTCTCCTGCACTTTCCTGTGAAGCATCTGGTTCTGGCTGGTGTCAGGGCTGAGGTACAGCACACAAGGATGTGCTCCTGCCTGTCAGCACTGAGGGGGGGCTGGTAGTCAGTGCTGCCTGTGAAGCCCTCGTGGAAGAAATTATCCCATTCCCACTTGATAACTGTAAATGGCTTTGTAGTGCGAGTCACCAAATGCCTAAGCATTACAACCCTTTTATGTTCGGTGCTGGGAAAACTGATGCTCAGAGTTAAGCCTGAGTTATGTGTATTTAAGCAGTTCTGTTAGTAAAGATGCTTTTGAAAGAGATAGTGGGAGTAATGGGAGTGCTGTGAGCGTTCTCCATGAGAGGAGTTTGAGAGAGGCATAGATTCATTTGTATTGAGGAGTGAAGCTTACGAGAAGAACAGATGTTTGAATTGTAATGTTCTTTCTAGCATAGCTGATGAAAGAAAACTCTTTGTAATCGTGACCAAAAATTACTCTAGTTGTCATCCTTCAGATGAGTAATTTTTTTCCCTCATTTTTAATCCCTCTGAGACTTCGGTCCCTTCTGAAGCAGGAAGTTATAATTCAGTCCGGTCTCTGGCCATGACATGTTGGGCAGCTGGAATGATTACGCAGGGAGAGGGATATAATATGCTGTGGGTTTAATGTACAAGTGAGGTCATCGCATGAAAAGGGAGATCCTGACATTACAGACACAGCTTGTTCTCTTCATTGTTTTCCAAATCATCCTTCAATTCTAAATCAGAAGGCTTCAGGATGTTTTTGTGATAAAATTGTAAGATCGCCTGTTGTTTTGTCTTTTGCCATGTCTGTGTGGGATATCTGGTGTAGATTGGAAGGCACTTTGATCAGTAGTCCTTCGTTAACAAGTAATTAATAATGTTATCTGTACCCACATCTGTAAGATTTTTCTGCAGTATCCTTATTTTAGTTATGACTTCTTTTGTAGGAAAAAAAAATTGCTGGCTTATACAATTACTCTTGCATCAGTTTTGGTGCTAAGACTCATAAGAACACAGAGGAATTATGTTTCCATTTTATGAGTGTAACGAAAACAGTATTGGACACAACAGGATCAAGTCTAGTGTTAATGGCGGCATGCCTGGGAACTAGATACTGTATGCAACAGCTTTTGCTGTGATGCTTGTTAATGCTCTGTGATTCATTGCTGTAGCTACCATAATATTAGTAACTAGGTGTCCAAGTCCGGATTAGATCACTGTTGTGTTAGGTTATGTGTGCTCAAACAGCAGAGTTGTTGCAGACCCCAAAGAGCTTACAGACAAATCTACGAAGAGGTGTGGAGGTGTAAGCAGCCAGACAGCACGCTGGTGAGACCACATTTGTCAGGGTAATTAGTAGCTTAGAGACTCCGTAGTTGATGCTGGGAAATTGTAGATGGAAAACCATACTCACATGATGCATTTCACCTGGGACGTGTCAGTATGGAAGCACATACATTATGCAGCTAACAAGGGATCTAATCCTATTTTACTTGGGGTTTTTGACTTAAAATCTAGTGTATTATGAGTTGTAAAATACATGAGGCCAGCTTCATCTCTGGTCTGTCTCCGCTGTTTTAGCATGTTTTCCATTGGGAGTATTTGTCTCTCTAACACAGCAGAAGTCCAGTTACTAATGCAGCTCCATGTTTCTGCATATTGGCCAGTGTAGCAAGGAACAGAAATGGACAAAATAGTCCAGCTCCATTAAAAAGTAATCTAAACGTTGGCCTTAAAATGGAATAAGATACCCCCTGGCTCCCTTTTTCCCCCAGGTTCTGAATGTTTACATAACTGGCTTCAGCTAGCAATAAACCCGCCAAATTAAGATGAGAAAAACTATTCTTTTCTGGCCTGAGTGAGGAGGATCTGGTAAAGTCATGAAAGTGCCTTCTCTCGCAATCTGAAATACACCTTTCAGAGCAAATCTGTACTTTGAAATGTCTGAAGTCAGGTCTTCCTCTTGGTTTGTGTTCAGCTCACTGCTGGAAATGCTGTTGCCAATTAAACTATTTTGTAAATTAAAATAATTGGTATTATTTGTCAGTGTGGGGTGGTATGCAGCATTGGCTCTCTGCTCACAGCTCGTGACCTTTTTCACCCCATGTTTTGTGTTTGTGTGGTGGGGTTTTGGTAGCAGGGGAGGGGCTGCAGAGGTGGCAACTGTGAGAAGCTGCTCGAAGCTTCCCCGGCTCCAAGTCGGACCCACCTCTGGCCCAGGCTGACCCACTCAGTGACAGTGGTAGCGCCTCTGGGATAACATATTTAAGAAGGGGAACCAGTTGTGGGTAGGGGGATTAGAACTTGAGAGGAACCGCTCTGCAGATACCGAGGTCAGTGAAAGAGGAGGGGAGGAAGGGCGCCTGAGGAGGTCGATGCCCCTGCAGCCCATGGTGAGATGGCAGGCTGTCCCCCTGAAGCCCATGGAGGTGAGTGGGGGAGCAGATACCCACCTGCAGCCTGTGGGGGACCCCATGCTGGAGCAGGGGGATGCCCCCGAAGATGGCTGTCCCTCCACGGGAAAGCCCACGCTGGAGCAGCCTGTGCCTGAAGATCCTGCAGAAAGGACCCACGCCAGGGAAGTTTGTGAGGAACTGCAGCCTGTGGGAAGGACTCAGATTGGAGAAGTTCATGAAGGACTGTCCCATGGGAGGGACCCCACGGTGGAGCAAGGGAAGAGTGAGGAGTCCTCCCCCTGAGGAGGAGGGAGCAGCAGAGACAAGGTGTGATGAACTGACCCCAACCCCCATTCCCCGTCCCCCTGCGCCACTGGGGGGAGGAGGTAGAGAGAACTGGGAGTGGAGTTGAGGTGGGAAGGAGGGAGGGGTGGGGGGAAGGTGTTCTAAGGTTTGGATTTTACTTCTCATTATCCTTATTTTGTTTTGATTTGTAGTAAATTAAGTTGATTTCGTTTTTTCCCTGAGTTGAGTCTATCTTTTGCCCGTGACCATAAGTGGCGAGTGATCCCTCCCTGTCCTTGTCTAGACCCATGAGCTTTTCTTTATATTTTCTCCTCATCATCCCACCGTGGCCAGGGATGGGAGAGGAGTGAGCAAGCAGCTTCGTGGTGCTTTGTTACTGGCTGGGCTTAAACCATGACACCACACTACCTACAGTCTACACCTAACTCTCCAGCCCCTGTATTCCCTTTCTGTGGTCCCAGGTGCCACTAGTTTTCTCATCCCCTTGGTTCCCTGTGAAAGATTCACACACTCTCCTGTGGTCCTTCAGACCCACAGCACTTGGTTTTTCCCTGCATCACCAGCTCTCTTCCCCCATGTTTTTTGTGATTCTTCCCCAAATTATCTCCATTTACTCCTTGGACTTTTGGGGTCTTCTGACTTATTTTGAGTTCCATGCAGCATTTTCTCAGCAACTTTTTATGTCCTGTCTACAGTGATTTCCCACTGTAGGTTAACCAGCACCTGTTTCATCCTCTACCTGTCTTTGCTTAGACAGTTAATTGGACCAGAAAGAGCATATGCTATGGCTGCATGAGCTCCACATTTACTGAGTAGACCACCAGAACACTGCCAAACAGAAGGAATAAGGGCTGAGCTCTTCTCCCTGTGTTTCCCTTCACAGAGGCATTAATATCTTCTCTCTCCTCTGCCCATCTGTGGATTTCCTAAAGGTGGTAGGTAGGAGCTTAGTATTTTCTGTCAAACATGATAGAAATTGGCCGGTGTGATTCACAATTATGGATGTGGATAGACACAGCAGACAGGCAGAGAGAGGAAACCGGAGCAAAAACATAATAAGGGAATTAGGGAGCAAGTATTTTTGGATTACTTGTACATTCACACATCTTCAGCTGAGTTAACCAGCAGAATCGAGCAGGGAGTTGACAATACTGGTTTAATGTCAGGGAGAAATTTTGAGGACCTGCTGAGCAGTTGTGGAGGCAGGTTGATATCAGGGACCTGATGTATACCTTGTGATTTATGTTTTCTTAAGTGGATTCTGGCACTATGTTGTGTCACACTTTTAATTGCTACCAAAGGCAGTTCTTTATAAAA
Source organism: Buteo buteo (assembly GCF_964188355.1). Lineage (NCBI taxonomy): Eukaryota > Metazoa > Chordata > Aves > Accipitriformes > Accipitridae > Buteo > Buteo buteo. The sequence goes on along the minus strand of NC_134175.1, from coordinate 16,175,305 downwards.
GTATTTTTAGAAATGAGCATCCATCAGAAGAAGAAATGCAGAAAGCTTTATATAGATCCCTGGAGGAAAGAGGGGGGGAAGTGTTATGGAGATTCTGTGAAAGAATTAAGTCATTTAGAGACAGCTCAGTTGGTCAGGCCAGCAGCCCTATGGAGTTAAAATAAGAATCTGCATTTTCATTTGTTTTTATGCTAACATCAACAGCAGGGGCTCCTTAATGTAGCTTGTGGGCTGCAACCTTCATCAGAGACTTCACGTACTATTTTAAACTCTGGCTATTCCTGATAGTCCTGGGTGATCATCAAGAGTTTTAAGAGATCAGGGTCCCTTTCAGCAGTGCTGGGGGCCTGAGCTGAGTTTCTAGGCTCCCGGGGGCGGAGCTGTTAGATTCCAAAGCTCAGGGCTGCCTCTGTCCCCAGAGCTGTCAAGCAGGCACACGGTGTCCTGGATCCCTCCACTTCCCCAACATGTTCAAGAGGCAACTCAGGCTCTGGTGTCAGTGGCCGATGTTGCAGTCCTCTCCTTTTGGGTCTCCTTTTTGTGGCTGCAAGTTTGTCGTGCTGCCTCCAGGCAGATGCTGTGTCTGATAAATGTCCTTCCTTGAGCAAAACTTTCTGAAATCTGGATCCGAAGGCTTTGGTTGGGAGCCAGAGCATCCTCACACATATACGAAGAGACAGCCCTTGCCCTGAAGGGTTTGCAGCATAAATAGGCAAGTTACAGACAGCGTGAACATTATAATCTGTGTTTTACAGCTGGGAGAACTGAGACACAGGCTTATGTATTCATAAGTTCAAGGTCATGGAGCAGGTGAACAGCAGAACCCTGGACTGAACTCTGATCTTGTATCTCAATACCTTAACCATAAAACTGTTCTGCCTTTTGAGAGATCCTTGTGATTATAGGAATATCTATATTCTACCACAGTGGTAGGAGGAAGAAAACCTCTATTTGAGTGAGATGATCTTGAAGGCACTTAAATCAGTGCATGGATTTCTTCATCCTTTGGTCGATTTTAGCAAATTCTATGCAGCTAATGCCTAATGGAAGAAGATAAATTGCCAGCAAATAATAAATTAACAATAATCCAGAGAAGAGGTGAGACAATCATAGTCTCAGCAGTCTACAGATAATAAAACGGAAATCTCTTTAAATAAAGTACCTTATAATTACTGATGTTATTAATCTCCTGGGAAATCCATGTCTATGAAGAATAAGCCAAGCTTTTCCTTGAACACAAAGGAGAGAAGTTTCGTTTTTCATCACTGGGAGGTTTGGATGATCGTAACATTCTTCCTCTCTTTGTAACCCTGTGGGATTAGCAGTGTGGGATTTTCAACCCTGTGTGCAATTAGCAGAAAGAAAGATAGAAGGAAAGGAGGAAAAAAATAGAAAAGTGATGTCATTGAGCCAAGGGGCTGTCTGAGCTGGTCCTGCTGGCCAAACCTGGCACATCCACAGCATTGTGTGTCCAGGCGTGAAAGCAGGTTGTACAGAGCTCAACCATGGCTACTGTAATTCTGGTTGCTCTGCGTGTCCCACCTTGGCCCTCTTCTCTCAAATCTCTTGGCACCATGTTGCACCCTCAGGTATGATATGCTCATTGTCTTCTGTGTATATAGGGTCAAGCTTTGCTCATGTTTCTTCTGCATGATGTATATCCCATGGAAGTTGGTGGGAGTCAGTTCTGTACATATGTGGGAGCAGGAAGGGGTTGAGATGGGAGCTCCAGGCAGCCAGTGGGTGCCAGATTTGGAGCTGGGCTAAGTCAAGGTAGTTCTCTTGACTTCACTGAAATCACTCATGATGGATGCTGCATGGAATTCTTCCCCAGAATATTGATTGACAGTGATTAAAAAAATCTCCTTTAGGATCTTGCCTTATGTGCCTTCCCCAGCCTAGGTGGTATGATCTCCCTGTGCAGCCTGAGCAATTCGGATGGAACATCACCGTCTTTTAGGGTGTCCCCTGCTGCCGGTTCATGGATTTGTTACTTCCTCTGGTGAAGAATGCTTTATCATCCATGATGCTTACTCATGGCAGGTCAAAGTAGAGCTGCAAATACACACATTACGCATAACATTCAAAATGGATAGACCAACTACTAATGTTGTATAGAGGTGCAAGTGAAGAACTGGGAGACCTGCCTACTCCACTGAAGTTATATCAAAGGTCTATTTTTTCCCCTTCTTTCAACTCACTTTACATTTCCCTCTTGAGAAGATGGTAGCCAGGGTTTCTAGCATAGTGCATGCCATCTCTTTCTGGCTGATAGATTTTTCCTCTTAGAGCTGATTTGTTTAAAGTCTAAAGGATGCCTAATGCTCTGGCATGAACAGTGTCCTCGAAAGGGTGATTGATCTTTCATGGGGAAATTCACTCTGTTCTTACCTGAAATGGGATACAGTCTGGCTGGTCTCTTAATTACAATAGCAGTAGTTTTCCTCCTGTGAAAGAGTAGATATAGTTTTTTAAGAGAGAGCTGTGTGAGATTTTTTCCTTGAGTAAGTGGCTAGTAAGTTACTCTGATCAGAGGTGTGAAACTTGTCCCCTTTCCTAGCCCACCACTGGTTGCATGCTGTTCCTATAATCTGCATCAACTCCTGCATTTAACACATACACTGCTGAGCAAGCCACTTTATGTAGTTTATTACAGGCTCTTGATTCAGCCACAGTGCTAGTTACCTGCTTTGAAGTGGCTGCAGGCTTGGGGTGTCTGTTCTACAAACTCTGGCTCCTGGTCAAAATGCAGTAATGCAGCATCTGTAGCCATTAATCCAAAGATGATGAGACTGTAAATTCAAAAGAAAAAAAAAAAGAGAATCATAGCTGATACAGTGCTATCATCTGAATTTCCAGGAATATATATACATAAAAATCAGCCTAAATTTATAAAGCTATCAAATGGGTAAGATGGAGGGGAAACCAGAGTGTTTCATAGCTTTTATTTATCTCGGATATCACCAAAAATTAATTTTTGATCTGAGTGGCTGTCAGAGTTGTCCCCGCGTTGCCCATACACATAATCATCTAGTTTTCAAATAAAGCCTTGTAACATGGTCCAGAACATGTATGCGTGCTTTATCTTCCTCAAATGGAATATTGCATAATAGTACTGGATGGCAACTGTAGTGTCAGCTAAATTTTTTCCAGAATAAGGTATTCAGAAAAATATATCTGTCTGGGCATCTCTGCTACCTCTTACTGCAGAAGGTTGTGGAGCTTATGAAAATGCTGCAATGCAGCAAGTGTGCTACCACTGATTAAAAGTAGATTTTTTGTTGTTGTTGTTTTTTCCCCCCTTCTGCAAGCTTGTGGGTGGCATTTTAATCAAGCTCTCATGGTAAAAAACATATTTTAAAAGCATTGAAGCCTACAAAATTAGGTTTTTTTCTGTATGTGCTTGAGGTGGGTGTTAAGTCGTTACAACTGCAGTGATGCTCGTTATTTCAGTGTTTCTGGTGCAGAGATGACAAGGGAAGTAAAATGGAAGGAGGTGTTGCTGAATGCAGAAAATCTTCGTCATCTTTTTACCAGGTTCTATTGTTGTCTTCTCTGTAAAGAGGGTGCAATTAAAGTAATGTGTAATGTACTCCTTATGTTGCTTTTCCATTTTTTTAGATGTAGTCTGGCATCATGGTCATGTCACATTTGTAATTCCTGAGAGAGGCAGTTTTATTGACAGAAGTTTTGATTCACTATCATGAACATGAGACCCCATCAAAACACACATGTGAAAACGCATGAGAAATTCTGGAATGCTGTATGGAGTTGTCATTTGTTTCCATATGTACGAATAGATGCAGAGAAAAGCAGCAAGAAGGGGTTAAAATCAGTTTGGGGAGGATCTGAATTGAATGCTTCACTTTCTGTAATGAATTGATCTTGAAAGGCTAAAACATGCTAACTCATGGAAATTAGGCAATCGTATCTGATCGCTAGATGGTCTGCTGCTTTGCCATGTTCAATTGTATTTGATACTTTCTGTGTTATAAATTCACTTAATGAATTTATATTGCAATATATTTGCAGTCCTGCAAATATGCAGTGAAAAAGGGAATGCAAGTCAGTAATCCTGTGGGGGTGTCAGAAAATGTAAGATACAGCTCACTTAGCTGCTGAGAAAGAAGTTGATTTACAATGAGTAAATGTATTGCCTATTTCCTGCTCTTAAATATGTGTGGAAATGAAGTTCCAGTGATTTTTATTTATTTATTTATTTATTACACTACAGACTGCCTACAGGAGATTAACAGTGTAGGATTTAACATTGTAACACCCCAAATGTCCATGCTTAGTTTACCTGCAGAAGAAGTACAACCTTGTCTCAGGAGCTGCATGTCAGGGATGGTTAATGCACATGGTGATCTCCCAGCATAGGCATGTCTGGCTCTGTCAGTATGACCAAGCCCATACTGTCAGAAAAGTGTTGAAAGAAGGATTTTCAGAAATACCGGGATTGCCAGTAAGACAGAACCCTGCAGTTAGGGGTTGGGAGAGGACAGAAACATCTCAGCTATGGGGAAGAAAGCTCTCCTTGTCTCCTTGGTCTTCCACATGCATATTGATCTGCTTTGCAGTGAGACCAGACTGCTCTGCTCTTCCTCCTCCTCAAGAACATGTTGGATGCTTAGACTTTTTGCTGCAAAGGGACCGATTATTCTTTTTCAGTGTATAAAAGTCCAGTTGTGCCCTTTCCTGTCTAATTTGACCTTGCATAAACACTTCACAATGATTTGCAGAGATGGGACAGTTCAGGGACCTTAATGTATTTTCTAGCATGGCTACAGCACCGGGCTTTGCTGCTGCCCCCTATTTTTATGATCTTGTAACTTCCTTGTTCAGCAATTGCTGAAACAGAAAAATGAATGTTAGGAATTAAGTTGTGATTAATTTTTTTTAATCTGGATTTTTAAGAAGAGCTGGAGTTAGAAGTGTCTCAATGCCATTTCTTCAGAGTATTTTCTCTGACCATTTTTCATACCACTGACTGAGAACTGGTCTGGGAATTTGAGCAGAAGACTGTGAATGCCGTACTGATCCTCCCTAATGTGAACTCCTTCTGCGCCTTTCTTGCCACGGAAAATTGTTCTGGTCTGATAAGGAGAACATTGCACAGTGTTCATAAATCTCCCCATTGATTTTGGAAATCTGTAATGTTAAGACCTCCCAGGGTTCTGAACAGGTAAATCAATAGAGAAAGCAGTAAAAGGTCAAGAGCCAAAGAAAATAGAGCCACGTTGGTTTTAATACTAGGAAACAAAGAGAGCAATGAAATATTAGCTATATGGAGAGAACTGATTATACAGTAACTTCCTGTCACCTTTGTGTTCATTTAGTATTGATAGAAAGAAACCTTCTATTTAAAAACATGTTGTCTCAATAGTCATTTCTTGCTGTGGAAAAAGGAAGAATACCACCCTCGTTTCAGAAGCTGAAAATGGTTATGAACAATACTCCTTGGAAGCAGTACAACAAAGTAAAGCGTAATATGTTCTTCAAAGCAGCATATCATTTGAATGGTTAATGTTTGAAATATCAACTGTATCTTTTAAATGTTAATTTTTTGCATTTGCTCACAGGCTTTATGTCAAGTATAACGATGTGGATATTGTAGTCTTTATTAGCCTGATGTTAACAATTCCCACTTCACCAAGTAAAGTCCCTCTAAAATGTTCAGAAATTTAAAGAAAATTGAAATGTGTGAGGATTGCAGTTTTGGAGTATGCTCTGACATCAAATCCTCCTGTATCAAATAAGGTGCCTCTTTGAAGGACAAGTAAAAATTTGCTTCAATAAAAATCTCCTGACTTTTTAAATATTCCTGGAGAACACTGACAAAGCACCAAAGTAAATCCTCACTGGAAATCTCTGCTGATTTCCGGGCACACAGTAGGGTTTGATCCTAGCAGTGTTTCAGGAAAAGGAGCTTTAAGGTTTTATTCTTCTAGTTTGTGCTGCAGCTTCACTCATATAAAGTATTTCAAACTGGTAACAGCTAAAAGGACAGCAGCAGACGCCTTCTTTTTACAATATGTAAGTATTGTGTTTTAAAAAAAAACAACAACCAAACAAGTGGTTTTCATCATTTCTTTGTTCTTGACAGTGCATATGTAGGGTACCCAGTGATGCTGGAAAATACCTGGATACTGTGCCCTGGAAGAATGCCCCCAAACATCAGCTCAGCCTAATACAGTGCAGAAATCAGGTGTGGGGTGGGAGGAGACTTTCATGATCTGTAAATTGATCAGGAAGTCTCAATGCCTGAACCAGTATTTTCATCTGTGAGGATTTAGCACTGACCATAGGGGTGTTTCAAAGATCGGTGTCAGGCTAGACATGGGCCATACGCTGAGGCATGTCTTCTCTTGTGCCCAGAGAGGGGATAAGAGAGGAATAAGACTGAAGAGGGACACCTTTGTGCTTGGGCAGTTAGTTTGTATCTTATTGAATTTAGTGCCTGTCCCTTCACATTTTTGTAGGAGTGCCTAGCATTTGATGTGGGGGCTCTTTTGTTCCACGTTGTAAGTCTAAATGCAGAGAAAGTAATGGTTGTTTATTGCTTCAGAACATTTTTGGAGGTAGGGAGGTGTCTCGACTTCAGAACAAGGTGCCCTGCTGTTCTGCATGTGGTCTGTCCTGTGGGCTGCAAGGAACCTCAGTATGACTTCTTGGGCTACAGCCTGAATTCTGGCCAGGACAAACCTGAGTTCAGGGCTTAGGCTGAGTAAATTCAGGTCTTTTTGCACCTTTGAGACAGGATCTGGGACAAGTATCTTGCTGCCTATTACTCAGCACTAGCTTGCCAAGAGAAAAGGTTAGGGGGAGGCCCCAGCATGGTGTGTTCCTTTGGATGGCTGGGACCTGCCTGGGGAGGGTGGCTGGGGCTCAGACGTGTAGTGGTGGCAGTGCCAGAGGAAAGAACCAGGTATTATGGGGTCCATAACAGGAGACATGAACGCTGTATTACCCTCGGCAAAAGGGTCCTAGAGAGTCCAAAGCCATTCCTTTTGCAGTCCCAGCATCCAAGCTTTCTCTTCCCCAGAGCTGCTGCAGCAGCAGCAGGAGTTTGGGCAGGAACAGGGCCCGGATCTGAATGGCAGGCAGCTGTCTACTGATGAAGAGGGTATAGCAAAGCCTTCAAGATGCCTTTGTGGGGAGCGCTTACGCTTTCCCCTGATTGAACCTATACTTTCTTTCAGGGGATGCTAAGAAGGGTTGTCTGCATCTCTGGAAAAGTCTTTCCAGGTCTCTGTACACCCTGTGCTTCAAATCAGACCATCAAACTCTGGCCTGTGCTACTGCCAGTGCATCATCGCCTGCCATCACTATGGATACGGCGGTCTTACCTGCTAGTGCATCTCTGAGCATAACGTACACATCCTTTCACACACGGTCCATTTGTTGATCATACTTTGCCAAATTTTTTGTGGTTTAGGCTGCAATTTTCCTCTCTGGCAGTCAGGCTCGTCTTGCACTTTATGCACGTGTTTTTGCCCAAGCTGCCCTTTCCTGGAGCAAGGCTGCCTTCCCAGGCTGGGTTGAGGAAGCCAGACTTGCTGTTTCAACTCAAGATCTTGTCTGTGAAGTTCTTTAGCATCCTAGCTGTTGAGGAGGGAACAACGTATCTTTTTAAAGTTTCCTGAGTGTCATGAGAGACTTGCTAGAGCCTCTGCTGCTTCCAACCTCCCTAAGCCTGACCAGCCCAATTTATGTTGTGTTATATCATATCACTGTGAGTGAAAAAAAAAAAAGAATAAGCCGCCTCTCCTTTACTTATAGTCCATGGAGAGGAGAAAGTCCACACTTTCAAGTGCAGAGGTGACCAAAGAAAACATAGCCAAGAACTTGTGGAAGCAGGGGTCAAGGGCAGAAGACGACAGCTCTGATAAAGGATGCATGGGGAAGAGTGAGGATGGGTAAGCAACGAGATGGAGGCAAGTTGTAGAGAGAGACTGGATGAGAAGTCCAGGAAGGAAAGCTGGAAGTTAATAGAGGAATGGGAATGTGGAAACTGCTGCTTGGGATGAAACCTGCAGGAAAGGATCTGAAAGTGGACCTTGATATGAGGAGGACAAAACTTTCAAAGTTTGCAATGGTGAAAGCTATAGTCTGGACAGCAAACATGGACAGGCACTGGGTTGGGGACTGGAGCCCACCAGGGCAATACCTGGGCTGGGCTGGGAAGCTGATGCAGTGAAGACTAGGATAATCTAGGCAGAGGGAATGGGAAAAATAAAGCAGTTTCTTGAACTAGGCAGTAGCTTAGGACATATGCAGAAGGGGACCCAGATTATGCAGTCATCTCTCATTCTTTCACAGCCAAACTCCTGAGGTGTAACCTTGCAACCTTAATGTCATTTCAGATAGCTTTGTGTGTGTGGTATGTGTTGATTCACCTCTAGACAAAATCTGATTTGTGACAGTTACTTCTTTTTCTCTTTTTTGCATTTTTAGCAGTCTTTAATATGCTCTGTCAAGAAAAGCAGAACAAAACTTTCCATTCCTAAACAAATAAAGTTCAGCACTATCCAGCTGTGTATATTTAAGTGGCTGCCATGGCTGGATTTTGTTGCTGTCAGATAGACAGTGATTTATTCTGTAAGTTTTGTGCCCTGAGCTTTCAGAAATACACTTGCTTTCATCCTGAAGCCCGGCAGAAGTCTAGCAGTAATAATTAGCAAGCCATAAAAATCGACCTGATTTGTGGGAACCGCTGAAGGATGCAAAGAGACATTTCTGTTCAAGGAGCTAGGAACAAAAGCGCGTGGTTACTGACCCAGTCATATCAGACCTAAATTTTGAGGGAATCCCAAGTGGTGAGCGTTATGCAGTCTGAATACTGCCTATTCATTCAGACCTTCTAGCAGAGTGAATGAATCATCTTTTCAACCAGAGACAGCCCCTCTGGGTCAGAGTAGAGGTCAGTGGTGGGGCATGTGTTTCAGACTGCTTGCCCTAAATGAAAAAGAAAACATACTAGACTTTGCTTATGCTGTTGCAGCATCGAGCATCTCATCTATAAAACATTTACATATAGTATCTCATGAGACCTCTTACAAGTGGAGGCTCTGGATACATAACTAGGTCCTTCAGGAAGGGCCATCTGTCTTCCTAGTTAGCTGCTCATGTGCTTTTTCTCTTCAGTGTCACCCCTACCCCAGAACACTTTTCTCAGCTGATCTTCCTGTTGATGTCCCCAACCTAATCATTCGCTCAGTGTCACTGTGTGTTGTCTCTAGATTTTTAGCATGAGGTAGTCAAGTTGATTCTGCAGAACAGGTTGAAAATGAGCACCCCCTTTCTTCATCTGGTGAACTAGCCCCATGCAGGTGGCAAGATGTAGTCTGCAGAGCCTGTTTTGCTGTATCAGCAGAGGGATATGGAAGAATATGTGTCTGGGATGTAATGTCGTGTTTCAGTTAGCAACTTATCAGACCAACAAAGCTGTTCATTTGCTAAAGCCTGGCTGTGCAATAGGTGCTTTTCATTTACAGTGGAATACAGTCTTCTGTCATACAGTGTATTTTCATTTAGGGTTTGTTAAACATTGTGATGCTCAGCAAGGGGCTGTTACATTCCATCACGCGTGATGAGGAAGGGTCGCCTTTAAAAATCAATGACAGGAAAACACACAGTTTTTCAAAGTCAATATTAAAATAGCAAATGAAGCCTCTAAGCCACATTCAATCTCGATATTGCTTATGTGGCAAAACCATTCCTTTTCCAGAAAAGGCTCTCAAATTGAGAAACCATGGGAAAATTAATAGAAGAAAAATTCAGTACTTGGCTTTTGAACCTATGTAAACTTTTATCATACACCACCTCCTGCACAGTGTAATTCCCTACAGTGGGAATAATCACCATTCATTTGCAGGGAGCCTGCCACCAGCGAGTTCTGTTTGATGCACCATAGCTTTTTGTGAAGAGAGTGATTGTTGCCTCTTCTTTGCTTATCTTCTCCATGCTGCATCTATTTTTATAAACACCTGTCCCATTCCCCTCTTTCCCAGGATGAAGACTCATAGCCTATTTAGTCATTCCTTGCACAGAAGCTTCTCCAGATCTTTTATCATCCTCATTGAGCGCTCTGTACCTTTTCCAGGTGTACTTTATTTCATTTATGATTAATACTTAATGCTTTCAGGCATCCTAAACCATCAGCATTAGCGCTGCTGAAAGACTTTGCAAAAGAAAAAATACAGAGAAATGCAAGATGAATCGTATGTTGTATCCTGGGTACCTCTCAGAAGAGACATCAGAAGCACCTGAACACATAAATGCATGTGTGAATTTTCTGTGCCCATCAATGCTCTCCATGTCCTGTATCCTGTTGTGCTTTCAGCATCCTGTTGTCCTTTTAATGGAAATCTCTGATGGCAATCCATGGAAGGACACAGATAGGTTACTTCCCTTGTCCAGAAGGTCACCTTGAGGATATCTTCTGTATGCACTGCTTGTATTGGAAAGAGCATGATGATCTGGATCCTCATAGACATGTGGGCACCTGGCTCTGATGGGAATCAGCAGGTCTGTGTCACCAGGTGGAGACTTTGTGTGTTGAGAACACGCTGATGTGAGACTGAAGCTCTGTGGAGCTTCTTGCCTCTTCATGTGTAGCAGCTCGTGCTGGCCACTGCTTGTGGCAGGAGTCTAGACTGGATGGTTTGATTGGAGATGGCAAATCCTAGCTTCCCTCCTTCCCTCTGGCTGTCTCTTTATATTGAAACAACACACATTCAGTCCCATGGCTTGGGTTTTTTCCAGACTTTTTCCTCAGTTACTGAATTTGTTCATCAGTCACATCTTATCATTCTTGATGTGTGCTTTCTTCATCCAATGCAACTTTTTTACCCTTCCTTACTCCCTGGCTCTGGGCTTGTCCCTTGCCTCCCACAAAACCCATTCATTCTTCATCTTATCCCAGGAGAACGCCACTGACTTCACGTACCTACGTCAGCCCCTTGGCACAGAGTGGGAAGAAAAGGGATGGCACCAGAACAAGGCTAAACCCAACCTGTAGCAAGAATCAGGTAATTGCATACACCTGTGGGAGTGTGGGGAGGAAACAAGTCTCTGAAATAGGTCTTTGCTGTGACAGCAAGTCCCGCAATTAAGATTTCGGGAAGTCTGAATGACTCAGTGAGTTGGTTCCTCCTCATGCTTTAGATACCTTAATTTTCTTAATTCAAAAACCCAAGGAATTAAAAATTAAACTTTAAAAAAACCACTATAGTTAAAGTACAAGTTGGGGCACATAAACTTCTCTTCCTGTTTCAGTGTGCATCCCAAGATCTTAACTGAAGTCCTTTTGAGAGAAAAACTGCCTCTGAAGGCAAGGGCTGCAAAATCAACTCCTGTGGCTTCAGGTTCCTTCAATACTGGCTCCGTCCTCCCTGCCCTCCTGTCCTTGTGCCTGAACAGGCTGGAGGAGTGGCTGTTTGCTTTCTTTTCTTTTGTAGGCAGTGGGGTTGGTTGAATAAAGATTTGGCAGGGAAAAGCTACCACATGATAAAATTATGTCCCAAATATTGTGATTTTTACTGTCTAGAGCATTTAAAAGCATAAGAGATTTCTGGGTATTCGCATTTCCAGGTAGGGAGAGATTATTTTATTTGCCTGGGTATACAGTAATGGGTCATACGAGTGGGTAGCTGAATGTGGGTGGACAGCGTATTTTTAAGTCATAGAAGCGTAAGGGTATATTTAAGCTAAAAAGTCCTTTGTCTGTAACATTGTCAGTTAGAAAATAATACGAAGGGATGAAATAATCCCACTACTTCTGTAGGACCAAGTTTTTGCAGCACAACAGTCACTGCTCAGACATTCCCTAGGAAAGAAAATTCTAGCACTAGCTAATTTATGCCAAGTTTGCTGTAAATAAAGAAGCAAGCAACCTTTGCAAATAACCTCTTTCCAAATCAGTTTTGCATCCCTCTGTCTCCTTATTTCTATTTATTTATTTACAGTTAGATGTTTTGTGCTGCAGTTAAAAGCATTGGTTTCTGTTGGCTGTAATGGGTTCCCGGGCCCTTGCCTCTAAGCTTTTCTGACTGTGAAACTGAGAGTCAAAGATGCTTAAGTGAGTCTGGATGGAGGGACCTCGGAACAAGCTTTCTTCTGTCTGATGCTCTTTTTCAGCATGAATAAACAATGCCTCTGTTAGAAAATAAGATGCTTCTGCTTCCACTGTGTGCCTGGCATGATTGCCTGGTGTGTCTTGAGTATTATGAAGTGGTGCTAAAAGCACTCTTAGCAAAGGAATAATCTGCTGCCCTTGACCTGGGGAGAAAACTTTTTTCACGTGAGCAAGAATTTTTGCCCAACAAACTGGAGCAGCACATGGCCTTGAAGATCCTTTCCTGTTACCACTGCCATACTTCATTTTCACATCAGTGTCTTTGTGTTGCTTGTTCAGTTGTAGAATAATTGACTGTGTTCCTTTACTTCAGCATATGGAAGGACAGAATTAAGCTGGGGTGGCAGCTGGATCAGGAATTCCACCCCTGGAATTCCTGAACTACCCCTTTTTCGGGTGTCCCTGGCCGTGGAGAAGGCACAGAGAGCTGGACTGTGGTGCGAATGCTGCGTTCCAGATTGCTGCTGCAGCCTGGTTCTCCTGCATATATTTATGGGGAAGAATCTGCCCAAAATTAGCCCAGGATGTGCTTTTTACCATTTGTAGTTGCTGATGTGATGATGCTCCCAAAGATAGCATCTGGGTATTTTCAAAAATTGTACTGTAGCAGGGGTGGAATTAGTTTTAAAAGTTAGGTAAGACCTTTGAAAAATCAAAAAATGCAGACACATTTGTAGAGGCAGCATTTTTTTTTTTTCTAATTAAAAGCTCCCTGAGTACAGTTAAGATCGTGTGAAAATGTGTCATGCTTGATGACATCTTGGTGAAACTGGAAGAAATAAGGCATGTGAAATTAATTCGTGTATACAGAGAAAGAAAAGACGCACCAGTTTAGTTAAAGTGCTTATTCTGGATAAGTGAGATTTTGTTGTGTGAGTTTTTGCTTAGCAGTTAAGTTTGTAGCACCTCTCTGCTAAATGGTCCAGTATGCCTCACCTACACACAGAGTAGCTCTACTGAAGTTGGCAAGAGCACAGACCTGTCCTACATGGAGAATACACAAGTAACATATTAGCATGATTAATTAATTTCTCGCTACCTAATCTGCGCTGTCATCCATCATGGAGTCTCTTGAGAGAAGAGATGCAACATCAAATCAATGTGTCTTAGCAAGGTCAGTGTGGGGAAAAAAAAATCCTGCAAAATTTCACTCCAGCCTTTTTGTGGGCTAGTTTTACCAGACCCTAATCCAAATACAAGTATTGATTAGTGGGCCCTGGGAGCAAAGGAAGCGCATAGCTATGTAGCCTGTTTGCAGTAGCCATGGCAAATACACAGTTTGGCTGGCACTCCTTCAAACAACAGGCTTGAAAATATGAGTCTAAGAATTAGAAGATCGTAAACTGGGTAGTGTGTGCTGCCATCACCTTTTGTACCTGTGCAATGAATAAGCAGAAGATGACTTTGTTTCAGCCTTTTATAAACACTGAAAATTAGGGAAGTGGCAGTAGGGAGGGGAAACAAGCATTCAGTGTTCATTTTTATTAGCCAGCCAGTGTTTGCTTCTGACAAGATTTCAGCTGGCCAAACTTGTGAAATGTTGGCAGCCACAGTGGTTTTAGTGTGATGTATTTGTGAGTATTTCTAGTAGTTGTACCTTTTTTTTTTACCCAGCCTGCAGTGACTGTATCAAGTTGTATACTACTACTTCTCTGACTGATGAAAATTTTTTTCCCCTTAAGCAGTATTTTGAGCACCCTTGTCTTAAATAGCCCATCCTCCAGCTCGGCTGTGTTGATGTTATGGATTTTCAACTGTCTTCTTGCTAAGGTTTGAAGTGACCACTGTGTAAGAGGGAAATATGAAAAAAAAATTAAAATAAATGATGTTTCTTCTATTGGAGACATGTTTCCTGGATGCTATCTGAATCTCATTTTCCCTTCAAAATAATCTCCTTAAACTAAAGGTTTCCTCTGTTGTTCTTAGCTTTTTGAAAATGTTTTTGTAATAAGTGGGGCAAATCTTTTATAATTACTTTGGTAGTGAAAAACAGACTGTAAAAGTACAAATAAGGACTGAGTTGTTGAGTGTTTATTTCATTAAGTCTTAAATATAGAGTTGTAAGTCTATATTCATATTGTGGAAAAACCAAGCGTGCCATGTAGAAAGGTTTAATTTCCAGTTAGATTATTGCAATGCTTTGAAAAGCAAGGAGGTAAGGAGGTTAGGAGAGGGAAGCTGTGCAGAGGATGACAAAATATTTCAATGGGGAAAGACCACTCCAGTGTGCCCACTCTGAGCAATCCTGCATAGCAAACTGGTGAGCTGAATTCCCCCTGAAAAGCCCCGAGAGGGCCAGATAGTGCAACTGCTTCTTTGAACGTTTCCCTGTCTAATCACGCCCCAAAAAACTATCTGCACACAGCCCTTGGAGCTAATGCTGTTTATTTGTCACAGTTTTTCTGTGCCTCCTGCACTGAGGGTGAAAAAGCCGATGTAGCCACAAGTGTTGGTGAATCTTTTTCTCTGCCAGGATTGTAAGTCAGGGCCTTGGCATGCATGAGTCGTTTAGATGGTTGCTGGCTAACGGCTGCAGAGCCTCCTGTTTCAAACAAGCCTGCCAAATGCAATGCCTTCTCTAAAGTGCACGGAGAGGGCTCACGATGCCCATTTGAAATTGTGCTTGGTGGAAAAATCAATGCAGTGTGTCTGACTCTGAGGTGCTCCCTTGGGAGCAATCCTGTCCTTGTTCAGGGCTCATTTCAATGAGTCTCCTGGAAAGAAAAGACTCCACTGAGAAATTTAGGAGTCTTCTAGCTGCCAGGAAACATCCCGGCTTCCCGGCAGCACTCCTTCCATCCTTCAGCCCCTCCGGCTTTCCAAGGCAGGAAAGATCTCAGGTAGGATTGAGCAGGGACTGCCGCCTTTGTTTGCTGGTCAGGAGATGAAAAGGCTGTCATCATGCCTCATTTTAAAATTTGCAGAAGGATTGTGTGCAGTTTAATCCAGAGAGACTTGTGTTTCTTCCTGTTGGCACCTTTACTGATTGGTATTGCTTCTTCAGTGGTTTTGCCATCCTTATCATGGACCAAATTTATTGGTAGTAAGTTTTTGCCTTATTTCTTCTCTCAGATATCACTTACAGTTGTCATGGTGCTGTTGTTATGGTTACCATCTCCTTCACTGGCTAAAATGCCTTTCCTCTCTCCTGCAGGAAGCAATTATGATTAATGATAGATGGGTGTGTGTGAGGGTGTTTGATGAATGGTAAATGGTGTAAAAATGCAGCATTGTGGATAGAAAGTTTATCAAAAAGGGGTGGTGTTGGAGCAGGAAGGGTTGTACAGGGATTCTTCTAGCTTTTTAGCTAGAAGTGAGATCTATGGTAGATGGTTTTTTTGCAGGCAGAAGCTGCTAGTAGCATGATTTCACCATTGCAAAGAGAGAAGGGCACCCAGTTTTAGATTTCTGGAGTCTGAGCAAGTTGATGCAGCTCCTGGGCAAGGGAGCAAGGGCAGCCCTTTGTGGTGGGCAACTGTGTGTCTCAGGAGGGGAGCATCCAACGGCAGGTCAGCTCAGTTGTTCTCTGCTTTCCAGCAGCCCAGAGAAATGAATACCTTCCCCACAGAGGAAGAGCTCTGTTGGTCAGGAGTGGCAGCTGAAAGAAAGACCTGTTCCTACGTTCTGCAGCAGGATGGATCTGCTTGCATCTCGGACCTCCTGTACACCACCTGGGCATACCACCTGGCCGAGCAGGTTTTGTTACTCAGTACAGAGCAGGGGGGCTTTGTCAGATTCACATTTCTCCAAGTGAAAGCATTCCCCTTCATCAGGAGCTTTGTGGCTGCTGCAGTGAGGTGATGCACCCTTCCCACCTGCCTGCCTCCACTGATGCTCAGCCCAACTGAGGGAAACTCCGAGAGGGGTTTAAATCTCTGCACCCACAGGGCAGGACACCATGCAGGAAGGAGCAGAGGAGTGCGGAGTATGAGCAGCTGCTCCTCTGGCTCTTTGCTGTGCCAGTGCTGCAGGTCTGATCGACTGCTTCAGAGGCTGCAGCCATCCCTTGTTCTCAGATCTGGCAAGGATGCAGATTGCAGTAAACTTTTTTCGTCTTTCCCCAGTGAGCCTCCTTTGTTCAGCCTTTGGTTCAGGTGCCATCCGTTATTTTTCATCCAAGGTACAACCAAAAGGATTTTCTACAAAGAATATGTGACTATTGACTAACTGTTTGCAATGTGGAAATGGAAAAGCCTTTAAAAACTGCCAAATGCTGATAAAAGTGTGAGATGAACACTGCTTGCATTTTTAACAGATGCAAGGTAGTATTTAAGAGGATAGTCTACTCATATTGTCTAGAAAGAGGGATCTAGCTGCAAGCTAATAACTTAAGCACTGGACAAGGAAGAAATAAATCATATTTGTTACAGATTACCAGAGAAATGTGTTTATCCTTTATTAGGCTTGAGAGGTAGAGTGGCTCCAACTGAGAGAATGTATAATTCTGTCTAATAATATACCATATTACTAGAATTACAGCACTTAGATATTTAGCATCAAGTGGTAACTTTTGTTAATTGCTTAGTGGCTTCTGGACCATGACCAAGCATTTTAAGTAAGAGAGAAGTTAACATGGTCCCTGTCAGATACCATGAGACTTTCTCCCCATCCATGCTGTTAGCTGTGATTCTTTTTGATCAGTGTGAAGCACACCGCTCACATCTGAAAATAATCAAATTAATTTGAGAGAAGATGCATGTTAGCTGAAATGAAGGAGTGAAATGTGGGTGCAAAGCTCTCCATGTGTTCATGGCATCAAAAATTAGCCCTTGTGTTTTGTAAATATGTGGAGAGTCCATGAAGACAATAGCACTGATAGGGTTTGTGTACTACATATGACAGGCTTAGCTTTATGATGGCGGCAGGAGGTTATTGGAATTTGTCTGTCCAGATTTCCCACCTTCTGTCTCTTGTTGCTTTTATTCCGACCTCCTGATACCTACCCGCTTTCCTTTGCAATTCTAGACATAGTTGTCAGTGAGTTAAATTTACTGTCAAATTCCCTTGGGACTTCTTAATCCACAGTGCCTGATATTTAATATTCAGACACATCATCCCAACTGGCCAGTTGGTACGTGGACGTGAATTAAAGGTTTTCTCGGTTGTGTTGGTTACCAGTCTGAATTAGATTGTGCCCTATTTGTGTATGGTTTGGGCTTTTTATGTTAAGGAAGGAATTTTTTTTATTTGGTTTTTAGTGTAACTCATTTTGGAGACAATTTCATTCTTCTCTACTTCTTGGTGCCCTCTTCTCTTTAAAAATTTATAAACACCTCACCTCACAAATTTCTTTTCTCTGAAAGAAATTATCTGAATTTCTTAAATTTAATGAAAAATTCTCTTTTAGGCAGTCTCATTCAGGAGTTTTGGAAGCCCTGGGTGCCTGAGATCATGCTAACCATGCCTCTGTGCCCCAGCCTGCCTCCACGGAGCAATCCCCACCCTCTCCTGGCACTGGACTTGGGAGCAGGGTAGCTGAATGAGTGCTATGGTGCATCTGAGCTAAATAGCCCTCTGGGAAGAAGGATTTGGCCCTGGAGCCATACAGGGGGCACTTCCCCTCTCCTTCCCACTGAGCTCAGGATCTGGCCATGCCTTCTGCCAGGGTTTGGTTTTCTTTTTGGAGGAGTCTGTTGTCTTTCCTTTCACGAGCCTCCAGTGTTATTCTCTCCCCAGAACTGGAATTGTAGGTCTTCCTCCATGTACCCTGGTGGCTGTTTTTCTTAGTTAATAAATTAGCTTCCCTGAAATCAAAAAGCCGCATTTCACTGTGAATGGGCTCATAGACACAGGAGTAGGTAAAAACATGACTTGAAGCAGGAAGGCAGGGTATTTGCAAAATCCTTCAGTATTGGCCTAATTCTGGTCTCCTGTAAAGTTCTCTTAAAAAGTGAAATTTGTAGAAAATTCATCTGCTTACATGCAAAGACAATGTTAATGTAATGCTAAGATGATTCTGCAAGATGTACTCATGAAATATACAGGACAGCTAGCATGGCAGGATGTTTAAATCAGCATTATCTTGGGTTTTTGCATGTCATGGTCTCATGCTGTATTACTGTGGGTGATTTGTGGTGTGCTGAGTTCAAAGCACTCGGGCTCGGTTCAACCCAGCCATGGCAGCAGGAGCTGGTGTCACATAAAAGAGCATATGGGTTAAGAAATACATGTACAGTGCTTTTGAAAGGAGGAGGTAACTTCAAAGTTAGACTGCTTGTCCCTCTGTATTAATTCCAAATTATTTAAGTATTTTCTGTCTCTATACAGTTCCCAAATGGCTGAAAAGGTTGGAGGATTTTGTTTTTACCATCATTTCTGCTACAAGTTATTAGTTTAGAAGGCAGGATGTCCAGTTCAGATCCATAATGCCATCCCTAGTGCACCACCTGAGTTACACGGACATGAATTTAAGGTCCGTGAAGTGTCTCTTCACTGCTGCTTTACTGCTGTTGTTGGCAGCTGCTGGTGGAGCGTGATCTCTCCGGACAGGGAATGGCCAGGGTCTCTAGCATCCTCCATGTCAGTCTGGACAAGGAAAGCCTTTTTGGGGAGGGCTGTGCATGGCCCACAGATGTGGGTCAGTATCACTGATGTGGCCTGTGGTGCACAACAGTGCCTGCTTGATCCCTCTGGAAGGAGGGGGCATTTCCCACCCCACTCCCATACCCTGATTTGCATGGCTGGCTTTGATTAGGCTTCAAGGTGAGGAACATACTGAGGGAGGAGTGTTTCCACAATCCTGTGCCATCTAGCTAATGCAGCTTGTGCCAAGGCTCGTACTTGTGCCCCGTGGCATATTGACATGGTGTCACCAGGATGGCTTTGCAGTAAGGGGCCATGCTGGGGTGTTGGTGCAGCCTGTGAGCTCCACTGCCCTTCCTGCTGCAGTCCAGCACCTGCCTTGGTCCCTCTCACTGCCAGTAACTTCAGCTGATGGAGAAGAAAAGCAGTGAGAACATACTAGTAAGGTCGCTGCTGCATATTCTCTGATAATGAGGTTCTGCTATAATGGGTAGGGAAGAAAGGCCCATAAATATCCAAATTAATTTTTAACTAAGGCAACACAACATTTTAGAGGACTGGCTGTGCCTTCTTTTCTGATATTTTTTTGAAAGCCTTCATTGCAGTTTATGCAAAGAATAAGTAAATCATAGTGGAAAGAGGAACTTTTTGCTTTCTTGAAGTACTGTTTCCCTAGATTGTTGAAACTATTCCAGGTTTCTTCTTTTAGTATAGCTAACACTATTTAAATTCCACCGTAATATTTGTCCACTCTTGGTATTTCTGTGTCAATATTTAAATTACCTGATTAATTTAATTCCATGGTATGCTAATGAAATGACAGGAAAACAACTAACCTGATGGTAGAAAGCACACCTGTGTATTCTGGATTTGAACCTGAGCTGTGGATGAATCACGCCATACAGCAGATAGTCATTGCTAAATTGCTGAGTACAAAGATGCATTGTGTGACTCACTTGCTGTGTTTCTACTACCATTATAAACTCTGAGAGCACTTGATGAATAACAGAGAGTCAAGAATGAATTCATCCATGTTTCACTCTGTAACCATACTGAGCCAAATTCTGCCTCCAGATACACACAGCTCTCATTGAAGCCTGCCCACTGTATTTATTTTTAAAGATAAAAGCACTTCTGTTACATTCACAGAGGACTTCTGTGACACAGTCCATTGTAAGGATGTGAATATCCTTCCTCAAGAGCTTCAAGTGAAGCAGGGAGTGTCTGCCTGGAACTGGGAAGGGTACTTAGGGATAATAGCCTCCAAACTGTGGCAGTGGGAGATAACCGTTATGTTTGTCTCGGTAACTGCATTCCCCACACTTGGGTCTTCGGTAGCCCTCCCTCTCCTTGCTGAGGTGCTGGGCTTTTCTTGTGGGTGACCCAGGGGCTGAACTGCTGAAGCTGGTGAGCAGGTTCATACTGCTCCTGGGGCTTGCTGTCAGGTTCAAACCACACTGGATTGGTGGGGAAAGCCTTGAGTAAGACTTTGGGGTTTGGGGTTTTTTCCCCCTTTTTTTCTTTCTGAGCTTCCTCAGGGGACATAGATGAGAATGTCTCCTTTTTTTCCCAGAACAAGCTCTGTTCTGTCCTCAGACCCCAAACGTTGGTGGCTTTGGACGTGTGATACTCACTCCTGTACAGAGGGAGACGTTTGTCCTGTGGCCTCATGTTTTGGAAAGGCTCTAATCAGAAAATGTTCTCTAGTGTCATGCAGTAAACAGACCCAGAGGCAGAGACTCATGTCTTTGGTACATAGGAGATGGTCTTTGCCAAACTTGGGCTCTCCCCTTTGTAATTACCCCATCAGCTCTTCTGGTATGATTTGAGATGGCTGCCTTAAGGCTCTTGCTGTATGTGCAGAATGGCTCACTGATGAGTCTCCCATCAGGGTAAAGGAGGAGGGGAAGGCAAAGGGATGTGGAGCATGTTTACCATTTCTGTGGTTGATTAAGGCATGTCTCAGTGCTACTGAGCTTTGTGATACTGCTCAGCCCACCATTTTCATTACAGCTCAGAGTAAACACTGGGCTTGAAGTTTCACCTGCTCCTACAGTCTTCGTGCAATTGGTTATCCCCAGGAAATGGTGCTGGGTCAGGGTGAGAGCAGACAGAGCTGCGCTTCCCAAAACACCATGGTTTCACTGGGAGGCAAAAGAGTTATTAGTCCTTTTTGGGGTGGAACTACAGTTTCACATATTTATTGTAAATGAAATCTAATTTTCATGATTCACTGTGATTTTTTAATTTAAATTAGCTCTGAAAGCCATTACTACTAAGTGATAACATCTGATCAGAAAGGGGTCGAGTTACCAATTGTGAATTATTATCTGACAAATAACAATAGCTTTTTCTCATGTTTAGAGGTTTTCTGCAAACTGACCTGGCTCTGTGGAAACTACTTTTTTTTTCTGGTTGGTTTGTTTGGTTTTTGTTAAATGTCTGCAGAATATCTGCACCATCCAGTTTTGTGCATTCTTTTCTAGACTGCTCAGGCTCTGTGATGTGCGGCTGATTTATTGCGTTCATCTGATTTCTTTTAGGTGTATCTTTTTTTCTCCCAGGAAAAAAAAGATGGCAAGTGCTTTTGGAAAAGGCCTGCTGGTTTTCACTTGGAAGTAGCTAGCTCAGGTCAAGCCTTCCTCTGCCCCCCCGGAGGTTACCTTATCATCGGAACACAGATTACGATATGTTGTCTTCCTAGGCTTACATATTGAGGAGCTACTACTACATTTTTCTGTGAGGAGTAGCCAAAGCCTATGGCTTGTGCAGTGGCTTCTTTTCCTGGCTTGGACAAGTGAGAGCTAATTAACAGGAGTGAGATACATGTGAAGTAGCAAATAATTATTAGTTTTGTTTATATATAAATACTGATAGTCATAAGAGAATGCAAGTGCCTGTGTGGGAAACAACTGTTCCCCACAGGCGGTTTTGGACAAAAGGGAATGAGTGTGAATGTTCACGAAACAGCAAGTAAGAGGGGATATAAACAGGGTCAAATAGCCCATATGTTCAGGAACCCAGTGAATTTTCTCCAATGTGGTTTCTGTCATGGCTAGCAACAGATTGCATGCACCACAGAGGATGGATAGCCCTGTAGTTCTGTGCCCCAAGAGCACCTGTTCTTTGCAACTGCAATGAAAATTGCAACAGCAGCTTCACTTCTTTTAGCAGTTGTGGCATTCTTCCCTTTATCACCCTGGGAAGGTGTTGTTGCATTATGGTGACTGATCGAATTCTTGTTAAGTGGGTCTACGTTTAACTGTAATTAGTGATTTAAAATCAGATTAACGAAAAGGCAGCCCTCAAGAAACTGGTGCTAATAGTTGCAAGGCATACGAGAGTCAGGGAGGACTTGACCTATAATTTTTACCGGTCGTGGTTTGTTTAGGTTTTAAAGTAGCTCGCTCACGCCCAGGACAGACAAGCAGAGACACTTCTGCATTTAAACCCTCTCTCATCTGCCGGATGCAGGTTTCTTTGGCAGCGCTGCTGGTAATGTGCCTGTGCTGCACCCGGTTGCTGCCTGATGGTCAGGGGCACGGTCACCCACTTGGAGCTGATCTTTCCTGCTAATGTCGTTTCAGGCCAAGCAGTGAAGGCAAGGAACCATGGCAGAGGATAGGAAAGACGAAGCCAAGGCACCACACTGGACTTCGGGTCAGCTAACAGAGGCTTCTTCACACCCACATTCACCTGAAATTAAGGAACAGGGCAGCACAAGTGCTGGACTGGTCAGAAGTGCCAATGGATTTCCCTACCAAGAGGATGAGGAGCCGGGGCTGGGCGGCCATGAGCAGCCAGGGACGTATGCTCGGACCAAAGAGAACGGGATCAATGGAGAACTGTCGGCAGGAGACAGGGAGACAGCAGGTAACATGCCTCGATACCCCGCCATGAAATACAGGGCTCTGCAGACCACTGACTGATTTTCCTCCAAGGGGAAATATTAGCTGGAGCCAAGCGTGCCCTGGGGCATGGGGAAGCTGACATGAGTGAGCATGTGCCTTGGAAGGGCACTAGCTCTTCACAGCAAGGGCTGCATCTTTATCCGGGTTTGCACAAATTGCATCCTTACCCATGACCCTGGGCAGTGCTCTGAGAAGACTTCAGGAAAGGCATGATGGTGCCTTAGTGCGTCTTGGTAGATGGGACAGGGTCACCTCTCTGAGGACAAAAGAACAGGCTGGTGTAGAGCAGCTGCTCAGCTTCTCTGGCCTGGGAGGGAGTAGGAAACCGCTCAGCTATTGTGCAAGGATAGCTCATGTTGCTCTTGGCATGCATTTGTGTGTGCATGAAGGATGGGTTCCCCTGTTATTGCTCACAAGTAACAACACCTTCTTGAAACCACCAGTTATTTGCAGAATAATGTGTTGCTCAGTCTGACCAGGAATACCACAATTCAGCATCAGCATTTATTCTCCCTTGCCCAGGCATATTTCACTGGATACTCACTGGGACTTTTGTCTATTTGTAAACTATGTTAGGATTTTAGGATTCAGCTTGTTATTGGGTGGGAGGGGGAAGTGTGACTGTGTCAAGATGAAATATGCAAAGCAAGTTTCCTGTTTTAGAAGTAAATGCTAATTTTCTCTGTGCAGAGTTCCCACTTTAAACCCCAGATGCACAGTGCAAGAAGAATTTCTCTTGTACAGACACAACTGCCCTTGATGCATCCATCCATGCATGCTAAAGAGATCTTTCTACCAATGTTTGTTGGCTGTTGACAGTGTTTGGAGATGCTATCCATAATTTCTCAGCAGCAGAGTATTTTAAGGCTCTTGGACCCTACAGTCATTTCATAAGCAATTGTGCTGGAAATGGATCTTTCTGCTAAAAGTAAATGGGTTTAGATTTTAAGGGTCTCTTCTTGCGGATAGCCAAAATTTGAAAGCCAAAGGTAAAGGAAATCTTGTGTAAGCATGCAGGTGAACACACTGTTGATGACTGGGGGGATGACAATGTGGTCTTGTCTCTTTGCTGTAACCCAACTTTGTGCTATGCTTAGCCAGCAGATAAGCAGGAACTGGTGTGCAGGAATCACAGATGCTGCAGTTCTTAGGGGTTGACATGGGCCATGGGAAGACTGAGCGCATTTCTTTGCCACAAATTTTTCACACAATCTTGGACAAGTGCTACCCGTACATGTGGAGAAGTGGGAATAACTTTACAGGATGAAGAGGAATTTCCTCTCTTTAAAAAGGGAGGCGAGAGAGGCTCTTCTCAGGCTCTCTCAAGCTCAGGTTCTGAGTGGTGGTCAGTGTCTGAACATTTAATTGAGGAGTTTGCAGCTAATGGGTGAGAGGAGGCAGGAACCCACTGCTGCCCATCAGGGGGCATTGTAGTGGTGTATTTTCATGTTGCTTTTTGAGGCACGGTGTTAAACAGCAGAACAAGAGAAAATGAGGCAATATGGTCTAGGGCAGGTAGCGGGACTGGGGACACATACTTGCCAAGGGAACAAAGCTGCTCTTGATCAGGGTGAAGTTTGCTTCGATCACCACTTTGTGGCCTCATTTCTTCCTCCCCTGCTTTTTTCTCACTGTCTGCTTAGATTGCGAGATCTCTAGTGTGGGGACTTGCTGTCAATACACACAGTTTTTCTTTGCGAGTCTTAGTAAAGCTTATCTTGTGGCATCTTTCTTTGTCCTTGAACACTGGAAGAGTCCCTAAAACTACCTGCCTTCATGGATGAATTCCTAGCTCTCCAGAAACTGCACACTGACTAAGCCTGTATTTAATTAATGCAATGTAAACCATCTTAGGATACTTAACATATATTTTTAATCTTTTTTCTCCTTTTGAAGGAGAAACCTGTTGGCAACTTACTGTAGTGATAGAAAGGGACCGGGGCGTGTGTTCTCATTTTACACTAGTATTTACTAGCTGGATGTGCTTAATGCATTGTGAAGCAGGAAGTTTAGAGGTGGATTTCTGGTGTTTGATTCAGAATTTGATCTTGAAATCAGGATTGCCATTTGCCACCAAATTCAGTCATCTTTGCTGTGTTTGTCTGCTTGTAAATGTTAACTGCAGTGGAGTGTTGTGTCAGGTAGGGTTTTTAAATGCCACTCTGATACACATAATTACCAATAATGTGAATTGTTTAATCATTTGTAGTAGCTTATCAACTCCAAACCGCTGAGGAGAAAATGCACAGGAAACTAAGGTCAACCAAGATGATTAAGCCAAACTGTGGGTTTGAGTGGATTTACAGGGATTATTTTTTTTCCCCTGGTGCAAGTCCAGCACCATAACCTAGGAAAATCTCTGGCTTCTCAGCCTTCGTGTCGGAGTCTGTAAATCCCCAGCAACTGCAACAACCAGCTCACCTGCAGCGGAGCACTAGTATAAACAGGGCATTTCCCAGGCAGCCGCCCATCGCCCCATCCCTGCTGAGAGAGTTCTGTTAGGTTTTGAGGCGTTTCACCTAAGGAAGCTCTCCAGCACCCGACCGACCCAGGAGCTGGGATTTAGTCATGAAATAGGCCTTTCCTAGGGAGAGGTATTCTGCAGCAGTGCAATAGTCCCTTCGGGGCACAGCAAAGCAGCAGGGCACTGGTTTGCAGGGCTCATGCTGTAAAATCTGAGAGCTGTGTGTTAAGGGGAAGGTTAGAGTCAGACCACTGGGACAAAGGCACCTTATGCCAACACTGATGCAGGGACAAGGGGTGGTAATGGGGGAGGAAATAACAGTTCTTGCCAAAATGCATCCAATCCATCTCTGCAAGTGACATTTTTAGGTTTGCACAGTTAAAATTTGCCTTCCTGTATATATGTATGTCTCTCTCTCTTGGCATCTGTCTGAGAGTTATTGAGTCTGACCTCAATTTTGGAATCCTCTGAATCTGGCTGTTGTGTTGCCTTTGATTGATCTGTCTCGGTATCGTGCTGGTAATGGCTGCATTATGGAGACACATCAATGCCCTCCTTTCAAATGGACTGATGGGAACGTGGGAGAGTGCACAGTGCTGTGGGCAGGGCAGCCTCGGGGCCTGATCCGGCATCCACTGAAGTCAAAGTCAAAAATGTGCGAGAGAATAGGCCAGGTTTTTTGGCATAGTGCATAGGAAGCTGTTACGGATATGGTATGAGTAAGGGGAGTAAAGCAGCTATTGCTTTTTATATGTATTTGTGTATATATATTTCTATATATACTTGGGCTGGCCCTGGCAGACTAGCTCAGCCCCGCTCCATCCTCAGCCCCGTGCCTCTGCCAGCCACAGGTCCCATGCTGCTCCTGAGGAGCTCCTGAAGACACCTTGCCTTTGATGCAGTCTGCAGCATCCCACAGCCCAAGATCCACCAAGTTTCAGTGTGTTCTCCCTGATACATGTCTGTCCATGTCCTTCCTCACCTGCACACACACACACAGCATCTTTGGTGAGGATTTTGGAAGTATTAAGAGTGGAGGATGAGATCTGTAGGTTTTGTCAAGCCAAAAGTTTTCACGTCACGTGAGATGTGTGCTGCAAAGGAGGCATGATAGTATAATCTTCAGAAACTCACTCTGAAGCGGGCTGATGTGGAAAGCTTTAGACTGGACACTATGGTAGAGCACAGGATGCATTTGACTTGTAATGAAATACAAGAGTGGCAGCCTTTTCTTTGCTTACTGAAAAGTCGTGGTCAGCTAGCTAACTGGGAGGAAGCGCTGAGGAGCAGTACAGATGCGCTGCAGCATTCTCTGGGAACCAGCCATTCAGCACAATCCATCATATTTGACTTGCAAGGAACATCAAGCTGCAAAGGTTTGGTTTTTCACACTTAAAATGCATTTATTTTTCTTTCCATGAGTAACCTGTCTTTTAATGAGTAACCTGTCAAATTTGTATAATTAGGAGTAAAAGTGGTTAGATGCCTTGTGAAACATCTTCTACAATATGTCTTTATGTACAGTGACTCAACTGATTGAGTGCTTTCTTCATTATATGCCAAATTCAGGTTTATAATTGGAGGGGGGTTGGATTACCTACACAGTTATTTGATGAATTATTTTTTGACAGATGAAGGGAAAGCACTTCCTGAAATCCTATTAACAGAGCCTCAGGACAGTGGCTCTGTCCTGGTGTCAGTCCATGTTAAGGACAGTAACGCGTCCTGCCAGAGTGACAAACAGAGCCCTTCATTAATTGGCAGGGTACCCAAACCATGTGGGATGCAAAGAGACTGCTGGAAAATTGTAGCAGACTTCCTGACACAGCACAGTGGACCGGCCATGGGTTGAGCACTCCTGCCTTGTTTTTCAGAGGTCTTGAGTCACAGGAAAGGCAGTTGTGAGGGAGCCCATGACAGATACATGAGAGAGGCCAGGATTTTTGGTGGCTGGCAGGACCCAGAGACTGGTATGTGTTAGTCTGGAAGTGAAATAGAAAGAGGGGGAGCCCTAGACCTGTGAAGAGTAATGAAGAAGTGGCAGTATTGAGCTGAGAGAGGAGTAGGGGGCTGAGAAATAGTGAGGGAACAGACCCAGAAGCAGGAGAGCTAGGGGAGGCAAAGGGCCGAGAGCTGGTGAGATGAAAGCTGTGAGGGAGCAAAGCAGGGATGGGAAGTGGCATGGAAAAAAGGAAAAATTGAAGATAAGGTAAGGACAATAAAAAGAGGTTCAGTTTTATCTGTTCATCCAGAGCCCACACAGCTTTTGCATTATGGCAGATATCACCCCAGAGAGGAGGGGATTCAGACAGCAGGAATAGCACAGTCTGCAAGGAACAACTGAAGAGAGAAGTGGGAAGGGCAAATCATGTTACAGCCTTGAATGTAATTTATCCTAATTCAGCCATTTGTTTTAGGCTTTGTTCAGTGGGACTAAATGGGCATCTGCAACAAATCTATTCCTGTGACCAAATACTCTTTAAATAATTATATTTTAATAACCTGCAGGGAGTGTCAGCCTGAAAGACTGCCCTGGCGCAGTCAGTAATACTTGAGCAGAGGTGGCGTGTCCCTTTAGGTTGGCTATGCAAAAAAAAACATGTTGAAGAAAGGGATTGTACTTGTTTCAGCCACCTAGCAGCATGTCAAGGAAACAGTCTGTATCCCATCGTCTTCCATAGCCTTGCCTTGTAGTAACCAGTCTCCAGGTAAAGAGGATCTTGTTGACGGCCCTCAACACCATTGCACTGTTAGAAAAATCACCATGATGCTTAGTTCTGCCGGCTCAGGGCCCTCAGCCCATGAGGGCTAGGACTGGAGCTGCGATGGCAGGTTGTGTTGGGGCAGGATTGCAGCACTGTGCGTGGTGTCAGTAAACACAACAGCCTCTCCAGGCTGAAATTGCACCGAGGCATTGCCTGGTCCCATGGTGTGTTAATGGTTTTTTTCCCCCCTACTGACATTTCATTTAATCTTCTTTTCCTTTTTCTTGTCTCTCTCGCCATACAAGTGATAATACTCAGATGGCACTGCCAGTAAACGTACAAACAGGCTGTCTTTGAACAGAGAACTTTTTAGTCTTTCTTTCCAACAGGACTGCTTTGTCAGTGCTTTCCTTTTTGTTTGGCTGTTTGCGTTGGCTGTCCTGCTGCTGCCCAAGCCCTCCTGGAGTTACCAGAGCCCCTCACAAACGCCCTCAATGCCTGTTCCCCAAAGGAGCCTCCCAGCCTTGTTGTCAGATGTGCATTTTCAGCAAGCCACACGTCTCAAGCAACACAGACAGAATGCACAGAATGATGCAAAATCAATGACATTCAAAGATGAATGTGATTGCTGTGTTCATCCCATTTCAGTTGTTTATTTTACAAAGCTGGAAGAATGCACCTTACCATGTCGTTGATGGCTCCCATGGGAAAGAAGCTGTTAATTAGGCATTTTGATCTCCCTCCCTTTGCCCAGGAAATGTGACAGTAATTACTATGCACCATCATCTTTGCCAATTTAGATACAGGCAAACATACCAGACTTCTGAAACTTTTCTTCTCTGTGTTAAGAGTAATACAAGTGTCATTTTCTGGGACACATTATTGGAATATTTTAGACATGTTCAAATCATGTTGCTGAAGACAAGCATAGGTGGAGGCAGCAGAGCCTCTTTGGGGCACTTGTAGAAAATGTTTTTTTTACCATTCTCTGTTAAGCTTGCTGTAGAGGTCTTTCTCAGTTGTTCTTCTGCAGAGGACTGGGAATGAAGCCGCAGAAATTCCGTCTTTTCTCACGTGTCCCCTACCCCCAGCTACCTTCTCCCTGACTCTTAATATCAGTAACTGCTGTAGAGACCAGTCTCTGCATGTTTTTTGGTGGCTGGCACTATTGGTCATGAAATCCAGTAAGACATCCCGTTTTGTCCAACTGTAACCTCTCTGAGGGGCTGGCTCTGCCCTCCCACCTCCTCTTGGGACTTCAAAAATGAGTCAGTGATTGAAATGTATTGGTAGGAGCTGGAGGATCTGACACAGTTTGGGGCAGTGTAAGCATGCAAAAATTATTGCCTGAAAGGGAGTGGGGTGAGATAACCCAGTGCACAGGTGCCATTGACTCCCATGGCTGGGAGTCAGACATCCAGAGAAGTGCAGCCATCAGTGTCTTTTATCCCTGAAGCTCCTCTGAAAATGTCAGTGTGTGGTTCAGATTTGCTTTTGAAAACTGCATCTCAAACCGGGTGCAGTAACGCCGTTAGAGTCAACTGTTGCATTGTGTCACGTCAGCATTGAATCTGGCCAAGAGAAGGCATCAACCAGCCATTTCCTTTGGGCTCCCTGTTGGTGTTTTGTTTCACTTTGGTGTTTCCTTGTTAGGGTATGAGCATCATAAGAGGGAATTGCATAAGCAGCTGTACTTTCTTAAGGAGTACGAGCAAAATGCCTGTGAGTGTGTTGGCCTGGCAACCAGTGCTCACTTGGTGCCGTCAGTATTCCCAGAAAACGTAATCCATAACAGCCTTGGAGATGCAACAAGGAGCAACAAGGCTGGGATATGGAGGAAATATCTTTCATAACGTGTTGTTCCAACCATACTGGTAATTCAGACTGTACGCTGTGAGTGCCGTTTATCAAAGTTGCCTTTTGAAAACATCTGCAGCCATTCTTGGAGGGCTGCTGTAGCCAGGATAGCTATTGCTGCTGAAGGATGAATATCCTGTCAAATACAGAACACATCCTAGGAGTTAAATTTTTGCTTTTGTCTCCCCTTTTTTGTGGACAAAAATTTGCCCTTTGTCTGTTCGACTGCCCTTCCTTCCCGCCATCCATGTTTGGCTGCCTGCTCTGATGGAGGCTGTAAATGCAGACTTTGCTGTTTCTGTGGGCTGGATCTTGACCCTCCAGCACTGGTGTTAGCTGTGTGACTGGGGGGGTAGTTGTGTCCAGAGGCCATGTTCTAAATTGTGGCCTGTTGTGCTGGAGTCCTTTTCAATGTATGGTAGGAGAGAGTTTGTGCGTTTATGAATTACATAAAGTAGGCAAGGCTTGTACAAGCCAGGAGAAAAGGCAGACAGGTGTGAAGAGAGCTAGCCCAGGTTACCCAGGAGGGCTGTGGCAGAGCCACAGGCAGGCAGCATGGCCCTGTGCAGGGCCGTGTGCTGCCTTTCTGCTGGATCCTGCCCTCTGGGCTTGGCTCAGCTCATCCCCTTGCAGAAAGGTGGAAACGGAGCGCTTCAGCGGCTCTTCCCTGACATGTCTGAAGGGAAGCCATTATCGTCTCCATCTCCAGGATGGCAGCATGAAGGACATGCAAGAGCACTGGGCAATATTTGGCAGTGGGCAGAGGTCTTTGCAATTGCATCTGGAAGGTGGTATCGCTGGGGACTGTGCCAGCATATAATCTTCCATTCCAGTTTTGATCTGAGGGCAGAAAGATTTGGAGGAAGGTTCATCACCAAACAACAGCCTTATTTTGCAGGCACACAGCTGCTCCTGTTCCAGGCAAAGCTGAAATGGCAACTGCTTCTCCAAAGTCACCTTCAAAGGGAAGCAGCAGGTTCTTAGGTGACAGCCCAGGACGTGCTGGTGGGCATTGCCTGCCTCATTTCCTGGCCCCTTGCCCCACGCACAGGCAATTATCAGCTCTCAGGGTCTCACAGCTGTGGAGCAGAAGAGCCTGGAGGTCCGGTCATTAACCCGCTCACCCCCACGCTTCACAAATCCCTTTCTCCCCTTTTCCTATTGCGGAAGCTCATGCATGCAGCTTGGTGCACTTCCCAGCCCTGGCTAACCAGAGGTTAGCCCAGCACAAGGCACTGCTCCCCGCCATCCCCAGGTGTGTCTGATGGAGGCAGGTCCTCCCAGCGCAGGCTGGGCATCTGCCCTTCCAGATGCAGCTGGGCATGGGTATAACCTTTGGCAGAGAGGAGTTAGGTACCATCAGATCACTTACAAAAATGAGTTGCACAAACAGTCTGCTGCTCCTGCGAGGAGTGCCAGGCATTGCTGATTTCTTTTTTCCCTGTTGCCATGCCAACACCTCCCTGCACAGAGTGACATCTCTTTTTAAGCTCCGCTGAGAGAAAGTATGTAGCCTGGGAGCTTATTTAGCATTCAGGAGTGCACAGCCTCTCTGTAATGGTTCTGAGCCACAGCCAGGCTGTTTGACAAAGGAAAGGAAGATTTAATTTTTTTCATCCTTTCCTCTAGCATTTGCTTCTCAAGGTTAAGGGAGACAGGGTAGATGGGGAAAGAGACTGGGAGTGCTTTGCAACGGGGACCTCACTCTGCTGTCCTCACTGAGGCATGACTTTCATGGAAATAAAAAGGAAATATTACTTTGGGGTGTATTTACGGTGCAAAATACATGTGTGAGATAGGTATAGAGAGTTTTATATATATATATATATGCGTGAATTTCTTGTTTCAACTTACCCTGATGAGCTACTCTGTATTAAAATTGGAAAGCAAAGGCAATCTGGTTTTTAATTTGAGTGAGGAACTCAAAGGAAAGATTAGAAGGAAGCTGGGGACAAAGCCCCTGTCTCTGTCTTCCCTGCTGTTCTAGTCTGTGAGGTTACAATATTGAGAAAGAAATCATCTCTTCTTGTGCTATATTCATATCCTGAGTGAGGACAGCAAAACCTAGCATGTACTGGTGTTTAGGTTTGGGTTTTTCCATTTTGTGGAGTCGCTACTGGTAGATTAACTGCTCACTTTAAATTAAATCCTTATAATGATCATTAATACAGGTTTGCTTGCCTTTGCCAGCTGAAGGGATGGAAATCAGCGTAAAGCTGCTGACATTAGGTGGCAGATGAGCACTGATGATCCAGTGCCTGTCCGTACCAGTGACAAGGCTGATGTGGAAATTCAAAGGCATGACTCAAAGTGAGAGGGCTACATGCTGGTTTTGACTCTGTCATTTGTTCCTTGGGAGATGCTGGGCAAAACGTTTATGTTTTCCTGTGCTGTTTCACAGACCAACTGCAGAATGGAGTCAGTGGTACTTGGAAAATCCATTCTGAGGTGATGGTTTAGAAATGCAGTCTTGGTTGTTTTTTGGAGTTTTGTTATTACTGAGGCATTCCTCATGACATGCAAAAAGTGCAGGAAACTCAAGGTATCCCAGCTGTGTACATTAGATCATGTGAGTGAGCCCTTCTCTTGCATGTGGAAAATACCTGGTCAAACCTTCAATACTTTAATTTTATTTGCATGCAGTATATGGAAGATAACTGTGAGATGTCATTATCTCCCAGGCAGGAAAACCTGTTAGCTGCTTCTCAGAGAGTCATTTTCACTCAAGGCTGAGTAGATTGAATACTTCATGGAAATCAGTTTCACTTGGAGGCACTATATACTTTGGGAGGGAAGAATAAACCCCAGGTATTTCACTTTTTTGTTCCTAGTTCTTTCCTTGAGACCAATTCATAGTGATGTATGATCAGTTTGGTACAGCTCCCAGCAACCGATATAGCCTATGGCAGTTATGATAAAACTAATTTACAGTGTGGTCCTCCGTCCATGAAGCCCATGCATCTGGTGAGACAGATACATTAATAAAGAGCAGCAGAAGTATCAGCTGCCAGTGCTGCGTAGATGTGGCAGTCTTGCTGATGTACCAAAACTGTTTTCATCCCTAGCCTTGCACCACATATGACAGAAGGAAAAGGCTTCTGCTGTGACTATTGCTTTTTACCCCAAAGCCAGGGTAATGTGCCAAATCCAGAGTAACGCAGCCTACGCAGGTTCTTGGTGAGCTGTAAAGGGAGCTAATCCTTAGCTGTTCCTGTCCATGAGTTGTTTTCTCTTTCCTTTCACTGTCATCCTTTCTATCTATTTAAGAATATATTGTCCCTTCTAAACAATTGCTCTGTCAGCTCTTCCTTCTTTTTCTCTCTTATGTTGCCTCTGGCTTTTCTTTTCTTGTCCTCTCTATGTACTCTGAGCCTTATCCCAGCCACCCAATGTAGCTCCTCTGTGACCTTGAATTTCCTCAGCTGCTCCTCAGTTTCAGTACACTTGGAGAGCTCTGCCTCTGGATGCAGATCTCTCCTGGTGGCTGCAGTGACCCAAACCCTGGTCTCAGCTCTCCCCACAGCACCCAGACTTCCCCAGCACCATGGCTGCAGAAGCTTGCAGGTATTTAAGTGCCCAGAGAAGACAGCTCTGTTTGGAAAAGTGGAAGAGGTAGTTCAGAAGATGCACTGAGGGCTTTTACATGCATGTCTCGCATCTTCCTTCTGCAAGAGTAGGTGCACATTTCTCTTTCCTAACCACTTGACATGCTTAGAGGTGTGAGCCAGTAGTCTCCAAGGGTGGGCAGGCAGTGGATGGGAGCAGGCCATGTGAGTGGTCAGGGATGAGTCCCGGTCGGAGACAGTGACCTGCCAGAGACAAGGCTCCCTTTGACTGGGGTAGTGCCAGAAGAGAGGGGGTGAGA
Organism: Buteo buteo; assembly: GCF_964188355.1. NCBI lineage: Eukaryota > Metazoa > Chordata > Aves > Accipitriformes > Accipitridae > Buteo > Buteo buteo. Next base: position 16,141,842 of record NC_134175.1, on the reverse strand, counting down.
TGGCAGAACTGCTGAACAGGGCTGAGAACTGCTCTGAAAATCCATCCACATCACAACCTCTGCGGGACTTGGTTAACTTGTATGTGATGCGGGATGTGTTCTGCTTTGCCTGTCTGTGGGAACACTTGCACATGCTCGTTTGTAGGTACGCAACACCGTTCCTCACAGTCAGCAGGAGAAAGACATCTGTCTTGGTACAGGTGCGGGGCTAGGCTGGGAAGCAGAGCTAGGAAGAGATTAGCTGTGCAGCTGTTGCTGCATTGCAGAGCTAGCTGGTTAAGCAGGGTTGGACTGGCAGTGTGAGCCCTCAGGTGAACAGGGCATGGTATTGTGTTACCATATCCCCTGATGGGATGAACAAAAATTCTGTTGTGTTGACAGAATGATCTTCAGTCCTTCTGATGAGGCACGACTAGATATCCCACACAACACGTGCACAGGTTAATGTTCATTTTAAACTTAAATTCAGCAGAGTTTGTACAGCATACTTTGAATTCTTTTTTAAAAAGATCACAGGCACACTGTAAAGAGTGTTTAAAATCGGCTCAAAAGGAGCTAAAAATGAACTTTAAGAGACATGCCACCTCCTGCTGTATGTGGCTGAAGCTCCATTGACTTCTATGGGGGTTCTTAAAAGTCTGTTTGTTTAAAATCTTAACTAGTACTGAAGTTCAAAACAAATATTGATTTAAAAGTGAGTTACCTGTTACGTGTATTACTCGCACTCAAAGGATTAAATATCCGGTTCTTTGTTTTGAAGCCAAATTGGTTTCTTCTGCATGAGTCCCAAGGAGTTTACATTTTAATGAACGATAGATATAGCTGCTTCGTATACATGTGAGTGATGTTTTCAGCTGATACCTAGTCCTGGGAATGGCAGTGGGACCTCCCTGCATTGACCTGGCTGAGGGTCTGGTGTTGTCTGCTTCAATATTGCATGTTAGCTGTAAATTGTGTTGCTGATGCATCAGACAAAACATAACTGATTAGCTTTTCCCACCTCTGACTTGGCTGGGAAATGCTGACAGTAGTAAATATTTTGTTCCAGGCAGTAAACTTAAGAAGATGCGACTCAGGAGATGCACAGGGAGCAAGTATTTGCAGTAATAAGGGCTCATTTTAAAAGCATTGCCTTACTGTACTGACATTTGTATGACTACTTTTTAACAGTCTTTCATATTTCAAGGGAGGGAGGATGTGGGGACTGATCCCTTGGTGTTTTGTTCTACAGCTGCTAGACAGCGTGGCAGAGGCCTCTGCCTAATGAACGTGCACTGGGGTGTTGGGGAGCTGGAGGGGGGGCTCACTGGAACTGTCAGAATTGCTCCTGGCTCCTAGCATGAGTCGCTTTGGATTTTGCCACTTGAGTGCCTTGGAGATTTGGACTATCTGTCCAGCTCTCTGGCTGAAGAGGGTGATCAGGAAAATGCAGTCAGGGTAGTGGAGCTGAAGTACACGCAGAAGGTGTGGAAGTGGTCCAAGGACAGGCAGCCCAACCCTGGGCTGAATGCTGCGGAGCAGCCAGGGGTGCACGGACAAGCCGTCCTCCAGCTTCCCTATTTGCTTGTGCCAGAGCACAACTGGTCTGACACAGCTCAGCTGCAGCCAGGACACCAGTATTGCACCAGATTTACTCTGTTATAAAGCAGATATGTTAAGGGGCTGGATAATGGCGATTCAGATTTACAATCTTGAGTTTAAGGAGAAGGTAGGAGGGTCTGTTGAATACCTGAAGTACCCCAAAACACAGAGGTGTAAGCTGTTTGCTGTGGGGCACATCAGGGCATGAAGCTGCTGTGTTGTGTATCCAGCTGTAGCTCCCCCTTACATGCTCTTTACACATAATCATTGCAATACAACTTTCCCCAAAGGTAGTCTGAATGTTCATACCTTTGTGTTTCAATGCATTAAACAATCAAAGCTCTTTCTTTCCCAAAATACAAGCCTTTTCTGACCTGTTCAGTTGGTTAGCTAGTAAATCCAGGTGATTAAATTAATCCGTCACTATCCTCATTGATGCTGCAGTAGCTTAAAGTCAACAACTTTATTACAGAAATTATACTTGTCAGTTGTGTTGTGGTTTCATTTAATTTAAAAGCTGATGTTCCCATTACTTGCCTTCATACCTCCTGCCAATTACTGTTGATATTGCCAACATCCAGATCAAGGACCTACTTACAGCAAAATATTTACACAAAGCCATTTGAGAGCAAATATTGAATTCTGTAAAGCTATGTTACTGCTTTTTTCTTCAATCGCAAGCACTAATCTGTTGGCATTATTTGGGTTTTATATAACTTATTCATACTGCTTTGATTGCTGCTGTGCATTTGTCTTTTAACCCAAGTGCAAAAGGCAGTACTTAGAGTTGTCATGATCCCAGTGTCTGATTTTTCTATCAGAAATATCACTCACTGGGTGAAGCCCAGGTCATTTTTCCCCAGCGTTTCAGCAGTCTTGACTGAAATAAGAGTTGTCCACCAGCTGCCAGGAGAGCTGAGCATGAATTCAGGACCTGTCCTTAGGGTATTGGCTAATGCCTCTAAACAAATCGAATAGCTTTTTGGTTTGTAGTCCTGCTGCACTCGGAATTGCAGTACCCGGGAGGCAAAAACTCCATAGGTCCTGTTTGCTTTTCAAGTTGTCAAAGATAGCAAATAGCCACTTTGTATCTTTCCTTTCTGCAGGAATATATTTGGGGTATTTTGCCTCACTAAGCAGAGCAGGTTGGTCTGTGCTTCTGTTGTTGACTCAATTCCACTGTGCCAACAATTAGTGCTGGTTACCTTGGAAACTGCTCTGCACCCTACTGGGGATTTTGACAGGCACATTTTGACTGAAATTGCTTTGTTTTCCCAATTCTGCAAGCACACATGTAGCTAATCCTTTTGCTGTGCTCTGCCTGTGTTCCTTCCCTAAAATGTAGCAAAATTAATGAAACGTATTAATTTATCCTTTCCATCTGTTTGCATCTTTCTTTATCCCTGTTTTAGCCTCAGTGCTCCAGGAGTGTTAATTACCTTTTGCTTTAACCGAACTCACTGTTAATTTTCTTGGTAGGTGTCTGAGGGATGACATTATGAATGCACGTGAAATTTTGACGCAAATTTCAGTCTCCTCTTCTCTGTCCCTCCCTATCATCCCTTTCCTTCGGTTTTCTCCTGGAGCATTTGTTGTGCCATGTGGTTCCAGCACGTTAAACTTTGTTTATGCCTTAAACAAGTTCTGCTTTACAGAGACCAGATGGCATCTTCCATGGCTACAGCAAACTCAAGATCCGCTGCCACTGTAGTGGTATCGGATAGAGCTGTTGCTAGAAAGAGCAGGGTGTGATGCTGCTGCAGTCTGGGAAGAGTGTCCCAGTGAAATTGTGGGGACATGAAATGCTTTTTCTTTTTGGAAGGAGCTGTTCCTGTTGCTGTGAAATGGGTGCTCAGGTGGTAAGAAGCGATAGATAGGTGGGCTGAGTGAACTGACTGAATGGCAGTAATGAAACACAGGCAACTATGGTCAGGGAAGGAGAGTAAGAGCTGGGGATGCAGACTCTGGTCTGACCGGGGCAACTCTGGCCTGAGAAATCAGCTGATACTGTTATGTGAGGTGACAGGCTGGCTGTTCCCCAGGGCGAGCTGTACCAGCCCCGGTTCATCTGCCGGCAGGATCGATGCTGCTGTGCTGGCACACATACCTGCGAGGCACGAAGATGCCATGACCCCTGCCTATAGGAGGTTTCTCATGTCAAAAACAATTCTCAGAATAATAATAGAGCATTGCATAGAGGGGTAGGAGGGAGAGAGGAGAAGGTAAAAGGTGCTGCTGGATGAGGGCTGTCAGAGGCAAATGTCTGAGCCTGAGCAGTTTTACCTAGGAAGTGGTGTTCATAGCAAAATCAGCTCCTCAACGGATTGAGCCTAAGGTTATGGTAGGCTGGAAGAGAAAAAGTGCCTGAGGCTGAAGGAAAACCATTAAAAAGGGTACAAAGGGAACAGACACCACACATCACTGCGGAGATGTGTCACAGAGCTAATTTTTGCTCTTGCTTTTATAGTTGCCAATTATTTCTAACAGTTTTCTGGAAATATTTGGTGAAACCTCAGACACCTTTTTTAAAGGCTCTTACCACCATCCGTACATCTGTCTCTGGGGCTGGTAAACCTGTCTGTTAAAAAACTTAATGGACTGCAAAGGTTTCCTGGGAAATGAAAGTACTGTGAGTAATGGATTCAAGTACCAGTGGAGACATCTGCAGTCCATTGACAACCGCAGCAGCATCAACAAGAAATGAAAGAGGGCTTTGACACAACATCTACAGGGCCTTCTACAGGGTCTGATCCCAGATCTTTGGCTCTGCTGTAGCCATGTTTGGCATGTAACCTTGCTTTAACGGCCCCTCGTTGAGTATCCGTCAGTGAAGGGGGGCTCTCTCAGGTGTCTGGAGGCAGTGGCTGGATGATGCCTACTGCTGTTTAAAAATTGGTGCCAGAGCAAGCTGGGGTGGGGATTGGGCCCCTGTTTTGCCCTTGGGTGTGCTTATGAGAGGGGCTGCAGCTTTTGGAGGCACCAGGCCTTCTAAACACAGCAAAGAGGAGAGGCTGCAGCTCCCCATACCATCAGCAGCTGGTTCAGCATCTCCTGTGCATCCCAGTGCTCTGAAAGTGTTTGCGTCCCTGAGTTATCTGTGGGGCAGAGATACTCCAGATGTCCCAATTTGGCATTCTAGGATTTGTCACACCTTGTAGAAGAACCGGGCTAGCTTCCAAAACCAGGAGCAGAGAGTGCTTACTGGTTTGAGTTTTAACTTTGGTTTAAATTAGCATAGTGCCCAAGACAAATGCCTGCCCTCTCAGCAGGGCAGAGTCCTCTGTTCCTGCCAGAAAGCAGCCATGGCACTAGTAGCAACGGGGCAGGCTTGACCTGACAGCCGTGTTGGAGCTTGGTCTGAAGTGACAACCTTTAAGGGAGTGGTGGAATCACCGTCCCTGTGTGTTAGCTCCTTGCTTCTCGGCTCAGCCTGCTCATTGCCGGGGCTTTTGAAAGCTCGTGCTGAGGATCTTTCATAATGTCTCTCGTCTGTTATGGACATCACATTTGAGGACCACCTGTACTTTTGGGTACCACATTCCCTGAAATCAAACTGGGAGACTCAGTCTGTGTCCTGTATCATGAGCAGCTGACATCTTGGTAAAAAGGAGCAGCATTTTACTCTCCGCAAAATGCAAAGGAAAGCAATGTTGCCGTTCATTGTGCTGTAGTCTCATGTGAAGCCAAGGTCTTTGTTCCCTTTAAGAAACATGTATTTCGTGTTACTTGTTATTTGTTAGTGCCATTTTTGTGGCACAAAGTAGAGTCAGAGAATGTCTACCTGCTTAAAGTGAAGAAAATAAATCTCTACAAGCAAAACTCTCTCTAATGAATCCAGAGCTTTTAGGCTGTGAAGAATTTGCCTGGCATCCAGGCTGGCTAACTCTTCTCTTTCTTTTTTTGTTCTTAATCATTAGCCTTCCTTGAACTTTAGCTGAACCATAAGGAAACTATGAAGAGTCTCAATGGCTGCCCTGTGAGGATTTGACTTACCCATTGGATCTGCTATTTATAGTGTCCATTAGTACAAAAACGTCTGTCCTTTTGCAGCAGTCATGTATAGCAAAAGCACTGCTTTTCTGGTGAACTGCCTGTGCTTCCTCTGTCACCCAAAATACCCGTCAACAGTGTTCAGAAGTGAGCCTTTCTTGGTTAAAAAAACCCCAGCCAAACAACAACAAAAAAACCCCAAACCACCACACAAAACCCAGAGGCCATTTATATTTTTCTTTACTTATTTTGCATAGCCTGAAATTGAATTTTCCATTTTTCAGGAGGCAACCCTTCACCCCCAGCCATATCTCTCTATGGAACATAATCTTTTCTCCAAGCAAATTAAATCAGGCAGAGAGCTGAGAGGGTGGGAACTGTCTTGGAGACCCCATTTGCACCCCAGAACCAGGCTGGATGTGAACAAGTATAAATTCTGTAACAAAGGAGACCATTTTTAATAGGGATTTGTCTTACCTTGCTGGGAGGAGGCTCGCAGTAGCTTGGGTGATGGAAGGCCGGTGATTGAGTGGGTTTCCTTTGGATATGCTCCAGGGTACTAAATCTGGTATACATTTGCATATTCTATATCTGAAAAATTAATTGGAGCCTTTTCTTAAAATTTTCCTGTGAAAATAAGCTTAAAAAATTGATTCTTCTAACAGTCTTCCTAATTGAGTCTTGATTTGTTCATCTGAGCTAACAGTACAGACTTGATGACATTACTTTTGTCAGTAGTGTTGTGATTAGTAGATGCATGGAAATTTTGACAGAAGGCTCACATGTCACATCTTCCAGGTGTAAAGTGGTGGTGGCAGTCAGCATGGCATCTTCTGGAGCCGTGGTACACTGCGAAGCTCTGTGACCTTCTCCGTGCTCACCAAAGCTGTTGGGGCGATACTCTTTCCTGTTCTGAAAGAGCAGAATCTGAACAGGAACACACCAAGTATCAAAGGACGCTTTATGGAAGAGTGGTTTGTTTCCTACCCGCATGTCCCACCCATGCAAGGTGCTGCAGCACGCCACCTGCATGGTGTGGCATGGGAGAGGTTATCACGTGTCTGCAGGAAGAGGATGGGCCAAGCCGCAGGTTCATTCTCCCAGTTTTCCCCTGTATCGCTTGTGCTTTGCAGTCTGTGTGTGCCTCACAACACAGGGAATTGTCAGGACCTGTAATGATTCCAGGGGACTATTTGTCCGGTCCACTGCTCTGCAGCAGCAGCACCACAGGACGGTCTGTGAGGGTCTGTGAGGTATCTGTTGCATGTTCCTCACAAGAAGAAGGAACCAAGAGGTGCCAAGAAGCACCCCCAGGCATCCAGCAGGCGTGGAAGCAGGAGAAATTTGAAAAGCCCCAAAATGAGGTGCAGGCTCCTGAAAGGCAGCTGGAAAGATTGATGGGCTTTAAATCAGTATGCCTGTTCTTTGGTCCATAGGACTAGCCACAGGCATGACTTGATTTATGGGGTTGTGGTGCTCAATTAGATCTACTTAACAACAAGATGGGAGTTTCATCTCATACTAGGGACATGTTGTTGAATAGAGGGACAGAGGACTAGAGCTGCCACTCGCAGTCTGCTGCTAATACAGGCATCTATATCATATGTAGACCCTTTCATAAATGTATTGAGCTCCATCTCAAAACCAGCTGAGTTGTTTCCTGCTGTGTGGAAGACTGCCAGAACTTAACACTCCTGACAGTAAGAAAGCAGTGTCTTCAGATTTCTAGTCTGAATTTATCCTTGGCAAGTTTATATTCACGTATTCTTGGGCTAACAGTTTTTTGAATCAGCTTATTTTTTTCATTGCTAGGTAGATGTTCTGACATATACATCCATCTACTCTTGCTAGTGGCTGCAGCCAATAAAACTACTGCGGTCACTGCCCTCCTGGCAACCAGTCAGGAGGGAAGTGAATTGTAAGATACAAATACCAACAATTTTGAATGTTCTTTGCCCGTGGGTGGATTTTTTTTCTAATATCTCATTACATAGCTTGTGCAAAAGAGAGATTAACATAGCACTTTGTTTTTAGACAAACACACCTGTGAAAGTCAAATAATTCACATCTATGATTTTGGGGAGAAAAAAATCAGCTTTTCTAAAGGGCAAATGAAGAGGAATAACTTTACATTAAAAGTACAAAGGAATTCTGTAAGAGTACTAACTGTGAGAAGAAATCATCATTATTAATCTAATGGACAGTTTCCCTTGTTAGGGTGGTTGCTGTAAAGTTACCCGTGGGGCACTGATTTAAATATACTTCCCCTTCCCAGCGGGTCCTTGCCTGAAGAATGCAGTAATGGCTGAGCAGAGAGCTTTTATTTCTGCCCTCTGGATGGTGATTAATGGGGGCTCTGCAAGTGTCTCCTGGCAGGAGCAGGGTGTATTGCTATCTGCCATTAGAAACCTCTGTCTGCATGTGAGGGTTGGAGCAGCACTGAAATTCTTGCTCTGTTTTCAGGTGTGTGCCCAGCCGTGCAGCTGGTGGGCACACAGCCGTGCAGTTTGTTGCCTTCCCTAGGGCTCGGCTCCCTGTTCGGGTCCCAGCACCTGCGTTTGAAACAACTCAGAAATAGCTGGAGAGTGAAGGGGTTTATTTCCACTGAGTTTGGCTTATGAGAGGGAGGAATATATTGATTAATGAGTAAGGAAGAGTGGGCTAATACACAGATAAGAAAAAAACCCCTTTTTCTCTGAATTCTTCTGTAGATGGTTCTGCTGGACCAACCCTTAAGTCCTTGATTTGCTAGATTGAAGGTGCCTGAACTGCCCTTAGGGCAGGAAGCCTCTCTGGTTACTTCCACAGGCGGTTGTGTGCCCAATGACATTTCCCTCCACCTTTGAGTGGGTCTAGAGCCGAGATGAGATACAATTTCTCAGTTTGGAAGTATTTACTCCCTGGGCGGTCTCACCGCCATCCTCCGCTCACCAGAGCACCTAGTTCCTCAGCCCCTCTCGGGCGTGCCACACGTTGAGGGTGGTGGGGCAGAATGAAGCACGGGTCCTGTGGCACCTGGGTCTGTCAAGCGTGCAACACCAGTGAGCAGCTGGGAGCCAAGCCTGTGTCCAGGACCAGGGCCTGAGAGCCCATCCCACCAAACAAATGTTATCCTCCCCGATCCTTCTGCATGGTGTTCAGACATACTGTTTAAATAAAGCTTTGTGTTGCAGTCTTAAAAGGGCTGAAGAGGACAAAGTATACATTTTAATCATACAGAAATGTTATTTGGCCCTTCTTTTTCAAGTCCCTCATCACCATAGATGTCTGTCTGGGAAGTGCCTTTAATGCATACTAACTGTGTGCTGATAAGGAGGAAATATCATCCAAAGTGCATGTAAGAATGCAGCTAAAATGCATTCTTAAAATGCAGCTTAAATGTCAAGAAATACCATTACTCAGCTGGCTGTTCTACCCCTGTTTGCAAAACAGTACCTGCAAAATAAATTTCTAGACATTTAATAAATGATCATCTTAAAATTTTGCAGTTGCTTCATGTTGTCCCTAACAGAAAGAACATTTAATAATGACGCTTTGTGCATCTTACTGCAAAGGCTGGGGTCCTGGTTTTTATAATACTCAGCATTTTCCACTGAGATCTTTGGAATATCTGGTCCTTCTATTTTATTTTCAATGATTTGCTTATATTTCAGGGAAAAAGATTACCTTTTAAAATTGTTAGCCTCCATTTCTTATTGTTTAAGCTAATCTTTATAATTTTAAAACATCATTTCATTAGCATACTTTTCTTTGTTTTTTCTAACTTTGCTGCTGCCACAGAAGAAGTGTCTGCGAGGATAGTACAAGTAGTAACAGCTGAAGCTGTAGCAGTCCTGAAAGGCGAACAGGAAAAAGAAGCCCAGCACAAAGATCAGCCTGGACCACTACCTTTAGGTAAAACAAGACAAAGAATGTTCAAAGTATCCTTGTGTCTGCTAATACTATATGTATGTATTACAAAAAACAGTTACAGCTGTGTATTCACATAGGTTATGGTCATGGGTAAACTGCAGCACTGCTGGATAAATGCTGGAACCACATAATAATAGCGGTATCCTTGTTGCCTCAGTTCTTCATGGCCCGGTGACCGTCTCATCCACTGTTTGCTCTAACAGCAGTTCTCCACCTAGTTTCTGACTCCTGAGTGGCACAGCTGTGAATGTAATTGGTGGTAGTGGTTTTGTCATCGTGTTTGGTGGGATCCAGCAGCACTCGGAGTCCGTTTGTGTTCAGCCATGTACAACGTGAGAGAGAAAGATTAATGTCTGAAGAGGCAAAGATTAGAGGAGAGACATATAAAAAGAAAGTGAGGCTTCACTGGTTGGATGGTAGCTACTCAAAAAGATGGAGGAGGAGCACCTCAACAGGAAGCAGAGAGGAATGGGGCACACTGGGTGAGAGTGGGAGAGGGATTAGCAGCCAGGCAGGGTGAGGGGAGATTGTGGGAGAGGGAATTACATGTGGTAGAAGCAAATGCCAGTGGTCCAGACTGGGAATGGTACCACTGCCACTGGTCCATGCTGTGTCCCCACCCTCCTGCTGGCTCCTTTCTGAAATGTCTCTCTGAAATACAAGTATGTGTGTGTATGTATATATAAATAAGTATACAGCCATTCATACCTGCAGTGCTTCCTCCCTGCCAGAAAACTTCCACAGTAGCTCAAAACACATACACCAAAGGCCATACTCTGTCCTGAGGTAGGGTAAGTCTTGCAAGCCTGCCCCAGGATAAGTTCTGCTGAATACATGTACATTGTGATCAAATCAAAGTAATGCCTTGTGGTATTTTCCCCACAGGCACTGTGCTTTGTTTGGTACAGTGGCTGGACCCTGCTTAGGAATGAATTAAAGTCAATGAGTAATTTAGAATATTTGTTAGAAATTTGGTTCCCAAGGTCTTTTGCTTCATTGAACTAATTTTGAACTGCAGCAGGGAGATGTGTTGCTTAGTAATTCCCATCTTTACAGAGACTCAATTTTACATGGAAGACCCCAATTCTGCAAAGCACTTCATACATATTTAAGCATAGATTTCTTCACTGGAGCCTGGGTGAGGCAAAATGGTTATTCACTTCCATGTAGTTAGAGAAGACATTTTAAAATTATTGTGAGAAGTATGTCTTAAGTTAGCAACTGTTGGTGTTACAGTTCCTGTGGTCAGTGACTGTTAAATAAGTGTGGGTAGAATTGCATTGTGATGAAGATACAAATACTCTCTTCCTGGACAGCACATCTTAAGGACAAGTCACATAAGGGTCTCTTCCAAACCACACTGAAATCACTAGAAGGAGGCCTGGCAAATTCTACTGGGGCTTTGAAACTGGCCTTTCTATGCTTGGGAAGAAGCCCTGAATCAGAAACTGACTGTTGAGAGGTGCCATTTATAAGATAGATCTGTTAAAACAGATTGTAATTTATTTAAAACAAAACAAAACATTGGTTAAGCCCCAGTAGTGGATCTGTTTTTAAAGAAAAAAAATTCTCAAAGTGATTGGTATGAAATCAGATGCAGAGGTTATGCTGAGTTCATTTAAGCAGTTTATTTAGGATTTCATCGTCCTTTGAATTAAATAATTGAAGAAGCATCATCTGGATTTAGCATCTAGTCTCGTGACTGGGAATGAATCTAAAACCTAGTCTAAGTGCATCTAAGATTTCACTGTGCTTTGCTCAGCTGAATCACTGTTAAGTCATGGCTGACATAAGTTCCGTATGCTGATGTCTTTTGTATTTAGACAAGCAGTATTTGCATGTATTCTGTGATTAACCTTGAATTCAGCAGAAGAAAAAGGAAAAAAAGCATGCAGAATGTTTTTTGTTCATGTACTCAAGGTAAATTCAAGAGATTGGATGCCAGTTTCTGATAGTCAGCGTGAATTTATAAAATCTCTCATGCTCAGATGCTTTATTGTTGTTGCCTTGGGTGACTGAAGGTTTTCTAAGTGGCAATACTGATTTAAAAGATAATTTCATACTTGATTTTTGTATTGTATTCTATGACCAGAATTTTGAAAATAATTCATATCATCTGAAAAAAAAATCCTTTTATTATAACTTTAAAAATCCATGTATTCTGAAAGGGTCTAATCTGAAAATCCACTAGGCACAAGTGCCCATTGAATAATTCTCTCAGCTGGGCAGAACAGGCTGACTGCAGCTTGTATCAAGCATTGGTCTCCCTGGAATTAATTGCTGTATCTCATTTTCACTGTTTGAATTCTAGCAGTTGAAGAGTCAGCCAACCTGCCTCCTTCCCCTCCTCCATCACCAGCTTCCGAGCAGACTGGAACTCTGGAGGAAGGTAAGGGTCTTCTGGATGTTGCAGTGCACAGCTGACAGCAGAGGGATGAGACATGAATCTAAAGGATGGGGGAATCAGAAAATGGAGATACTTTCTGCACCTTCATGTGAAAAGATAAGGCATTCCCCAGCAGTAACTCCCCATCTGCAAACCAGCTGCAATGCATGGGTGAGGTAGACACATATGCACAGAGGTAACTGACAGGATATGTTAAGTACATCCCTATTAAAGAAAAAACAGGAGGTGATGCTCACCTTTTTATCTGTTATATGCAATATGAGCCAAGATGTCTGCTGTCCCAACATGGTCACCAAAACTATGATTCAGTGTGGGTCAGCTTTCTTTTCTTAGGTTTTGTTTGGCTGCTTTTTTTAATTACCATTAGCTTTGTTTTTGGAATCTTAAATGCATGAAAGCAAGGAGATTCAGAGTTGGATCATTTCTTTGGTCTTTGACCTGTAATTCATGCTTCAATGCCTATGTGTATCGGGCGTTCTGGACAGAGTGGAGGAGTCAATTTCTAGTCTCACAAAGCAAATTTCTACTCTTCTGCACAACAAATGTTCAATTTCAGTAGCCCATGATCACTGCATTTTCCTCCTGCTAAAATCCCCTCCAGCAAAGAACTTAAGTGTTGGCTTAATTTTGAGCAGAGGCCTAAATCCCAGTGAAGTTGTCACAATGGTAAGCATGTGCGACAGTGCTTTGTTCAACAGAAGATGACTGCTACATCAAGGCCATCAGTATAGGGGACAGCAATATGTTAAAACTGAGCTGTATCATGTGGGTAAGAGGGAAGGATTTGGGTTCAGAATCTCCAGGGGACTGTCAGTTGAACTCTGCCATGTCAATAGCATTTTTATGTGTCCATTTATTTCCTTCTTGGATTTTCTTTTAGCATTTTTCTTTCTTTTTGTTTAAATAAGTGCATGAAAATAATTTCTTACCATCTGCTGAAGAAACTTTGTTGGTGTTTTAACACAGAGCCTCTATTAATTTTGCAAGTGGACAGCTGCTACTTCATGTGCTAACGTAGTCTGGCTCTTAGTTTATCAGGACGCTGCAATTAGGCATGTTCCATCCTGAAACATTTTTGAGATAATGCAATTACAGGCTGTGCTAACAACATTTGTCAGTCCACTGTACTGGAAATACCTACTGGATGTGGTTAGTAACAAATATAAAGAATTTGATTAATTGATTGTTGTTTGTTTTTTTTTTTTAAAAAACATCTGCCCATTGTGTGTTTTAAAAAAATAGTAAAATGGATCCTAGACTCATCACCCAGAGGTAATGGCAATCAAAAGTACTAACTGAAAAGGAAGCTAGTAGGGCATTAGCAAAGGCTTTTAGAATTGTTACCAGGGTTTTACCACTATTTTTAATATATAGTTCACTTGACTAGTTCAGTGTATGCTTTTTGATTTTTTCATATCACAATAAAGGGCTTGTTCTTCTGCTTCAAGCCAATGTCAAGGTTCTTCCATTACCCTTAGTTGAGGATTAGCTTTGTGTACTCTTTCTATCAGCAGTATTGTTTGCACGTATTTCAGGATTTTATAAAGTACTCGTATTGATTAATTGACAGGAGGTTGTAGATTGCCCCCTAAGCAAATGGAAGCCATTTAGCTAGTTGTATTAACACAAGAAGGTGGCAAAACACTATACGACTTGAGGTTATTATGAACTACCGGACTGTGCTGTTCCCAGCTGTGCATATGACTCAGCAAGTCACTTAACAGCTCTGTGTTATAAGATGTGGTCCTTATTCTCTGTGGGTAAGTTGAGTTTTTGCTGACTTGAGTGAGCCAGACCTGTCATTTTTATTCAGGCAAAGCTCCCATTCAGAAGAGTTTGCCTCAGTAGGGTTTGACCCAGTTTTACTGTACTCATTTAAACCTTCAGTTCCCTATACCATCTGGCTATCCATCCTCATGCACCTTTACATTGTCTGTCTGTCTTTCTGCTCACTAGAATACAATTTCTGAATTTAACCCAATTCTACAGTTGTTGAACAAAAAAGGTGAGCGCTTGGTGTGTGTATCTACCTCAGACCTCCTTTTTCCCTGTTCTCTTAGAACATTTTCCTAATGCACTCATCAGTGTGTGTTGCATTGCTTTGAATCCAAGAGGCTTCCTTCAGTCATAGTAGGAAGGAAATCATTGTTGTAGATGTGACAAAGGTGGATGTGGCCAGCCATGCAGCAAACACAAATTAAAAAAAAAAAAAAAAAGGTAGAAAACACAGAGAGATTTGTGGGTCAAGTGTATTTCGTGAGAGAAAGGAGTCAGTGGATGTAGGTGTCTTTCATTTGGCTGCAGAAAAACGTACAAATGAGCCTGTGCCTTTTTACTGCTGCAGAAGGTAAGATAACTAATTTGCCTTATGGAAATTATTTCATTTATTTCAACTATAGTAACATAATTTTGCTCAGGAAATGAAATTTTCCCTAGCACCGTCTAATCCTTTTATCAGTTGTATCTGGTCATACAGGGCTGATTCGATATTCTTTTGCCAGCTTGGCATTTCTTTTGTGCTCAGTGCCTTTTGATAATGGTCAACAATGTCTTCACGTAAAAAAAATTCTAAATGTTACAAGATAGAAGGATGCCTTTGATGGCCTGTCTTCCGTTTTGAAATAGGCATCTCAGATTAGGCTTTATATGCCAAATAAGAATATTTTGCAAACTGAAAGGAACCAAGTGTCCTATAAAAATGGATCTATTTACAGTGAAAATTACTTCTTGAAAGGCATTTTCAAAAGATACCTGGAAGCTAAAGCAGAATTAGCCTTTGTGAGAAGTCATTTTAATCTTGGACTTTAGAATACATTGGGGATTTTTCCCATGCTTTGAGATGAAAAAAGGACTATTAGAAGGGACTAAAATAACAAAGAAAGGATTTTTCTTGTTGCTGAAATAAAAGCATATCCTCCTTTAAAGACATCATTATCCTGTTAATGAAATTATCTGCAGTAATTTTGAAAATATCTTTATTGAAACTGATAAATAAACAATGTAAATCCGTAATAGGCACAGACATAACAGCCCCAAACAATACTAGACTTTGCACTCCTAATGATTTTGGACTATCACAATAATAGGTATTAAGCGTTTTTACTGATGTCAGTTCCTGTAGTTTTAAGGAGCAGAGGCAGGGCTTCTATTTTCTTGCCTACAATCCATTCCAAGCCTATACAGAAGGGATTTTCAGCCTTGTTTGCATCAGTATAGAGAAGTCCTGGGGTTTCATCTTCACTCTTGTCGATGGATTTTACTTCTGAACGGCTCCTGGGTAAGTATGACCCACAGCTGGAAGGAGAACCTCCCCTTTTGCACACCCTCCTTTTCCATGTTCTGCTTCTGAATATACTAGTCTTCCATTCTTTTCTCCACAATGTTCCAGCAGAAGAGGTGGCAAGTGTGTCAACGCTTTCCACTCTTGTTCACAGTAATACATGGACTAGTGTGAGAGCACCCTGCAAAGAAGCAGGGATTGTAGTTTTGAATCTTCTCAGGTTTAGGAGGGGGTTGATTCCTGGTCTCTTGCACCTTGAGACATGTCCTCACCCCTGTAACTAGCCTTTTGCAAAGTGCGAGCCCACTCAAATCTGTGGCTGAATTTTGTTGAAGCTTCTGTGGAGAAAAAATCCATGGGTTCTGCATTGCAAGTGGATCAAGATGCTTCCCTGCAACCTTGCTGCTGGCTCTTAAGTACTAGGGAAAGGTGGGAAGCTCAGGTACAGCCCTGTGTTTAGCATTTCCTATTGCAATGCTCTGCAGAGCTTGCTGCTTGGCAGAAGCAGGTTGCCAGCTTATCTTTCCACACCTACCTCCTTTAAGCATGCATAAACCCCTGAATGTGAGGTTTGGATTCCACTACAAGAGTGAAGCAGCTAAACTATCGGTGGTTCAGGCATTCTTTGTGCCCGGAAAGAAATTATGAGAACAGGTCTCTTAATTTAAGTTCCGTGGATGGTATTTGTGTATGTGCATAGGTGCACATAGCATACCTCCAGTCCTGGCCAGCCTCAGGGCTGTCATGGAATCTGAAACGTGGGTCATCTTTCTTTTGCAGCACTGTGATACATATTGGAGCTACTAATATTGCTATCAAGGAATAATTTTTCTTCCTTTCTGTGGGTGATTGAGCCTGAATGGGCTGACACTACAGCATTCTTTTCCCAGGCAGAAGAAATACATGTCATTACATTACAGGACACTTGCTGCCATGTTGCTGCAGAGAGCAGACAGTGCTTTTTTTAAAGACACAGATGTTGTCTTGTCATAGCATGCTATAGAAAGAAACTTAAAACTTACTGTTATTTGCCAGGAAGAACCTTAGAGGTCTTATAGATGGAATTAGTTTGGATAAAAATTGCTTTCTAAGACTTGGGTAAGGGTGGTTAAAGCAGCATTCGTGACCCATCTTATTTTCAGGTCACACACAGAGATCTGGTTAATATCTGTTACGCTGCCTGTGTTAAAGCCTTGCTTTCTGACTCAGTGTTTTGGATCCAAGAGGAAAGTTTTGGAGGCTCTGGAGAAACTCTTTAAGTTGTAATTGCCTGGAGAAAGGCCAGGGACACTGAGCATGGACTTGTTCTGGAAGCTAGTAGGAAATCCAATGGGATAACTGCTAAAGGCACTCCGTGAAGGTAGTGTTTGTCAAACTGCCAGTTGTCATACACAGAAAATGGGCTTAAACATATTTTTTCTAGTACTAGATGTTTACTTTTCCATAGCTTTATTCATAGTGAGAGGGCACCTTAGCCTACACGAGCTCTCAAGTCTCCCCATTAGGTTTGTATGGAGCAGATGGTAGGCCAGTCATTTTTATTGGGCAGTATTATTTTTATTTGTCTTGCAAAAACCAACCAAGCTCCCCCTCCCTGTAGCTGGTGTAGTCCTGAGATGATTATGTGATTATCTGTGGTGCTACAGTGACGGGTGAATAAAGCTGTCATTCCAAAGCATTGGCAGACACCAAGGTGGGAGCTAGTTCATCCACAGAAATGTGACACAACAGTGTAAAATATAGGACTAACAGAGACTGCTGTGAGCAGCTTTATGTGGCCTTTATCAGGAAAAAAGATAGCTAGCTATTTGGGTAAGGCTTTTCTTTGTTGTTTAAATGCTACTTATATATAGGGAAAAGAAGAAAGTGGGGAATTTTGAAATAGATACAATGAGAAATAAACCCACTATTGACCAAAGTGTAAGCTGGTTTTGCTTTTTAATTAAAGGAATTTTCAAAATTTACACTTCCAAGTACTTTACATGATGACTATGTGGGATACCTCAGAGGTTTTTAATACAGTCGGTCAGCTGTAAAATACATATGAGTATCAGTGCAAGTTGTGAGATGTGGTTTGTGTACAATATGTGTTCCTCTAAATAATGAGTGTATAGTTTTGAAATTCACTTATTCCGATGGTTGGACATGGCCCATGTGTTAAAATGCACACCTGCCTCATTCCTCCATCCTGCATTAACCTGTAGTGTGGCTGATTTCATCCACTCTGCAGTATGACATAGTGGCTAGCATTGCTAGTGCATGCATCCATCGTGTCTTGTCTTTTCTTTGTCTGTCTGTCCTGCAGTTTTTGTCTGTGTGTGTCTATTTGTAGATGAAGGGGCAGAGGATAAGGTGGGACTGCTACACCACTGCCCAGGCTGTGGGCCTGCTGCCAGCAGGGAGTGGCATAAACACCTGGCCCCCTCCATTTCAGTGTCTGTGCCCGATGATGAGCCCTACAATTCGGATGAGGAGTACTATGAACACCCTTTGTTCAGCTCAGAGTGGACTGGCTCTAGTACACGTTCCAGTGCCACAGTGAAGAGCACAGAGGTCTTGTTGGGCCATGATGAAGGTGAACTGAGCATGGTCCCATTTTGTTCCTCTTCCCCTCTACCCGCCTGCCATCCATTCCATTATATATGTGCCTGGGGTTGTTGCTTTCTGGGAAGGGAAACCTAGTTGTGTTTTCTCCCCACATGGAAGTGACACCCCTCCAGAGTCTCTCCATCTCAAAGTGAAGCTGCAGCATGAGCAATGAATGCAACTTTGCGGTCAGTGAAACCATGGTCCCTGCTTAAATCAGGGCTCTTGGTCTACTGGCCTGGCTTATAGCAGAAGCAAAAGGAGCAGATAGTTAAAAGAAGCGTAAGCTAATTTGTTCTTTGTGCCAGAGAATTACTGCCAAGAACAGTGTGCAAAATAAGCCAAAAGATTGTTACTGGAGGTAAGTCAGTTGTTAACACAATGGGGAAAAAAAGCACGTCTACACCAAAGATAGCAGTGGAAGGTCTTTAATTCTCCAGTAGGCAAAGGAAATCAATTTTACCCCAGTATACACAGGTGACTTCAGGCAGTATAGGGTCATGTTTGATCTCTAGTTCTTTTGTGGATACACCCAGTTAAATTGTGTCAGCTGACTGCAAACAAGGAGAAAAAAAAAAATTACTGTTACTGTGTTTCTGTACCCCCTTTTTCTATGGCCTGAGCGTACATAAAAGTGAAATGGCTTTTGAGGAATCAAGGGGGAATCTATTTCAGTGACTAACAGGAATGCTGACTTCTCCAAGGCAAGATAGATCACATTTCATCTCGCAGCATTTGACTAAATCTTGGGACACAGGAGTTGAAGTTAAAAACAGTACTGAATCCTCTAAAGGTTTGTGTCTCAGGAAGATGAAGGTGTATACCCGAAATTGCTCACTGGGTCACTTCAAGAAAACCAGAGTTGTTCAGAATTAACAGGATAATATAGCCTAATACTGCAACAGCACCAGAAAGAGATCAATGCTAATAATTGGAAGATTGTGAATGTCACCATGTCTACCTGAAGCTCGGGAAGACAGAAAATCCCAGGAGTAGCCTTACTATAAGCTGGGTGCCTATAGCTGTTGTTAGAGCACTCCTGGATTGGTTACTTCGTGGGCAGCTTCCTTTTCAGTCATGTGCATCTACACCTGTTGAAAGTGTGAGATCTCAGAACATCTATGAGGGGGAAAAAAAAAAAAAAGGGAAATAAGCTGGATCATCAGTGAAAAGATAGGCATTATGAAACAGCCCTCCTCACTTGCTGCCTGTAAGCTAGCAGTCTGGCATAAAAGTCTGCTGCACAAAGGAAGTCTGTAGGATTCTTCCGTTAAGTCGGCGATAACTTTCTACTTTGGTGAGTAATTAGTTTTAATCATGTGGCATTGTGTGAAGTGTCTAAGCAAATGGAGGTGTATACCTGAAATTGCTTCGAGTACAATGAGAGGCTTTCCTTAAAATTTTTTAATTGAAAGGGGTGCACGTATAAAACTACATAAAATTGGAAAAGAAAAGTAAAATAAGTTATTCAAGTCAGGACCTCTTGTAGCTGAACACCTGCTGATCTGCCAGGCTGCCTTTACAATCTGCCCATGTGTAAATATCCCTGTAACATTCAGGCATTGGTCCAGTTCTGATTCTGAATCTTCTGGCTTCTGTTCATTTAAGATATAGTATCTAATCTTAATTACATTTTTATATGTTATTAATAATGTGTTGTACTTTACATAGTGATATTTTGTCAGCCTCAAATAGTGTTTGTGTTCTTTAAATCACTTTTTAAAGGCCATAACTTAAGTGGATGGATGATTGTCTTGTTTTCACTGAGCCAATCTCAGGGGGAAATCAAGCCCTTGTGAAGAGGTTTTATTTTAATACCAAGAGGCTGTATCCAGCCCCTTCCAGATTCGAAACTACTTTGTTCTAAGTCTGATGCAGCAATGTCCTTAAACATGAGACGCACTTTAAACCTGGGAGGTCATCAGGTTGACTGCAGCATGGCTGCTGGTCAGCTGCTTAAGTATGTTGCTGAATCAAAGGTTTCACACTTAATCCTGACTTCTTATCGGAGGGGACACTAGTAGAGCACACTAATATTCTGCATGGGTAGCAACGGCAGGAGTACAGTCCAGAATGGAGACTTTTCTAATCATTCTTCTGCCATGGCATGAATAAAGACTCCTCTTGCTATTACTGTACTGAGCCTAACAGCCCATAGGCTGAGTGATTTATTTTAGAAATTCAGATGAACAAATAGTTATATTGCACTCATTGGTTTCTTTGACTTAATTGGTGACGAGAAGCCTGGGGGCTAGTGGGGAAACAGAAAAGAAAATAAAGAGTCCTTGTATCAAAAACGTGATTTTCACATAGAGAGTCCAGGTGTCAGGCAGCCTAAAGGAGAAATTGTTTATAAACCTGCTCAGGGTAGGAATCTTGGCTGAATTCTTGCAAAACCATTACTTAACAGCTATGCACAAGTCTTATTAAGACTGTGGAAGTGGCTCAATATTTTGTCAAATCCAGGATTCATGTGCTAGATTGACTTGCTGGCATTGAGCAGTCAGTATTGCCAAGGTCAGTGGAAAGAAATTAATGCCTCATACCTTCCTCCACCTCAATTGAATGTCTTGTACTGGATTAAACAGCTCATTTATCAGAAAAATGTGTGTACTTTGAGCTCATTGATGCATTGGTGTTGTCAGAGCCATCCATCATTCAATACCATCTCCATTTGCAATGAATATTTGACCCACAGTCATCTTTGGGAGAGGTATACCTGTAAAACACTTTCAGCTCTCATCTTATAGCATAAATATGCTTCTCTGGGGGAGACAGGTTTGTTTGTTTGTTTCCCCTAAGTAAGATGCAGTTCCACAATGACTAAAATGGGCTGGATAGCAGTCCTTTCACACAATTAAAACCAAAATGTTCAGAGCTGAAAGTGTTATGTAAAAGCAGTCCTGTGGAGTTGTGTGCTTGATGTTTACTGTTGGTGTTGATGTCGCCTCCTTTCTCCATCCCCAAGAAGAAGAACCAGTAGAGAGTCCGATGGCTGTGGAAGCAAAACCTGCTGCTCTTCCTGGGAAGCAACTGGGGAAAGAGCACGGGCCCATTGAGCCTTCGGACCAGGCAAAGGGCCTCTGTGAGGGTCAGTCGGATTCTGGTTTGGAGACCAAAGTGTGTCATGAAGACAAAGTGGCAAGTGTGGCATCCAGCAGGGAGAGTGTAACTGTTGTGGCGGAAACACCCCTGAAAGACACATCCCCTTCCTTGGCTGAGGAAGGTGTGTCCTCCTTAGGTTTGCATGGGTTTGCTGCCAGTAAATCCTCCTCCAGCTTTCTCCAGTGCTTTCCCAGGCTGCTTCATTTGCTGTTCTTCCCATTTATTAGTATGACTGCTCTTGTTATTATGCTTGAAGAGTGTGTAGCAGATAATATGATTGCATAGGTGCTGTATGACAACATGGTTTCCCACCACTGCGGCCAATTCCTGATTTTTTACTTTGCCATGATAAAATATGCTTTGCAGCTAAGCCGATTCCTCTGCGTAAGCCTTTTCCCCCATCTCAGATGTGTTTGCCAGTCACATTGCTAATCTGTGTATATTTTTTTTTCTTTTTGGTGCAGAGATTCATCTGCTTTTCTTTCAAAAAGTACATTTATTGACTTTGACTATGACATAAAGAGGCTTAAACTGTAGAAATGTTTTCATTTGCAGTGTGCAGGTTTTTTGTTTGATTTTTTTTTGGTGTGTGCTTCAGTGCATTCTGGTTTAGCTTCCCTAAAGCTATCGCTTCTTATGTCATATCCTTGCCATTCATTGCAGTCTACCCCACCTCTCCTCAGTCATTGCCAGAACTCTGATATATTGTGTCTTACATTATTACAAATGTTTAACGCTGCTGGAGTGTCCTTCTTAGGCAAAACCTCCATCACTTCCACTGGGATGTTTGCCTTCATAGTGAAGTTTAGGATTGGGTGCATAGGGTGAAGTTCTGATCTGCTTACTGAACAAAATATTTACTGCCATCAGTTGTCTTTCAGTGCATAAGAACTAGGCTTCAAGATCTTCCTTTTAATGGTATTTCTCTTCAGCCAGTGCAACAAGGTGTAAAGACACATTTTGCAGAGTAGTGATGTACCCATTCACTGCCTGGCTAAGAAATGCTGCATTTGGGAGGCTGGTGTTCTGGTTGGCCCAGCTAAATATTAAATTCCTTTGGCAGTCCGAATATGTTTTGATGCCATTGGTATTGTTCATTTGCACTACAGTAAGAGGCATAGTAGGATACATGAAGAAAGTCAGTATCTAGCTGTTTAATTTCTGTGAAACGAGAGTGACATCAGCTCAATGGCCATGTTTTTATACTTCATAGGGTTTCAAGTAAGTCACCAAATGTGAAAACATAAAGGAGCAAAATTACTGTAGTTGTAGACCTCTGGTTTTTCTACCTGTAGAGTTTAGAATGGCAGTTGCTTTTTGGACTAAATGTTAACATATGCAAATATTTAAAGAATGACTAATACTTTGATACTATTGTTCTAAAAAAATCAGATACATCAGAGCAAAAAGATGGCTCCATGGACTTTAAATCAGATATGAGGAGATTCAGAGCTGGCCCAATGCTGCTTTTAACAAGCTTTAGAAAAACTCATAAAACCTTTTTTAAAGATTACTGCAGAAAGTTCTGCCACATTCTGCAGTATCTTTCTTCATATTTTTCATGATAGGAAGATTTCCACATTTTCCATAAGATATTAAAAAAGAACAAGCTATTAATGATTAACAGAGCATGTATTAAAATAAAGAACTAGGTATTACTCCCTAAAAATATAGTGGCAGACCGTAAGAGTATCATTTCTAGTTTCAAATTAACTTAATTAGGGCCTGATCTAGTGTCATTGAAACATGCCAAGTATTCTTTGCCTTCAGTTACAGCTGAAGATGGCTGGCCATTTTGAAGACCAGACCTTCAAGATCTGGGACTACTAATAGCTCTGTTGCTGATTTACACATACCTGTTTCATGACAGCAGTGAGATTTTTGTCATTTGCCAAAGTGAATGTCAGAAGTTGGTACAATTGAAAAAACAGCCTCTTCTGACACTTGCAAAACCTTTTGTATGCATTATTTATTCCGTTTAGGCTGCATGTAGAAGAAAAATGTAAAAAAGATACAGAAAGGTATAACTCTATGTTTTAAATGTCAGCAACAGACAAAGGTACTATTGATTAGACTTAATCTTGCAGACTTTACTAACGCAAAACTAGCATAAGCTACAGAATCCAGCAAAGCATACCAATGAAGTGAGGATTACTTGTGGTTTTGCTGTTGTATACAAACCACAATGATGAAGAATTCACATGAAATCATCTCATTTCACTGGTCGCATATTTATATGTATAAAACTCGCATTTTCACTATAAAACCTCATATATTGAAAGGAAACTAGGATCTAACACTTTAAAGCAGATTTCTAGGTGGATGATCTTGCTGCATGTTTGCATCTTTCTCCCTGTCCTTTCCATCATTCATACCAAGATGTTGTTGTAAGCCACATGACTGCCTGCCTGTAAGTGCTTTAAATAATTTTGTTATAAAACCCAAACAAACTACTTCAGATTTACTTGCAGCCACGAAGATGGAATTCCGTGTCCAGGAGGGCGCACGCCCTTTTGCAGCAGAACCATTAGACACAAAGCAGCATGAATCTGACAAAGACAGTAAGACTGGTGAGCAACCTAAACATGATGCCTTAGTTCCACAGCCAGCAAAAACAGAGGCTGTAGATAAAAAGGATTCACAGAGCAAAGACAAAGAAAAAATGCCTTCACCTCTATCAGAACAGATCTTGGAAACTGATTCACAAAAGAAGGGGGAAGCCAGTTTTGCAGAACCTGCTGTCAAGCCTCCTGCTCCTCAAGAACAACAGGACTTGTCATCTGAACTGCCTAAAGGGAGTGAAACAGAAGAAAGGACTGCAGATGTGCCCTCATCATTCAACCAAGTTATGTCTGTGAAATCTAAATATGACCTTGAAGATGTCCAAGATCTTGACATCAGCCATGGTGAAAGTTCTCTATTGCTGTCAGAACCCAAGGCAGAAGCAGCCAAAAGTGAACTTCCTTCAGGCCCATCTCCTGCTGCCTCCCAGCAGCTTCCACTCAAAGACCATTCCAAAGCAAAACAGGAACCCACTGACCAACTAGTTGCCAAAGATCTTACTAAAGATGAACACATCCACAGAGACAGGACACTAGCTCTGCAAGAAGTCTCAGCAGTAACTGTAGATGGCCTGAAAACACCAAGCACCCAGAAAATCCCTGCATGGGGGGAGGAAAAGGACATGACCAAGGATGAGAGTGATGAGGAAGAAAGGTATGACTTCTACGATAAAGGGGAGGCTCAAATATTAGATGATAGTAAATTTGCAACAAAACCTGAAGTTAAGACGCTTTCTCTAGACAAAGCAGACTTTCAAAAGGATGGTGAAGCTAAAAAGTCACCTAATATTTTCAAAGCAGAAAAAGAAATGGACCAAAGGGGGCTCCCAGCAACAGTAGACATGAAAAAGGAGGTGCAGCCAAGCACACAGGTACCCCCAGCCCAGTTAAGCCATGAACTGACCCTTGAGAAAACAGTAGAGCACCCTGATACCACTCAGTTATCCAGAATAACAGAGAAAGCCCCTGAGGCACCAAGTTTAACCACTGACAAGGCTCCTACTCTAGAAGCTTCTCAAGAGCAAGATGTTAAAAAAGATACCAAGGAGGATAAGACAAGTGTTTCAGCTCCTCATCAAATTAAAGAGGAGGAGGATCAATCAGGAATGTCGAAGTATTTTGAAACCTCTGCTCTGAAAGAGGAAGCCTTCAAAGCAGATGCTCTGAAACAAGGCAGTGATTACTATGAGCTAAGTGACACTAAAGAGAGTATGTATGAGCCTCATCAAACAGATCGTCCAATACCTGAAGACAAAGAGGAAGAGGAGAAAGAATTGCAGGCAGAATTGGATCATCAGCAGAGTAGGCCTGCTCATGAAGTAGGATACAGTACCCTGGCTCAGAGTTTTACACCAGACAAATCTGAAGAACCAAGTTCCCCAACAGAAAGAATGTTCACTATTGACCCCAAAGTCTATGGGGATAAGAGAGAACTCCACAGTAAAAATAAAGATGACCTAACTCTGAGCAGGAGCTTGGGACTTGGAGGGAGATCTGCAATTGAACAGAGAAGTATGTCTATTAACTTGCCCATGTCCTGCCTGGATTCAATAGCTCTAGGATTTAGCTTTGGTCGTGCACATGATCTTTCTCCCCTTGCTTCGGATATTCTAACTAACACTAGTGGAAGTATGGATGAAGGTGATGACTACCTGCCAGCAACCACACCAGCATTGGAGAAGGCCCCCTGCTTCCCCATTGATAGTAGAGAGGAAGATGAGCACATTGAAGAAGAAAAAGCAATGGCAGAAGAAAAAGTCCAGTCTGAGGCCTTGGCCGAATCACCATTCCTGGCCAAAGATTATTACAAAAATGGGGCTGTCCTGGCTCCTGACCTGCCTGAAATGTTAGACTTAGCAGGGACAAGATCTAGATTAGCCTCCGTGAGTGCAGATGCTGAGGTGGCGCAAAAGAAGTCAGTTCCTTCTGACACTGTTGTGGATGACAGCAGCACAGCCCTGCCACCTGTGACAGATGAAAACCACGTAACTCTAAAAGCTGAAAGTCAGCTGGAAGACTTGGGCTACTGTGTTTTCAATAAGTACACAGTCCCACTCCCTTCCCCAGTTCAGGACAGTGAGAATTTAACAAGCGAAACCTGTCCCTTTTACGAAGGCACAGATGAAAAACTGAGACGCGGCCTAGCTCCTGACCTGTCTTTAATAGAAGTGAAGTTGGCAGCAGCTGAAAAATCAAAAGAAGAATTCCTCAGTGAAAAAGACTTAGGTCAGCATGCCACTGGTGAGTCCATTCTGGT
Source organism: Buteo buteo (assembly GCF_964188355.1). Lineage (NCBI taxonomy): Eukaryota > Metazoa > Chordata > Aves > Accipitriformes > Accipitridae > Buteo > Buteo buteo. Next base: position 16,116,163 of record NC_134175.1, on the reverse strand, counting down.
GAGGGACTTCGAGCAGGAGAAAAAAGAGAAGCTGGATACTGTGCTAGAAAAAAGTGAAGATCAAGTTGACTCTAAAGAGGCCTATCCCATTAAAGGTGCAGAGCCAGAGGAGACAAGACCTGAGGCAATTTTAGAAGTGAAAGAAGAATGTGTGGCTGATAAAGTTCATGTAACTGATGATACCATGTATGATAGAATATCAGCTTCAGAGATAGCAATAGAAAAGGATGCTGTTTCTTTGTTGATGGAGAAGGAGGAGAAGACTCTTAGTGTTGTTCCTGAAATGGCTGAGATAGAAGCTCCAATTAAACCAGATTACAATGCTATAAAGCACGATTTGGAAGTGGCTGCAAGGAGAGCTGACCAAGAATATCAGAGTCGCTTAGATGCTAAGATCAGTGAGGTTGTTTCTTTCCCTTCAGGGAAGGACAAAGCCTCTATTAAAAGAGCAGAGCCTGAACCCAAAGACACTCAACAGGAAGATCAGACCATCTTGTCCAGAGAAGCAAAGGATGCAGATGTACTTTCCAAGACTGAACCTAGTTATGTGAAGGACAGCACCAAACTGTCAGAAACAGAAATTAAGGAAAAAGTTCCTAAGCCCGATCTGGTACATCAAGAGGCAGTTGATAAAGAGGAATCTTATGAATCTAGTGGAGAGCATGATCAAGCCCAAGAAGGATTGAATGGAGAATCCTTGAAACCAGAGGACATCAAAGCAGAACCTCCAAAACCTCTCGTGTCTGGGGAAGAGACGCCTGCACAGTTACCAGCAAAGGAACCTTCTGTGGAGCCTCTCCAGGAAGAGCCTGCTGAGATTCAGATGGAGAGCATACCACAGCCTGCAGAAGGAACTAAAAAGACTCCTGATACACCTGTGAAACCTATGGAAATCCAAAAGCTGCTGCCATGTGAATTGGCAGCTGGGGTCACAAAACGGGAAGAACCTGAGGAAGAAGAGGTAGAAGTAGGGCAAGAAGAAAAAGAGGAGGATAAACAGCATCTTATATCAGAAATGCCCCCAGAAATAGACTTTGGGAAACTTACGGCTGAAGAAATGCTAGCCAAGGGTAGCCCAGAAGCACTGCCTGAACTGAAAGGCATTATTGAATCCGTGGTGACAGTAGAGGATGACTTTATCACAGTGGTGCAGACAACAGTTGATGAGGGTGAATCTGCTTCTCACAGTGTGCGCTTTGCTGCTACTCAGCAGGAAGACATCGAAACAGGGGACTCCCAGGCTGAAGAGGAGCTGGAGGTTGAGGAAGTAGCTGACATTCAACTTGAGCCCAAGGAGGGCTCCCCAGAAGCTCCTGCTTCACCCCAGAGAGAAGAAATCCTGCTCACCGACTACAAGACAGAGACGTGTGATGATTACAAAGATGAAACAACAATCGATGACTCCATCATGGACACAGACAGTCTCTGGGCAGATACTCAAGGTGTGCATTATCCTTTCTGTTTTGTCTGTTAAATATTTTTGCTTCCAAATCATAATGATCAAAAAGCAAAATGATTATAGTTGTAATAGTAATCTCAGCATGTTTCAGAAAAAATGGTAAAATAGTCTGCCTTTTTTTATTAATCCATCTGCTGTCTTCAGCTATCTTTTCCCTGCTATACGGCAGTATTGTTAACATTTGTTACTAATGTTTTGTTTGTTGTTATAATTTGCTCTGATCCTACAGATGATGATAGGAGCATCATGACTGAACAGTTAGAGACTGTTCCTAAAGAGGAGAAGGCAGAGAGAGAATTGCGAAGATCATCTCTTGATAAGCATAAAAAAGAGAAACCTTTTAAAACTGGGAGAGGCAGGATTTCTACTCCTGAAAGGAAAATAGCTAAAAAGGAACCTAGCACACTCTCCAGAGATGAAGTGAGAAGGAAAAAAGGTTCATTTAACACTCCCTATTACAATATATGTTTTCTTTTTTTTTGTTTTCTTTTTTTTTTTTTTTTTTTTTTACTATTGTACAGTACTATCCGGTTACTCTGTTATAGATGATGTGCAGCTTAATAGTATTAATGATAGTGCTTTTTAATGAGACATTGTACAACTATATGAAAAGCCATGTGCAAGGCTCACTGCTCCACTGGTCCTGTGTCATTGTAGGCATCCCCACTGATCACTGGGTAACACATCTGAGGTTAATGCACCAGTGCTCCCCCTCTTCTATCTTAGGATTTGTTCACCCCAGTAGAAGCGATGTATTGGGTTGGAGTTGTGGAGCAGTGGGCCTGCCACTTTATGTATTGTCATATGAAACTGTTTGCTGGTTTTTTTCCTGATTCTATGTTTTTGTGTTTTTTGTGTTTTTTTTGTCCATAGCAGTGTATAAGAAAGCTGAACTTGCTAAAAAAACTGAAGTTCAGGCCCACTCTCCCTCCAGGAAAATCATTTTAAAACCTGCTATCAAATATACTAGATCAACTCATCTCTCCTGTGTTAAACGGAAGCAGACAGGTGACTGCATTCTGTTCAGTTATGCAATGTGGCTGGCAAACATAGACCTTTTTTTTTTTTGTAAATCTCATGGCTATAGCAGCTTATCTATTTTTTTTCCTCCAAGAGTATCAGTCTTCACAAATAGTATTGCTTTTTTAGTGTTTTCAATCATTGTTCTTTTCTTTTTTTTTTTCCTGGTATTTGTTTGTTTATTTAATGGAGGCCATGATCATGTATGCTTGTCATTGCTTGGACCTCCAAGTGCTGTGGTTGTAACTTGGCATTGTGCTTATAGTATGGTGTTATAGGAATTTCTACTCATCATTTTGTTCTTTTTTTTTTATTTTTTAATTACGCTCCTTTTTTTTTTCTGGTGGGAAAATGTTGACAGCTTAAACCATGGTATGCATTTCCATTATTTTGCTTTTTTACTCTCATGCATAATAAGAAGTGTTTCAGACTTATATTTTGTTGATTGATGTTATCTGCATTGACACTTCCCAATCTGTCACTGATGTTTATGCTGTACAGTCAAAATCCACAGGGGGAATCCAGCCACATGCAGCATGAAGCTGAGAGAGAAGAAATCTGGGCTCACACTACGAACGCATTCCAAGCAAAAATCTTAATATTTGGTAGAGGAAGATGAAAGAATGAAACAAATGATTCCTGTTACATCTTGATAGGTGTATCATTATTTAGAGGACCAAAAGAACACTTTCAGCATTTTCATCATATTACTCTTTGTTACTGTGAGTTCAGGGTGGAAAGATGAACATCTTGACTTTTCTGGTGATCTTTAAAAAAAAAAAAAAATTTGCTAAAAGAGGCCAGGTTTTCTGTCATGTAGCATAGCCACATACTGCAGTGCAGTTGTTGATGAGTGAAACTAGGGCTATTAAGTGAAGAACCATGCACAGCAATGCAGAACTACATAGGCCTCTTCTCATGGCTTAGAAATTAAGAAGAGGATTTATTACCCATCCTATAGTTAAACAGTGCAATACCGAAAGTGTTCCTAAGAAGTCGTTCCCATCCAGTTTTGCACCACCGAGTCACTCCTATTCTACATTTAGACCAGTCTCAGTATGGAGGTCTGACTAGTGAAAATACAGTGAAAGGACAGTTATGCAAGGGTAGCTTTAATATCATGCCCGCACTTATGAAGTGTGTATTGTCTTCTGGTTGTACTCCATTAGGACAACAGATCTAAATACTTGGTCCCATTGCCTTGCTCCTGTGAGGGAATCTGGTCCTTTTACTTCCCCCTGCCATGAGAAATGAAGCCAGGGAAGGAAGGGCTGATCCAGGCCCCTCTGTGTTGCAGTGATGGCTCCTCCTCAGTTCACAGGGGGTTCAATCAGCAGTGGAAGTGTGGGGGCGGGGGGGAGCAAGTGTCAGTTTTGTAGTGTTCTCAACTTCATCTACACTTCTACAGCCATGTGGTCAGTGCTGTCTTGCCCTTAGGTACTCTACCACTAAATCACCTGAACTCTTCTGGCCCATAGCACCCCGGAGAGGCCTGAGTCATACCAATAGACTTGCATAAAGAAATCTTCCCGGTGCCTTAAATGTGTGCTGCTTGGCAACTGTCAGAGCTTTTTCTCTCTCACTCCAATACGTAGTGAAGTAGATGTATAAGTCAAAGTGAAAAATGTAATACAAAAATGACCTCCCAGTTCATTTAAATCCTGAGATAGAGAACAGCCAAAATGATGGAACCAGATTGATCATAAAATTTTCAGTAATGTGGGTTGAACTTTGAGGTTTGGTCTCTAAAGCAAAGGAGCTTGAACCATGCCACAAAGTGAACAAAAATATCTCTTAAAATGTTTCACCATACTCAGTGTTGCTGGAAAATTCACAGTATCCCTTACTCTCTTCTACCTCACCTTTTTATACTTACTGATGGGACTTGAGGGGAGGCCATGAGAAAGAGTGCAGTGCCATGTGATATCCTAAGAGTGTAGGTGGTCATATGTTAACCTACATATCCCAAGCCTGAACCAGTCATCCAGTTCTTTCCAGGATCTGGAATTTAGAGGGACATTGTCTTTCTCCCATTTTCCTTTTACATAAAATATAGCACCGTTTCTTGAAGCCAGTTTCGACTGTCAGTGTGTCCTATTTGGAATGGTCTTGTCAGCTTTAGTGATACGTGGCCAATGGAGCCCCACCAAAAGTCCCTTGGCAGTGTAGTCTATACAGCTTCGAGTGTATTGCAGTCAGCTAAAACCTCCATGTTGCATTTGCTGTGACTTTAAACCAAAACATGTCCAGTCATAAGATACAAGTGCCTACAAAAAAAAGTTAGTATTTGCTCATATTTTCTGTGTAGTGGCCCAGGAAATTACATCTTTCCTGTATTTCCCTTCAATACCAGAAAAAAATTCCCATGTCACTGGTAACCACTGGCAAATACTGGTAACTTACAGTGCCATATTTACAAGGGAGGGACTGCTTTTTAAGAGATTCATCCTTGCCATTTGAAAAAGAAACTGCGTGGCCAACTCTGAGAAAAGAGTTGTGAAGTCTTTGCCTTGACTGGTGTAGTTCCATGAATGAAACCTCAACCTGACTTGTGTTTTGGTGGCTGTGGCTATGAGATGCCACTGCAATTGTGCCATCAGAGGAGTGTTTACAGTGGCAAGGCCAGGACAATTAACTGGTTATGAGCAGGAGTTACTATGTGATACGCTTCTGTGCCTTGTCTTCAATTCTGGGGTCACACCCTGAAGTAAAACATGTTTGTTGTGTATTTAAACTGGCAGCGGAGCCTGTAGAGATCTTTTGTTCAGATGGAGGAGTTGTGCTTTCAGGTAAGTCAGCACAAGCAGCACAGCTATTCTTTCTACTTCATAGAAGTATGAAGTCAGCCTGTGCCAAGGGAAGGAGGAAAGATGCTATTTGTGATTATTTAGGAGATGCAAAACAGAGCAAAACCAGCAGTAATAGGTGTTGTAAGATGTGACGCAGGAGGGCTGTGCTGTACTTATCCCTGTTACAAATTCAGAACCGAAGTATGCAGTTATTTTCTTTTCCTCTTCACAAGTTTTCTCTCCTACTCCT